>NC_135715.1:50270106-51733260 GCF_964656455.1 Halichoerus grypus | reverse complement strand
AGTTTCAGAGTATCAGGATTTCTTAAAATTCCGTGCAACTCTGTAGCCTTAGAAACAGTAGCGAGAGTTTGACCTGGAAAGGGAAGGGGGAACTGTCAGTCTGAACATCCCGCAGCAGGTTTGTCTCTTTATGCTGGCCAGACTGGGGCAAGCAAATAATGAGCCTGTCAAGAGTACTCTGGGTAATTGGTCTCATGATGCCATACATGAAGCCTTATTAGTTGAAATGAAGAAAAATAAGTATGTTTACTCAGGACATTAAGGTTGGGTTTTTAAGTGCAATATATTTATATTAATAAATACTGATGCTAATTTAACGAGACTGAGCATTTCTTCATTTCAACACTAATTAAGACGTGGTTTTTGTTTGTTTGTTTGTTTGTTTTATCACTGGGGCTCCAGGAATAGAGTGAGTCTTAACAAAGCTAATGGGTCCATTTTCTTCTACTGGATATTTTCTGGCCCATATAAAATTCAGCCCTGAAAACACTGGCCCAGAACAGAGTATGTGCGGGCCCCGTGGAAAGCAAATGGCAGCCCTGGGGAAGCAGCCTGTTGACCAGCCTTGGCCTTGGCTCCTGGGGCCGGGGGGCAGCGGAGGGAGCGTCCCACAGAGCCCAGGGCTGGTGAGGAACCCGAGGGTTTCTGCAACATGTCAGGATGCTCAGATACACACAAAAAATAAAGAGGGCAGATGACAAGGGATACCCGGGAAGGTTCCGGGCTTAGTTAACCAACACATGGTCTGGGAAATATACCTGTTTATTTTGCAGTTGACAAAGAAGGGATTTTTACCTGAAAAGTGTCCTCTGGGGCCTCGGATGTTTTTGAATGACTATTTCCAACGCTGATAGAATATGCATGTCCATACATTGCCGGCTCAAGTACAGAGATCTGCTATTCAATATGCAGTGCCCAAACCAAAGAATCTCTTTCCCTCTCTGACATCTCGGTGGAGACTGGAAGAAATGGGAACGCTCTCTGCAGAGGTGGGAGTTTGTGGCAGTTCCACAAGACGGCCTGAGAGCAGACAGTCACTTGGCTGGAATACAGCTCCACGCAGCTGGCCTGGCTCCTCGCCCCTAACATCTGAGGTCTGTCTTTAGAGCGGCATTTCCCGGAGAGAGGGGCTTCTCTTTTAAAATACAAATAGCCCTGACAGGCTATCCATCACGCTCATCTTGGTTTGAATTCCTTCATTCACACGCTTTCCTCCAGGCCCCAGCTGAGATGAAGGTTCCAGTGAGGAAGTAGAAGGGGGTGGGGGTGCTTGCAGCTTGGAGCGTCACCCAAGCCGGGGACCGGGCCGGGGACAGAGCGTGCGGGCACGAGACGAGGGCTCACTGGGGGTGACAGTCTTCCTGGGGCTGCATATGTGGTCTCTCCATCCTCTTGAGAACACACGGCCCAGGCTTTGTCAGGTGTGGATGGGCGGTGGCTTGCTTCTCTGCAGCCCTGCTTTTTTAGAGACACCCAGATTTCCACTTGCATTTTGCCGTCCTGCTTAGGGAAGCTCCACCTTTCTGGCATCTGGCTTGCAAAGTCAGGCGCAGGGCGCACATCAGGGAGTTGATTCCCTAGCAAGGGCAAGGCGCTCGAACATTGGGCACCTGCCCCACAACACCTGGGCCGTGTCTCTGGTGAAGCCAACCAATCAGATTTTTTTTTCAGTTTGCCAAGAGAACTTTTACCCTGCACTATGCGCTTTTCCAAAGAGAATTTACACCCCTGAGAGGCCACAACCCTTCTTGGAAGACACTTCCCTCCCCTGCAGAAGCAGGGCTGGGCCACACCCGTGGGACGCAGGCACCGCAAGCCATGGGGAGGTTCCTGAGGAAGGAGCCGTGGAATTCCTGAGTTCCATCCTGGTGAGGACTGGAATGAGATCAGCAGGAGCCTCTTAAACCCAGAATGTTCCTCCTATACAATGGGAGTATTGAGTATACTTCTAGGAAGTTTCTGTAGAAGTCTGTAGAAGCGTCTGTAATTCAGACCTTAGGAAGTAGCTGTTTGTGTAACAGTTTCTAAAAACACTTACATATTATTAGCATTAAAAAAAATCAAGGACCTTTGAAAAATGAGTGTGGCTTCTTAAAGAAAAAAAGCTCCTTTGTTTCTCTTTGAGACGGTTCTCTTTTTTCCCCTTCCAAAGAGAACTAGTGTTTTTTTTTTTGATTAAGGTATAATCGACATACAACATTATATGAGTTTCAGGTGTATGACATAATGAATGATTCAATATATGTAGATATTGTGAAATGGTCACCACAGTACGGCCAGTTCCCATCTGTCATCGCACATATAAAGAGAACCAGCTTTGCATTTCCTGAGCCTGCTGATGACCCCCTCCCCTCATTACTTGTCATTCCCCAAAGGCTTATAAAAACCATGACATCAGCTTCTCTCTTAAAACCACATCAGTTCCTCCACGTGACCATCTCATTGGTCCTGTCATTTGAGCATCATTAAATCAGACTATCCCAACAAGGTCTGATTGAAAAGCCACATGGCTGGAACCCTGCAAATAGTACGTAAGTCAGATGAGCCAAGGGATGAGCACAGAACACAGAGAGAAGCCTCACCCTCGTGTCTGTAGTCAGATGCATCCCTGCCCGGCCCTGGAACCCAAGAACCTCCAAACTCCCCTCTGCGTGGTGCCGGATGCGGAGTCAAGGGCATCGGGGCGGGATCCTGGCTGCCCCTGCAAGCAAGCCCCATGACTTCAGACGCATCTCCTGGTCTCTCTGAGCTCTGTCTTCTCACCTTTAAGATGAGGATAATAATCGGATATCGCAGGGTTTATGAAGATTGAAATAAAATAAGGAAGGCGCCTCATAAGCAGAAAGGGGCAGCCAGTTCAGGCGTTTCCCCAAGAGAGAAGGGGTCCCTTGGGAGGTGAGGGACTTGGACCAATTTTGATTGGCGGCCAGGACATCCTTTGGCCTGGTCAAACACCTCAGAATGGCTGCGGAACCCAGAGCAGCCTCTCCACCAGGGTGAATGAAGTGGGGACCAAAGAAAGGAAGATACCGGCCGAGTGGTAGGGGTGTAGGGGCAGGCGATGGGAGGCCACTCAGCCTCCAGGGCTTTCCATCCCTCCAGGACAGACAGAGCCCAGGCTCTCTATTTACAGACATGGCTGCAGTCAAGACTTTGTCCCCTGGTCAGAACCTTTCTTCTCAGGCTTCACCATGGCCTGTCTCGGGTGAGGGACAATGGCCTTTGTTAGGAGTGGCCCCAAGCCATGTGGCCTGCACCCATGGCTTTCCCTGCTGGAGGCTGTTAGCACCAGAACTGTTGTCAAAGTCAAGACTATAGCAGAGTCCATCTGGATGTCTCCCTGGCCTGAACCCCTTCCTCAAATCAGGGGAGAATTCCTGACTCCGTGAAGTATTCAGATAGCCCTTGAAAGAATCGGTCCCTTTAATGGGTCCCTTCTGGGAGGGTGACTGAGGAGTCTTGGAATGCTAAGCCTGAGGTGCCATGTTCTGTCATATGCAGGGAGAACAATAAAAATTGTTATTACTATTACACAAAATAATAATAGCTGTTATCTAGCACCTCCCACATGCCAGGCACTTCCTAAGCACTTTGCATAAACAAATTCATTGAATCCTCACAACAACTTCATGAATGGGTACTCTTCTTATTCCCATTTTATTTCAAAGGCAAAGACCACAGTCTACCCTAAAAGAGAAAAGAAGAGGCCAACTGGCTGACTGAGGGAGAGAGAAGTGCCTATGGCACCCTGAAAATCAGTGGGACTAGCTATGGGTGCTCAGCACGCTGTCCCGTAATTGTTTCCATATCTACCCTCCTTATGGAAAGGCAGGGATCCAGGCTTGCTTGTCTTTAGCCTGGCCCTGAGAAGGTGCTCGATAAACTGTTGTTGAATGAATAGTTGTGGGATGCAGAGGCTCCCTGGTCCTGGGAGGCAGGACTTACACTGGCTCTTGAGGATGAGCAAGATTCTGTGAGCCAAGAGCACTGGTCAGGGAGTCCTGGGGGAAGGTAAGGGTAAGAGTGGTTTGAGCGAAAGCCTGAATTTGGAATGTTCCAAGGGGTAGCTGAAGTGGCAGGCCTGACAGGGCTGTTCTCCCACACTTGGCTGCCACTGACCAGCCAGGAATTTCTAAGTGAGGCCCGAAAAACAGCCTCTCCTCAGAGCCTCCAGGGTGGCCTTCTGGGCTCTCCAGCTGCTAACTCCAGCCCTGACTGGGAGGTGGGAGGCCAGTGGGCAGTCCAGGCCCTCCTGGAGCCCAGAGTAATGACAGCTCCACAGAGCAAGCCTCATTACATGGAGCGACTTCATGATGTGGCTGTTTTGTTTTGCTTTACATTTTTTTTTCTCTTTGAAAATGAGTGGAGAACCTTCTTTTACCCAAGATTACAAGTTGGGTTGGTGATGAAAGGTCTGTGCCATGCAGAAGGAGTCCTCGGGGAGGAGCTTGTACATTTGCAAGCACTTTTGTTGAAAATGGCTTGCTCTGTGGAAGAGAAAGAAAGGAGAAAGAAAGAAGAAAGAAAGAAAGAAAGAAAGAAAGAAAGAAAGAAAGAAAGAAAGAAAGAAAGAAAGGAAGAAAGGAAGAAAGAAAGAAAAAGAAAGAGAAAGAAAGAAAGAAAGAGAAAGAAAGAAAGAAAGAAAGAAAGAAAGAAAGAAAGAAAGAAAGAAAGAAAGAGAAAGAAAGAAAGAAAGGAAGGAAGGAAGGAAAGAAAAAAAGAAGAAAAGAAAAAAAGAAGAAAAGAAGAAAAGAAAAATTAGCAGGGAGACTCAGAATCATTTCCACCTTTGTGAGGCTGCCTGGGACCCCTGGCTGATCATCATGGCTGCCAAGCCTTTCAACCCTACACACAACCCAGAAAGTACCCCTGCCTCCCTAGACTTCTAAATCTCTAGAAGACTTAGAAAAATCAGTTGGCCCATGTTCCCAAACCCAGGCAAAACTGCACTTTAGCAAGTAGCTTTGCAAAGAGCCTAGCACAACATGGATTGGTCAAATTGGATGGATGGATGGATGGATGGGGTGGTGGATGGGTGGGTGTATGGGTTGAAGAGGAGAAATGTTATCCTATTTAAAATACCTCAAGGAAAGGAGATTAGTACCACTGTTAGTAATAATAGTGTAGCAGAGGTAGAGACTCAGCTTTAGCCTAAGCAGGAATTCTGTCACATCGGCTAGAGTGACAGCATAGACTCCCCACTAATCCATTTACATGAGAGATGAGGAGCCACAAGGAGAGAATGTCATCCCAAGAGAAGAGCAAGTCAGACACCCAAGCTTGACCCTATAACAAAATCTCAGTAGTGGGAGGGGCAAGGATGCTGCGTGGTATTGAACGTAAATTTGTGTCCAGGTCAGCCCCTGGCGACAAGAGGACACCCAGGCAGCTGTGCCCAGGACACACAGTGACACCCAACAGAAACCATTTTTCTATGGGTAAGTGAGTCAGCTCCAAGGGACCATGTGCTGCTTAGCAAGGCACAGAGGACTTGGCAACAAATATCCTTAAGCTCATTGGGCATTGGATTCAAATCATGACTACCATACTAATTAGTTTTCTGTCCTAGAGAAGTCTTCTAAACATTTTTTTATTGAGATATAATTCACATACCATAAAATTCACCCTTTTAAAGCACACAGTTCAGTGGTTTGAAGTATGTTCAGAAAGTTGTGCAAACATCATCACCATCTAATTCCAGAATATTCTCATCACCCCAGAAGGAAATGTCATACTCATTAGTAGTCATTTCCCATTGCTCCTCCCCGACCCCCGTCAACTTTAACCTACTTTCTGTCTCAATGGATTTGCCTTCACTGGATATTTCATATAAATGGATTCATTTAACATGGGACCTTTTTTTGCTTCTTTCATTTACCAAGTTTCCAGGATTCATCTTTGTTGTACCATGGGTCACTACTTCACTCTTTTTTATGGCCAAATAATATTCAGTTGTATCAATATACTACATTTTGTTTTCCCATTTACAAGCTAATGGATATTTTGGCTGTTTCCACTTTTTGGCTGATATGAATAATGCTGCTATGAGCATTCACATACAAGCTTTTGTGTGGACATATGTTTTCAGTTCTCTAGGAGTGGAATTGCTGATCATATGGTAACTCTGTTTACCTTTTCGAGGAGCTGGCCAACTATTTTCCAAAATGGCTGCACCATTAAATTCTCACCAGTTATATGAGGCTTCCAACTTCTCTACATCCTTTCTAACACTTGCTATTTTCCATCTTTTTGATTATAGCCATGTTAGCAGATGTGAAATGGTATCTCATTGTGGTTTGGATTTGCATTTTCCTAATGACTAATGATACTGAACATCTTTTCATGTGCTTATTAGCCATTTGCATATCTTCTTTGGAGAAATGTCTATTCAAATCTTTTGCTCATTTTTTTTTAAATTGGCTATTTGTCTATGTATTGTGGATTGTAGGAATTCTTCATATATTCTGGATATTAGACCATTATCAGATACACGATTTGCAATTATTTCCTCCATTCTATGGGTTGCCTTCCCTTTCTCAATAAATGCCCTTCAATGCAGAAGAGTCTTTAATTTTAATGAAGTCCAATATGTCCACTTTTTCTTTGGTTGCTTATGCCTTGGGTGTTACATCTAAGACAACATTGCTGAGGCGCCTGGCTGGCTCAGTCGGTACAGCGTGTGACTCTTGATCTTGAGGCTGTAAATTCAAGCCCCATGTTGGGTATAGAGATTAGTTAAAAATAAAAATTTAAAAATCTTAAAAAAAAGAGAGAGAGAACACTGCTTAATCCAAAGTCATGAAGATTTATGCTTACATCTTCTTCTAAGAGTTTAATAGTTTAAGCTCTCACCTTTGATCCTTTTTGAGCTAATTTTTGCGTGAGATATGGGTATAACTTCTCTTTTACATGTGGATATCCAGTTTTCCCAGCACTACTTGTTAAAAAGACAGTTCTTTCCCAACTGAATCGTCTTGGCATCCTTGTCAAAAAGTAAGTGACCAGGGGCACCTGGGTGGCTCAGTCATTAAAGTGTCTACCTTTGGCTCAGGTCATAATCCCAGGGTCCTGGGATCGAGCCCTGCATCAGGCTCCCTACTCGGCGGGAAGCCTGCTTCTCCCTCTCCCACTCCCCCTGCTTGTGTTCCCTCTCTCACTGTGTCTCTCTCTGTCAAATAAATAAAGAAAATCTTTAAAAAATATATTTTAAAAAAAAAAGTAAGTGACCATAGATGTATCGGTTTATTTCCAGACTATTAATTCTATTCTGATGGTCTATATGACTATCCCTATGTTACTACCACAAAGTCTTGTCTAGTAGAGTTTTGTAGTAAGTTTTGAATTTGAAAAATATGAATCCTAAAACTTTATTCTTTTTCAAGATTATTTTTGCTGTTCTGGGTCCTTTACATTTCCATATGAATTTTAGAATCAGCTTGTCATTAAAAAAAAAAAAAAAAGCCAGGATTTTAATAGGGATTTCATTGAATCTGCTGATCACTTTGGGGAGTATTGTCATCTAACGATACTAAATTGTCCAATCCATGAACACAAGATGAGTTTCTATTTCTCGAGGAGCTCTTTAATTTCATTCAACAATATTTTATGGTTTTCAGTTGTACAGCGCTAGCACTTCTTTCATTTTTATTCTTAAGTATGTATGTGTGTGTATTTATTCCTAAGTATTTTATATTTTTTTGATGCTTTTGTATGTGAGATTATTTTCTTAATTTCATTTTCAGATTGTTCATTGCTCAAGTACAGAAACACAACTGAGGGCGCCTGGGTGGCTCAGTGGGTTAAGCATCTGCCTTCGGCTCAGATAGTAATCTCAGGGTCCTGCGATCAAGCCCGGCATCCGGCTCCCTGCTCAGTGGGGAGTCCGCTTCTCCCTCTCCCTCTGCCTGCTGCTTCCCCTGCTTGTGCTCTCTCTCTGTCAAATAAATAAATAAAAACTCTTTTAAAAAAAGAAAGAAAAGAAATACAACTGAGTTTTGTATATCGAGCTTGCATCTTACCATCTCGCCAAACTTGTTTACTAGCTGTGATAGGGCAAGTCAAAACACCACGAAGCTCACCGTTCTTACTAAGATTCAGCCACTTTTCCTAAATATATGCTCTCGATTGTTACAAGTCTTTGGTTGGTTTGCCAAATTTTGAAACAGTTGATTCTGACATTTTTTTTTTTTTTTTTTGCCAGTGTTCTCATTGCTTTTATGTAAGGGAGGATTTTCAGGTCCTGACCCCACCATTTTCACTCACATTACCCCCTCTCGAGAAGTTTCTCATACCCCCATTTCCTCAACTGTATTATTATCCTTCCACCTCTCCAGGGAGCTGAGGGTCTAACCCGGTTCTGCTCACGGGTCCCAAGCCTGATCGCAGCCACAGCCGGCTCAGGCCACAGCACCTTGGGGGAGGCAGAAAAACCCTGCTCCTCTCCAACCACCCCAGCTCCATCCACCTTCACTTCAGGCCAGCCCTGGCGAGGGAGACTTTCCTAGTACGTGAATGATTCTAAGAAGACCGAACTCGGAGGTTATGAGGTCTGTGGTATCAACCAGCAATAGCAACTAAGTAATGGCAGTAAACCTTGACTCTGTGCAGCGCCTTTTCCTGGCTGAACACGCCAGCGGGGCACACTGCCGTCATCCCAGCCTCACGGCAGCCCTGCAGGGTAGTTAAGTAGCAAGGCACCAAGCCCCGGGAGGACCCAGTGTTCCTCCAGCCTCCTCTCCAGACGCTCCACCCATGCCCTGCACCGAAGTCGGCCACAGCTTGGGACTGACCGTGTGTGTCCTCCCATTTGCTGGAAACGCCCTCCCACTCCATCACTCATCTGCCCACCCCTCCGTCCTTCAAAGCCCAGCCACAGGACCTTCTGAGAGAAGGATTTCCCAAGAATCTTCTTTGCTACTGCTTCGCCTATCAATTTATTCACCCATTCAACGAATATTTGCTGAGCATCTGCTGTTTCAGGCGCTACCCTGGGCTGGGCTACAACAATGAACTTGCTCTGTGGAACTTACAATCTAGTGGTAAGGCCAAAAATAAACAGAAAATATGCAGGTAGTAATAAGCTCTGAGAATACAAATAAAAGAGAGTTACGGTTGGGTTGGGGGGCAATATTTTTTTTTTAAGATTATTTATTTATTTATTTGAGAGAGAGCATGAGCGGGGGGGAGGTCAGAGAGAGAAGCAGACTCCCGGCTGAGCAGGGAGCCCGATACAGGACTCAGTCCTGGGACTCCAGGATCATGACCTGAGCCAAAAGCAGATGCTTAATCAACTGAGTCACCCAGGCGCCTCAGGGGGCACTATTTTAAATAAGGTACTCAGGGAAGCCTGAGTCTGGTAAGACAACAATTGAGCAAAAACCTGAAGGAAGTAAGGTCCTGGGCTGCCCAAATATCAAAGATATAGAGCATTCTAGCCAGAGAGAATAGCATGTACAAAGGCCCTGAGGTAGAAGCAGATTTCACAAGCTCAAAGAACAGCAAGGAGATGGGTATGTCCGGGTTGGAGTGAACAAGGGGAGAGTGTCAGACAATGAGGCCAAAGAGAGATGGGACCCCACACTATGTTGGGCCTTACAGATCATGGGAAGAGCTTTGGATTTTACAGGGTGTAAGTCTGGAAGCCAAGGGAGGGTTCTGAGCACAATAGTGACGTACTCTGAACTGCATTTTGAAAGGAGCACTTGGGGGGCGCCTGGGCGGCTCAGTCGTTAAGCGTCTGCCTTCGGCTCAGGTCATGATCCCAGGGTTCTGGGATCGAGCCCCGCATCGGGCTCCCTGCTCGACGGGAAGCCTGCTTCTCCCTCTTCCTCTCCCCCCTGCTTGTGTTCCCTCTCTCGCTGTGTCTCTCTCTGTCAAATAAATAAATAAATAAATAATCTTAAAAAAAAAAAAGAAAGGGGCACTTGGGCTGCCATATTGAGAATAGACCATGGAGGGCCCAGGATGAAACCAGACAGATCAGGTAAGGAGTTCGCTGCACCATAAGGTGGTGCAGGGACCTGGGTGAGCAGCAGAGGCGGTGAGAAGTGGTCAGAATCTGAAGATCTTCTGAAGGTGGTGCCGGTGGATTTGCTGCTGGATTAGCTGTGGAATGTGAGAGAAGGCCGGGAATCGAAGATGACTCCAAGGCGTTTGGCCTGTGAACCCGAAAGCATAAAGCTGCCATTTACTGAGACAGGGAAGCCAAGCAGACAAAGGAGAAGGGGTGAAGCTTGCCCCGCACCTTCCACCTCCAAAGCCTCCTCCACTGATAGCACAAAGAGCAGCTGTGGCATGACATGCCTTCTGCAGTGCTTCCCGAGCCGTCTACAGACGCCGGGAACTTGTATGCTTTGACTCCCCACAGCTGTGGACTGAAGGCACTTTGGTCATCTCCAGCTGAGACCCTGTTCCTGCGGGTCACACTGTGTGAATACACTGCGAACCAGCGGAGTTTGACCAGGTCCCAGGGGCTGACAAGAGGCAGCACCATGGACCCCCACATGAGCCCCTCCCAAGCCAAGGCATGGACAGGCTCAAGCAGGGCTGGCAGAGGAGAAGGAAAGGACTCAGAGGGGGAGCTTGCCACCATGTCTGCACGTTGGCATCACGTGGGGAGTTCTCATCAGTTCATCAGAACATCTACGGGTGGGAGCCTGGCATCCGTGTTCTTCCGTTTCCCAGAAGATTCTAACATTCAAGCCAAGGTTGGGAGCCACGACCCTGAATCAACAAGAGCTCTTTTTGGTGCCTCCCGGTGTTTGCTGAATCCAGCTGTGCTTAGCAAGGGGCTAAGTGGGGGAGGGGGGCATGGAAACACCCCTGTCCTTGTAAAGTAAGGGGACCCCCACAAGGGCTGCAGAGCATTCTTCTGCTCAGAACTGAAACCAAATCAGTCTCTCCAAGAGCGCATTGCCAGTCTACATGATCTCACTCCACTCCTCCACCTCCAGTCCTGCTTTGAATACGAGTGTATTTCAAAGACTTTTTAAAATGCTATGCAGCCACGCTCTGCCCTGGAATGTCTCCCAGCAGCGCCCACCCGTGTGTGGGATGTGGCAGAGAAGGGAGAGAGCCTGGGGCTGAGCCCACGGTGTTGGAGTGTTCAGATCCCACCTGGGCCCTGGGACCGACGGGGGTGGTGGCCAGGAAGCAGAGGAGAGGGAGAGAATGAAGGACTCCTTCGAGGCATATGGACTTGGAAACAGGTCAACTTGCAATTACAGACCCGGAGCCAGAGCGAGCTGCTCCCCTCCGCTCCCCTCTGCGGCAAGGCGCCGGGGTCAGCTGGTCCGCAGCCAGCAGACAGAGGAACCACTCACTGCACAGACTCTCCCCTCCAGGTCTGCGGGGGGCTGGGATCCCCTGCCATTTATCCAGCTCCCCAGACACTTTGTGGACAGAACCCAAGTAATTTGATTAAGGTAAGATGAAACGAGAAACGTTTTGCTCCTTGAAAATTGAGAACATCTGTCCCGGGTAGCAAACCAAAGGGAAGGCTCTTTGGAACTAAGGAAAAGGAATCCCCAAGGAGTCTGGGCACGAGAGCAGGGCTGACTCCCTCTACACCCACCTCCCTCCGTGACTCGGCACTGTGGGGAGAGGCTGGCTGCGGTGATCAGGCCGACCTGGCCTTGACCCTTGACTCCACGACGGCTTGCAGAGCCTTAAGGTCAATATTAACCTCTGAGCTTCGGGCTCGCGGGAAGATTAAGCAGATGCTAACATGTGAAGGTGCTCTGTTATACCGGCTCCCCTCGGCTGCCCACCGGACCCATTATTTGACAGACTCACTTCAAGCTGAGTCAGGGTCGCATTCCCACATCCCTCCCCAAAGACCTCCTTTCTGTGGGTCCAGAAGGAGGAGAATGAAAGGACCAGGCTATAGGCTGAATGTTTTTGTTCCCCCAAAATTCCTCTGTTGAAATCGTATCCCCAGTGTGATGGCATTTGGAGGTAGGACTTTTGGGAGGTGATTGGGTGATTAGTGCCCTTAGAAAGAGATCCCAGAGAGCTCTTCCACTCCTGCCATGTGAGGACACGGCAAGAAGACAGCCATCAGTGAACCGGGAGGCAGGACCTCGCGCCAGACACTGGCTGTGCTGGCACCTTGAGCTTGGACTTGCCCGCCTCCAGAACTGAGGGACATACATGATTTTCGTCCTAGCCACCCAGTCGCTGGTGTTTTTGGTATAGCAGCCCAAACAGACTAAGAGAAGCCAGGATGTGGCCAAAGCCTGACCTCATGGAGGAGGCCCCCAGCGTGGAAGGACAGGTCTGACTTCAGAATCATGTTGGGTGAATGACTTTCAAGAACCGTGCACAGTGAGGTGGTTGGCCCAGGACTGGCCCCAGAGACAGATCACTGTGACACCATTTCACAGATGATGACATGAGGTCTGGAGAAGCACCATCCTTGTGCCTGCCCAAGTCAGAGACAAAATGGGGAAGGAGCAAGGGACAGCAATGCTGGGATCACCCCCATCAACAAGGTGGTACTATTTAATATGAGTGTAGCTCTCTTCTTCTTCCAAGCAGACTCCACGCAGGCTTCCAAGCAGAATCCCTGCCGTGGATTAAAGATGGCCCCAATTCTTTGTCACTTTCTCATCAAGAGCTGGAATTTATTTTCCTTCGCTCGAGCCTGAGTCGGCCCACGAATGCTTAAGCATCAGAAGGCGGTAGAAGTGATGCTGAGCCAATCCCCTGCTAAGCCCTGAAAAGGCTTCTGCGGTGGCACTTTGGGAAGACCTGAACCTCCGGGTAGAAAGCCCAGCTCCTCTGCCAGAAAGTCCACATGGAGACGTCCTGCAGAGGCCATATGGGAAGCAGATGCCTTGAGGTGACATGAAGAGACCAACTGTTCTCAGACCCAAGGAGACTCCAGGTGGCTGCAGCCCCAGCGTCACCTGACTGCAACCACATGGGAGACCAGCCCAAGAACTGCCCCGCTGAGCCTGGGAAGTGGTAAGATGCTCGCTATTTTAAGTCATTAAGTTTGGAGGAGATTTGTTACAGAGCCATAGATAACTGGAAAAGTCCCCAGTGCTGTTCTTTTTTTTTTTTTTTTTAAGATTTTATTTACTTTAGGGAGCGAGATGGCAAGAGCAGGAGGGGCAGAGGGAGAGGGAGAGATAAAGAGAACCTCAAGCAGACTCCACGCGGAGCGCAGAGGCCGATGCGGGGCTTAATCGCAGGACCCTGAGATCATGACCTGAGCAGAAACCAAGAGTCAGATGCTTAACGGACTGTGCCACCCAGGCCACCCCCACCCTGGGGCTGTTCTTAAGTAACTTCCTGCTTCCCCCATCTAAGAGACAGGCCCATGGGGCCCCTGGGTGGCTCAGTCAGTTAAACATCTGCCTTCAGCTCAGGTCATGATCTCAGGGTCCTGGGATCAATGGGATCAAGTCCAACGTCCGGCTCCCTGCTCAGCAGGGAGTCTGCTTCTCTCTCTCCCTCTGCCCCTCCCCCCTGTTCATGCACTCTCATGCTCTTTCGCTCTCAAATACATAAATAAAATCTTAAAAAAAAAAAAAAGAGAGAGAGAGAGAGAGAAAGGCCCTACAATCAAATCCCCCAACCTTTCCACCCAAACATAAATGCAAAGGACCCCAGGGGATGGGATGGACATCAAGTACTGAGACCTGGGCTGCCTGTTTCTTAGTTATTGTAGGCAGGTTTAAAACACAGGAGTCATCTGTGATCCTGACCCTCTGAGTCACCATCTGCTCACTCTCTCTGCCCAGGGGGCACTTCTAGATCCAGTCCTCATAACCCCGAAGGCCAACACGGCCTCCTCCGTTCCTCCAGACCCTCCCGCCTCCAGGGCAGCTCCAAGGGTTGGACTCCAGCCCCATCATCACGTCCTGACAGACACTTCCTCCACCCTCCCTTCTCTCCCACTCCACCAGCACTGCCCCCCAAACCCACCCACCTGACAGGAGCCCTAATCTTCCACATAAACAGGATGATATTAAAAACTCTCACTCCAAACCCAGGCCTGCAGTCAGAGATGAAATCAAGTAACATTCTCTGAAAGAGAACTGGAAGGTCCCTTCATTCAGTCCCTTCACAGACTTGGCACTTACCTGACGCCCTGCCCGGCTTTGAGGGTCAAGCGTGGCTTAGAGATATTTTATGGAAAATTCCAAACATATACAAAAGCTGAGAGATATGCACAGTAAACCCCCATGGACCATCACCCAAGGCTCACAGCAAATCTTGTTTTCTGTCACCTCACCAGCTCTCTCCAGTGCCCACCCTGCAGATTATTCTCATACAAATCACAGACATCGTATCGTTTCATACATCTCTAAATACCTCAGCATGCATCTCTAGAAGCAAGGACTACCTTTCCAGCCCCAATGCCACACGCAGTACCCAGGTTTGAGCAGTCTAATCTGCGCCAGGCCCCACCCAGGAAGGCCTCCCTGCCGGTAAGGCCCACCTGTGGAACGTGGCAGAGATGAGAGCGCCGGGCTGGCCCCAGGGTGTTAGCTGCAGTTCTGGGTGCTAGATGGAACCCGGGGGACCCGGGAGCCCGAGGACAGCAAGAGAACCACAGACAAAGAGGCAGGAGACTCCCCAAAGCTGACTGGACTTGGAAGCAGCCTCTGTAGCCACATGCCCTCTCCTCATCTTCCTCCATCAGAATGCAGCTCACGGCCCCGGAGTTCTTGGGTGGGCTCAGAGCCGTGGACCCTCTGAAGGTACAAATGGGTCTAGTCGTTCCCCGGCACCCTGAGGAGAGTGCAGAGTCCAGGGACTAGCCAGCCATGGCGAGGCACACCCGTCACCTCAGCCCCGGCTCTGCCGCTTCGGCCCGCCCCGCGATGCCTGGCTCAGGAGCGTGGCGGGACTCCTGTCTTTTCCACAAATCCGAAACACGGGCCAGAGCAAGGAAAGACATGTGGAAGACGAAAGTCGGTTTCCATCAGGCAGCATTCACACAAAAAATGATTTAGCTTGTGCATTCCTAAAAAATAGTAGTTGTGCCTTATGCTTCTTAATATCTCTCATAGTTTCTGTACCACAGTTGCTCAACCTCAGCACTATTGAATTTTAAAGCAGGTAATTCTTTATTGTGGGGGCTCCGGGGAGAGTAGCCTGAGCACTGGAGCATGCTGAGCCTCTACCCTCCGAGTGCTGGTAGCAGCCGTTCTCCTCGGTGGGACAACCAAAACTGTCTGCACACATGCCAGATGTTCCCTGGGAAACAAAACTGCCCTCGAGCGGCGCCTGGGTGGCTCAGCCGGCGAAGCGTCTGCCTTCGGCTCAGGTCATGATCCTGGGGTCCTGGGATCGAGCCGCATGTCAGGCTCCCTGCTCAGTGGGGCGTCTGCTTCTCTCTCCCTCTCCCACTCCCCCTGCTTGTGTTTTCTCTCTCTCTCTCTCTCTCTCTCTCTGTCAAATAAATAAATAAAATCTTAAAAAAAAAAAAACTGCCCTGAAGTTGAGAGCCTCTGATCTACACAATAGTGAGTAGTTAACTTGTTTATTTGTATCTTTATTCCTCTAATTCGTCTTAAATCCCTTCTGAAAGAGACGTTAATTTACTGTGTTAGATAAATTAGAGATGAGTGAATGGGGAAATTTCTCTTGAGAAGCCTCTGGTTTGTCTGTCGTAAGGGTTTTGATCAAATTTGCCAGTTGTCTGGCAATCAGAATCGTTATTTAGATTTCAAATATGTGAATTGTATTTAAACCAGAAGCGGCTCAAATAAATTAAAACCAAGCCATCAAAGCAAATAATTGTGGTATGTTAAGTGACGGGATTCTGTGTAAATTTTTTGTTTGTTTTTCCAATATTTAGTTTTACAATTAAAAAAACAACAAGAGGGGCACCTGGGTGGCTCAGTTGGTTAAGTGTCTGCCTCCGGCTCAGGTCATGACCTCAAGGTCCTGGGATCGAGCCCCACATCGGGCTCCCTGCTCAGCGGGGAGTCTGCTTCTCCCTCTCCCACTCCCCCTGCTTGTGCTCTCTCTCCTATTTCTGTCTCTCCCAAATAAATAAATAAATAATATAATAAATAAATAAACAACAAGAAACTGTCTCTGGGGTTGGGGATAGGAATAAGTCAACATATCCTGACATTTTTCCTGTGTACTCTGAGAACCTAGGTCTCGATTTTATAAGCCTCGACTAGAGGTTCCAAACACCTTCTTATTTTATTTTTCTTTTTTTGCATTCTTGAATGTGGCAAAACATCCTTCAGGATGTCCCCATTGCAGCGAAAACTATAATAGCCATGGAACAATCTACATCCGGCTGAAAATTTAGCATTTCCTGGAGCCACTGGTCAGACGTTTGTCTCACTTCCACCGGTGACTCCAGCTGATTATGATTTCACTCCCTACTCTACCATCAGAAAGTTAAAATGCACCAGAGAAGGTCCCCGGGTTAACAGATCTCCAGGCCAAAGGCAGGCTGGCTTTGAGTCACCACAGAAACGCTCACCATGGCGCCCCAGATACTTCGCAGTCAGCTCAGCGCACACGTTTCCCCAAACCTTGAGGGCCTCGTGGCCATGAGGCCCTGCTCAGCCATTTCAGGGTCAGTACCCAACTGCGGGCAGCTATTCGAGAACCCCGGGCCCCTGTCCAAAACAAAGGCCCCGATGCCACAGAGGCCCTGTGAGAAGCATCTTAGTGTGAAAAATTAAAGTAAGGGAAAACTGACCAGAGGATGCTGCTGGGGAAAAAGTCCTTATTTCCCAAGAAGTCAGAGTGAGTGAGAAAGCACAGGACCCGGGCTGCTGGGGCTCCTGGGGGTCAGCCTCGTCAATGCCCTGGGGGCCGTAGAGCCTTCGAAGTTAAGGTGTGGCATCTCCACAAGCCCCCAGCTCTACAGGGCAAGGGTTTCTTTATAAATGAGCTGTCACTTGGGAAAACAGAGAGCAGAGCCATGAGGTAATGAGCTGAGAAGAGGCGGGGCTGATGCAGAAATAGAGCAAGGGAAGGTGAGTGTGGCTCTTGGTGCGGAGGCGGGGAGGCCAGGATGGGGATGCTTTCAGGTTCACCTGCCTCTCAAATCTGCATGAGATCAAGCCTCTCTCGGGCCCTGGGCCTAGGGCTGCCTGTCCCCATGGCCACACTGGGGTAGAGGTGGCAAAATGGCCTTCTCCAGTGGCACATCCAAAATGCTCCATGTTGTCAACCACTCTGCTTTGAGTCTCCAGCTCAGACTCTGCCCCAGAAGGTGGAAAAAGAAAAAAAGACTCCTGTCAGAGACTGAGTCACAGCAGGAATTAAGGCGGAAGATGGAAACTTTAACCTTTTCTACTTCCTGAGCAGGGCAGTGAAAAGGAGGACTGTTCTGAAGGAGAGGGACTCTGGCTGCACACTGGGCTTCAGTGTGGCGAGGGACACGCCGTGCCCTTGACCAGGGCTCCCAGGGCCGGGGGTGGGAGGCACTGACCCCCGGGGACAGGAGAGGCGTTCAGGCCCCCGGGATCCCACGGCACTGGCGGAATCGGCCCTTGACGGGGGCCCCAGCCAGGGGGAGCTGCCCCTCTCCCGTGGTGAGAAACAAGGCCAGGCCGTGGGGGGCCGCCCCAGACCACACAGTAAACCCCACTTGCTGGGCCCAGCTCAAGCCATTGCCGCCACAGGGACTCTGGGGACTTGAACAGAAGCCCGTGTCTTCCAACAGAGGGGACTTTGTTTCCTGGACGGGGGTGGGCTTTTTTCTCCTCTCTCTTCAGGGGCTCACAGGGGAGGGGAGTTTATGTTACTGTTTTTTTCCAGCTCGGCAACAATGTAAATGTGAGAGTCAGCTGGCGGGAAAGAGATGGCATTTTCTCTGGGGACTGGCTACAGCCGTCCCCCACGGCTCAGACCCAGGCCCCTGAGATCTGAGGTGCCGGCAAGATGGCGCAGCCGCTTCCCCTCCTCCTCTGAGGAGACCCGGGAGGCCACGGGGAGAGTGGGGGCCGAAACTTCACACACAGGTCGGAAGTGAGGAGCCGCGTGCAGAGGCGGTGCTGGTGCCACCTGGTTTGAGAAGCACCTGGAGACCTTCCTACAGCAGCAGCTGGGCTCCCCCTCTGTGTGCCCGACGCTCAGACCTGGGCCTCTGCCCACCCCGGCCTGCCCCAGCCGAGCTGCTGATGGCCCGTCCACTTCCTTGCCCCCAGATGAAGAGCCTCTCTGTGCCTGGAGCTTTCACAGCACCTCATTTAATTGTCAGGACAAATTCATTCATTCATCCATTCACTCATTCAGTCATCAAACAATATGTATTGACAGGCTCTGGGATCAGAGAGGAGGATGCGGCAGATTTGGAGCAAGGAGCTACTGGGGAAGACAGAAAGTTAACAAATAATTACAAACCAGATGAGTAAGTGGTCGCACCAACAGTGATAACCACCATCAAGAACTCATGGTGTGCTGGGCTCACTTGCCCTCCCGATTCCAGTGTCAGAGGACTCATACCATCCCTACCTACACTACAGAAAGGGCGAAGTAACTTGGCCAAGGCCACACAGTTGCTAAGTGGCACAGCTCAGGTGACAGCCTCAGAAATGCCCAGACTCCTCTCCCAAAGACAGCCCTTCGCTTTCAGAAGCCCAGGGGAGCCAGTCAGTTGTGGGTGATACTCAAAAGCCGCAAAGCAGAAATGCACCGGATGCAGAAGCCCATGGTGGAGACCCGGGAGCCCCCTCCGGGGGTCAGGCTGTTCGCACAGCCTTGGCCTGTTCTGCAGGAGCTAAGGCCAGTCCTCCTATGAGTTTAAGCGAGGCTTAGGGGGAGGCAAACACCGCGGACTAGATTTCTGCCCTCCCACTGCCCAAGTAGTATGGGGACCCCATCTTGCCAAGGCAGGGCTCCAAGGATCCAGAGAGTCAGGGTCTGCTTGCCGGGAAGGACGGGTCCCAACCAGGTGCTTGGAGAAGTGACTAGGTGGGGCTGCCAGCGTGTTCATGGCCAGCACCCCAGGTCTTGGCTTAAGAGCACAGGCACTTGGGCAGGGAGTCACGTTGTGGAGGGGAGGCCAAGGTTCCTGGGGGCGTTACACAGGCAGGGAGGCTGGAGGCCGGGAGATAGGCAGGACTGGGTAGCACAGGGTGGAGTGAGAGTTGAACAGAAGTCCCATTTGAACCCAGAGGAGAAGGTCTCCATTTGGTTTTGTTTGTTAGACAAGTGAGATTAGGAGAGAGTGACCCAGCATCTCCAAAAAAGCAACAGTCCAGGGACAGAACCAAACACCAAAGTCCAACATACCAACCAAGGTCCAGAGCTATAAAAGCGGAAGTCTGCGGGCACCAGAAAAGGCGTGGGGGTGCAGTACCGTCGCTAGCCCCCAGTCCCTTCCCGGGCGCCCGGGGAGAGCCGAGAGGCCCTGGGTGGACTTGCGGCCACTGGGGGAGCCCCTCCTCTGAGTTAACAAGAGGTTCAGAGAGGGGCCTGGGCCCACTGTCCTTCACGGACTTCGGTGAGAACTTTTTCCTATTTCTCATAATCTCGACAAACAAAACCAAACCATAAACCATGGCTTTCTTGAACATGAAGCCACAGGTGAGTCATGTCCACAAACCACTTTCGAATCCAAGGCCTGGGAGGATGACCCCTCGAACAGCAGCGACTGCTCAACAGGGAGAAGATGCAGTGGAAAACCCATCCCAGGATCTGGGTTCCTCTTGAGCAAGCGCTCTGGGGAAGGTCATGTGGCGAGGCTGGCCGGGGAAGTCAGTCATGTACCTGGGATGGAGGTGTGTGCATGTCCGCCTGCAGCACCGGCAGGGCCTGGGGGTGGGGGGAACAGGGACAGGGACAGGGAGGGGGGAGTAGTGGAGATGCACTCAAAAAGGCTGCAGACTTCCGGAGACTGTGCCAAAGGCTGTAGTTTATTCTAGATGCAATGAGAAGCCGTTGGAGGGTTTGAAGCAGGGGAAACACATGATCTGATTACAAATTTTTTTTAAACAGTCACACTGGCTAGTGAGGGGAAAGGCCTTGGAGGGGGCTTCAGAGCAGTGGTAGAGCAGGGAGAGATACTGCCCCTCTTCGGGTGAGCGATGAGGGTGGTGGGGATGCGAGCCATGGGGTGGAAATGGAGACAGGAGGGGGGCTCAAGATGTATTCTTGGGGCTAGACCCAACAGGACTTGCATATGAATTAGGTGTAGAGGCTGAGGAACAGAGAAGAATTGAGGATGACATCTAGGTTTCTGGCTTGAGCAACTGGGGAGATGATGGTGACATTTCCTAGGAAGAGAAGACTAAGATGACATGGGGGTTCGTCCATTTGTGGTGGGAAATTAAGAGTTCCATTTTGGACATGTTGAGTTTGAACTTTCTGTGAGACAGCCAAGTGAAGATGTCAAAAATATGATCTGAGCACCTAAATAATTAAGGGCACTAATGAATGACAAACCTTTGAAAAATTCATGAGTCCATTCTGATAATAAATTGATAAGGAAGGAGAGAGGGAAGCAGGGGCACTGAGTGCACTCAGTCGTAAGAGCATGTGACCCTTGATCTTGGGGTCGTGAGTTCGAGCCCCACGTTGGGTGTAGAGATTACTTAAATAAATAAATAAACTTAAAAATTTTTAAAAAGAAAGGAGGGAGGGGAGGAAGGAAGGGACGGATGGGGGAGAGAGAGGGCTCTCATTTATAGCAGCATGTCAAGGGTTGACAGGTCAACGTGTAGGTAGTCCTAGAATTAGAAAAGCATCATTTTCCAACCATCCCAGTAACAGATGGATCAGACAAGAATCAGCAATGGATGCTAAATCTAGAGGTAAATTTTGATGAGCAACAGGATGTTTGCATGGTTTTAAAGTGTCTCCCCACAGACCATGTGATAGTTATGAGGAAAAGAAAAAAAAAAAGAGCAATTGCACAGTGGAGAAATCAGAAGCACCTTGACAAGGTGACCAAAATTAACATCACCAGTGAGGGACACTGTTCTTCCAGATGTGACATGCTGACAAATACACAGCCTAGCCCACGTAATACTCCAGCAGAGTATAAGTAACCTGGCCCTAATCATGAGAAAACATCAGACAAACCCAAAATGAGGAAAGAAAAGACTGTGGAAATATTCCAGTAAAAGGAGGCCAAAGGGGTATGACAGTCAAATGCAAAGTCTGACCCTAGACCAAATCCTATACAGAAGGTGAAAAAAAATGCCATAGAAAATATGTTGGGGTTAACTGACAAAATTGAAATGGGGATGGTAGATGAGATCAAAGTACCGTAGCAATGTTAAATTTACTGAGGTTGATAATATTCTGAGTTATATGAGAGAATGAGAGAATACACTTCACCCCTAAACACTGAAATGTTTTTGGAGTAAAAGGTCATGATGTATGGAACTTTCCCCCAAATGGTTGAGGAAAAAAAGTGTGTGTGTGTGTGTGTATATGTGTGTCCCACACAGGTACATACATACAAATGGTGTAAATGTCCACATGAGGTGAATGTGGGTAAAGAGAATACAGGTGTTTTAGGTGCTAACGGAGGAGACGTGAAAGATGAAGAGAAGGGGCCAGGACCGCATCCGGGGAACACTGATGTTCAGAGATCAGGCAGAGTAAGCAGAGCCACCCAAGATGACAGAGGAGGAGGTGGGTGGAGGGGAATCAGTGGGCTGAGGTGTCATGGAAACCAAGAGAAGACAGTGTTTCAAGAAGGAGTTACTAACCGGCAAATGTTGCTAAGAGGTTGCCCAAGATGTGGATGGAGATATGACCATGGACTTTAGCAAGATGGAGATCATGGGAGACCTTCACAAGAACAGTATCAGTGAAAGAAGCCAGAATATAGTGGTTCCCAGAGTCAATACAAGGCGAAGAAGTACAGCAGCACCAGAAACGCCTGCAGTCAGCAACTATCACTTCATGCCTTATGGGGGACAACTGTCATCTCTTTGGTCACTAAGGATCTGTACCTTCTTCTGTGCTTGTGTGCCCCCCCACCTTGTGAGGCAGAGCCCACATCTCACTATAAAAACCTAAGGGGCCAGACACTGGCTTCTCCGGGTCCCTGACAGGTAGGCAGGGAAGTGGCCTGGGCTCTGTCACCTACAAGAAGAAGCTGGAAGAGCTCAGAATGTATTCTGGCAGTGGGCAGTGGTGGTCACGGGGGGCAGGGCCTCCAGTTTCTAGAGGCAGCAGGGTCTCTGTTTCCAGCCGGCACCCAGTGCCCAGTGTTGGGGTGTTGGCCGTGGGCCCCACAGCAGAGCAAGTGTTTCTTCACCCTCCAGGTCCTATGGCAGCAGTTGCGGTGCTCTACCCGGGGTGCAGCTTCCAAACCAGGTGCCCAGAGCTCCCGGAGATGCTGTGAGTTGCTCAATGTCTTGTTGATAAATTCTCTCCCTGCTTAATCAGCCAGGATCAGCTGCTTTTGCTTGCAGCTATGAGCCCTGACTGAAAAAGGACCTTGCCTTTTCTTGGCTAAAGAGGGAATTCCCTTATGCCATCTTCCCAAATTCTGCCTCTCAAGGGTATGTCAAGTATCCAGTGTCCTTAGCCAATGGACAGTGTGGACAGAATGGCCTCCCAGTGGTCACACTCTTGAGGATATCCCTCAACCCTATATCTGATACCTCCATCTCCATCTCCCCTGATGTCAAGACACTGGCCACCTTTCTAACCATTATTGAAGCAAAATGTCTCCATGTGGATGTGTGTGCCTGCTCCCTCACTTTATCTTGGCTTTCTAGAAAACAAGCTCTAACCACCACCACCACCCCTTCTCCAGAGACTCTTCGGAGCCTGTGGTTTTCTAGCTATTCTGCTGCTGAGTGTGGGAAAGGAGATAAGGGAAGAGCACAAAGCTGAAATGCTTCCAGAAGCATCTAGTAGGTTTGTCTTTTATTAACACTCGTTTGCCATTCTCTGCCTGAAATCAGACTATGTCTGTCATCACCCTGGTCTGGAGTCACATGAATCAGACCCTGCAGATCTAGGGAACCCTCAGGGGTCTCCCCAACCACACTTGGCACAGAACCCATGATTTCCAACCATGACACAGACAAATCCCAAAACCATGCATGAGAGCCACCTCCTCAGTCCACTGAGTGTCCACATTGTGGGACTTTTCCCTCACATATGACTGTGTTTGAAAGTCTGACGCCTTCCCAGAAGCCTCCCCACACTGATTACATGTGTGGTCTCTGAGGGAATTTCACACTGACTGTGGGGCTTGGAAGCGCTCAGCATAGACAGCAAGAGACGCTGTGCTTATCCTGCTCCCATGAGCACAAGATTGCCAGGTCAACATCCTCTTTTCCAAAGAACTCTTTTATCACATGCTTTATCCACTGATGTACCACAACATGCTCTGGAGTGATAAAGGGCAGAGATTTTGTAACCCAGCTGGGAAGAGTGAGACCTGGAGAAGGCAAGAAGGACTTCCAGCGTAGCAGAACCGGGCCAACTGAGGGCTGCTGCTGCCAATTCTGGGGATCCGTCCACATCAGCTGTTGATGATATCATTCACTGGGCTCACCTTTTGGTGGATAAAGGCTCCCATTTCCTCCCTTCTGTTCTTCCTCTTTCAGCTAGTAAATAAAGCATTTTTTGGAAGTGCATAGTTCTCTGGAGATTCACCAAGGCAAAGGTATGATCACTAGGATCTACACCAACAAAAGGATGTTGTAGCTTTGCCCTCTAAGAAGTGGCTTTTCTCCAAACGAAATTGGTTCGTCAGCTCCTGGGTCATTGGTCTGCTTCTCCTGGTGGGACTGGTCTACACCAAAGCTGGTGCATCTTCCCACCCATGGAGCTGCTCTAAAGGAGGCTAGTCAGAGGGTAGAGGTGGGGAAGTAGAGTCACCCATGAGCCTAGAAAATACCACCCACCCCAAGCTGTGAGAGATGTTGCCCAAGGCTAACTTCACCCATCCTCCCTCCACATCCTTTTGTGGGGTTGAGCTAGGGATAAGAGGCCTGAAAATGCTCTGGCCTCATTGTTCCTGGCTCCAGAAATTTCTCTTCCATGTCCCTTTCCCAACCACAAGCCATGGCATTTGAAAGCTGTTCATCTTTGAGATTGTTCCCAACCCGTCGTTTTACAGTCAAGGTGACCTTTGCTCCAGACGTGTTGCAAAGGCAGAAGACAAAGGCCTGTTCTGGGCTGCAACGTGGACAGTACACTCGGGACTCATACATGGTGCTCCTTGGCCCGGCCAATAGCCCAGCATGTGGCAGAAAGGAGAAAAATGGCTGGAAAGCTCCCCAAAGCTGACCCTGCAGTTCTTCTGAATTCTCCCCACCACAAACCTACCCAAGTGTCCAAAATGGATGAGAAACAGATCAGTGGCCTGTTGGTGTTAAGAGTCCAACTATGATGTTCATTCTCCCTGAGAGACGCCCAAACACCCTGATCTCAGAGTTTCTGGGGCTCTGATGTCTATGAGGGTCCTCAAAAGCAGTGAGTTTGTAAGGAAAATCTGAGCCTCATTTAAGCCATCTGGTAGACCTCTAACAACATCTTTTTTAGCTTGAGAACACACAAGGCCCCTATTTCTCTCCACTTTGAAGTAGCTAAAGTTCATTCTGTTTCCACAATCCCTGTCTCTCTCTGACCCAGACTCCTTTCCCACCAAGAGCAGACACTAGACTTAAGTAGAGTCTCCCTACTTGGTGGTGGGAAATACCAGGTAAACCATGTCAGATTGGGGTCTGTGCAAGTCATACCCTGAAGGGGACACCACAGGAACCACTATCATCTGTGGAACCAGGAGAGGACGCATGGATCACCTTTGGTGAGCGAGGGTGTTAGGCTGAAAAAAACCCTCCCAAAGATATCTATGGCTTAATCCGCAGAACCTGAGAACATGCCACCTTACATGGCAAAAGAGACCCTGCACATGTGATTAAGTTAAGGATCTTGGGCTGCGGACACTATCCTGGATTATCTGTGGGCCCAACTCAATGACAAAGGACCTTACAAGAGGGAGACAGAGGTCAGAGTGATGGGAGGACAGGGCCACAAGTGAAGGGATGCAGGGGGCCTCTCATAGCTGAAAAGGGCAAGGATCCGGATTCTCCAGAAATTCCAGAAGGAACACAGCCCGGGCAAAACCTTGATTTTAAACTTCTGACCTCTGGAAAGGTAAGAAAATACATTTGTTTTGGTTTAAGCCATTATATTTTGGGGCAGCAATAGGAAACAAATACAGAGATCTAGGATAAGGATTCATAGGAGCAGGAGGGAGAGACCCACCAGGTCACAGATCACCTAGTATGGGTGATTCAGTGACAGCAAGTAATATAAAAACCCAACTCACCCGGCTTACACACAAGGGGAAGTCCAAAGGCAGGTGGCCCCAACCAAGCTGTGTTGGTTTGGTGACTCAGTGATATTATGGAGAAACGTGGTTCTTCCTATCAGCCTGTTGTTGTTTGCTTGCTTGCTTGTTTGTTTGAGAGTAAGCTCTACACCCAACACGGGGTTCAAAGTCAGAACCCTGAGATCAAGAGTTGCATGCTGATGCCGACTGAGCCCATCCCTCAGTCGGTTCTCGTAGGCTCGCTGCTCTCAGTCACAAGACGGCTGCCGAAGCTCCAGATGTTGCCTCCGAGGTACACCACGGCCAAGACTCAGGAAAGAAAGCCATCTCACCTTTGAGGCTCTTTTGGAGTGAGGAAAGCTCTTTCTGAACACCCACACCCCTACTTTGGAGGACTTTCTCGCACATCTACCTTGTTGGCCAGAATTGTACCACGTGCCCCCGCTTAAACCAATCCCTGGCCAGCAGTATGGGAGCACTTTGATGGGTTTAGATCAGTTGGGACCTACTCCCAGAAGCCAGCCTGCCTGAAGCATTTGCCTTTTAGACTTTTAGACAGGGAGTAGAGACCTCAACTAAACCAGCAAGGAGGAAGGGAATAAGTCCATGTTGGGCAGGCATCCAGAAGTGTCTGCTCCACTGGTGTATGGGGTGGGCTTCACAGAAAGCCAGAGGTGTCTCTCTGCGTTCCCCCACACGGCTCCGGAGCTCACACAGCCTGTTCTGTGTTCACCTAGCATTTATCCTTCAACTACGCAGGGAAAGGTTGGTCGGCTTGTTTCAGTCACCTTGGAGCACGCTCTCTGAGCGCCAGTCCTGCCAAGACACCTTGGTGCTCCAGCTCTCCCTCACCCGGCCAGTTGCCTTGACTGACAGACAGTGTGGAGCCTGATCAAACCATCTGGGTCTCGGGAAACGGGGCTGCTCTGTTCCGCACACTCCACCTGCGGCCACAGCTGAGATGGGAGTCGTGGGGGCTACTGTCCTCAGAAAGTGGCTCCCTAAGCTTCATGGGTTTCCCCGTCCCGTCTTGTTACACCCCAGATGCGGACAGTTGCTCTCTCAGCCTACTGGGCTCCAGCTTCCTCTGCCTGCTCATGATGGGCGATCAGGTCCCCACGGCCCCCATCTGGCCACACTGTGGGCTTCTCTTCCCCACAGCCGCTGCTCACCTCACAAAAGGCATCACAGTGACCTGTCCCCAGTAGAGAGGACTCCTGCACTCTCTTCGCTGTCCCCCTCACCTACCATGAGGGGGGACAATAGGAGGCACACACACACACACACATGAACTGGGGGTGAGAGAGTGAGAGAGAGAAGGAAGGAAGAAGGACACTGAGCTCAGTGTAATGTGGTGCTCCGGATTGGGTCCTGGAGCAGAAAGAGGACAGGGTGGAAACACTGATGCAAACCGAATTAAGTGTGTAGATGGTGAAGTGTCCTGGCCCAGCGTTCATCTCCTAGCTCTGACAAAGGTACTGCGGTGTATATGGACGATGTTAACATTAGGGGACACTGGGTGAAGGGAAAATGGGAACTCTCCGTACCGTCTCTGCAACTTTCCTATAAATCTACAGTTATTCCAAAATAATCTTTCTTAAAAAGAGAAACAAAATAGTGTCAGGCCTGCCACGTTCCTCCGCCATGCTCCTGCAGCGTTTCCTCGCAGCTAGGCTGCTTCCAAGCCCTCTGTCCCAGCCCCAAGCCTAAGACCAATGCTCTCCGGAGGAAGCAGGAATTTAGAGAATTTTAAAACTGAAAAGGCAGGGACACCTGGGTGGCTCAGTTGGGTGAGCAGCTGCCTTCGGCTCAGGTCATGATCCCAGGGTCCTGGGATCGATCCCCACATCGGGCTCCCTGCTCAGTGGAGAGCCTGCTTCTCTCTCTGCCTGCCGCCTCCCCCTGCTTGTGTGCTCTCTCTCTCTCTCTGACAAATAAATAAATAAAATCTTTAAAAATAAATAAATAAAACCGAAAAGACTCTGGCATCTATAGCTCCTAGTGATGTTAATTACTCAGGAAAAGCGGGGAAGTAGTATGAGAACCAGCAAAGCTAAAACGTCTTCTGAACTGCAGGACTCTCGAAGCCATTAGTAGGTTCGAGGTTTTAGAACTCACCAAGGAGGGGCTGTATCATGAGGCATTCCCCCCCTCAAAATTACTTAACGACGTCCCTTCCTTCCCTTGGCCACCTTGTGGAACCAGTCCCGCCACCCGTGGGGCGCCCGTGCTAGCCAGGTTCTCGGGGGCTCACAGCACGCTGCTCTCGCCGCTCTTCTGGCCCCACCCTGCGGCCCCCCTCGGCCCTTAGCCCTGCCTCCTGGACCCAAGCCACGCTGGCTGGCGCCGCCGCCCGAGAGCTGGATCTGCACCTCGCGGCACGAGCAGCCCGCCTGGAGCCCCTGCCCGCCATCTGAACGCCCTCATTTCAGTGGGAAGCCCAGTCAGGCGAAGGCCATAGCCATCCTTTTTGGACAAAACTGAAGCCCAGAGAAATGACCTAATTTGCCAAGCTGACCACGGTCCCCTGATAAGGCTACGCCTTACCTACTTGTCACTCCTCTGACACCCGCTCCCAGTGGAAGCCCCTGCAGAGTGCGTGTACCTGTCACCTGACTCCCCACTGCCATCCTGCTCTCCCCACCCCGGCCGGGACTTGCTGTGACTTTGTGGTCTTGCCCACTGCCAGTTACTCCCTGCCTTGACCTTCCTGCTCGCACACCTGGGGCTAGATATGCTGACCCGAGAGTCCCGGCTCCACCCATGGGGGTGGGGGGCGCTGCAGTTACCCTGCCTTTCCCCGAACCAGGCAATGACAGAGCGAGGCAGGGAACAGAAGGGAGGGGGAAGGCGCAGAACACAGGGAGCCTCACAGCCAGGCGCCTGTAATGGCCTGGGGGCAGGGGGTGGACAGTGAAGGGCTGCTGAGAACCCAGCCTTCAGGGCACTGACCTGCCCGCTCTGGTCACTGCACCGGGCACAGACCCTTCCTTATTTGCTGCTCTCCTTCAAGCGACCCAGCTGCTGACCAGGAGATGTGACAGGACCCTGTCTTGCAGATTTTAAAGCTCAGGGGACTGGTGGGTGCGGGGCTGGTGTGACACTCCACAGTCTGTGAGCCAGGGCCCTGTTCCCATAGAACTCTTGAAAAGCTTTTCTGCTCCATATGTTTCCTTTGCAGAGGGAGGTACTACGCAAAGACACTGACCTTCCTCTGGCATTTACTTTGAATTGCATGAAAATTGGGATATTTTCCCTTTCCATTCACAACCCATCCCAGAATGACCCAGAATGACCCATCTCTCGAGAAAGGTCAGCTGCTTTGGGATGCTTGGCAGAGGGAATATTATAATTCAGAAGTTACGATTCTTAGTTCCCAAGGGCTCTCTTGTCAAGCAGAAGTAGTAACGTTTAATGTTAGAATAGCATGCATAATGAATACCCGCACTAAAAGTCTGACATCCCTGGACAAAGGAGGAAAAGATTTTTGGAGAAACATCCCTGTATGTATGCGACATTAAAGGCTAGGGCTGCCACAAGCGTGGGGCGGCTGCTCAGGGGTGTGAGGAGGAAACACTTGGGCGAGCTCCCCTCCTGGCACCCGGGGAGGCCGGGGGAGACCTCAGGCAGCAGACCGTGAGGGGCGGGGGCTTAGCTTAGGGTCGTCTTAGTTCATGAGGTACCTGCTGCCCTCCGCGCCCCCACTGCTCATCACACAGTCATCCATTCGGTGAGCCTTTCCTGCACTCCTGTCGCGTCCCCCTCTGTCACAGCCTCCTGCCCCGGACTTCCCGTAGCACTGGTCACTTTCCATGGCATTGGGCATTGTTATCTATCGGCTGTGGGGTTGTTGTTGTTGTTGTTTTTCTGTCTGACTAGAATGTAAGCCCCATAGAGCAGGGGCTTTGTTTTCCTGGCAGTTCAGCACTGACCCTCCAGAACCTAGACCAATACCAGAGCAAGATACGGACCGTGTGTGTGTGCACATGCACGTCATCGTCATTATCTCCCAGCATCACGGACAGGCTGGGATAGCCAGGTAGCTCGAGTTCAAATCCAGGCTCTGCTGCTAATGAGCTGCGTGCTAAGTGAGTTACTTGACTCTCGCGTGCCTCGGTTTCCCCGGGTAACCATGGGCGTGTAATAATGGATCCGCCCCCTTCCGTGAAGCACTCTGGGAGGATTCTAGCACATAAACACTTCATAAGCGTTAGTTATAATTATGTCATCAGGGCTAGCCCCGGGCCAAACTGTCTCTAAACCCCAGCCTCACTCCCACGTTGCCGGTCTGCTCTCTCCTCATTGTCAGCCCCCTTTGCCGGAGGTCCCTGATGTCCTTCGGCTTTCCCAGCCTCTGAGGGCCCCCGCCACCAGGAGTGCCCTCTGGAACCAGGCGCCATGCTCCAGAACGAGCTTCCAGCTCCAACACCTTCTCCTTACCTCTCCACAGAATAGTCTCCCTCCCGTTCCTGGGGACTGAAACAACTGATCATCCAAACTGCGTCTAAGTATTTAAGCAAAGCTGCTATGTGCCTTGACAAAATAGCCCCTGGATCATCCCAAGTTGGCAGAGGGGTAAAAGCTCATTGTGAGTAGACTCGACTGGAAGGCCTAGCCTCATGTCCTCCAGAACTCCTGCCCTTTGGGGACCTCTCCATAATGACCACAGTCATCACCCATGGGCTCAAAGGGGAGGGCCCAAGTGCAGGCACAGGGTGCCCCATTCCCCTCAAGACAGCTGAGGGCAGGTTGCAACATCTATCAACTCTCCTAAGGCTCAGGGATGATTAGCATGTCAGGTCCTGGTACCGCCCTCGTGATGCACCTCAGAGGTGTAGAGAAGGAACAATTTCCTTCAGCCCTCTGAGGGTGGAGCAAAGATTTAAACTGACATAAGACAGATCAACAGGAGGAAAGGATACATATTTTATCTGATATTTATACATGTCTGCTCAAGTCTTCAAAAGGAAAATAAGACCTGAAGAAGCCGGGGCGCCTGGGTGGCTCAGTCGTTAAGCGTCTGCGTTCGGCTCAGGTCATGATCCCAGGGTCCCGGGATCGAGTCCTGCATCGGGCTCCCTGCTCAGCGGGAAGCCTGCTTCTCCCTCTCCCCCTCCCTCTGCTTGTGTTCCCTCTCTTGCTGTGTCTCTCTCTCTGTCAAATAAATAAATAAAATCTTAAAAAAAAAAAAAAAAAAAACCTGAAGAAGCCATTGGGCCCCAAAGCTTAGTCACCATTTTAAACGAAGAATGACCAATAGTGGGGATGTGGCAAGACAAGGTACCTTGGACCTGGGGCAATAAATTGTGTGGCAGTGACTAGGAAATCCATGAGGGACACCGGGGACAGATCAGAGTGATTTTAGTGGGTGGGTTTGTACAGAGCCTTTCCAGCACCAACTCCCAGTCTCCTCTGCTAAGAATGTTCTCTTCCTGGTGCAGGGAGGGCATCTCTCTCAGGGGAAATTTTATCACCTGCTTTTAGGTAGAAAAGAAGTCAGGAAGCTCTCCCTGCATTTGCTGTTTCTCAAGTGCCTTCAGCTCAAAATAAACCGTATACTAAAGCTGCTATTGCAAGTGAGGGGGGATCCTCTGATCCCCTTCAGCCGGAACACTCTTTCTTCTGTCCTTCTCCTGGCTGTGTCCACTCTTGGTCTCTGTCTTCAAATCTCTGTGTACGTCCACTTCCTCCAGGAAGCTCTCCTGATAGAAGCCGGAATTCCCTTCCTGTGCCTCCTGCTTAGATCCCTGCTCACGCAGCATCACCTGACTCCCTGTCTGAACCTCTGACAGGGACCACGGTAATCTTATCCTAGTTGCGGTCTCCAGCACTAAGCACAGAGCCCGGCACGGAACGAGCCTTTGCGTACTATTTGTTGAGCTGTTAACTTAAAATTTACTTCAATTTCAATGCTCCGATGATATGCCTCTTGCTTCTGGTTAGAAAACTCAGCTGCTGGGGCGTCTGAGTGGCGCAGCCCACTGAGCGTCCGACTCGTGCTGCAAACTGAGACCAGATCTGCTCTACGTGTCTCTTATCCTCCTTAGACCAGTGCGCTAGCTTGGCATGTTCTCATGATGTAGGCAAATGCATGAAAAAATAAGCCCAACCACGCAAATATATGTCAAGTCCCTGCTTGTGTGTCTGTTAACAGTCCATTGGCCAAAACAAGTCATGTGACAAGAACAAATAAACTCCCTAGTGGAAGGACCTGCAGAATCGCATGGGAAAGGATGTGAATGAATACCTAGGAGAAGTGAAGAATCTGAGCTAATAAATCTATCTACCATTACCAGTAGAGAAGGAAAAATTTAAAAATGCAAATGTGGAAGGTAGAAATTAATTTACGAAGAGTAAATATCTTAATCAAAATCTAATTGTGGACAGCTCCCATTCCTAGGTACTTTCTCAATACCCCTGTTGAAACTCCACCCCCAAAGCCCCACCCCACCCACCCCCCAGCCCCTCATTCAGTCCTTGAGCAGCATTTCTCATACCCCTCTCCTCCAGAGGAGAGACTTGAGCCAGAGAACCAGCCTAGATGGGTCAGCAGGTTAATGGACATCAGCCTAGGGAAGAAAAAGAAATCATGGCTTTTCTCCAAACTATGCAAAGAGCCAAGATGTCCATCAACAGATGAATGGATAAAGCAGATGTGGTGTATATATACAATGGAATATTATGCAGCCATCAAAAAACCCTAAATCTTGCCATTTGCAACAACGTGGATGGAACTAGAGGGTATTATGCTAAGCAAAATAAGTCAATCAGAGAAAGATAAGTATCATATGATCTCACTGATATGAGAAATTTGAGAAACAAGACAGAGGATCATAGGGGAAGGGAGGAAAAAATGAAACAAGATGAAACCAGAGAGGGAGACAAACCATAAGAGACTCAATCTCAGGAAACAAACTGAGGGTTGCTGAAGTGGTGGGGGGTGGGAGGGATGGGGTGGCTGGGAGGGATGGGGTGGCTGGGAGATGGACACTGGGGAGGGTATGTGCTATGGTGATCGCTGTGAATTGTGTAAGACTGGTGAATCACAGACCTGTACCTCTGAAACAAATAATACATTATATGTTAAAAAAAAAAAGAAGAAGAAGAAGAAGAAGACAGCAGGAGGGGAAGAATGAAGGGGGGAAATCGGAGGGGGAGACGAACCATGAGAGACTATGGACTCTGAGAAACAAACTGAGGGTTCTAGAGGGGAGGGGGGTGGGGGATGGGTTAGCCTGGTGATGGGTATTAAAGAGGGCACGTACTGCATGGAGCACTGGGTGTTATACGCAAACAATGAATCATGGAACACTACATCAAAAACTAATGATGTAATGTATGGTGACTAACATAACATAATAAAATAGAATTTTAAAAATCATGGCTTTTCTCGATCCTGGGTATACCAGGGGCGGAAGCCTCTCTGAGCCGTCCAAGCCAGCCTCAACGCCATCCAGTCCACCCTGCATCGCAAAGCCCCACTCTAATATTTCGTAGAGGCTGGAGGCTAGAGCCTGAGCTACCTGCTACCAGGTTCCCTCAATGGGAGATTTGGTTTGGGAATTCTGTCATCATATGGGGACCGCCATTCAACGGAAACACACAAAAAGAACGTGCATTAATAGCATCAGAATATGCTTAGTGCAGCCTGAAATTGTCTTTCTCCACCTCCCTCACCACTCTTTCTCCTTGGCACAAGGAGTGGCACAAACCAGCCCTTTCCATCTTCTTCTCCTTCTCCTTCTTTCCAAGCCCACTTCCAAGCCGACCTGAACCTCCAGCAAAGGCCCTGAACCAGTCCAACCACACAGCCTGGGGCTCTGGGGTGTGCCCCGGGAATGATCTGTATCCCAGCGTCATACTTGGGTCGCTCACACAAGTCAGGAGTTGCACCTTCTGCTGTGAAACATGCTAGTGGAGAGCAGTGGGCTTTGGGGTCAGACAGACCCGAAAGGAAACCCGTCTCCTCCTCTCACCTACCATGTGACCTTAGGCAAATAGCTTAACCCCTCAGGGTACTTTTGTGGTCTGAGCAACAACATGCAAAAATGCAGGTGTCTGTGACCGGTGAACTTAGATGTGAAAGAGCCATGAGGTGGCGAGAAACCAGGAACACCTGTTGGTATCTGTCAGCTGCCACCACGCGGGCACGAAGCAGCCCTTTCCTTCTGCATCACTGGGTGGGTCAACAAACCTTTTCATGCGCCTGGTTAAGATACTAGTCATCACAACTCCACTTTCAAAATAAATTGTGCCTTCTTTTAGTCAATTCAGTGTACTTCCTAGCACCCTGATTCAACGTAATAAAGGTGTGGGGGTGCTTATGCTGTGGCAGATATTGTGGGTTTAAAAGGCAGAAAGAAGAAAACAGGCATTTTTTTAGTTCTTGCTATGATAAACAACTTTATGGGTATCTATAACCCCTGCTCTACTTTGTTTAAAGAGGGTGGATCCAGAGCAAGATTATTTGTGTGACTAGGAGGAAGGGGGTCAAAGGGAAAATACTAATGCTTCGTGTAAGGAAAATGAGGCCATTTTAGTGGCCTAAGACAACAGAAGTTGATTTCTCACTCCTGTATCAGCCCAGAGGGCCGTTCCTGGTCAGCATATGGCTTCCTTCCACATGGCGATTCTGGCACCCAAGCTCCTTCCATCTTGTGGACCTGCCACCCTTTATGGCCTCAAAGTCCCTGACACTCAAACCGCAGAGGGAGAGAGAGAGTATGGAGAAAACCCACCCACTTCTTTTTTTTTTTTAAGATTTTATTTATTTCTTTATTTGACAGAGAGAGAGTACAAGTTGGCAGAGGCAGAGGGAGAAGCAGGCTCCCCGTTGAGCAGGGAGCCCGATGCAGGGCTCGATCCCAGGACCCTGGGTTCATGACTTGACCCAAAGGCAGACACTTAACGACTGAGCCACCCAGGCGCCCCTAAACCCACCCACTTCTTAAAAGCGCCTCCCAGAAGCAACATGCCTCACTTCTACTCACACTCCACTGGCAAGAATTAATCCCATGGCCCCTCCGGGATAGAGGGAAGGCAGGAAAGTGTAATCCTCGTTGCTGTTGGGACCACAACAATTCTACACTGCACAGAGAGAAGCATAAGTGTTTGGTAAATCGCCAGCTCCCGGTGTGTACGCATGTTAATACGTCGTTATGTTTCCTCTTGCCTTTTGCCCCCACTCTGCCCTGAGCTCCGTAAGAGTGGGAAAGTGGGTGGTGATTGCAGAAGAGTAATAGAGAGAGAACAAAACACAACAAAACCCTGCTACAGTAACTGGACTTATTCATTACTTTTTTTTCAATAGCACAAAAATTGTCCACCTTGTACTTCCCATTTACGAGTGTTTTCATCTGTGTGAGCTCATGCATTTCTCTTAAGCCTCAGATTGATTAGGAAACGTGTTTTATTTATTTTTTATTTTTTCATTTTTTTAAACATTTTATTTATTTATTTGACAGAGAGAGAGAGCAGAAGCAGGGGGAGCAGCAGGCAGAGGCAGAGGGAGAAGCAGACTTCCTGCTGAGCAGGGAGCCTGACACGGGACTCGATCCCAGGATCCTGGGATCATGACCTGAAGGCAGACTCTTAATCAACTGAGCCACCCAGGCGCCCCAGGACACGTGTTTTATGCCAGAAACTCAAACTCAAATGGATCAAATAACTTGCCCAGAGTCATCCAACTAGAAAGAGTAGCAGAGCCCAGATTCGAATCAGTTCTCCTAGCTCATGGTTTAGCCATATTCTCATTAGTCCAAGCTAGTTTAAAAATGGGGAGCTATTAATTTCATCTTCTCACTGCTGTTTGTGCCAAGAAGGGCCAAGAAGCATCTCTTGGCTGCTTCTGATGTGAATTTTTTTCTCAGTTCAGCCAAGCCTCGATCTACCATGTGCCAGGCACAAACCAGCTCCCGGGGAATCCCAGTGGGGGGCGACTACTCACACCTGCAAACAGCTCATGGGGTCATGGAAGAGACAGGTTGTACAAGCCTGGTCGTGGCTGAAGCAGAGTGTGAAACAGGTGCCGTGCTAGGGACACAAAGGGGGTCGTGAGGCTAAGGAGGCAGCCGTGGTTTGCAGTTGGCACGAATCTCATCCCAGTCACTTTGGCCACCCTGAGTACCAAGCTGGCTGGCTGCCACATCAGCTATCTGCATTGCTTGGCTCCTGAAGAAGCTGGTTCTCTGCACTCTTCAGGTAATTTCTGTGTTTCTGCTTGTCCACGTTTGCCCCGGGCCTAGCCTGGGAAGCAGGCCCCAGAGGCTTCACTCATCAGCTCCTTCTCTGGAAGTCAGCTGTTAACCATGGCCACGCTGACCTTGGTTCTGAAAGTGTCAGCCATTGGCTGGAAGATGAGTGAAACACTAAGTTTCATCGACAAGGGGCAAAGTCTCCGAAAGTTCTGCCTGACCAAAGTCCCAAGGATGCCAACCTCTGAGCCCTGAGTGGCACGAGACCGATTAAGCCAGAACTTTCCTTGAGGGCTGGCTGGTATGATAAAAAAAAAAAAAAAAAAAAAAAAAAAGCAGGCGCTTAACCCAGATGGGCCCAGCTGTGGCCTGCTCTTAAGCTCTCCACCGCTGTGACCCAAGCCTCAGTTTCCTTATCTGTGGACTGGGGATGATAAGGCCTGCCTCGCCGGGCTGCCCTGGGAATGGGAGGAGACCATCTCTGCCAAAGGCCCCACACGTGGTACTGTTGTAATTGGCACTGAATTCCGGCCACGAGAGCTCACAGAGCTTCTCTTTAAAAGCCCTGGAGGGGGTTCACTCAGCATTGCCTTCTCATAAACATCCCTCCTTAAGTGGCCATTTTTGAGGATTACTTCACACTCCTTAAATGCCACACTTATCTATTTAAAACCCAGAACAGGATGTCCTTGCCTTTGGAAACCCCAGCGTGACCTCTGAGGCTATCGAGCTACCCTGGAAAGGGCGCACTTCGCGTGACAGTCCCCTCATCCCATGGCCAAATGAGACGTAGCTGAAATTGTGACAGTAGGTGGGGCCCACATCAGGTTCTCATTTTTAGCCGACACCGTAGGCTGTGTGCACGGAGGCGCCCGTTCATGCACGGTTCAAGCGTCAAAGTGGAATTCCGCGCTTTAAAGTAGAAACAGCTCAAGAGGCCCGCAGTGAGGACTGGAGACATGGAAGGAACAACCACGGGGCCGGAAAACCCTGATGGTCAGGGACACTCCTCTCCCTTCAGAAGGGTTCTTCCCTACATCCTTTCCGACAAGTGAAAATCTATCCTTTAAAAACGATAAAGCCTCAGGAGAAAGCAAACCCCTCCCTCCTACACACTCACCACCAGATTAGTGTGTCCAACGTGGCCCGAGATCCCTTGTCCATCTTTGGTGATATGGAAAGCAGGTAACCTCTCTTAAGTGGCATTAAATTGCCAGTCATTCAGGAAAGTGGGACAATGTAAGCCCAGCCCTTTGAAATGAGAGGTTTTATGTCCTGACACCTCATACGTCCCCTCAGATCATCTCGTTTCCCTGTGTCTCTCTTGGACCGTGTGGCCAATGTGATGCTCAGAAAACAAGTATCTAAGCTCAGGCCACGAAATACAAGTCAGGTGTTTGTCATCTTAAGAGAAATAAAGTAGTGATTCTCTGCGCAGTCTTAATTATCAGGAGAAAATGCTAACCCGACCTTTCAGATAATGATAGTGCATCTGAATCTTTTTTTTTATTTCCAACGAGGAAACCATTTTGCCTCCAAAAACAGGACTGAATACAACATAAACAGGATTCTGAACCCCAGGATGTGGCAGGATTGAGAAGGCAGGATTCACACAAGGAAAAATTTTCTACTTTGGTATCTCAGATCACAAATTAGAAACAGTGTGCGCAGTCTGAAAAACACCATTCAGCAGCCTGCCCAGAAGAAGCAGTCTTCACTGTCTCAGTCAAGATTTAAAAATCAGAGATGTGGTATGTATACACACACACACACACACACACACACACACACACACACAGGACTATTATGCAGCCGTCAAAAATGAAATCTTGCCATTTGCAACGACGTGGATGAACTAGAGGGTATTATGCTAAGCGAAACAAGTCAATCAGAGAAAGACAATTATCATATGATCTCAGTCATATGTGGAATTTAAGAAACAAGGCAGAGGATCATAGGGGAAGAGAGGAAAAAAATGAAACAAGATAAAACCAGAGAAGGAGAGAAACCATAAGAGACTCTTTTTTTTAAAGATTTTATTTATTTATTTTGACAGAGAGAGAGAGAGACAGTGAGAGAGGGAACACAAGCAGGGGGAGTGGGAGAGGGAGAAGCAGGCCTCCCGCTGAGCAGGGAGCCGGACACGGGGCTCACTCCCAGGACCCGAGCCAAAGGCAGACGCCTAACGACTGAGGCACCCCAGCGCCCCCATAAGAGAGTCTTAATCTCAGGAAATAAACTGAGGGCTGCTGGAGCGGACGGGGGTAGGGGGCTGGGGAGGCTGGGTGATGGACATTGGGGAGGGTATGTGTTGTGGTGAGCGCTGTGTATTTTGTAAGACTGACGAATCACAGACCTATACCCCTGAAACAAATAATACATTATATGTTAATAATAATAATAAATTTTTTTTTTTTTAAAAATAAAATAAAATAAAAATTAGAGAAGGATCAAGATCTAATTTTCCCATGTGCCCTGGGCCCCACGGGCCACGGCCCTCGCCACTGTCAGAGCCTCTCTGGAGGGCAGGCTCTAATCTTAGCACAATGGGCTTCCTCAGATCAAGGTGACCTCCCTCCCCAAGTGTTTTCCTGGTCTGCGTGCTCCCTGGCTCCCTAGCCAGCCGGCCTTACGCAACTTCTCTTATCTGTGCTCGAGCAATTGGTAAACGAATGTCCTTCTGGGCCCTGCTAATCTCTCTATCAGGCCCAGATCTTGAGATAGTGATGGTTAATTATAATTCAGGTTTGGGGAGCTCATTTTCCCCCTGGTGCATTTACGTCTCTGATTTCCCCTTCCTGAACCTTTTTTGTCTGAGACTTTTGTCTAAGGGTCACTTAACCATTTGGCCCGGCGTCCGTTTTCTGGTGCTTAGAATGAGACAGCTTGACTAGATGAGCTGTTTGTGTATCAGCCCAAAGCAATACAGCCGGTCGTGGGCAGGGCTGGGACAAGGGATCGGATGGCAGCCCTTGTTCGGTTTGAAAGGTGTGCGGCCGACCCATCTTCCAGAATGATCCTGAACTCCATGTCTACCCGAGTTACCCCAGGAACTTACTCCACACTCTTTCTTTCCTAAGCAGGGGCAGGCTTCTCACTCAGAATCCCTTCCTTAATGACTCTGCTGCTCCCCACCCCACCCCCTCCTTCCTGCAGCTCGAGGCCTTGCCCTCCAGATACCCTTGACCAGTGAGTGGTCACCCTCTTGTCCTGCCCCTCCCAGACCTGTTCTTGGCTGGGTAGGGGCTTCCTTTGGCTTAGAATCTACAACCAAGCCTTTACTCTTCTGGTTCCAGAACAGCTTTGGCCCCAGGCCTAGGACAACAGGTCACACGTCTCCCAGGAGCACAAGGGAATGGGCCCTTCCCACGTGAGGCATGAAAACTCAATTACAAAAGTAATCCTATTTTGCAATGTTGATAAGCAAGGACAAGCCCATCAGAGGGAGGGCCAGGCCCGCTCTAGGGAGCAGAACTGTCTAGGGAGCAGCTGAACACCAGACTCTCTCATGGCCCTGCTTTCTCCCGTGGGTCTTCCAAACCAGAGCCCGCGTCTTCGTGTCCTTCCTTCTAACCAATCCATAACACACACATGCACACACATGTACACACATGCATACACATGCACACCCAAGCAAGCACGCACAAGCACACGCGTACACATATATGCATGCGTGCCGACATTCCCATATACTCAGCATGTTCATCATACTTGGTCCACATGTTAATTTTTGAGTTCTAGGAAAAGGTGTTGTGTCAGGGGCCCCTGAGTGGCTCAGTCAGTTAAGCATCTGCCTTCAGCTCAGGTCATGATTCCAGGGTCCTAGGATCAAACCCCCGCCTCGGGCTCCCTGCTCAGTGCAGAGTCTGCTTCTCTCTCTGCCTCTACCCTTCCCCCTGCTTATGCTCTCTCTCTCTTTTTCTCAGATAGATAAATAAAATCTTAAAAAAAAAAAATACTGTGTCAGGATCAGCGTCCACCTAACATCAGACATCTCCCTGGAATGACTAGGAAGTCCACCTCTTTCCCCTTACTACCAGTTAGGGTGTCTGAAATTCCACCAGTACAGATTTGTTCCTTTGGGCCTCAAAGGTCCCTCTGTCTTCATCGACCCCTTCTTGCCCTACACTTGGGAAGTAGCTGGGAAAGACCTGTTATGGGCCCTCCAGAAGCAATCTTGGTCTGGATCAATTCTTCAGATGCTTTGGTAGGGTGGGAGCAAGACCCTGGGGAAGGGAAAGCAGAAAAAACCTGCAAGGGGAGCGGGGGACAGCACAGACGAGACAAACAAGCGCCCCACAGACACCGTCTCATGCCCAACCTGCCTGGGCTGTGGAATAGGTAAGTTTCACTCATTCCTTCAACACGTACAGACTGAGCACTGACTGTGTACCAGGAGCCGTGTCAAGCACTGCAGATACGACGGCAAACCAGACGAGAGATGGTCCCTGCCTTCGTGGAGCTTAGGGTCCACTTGCAGGAGGCAAGTAACCCCCCAAATCACACTAATGACCATTTCATTGAAACCAGGGTGAGTGCACTTAAAGAGGGCTCTATCAGAATAGCACCAAGGAACCAACCTAGACTGCGGGAGGGGAGGGCAGGCAGGAAGACTTTCTGAGGATGTGATGCTCGAGCTAATCCTAAAGAAGTAAAATTAACTAGAAAAGCAGAGAAGAGTGAGCCTCCTAGGCAGAGGGAACTGTATGTGCAAAGGCCCGGTGGTGGAAAGGAGCCACCTAACACTGCCATTGTGCATAATCCTTAACCTTTAATAAACTTTGAACTTGAAAGAAAATGTTCCTTTCTAAAAATACGTTTCCCTTTCCCTTTCCCCTTCCACTTAGCCCTGCACTTAAATCAATACCAAGCAATGCAGAGAAGGTGAGCTATGCAGGAGAAAGCCTTAAAAAAAACAGAGCTGCAGACAGCAGCTATGACAGCCATTTCCTGTTCGGGGTCTGTCACCACAAACCTTCTTAGCCAAATAAATTAGCAAAGGAAAACATTTTGGAGAAGGGTGTGGAAGAAACACATACTGAAAAACCAAGAAAAATACCCCATCTGCCTCTCAGAGAAGAGCTGCAAGTCTGAGGTAGGGCCAGAGCCCACTCGACCGTAGGGGCTGCACCTGGAGGGAACTGGGGCACAGAGAGGGGCCCGAATCCAGTCCATGGCAAGGCAGGGGCTTGAAGCCTCTCTCCCTGCCCTCGGTCCTGTGTTCTCTCCCTGCCTCACCCCGTCCGGCCCCACGAGACCAGAGCTGCTGGCTTTCTTCTATCAGATGAGGAACAGTGGGGTTGGAATTGCCCTCTGTGACCACTGGAGGTGGAGCTTAATTTTGCCCTCGGTACAGGAGCCCAACGTCCTTGTGATATCCTCCCGATAGGGAGGAGGGGGAGGAAGAGTGCTAGAGGCTTTACACCTTCCATATCTGTTCTTCACAACAACCCTGGGAAACACGACTCACACCGCCATTTTATAAATAAGGAAACAGAGCCTCTGAAAGGAGGATACACTGGCCCAAGATTGCCCAGATGCAGGGTGGCTCCATGAGATTTTAACCTGGTCTAGTTTGAAAGCCCATACTTTCTGTTTTTTCCCCATCCCATACCCAGAAGGGTATTTCTGTGGAGACATCTCCTCAGCGTCCCCATCTTGACTGATTGCCAGGAGGCCACCCATCACCATCTACGGCTCCCCCGCTCCTGGCTCAGATGTGCCTTCTCACACTTGGGGCAGATGTACTCGGTGGCCAGCCTCCATCGTAATTCCCCAAGAGGAGGTGTCTATTGGTTCCTCTATCCCATCCCAGAGGCTGGCTGGTGTATGAGTATTTGGGCTGGCACTCGATGCTCTTACTTTGGGTGTGTGTCACATTTTTTGTTTTGTTTTGCTTTAGCTATTCCTCCCAGAAGTTAGAACACAAATTCCCCAAGCTCAAAAACAGACTATTCACATCCTACCAGCTCTGCATGCTCAATATCTGGTCTTGTTCTGTTCCACAAAAGCCCATTGGCTGACACTCTCCACCTAACAATTCAGCAGCTTGCAAGGGCCGCGCTGTTGACTTTCTGGTCTTGGAGGAGGTGGAGTGCAGTAGACCCCACTGGAGTGAGATTATCTACAATGGCATTTCCCTTATATGCTATGGATTATTGGTAGCTTTAAAAAAAAAAAAAAAAAAGTCTTTTGGCTGTAGGATTTCTCAAAGCCTTCAACATTCTGTGACAGAGATGACTAGTTGTCCTCTAGTACCCATCCTCTTCGTCTTTATTTAAATATAGAGCTCTTAGGGCGCCTGGGTGGCTCAGATGGTTAAGCGTCTGCCTTCGGCTCAGGTCATGATCCCAGGGTCCTGGGATCGAGCCCCACATCGGGCTCCCTGCTCAGCGGGGAGCCTGCTTCTCCCTCTCCCTCTGCCTCTCCCCCTGCTCATGCTCTCTCTCTGTATCTCTGTGTCTCAAATGAAAAATAAAATCTTTAAAAAAATAATAATAAATAAATATAGAGCTCTCAGATTTTAGCCCAGCAAGAGATTTTTTTTTCCCAGCCCCACCCTTATAACTGGGAATGATCATGTGATTAAGATCTGGACAAGGAGATATGAGCATTAGGAATCTGTGCCCCCTCTAGTCATGTCATTGAAAGAAATAAGCCTGTGCTTGCCTTGCTTTTTCTATTCTGTGCTGGATGGAATATAAATGTGATGACAGGAGCAGCAGCGGCCACTTTACACCAGTGAGGCACTCAGCCCTGTACTGCTCACTTGTTAGTGAGCAAGAAACTTCCATACTGTTTAAGCCACTCTATTTGGGTTCTCTGATCTATCAACTTAGACTGAACCCTAAGTATTTTATGTACTAATGTGCATAATAAATCTCAAAGTGGAATACATATCATGCAGCATTTTTCAAGTACATATGATCTTAATACCTATTTTTCAAAACAGATTAGGGATGTGCTCCTTAAAATATATCTTGGGAAATACGGAAAACACTCTTTTTAACACACCCACAACCCCAAGCTGTGACATGGCCCACAGCCTGCTTGTCCCCAGTTATTCATCTAACAGAAGTTTATAAAATACAAACTACCCTCAGCCCAACAATGCCCTAAAGGAATGTACTTCTTTTCCCCAAACTACTGACCTTATCCTCACAACAGCCCACAAAGCCACATACCCTGCACTTCTAACTTTGGGAGTCCCAGCTCCAGGAGACCAGAAAGAAAGGGCTGCCAAATGCAGGTAGATCCTCAATTCTGGAAAAAGCTAGTAATAAAAGTGACAGTGACAATGAACAGCCACTGGTATCCTGATGAAAAAAAGATTTATCCAAAGCAAATAAAGTTCCCAAGCATGAACAAGAAACAGTTCCACATAATGAAAAAGTTGTATTTAGAAAACAAGTCAAGGGCTTGTTGGATTAAAAAAGAAAATATTCCCACAACTACCATCATACTTAATGGCGAAAGACCGAAAGCTTCTCCTCCAAGATCAAGAAGAAGAATAGGTGTGCCTTGTCACCACTTGTTTTCAACGTTGTACTGGGAGTTCCAGCCAGGGCAGTGAGGCAGCAGGAAGAATGGAAGATACATTTAGACCGAAAAGGAAAAAGTAAAACTACTTGTATTTGGAAAAGGTATGATTTTGTACAAACAAAATTCATACAAAATTCACACACAAAAACTATTAGAATAAACAGGTACAGCAAGACTGCAGGATACAAAATCAATATGCAAAGTCAAATATATTCTCTACACTAGCAAAAAAAAAAAAACCTGAAAATAAAATTATGGAATAAAACAATTCCATTTACAATAGTATTAAAAAGAATAAAATACTTAGGAATAAATTTGACAAAAAAGGTGCAAGATTCATGCACTGAAAACTACAAAGCATGGCTGGAAGAAATTAAGAAGACCTAAATAAATTGAAAGATATTTCACGTTCATGAATTAGAAGGAAGACAATGTTGTGAAAATGGCAACCCAAACTGATCTAGAAATTCCATGCAATCTCTATGAAAATCCCAGCTACCTTTTTTGTAGAAATTGACAAGCTGATTCTGAAATTTACAGAAAAATGCCAGGAACCCAGAACAGCCATTATAATCTTGCAGAAGAACAAACTTGGAGGAAACATACTTTCTGATTTCAAAATTTACTGCAAAGCTATAGTAACCTAAACTGTGTGGCCCTGGAATAAGGATAGACATATAGATCACTGGAATAGAACTGAGAGTCCATCGATAAACCCATACTGATTTTCAACAAGGGTGCCAACATAATTCAACGAGGAAAAAATAGCCTCTTCAACAAATAGTGCAATGACAACTGGATATTTATATGTAAAAGAATGGAGTTGGACCCCAGCTCACATCATATGCAAAAATTAGTTCAAAGTACATCAAAGACCTAAAAGTAAGATTCATATAATGTAAGAGTTGTCAAAAATTATGCAACTCCTAAAAAAAACCAAAAAACAAAAACCATGAGTATCTTTTTGTGACCTTGGATTAGGCAACAATTTCTTAGTTATGACACCAAAAGCATAAGTGACAAAATAAAAAATAGATAAAGTGGACATCATCAAAATTTAGAACTTTGGAGCTTCAAAGGATACTAACAAAAAGGTGAAAAGACAACTTACAAAATAGGAAAAAATATTTGCAAATCATATGTCTGATAAGGGACTTATATACAGAATACATAGAAAACTCCTACAGCTCAATAATAATGGAGACAACATAATTTAAAAATGGGCAAAAGATCTGAATCGACATTTCTCTAAAGAAGATATACAAATAGCCAATAAGTACATGAGTAGCTGTTCGACATCTTTAGTCATCAAGGATGTGAAAATCAAAACAACAGTAAGTTACCACTTCATAACCAATAGGATGGCTTTATTCAAAAATTCAGACAATAACAAGTGTTGGTGAGGATGTGGAGAAAGGAGCGTCCACGTGTATTGCTGATGGGAATGTAAAATGGCACAGCTGCTATGGAAAAATTTGGCAATTCCTCAAAAAGTTCAACATAGGATTATCAGATGACTTCACAATTCCACTCTAGGTTATATACCCAAGAGAAATTTTAAAATCCGTCCACACAAAAACTTGTACATGAATATTCATAATGGCATTATTCATTAGCCAAAAAAGTAGAAACAACCCAAATGTCCCTCAACTAATAAAAGGATAAAAAAATGTGGCATATCCATACAGTGGATTATTCAGTCATAAAAAGGAATGAAGGACTGATTCATGCACAATATGGATGAACTTTGAAAAGAGTATGCTAAGGGCAAGAAGCCAGACGTGAAGAGTCACATACAATATGATTCTATGTATTCAAAACATCCAGAATAGACAAACCCAGAGAGACAGAGAATCAAGTAACGGCAACGGCGGCACAGCTCTGTGAATATGCTAAGAACCGCTGAATTGTACACTTAAAAGGATGCATGTTAAGGCATGTGAATTCTATCTCAATAAAGAAGCGAAGAAAATATCTGGGCTCAACCCAAAAGCTTTCCCAGAAACTGAGGAAAAGGCAAAGGTTAAAGAAAAGGTCATGTTGTTTCCTGATTACCTAAAACACAGGTCAAATATGGTAATTAGCCTCTGAAGATATAAATAAAAATTGAGTACTTATGTTTTGGAATTGTATCCTATAGAAACATAAGGATTGGAGTTTATAAATAGCTTGATTCCAATTATCAAAGTAATGTCTGGTTATTTTAGAGCTTTTATTATTATTATTTTTGAGAGAGAGAGAGGCGAGTACACATGCACACTTAAGAAGGAGGGAGGATACACAGGGAGAGAGGGAGAGAGAATCTTAAGCAGACTCCCCGCTGAGCATAGAGCCTGACGCGGGGCTCGATCTCACAACCCTGAGATCATAACCTGAGCCGAAACCAAGAGTGAGTCACCCAACCAACTGAGCCAACCAGGCGCCCCTACTTTAGAGGTTTTAAAGATAAGAAAAGCACAGATAACGGGCACCTGGGTGGCTCAGTTGGTTGGGCGACTGCCTTCGGCTCAGGTCATGATCCTGGAGTCCCTGGATCGAGTCCCGCATCGGGCTCCCTGCTCAGCGGGGAGTCTGCTTCTCCCTCTGACCCTCCCCCCTCTCATGTACTCGCTCTCTCTCATTCTCTCTCTAAAATAAATAAATAAAATCTTTAAAAAAAAAAAAAAAGAAAGAAAAGCACAGATAAGAAAATTATGGACTTTCTTGGTTTTGTGCTCTCTCCATCCTCCCCAAAAGGCAGGTGGCAGGGAGTGGAGGTGGTCTTTGGCTTCCACATGCAAAGCCCACCTCTGTGGAAGACTTTGCATCTGAACCCTCCAGCTCCACGGAAGCTACCTGAACACAAGCATCAAGGCCAACACCATCAGATCTTCCTTAGCACACAGATCTGGTAAGAGCACCGTCATTTTCAAGGCCTTCAGCTGCCCCAACGTTCCTTCATATTTCAGTCCTGGATTTTGAGTGCAAAGAGTGTTTCCCTTAATTGAAGGGAAGAGCCCATGGCACCTGAAAAGGTCGTAAGATATGAGGAGAACAGAGATGGAAGAGAAACCCAACTTCCATCAAAACCACAACCCTCAGTCACAGGCATGAGAAGTACAACATAGGGAATATAGTCAATACCGCTGTAATACTTTCTGTGGTGACAGGTACATTTAACGCAGTGAGCACCTGCTAATGCACAGATCACTATGCTGTACGCCTGGAACTAATGTAATATTGTATGTCAACTATACCTCACTAAAAAACTCTACAATCCTCAAATTAAAATTTCCCACGAATCATATGCCAACATTTCCCCTCTGGAGTACTGAAGCAGCTTCAAAGTGACCCTTAAATTCACCAGCCTACTGTCTAGAGCAACGTGGCAGCACCCAAGGCCCTTGTTAGATGTCAAGAGGTGTGTTATTCCCACCAGAATATTATTTGACTGGGAATACACTGAAAGAAATAAAGGGGAAAAAAAAGAAGTTAACAAAAATACAGACTCTAGTTCAAATTTTATTTGCATACAAAAATATATTATACTGGGAAAAGCATATTACTATTTCCAACTATATATAATTAATTACAAATATGTTCACAAAAGCACTTTAAATTACGGGAAAGCTAGGTTTTGAGAGAAAATAGAATATTAGCGTGGATCATCTGTTCTAATACGCTGCAAGCTGGTAAACCAAGTCAGTGTCACTGGCTAAATTGCCCAGAGATGATCTCAAAGGCTGGTGTTAGGACAAGCCTGAGAATGGCCTGGTGGCAGGTGAGCGCTCATCTCTGTCTGCTCTCATTTTACCAGGTCCTTGGAGCTTTCCGAAGCTTCTCCCTCATGATGAAAGGACCCAGAGCTTCTCCTTGTTTCACATGCCTGTGAAGAAGAGATCAATAAGGTTATCCACTCACAGAAGTTTCCAGCGCCTCTGTTTAACCAGATGACACCATCACAGGCATGAAAGCACCAAACGTAACGGCAGGCTTCCCACGTCATCTATGTCTGATTAACTGGTGCAACTGGGCGGCCAGCTGCAATTTCCATGAAGTAGGCAGGCTTGTTACATGGATGGGTCTCATACAAATTGTGCTGTAATTACCATAATCTCTGTCGAAACAGGCCTTGGTCTTCTGATGTGGGACGGTACCGCATGGAAGAGAATGGGCCATAAAATTCTCCAATAAATAGAAAATACACAAGGACTTTCCACCTGATAGTTAGGTCTCAGTGTTGGGAACAGAGTCATTTTTAAATAACCAGCTTTGGATCTCATTTTTCAGGTTTGACCTGGCTGTTTAGCAGAGTATAGCATAAAATATTTCTTAGGGAAAATCAACTCTTTCGTTGAAAAATTAAGGGGCTAGGACAAAATTCTTCTGCGCTGTGATTGCCAAGAGTAGAGTTGCTGAAACTTTTACCCCGGAAGCTCTAGCTGATCCTTCTGGTTCTTGCAATCCTTTCCTTTTGAAACACGGTGGGTAGACTGAATCTCAGGGCCCCATCTTCTGGAGGCCCCTCCCCTCCCGACACTGTAGTTACGGTCTGATATCTTCAGTTCCCCACATTTTCGGTCACACAAAAGGGGTACCATTAGTGCAACTGCCAAATGGTAAACAAGGTAGTGTGTACTTAACCCAGGTCTTTCACTAATTGGCGTGGGCCTTTGGTTACAGGGTCTCCCGAGGCCAATTCTTTCTTTTGGGACCCTCTAGAAGTCAGACCTCCCCAAGCCCCTGGATCTAACCTGGGAGGACTTCCCTGGCCCATGGGATGGAACCGTCTGGCTTGTTAGCATGTTGCTTTTGTGGTCAGTTGGCTCATTTCTCCTCTGAAAAGCCTGCTGGGCCATCGTGGTGGTAAAATTCCCATCTTGCTCTAACAACTGCTCTGCATTTCTCAAACAAAATGTCATTGTTTGCTGGTGGCCCGTTCTCACCCTTTGGAAAGACACACGATCTACATGAACGCAAGATTATCCTCAGAATTTCTTTCTGAGCCACTAGGGTTCTGTTTTGGAACCTAAAGAAGCCTGATGATGTAACTTCCTGCCCCCATGCAAGCTGGTAAATATTATGGTACTTTATCAGCAGTGTTGGTTGGTTTTCTGTTTGATTTTTTTTTTTTTTTTTAAATACCAGGCATGTACTCACTTGCTAATGTTCTGTCAAGATCAGCAATAAAGTCTTCTAGCTCTTTCGTGTCTCCTAGTTTGGCTGAAAAACAAGAATCGAGCTTCAGTTTCCATATCAACGACAGCTCATGCCGCCCTTGGTTCCCAGGATTATGTGACCCCATTTCGCATCCCTGCATCTACAGAGACATTATTTTCAAGTGTCCTATACCAACCCTCAGTGTCTGCTCTGGTGTTTCTTACAGTCAATTCAGACACTGATTCTGAAGATTCACCTAAAAGTCTCCTTCTTGTTTTTTCAGTTCATCAGTCCTCCGGCCACCCCCACCCCAACAACCTGGAAGGAGAATCTCCCTTCACTACCTTAAAAGGGCAGGGGGAGTGAGGGGCTAGGGGAGAAGATAAAAGTTTTGATTTTGGGGCGCCAGGGTGGCTCAGTCGGTTAAGCGTCTGCCTTCAGCTCAGGTCATGATCCCAGGGTCCTGGGATCGAGTCCCACATTGGGTTCCTTGCTCAGTGGGGAGCCTGCTTCTCCCTCTCCCTCTGCCTCTCCCACCCACTTGTGCTGTCTCTCCCTCTCTCTCTGGCTCACTCTCCCTAAAATAAATAAAAAAATTTTTTTTAATCTTTAAAAAAAAGTTTTCTAAAAAATAAAGTTTTGATTTTTTGATTATGTAGGATATGAGTTATCTATCAAAAAATATTCAGTAAGCATGGCACTGTGCAGAGCGGACACCCAGAGTCACCTGCCTGCTCTGCCTCACCTCTGACCCGCTCTTGTTTGTGCTATCACCCCAGGGCAACACTGCCGCTCTGAGTCCCTCCAGGATGAAATGTTAACGAAAAGCCACCGTGCTTTGTCAAAATGGTACGGGGAAGGCGACGTGAGGCTTCCGGGTCCGGGACAGCCCCATCCCATCCAGGTGGCAGCACGAGGCAACAGGTCCTTATCTTGCTTTTGTTCCCTCTGTATCCTGAGATATACACGCTTCCCTGTAGAGCTCATCATTCATGCCTTCTCTGAAATGCATTCCTGGATAGTTTTATTAATTAACCCTTGCTGGCTAGAAATAGCTCCTTGTTCTTAGCTTTTATTTTTTATTTTTTTTAAAGATTTTATTTATTTATTTGACAGAGAGAGACACAGTGAGAGAGGGAACACAAACAGAGGGAGTGGGAGAGGGAAAAGCAGGGTTCCCGCTGAGCAGGGAGCCCGATGTGGGGCTCGATCCCAGGACCCTGGGACGATGACCTGAGCCGAAGGCAGACGCTTAATGACTGAGCCACCCAGGCACCCCTGTTCTTAGCTTTTAAAGTTAATTTGCCACTAGAGCTTTTTCTCTGTCTTTAATTCCTATCTCTGGAGGATCAGGTAGCAAATCTGGGCACGTTTGAAGCCACTTCCTAGACTGCTCTGTCTCTCTGAATTCAATAGCTCCGTTTTACCCACAAGGAGCTGGACAATGGCAGAGATCCCACTGGCTGGTGCTAACACTGCTCAGTTGAGAGGAGAATTTAAAAATCACTCTTTTGAAAAAGAGGGAAATTCCTCCTAATGCCAGGAGTGAGAAAAGTAATAGAATCTTCATATTTCTTTCTTTCTTAACTGTGTTCCATTTTTATTGCATTCTGCAACTATTTTCAGCAGTATAATGTTTCTTGAGGAAAAAAACTCCTTTTGTTTTCAAAAGGGCACTTGTCCAATATAACAGAACATTCAGCTCTCTAGCTGGAGACACTTGACAAGTTCCAAAAAATAAGAAACCGCTCATGCATCTTTAAAAACTTTTTTTAGGTCTATTAATACCACAGTAGAGCCAGGCTGGGGCTGCTATTTTAATCATGTTAGATTATTGCTTGTCTCATGAGGATGACCCCATTTAATTGTTAAATTGGTAATCTGAAAGCCTTGGTCAACTAGTTAAGAAAAAAATCCCACTTGGGCGCCTGGGTGGCTCAGTCGTTAAGCGTCTGCCTTCGGCTCAGGTCATGATCCCCGGGTCCTGGGATCGAGCCCCGCATCGGGCTCCCTGCTCAGCGGGAGGCCTGCTTCTCCCTCTCCCACTCCCCCTGCTTGTGTTCCCTCTCTCGCTGTCTCTTTCTCTGTCAAATAAATAAATAAAATCTTTAAAAAAAAAAAAAAAGAAAAGAAAAGAATCCCGCTTTCTGCAAAGCCTAACTGCTGCTGAGTTTTCAATTCTAGAACCAACCAGTCCGGGAGAGAGCACTGTCATTTGGCAGTCTTGATTACACCACGTGAGAGAAAACAGAGGCTGGAGAATATAGGTTTTCTCTCTCCCTGTGAATTTGGGTTCTTTTCCCCACCCCCCATTTATCTGATTCATTTTCACACTGATCAGAATCTTGAAAAAGAACAAATTGTACTTCACACTGTCCCGTGTGAGGATGTTAGTTCTATTTGTTTCACACGTTTGGGGAAGATTGGTCAGGGATAAGGGGGAGGAGAGGAGAGGCAGAGGGGGGAAGGCAGTAAGGAAGCCAAAAAGCTCCCACCCCAGCTAATGAGCCTACCTTTCCGAGGAGTGCCAGCTGGGGAGAGCAGAGCCGGAGCGGAATCTGTTGGAGAATTCAGTTTCTCATCACTGAAGCTGAAGCTGTTCCTATAGAGTGAATCTGCACCTTTCAGGAAAGAAAAAGTAACTCATTCAAGGTGGTTTTCAGGCCACATCTATTGATAACCAACAGCTCCTCTCCCAAAGGAGCAAAGTTGTAAAGAAAACAGGTTGATTTCCAGATTTTATATTTATGCCCCCGAAATGATTTGAGGCAGGGGAGTGTGCCTGTGTGTGTGTGTGTGTGTGTGTGTGTGTGTCACGCACACCAGGGGCCTTGCTTCTCTAACAAATGGAGAGCGAGATAGGATGCTCATGACCAGGTCAGCTTCCTTTGCAACACAGAGGAGCCCACTGTCCAGGTGTCTAATGACAACCAAGCCCATGCTTGGCTGACTCGGGCTGTTTGGGATTTTAGACCTAAAGAATCCTCTTTCTTAAAAAATGTCCCTTCTGCCCTCTGAATTCCCTAAAATACAAATACAAGGTTGGATCCCATTAGTTAATAATCCTCCCTCCTGGGAGCGCCTGGGTGGCTCAGTCGGTTAAGCAACTGACTCTTGATTTCAGCTCAGGTCGTGATCTCAGGGTTGTGAGATCGAGCCCCTGTGCCGGGCTCCATGCTCAGCGGGGAGTCCACTTGAGATTCTCTCTCTCCCTCCACCCCTCCCCCCCTCTTTTGCTCTCTCTCTAAAATAAATAAATACATCTTTTGAAGAAATGTTTAAAAAAGAATAATAATAATCCTCCCTGACTGCTCAAGAGAGTCTTTGTCATGGTTCTCCTGAGAACCTATACCCTAAGGATAAGCTAGAGGGTCAGAGATAAATACTTCTTCTAGAGGTTGTCAATTACAGACACTTTGAGTGATTTTGTGGCTCCCTCTATTGTCATACCTCCAAAGACCAGGGCAAGAGCAAGGCAAGGTCCCAGGAGCAGGGCTGCACTGGGAGTCAAGGGAACCAGCTCAGCTACTTAGGGACTCAGGCGCCCTTGAGCAAGACAGTATCTGTGAGCCTCAGCTTAGCCACCAATAAAATGGGAAGGCTTCATAATCCTTCAAGTCCCTTCTAGCTCTTAAGTTCTGAGAGTCTACTTCTCTAGACCCTGCCAAGAAGGAGGAAACCAACCCACGGCCAGCCCAGCCATGTGGCCGTGACACAAGAAGGGAGCTGGTGGCTGAGCTGCACCCACTCAAAGGGCTCAAAGGCAGAGCAGCCCGCCGAAGCAGGATGTGGCCTGTGAGGTCACAAAGTAACAGCCTTCCTGGTTAAAACAAAACACAAAGCCAGCCATGGTTGTGGCAGAGATGAGCTCTGGAAAGGCTCTTCAGGTGAGAGAGGGCAGCTGAATCAAGAGGGCCTGGCCAGGACTCTACTCTTCTTTGGGATTCACCACTTCAATCCAGGGACGTCCAACTCAGGAGGAGACAAAAACATCTTTCTTTGGTCTCCATAACTTAAAGTGAACCTGAATTAAGTTGCAGGTATACTCAGAATATAGATATACTCAGAATAAAAAGGGTTTTCACCACCAGAGGTTTCTCATCCCAAAAGAATTCAGCTTCATCCCTAAAAAGGCTGCTTCAAGTTCTCAGGCACGTGTCTCAGGCCAGCTTCCTTTCCTCCCACCCTCCTCTGACCAGGTGGCCCCAGCGCCATCTTGTCTTTCTGACCTACACACTCATCTTGTCCACTCTTCCAAACATGCCCAACCTTCCCGATTTTTTCTCCCTTCAGAGGTCCAGCCCAGGTCACCTAAAAGGACCACAGTCACTTTTCAGGGCTTTGATGATGAACACCTACTAAGATCCAAAATACCAAACCTCATTCTTGTATTTCCCCAAAAATATATTCCTCAGAACACTGGTCCCTGGGAAAGAAGAACCATGTAATCAACTAAGTTTGAGAAACACTGAGCACCCCTCAAGATTCCTCCTGTGTCTTCCCACTTTAAGGTCCCTGAGAAGTCTTATGATAAACCAGCTTGGCCTTATTTCTCAAATTTAACTATGGGACACAATTTTCATGGCAGCAAGTTAGTATTTCTCAGGACACTTGCACTCCGTGGAACTCAGCTGGGGAAGCCTTTCTGCCTTTGTCAGCTGAGCCTACCTCTAGAGCAGTCTGGATTTTCTCAAGGGAAAGCCTTTCCCTTCCATACCAGAAAGTGGTCACAGCTGCTGCAGACCTACAGCAGAGCATTACCGTTTGTCACCCCATAACAGGGAGGAGAACTTCCACAAATAGAACCTGAGAAACTTGTAGGGAAAAGATGAGGTAAGACTTAGAGGCAGGGAAACCACAGAGGGCCCCCGGGGAGGCCGACCTCGTGCCCAGACCCCTGAGCCGGAAGGAAGGAATATGAGGCATTTGGCACATAATCTTGGTTCCGAAGGACACTAGAGAGCATCGCCCCCATCCCTGGCCCAGAGTGCCCAGCCCAGAGACTTGCTGGCCCAGACTTCAGTGGCCACACCTCTGGTCTCTATCTCCCAAAAGCAGTCGGTCCTTGAGATCCAGTTTTGCCATCACACCTCACTCCACCCTGCCCTGCACTACCAGCCCTTGCCTTGACTTTGGACTTCATCTCTCTTCTGTTCCAACTCAACAATTTTCCAGCCACATATACTCATCCTTTGGAGGAGGCAGGGGCGGGGGTGGGGGGGACACGCACACACAATTTGTTTTTCCTCACAGACAAGTAAACTAATGTCATTGAGTTTTCAGGGAAGAAATGATGTCAACATGGAAAAGGCTATTGCAAAATGAGGACTCAGGAAAAACTCTGGGTCACTCAGGTGGTTTTGAAACTCTGTAGAGAATGAGTCATAGGACCAGGACATTGCCACAGTGGACCTCTTGGCCTTTAAAGCCTGGTGTGAAAATGCCTTTTTGATCCAAGTATTTTCCTCAAACTTAGAAAATATATAGACAAACCGGCTGTTACTTGCCTAATAAATTCGGTTGCAAACCAAACTTAAAATAATCAGAAGTTTCTCCTACAGCTAATGAACTCATGCTACTCCCCCAATGAGGGAGGGAGAGAAAAAAATACTAGCTTACAGTATCTATATATAAACACACACACACAGGCATGTCAACATAGCAAGTGCTCCCTTCCCCATTTCCCCTCTCCCCTTACACCTCCCCAACCACACACACACACACGCACGCGCGCGCATGTCACACCAGCACATTGCCACACCTCGATTCCTCTCTCTCTCCATGAGTTTCAGCGCACAATCTGAGCCAGACCTGACTCCAGGCTCCAAAATATTCAACCATCAACAGGAAATGAACCCCCAGCATCCTTGAGCCAAACCTGCCCCCAGTTTAGTTCCACCCCGTGGTAATACTGTACACACGTCATTCATGAAGAAAGCAACTTCCAGAAGCCCAAAGCTACTAGGAAGCCCAGCAGAAGCTGCCACGGTAGAGACGTTCAGGATGGGAGGCCGTGACAGCTGTGTGACCCTGTGAAAATCACTTCACCTCTGAGCCTCAGTTTCCTCTGCAGCAGAAGGGGAATAGTAACGAGGCACTCCATGTACGATTCCTACGGTTTTCATGATTTTATTCTAAAGTTCCTGGTGAAATGGAGGATGACATGTCCAGGAGAGGAGAGGTCGCCACAGAGAATAGTAACCATCAAGATTCTGGGGCCGGGCTTCCTCCACTCCCTCAGAGAGTAGCAAAACTCTCAATTAAGAGAAGCTTATCTTCGGAGGCACCTGAGAAGAAACCTCCCTAAAACAAGCCACCAACACAGGGGGAGCCCAAGCTCTAGACCTCGCTTCCTTTTATCCAATAAGGTTTCACTCCACGGACTTTTATTAAGCACCCTCCGTGAAGATCTCATGGAAGGCATTGTGGTAGATGAGAAGGTAAGGAAAGCTTGACTTCCTGTTCTTCTCACTCCTCTGGAACTCTATCCCTTGCAAAACAACGGCCAGTCAGTCTGATAAAATGACAGCAACGTGTTGCTGGCTGATAGCGTTTTAATGTATGACCGCCCCGCCCCAATATCAGGTGCTGTTATTAACAGGGGTTCCAGGGGCACATACGGTGATGATTTGGGGAACCTTGGCAGGTGATAAGACTAGATATTTCAGGGCTCCACAGCGTCTACTTCAATCAGCTCTAAAGCCCCATCTCATGGGCATCTCAAAGCCCCATCAGAAACGTCCTTGGCAAGTCAACTTGGCGAGCCGAAGCCAGGAACCTCGAGCTCAGGGACCAAGTTTTCTAAGACACCAGCTCAAGAAATGTCAGCATATTCAATATACAAACATCCAACTTTAGTGCTCACCAACACAGCTTGAGAAACTCAGCTGTAAAAACAGAAGCTTGTTTGAAAGGTAGTTGTGCTTTTTGAGCTGGGGGGTGGGGAGAAAGGTAATTTAGGGTTAGCGCCGACATGTGCTACTCCAGAGGGAAAGAAAGCCACAGACGGTAAACCTTGCCCAGAGCTCCTGTAAATATAGAACAATCCCACACGTTGAAGACAAGCAAACTATAGTAATTAACTGGGAAAAAGAAAGCCTTGGACCTGTTTCCCTTTTACCACAGGGAATGGGGGGGGGGGGGCGTGCGGGGGCGGGGCGTGAATCTCCTTTCAAGACTATCACCCCAGCTTCCCTTCTGGCACTGCTCGGCCCCTCTCGACACCTCTCCAGGTCTCCGTCAGAGTGAGCCCCGCCCCCCACCTGGAACCCCTACCACCGTGCCAGGGCACCCTGGGGGCTCCTAACTTGGCATTCTCTCCTGGCTTGAACAAGTTCGGATTCCAGTCTCTGGAGCTCCTATGCCAGATCAGCCAATACGCTACCTGTCATGCTGGCACCCAGGTCCAGCAGGTGCGCGAGCTGGAAGACTCTAAGCAAAGATAGACAAATTTTCTGGTCTTGCACATGCTAAAGAAGCCAGTTCCTCATTCCCTAAAACGGCTCTACAATATCACAACATCCCTCGCATACACAGGAGCCTTCGGATCCTTCCTGTTAAGTAGCAAAACACTCGCACCCCCCACCCCCCCCCCCCACTTCAAAGGAAAAAGGTGTGCGAAACCCCAACACAGCAAAGAGAGAAGTTCCTACCACCTTTTAAAGTTCAAGTTAATATTATAAACTTTGCATAAAATCATTCGGTGGAAACAAATTAACACATTGGTTAAAACTTTGTAATCATGAGTTAAAATTTCATTAAGCATATTTGAGGAATCATGGTGTGCATTTACAGTTTTGAAAATACTGAAAAACAGTATATATTTTTTTTAAATTAAGTTCAAACCAAAGAAGTTTGCAACCTCTGGAGCACCTCTAAGGATCAAGGTTGAACAACACTGCCCTAGCTCCTAATTACACTGCCCTTTTACTGCCGACGTTAAAACAGCTCCCACCAAAGTGTCTGAGATGACATGTTGGACCCAAGTCTAGGGGAAGGAACAAGCCTGTTTTGATCAACCCCCATTTGAATGCCACCCATCATGTGGCGTTACCTTGCAATTTTCATTTCTCTTCTCATCTCTGGAGGACCCCCTGTAAGTGGGAACAGGGAGTATTTCTTTTTAAATGCACATTCTTCTATCTAAGTAATTTGCTTCTTTGGATGGAAGGAATGTTTGTTTCTTCTTTGGATGCAAGCAACCCTAATTTTTTTATTTTAGTGAGAAGAGGAAGGGTTCTTTTTTTTCCTTTTTCTTTTTCTTTCTTTCTTTTTCTTTTTTTTCCTGGAGAAGGAAGGGGTAGGGGCAGAGGGAGAGGGAGAGAGAGGATCTTAAGCAGGCTCCGTGCTCGGCACAGAGCCCCACACACGGAGCCCAATCTCACGACCCTGAGATCATGACCTGAGCTAAAATCGAGTCCGACGCTTAACAGACTGAGCCACCCAGGCGCCCCCAAGGAAGGGTTCTTCAAAAAACAGAATTGCTGCCTTGAGTAATCTTGTAAGGTGGCTGTATGTTTTCTGAGTGATAGAGCAGTAGGTGGAAGGCAGAGTGAGAATTAAGGTACTACTGGTTCATAGCTCATATGTAACTGGCTCAAATGTATCTGATCTATGTAATAGAGCCTGGCGTATGCATTTTAATGTTTTCTTGAAAGCATGAAACAGAGCAAATTTTTTCTTCCTAATCATGAGCTTATGGATGTTTCGACTAGCACTACTAAATAGCATCCTTTCAATTTCACAGCTAGAGAAACTGAGGCCCACCTATTGCCCAGGACTCCGACAGAACTCAGTCTGGACCCCACTGACCTGGCCACATGACCACTGCCTTGAAGAGACACCCGCAGACACAACCACTATTGATTGTGATTCGGGTCCAATGGGACTTCAAGTCTATTCCTGAGGACCTGGTTCCCATTCCAGCTAACCATCCATGGTGACAAGAGCAAGGTCTTAAGAGAGGGCCCCTGTGGTTCTGCTCTCTTATCAGAAAAATGGAGATAATAGTGCCTATCTTATAGGACTGTGGTAGAGGTCCTATGAGATAACACATTTAAAGCACAGCAAAGAGATCACTACTAGTAAGAGCTAATAAATAATAACAATAATCCTAGTAAGGGCTTGGTAAAAGTGAGCTGCTCTTGTTATCATTATCCTGGTAGGTCTCCCTTTTGGTGGCCTAAATCTCAGCAGGATCCACCTCTTTCAAACATTCTCTTCCTCAGAAAAGCACTGAACAGACAAATATGTCTAATGAATGTTTGTGCTCAGTTCTTGGTGGCAGTTCAGTTAAGCACACTATGCTTCCTCAAGAAATTACTATTTGGATACACGCTGCTTCTGCCAACACTATTTCTAACCAGTCTTATGGGGGACAAACTACACACTTATAAGGAAGACTACTGTCATCTGAGTCTTCTTTATACCATCCCCATTACTCCTCTAGCCACCAAACTAAGGGTCCACGTAACAGTTAACAACAAAAGCAGAAAGCAAAACACACACACACACACACACACACACACACACGCCACCCCCCCCCAAGAGAAACTACAGAATATTCCAAATATCTCCCCCCAAATCATTAAGAATGTGTTTCTGAGTGCCTTCTTGTTGAGGCCTCTGAAAACAGATCTCAATCTGAAATCCTACCCCGAGGGAACTGCAATCACCCATATGATGGGCCAGCTCAGACCATATTCTAGCCAACTGTGGCTGTGGTTTAGAAAGGAGTTGTTCTTTGCAATAGCACGGCACTGGACAGACTGTCCCGGCTTTCTTTCCGGTGGGGGAGAGAACTGGTACTTGATGAATAACTTGCTCCATGCCCCAGCAGAAGGAGACATATTTAAGCTTGGCCACAGATATTGAGACAAATCTAAAAAGTTTTTAGATTTCCCTTTGAAATTGAAAATAAGCGGTCCAGTCATTACCCATAAAGTCCAAAAATACAAAACAGAAAATTAACAGCACACTATTCCATTCCTGTTCACCTCAAAAGCTGCAATTAAATCTAACCCTTGGGCAGGGCTGCCAAGGAAAGTCAAGAGGGACCTCAGGTTTCTGACTCAAACCCTGGACAGGGTGACGAGTGCCTTTATTCATTTGCAGGAGGACAGCTCATGTTGAGGTCTGGGACTGCGTCTTTTCCCAGAAACAAAGAAGAGCTTCAGATTTCAAAAGAAGAGAATCACAAGAAGAGGTCACTGTGTCATTGCTTTCACTTCCAGAGTCAAGGGCAGCAAAGGGAGTGACATTCATGCTGGTAACCCATCTAGGGAATGAAGTCTCAAGAATAACTCAGAAAAGTTCACTTTGAAAAATAGTAAGTCATCCAGAATTTGAAAAACAACAATCACATAATATTGAAAAGTCACCAAATTTGCTGTTTGACACCTAAACAGATGTCTATAATCCTTACAGACCATTTGATCCTCGAAAAAAACTGTCTCACTCCTTGCAAGGTTGTTTAAGACAAAGAGACCCAGGGGTAGTCAGTCTCCGTTATGAGAAAAGCGGCCAGGAGGCACCTCTATTTCCATCTGCTCTCTGGCTCCCTCTCCAGCCTGAGCGGGGGTGGGGGGCGGTGTGGAAGCCAGCAGTCCCGGTGGTGGGACCTGCCTGAAGAAACAGGGGCCCTTTCTAAAACACTTGAACTCCACAGCGCCAGAGAGTCTTTGAAAACTGCACGCAGTGCAGCAGAAAGTCTGGGAGCTCAGAGCCAGAAGAAAATGCAAGAAGTTATTTCAAAAATCCCAAGAACAGCAGCTTATGAAACCTTTCCTGGTGTCACAAATTTTTCAGCATTGTGCCCTCCCATGTCTCCCTCCACCCCCATTCCTGTGGCACTTGCCCCACACACTCTGAAAAAATGACTGCAGAGAGAGAGAAAAGGGCAGGGGACGGGAGGAGAGGTTAACTGTGGGAAAGCCTGGCTTAGGTCCCAGGAGTCCCGTCTGGCTGGGTCAGGGCAAGCTGCTGAAACCCCCCTGCCTTCTGGAGACCTGCAGGCGGCAGGTAGACCAGCTGGCCCTCCAAGAGCCTCTGAGCGACAGCCCCGGGGGTCTTGTCCCCGCCGCGGGCGTCCTAGGACGGCTCGGTGCCTTGGGCTCACTTCGCTGGGCCCCACCCCTCGGTTTACAGATCAGCACACTGAGACCCGAGTCCCCAGTGCTCCTTACTGGGAGTTCCCCGGGCTCCGGCACTTTCCCCGTTGGGGCCACACTTACTCTCCGAGTCGCTGAAGCCGCTGCTGTCGCTCACGCTAGCGCTGCTCCGCCGCTTCATGCGCTCCAGGTGCTCCTCGTAGTGGAAGTGGCGCTCGTGGAAGGGCGACGCGAAGTCGGCCAGCACCGCGTCAAACTCGCACAGCGCATCCGTCAGGTCCCCGGCGGCCGCCGAGTCCAGGGCCGGGGCTGGGGACAGGGATGGCGGGCTCAGGTGCCGGGGCGGGGCGGCCATCGCGTCCCGGGGCCAGGAGGGGGCCGCCACCATCCCCGAGGATAGCTAACATTCACGGCGCGCGTGCCGAGTGACGGCCACGCTGTCGCTGCCCGTTACTTGTCTTTGCATACTCTCAACCAGCCCCTGGAGCGGTTCTATTATCCGGCCCATTTCAGAGACACGGAAACTGAGCCTCCGCCGTGTGAGGGTGCCGACCAAAGGTCACCCAGCTAATCGACGCAGCGGAACACTTTCCCACGCGCTCTCGGGTACTCGTCCCCACGCTCGTCCCCCCGGGGGCGCGTGCGAACGGGTGGCGGTGGGAAGACTGGGTCGGGACGCGCCCGTTAAGTGTCCCCAGCCCGGCGCGGGGAGGACGCCCGAACCCGCCAGGGGCAGGGTCCGGCGGGTAAGGGGACGCCCCGGGACCCCCTTTCTTCTGAAGGGCCAGGGCTTTAAGGGTCTCGCACTCACCTGCCGCCGCGGCGGCCGCGGGGCTGCTCTGCGCGGCGGGCGGCTTCATGGGCGGGCTCGGCCCCGCGCGCACGGCGGAGGGTCCTGCGGGGTGCTGAGCCCGGGGACAGTGCAGCCGCTCGCGCCGAGGCCGGAGCTGCGCGGGGCCCGCTCTGCTGCCCGCGCTCCCGCCCTGCGGGTCTTGCTCGCCTGGCTGCGCTCGCGCCGCGTCGCCTCCTGCACGGTGCGCACGCCCGCTCTTTCTCCCGCCGCCGCCACCCTCCAGCCCCGCCGTCTTATAGCCGCGGGCGGAGGCGGGCCGGGGCGGGGCCGGCGGCTGTGCGCCAGCCAAGGAGCCGGGGACGCCCCTGTCCCTCAGGCACCGCCCCCGCCACGCGCCCGCCGCGGAACCGCAGTGACTGTGAGTTGCCGGAGCCCGGGTTACAGCCCCAAATATTTACTCGCCACTTCGCCCGCGCGCCCTGACAACCCGACTCCCTGAAGTGTCTCTGCCGCCGCCAGAGCCCCAAAGAGTTTACGATTGGGCTGGAGCTCCCCCGCCCTTCCTGCCGCGTGCCCTTTACCTCCTCCAGCCTTAGTTTCCTCATCTGTGACGTGGACGTGCTGAGCCTCTAGAGTTTGCTGCGAAGCATAAAGTAGCCCTGGGAGGCCCAGACGGGTGTCACACACGCAGAGGGAGGCTCCCGCGTCCCCACCGCGTTTCCCCAGGGGGCTTACGGATTGTGGGCAAACGGAGTGGAGAGGGTAGAGGATGAGAGGGACAGAACTCGTGGAGTCCACGCGGTTACAAGCCTTAACTGTTCCCATCCGAGAGCCCGGAATTTGACTCAGTCCTGGGCTTTCACGCCAGGGGGTCTTGCGTGACTTTATTCGGGAGGGGATTTTGTCAGGGAAAGAAATTACTGCGTAGATGCGGTGCATACCCAGCGCCTTTCAGTGTCCGCACCAATGGGCAACCCTGCCCAGCCGTCTCGCGAGGGACCCAGTCATGGTCAAGAATGACTCTCCTTGCACTGCCCCAGGCGGCAGCCACTAGCCACAGGTGGCTATGCAAATGTAAGGCAACTAAAATAGCATATAATGAAAACCTCAAGTCCCTCAGGCTCACCAGACACATATTAAGCCCTCAACGACCACCATCGCAGAAAGTTCTATTGGACAAGGCTGCCAGGGTCTCTGACCCACAAAACTGGCCTGGGAGGGAAGAGAGGCACCTTACCCTGGTTATCAAGAGCCTCCTGGGTCAGGTTCTGGCATGCACCATTTCCAGCCCATACAGCAATCCTGAGAGGTGGAATTACTGCTAGTTTCACAGGTGAGGAAACTGAGGCACCAGAGATTAAGTAGGTTGCCAGGCCAGTTCCAGTGATGGAAAGGCAGGTCTGTTTGGTTTCAGAGCCACTTTGGGCTTCACCACACCCTCCCTTCCTCCACCTGTAAGGTGAAGAACTGTAAGGCTCCAAGTAGGAAAGCAGATCACCCAGGTTCTTGAAGGGACAAGGCAAAGCATCTTTCATTTTATCTCTTTTCCTTATTTTCCCCACCTCCTTTTTTTTTTTTTTTTTTTAAGATTTTATTTATTTATTAGAGAGAGAGAGAGCACAAGCAGAGGGAGCGGCAGGCCGAGGGAGAGAGAGAAGCAGGCTGCACCCTAAGCAGGGCTCGATCCCAGAACCCTGGGATCATGAAGGCAACCAACTGAGCCACCCAGGCACCCTTCCCACCTCCCTTTTAAATTCTTTTTTTTTCTCTCCTTTCCTTCCTCATGCTCTTTAACTTGCATGGCACCCAATGGTGATGCCCTGGGCTAATGGAGCAGCAACCAATCTGGAAACTGAGGCCAGGGAGCTGCTTTCCAAATGCAGTTCTGCCTTCTTATCCAGGGCTGGGATGCAGGGTGGTGGACACCCCAGCCCAGGTCATGCAGGATGGCTCCGAGTCCCTGTCAGCTGAAGAATCAGCCAAGCTGATCTTCGGAAGAGCCTACAGAACAGCCCCACTTTTTAGCAGCCGTGTCAATTTCCTGAGCGAGCGACAACGAAGATAGCCTTGTCTCTACTAGGAGAGGTTGGTTGGTTGTTGTCATCTGTACTCCTTTGTAAGGGAACTCACCCAAGCATGGGGGACATGGCTGGGCAAAAGGCCCCTCCAGGATGGGTGTCACTTTGGCTGTGGAGGACTACTGCTCTCTCTCTTTCCTAATTACAAATTTTAATATACAGGAAAATATAGAGGATTAGGTAATGGTACTCTGTATCCACACTGAGAATTAACACATGTTAACATTGTCATTTTTGCCTTGGCTATTTTTTGAGACAAAACTGGCATACAGTAAAGTACACAGATCTTGAGAGTACAGTTTGATAAATTTTTACCTATGTATACACCTGCGTGATTACCAACCAGATCAAGATGCAGTGTTTTGTCAGCACCCCAGAAGGATCCCTATGCCATTTTCTAGTCAATAACACCCCATTAGTAACCCTTATGGTAACCCCTATTCTGAATTCTGTTACCAGGTATTGGTTTTCTAATTTGAAAACCCTTAAACAAAATCACACTGTATGTGTTCTTTCATATCTGGCTTTCTTTGCTTAACATAATGTCTTCGAGATTCATCTATACTGTTGCAGTATTAAGCCATCCTCCTGCTGGTGGACACCTGCTTTGTTATTTTGGTGTTGTTGCTGTGGCTACTGTAAGTGGCTCTGCAATGAGTATTCTTGGGCCTGTCCCCTGGTGGACACGATAAAGAGTCTCTAGGATATGTATCTAGAAGTAGTATAACCAAATTGGTTTGATTATCTCTAGTCATTGGCTAATATAAGCAAAGCTGCATGAACAGCCTTGTGTATCTCTTTTGGGGCACATACTTCTCTTGGGTTTATACCTAGGAGTGGCATTTCAGAATCACGGGATAGGCATATGCTTAGCTTTCAAAAATACTGACAAACGGTTTTCAAACCAACAGTGGTCGAATGAATCTACACTCCCAGCAATGTATGAGCATTCCAGTTGCTCCATATTTGTGTCAACATATGATATTGTTAGACTTGTTAATTTTAGCCATTCTGGTGACTGTGTCTGGTACCTGACTGCAATTCTTCTTCTCTTTACCCCTCTCCTTCCCCACTCCCTCCCCCTCCCTCTCCTTCTCCTCCTTCTTCTTCCTGTGGCTTTAATTTACATTTTCCTAATAAGTAATTAAATTGACCACCTTTTCGTGTGCTTCTTTTAATAAGAGAAATAGAACAATACAGACAAGGTCAATATCCACTTGGTTGTCCTTTCCAGCCCTCGCCCCCTCCCTCCCCAGAGACAACCAGTACCAGGAATTTGGTGAGTACCCTCCTAGTCTATGTTTTTGTACTGAAATTATATTTGTATGTTTATGTAAAAAAATGTATAGTAATGCTTTATGTGGTTTTAAAATTTACATAACTACTTTAGTGCTGCAACATGCTTTGTTTTCACTCAACATTGTCTTTACATATGTTGATACACACAGATCGAGTTTATTCACTGAATCTGCCAAATCGAATTCCACTAAGTAACTACAGAAGGGTTTATTTATCCACTCTCCAGTTGATGGACATTTGGCTTGTTTCCAGTCTTTCTCTGTCGCAGACAATGCTTCAGTTAACATGCTCCTACCTATCTTGTATTGCTTACATGAGTCCACTGCTGTGTTCCTCCTGCTATAGAACCAGACAAAAGGCAAAGGTTAAACATGTAGTCCATTGAGCCTTTTGACTTGTTCCGTTTCCTATTCCAGGGGCTCCTATGGTCCCGGCCATATGGCCATACTGACAAAGATGATAAGTGAGCTCACAGTTCAAGTGTGACCTTGTTCCTTACTGAGGAGGGGTGGGGAGCCTTGTATTTCACCAGCCCTGAACCTAAATTAACCATACAGCCTCACGCTGGGATTTACACACATTTCTGGTTCCAAAAGGTCATTTGGTCCCACAGGTCTCCTTCCAGAAAAAGACTTGAGGCAGCTTATGATTTTGAAACAGGGCAACTTCTTACATTTTTAACACTAGTTCTTTGTGTTAATTGGCATCTCTTCTGCATTCACACCATTGACCACTCTCTCCTTACAACTTGTCCTGAATATCCACCTAACCACCTCACCATTTCTCCTCAGAGTCCTGTGGAATCCTCCTCTGTGAAATTAAACTCTGACCTCCAGGTCTCTCCTCGACCTTCTTTTGAGAAATCAGACTTCATCAAAATTTAAAATTTTTGTTCATCAGAGACACCATTACAAAAAGAAAAAGACAAGCCACAGACTGAAAGACAATATTGCAATACATGTATCTGACAAAGGATTTGTTTTTAGAACATAGAAAAACCATCCACAAACTAATAATAAAAAGGCAAGCAGCCTAGGGCGCCTGGGTGGCTCAGTTGGTTAAGCGACTGCCTTCGGCTCAGGTCATGATCCTGGAGTCCCGGGATCGAGTCCCATATCGGGCTCCCTGCTCGGCGGGGAGTCTGCTTCTCCCTCTGACCCTCCCCCCCCTCATGTGCTCGCTCGCTCTCATTCTCTCTCTCTCAAATAAATAAATAAAATCTTTAAAAAAAAAAAAAAAAGGCAAGCAGCCTAGTAAAAGCAAAACATGGGCAAAATTCTTGAACACACACCTGACAAAAGATCTATGAATGACTGATAAACATGTGAAAAGTCAAACATGGGATTACCCTGCATTCTAGCAGTTCTCTTACATCGTTACCCAAGAGAACTAGAAAACAATCTAAAAATGCATTTTTATTCATAGTAGCCAAACATTGGTAATAACCCAAACATCCATCAACAGAATCGATGTACAACTGTGATGTGTTCATACAACAGAATACTGCTCAGCAATAGAAAGAACAAACGACTGACACAAACAACATGGAGGAATCTTAGAAATATGCTTACAAGGGTCCTGCAGTTGGCAGAATAACAGCCCCTCAAATATGTCCAGGTCCAAATGCCCATAATCACGTGGCAAAATGACCATTATGTGATGAAGGTTGAAGACCTTGAGATGGGGAGATAACTCGGAATCACTCAAGTCCTTAATAGCAGGGAAGCTTTCCTGGCTGTGGTCAGAGGGAGATGTGACAAAGAATGAATGGTTGATGATAGAGCATTGCTGACTTTGAAGATGGAGGAAGGGACAACAAGCCAAGGAATATGGGTGGTCGTCAGAGGCTGAAAAAGGCAAGGAAAGAGACTCTTCCCTAGAGACTCCACGAAGGAACACAGCTCTGCCAACACCTTGACTTTGACCCGCTGAGAACACTTATTGGACTTCTAACACACAAACCTGTCAGAGAATAAATTTCTGTGGTCTTAAGCAGTTAAGTTTGTCGTAATCTGTTACAGCATCAACGACGCACAAGCTTCACTGGTTTTCTTATCTTGAGAGTTGATTCAAGCATATGTTTTTTTTTAATTCCTTCAAACCAATATTTTCCTAAGTTTTTTTGTTTGTTTCTGTGTTTGTGTTTTCACTCCTAATCTGTCTATCTCTGCTAATCTGTCTGTGCTCTGTGGCTGCCCTGTGGCCCTCCATTCATTTGTACTGCCTTTTCTCTTCTCCTGCTTGGTGTGTATTTCTCTAGTCTGTTTTCTTTAGGCGCACATTGGTGTATATGCTTTAAATAGGATCATACCTTATATACTGCTCAATAACCTGTGACCATAAGGTCAATTTCCATGTCTTTGAATATTGTTTTTCATCACTTTAATGGCTATGTGCATAGATTACAATTTAATCAATTCCCCACTTTCCACATTTAGATTGTTTTCACTTTTTCACTTTTATAGACGATACTTTGATCAATATTTTAGTAACTATATATTTAGGCTTATTCATGATTGTTTCCTTAGAATAAATTCGTAAATTGCTGGGTCAAAGAAAATTTAAAATTCTAAGTCTTTTAGTATGTAATTTCTAACCAACCAACCAACACAAAGATTATACTAATTAGGGCATAGCTTCTGCAGAAAATACCAGGCAGTATTAGCAAATCAATCAATTTTCTTTAGATACTCTCCTACTGACCAGTCTTCAGAAGTGTTAACATTCTGAGCTGTTTTCCTAAATAAAGAATTGTAAATAAAATATGATGAGCTCACATGTTAACAATCTGATACAAAAGAAGTACCTACTTTCTAGAAATGTCACCTTTATCAAACTAGTGCTCTCTGACGGCACCTTACAATGTGCCTGTTTTATAAAAGCACATTTGTTTGATTTCAAGGTCCGGCTGTGCAGGGGGCCTGGGGGTCTTCTCATCTTCTTTTGTGCTCTGATTCTCCCTAGCAATGCCGACTAAGCACTTTGTTTTCAACCACAGGGTCTGGGCTCTGCACAGCTATACCATGCCTTTTAGATTAAATCTGATTTCTTCCTTCAAGTGGATACTTTATTCTTATAGTGAACAAGGCACAGAGTTCAGAGAAAGAAGATCATGTTTTATAATGTTTATTAATGTCTTAAAACTACGTGCCCATCTGTTCCAAGTCTGAAAGAAATCAAAGTTAGGCTTACACAGAATCAGGCACAGTGAATCAATCAATTAATTAACCATTGTTGAGTGCCAACAATGTGTAAGGCAACAGGAATAACAAAATCAGAGTAAACTTAGAATACATTAGTAAATATTCTACTTTCCTTTAGTTTTAATTGCTTTTCCTGGACTATTTGAGGAACGTTTAAGTTTGCATTGTGTTTTTCTAGGTGTTTATTTTTTTCTTAGCCTGGATGAAGACCATAGTAGCTTTTAAACTCTCCTGTTTTTAGTCAAAAGATGCTTCTCAAAATTAAGGAAATTGAGTTTGCCTTATGCATATCAGCTTCATATGTTTCCTCTTTTGCCTGTTTTTCTATTGAGTTGTCCTTTCCTTACTAATTTGTAGGAATTCTTTTTTTTTTTTTAAGATTTTATTTATTTATTTGACAGAGAAAGAGAGAGACAGCGAGAGAGGGAACACAAGCAGGGGGAGTGGGAGAGGGAGAAGCAGGCTTCCCTCGGAGCAGCGAGCCTGATATGGGGCTCGATCCCAGGATCATGACCTGCGCCGAAGGCAGACGCTTAACGACTGAGCCACCCAGGCCCCCCTGATTTGTAAGAATTCTTAAAATATTTTTGATACAGATTCTTCATTGTATGTGACACATCTTCTCTTGGTTTGCAGCTCATCTTTCCATCTTCTTTAACATGTCTTTTGATGAATACAGGTTTTTAATTTCATTATAGTCAAATTCATCAATTTCCATTTTATAGTGAGCTTTTTTGTGTCTGATGTTTAAGAAATCCTCCCCTACCCTCAAGACCTAAATATATTTTCCCATGTTTTCTTCTAAAAATTTTTAAGTTTTGCTTTTGACATTTGAATCCTTAATCCATCTGGAGTTGATTTGCATGTCTGATGTGAGATAGGAACCTGATTTACTTTTCATATGGATAATCATTTTTTCCTGTCCCATTTATTGAATCCCTCATAAATAATCTAGGAAATGCAAATGAAGACCATCAAAAGATACCAATTTACGTCCATTCGATGAGCAAAAATTAAGACATCTGGTGATACCAAGTTCTGAAGAGGACAGATCAATACCATGCCTTAACATGTCGCTGGTGAGAGCATAAGTTGTTACAACTGCTTTGGAGAACAGTCTGGCATTGTCTTGCAATGTTGAACATTCCCACACCCTACCACCAACCCACATTCCATTCCTGGGTATAAACCGAAGACAGCTCCAGGTACTCACCAGGAGAGAGAACCATGTGTGAAAATCTCCACTGCAGCTCTCTTTATCACAGCAAGAAATGTGAAAGCCTAAACTCCAGTGTCCAGGAGGCCAGATAAATAAATGCTGGTGTGTTCACCCAATGAAATACTACAGAGCAGTGAAGATGAATGACTCAGAGCAACTACAACAATATGAATGATTAGTAATGATCTTGGAAATAGAAAACTAAATGGGAACGGTGTCCCAGAAGATTATATAGGGCATAATATCGTCTCCAAAAAGTCATAAGCAATTAAAACTAATCATTATATGGTTTGCACGCATGTATGTGTGATAAAAAAAATTTAAATCAAGAATGAATAAAAATACAAAATTTTGAATTGTGGTTACATCTAGTGGGAGGAGTCCTGGGGGTGGGAGTGGTAATTGGGTGAGGGCAGGAGCACTTGGAAGATGGAAGATTATGGTCAGTGTGTTCCTTCTTTAATTAGATAGTGAGTTCATGGGTGTTCATTATATTATTAACAAATAAACATCCAAGTAGATAAAATAAAAGAGAGCCACACATGGACCAGAGATGAGTGGGAGGTAAACCAAGGGCATGAGTTCAATGCCTGAGATCCATTGAAAATACAGTTGGGGGAGAAAATTCGTACAGACCCTTTGCGAAATCAGCTGGCCTAAGGTGTGAAGTGACAGTGCTTAAAAACAAAGATCAAAAGCTATTGAGGATAAGTAACAGGTATGAATAAATCAAAATTCTCACCCTAGTAACTTTTTCACCGGATCCTGATTAGCTGCTAGTTAATAAATACGCAGTCTGCCTTAATTCTATGTGTTTTCGGGCCTGTTTGGACCAGAGTGAAAAAAAAAAAATCTATAAATCATTTCTCTAAGGAGGGGCTGGGTAGAAAGAGAAGCAAGCTGACTAAGAACACTCCAGATTCTTTATGGACTGCCACTAGATCACAAGAATATGTTAAAGATTGAGTTTCCAAACTTTAAATCATAAAAGCAGCTTACGTTTTCCCATGATTTTACAGTCTGCATAGTGTTCTCATATAATGCTTCATTTGATCATGGGGCAAGAAGCCTGAGAACTTATAAAATCAAGGCTGTCAGATGTTTGTGACAAAAAATAACATGAAAGATAAAACTGACTTCTGATGAGTCTCTGGATAAAAGTTAACTAAAAGAGTCCCAAAAAGTGGGATGTAAATTTCAGCATGATCTTTTTGTGCTTCAACTTCTTTAAATCTTCCTCTCAACAGGAGGTTATCTTACTGCTGTTCTAGAACTCCAATTCAACAAATATTTGTTGAGTCGCTAAAATATGCAAGGACTGTGCTTGGATCCAGGAATAAAAAATGAACAAGGAAGACAGTAGCCATGGAACTGTAGAGAAACAGTGTTGAATATAATCAATATATTTCTATTTCAATTTTTTAAAAATGCATCATGCCTGGTATCGTCGATGAGGCTTTATTTGGCGTTACCTGGAACACATCCAGTGGAGTTGATAACTCCTTCAATGTCCCCAACAGACCTTGTCGTGTTTCCTTTAGCGTATCCCTCATGCTGACTTGCAGCAGACATCTGTTACCTTTGTTCTGGCCTGGATCTTTTCTTCTCAAAAACTCCTTTCTCCACTTTTTAGGGCTGTCAATTACACGACCCCCACCTCTCCCACACACAGGCAAGGCACCAGATGAAGCTGACCACGCAGCCAGGGTAGATCTGTGACCCAAGCAGGGCTCTCTTTGGAGGCTTGATTTGGACCCTGGAAGAGAAAGAATTTGTCTCTCCCCCTCAAATTACTAGTACTAATACCACAGACACCTAGAACTTTGGTTCCATAGGAGAATCCAAGAACCCATTGGAGAGCAGAGTTGTGGGATGAAAAAACTCAATCCTGATGATACACTTGAAGCCTGAATCCAGAAGTGCCTGAAACCTGCATCCCTGAAATTCCCAATTAAAAGAACCAAATATATTGACTTTTAACTTAAGCTTGTTAGATGAGTTTACTTATCACTTAAGCCTGGGCAAGTCCCAGCTAACACTGTATGTGTCTCCTCTGTGAGATTGGGAGCTTCTAGGAGCAACTATGAGTAAGGCCTAATTGACACCAACGTTGACCCTGCTCACGTAGCATGCACAATCCCTAGATGAAAGTGCTCAGCCTCTAGAACAGGTGCATGTAACCCTACATCCACAAACTCCTAGGAGGATCCATGAGAGGATGGGTATATGCAGATTTTTCAGGTGAAAAAGTTCATACCTGTCATCAAAGTATTGCTTTGAGTATCAAAGATGCTCAAAGGAATCCCAAACCAAGAATATTCAAGAACCCTCACTGGTGTAAAGGCTGTGCCTAGCAATCTCAGCCTAGTTTCACTGATAGCAGTCATCACATCTGGAGACATAGAGTCAGGCGAGAAAGAGCTCTGCTAGAGCTTTCCACATCTAGAGGATGCAAAAGCTTGCTATATTCCAGATAAAGTCATGCCATGTTTGTTTGGTTGGTTGGTTTTTGTATGGGAGGATGCCTTCTGGTTTGTTCTTCCCAGCCCACTGAGGGATACAGCTGGGGAATGTGAGATAAGACAAAAAATCCAACCCCTCTGGACCCCAGCCCCCACCCCATATCACATGACAGAAGGCCTCCTGTGCTCCCTCCCAATCCATGGGATCCCTTGAGCACTAACTAAATCTAATACTGTTATTAATCTCTAGCTTCCATTATTTTGTCTTTATTTCTTTTTTTGTTGTGGTGGTGGGGGCAGTAAAATACACGTAACATGAAATTTACCAGCTTAGCCATTTTCAAGTGTCCAGTTCAGTGGCTTTAAGTACATTCATATTGCTGCGCAACCCTCCATCCCCAGAACTTGGTTTCCCGTGACCCCCATAACAAATATTACCACAAATCTGGTGGCTTCCAAGCCACAGAAATTTATTTGCTCACAGTTCTAGGGGCTAGAAGCCCAAAATCAAGGTGTCAGCAGGACATGCTCCCTCCAAAGACTGTAGGGGAACATCCTTCCTTGCCTCTATCCAGCTTTTGGTGGCCCCAGGCATTCACAGGCTCCTGGCTTTATCGTTCCTATCTCTGCCTCTGTCTTCCCACGACCTTCTCTGACTCTGGGCCTTCTTTTCTTTCTCTGATAAGGACATTGGTCTTTGGATTTAGAGACCCTCCTGTGGGTAATCCAGGATGATCTCATTTTGAGATTTTTAACTTAATTACTTTTGCACAGACTCTTTCTCCAAATAGGTCATATTCACAAGTTCTGGGGGTTGGGACGTGGCCATACCTTTCTGGGGGTCACAATTCAACCCACTGCAGCTGGGTTACCCCAGAAGCAAATGCAATATGAGGGAAGTGACCCCAGGAAGCACCAACAGGAGAGTGGGAAGTGACAGGGAAGAGAAGGAAGCCAATAGAGAATGCCCTAATTGCAAGTTACTCCTGAGAAACTAGTAGCACTCACTTCCATAGGGAACCTTGGGGTGATGGCATAGAACACACCTCAGCACTATCCCACCTCCAAAGCAGAGATGCTCAGAATCTCCTGTCATTGACTGAAGGCTGTCCCCAGGGACATTAACTCCCTGACACTTGTCTCCCTCACACTCAGGCAAAGGGAAAGCTCTTGGAGACAGTCATATATATCTGTAATAGGACACCAACTTGCCCAAAATGCTAGTGCCTCCCAGGAGTGGGTGGGGCACTGATAGCATCTGCCACTAGGCAAGTCAGGAAGGTTCCACTTTATTGCTTGTATCACAACTGAAGAAGGAGCTACTAGAGTTGTCCACTGATAGATCATTAAAATAATATTTGATGGAAGATCACTAAGGGATTTGCAGCATAAAGCTGAGAAGAATGTCAAAGAATTGAGTGACACATTAGCATGCAAATTACTTCCAGTCTCCTTTGCACATTTATTTGGACAAAATCATTATATATATCAATTATAGATACATATAATTAAAGATATGATTTTTTAAATGGGGATAAGTAGGAATATGGGATAGTCATCAGTATGAAGTATTTATCACCGAATACATGAACCAAGAGTTTAAAAGGCCAATAATATTTTACTTTACATTGAATACTTTTGAAAATATGTAGCATATTTACTTGTTTTTAACACAGAGCCTTATGGGCACTGCAGATTTTTAAATTTCTAACTTCAATTTGTGTAAGTATTTTTGTTCTGGAAAATAAGATATTGTGATCAACACAAAATGGAGAATTTGCAATGTAAACATAGGTTTAAAGAGAAAAAAAAAGAATGATGTATAATGTCCTGCTGTTAATAAAGTACTTGTTTTTTTTTTTCTTAATGGTTGAATTTATTTTTCTTTAGTTTTAAAGAGACAATTTTTATTTTTTTTTTAAGATTTTATTTATTCATTTGTCAGAGAGAGAGAAAGCAAGCACAAGCAGGGGGAGCTGCAGGCAGAGGGAGAAGCAAGCTCCCCACTGAGCAAGGAGCCCAATGCGAGGCTCGATCCCAGGACCCTGGGATCATGACCCAAACCAAAGGCAGATGCTTAACTGACTGAGCCACCCAGGTGTCCCTAATGGTTGAATTTAGATTTCACTGGATAAGGGTAAAAGAGTGATGTGGTTGTTTTATTTTAAAATGTAAGAATTTGTAAAACCCAGGAAAAACATCTTTTGGAATTCCATACACGTACAATGAAAACTTTTGTAAGTCACTCTAAAATTCTTTTAGGAAGCATATGAACTAACCTCTATATCCAAATCCCACACTTCCAGGAAAGAGGGTCTGATGGCCCCGTGTGGGTCAGATATCTCCTCCTGGTGGAATCCACTGTGGCCAGTGAGGTGGGGTCACAACCCTTGCTGTGCACTCAGCAGGGGCCACAAGGGGTTGGGAAGTACGTGATCTATTGATGAATGAAATCAGAGAAGCGGGTGGTACGTTAAAAAAGTTTGACTACCTAAGGAAGGTTTTTATTCAATATAAAAGTGGTTTTTTATACATAGAACCCTAGTGAACTGATTTTTCTGCTTAATCCATTCTTTAAAAAAAAAATTTTTTTTTTTTTTTGAAGGAATGGACTGCGGCCACTCAGAAATATATTGGCACCAACCCTCCGAAAAAAATCTCTGAGGCACACTGATTGTCAGAGACAATCAAGGACGCTGGATGTGCAGCGAGCACCTACCACCTCCGTCTCCACTTAGGTTGAGAAGCAGGTCAGCTCTTTGTTCACAGAGGGAAACACTCAGAACATGAAGTATCACATAAACCTCCCTCATGTAATAAATTTCCATCCTTCTTCCAGGCAGTGGTCCAATGTGTATTTTAGATTCCTTCTTGAGCATCTGTCAGCGTCTCTACCTCTTACTTCATAAGCCAACCTATATTTTGCTCTTATATTTTTAATCAGGTTGAGTAATGCAGCTACCAGGCTAGGACAAAATTGGATTGATTTGCTGTGACTATGAATAACACAACAGGGGATAAAAAGGAAACATGTAGAGATAGTGTGTCTCCGGAGAGGTTCACAAGATTCTCTGAGGCACATCAGGCTCCAATTCAGTGTTTCCCAGAATTTCAGACATTTTTGTACTCTCTTCATGAATTTTGTTATATCCACTTACTACCTGCACTTAAAAAAAAAAAACTGTATTGAGATATAATTCACCTATTTAAAGTGTACAATTCCGTATTTTTAGTATATGCACAGAGTTGTGCAACTATCACCATAATCTAATTTTAGAACATTTTCATCCCCCACAGAAGAAAGCCCATATCCATTAGCAGTAGCTAATGTCACCCCACCCCAGTCACCCCACACACCTACTCCCCAGCCCTAAAGAACCATTAATCTACTTTATGCCTCTATGGATTTGCCTATTCTAACTTTTCATATAAATGAAATCATAAAATTTGTGACTGGCTGTTTTCAAGGTTCATCCATGCTGTAGCATGAGTTAGTACTTCAGTCCTTTTTATGGCCTAATAATATTTCATTAAATATATATACCACTGTATTAGTCAGAGTTCCCCAGAGAAATAGAACCGACAGAATATGTACATAGAGAGAGAGAGAGAGAGAGAGAGAGAGAGAAAGAGAGCAAGATTTATTTCTAAGGGATTGGCTCATGTTCGTGGAGGCTTGGTGAGTCCAAAATCTGATGGAGTAGGCTGACAGTCTAGAGATCCAGGGAAGAGTTGGAGTTTGAATCCAAAGGCAGTCTGCTGGCAGCATTCCTTCTTACTCAGGGCAAGTCAATCATTTGTCTTATTTAGGCTTTCAACTGATTGGATGAGGCCCACCTACATTTTGGGGGGTAAACTGCTTTACTCAGAATCCACCAATTTATTTTTTTTTAAGATTTTATTTATTTATTTGTCAGAGAGAGAGAGAGCAAGCAGGAGCCCAACGCGGGACTCGATCCTAGGACCCTGGAATCATGACCTAAGCCTAAGGCAGACGTGCAACCACCAACTGAGCCACCCATGTGTCCCCACCAATTTAAATGTTAATTGCATCCAGGGGCACCTGGGTGGCTCAGTCAGTTGAGTGCCTGACTCTTGGTTTCAGCTCAGGTCATCTCGGGGTCCTGGGATCAAGCCCTGCATCAGGCTCCAGGCTAAGCACAGAGTCTGCTTGTCCCTTTCCTCTGATCCTCCCCTTGCTTTCTCTGTCTCCCTAAAATAAATAAATAAATAAATAAATAAATAAAATCTTTTAAAATTTAAAAAAAATAAATAAATAAATGTTAATCGCATCCCAAAACCTACACAGAAACATCCATAATAATGTTTGACCAAATATCTGGGCACCATGTCCCAGCCATGTTGATATATCAAATTAACCATCGTAACCACATTTTATTTATCTATATACCAGGTGATGGGAAGTTTGTTTTGTTTCCACTTTTTGTCATGTACAAATGTTTGTGTGGACATATGTTTTCATTTATCTAGCAATGAAATCGCCGGGTTAAGTGGCAACTCCATGCTTAACATTTTGAGGAACTGACAAACTGTTTCCCAAAATAGTTGCACCATTTTACATCCCCACCAGCAATGTATAAGAGTTCCAATTTCTCCATAAGTTTGCTAATACTTGTTATTATCTTTTTTATTATAACGATCCTAATAGGGGTGAAGTGGTATCTCATTTCCATTTCCCTCATGACTGATGATATCAAGTCTCTTTTCATATATTTATTGATTGGCCTTTTGCATATCTTCTTAGCAGAAACAACTATTCAGATTCTTTGCCCATTTGTTAATCGGCTTATTCCTCTTTTTATTATTAAGTTGTAAGAGTTCTTTATAGATTCAGAATACAGGTCCTAGGGTGCCTGGGTGGCTCAGTCGTTAAGCGTCTGCCTTCGGCTCAGGTCATGATCCCAGGGTCCTGGGATCGAGTCCCACATCGGGCTCCCTGCTCGGCAGGAAGCCTGCTTCTCCCTCTCCCACTCCCCCTGCTTGTGTTCCTGCTCTCGCTATCTCTCTCTGTCAAATAAATAAATAAAATCTTTAAAAAAAAAAAAAAAGAATACAGGTCCTATATCTGATAGATAATTTGCAAATATGTTTTCCCATTCTGTGGGTTATTTTTTCATTTTCTTGATGGTATCATTTGTAGCACAGAAATTTTTATTTTTGATGAAATCCCATTTATTCATTTTTCCCTTTGTTGCTTATTCTCTTGGCTTCATATCTAAGAAGTGACTGCCTAACTCAAGGTCTCAAAATCTACTTTTATGTTTTCTTCCAAGAGTTTTATAGTTTTAGCTCATATATCTGTATCTAATTTTGAGTTAATTTTAATTTTTGCATGTGGTGTAAGGAAGGGATCCAACTTCATTCTTTTGCATGTGGCTGTCTGGTCAACCCAAAGCTGAACTTACACATTTATTTACTTAATTTTGCCTTAAATCAACTAATCTTTTTTTGTAAACAAATTATTTTATTTATTTATTTATTTATTTTTAGATTTTATTTATTTATTTGACAGAGAGACAGAGAGAGAGGGAACACAAGCAGGGGGAGTGGGAGAGGGAGAAGCAAGCTTCCCATGGAGCAGGGAGCCCGATGCGGGGCTCGATCCCAGGACCCTGGGATCATGACCTGAGCTGAAGGCAGACGCCCAACCGACTGAGCCACCCAGGCGCCCAGTAAACAAATTATTTTAAAAGAACATGCTATAGCACTACTGTAAGTGAAAAGCAATTATAATTTGTCATAAAAAGAGGAGAACATAAGTATAAATACTCAGAAAACAAACGTACAAAAATACTAAGAAAAAAATAATAAAAAATTTTGAAAACCCTATAAAATTTTAGAGATCCAGATGACTACTGAAGCTCTCCTTTCTCATGAAAAAGGGGGGGTGGTTAGCAAGTGTTAGGGAAGTAGTAGAGATACACTAACGCCAAACCGAGATATTCCCTGTAAGAAAGACTAATGAAAGGAATTAAAAAGGAAACACTTGGGGCATCTGGTGGCTCATTCGATTAAGTGTCTGCTTTCAGCTCAGGTCATGATCTCAGGGTCCTGGGATCAAGCCCCTCGTGGGATTCCCTGTTTAGTGGGGAGTCTGCTTCTCTCTCTCCCCTGGCCCCTCCCCGCTGCTTGTGCTCTCTCACTCTCGTGCTCTCTCTCTCAAATAGATAAATAAAATCTTAAAAAAAAATTTTTTAACACCAGTTAGAATGGCAAAAATTGACAAAGCAAGAAACAACAAATGTTGGAGAGGTTGTGGAGAAAGGGGAACCCTCTTACACTGTGGGTGGGAATGCAAGTTGGTACAGCCACTTTGGAAAACAGTGTGGAGATGCCTCAAAAAATTAAAAATAGAGCTACCCTATGACCCAGCAATTGCACTACTGGGTATTTACCCCAAAGACACAGATGTAGTGAAAAGAAGGGCCACATGCACCCCAATGTTGATAGCAGCAATGTCCACAATAGCCAAACTGTGGAAGGAGCCGAGATGCCCTTCAGCAGATGAATGGATAAAGAAGATGTGGTCCATATATACAACGGAATATTACTCAGTCATCAGAGAGGATGAATACCCAACTTTTGCATCAACATCAAATTATGCTAAGTGAAATAAGTCAAGCAGAGAAAGTCAATTATCATATGGCTTCACTTATTTGTGGAACATAAGGAATAGCATGGAGGACATTAGGAGAAGGAAGGGAAAAATGAAGGGGGAGAAATCGGAGGAGGAGATGAACCATGAGAGACTGTGGACTCTGAGAAACAAACTGAGGGTCTTAGAGAGGAGGGGGGTGGGGGGATGGGTTAGCCTGGTGATGGGTATTAAGGAGGGCACGTTCTGCATAGAGCACTGGGTGTTATACAAAAACAATGAAGCGTGGATCACTACATCAAAAACTAATGGTATAATGTATGGTGACTAACATAACATAATAAAATTAAATTAAAAAAATAAATTAAAAAATAAAAAAGAGAAACAAACTGGAAAAAAAACTAATGATGTACTGTATGGTGACTAACATAATAAAAAAAATATGTATTTTTTTTTTAAAAAAAGGAAATACTTGTCTCACTGAGTGATTTGGGGTGAATTAGGGCCTGCTGTGAATGAATAGGTGAATGGGTCTTCCTGAGGCCCCCCAGCTTGGACCCCACCCGGTGGGAAGCTCTTTGTATCACTAGCATCAACAGGAATGGAAAGAACATGTGTTGGGGAGAGAGCCGGGATTTGAGCCCAGGCTCCTCACTTATTCCTGAATCTCAGCAAGTTACTCAGCCTGTCATACTTTGTTGCTAAACTGTAGATAATCTCTTCCTAAGGGCTGGTATGAGGATTCGATACTACGGTATGTGGAAGGCAGTCCAACACAGGCTAGGCACACAGAAAAGTGAGCGCCCTCTTGGCATTCTTGCCACTTCCAGAAACACAGAGAATCCAGTACCCAAGCAGTGTGTCCCAAAATGTGGCTAGAATCCCCTGGAAGAGGAGCCACCCCCAAACTCGGTGACTCCATTGCCCACAGTGTGGGGATCACTCCCACGGACCTGCCTTGGGTCGCGTCACTTCTGCTCTGGCAGACTGGCCTGAGTGAATTTTCCCAGCTGAGTCTGAATCCAATCCATTCGTGAAGACACAACCTCTGACGACCCCTCCCAAGGTCATCGTAAGATTCGGGGAATTCGGTTTAATGAATGACGGGGGAAAAAGCTAACAGCACGGAGAATCCAAACACACTTGCCCAAGTTCAACTTCCCCAGTGACAGTAGCGGCCGCTGGGGTGTGCTGCATTCTCTGCCTCTTCCCAGCCTCTGGCAGCAGAAATGAGAGGCAAAGACCATCCGTGGGCTGCAGAAAGGTGGCGAGGGGAGGCGGGGCTGGGAAGTCCCAAGGAAGAATAGTCAGCCTCTGAAAAGCCACAAGCTGATTCATGCCCTGAAGAGCCGCTGAGCCCCTCTGAGACAGCCAGGCACTGCGGGCTCCAGATGCTGAGGGGATGCGGGAACCCCAAGCGAGAACCTCTCTGCCCAGGTCGGGAGACGAACTGCCCGTCCTACCAGCACAGGAGACGTCCCAAGATGGGACATCGGGTCTGAGTTCAGGGGAAGGAGGGAGACAGAGTGGCTGGTGCGCTAATGGAGGAAAGGGAGCAGATGAGGGATGGGGGGTGGCGGGGGGGGGGCTGGAGCACCAAGGTTCACGGAGGGACGGAGGGTGGGCACGAGGAGGGAGACGGCAGAACGGAAGCAGAACATTATAAACTTGGTGTTTTCTTTCAAAAACAAAACCAGTTAATTCCTTTGTCCGCCTTCGGGTCCTGCATTTCGGATTCCGGTTGGCAGGTGGAATCCTGACTAGCCCTCAGCCTACAGGGTGTCCGGGGTGGCCTTTGTGAATTAAGAAAGCTACTGACAGACCAGAGAAGCAGTTGATGGAGCTACAGGGAATAGACAAATGCTAATCAGAGCCGTTTAAAACTGACTACACAAATCTGGGGGCCGAAAATATTCAGGAGAAAAACTCCTCCCGGCTTATCCTTGTGCAGTGGCTTCCCTGAGAAATGTATACTCGCACCTGTCCACGAAGGGATCCGTACAGGATTGCCTGTGACAAGTCCCCTTGGCAGCGGGTGGCCTTTTAAAGTTTGCCGCTCTCTTCTGTGCTGGGTAAACTTTAATCCCAAAACATTACATGCGGGGTGGCCATGGTATGGCGTTTAGAGAGGGGGAGAAAGCCAGGTGAAAGGACAGGAGGCCTGGACTTTCCTTTACACGTTCCAGGAAAAAAGGGGGGTCGGGGGGGAGATAAGGGAACAGGTAAAATCAGATCAGCAGCTGCTGGTGCCACGTCCAATGTATGTGGACCCCATTTCTTAATTCTTTTCTCTCAGTCGAAGCTGGGCAATCGGTACATGAGAGTTGTTATCCTGTTCTCTCTACTTATGGGTGTATTTGAAAATTTCCATAATAATCTTATTAAGATTTGTTTATTTTAGAGAGAGAAAGAGAGTGTGCACACGCCTGAGTGGGGGGGATGGGCAGAGGGAGAGAGAATCTTCAAGCAGACCCCCTGCTGAGCTGGGAGCCCCATGCAGGGCTCAATCTCACGACCCTGAGATCATGACCTGAGCCGAAACCAAGAGTCGGATGTTTAACCAGGCACCCTGAACCAAGCACCCCTGAAAATTTCCATAATAATTTTTAAATTACCTGACTATGATGAAGCTGGATATACCAAATTGTATTAAAAATGTATTTAAGAGTCATTTGTTACTCCTAAAGTATTTCAAGTCTAAATTATTTTGTTCAACAGAAGACCCTTAAAACTTTATCCTCTCTTCTTAGCCAAAGAAAATTAATAAACTGATTACTCTGGTACATTCTCTGTTCGAAGCAATGAGTTAAGAGATCATTTTATCTGTAACATCTTAGAGCAGAGAACCAGAAAGTGGAGCAGGGAGGGGTGGGGTAGAATGTGGAAGGTTCAGGGAGAATGTGGAAGTCAGGCTGAATTGTTTGGGTTTTATAAGTTTGCAAGAATAAATTGATGTTCTAAATGGTAAGATGATATAACAACATGGCAGGTTTTTTAAAGGAAAAAAAAAGACACCCATCATAATCCCACCGCTTTCTGCTGATACCTTCCAGACTTCGACCTGAGGTAGACATAATTTACCTGGCAGCAATCAGCATCTTTGCCTTTTGAACATCATGCTAAGTGTGTTCCAATGATTCAATACAGCCTTCATAATTGGAATTTTAATGAGGGCCTACAATTCTACTTTTTAAACAATTTTTCTACTGTCAAATATTTTAGATTGTCTTCAGGTTCGGTGTTTGGTTTTGTTGTTGCTTTGGCTAATTCTAGAGATAATGTATGAAAAACATTTAGCATCGTGCCTGGCATATAATCCTTGTGAGAGTTAATTTTAGGTGTCAGCTTGACTGGGCTAAGGGATACCCAGATGGCTGGCGAAGCGTTATTTCTGGGTAAGAGATTAACATTTGATTCAGTAGTCTGAGCGAAGAGATCTGCCCTCACCAATGTGGATGGGCATCTCCCAATCCACTGAAGGCCCAACTGGAACAAAAAGGCAAAGGAGGGAGGAATTCTCTCCTTTTCTTCTTGAACTGGGGTATATGTCTTCTCCTGCTCCCAGACATCTGAGCTCCTGGCACCTGGGCTTTTGAACTCCAGGACTGACACCAGCGGCCCTCGGGGTCCCAGGCCTTCAGCCTCACCCTGAATTACACCACCGACTTCCCTCATTCAGCGTGCAGACAGCAAGCTGGGGGATTGCTCAGCTTCCATAGCCGGGCGAGCCAGTTCCTAGAATAAATCTCCTCTTCTATCCTCTGTCTGTCTATCTATCTATCTATCTATCTATCTATCTATCCTATTATTTCTATTTCTCTGGGGAACCCTGACTAATACAGTGCTCTATAAATATTTTCTATTATTGAGAATGTTATAGTAAATATCTTTATGAATGCAGTTTTTATAAAATAACTATTTTATAATAATAATAATCCATGTTCACTGTAAATAAAACAATCTGGAAAAATACAAAGAAAGTCAACCTGACCCCGTGCTAACATACATAGACATGTGTGCATGCACACACTTAGAGGTGTCCAAATATACACAATATGATATAAGAGGATTGTTATCTATGCTATTACATAAGTGGCTTATTTCCTTCAACAATATGCGGTGGAACCCCTTTCTCATTGGTATAATTGTCCCTGTCATTTTTAATGGCTGCGTAATATTCCACTGCTCTAACCACAGTTACTCTACCAATTCCTTATTGGCCAATATTTAGACTGCTTCTCTTTTTTCAGTTTTACAAAAATTAGTTTAAACAGCTCTTTGTTTCTGATTAGTTATTCATGATACATTCCTGGGAGTGGGATTCATGGGCCTTTATGTCACCAGATCATTTTACACAAGAGTAAAAATAGCTGGTGGGAAGGCATCCCTCTACTGAAAGAGAGTAAGCCAAGTTCTGTCCGTCTTGGAAATGACAAGCCAGAAACACAGCCCAACATCGGTTCCTCTCTCTCTCTCTCATACACACACACATGCGATGTTGATGAGAAGAAAAGCACCGTGCCCTCAGGCCAGCCTATAACCTTCAGAACAGCACTTGTCATGGGTCCCGTTGTTAATTAGGATCCTCACAAGCTAGTCTTGAGTATTTCATAATATGCTTTGGGCCATGTCAGTGGCAACTCTAAAGACCAGGAGGAAATTGGAAGTGAAAAAATAATTGTTAGCAATAGACATTTATATTGCAAACAACAGTAACCATGGATAAGAGAGCAACAAACCAGAAACTGAGAGCCTTGAGATCTTTACCTGTCTCCATACATCTCTGAATTTGATTTCTTTCTTGTTTTCATTTTCTGAGCACCCAGATGCTGTGAGAAAAATAAGGATGCAAAGTTAGAACCCATGACTTGAATTTTCCAGACTGGCTCCAATTTTAAAGAATCACATAGTGTATAAAAACCAGAAATCTGTACATACTTGCATTTAAAAAATATGAAATATTACCTAAAGATGTTGAATTTTTATCCTCTTAGAGTCTTCTTCATATAAACTTTCACGACTTCTAATACAATTTATAAGGTTTAGTGTGGCTCTTTGGTTCAGGACACATGGTCACTGTATCAGGGACAGTCTTGATCCCTGGCACTTGTGGGTATGGGAGGATTGCGACCCTCCCTCATATGCAAAGGGCTTTGAAGAAGCAATTGCCTCTTTGGACTCAGAAGCCACCTTGCAGACAAACAAAAAGAGGAGACTCAAACATTTACTAGACTAAAGATAACAGCTCTCATTTGTAGAGTGTTGCCTGTCAGGTTCCAATCACATCAGGCCCCCACCGCAGCACTGATGAGATACAGTGGACAAATGACTTACCCCAAGTCACCCATCTTTGGGTGTATCACCATGCCTGTCTTACTCCAAAAGCTGGGTCCTTTCCTCAATGCACTAGTCTCAGATCACGTGCTAGGAAGGGGTTTGTGAAGAACCAGGAAGATGTTGCTCTCATATAAGGCAGCGAATGGTCTCCATCCTCTTGCTACTTCCCTCCAGCAGGCTGATCATCTCCTATCCCACCACTGTCCAGAGCAGAGGAACTCAACATCAAAATTAGGTTGCTTTTTTCTAAAGGGAGCTTTTAAAAAGTGCCAGTGCTCAGGCCCTACCCAAATCAATGGAATTGAAATATCTGGAGGGAGGGTCCCAAGTGTGTTTTATAAGCTCTTGGTGATGAGCAGCCGAGGGTTGTCCCAGAGCCAAACATGGTAGTTCTCTGCCCAGAATGCACAGGTTCTTAAACGAAGTATTTCCCAGCTTCCAGCCCAGGCCTGTCAATCCGAATCTCTGAGTGTGGTTTTTTAGACAAGGTCACTCTACAGTTTAATGTAGGGTATTGTTAGAATTGCCATACTTTGTAAATCTGTTTGCATGAGTTGACTTGTGGGATATATTAGACCATTATTACACACTGATAATTAAGAAAAAAGAGTCCCTGTGAGGAGCCCTGGATGGATTTCTAAAGTTCCCCAGAGGATGGCCATGGGCTGCCTGGTGGGGAGCTCCTGAATGCAGCATTCCGTTTCCTTCAGGGTAAGAGAACACAGGAGGCCTCAGAGGTCCCAGGAGGAGTGAGGCACTGGTCAGAAGTTCCTATTGTCTAAAAATAAATTCCTCAAGGCACAGTGGAAAGCCATCTTACTTTGCAAAATCCATCAGGAGCCCAGGTCCTGGTGGGAAGCCCTGGCAAGGTGCCGCGGGAGATACAGAGATAGTGGTCTAAATAGCACACACTGACAGGGCTTCATCCTCACTGCAGCCCTATGAAGAAGGTGCTATTGACCCATTTTATAGATGAGAAAATGAAGTCATAGAAAGGTTAACGAACTTGCCAAAAATCATACCGCTGCTAAGTGGCAGAGTCAGGACTCGAACCCAGACAGTGACGCTCATCCCTGGGATCAGCTCAGTTACAGTCCAGTAGTGGTGAAGAGCCATGCGTCCAAATAAGGCCCCACCAAGATATAAAGCATGATAAATGTGGCATGATAGGTGCTGTAAGGGCGCTCGACATGTATTTGGGGTAGATGAACCTCATCAGAGTAAATCGGGGAAGCATTCAGCGAGGTGGGGGCACCGCAGCAGAGCCTTCAAAGCTTAGTGGTCCTCAAACTCTGCTCCTCGGTGGTCTGGACACATCTTCGGCTCCATACGAGTGTTTTGCCACGAAGTTGGAATAATGGCAGCCTCAGACCATTGGTGAGAAAATTAAGCAGCTAATGGTGTTTTTTTCCATTTCAAGTTTCTCCGTCACAAATTTTCCTAAAGCTTTGATGCCCGAGAATGTGTAAGTCCTCATAAGTGAGAAGAAATAAAGAAGAATATGTAACAAATGAATATTCATGAAAGTCACAGTCAATCCTCCGTTCTCCCACTTGTTTTCTCTGTTGGTTATCGGGGGTTGCCATTTCACGTTATATGGGTAAGACCGTTATCATTTCTGCTAAGACGGAGATTCCTTCTGTTTAGTGTGGGATTAAATAGATGAGATTATTACAAGGCTCTCGAGTATTCTGACCCCGGGTGCCCCTCCCGAACTGAGCTGACAACCTCCACTGATTAGTGCCCCGTGCTGCTGACTTACCTTCTTTCCCACCACAAAGACAGACAAAGACGAGAGGAGGGCGTCTCAGAACCCAGGGAATACAAGTGACTCCATGCCCCTGGTGAAAGCGGCTGATGGGCATGTCGCTTGCAAGAGGCTGCGTTCGGTGCGCACGACTCTCCGATGCCCTGGGGACCACGGGAGAACACGTGGAGCTATGCTGTGACACATTCCTCTGAGTCTGCAGACAGAGGCTTTGCAGTGAAGCTTAAAGGCAGACCTGTGGGTGCACGGAGGTAACCTAGAATCTTCCTGTGCATGACAGCAGACAGCTACATTTGCCTATATAAGCTGACATGTTAATCTTGTATGTGGAACAAGTTGGACGGGTGCACGAAAAGGCTTGGTTCACTTTTGGGCGCCTGGGTGGCTCCATCGGTTAAGCGGCTGACTCTTGGTTTCAGCTCAGGTCATGATCTCAGGGTCCCGGGACGAGTCTGCTTGCGGATTCTCCCTCTCCCTCTGCTCCCCACGCCCCCTCACAGCTCTTTCTAAAATAAATAAGTAAATAAATATTTTTTTAAAAAAAAGGGCTTGGTTCACTTTTGTCCCACATTCAAAACTCTCATTGTCTAGACTTTTGAGCCCAGGAAGAGGGCCAAGTTCACTAAATGGTGCACAGAACCGTGGCTACTTCTACCCTCTAATTACAAGGCTGCCGAGCATAACTTCCCCTGGGCTCCAGGGGACTCCCTCTGGGCCAGGGGAGGTAACTGTGAGGTCACCAACATGGGTCTGGCACAATCCATGACTCTGAGGGAGTCCAGCTTGAGAACACTGAACCATGCGGTTCCCATCGCCTTGATAACTCTCCTCACTGCAAAGAAGAAGGGCGGGTGGGGCCTGCCTGAGAGCGGGTTCCTCCACTCAGACCAGGACGCTCTTGCCGCACAAAACTCCACCACACCTGCAAACCACGGGGCAGGGGGCGCTTTCCACGTAACAAAGGCTGCATCTGGAATTTGTAGTCTCTACAGAGGGCAGCTATCAGGATATATGGAACTAGAAATGTATATATTACACAACTTCTCACGCATGGAAACCATCTAATTTCCCTGAAACAATGAAAACATAGAAAACAACCCAGGCCCTTCTACGCTGGTTCTTGTAATTCTGAAGAAATCAGAAAAGTAAATAAAACTGGAAAAGTTTGCCCTCCAGTGGGGAAACAATGAACTAACAGCGTACTTCAAAGGGTTCCAGCAACACAATGTTAGCCCTGAAACCACACGTGAGTGCGCTCACTGGGAAAGAAGTATGTCAGGAGACAAACAGGAGCCCCCACGGTGGGCTCAGTGTGGGCCCGGCCCTCAGGGAACTGGCTGTCTTGTTGAGACAATGAAACTTTAAACACAAACAGAGCCACATGGGTCAGGAAGACACACGATTACTGAGCATCGTGACAGAGAGGAAGGAACATGATGCCAAGTTGGAAGGAGCAGGTTTGAATCCTGCTCTGTTGCTGAAAAGCTGTGTGACCCTGGGAAAAGCTTGTTTCTCTACTGGCTTTAGTGTCCTGGAAAATGAGGGTGCTGATGCCTCTCTCGCAGGGCACCTGCCACAGTCAAATAAGATTAGTGACAGCACTTTGTGTCTGGAAGCATCCATCGACAGCATTATGGATACTTACTTTGTGCTGAGCTCTGGGCTTCCCCCTCTAGACCGACCGGCTCGGGGACCTTAAGGAGCTTACAGTCAAGCTCAGTGAATGGAGAACCCAAAGAAGCCCCCCGGCTGCTAGCACGAAGAGCTGCCTTCAAAGGGATTTGAAAAAGGCATTCCTCTGGGGGGCTGACTTGCAAAAAGATGCCCCTGTGGGAAGAACTATTAGACAGATGTCCCTGGTGTGGTAGCCACTAGCCATCTGTGGCTATTTACATTTAAATAGAATTTAAAATCCAGTTCCTCGGACACATTAGCCACAGCAAAGCACTTGGTAGCCACGTGTGGCTAGGCCTACCAAACTGGACATTGCAGATCAGATAGACAGAAACTAGATGAGACAGACAGACAGAGAGACAGAGAATAGATAGAAACTGTTTTCAATTCATTGCCCGTTTTGTTTTTTGTTTGGGTTTTTTTGGGGGAGTCGTTTTGTTTTTGATCTGCTCTTTTTCTGCCTTCTCTCGTTTCAACTGAGCAGTTTATATGGTTTCATTTTCTCTCCTTTCTTAGCATACTAATTATACTTCTTTTACAATTTTTTAAGTGGTTGCCCTAGTGTTTGCAATATACATTTACAACTAATTTAGCGTTCTCTTTTTTAGTTTTTAATTCCAGTTAGTTAACAGTTACGTTAGTTTCAGGCGTACAACATAGTGATTCTACACTTCCATACATCACCCAGTGCTCATCACAAGTGCCCTCCTTAATCCCCATCACTTATTTCACCCATCCCCCCACCGACCTCCCCTCTGGTAACCATCAGTTTGTTCTCTATAGTTCAGAGTCTGTTTCTTGATCTTTTTTTCCTTTTGTTTCTTTAATTCCACATATAAGCGAAATCATATGGTATTTATCTTTCTCTGACTTATTTTGCTTAGCATTATACTCTCTAGCTCCATCTACGTTGTTGCAAATGGCAAGATTTCATTCTTTTTGATGGCTGAGTCATATTCCATTTTGTGTGTGTACCACATCTTCTTCATCCCTTCATCAATCATTGGACACCTGGGTGGCTTCTATATCTTGGCTATTGTATATAACGCTGCTATAAACACAGGGATGCATGTATCCCTTTGAATTAGTGTTTTTGGATTCTTTGGGACAACTAATCTAACTTTCAAGTAACACTATACCACTTCATGGGTAGTGCAGGTACCTTGTAAGAAAGTATTCCCAGTTCCTCCCTCCTGTCTCATATGACACTGTGGTCATTCGTACCGCTTATCTGTAAGATGTAATCATCCAATACGCTGTTGCTCTTATTATTCTGAGAAACCATTATGTTAGATCAATTAAAGATTAAGAAATAATAAGTTATTCAAAATAAGACACTGTATTTTACCTTCATTTATTCCATCTCTAACACTCTTCTCTTTACGTAATCTAACTCTCTTATATCATTTTCCTTCTCTGAAGAATTTTTAACATTGCATATGAGACAGGTCTACTGGTGACAAATTCCCTCAATTTTTGTTCGCCTGAGAAAGTCTTTATTTCTCTGCCACTTTTGAAGGATAATTTTATTGCATACACAATTCTTGCCTGGTGGGTTTTTTCTTTCAACACTTTTAATATTTCACTCTATTCTCTTCTGCTTGCATGGTTTCTAAAGGGATGTCTGATGTAATTTTTATCCATGCTGTTTTAAAGATAAAGTGGGGTTTGTTTTTCTCTGACTTTTTATAAGATTTTCTCTTTGTCTTTTATTTTCTGCAGTTTGAATATAATTTCGTTAGGTATAGTTTTTTGGTATTTATCCGAATTGGTATTCTCTGAGCTTCCTGGATATGTTGGCTTGTTGTCTGTAATTAATTTTGGAAAAATCTTAAAACAAAGAACAAGGGCAATGGAAAGTTACAGATATGGTAGATATTAATGCAACTATATCAATAATCACTTGAAATGTGAATGGTCTAAACATACCAATTAAAAACAAACTATCAGAATGGATTTTAAAAAACAAGACCTTATTATATGCTGTGTATAAGTAATCTACTTTATGTAAAGACACAGATTAAAAGTTAAGGGATGGAGAAAGACATACCACGCTAACATCAATTTTTCAAAAAAGCTGGAGTAACTACATTAATTTCAGACAAAACAGACTTCACAACAAGAAAAATTATCAGGGATAAAGGAAACATCACATAATGTTAAAGGGGTGATTCTCCAAGAAGACATAACAATCTTTAATTGTGTGTGTGCCTAACAACAGAGCATCCATATACATAAAGCAAGAACTGCTAGAACTACAAGGAGAAACAGACAAATCCACAGTAACAGTGGGAGACTTCAACACCCCTCCATCAGTAATGGCCAGATACAGCAGCCAGAAAATCAGGATATAGTTGAATCCAACAGCATCATCAGTCCACTGGATGTGACATTTATAGATAACTTCATCCAGCAACAGCAGAATACATGTTCTTCTCAAGCTGACATGGAATATTCACCGAGACAGATAACATTCTGGGTCATAAAACACACTTTAATAAATATAAAAGAATGGAATTCACACAAAACATGCTCTCAGACTACAATGGAATTAAATTAGAAATCAATAACAGAAAGATAGTTGAGCCATCTCCAAATATTTGGAGATTAACAAAACACTTCTAAATAACACATGCATCAAAAAGGAAGTCTCAAGAGAAATTTAAAAGTATTTTGAGATAAATGAAAATACAACTTATTGAAGTTTGTGGGATGGAGCAAAGCAGTGCTTAGAGTGAAATTTATAGCACTAAATGCATATATTAGAGAAGAAAGATCTAAAGCAATAATCTAAGCTTCTGAGAAAACTAGAAAAAGAGCAAAAAAAAAATTTTTTTTTAATCTTTGTGTCTTTTCCTAGCTGTTATGATAATCTTGGCAGGATCACCCAGGACAAAGGACTTCACACTTTTCTCTTGAGACTAGAGACTTCTCTAAGTACTTGGTTCTCAGATGCCTCTCCTTTAGCTTTCTGAAAGGTAAAGGGCTTCTGCCAAGGCTGGAGGCAGGGTGGAGGTAGGAGGTGGGGGAACATGACACACCCCTGCCTCCCTTAACTAAAAAGATCCCTGCCCTTATCCCAGATTTATAGGATGTTTATACTCAAAGTGGGATGGGAGTAGGGAGGAGAACAGATACAACCTCCATACACTGACTCAGACACTACTGGATTTCACCCTTCATCCTGCCTTCCAGATCGTGAACCCAATTCCTCCCATTTCAAGTGTATCACCCTGTAACAAGACTGTCACTGAAAAAAATAGAAATAAATAAAAGACTGCCGCTGCCAGCATGATTGCCACATTACGATTAATGGGAATCATTTACGCAAGTGGCATCTTGCTGAAAGTAACATAATGAATTACATGTTTGCCAGGATCACTTAGTGACAAAGACTGCCAAGCTCGAAAATTATTAAAACACTCAAAAGAAGCCAAGCTGCTGTGGCACCAGAATTTATTGGTAGGTGTTTATTTTTTAATAACCAATTTTCTTTTTTATAAACTTGTAAAAATGAAGATGATTAAGTTTTTATTCCTTCGAAGAAAAAACATTCTGCAAAAATATTTTATGTGAAATAATAACACAAATACAAATAAGCAACTGTGTACAAAATAATTTATTACAGTATTATATAGGTTGGCATTATTTTACAGTGAGTTTTTTTCTCTTAACAATTATGAATCTAAATAGCTTAGGGCAAAGGAAAACCATTTTAATTAGAATGGCTTCTCTAAACAAAATCTCCCTTTTTGAATTCATATTTGCCTTAAAGGGACGTATTAATATTAGACATATTTACACAGTTCTGAAAGAAATATAATGAATGATTCCATTATTGTTTTCTGTACAAGATAAAACGAAAACCTATACTCCCCCCCTAAAATATTGCTCAACAATGCTTTAATAGTTAAACTAAAAATAGTTTAAATTCTCATTTTGCTGATACAAAAACGTATTTAATAGTCAATGCATGGCTATAAGAGTAAGAATGTTTCCTTGTAATTTGTATTCTTCCCTATTCTGCTCCCTTGAAGCACAAACTTAGATATAAACTATTTGTTAACACATGAAGCAATTTAATCAAGATAGCATAATTCTTACCCATGGGTCTTTAAAAGAATGATCTAGGGATATGCAACAAATTTACCAGTGAATTTCCATGATTAGGAGGCAAACCAATCCCCACATTCTGAATCATCTACATAAAACTGGAGTACTCTTATTCAATAGAAAGTATCATTTTCATGGATATTAAGAAGGAAATGGTAAATCATGAAAAAATTAAGGTGGGAAAAAGGGCAAACTGAAATAAATTTTAAAATAAACCTCTATGTCTGCCAAAAAAAAGTTTCATATTGTTTTTAACATACAGTTTACACTTTAAAACTGATGTGCTTTAATTAAAAAGCAAGCAAATAATAATACAACAAACCCATAACATCAAAACACAGATTCTGAAACCAGGGTTTCAAGAAAATAATACAGTGGGGCTGTATACAACTCAGCTTAATAAGAAATTATATTTATGATACAGAAGTGACAGCATCCATCACAATGCTGATAATCGGAAAATTTAAGAAAACTGTACAAGTATAAACAGGTAATTTTCAACAGATGTTTATGTAAATTGGCAGAGTCAGATAAAGGATAAAGTAAGTTTACAGAATACTCCCATTCACAAATTTTATCCCATTATTCCATTTCATACCTATATTAAAATACACCCTGAAAAGGAAACCCTGATCTGAATTCAGCTCTGAGTCTTACAGGAGTCAACTTTCTATGGGATTTCAAATTTCGTTTGCCAAGACATCATAGTTAGCTGTATGGCTGAGTGCCACACTGTGGCCGTCCATTTCGTTCACACCGGGCAGGAAAGCGGAAGTAAAAGGAAGCAGGTTATGACAGGCCACCCTGTATTCTTCATACTGGGAATTACAGTTCCCAAAGCTGCCATCAAGCAGTGCCTCGGAAACCTTTAATAAAGTCTATCAAAAAAGGCGAGAATAAAAATAATTTTTAAGAAAAAAGGTTGGTTACTAATCACTTTAATAATCAAAAGATGCAATGTGTTAATTAAACAAAAGAACACTGGCAAGGCCTCAGTGTAAAATAACTTCTTGCTACTCACAGTAAGTAATCACCTCAAAACAGGAACATTTTATTATTTTTTATTTTTTAAAATTTAAATTCCATTAATTAACATTAGTTTCATAGGTAGAGCTCAGGGATTCATCAGCTGCACACAATCCACCCAGTGCTCATCCTATCATGTGCCCTCCCCAAGGCCCATCACCCAGTAACCCCATCCCCCATCCCCCCACCCACCTCCCCTCCAACAACCCTCAGTTTAGAACTGGAACATTTTAGAAATCAATTCTGCAAAGCCTTAAAAAAATGGTAAAATTCTAATACTTGAAAAAGTGACTCTCCGAAACTGATCACTAAAATGAAAATGTCTCTTTAAAAAAAAAAAAAGTCCTTTATTAACCACACTAGTTCCCATTTACTGAGGGCTTACTATGCCTCGCTCTGTGGTGCTTTGCAAATACTGTGTGTCTTACAAATTGAAGGCTTATGGCGACCCTGTGTCGAGCAAGTCTGTTGGCACCATTTTCCAAACAGTATTTGCTCACTTTGTGTCCCTGTGTCATATTTTGGCAATTCTTGCAAATATCTCAAACTTATTCACTATTATTATATTTGTTATGATGATCTGTCATCAGTGATTACAACTCGCTGAAACCTTAGATGATGGTTAGCATTTTTTAGCAATAAACTTTTTTTTTAATTAAGGCATATAGATTGTTTTTTTAGACATAACACTATTGCACACTTAACGGACTACAGTACAGTATAAACATAACTTTTATATGCACTGGGAAACCAAAAACTTCACTGGACTCACTTTGTTGTGCTATTCACTTTATCAGCAGTGGTCTGGAGTTGAACCCACAGTATCTCCCAGGTATGCCTGTATTTTCATCCTTATCTTATAAATGAGGAAGAGCAAGCCAAGAAATGGAAATTTGCCTAACGCGTGTGACAAACATCGTAACTGGTAGAGCTGAGATCCAAATCCAGACCTAACTCTGAAGGTCCACTCAGGCATTTTGTTGTAAAGACACATGTTTTGTCAGAGCACTCAGTATCCATAAATTTGTAGAAACCAATCTGAAAAATCTTACCTTTACATTTTTATCTTTTATCGTTTCATCCAATCTAGTGGCAACAGCAATTGCTTTCTCTTGCCTTGACTTGTCCAGAAAATACATCATTTTAGCCCCTGAAATAACAAGACGCTACAAAATGAGTGAACTCCTAGATCTTAAAATTATTTGATTGACATCGAACAGTGACTTAAAATAGGGTTCTGAGTGTTTAAGCAGCAGTGGGTTGGAGCTGGCTGTAGAAACCAATCTGACTTTCTTTACGGTTTTTATTTTTATGTGGCAAAATTACTTTTCCTGAGAATTTCACATATTTGGGAAGGCATTTCCCATAATAACAATAAAGAAATGCTTTCCTTCATTATCCTGTATTCTTGAAGAGACATTCTTATCTGCCCTTACTACCAAGAAATCGTCATTTTTCATAGGGTTTTTTTCCACAGACATCAGAATCAAGAAGTTTCCCCTTAGAACAAGAAAACTTAGGTTGAAATATTTAAGTATATAGCTTATTGTAGGAGCATAGTTAATTATATTATATAATTCATTTTGTCCCCAATTCCTTTTCCACAATCTTTTGTCCAGTTTATCATCTTGTCCATCCATGCCATTTTGTCATTTTATGAATTTGTATAAACTGCCTAAAATCCTTCCTGTAACAGAGAGGATATAAATAAATCCTTGAAATACAAAATACATAAAGTAGAAAAAATACAAGAAAAAATAAATTACTCATAACGACAAACCACGAAGGCAACCTCTTAAGCTTCCATATGTATTTCTTTTCAGCCTTTATCCCAAATTTATTTTTTTTTTACATAGTTGAGATTATGTTGTATGTTAGTTCTGTGTATGTATTATAAAATTATTTACCCCTGCTATTACAAATTTTCTGAATAAACATCATTTTACAGGACTGCCTGGTTTTCCATTTCATTACAAACCTACTACTATTTCCTCTCTTCTTAGACATACATTAAATTTGTTTCCATTCTATTTCCCACACTCACACACAGCATTTCAGTTAACATCTTTACACTTAAAGCTCTATCTCTGCTTTGGATTAATTCTTCAAAATTATTTACAAAAGTATAACTACAGCCAAAAATCACAGATAATGTGAAGCTCTTTTTTTTTGGCTATTTTAAGACTGAGAAAATTGGGACGCCTGGGTGGCTCAGTTGGTTAAGTGGCTGCCTTCAGCTCAGGTCCTGATCCCAGAGTCCTGGGATCGAGTCCCACATCGGGCTCCTTGCTCAGCAGGGAGCCTGCTTCTCCCTCTGCCTGTAGCTCCCTCTGCTTGTGCTCTCGCTCACTCTCTCTTGCCTATGCTCTCTCTAGCAAATAAAGAAATGAAATCTAAAAAAAAAAAAAAAAAAGACTGAGAAAATTAAATAGGAATAAAACAATAGCTACAACAAAATCCAGCTATATTTTTACATAATAAAAGCATTAATGTACACATAGATTAAAGAAAAAATGAGCAGTTAAAAAATCTTTTTTAAGATTTATTTTATTTAGGGCGCCTGGGTGGCTCAGTTGGTTGAGCAACTGCCTTCGGCTCAGGTCATGATCCTGGAGTCGCTGGATCGAGTCCCGCATGGGGCTCCCTGCTTGGCAGGGAGTCTGCTTCGTCCTCTGACCCTCCCCCCTCTCATGTGCTCTCTCTCTCTCCCATTCTCTCTCTCTCAAATAAATAAATAAAATCTTAAAAAAAAAAAAAGATTTATTTTATTTACTTGAGAGAGAGAGAGAGAGCGCGTGCGCACATGCATGAGGGGATGGGGGAGAGAATCTCAAGGAGATTCCCCTCAGCGCAGAGCCTGCACCGGACTCAATCCAGGACCCTGAGATCATAACCTGAGCCGAAACCAACAAGAGTCAGACACTCAACCGACTGAGCCCCTCAGGCGCCCTGATGTGGAACTCTTACTAAGAACGACAGGCTGCTTTCCTAAATGGCTGGGCCACTTTACACTTCCAGCAGCAAAAACAAGAGTGCTTATTCACCATGTCCTCACCATACTTTCACCTCCTTTTCCCAAACAAAAAAAACCTTTCTTAATTTGAAAGATCAAAAATGGTATTGTGCTCATTTCTTTTTCTATGATAACTTGTAAGGCTGAACATCTTTCCAAACTTTTATTTTCATCACATTCTAACCTCTTCCATAAATATTTTAACCCGGGGAGTCAGACGCTGACCTGAAAGCAGATGCTGAAGAGAGGTAGCGTTGTGTTTGAGAAAATCCTCATTAAAACTTTCCAAATCCTTGTTGACAAATATTTTCTGCATTTCTTGAGATAGAACTTTGCTCACAATGTCTGGAAGGTTACTATGATTAGACACTATAAAAACAAAACAGTTGAAATTAAAAATTTTTTTAATCTGTCCTTTGAAACAAAATCAACTGAAATACATTTAGATTTATTATTAAGCTTGATATATTTTACATAGTAAAAATATTGCTCCTTTGGAATATAAATACATTCTAGCTTAAAAATGCACTAATTTCTAGCATATCTTTGCTAGCATGTTTAATTTATAGATGCACTATAAATAGATTTTTTTTTTTTTTTAAAGATTTTATTTATTTGACAGAGAGAGACACAGCGAGAGAGGGAACACAAGCAGGGGGAGGGGGAGAGGGAGAAGCAGGCTTCCCACAGAGCAGGGAGCCCGATGTGGGGCTTGATCCCAGGACCCTGGGACCATGACCTGAGCCGAAGGCAGACGCTTAACGACTGAGCCACCCAGGCGCCCGATGCACTATAAATATTATCCTTTTTCTGCTTTGTATTATTGCCAATCTCTTTAATGTCCAGCTTAATGGAAGACTGCTGAACTGTCATATTTGCTTTTACATTAATATTACCTTTTTTATACTTACCAGATTTAGAAAATTTAATTAAACATTCATGTAACCATGGGTGATTACTGTTGATAGCAAAAGCTCGTTTGACAGACTGCAGCATTAACAGAAACTTCCCTATTTCAGAAAAAAATATAAAGGTTAACAGCATCAATATTTATGTATGTTATTTTAGTCACTTTATTTTAGCCTCACTTAAATTCCAGTAACAAAATGTTACCTTCCTGTAACATTCATAAGCAAAATTCAAAGCTGACTTTGTTATCAAAGACAACTTCTATTTTCTAAAGGAAAGCTTGAAATCATGTAGAATTGAATGCTTCAGGTAAACAATTTGTATGACTGTTCGAACTATTCTCAGAATGGATTTGATCATAATATTCTAACTGATTGCCCTGTAAAGTTTTGAGTAGCAAAGGAAAAAGGGATTGGGAGCCTTTGTGGAAGGCTGAAATGGAACTCTAACAAATGAAAAGAAAACCAATCTAACTGATAAAGATTACACTGAACCTGGTCACCAATATAATAAGGATTAACAACTGAATTCAAACGATTACCTTTTCTAAAATATATTTCAAATGCTAATAGATGAGTGTCAATGTTATCAGCAACAAGGTTCTTAAGAGGTATAAGGAACTTGATAGCTTCTTCTAATGGATTTTCAATCTATTTAGAAACAGAAAGGAAAATTATTACATTTAAAAACAGCTACACAAGTTAAATTTCCCCCCAAATCTCGTATTAACACATATCTAAAGTAATTTACAGTTCTCTTTATATGACCAAATAAGCAAGAAAACATTTTAAAACTATCATCTGTAAACAAATTCAAAATAAATAGTCAATAATTTCAAAATGGAAATAGCTCTATTGTTTTTATGATCATAAAATTAATATAATCTCATAAAACTCCAAAAAGTCCAAGAAATTATTCCATAGACTAAGGAGATGGGACACCAAATACTGAGAGCCCTTATTCTTGAAACATTTAAAGTAAGGGGGCAAATACAATTGCATCATGTAACTGGAAAAAATGACCAATTTAAAATCCTTATACTAGATTCCACAGTAAATAAACCTGAAAGTTAAATATTTCCCTAAATCTGATCCCTAAATAACTATGGACACTTTGAGAAAATCCCAGAGATGAAGTGCTTTCTCTTTGTAGCTAAAACCTATCAAGATCTATGTTTCCAGATGTAATAGATAATTGTCTGGCTGCTGTAACAAATTACCAAAACTTGAGTGTCAATAAAAAGCAACACATAGTTATTATCTTGGCAGTTCTGTAGGTCTAAAGTCCAACATGGGTCTGGCGGGGCTTAAAAATCAAGGCGCCAGCAGGACCACGTCCCCTTAGGAGGCTCTAAGGAAGAGTGTGTTTCAGTGCCCTTTTCAGCTTCTCAAGGCTGCCCACAATCTCCGTTTGTGGCTCCCTCATTCCCTCTTCAGAACCACTTAACAGAGGGCTGAGTCCTCCTCATGCCACTCCAACCCCCTCTCCTGTCTCCCTCTACTTTGAAGACCCACTGTGATTACACTGGGTTCACCCACATAATCCAGGCGAACTTCCTTATTTTAATAAAGGCCATCTGCCACATTAATTCCCCTTTGCCATGTAATGTAACATATTCTCAAATTTCAGGATTTGGAATGAGGCCAGATTTAAAGGGCCACTATGCTGCCCACCACAACTACAATTCTATGTATAATTTGCATTAACCAAAATTTGCATATTATTTCTCAAAAACAATTAACTACTATCATAATGACCTTGAAATATTACAAAATGGCTTCCAATCTCTAGATTTAATTAAAACACGTTCATGACCAGAACAGAACCAAATAACATAAATCCTACAAATAAAGACAGCAAATTCACCTCACCCTTTCTAATTTTTCAGGTATAAGTTCTTCTTTGAGACCACTGGCTTCTTCTTCTTCTTCATCTCTTTTTTTCTTTTGATTTTTTTGTTGGCGTTCCCTTTCTGCATGCTTTCTCTCTTCTTCCAGTTTAGCCTTTTTCTGAGCTCTTCTTTGCTTACTGAGCATTTTCTTCAACTCTTTGGCTGACAGGTTTTCTATAAATATCCAAATGAATACAAATTCTAAATCAAGGTTTCCATCTTCCTCACATTCTTCTGCAATACACAGTACTGTATTAAAGCAATACAGCTTAAAGAGGGGAAAGGGGGAAGGGGCAAGGATACAAAGGTTTGTTTGCTTTTTTTTTTAAGATTTTATTTATTTGAGAGAGAGAGACACAGCGAGAGAGAGACAGAGAGAGAACACAAGCAGGGGGAGCCCAATACGGGGCTCGATCCCAGGACCCTGGGACCATGACCTGAGCTGAAGGCAGACGCTTAACGACCGAGCCACCGGGCGCCCCAGAAAGAGAGGCTTGTAGAACGTGTCGTCCCACTGCCTAGCACATACTCTGGCACACAGAGGCAACCAGCGGACACTGCAGCAACTACAATTAATTCTAAAAAATAATAAAAATTAATAATAAAATAAAATCAATCAATTTTGGCCCAGTTCCACCTCCTACACAACATGACTTGGGGCAAGTCACTTCATCTTGCTGGGTCTCAAGTCCCAGTCTGCATGCAGTGGGGTGATGACACCAACAATCCTCTTGGAATATATCAAGGGTAAGTGAGACAATGCATTTACACAGACTTGTCATCTGTTCAGAAATTTGCCTCCATGCTACTCTCTCTCAAATATTTATAGATACTAACATTTTAGTGAATAAAAATCTGTACAGATGTTCTCAATGGCATTACTTTTTTCAATCAACTAGGCACTAGAAGTTGTAAATATGTATTTTTCCCAAAGGGGCTCAGCTATTTAAAAAAAACAAAGAAAGAAAGAAAAAGAACCCAGACATTTCTATTTTTCCCTAATTGGCTTTACTGAAGATAAAAATAAAAATGATTGGGGGGAGCCTGGCTGGCTCAGTCGGTGGAACGTGGGACACTTGATCTCGGGGTTGTGAGTTCGAGCCCCATGCTGGGTGTAGAGATTACTTTAAAAAAAAAATCTTTAAATAAATAAGATTGCAAGTCATCCATTAGGGCTATTTAGAAGTGTCAGCTACAGAACACAATCCGGCTTTTTCTAAGCAACCCCCTCCCCCGCCCGTTTTTTTTTAGCATACAAGCTACCTGATGTTTTGACAATATGCTTTTCTATATGTTGTTTATGCTAATGACATTCTGAAATGTAGTGTTCTTTTCAATCCTTTTAAAGTAAGTTCCTTTTTCAGTTACCTGAATTTATTTCTTGTTGTTTGCTCTCATTGGTTAAGGGGTTATCATACAATTTCAAGTATATTTCAATCGCTGATCTAGCAGCCTTGAAATAGAAGGCATGTCTTCTGAGTATATCTTCTAATCTCAAAAGGTCAACATAGGCACGAAGGGTCATCTTTCTCATGCAGTATGTATGGAAGTCAAATTGATCATCGGTTATCTCAAAAAAATGCTTTAAAAAAAAAAACCATAAAATTATCCCTTACATATATGTCAATAATGTCTATTTCTAAAAAGAAAATCATAAAAGCCCCTAATACAATGTAAACAGTCACAATTTCACTTAGTTGCCCTCTCAAAGTGGGCAGTCCTTAACACTACAAAAGACATCAAACTGTTCTTTGTATTCAATGTAAGCTTCTGTTACAACAATCCTCAGCCATTTCCTATAAATCATGTTTTGTGATGATACTCAATTTCTGTGTAGTAAGTTAGACGATCAGATTTTTTAAAACCCTGTAATCAGTACATACTCATTTTTCGCTCTAATGAAATATTTCTCCTCAGTATTCCCCAAAAATCAGCATGGCAGAGTTAAACAGAGCTCTGAATGAAGGTCAAATACATATAGGTTCACAGTAAGTGTTCACAAATCAGACTGCTCTACTCAACTGTAAGTTCTCTGAGGGTAAGCCCTGTCATCTCTATCCCTACTGCCTGGCATAGGGCCTAACATTCAGTAAGCACAATTTTTGCCAACTCAAGAGAGAAGCTACTTATCAGGCATGTGTAACCTCTTAATTTCCTACAGCCTCAAATATTTAATCTAAGTGAGAAAGAAATCTATATGGCCAATTTCATAAAGTTGTTAAGGAATCAAATAAGAAGATATTTTAAATTTCACTGGACACAGAGCATTATGATTTTTTCTCATTCAATAAACTCCCATTAATCTACCAACGCTCCATTTTAGCAATGGTTCTTAATCTGTAGTCTATGTATAAACAAGCATAATAACATTTTCCTAAGGACAGAGTTCAAGGCTTTCATTCAATTCTCAAAGGGTCGATAGCCCCAGAAGTTAAAGAACTAATTCCTTACATGGCAAGAAGACAATTAACATCCCTACTTCAAAACAATGTATACTTTTATTTTCTTTCCTATATGCATCTCTACCTCCATCTTCTTACTTTTCCTCTATTTTAGCTTCTCCAAAAATACATAGAAAAATGAATGATTCAATACACAAGACCAGATTAAGCTCTTCTCCTACTTCATCTGTCCTCTGTCCTGGGGGCCAAAGTAACTCACTGTGCAGAAGACACATTAGTAATTGTCCACATCATTTCATAATTTTAGTTGTGTTGGTAATTAGAAATACTCTCTACACAGAATTACATTAAGTACCTGAGACTTTAAGGGAATAATTCTAAGATAAAAAGAATAAGAATACACAGTGTGTGTGGGGGGGAATGAACCTTTAACATTAGCTGATAACTTTAAGAATCATGCTTTAATAGGTTATATTTGAAAACTGCATTCCTCTCATCAATAAGAAATCAACTCGTAAGAATTAACATGAATCTTTTTTTTTAATCAAAGGATTACATATTTCATAGAGCTGTTCGTGGTTAATGTAAATCAAGTTACGTCTAGCACCATAAGATCTTAAAATTCAATACAACTGAGGAAAAATGGCAGTGCCAAAAATCAAGGAATACATAATGCGATGACAACATCTAAGAGATTACAGGACTTTTTTAAAATTGAGAAACATTTATGTGTAAAAAGGCAGACACAAGTTTCAAGAGATACTCTAGCAGCTTTAGCAGACACAGATGCTAAGTCCAGTCTTAGAGGGAGCCGGAGGGAACCACAAACATTTAAGCCGCCTCTTTATCAGCAACAGCCCACAGGCTGCCTCTCTCCAGTTAGTCTTCCATACATAGGGTAACCAACTTGTCCCAGTTTGTCTGCGGCTTTCCCGGGTTTTCCAATGAAAGCCCTGTGTCTTAAGGACGTGCTCTGCCCCAGGCAAACCTGGATGTTGGTCACTCTATAGTAAGCTAACAGTGGTGGACAGGATACGGCTGGGGTACATTAGAAAAAGGAGGATACTAACAAAATAATTTTGCTTTGGGAAGAAATGCTATATTGCAGAATCCTACTTAGAAACAACTAAATAATCTTAGCTTGATTTTCTTTTTTAAAAACTTTTTATTTTGGAATAATTACAGATTCAGAGGAAGTTACAAAGGTAGCATAGAGATACCCTGTATACTCTTCTCTCAGTTTCCCCGTAAAAGTTATATCCTATATAACAACAGTGTGAGAACAAAACCAAAAAACTGACATTGGTACAATGTGGGTATATAGTTCTAGGTGATTTTATCACATATGTAGATTCATGTAACTACCACCACAATCAAGACACACAACTATTCCATCACCACAAAATCTCCCTTACACAACCTTGGGGTGATTTTTTTTAAGTCTCCAGATTTATAAAACATAAAAATCTACTAGCTGACACAAACAGGTGAAGTTAGTTTCTCCACACTTTAGCCAAACAGTAACACAATATGGTCACCTATCAGCTTCCTGCAGAAACTAGGTACCCAAATTTTAACATATAGCTCAGGCTTTTAACTCAATTTTCCCCTCAACATAAACTACTAGTTCTTTTGGGGTGGGGGAGGGGAGGGCAATGCCAGCAGGAATTGCTTAACTTGTCAAAATTAGGCTTGAATCAAAGTAAGACAAGTCAGCGGAGAATTAAGAAATGCTATTCACAGTTTAAAAGTGTGGACTCCTTTAAGAATTCCCTATGAGTCCCTCTCTTCTCACCCAGATTCTCCCACTCCATTACTTCTCAGAGTTGCTGGAGGAGACCAACAAGAGCTCTTATACAGAAAGGCAACAAAAACCTCTGACTCAAAAATAATAACCAGACCAACTAGGGTAGTATGCAACTCCATGCCCTTTATAGAAAATCTGTCATTATAAAGCACATGTCAATTGGATCAAGATTAAGATGCACTAGAAGATCACATTATGAACTGCCTATGGTTCTGATCTATCGGAAATCCTAGATCTTATCATAAAGTTTTAGAAATATATATCGCTGCTCTGTTTCAGATATAAACCAGCACACTAAAATGATGAGAAGCTAATCACCTGGAAAAAAAGGAAAAGAAAGAAATTCTTAAAAGATAAAATAGTTTAAAATTATTCTGAACACAAGTTTATATCCAATATTCTGAAGATGGTTGTTTTGTTTTTAATAAAACTCAAGTTCTAAACAGACTGGGCTGGACTTCATAACCTTTACATATAATCCTACAATCCTCTGAGGGGGGGCAAGATGAAAGCAGAACAAGTACTACACTGGACCATTCCAGAATTCTAACATTCTAAATCCAATTACTAAAAGCTCACAGCAATATGTGTCACAGCTGAAACCGCCCTTGAAGAGAGAATTCTTGAATGGATTTTTGAAGGCAGAAGAAAGGCCTAGCCCTTATTTGAACTTTTATCTGTATTCATTGAAGGTGAAGGTAAATTGCAAAGTTTTATTTCTGAAAGGTGCTCATTTCTTTACTAAAATACTTAAAATCCAGGCACAAAAGCAATTCATGCACAATACTTATTATAAAAAATCTGTGAATTCTGTAATTACTCTTAAATCCTTACAAATTACATTAAGAATTCTTTTAGATGTTAATTTTATTAGAAATGAATTTTAGCATTAATCAGCCAATAAATATTTAATCACCCTATTTGTACTAAGCATTCACATTTCTACATAAAACCACTAGTAGAGTTAAGCCTTACTTTTACTATGAATTACTCACTATAAAAGACTAGCTTACAAGTGGCATAAGAATAGGCTCCCCTTTTTTTTTTAAGATTTTATTTACTTATTTGACAGAGAGAGACAGCAAGAGAGGGAACACAAGCAGGAGGAGTGGGAGAGGGAGAAGCAGGCTTCTCACCGAGCAGGGAGACCAGAGCAGGGAGCCCGACACAGGGCTCCATCACAGGACCCTGGGATCACGACCTGAGCCGAGAGCAGACGCTTAACGACTGAGCCACCCAGGCGCCCCAGCTCCTTTTTTTTTTTTTTTTTTTTATCTGTGTCTAGTTCTTTCTCTCCTCAAGCACTAACAAATCCGAAATAAAAACAGTAAAGTTTCTAGCAATAATTATGTAACATGAACAGAAGGTGACAATTTCTGCCGTATTTTAATCTCTGATAGTCATGATTTTCTATATTTTTTTTCTTCAAAAATGCTTTCTACCAGTCAAATCATATTTCTTGAACTAAGACATAGTTGATCTGACATTACAGAATTTTATTTCATGTTACTCAGCCAACATCACTATAAATTTAAGGGAGAGTATAATCTAAATGAAACGTAGTAATGGAACAGCTATTCATCATATTCTAACAATCCTCAGTAAATATTACAAAGGAATATGTAGTCATTAATGTTAGGAGGAGTGGGGCTGAAGCTGGAGATATAATGATCCTAAGGATGTGCAAATTTCACTTTCACAGAAAATGTGATAAATTTCTAGCTATGGTCATAGTGGAATTACTGATCCATAAGTATCTTCTTCATTCAGGAAATAATCTATTGTTCACCGAGAACGTCCTGGTTCATACGAATGTTATCTTTCCTCAATAACAAGAAGAATGTGTTTGAAGTGCTAGTCATCTAGGAGTGCTGAAACAAGCTCGTGATCTAGGGTTTTATCACAGAAATAAGAGCCGGATTTAAACGAGAAGGCTCGGATATTGCCTCAATATTTCACGTATCATCTGAGGGCTTTCTATCTTTCAAGGAGAAGATGAGGATTTTCCCCAGAGATAGAGCCATCAAGCCCAGGCTTAAAAAGAAAACAAAGAAACCCCCAAACAAACAGACTAGGTTATTTCTGAAAGGGCTCAGGCAGAATCCTCGTTCCAGTTCCCAGCAAAAGCCACCCCCTAAGACTGAGCCTTTCTCCTGGGTCACGTCAGAAGTTTCACACGGGAAAAAGGCCAAAGTGACTGCCGAGTGCAGACATCAGGCTCACCTGACTGCGTCAGCATGGGAGCAGTGGTGCCGACTGAGCCCCCAACTGAGGGCTGCTGAGGACTGCCTCAGGCGCGCTTTTGTGGCTCTTTTCCTCCTGTTGTCCATTTGGAAGGAGAGTGCTTCAGAGATGACAAAGAACAGGAAAACAAAATTCACACAAAGGAAAAGAAAAGTCCCCTCAACTAAGGCACATCACACATAATCCTAACAGCAAGTAATACAATAAGCCTGCAAAGCAGCCACAGACTGCTGTTCGAAGAGAACAAATATCCTGGGAAGACAAACTGGAGAGAGGCTGACTACAGAGCAGATCCTGACGTAAAGGGGAAAGAGGTGGCCATCAGCTTGTGTGTCCTGCTGGGCTAGTGATGAAATCAAACAATGGCCCGATTACGAAATACAAATTCTGAATATATGTTAATAACAGCAATAATGGCTTGATAAATCAATCTTTTCCTTCTTCCCGCAGACCAAATTATGTAGACATGTCACAATCATAACCATCTGAGGATCAAAAAAGCAGTCATCTGTTTGTTCACAACTTCTGAATGTCTGAAAGGCTAAAGATCCAGATTTTTTTTTCACAATGAAGTTTCCAAAGTAGTTAGAACAGGTAGATGATCCCATGTAGAAATCAACCTGCTTTTTTCGTCACCTTACAGGAGAAAAATAAAGTCAAAATTCTACAACTTACCCTTTCTACTTCGTGGCATTTTTTCAAGGCATCCCCGTATCTCCCCAAACGCTGGTAAGCCAAAATGCATTCGGTTTGAAACCACATACACTGCATTTCATTTAGATTTTCCATGGCAGATGTTCCTTCCTGAAAAGGAAGCATTCATAAATATGGGAAGCAAACAATAAACGATCCTAAAAACCTCATTTTCTCTTTTACGACTATGGCTACAAGTATTATTATGACAATAAATAGCAATAAACAAATATCTCAGGGTGCTTCCAAAGGCTCCTGCTGATTCGAAATTACATAACGTCTTAATTTACCCAGCTCTGTCAGGGTATTCAACACTCTACCCAGAAAAGACATCAGATGGCTGAAGCTAAGTTTTTGAACACCAAAACTTTTATTTAAACTATTTAAGACAGGGGCGCCTGGTGGCTCAGTTGGTGAAGTGTCTGACTCTTGATCTCAGCTCACGTCTTGATCTCAGGGTTGAGTTCAAGCCCTGTGTTGGGCTCCATGCCGGGCGTGAAGCCTACTTAATGAATGAATGAACCATTATCCTATGAAGCATTGCCTATCTTCTTTTTAAGCAGACGCTGTTTAGCTTTTCCTTGATGGCTCAGGGTCACTGTGATGTACACCCATTATTGCTGAATCTGTTAGGAATAGTTCCAAGCCTGCTTTCCAGGGTCCCAGTCTCCTCCCTTCATCCTAGGCTATCGGCTGATACTTTCTTCATGCCCATGTGTCTGCTTCCTGTTCCATGCCAGCTCCTCTCATTTGCAGTGACCGACGAAGCCAAATAAGGGTATTTGTGAAGAATACTTGTTAACTCGGGTTCAATGAGAATTCTGAGCAGAGTGTAAGACCTAAAGTACCTAGTTTCAATGGAGGGCCACTGAAGCTTTGTCACAATTTACAAGAGTTATTTCAAATATATTTTATGTGCCCCACCAGGGAAGATGATAAAGGTACATGTACATAAATAATTTCAGTCTTCAGTTCTTTTTCACACTCATTTTTGGGTGACCAGTTCAATTTTCAGCATTCTCATTAAAAGTATAAAAACTGGTTATCTCTCAGTAAATGGAATTATAGGTGTATGCTATTTCTTCCTTATGGTTGTATATATTTTCCATTTTTTGATAACTACATATTTTTGTAAGAAATCTACATTATTTTTCATTTGAAAATCTTTCCTAACTAGAACTGCCCAGCTTGCATCAGCAACTCTGTACAAAAACTCTAAAAAACCTGTGGAAAATCTGCAAGAAGGAAATGTGCCACTTCACTGACTTATTACCATCAGAGAGAATCACTTATAATCAGACGTGAAGTGACTGTTGAAGGTTAGCAGTCTTCCTCCTCTGGCTCAGAGGGCTATCCACCACCATTACGGACACGCCTGGCCAAGGAACGAGGCTGGCCCAACAGAAGCAGCTCTCCATCCAGCAGGACAACTTGTCAAGAGTAGATGACCAGACGCAATTCTGACAAGCCAGCTGGACCACAGATTTCAGAGACTCCTCTCCTCAAACAGCCAACCCTTCCCCTTCTTCCTCATTCTGTGGTGCCTTTTCAGACACATCCTGGCTGAGTGTGGCTTGGGGTGCACATGTGCATGTTGGTTTTTAAAATCACTGGACTTATTCAACTTAAGTTCTGTAGACTCGTTTTACTTGCACTTTCCTTCTCATCTCCACTCTGGCCTTCCAGGTGGTTCTCTTCTGCATAAACACTGCTGCTTTTACATCTATTCTTGTACCGTCTTCCCATCTCCAAAACTGTGCTGCAGTGCGAAGGGCATGGAAGCGTGTTAGCCCCAGCACTATGTACTATGTGACCCCTTCAGAGCCTCGATCACCTTGCTGCAAAATGCCAACACATGGTTCAGTGCTACGTGAACATAAACACTATCATGATTTTCCTCATTTTATTTTTCTTTCTCCTAACCTGATACCCATCATTCTTGCTAATGCTTTTCCCCCACAATACATCTACCATTTTGCATCTGTTGATCCTGCGGCATGTGAATTTCAGAAACATTAGTCAGTGCAGTTTCTGCTCCTATTACAATTCTAAAACATGGGTTTTAGTGTCAGAGACCCCTAAGCTAGAATCCTGGCTCCAAAATGAATGACTAGCTGGCTGATCTCCAGCTGGCACAGTACCTGATCACTCTAAATATTTTCTTAACTATAACATGGGACTAGGGCACCTGGGTGGCTCAGTCATTGAGCGTCTGCCTTCAGCTCGGGTCATGGTCCCAGGGTCCTGGGATCGAGCCCCGCATCGGGCTCCCTGCTCAGCAGGAAGCCTGCTTCTCCCTCTCCCACCCCCCCCTGCTTGTGTTCCCCCTCTCGTTGTGTCTCTCTCTGTCAAATAAATAACATCTTTAAAAAAAAAACACACAAACTGTAACATGGGACTAATGATATCAGAGGACTGGTAGGATTAAGTGAGATTATGGATATAAAGTACTTAGCTCAGTGCTTAGTAACTGTTAAAGCTACTTTCTATTTCCCCTTACAAATGGTATACAAATTATTTGCATTACTCTAAATATGAGAAAGTAGAATTCAGGCAGGTTCAGAAGAAAAAGCCATTTTTATGATGAGCAAGAGTCAACAAATGGTCTATAGGTAGTAGCCTTTAATGAAAATTTAAATGAGTGAAATATATATATATACACACACATATATACACATATATCTGTGTGTACACAGATATATACACATACACACACAAATATATCACACATTTAAATGTTCATAAAAGGCTACTACCTATATACCATTTGTTGTCTCTCTCTAATAAATACACACATAACATGTATTTCATATATATAACATATATGTATATATGTGAGGTATCTGCATATATGACAGATTATTTATCAATACCTACTAACACCAGACTTAAATTTACGCCACTTTGATAGTACAAAATGAGATCTTACTGTTTCCCTGATTACTAATGAAAGCAACTTTTTTGGCCATTCATTCCATTTTCCACTTCTGTGAACCAACTATTCACATGCTTTGCCCATGTTTCTCTTGTCTTTCTCTTATTGAGGTTTAGTGTATTTTTGTTTCTATGACATTCTTCTAAGTAGTTAAATTTTCACAATAAAAGCTCAAGCTATTCTGTGACTTCTAAATTACAAGAGGTTTTTATAAACACCCTGACACAACCAGAACCTAGTTAACATTTAAGGAAGGTGGTACGCTGGGACTATATCAGGAATACCTTAGTATCACAGGGCACAGTACCAACTTACTTTCATCTAAAATCACTTACTCACAAACACCAGCACTAAAGCCCTCCACTGTGTATGTAATGTGCACTTGTAGGTAAAAATTATTTATTCCCAAGTATCTTCATTAAAAGTAGGAAATTACACTTGGAAACATGGTTTCCTCATTATGCCTCAAAGTCACATTCAATGTGTATTAAATAACTATTTCAGTGAATTCTTTGTGGAGTCTTTATAAATTCTTATTCCATCATATGGACTGGAAATACCTTCTCCAATTCTATGGCCTACCTTCTTATTTTGCTTATGGTTATTTTTGTTATAGGTGAACTTTAATTTTAATATGGTCAAATATATTAATTTTACTCTTACACTTAAGGTTTTCAGTGCCTTAAGAAATGTTTCCTACCTCAAACTCTAAAGATGAATTACAATGCTTTCTTTAATCAAGATGCAACTGATTTATGTGCACTAGAAGAATGTCATTTTATTTTTGTCAATACAAATAACTCATTGTGTCAGCAATGTCTTTCCAGCTCTGATTCTGAAAGCACCTCTGGCTATATACCAAGTTTCCAAATATGCGTGAATCTGTTTCTGACCTTACCTGTTCCATTAGTCTACATATATATATATTTTTTTTTTTTTAAAGACTTATTTATTTATTTATTTATTTATTTGACAGAGACAGACACAGTGAGAGAGGGAACACAAGCAGGGGGAGTGGGAGAGGGAGAAGCAGGCTTCCCGCCGAGCAGGGAGCCCGATGCGGGACTCGATCCCAAGGCCCCAGGATCATGACCTGAGCCAAAGGCAGATGCTTAATGACTGAGCCACCCAAGTGCCCCTAGTCTACATATATTTTTAACCATAAACTTATTATTTTCATAACAAGATAGAAAGTCCACGTGGTAAAAGATATGTAAGAATGGTGAAGGAGGGAAAGGAAAGGAATAGATGTTTAGCCCAACAATTTTGGAGAATTTAAATTCTAAAATGCCAGAGACTATAGTCCACAAATGTTAGTCCTTTTTTTTTAAAAAAAGATTTATTTATTTGAGAGGGAGAGAGCATGCGCACGCGAGTAGGGGGAGGGGCAGAGAGAGAGAGAATCTCAAGCAGACTCTGCAGAGAGTGGAGTCTGACGTGGGGCTTGATCTCACGACCCTGAGATCATGACCTGAGCCGAAACCAACAGTTGAACCCTTAACCGACTGAGCCACCCAGGGCGCCCCCACAAATGTTAGTTCTACATAGAAAGAATTCTATGAGCAGTTCTGAAACAACTGTAAAAGAGAAATTAAAAAGCTGCCACAAGTTACTAATGAGACAAAAAAGTTGTAAACTGAATATTACACATAAGCACCAAAGTCTGGCATATTGCTTGTTTGTGTATAAAGGTATTCTGTTCCTAGTACTGTCTTCCAACCATCTGCCACCAGAAGCACACACACACTCAACCACAGGAAGAAACCATACTCAGGACTCGACCTAGATGGGATTCATACAAATAGTAACAAAAAATGAACTCTTTTGAATTTTAGTGGCAAACTTCACAAATCATCATAGAGCTGAAATTTAATTTTACTAACTCAGAAAAGTACATGCTCACGAATGGTATTTCCTACCCTTGTGAACTTGGAGCACATTTCCTCTGCTTCTTTTATCATATTTGCTCGAAGCATATACTTTGCACATTTCGAATTGATGAATCTATCAGCTGTGTCCAAAGACTGTGCTTCATCCATCCACTTTGCAGCTTCTTTGAGATTACCTATATGCTTTAAGAAATGAAAGTATTAAAGAAACCACAGTATTTATGACTAAGAGATTATGGGTAAATATGAATAGAAAAAGTTGATAAAGACAAACTAGAAATTTGGTACCATTTCTATCAAATATATCTAGAAATCTTCAGATAAATTACAATTCACATTTACTAAGAGATGTATCAAGGGATTACCACTGATTAATACACTGATTATACCACTATGTAACATAAAACTCCCTAGGATTATTAGTGTTAGAAATAGATTATCAGGGTACCCTAGAAGTTATTTTAAATATAAAAAAAACTCCAGGGATTCTTAAAGTGTCAAATTCATCAACTATTGAAAAACACGACTAAGATTTTACCTTGTAAATTTTTGCTTTCATATAGAATAATTCTATTAGAGTTGGAGTACTAGCAATTGCAGCATTAATATAATCCAAAGCCAAAGAATACTGCCCAAGTTTATCAAAGTGCTGTGCCAGGAAATACTGAACCCAGAGCAGTGTTGTCGGGGGTTCCTTCTCCCCATTCTCTGCAATCAAACAAATATAACATTACTATAGAGAAGAAGGCAAAGTAAAGCAAATCACATACTTTCTCCCTCAACGCATGATGAAATTAATAATTATTATAAGAATAAGCAGTAAAAACACAGAAAAACGATCAATTTCAAAAGAGAAAGGTACGACTTCATGCCATAAAGTTCAAATAGCAGAAGCCAGGCAGAGAAACAAGATGCTGGTTTCACAGGCTTCTAACCCCTACGTCACTCCGAAGAAACCGTCCTGGAGGAAAGAGGTCAATCGGTCTAACTCTATGAATTCCCTGGAGAATATAAGGCAGCAGGCCCAGGAAAAGTCAGGGGAAAGAGCTGGGTGAAGAGAAGTCCCTAACAACCACTGCGAGACACCCACACAGGCCAGGGCTTTGCATTTCCTAGGTCTCAACGCTACATCAGGGGAAGCCAAAGTTGAAGGGTATGAAGAGACCTTCCTGACAAGATGGAGTGAACCCTACTATGGGATGAAAGCAGTCACCCACAGCCAGCTGAGCTCTATCCTGGTCCCCACTCTGAACCTTGAGCTACAGGAGAGTAGATCAAGAAATACCAAGCTCTCAAAATGGATTTCAGCAGGGAAGACATACAGGTCTGAAATTAGGTAGAAAGAGGAGAAAGGAGAATTTACCCACACCACAGGAAAAAAACAGGTTTCCTAGACTAGCTAATCAAATGAAAGAACAATGTAAACACAGAAATTAGCATAAATTAAAACAAATAATAAATGAGGGAAAGAGACAAGCATTTATCTTGTTCCTTTTTTTTTTTAAAGATTTTATTTAGTTATTTGACAGAGACACAGCGAGAGAAGGAACACAAGCAGGGGAGTGGGAGAGGGAGAAACAGGCTTCCCGCTGAGCAGGGAGCCCGATGCGGGGCTCGATCCCAGGACCCCGGGATCATGACCTGAGCCAAAGGCAGACACTTAACGACTAAGCCACCCAGGCGCCCCTATCCTGTTCCTTTTATATAAACCATATTGCAGGGGAACCGAATATTTGATGAGGGCAAGTTCTTTATAAGAAGAATTCTAGTTATTAAATGCAGGGGAAAAAATGACTCGAATGAAATAAGGGATTGAGGCAACGGTCCTCAGGGACTGCCAAAATCATCAGGTAAGAGGAACTTTTTAACCAGCAGATCAGGCTGACCACGTCTGAACCCGGATCAATCATAACATCACAAAGAGAAACAACCAGAATGTCTTCTGGCTCCAGATGTGAGACAACAGGAAGTACAAAGCATCACGTAAGTATTCACAAAAAACCTGGATCTAATCAAGCCTGTAAATCTAAGTTTACAGGAAATATGGAGAGCAAAATATATTAAATGATACCAGGAGAAAGCAATCAGCCAAATCCATAATATGGAACGTTCCATAAGACAAATGACCTTTCAACAAATAGCATTTTGTTTTTTTTTTTAATGGGACAGGAGGTTACTGCTCAAGCTTAAAAGACTGTCAGAGACATAACCAAACGTAAAGTCTAGACCTTTGTTGGAACCAAATGAGCCAATTATACAGAGACATTTTTTGAGGTAACTGGGGAAACTTGCATGTGGATTGGGTGTTAGATATCATGATATGAGTGTTAATTTGTGTGAGATAGCACCATGGTTGCATCTTCTGTGTAAGTGTTTTAAACAGTTAGAGATGCACGCTGAAGCACTGACAGGTAAAACAGGATGTCTGCTTTAAAAATACCCAAGAAAGTAGACAGAAGATAACTTCAGATAGGCCTGGCAAAATGTTGGCCACAGAGGCTGGGTGATGGGGACACAAGGGTTCATTCTCCTATCTACTTCTGTGTCTGCTATTATGAAGTTTGTTTCAAACTAACAAAAACAAAAGGGCAATAACATGTAAAAGACACATGAAGAACTCAGACTAAAGTTACCATCTGCAAGACTGAAAGCATCCTAGAATGTTTTCTAAACTAAGATGCCTTGATTTACATATTTCCCTATAAAGAGAGAAACAAAGGACCAAATCATACAGAATTTAAAGTAATAAAAGAATAGAAAGAACAGAGAAGTAGGAATTTGGGAAAAATAGGTTTCAATATAAACTAACTGTATGATCTTAGCAAGCCACTCAACCTCTCATGTCTGTTCACTCATGTTAAAACAGAGTTAACTCCCACCTCACAAGATGATGGAAAATTTAAATTAAGATTGAAAGCGCTCTTCTCATTTCATTCACTAATCCAAAAACTATTAAACAGGTATCATGTAGCACATACATAAAATATAAGCTAGTTTTAAAAACTAGATTGAAATGAGTAATCAAATTCCAATTCAATCAATTTAAACTTACCATAAGGGCTAAAAAAGTCACACGTTTTAAGAGAGGCTTCGTAATTCGTAACAAGCTCCTGGATTACAGAAATCTGTTAAAGAAACATAGTTTTAAAATTTTAAAATATTTTATTGAGGGTATTGGTATTTACTGTGGAGTACACTAGATTTGGAAACAATGCAGAGGTTATTTCAGGACTACAAATTAAACTACTAGGGTGTCTGTTCTCCCCCCACCCTCCCCCGGGTCCCCACTGTGTGAGGGGAAAGCAAAAAAACACAGAAAATATACTGTTTTATTAATAGTAAAACAGAATCTCATTAATTTCTCATCCCAATAAGGAGGTTTGAGTTTTTGAAGGACAAAAATTACTACAAAACCTTTTTTTTTGCCAATAGTTTATTTGCCTTTTGCTTCTCACTGTTACATTGGGAAATTGTAAACCATTATATATTCAGATTTTCTAAAGCTACTTACTCATAACAAAAAAGTCAAGAGAAATGATCCAAATGACATAGTGATTCCATGGAAAAGGTTAAGTAAACTCTAAACTGGATGTTTACACTCCCTTTACTTTTAGTGACCATTTTGATGAACAGATGTGCATTTCAACGCCCCCTCACGTCGGACGGAAACACGATGAGCCACACTGTTAACTCTGCTCTGCTCTGAAGATGGCAAACAAAACGTGACACGGATCCGAAGTGCAAGAAAAGAACAGCTTCTATCATACAACTGGTTTTAAATGCCTATTGATGTTAACTGCTCAGAATGAGCTGGAAAATAATAACTATCTCATTTGTGAACTTCCAAACAGTAAGGTTTAGGGCGCCTGGGTGGCTCAGGTGGTTAAGCATCTGCCCTCGGCCCAGGTTGTAATCTCGGAGTCCCGGGTTGAGTCCCGGGTCGAGTCCCGCATCGGGCTCTCGGCTGAGCAGGGAGCCTGCTGCTCCCTCTGACCCTCCCCTTCTTGTGCTCTGTCTCACTCATTCTTTCTCTCTCAAGTAAATAAAATCTTTAAAAAAAAAAAAAGAGTAAAGGTTTTAAAAGTGAAGGAAATCCATTAAAACTTCTAATAGTATTTGACCAATGGAGTATTATTTTAATAGTGACAATTTTAAAGTTTTCTAGTTTTACAACTTGGGGTGCCACTAATACCACCAGACAAAAGGAACATACCAGACGGGATCGACAATAAGAAGCCAGTAACTGTTGTAAGTGCTTTACATGTATTAAAGTAATAATTTTAGTAACTAGTCAACCCGACAGGGCACTGTTTTAGGTACTTTACTTGTATTAACTCACCTCAGAAGAACCCTATGAGGTGTGCACTATTATTAACTTGATCTTACAGGTGAAAGGAAAATAAAAATAAGCTGAAAGTGTACCATGGTGGAGCCAGAATTTAACCCAAGCAACAAGGCTCCAGAAAGTGGCTTCTAACTACTTGGTATATCAATGAGCGGATGAGACACGGAACATTTATAACTAATGGGCAATTCTCCTGGACTCACAGGGATACATTAAGACTAGAGACTAAGAGCAGGACAGGAAACTATCCCTGATCAGTTTTAGTGCACAAAACACCAAGTGTGCCCATTAAATCAGCCAGAGCATGGAAAATGTAAAATGATCTCTGTCTGCAAATTATAGGACCTTACTTGTAGAACCCCTAACAATTCTGGGGTACCAGGGTGGCTCAGTTAAGTGTCTGACTCTTGGTTTCAGCTCAGGTCATGATCTCAGGGTCCTGGGATCGAGCACTGAGTCAGGCTCCGTGCTGAGTGTGGAACCTGCTTAAGAGTCTCTGTCTGCCCCTCCCCTACCTCAAAAAAAAAAAAACCCCTAACAATTCCAAAAACAACAAAAAACTGTTAAAACTAACAAATGAATTCACCAAAGTAACAGGATACAAAGTCAACACACAAAAACCAGTTGTATTTCTATACAGGAACAATGTATTTCTATACATTTTGTGTGTGACAACACACAAAAACCAGTTGTATTTCTATACAGGAACAATGTATTTCTATACATTCACAATAGCATCAAAAAGAATAAAATACTTAGGAATCAACTTAACCAAGGAAGTGAATGACTTGTATAATGAAAACTACAAAATATGGCTGGAAGACACAAGTAAACGGAAACACATCCCATGTTCATGGATTGGAACATTTAATATTATTAAAATGTCAATTCTTGTCAACTATACTTCAATAAAAAAATTTTTTAATGTCAATACTACCCAAAGAGATGTACAGCTTCAATGTGATCACTATCAAAATCCCAATAATGTTTTTTTGTGTGTGTTTTTGTTTCTGGGTTTTTTTTTGCAGAAATAGAAAAGCCCATCCTAAAATTCACATGGACTCTCAAGGAACCCAAAATAGCGAGAACAATTTGTTAAAGAACAAAACTAGAGGACTCACACTCCAAATTTCAAAACTTACTACAGTAAGTTATAGTATAGTAATCAAAACAGTGTGATAATGGCATAAAGACTGACATAGGGACTACTGGAATATAACAAACAGCCCAGACTGACATAGGGACTACTGGAATGTAACAAACAGCCCAGAAATAAACCCTCACATATGTGGTCAAAGGATTTTTGACACAGGTGCCAAGACCACTCAATGGGGACAGACAGTCTTTTCCCAAATGGTGCTGGGAAAACTGGATATCCATATGCAATAGAATGAAGCTGGACCCTTATCTAATACCACACATAAAAATTAACTCAAAATGAATAAAGAACCTAAATGAAGGACCTAAAAAAATAAAACTCTTAGAGAAAACATAGGACAGAAGCTTGATGACAATGGATACAATGATTTCTCGGAGACGACACCAAAGGCATGTTACAAAAGAAAAAAAAGACAAATTGGACTTCATGAAAATTTAAAATTTTGTGCATCAAAAGGCACTACACAGAGGGGTGCCTGGGTGGCTCAGTGGTTAAGCGTCTGCCTTCGGCTCAGTCGTGATCCCAGGGTCCTGGGATGGAGCTCCACGTCAGGCTCCCTGCTCAGCAGGAAGCCTGTCTCCCTCTCCCACTCCCCCTGCTTGTGTTCCCTCTCTTGCTGTCTCTCTCTCTGTCAAATAAATAAATAAAATCTTTAAAAAAAAAAAAGGCACTACACAGAGTAAAAAAGAAAGAAACCCACAGAACGGGAGAAGATATGTGCAAATTGGATAAGGGACTAATAGCTAGAATATATAGAAAACTCCTAAAACTCAGTAACAAAAACACAACACACTTCAAAAATGGGTCAAGTACTTGAATAGACATTTTTCCAAAGAAGATATAAGAATGGACAATCAGCATGTGAAAAGATGCACACCACCACTAATCATCATGAAAATGCAAACCAAAACTAAAAGGAGATAGCACCTCACACCCAGGAAAATGGCTACTATCAAAAAAACAGAAAACAACTTTGATGGGAACACAAAGGGTATAGTCACTCTGGAAAACAGTATGGTCAGTTCCTCAAAAAACTATAAATAGAATCACCAAATGGTCCAGCAATTCCACTTCTGGGCATATACCCAAAAGAAGTGGAAGCAGGGTGCTGAAGAGATATTTGTACACTCGTGTTCACAGCAACATTAGAACAGCCAAAATGTGAAAGCGACCTAAATGTCCACTGGTGGATGAAGGGATAAACAGTACGTGGTGTATACACACAAGGCAGTATTAGCCTTAAAAGGGAAGGCAATTCTGCAATATGCTACGACACGGGTGAACCTGGAACACATCATGCTACGTGAAATAAGCCAGTCACAAAAAGACAAAATGCTATGATTCCACTTATATGAGGTACTTGGAGTACTCAAAATCATAGCGACAGAAGTATGACGGTTTCCAGGGGCCCAGAGAAGGGGAAAGTGGGAAGTGACTGTTTAATGAGTATAGAGTTTTAGTTCTAGAAGATGGAAAGAGTTCCAGGGATGGATGGTGGTGATGACTGCATAATAATGTGAACATATTCAATACCAATGAACTGTGCATTTAAAATCATAAGACAGTAAACTTTATGTTAACTGCATTTTACCACAATAAAAAAACCAACCAACCAACCTGTGGTTCTTAAAGTGTGCTCCTCAGACTACTAACATCATTAATGTTAGCATTAGCATCACCTGGTAATTTGTCAGATACAAATTTTGGTACCAAACCCCAGATTTACAGAATCAAACTCTGGGCCCAGCAATCTGTTTTTAGCAAGCTTTCCTGTTAATTCAGATACACACTAGAGATTGCAAACTGATATAAATGTTACCCAAAAAAACCCACCAACTTTTGATATAAGAAAAAATTAAAGGTAACAGACATTTTTAGCCCACCATGACCAATCCCATTCCATTAATCTCACTTAGAATATCTGTAACTTTGGGGCGCCTGGGTGGCTCAGTCGTTAAGCGCCTGCCTTCGGCTCAGGTCATGGTCCCAGGGTCCTGGGATCGAGCCCCTTTTCGGGCTCTCTGCTCCGCGCGAAGCATGCTTCTCCCGCTCCCACTCCCCCCGCTTGTGTTCCTGCTCTCGCTCTCTCTCTCTCTCAAATAAATAAATAAAATCTTAAAAAAAAAAAAAAAAAGGATATCTGTAACTTTGAAACTTTCCAGGCTTAGAATTCAGTATTCAAGTTGTTTACTTTATGGAGGCAATTATTTTTTCACGAACTTACAATGCCATCTACTGGTAGTCACAAAAACTGCAGCTAGAGCAGGTTTTAGGTAAAGGTGTATCTGAATTTCTAGGGTAAAACATATGTGTTTTAATAATTTAAAAAGTACAATAAAACATACACTGAAGTTACACATAATTCTTCATAAAGGAATATGAAAACTACTGAATGAAACAGATCTCCAGCTTCATGACTTCACAATAAAATCTGATTAAAGAAAAAAAATCAAGATAATGGAAAGTCCACATGAAATCTCCTAAATAAAAAAAGTGTGGAGAACACCAGCAATCCTGATTCATTAGGCATACTTCTTTAATCTAAAAAATTTGTATTTTAATCACTAACTTAGTAATTAAGTGAACAATTAATTTTCCAAATTTGTCTATGAAATTAGTCTAAAGAATTTTATTCAGATATAAGGACCCATTTCAAGTTTACTTACGCTTTATATCTCAATGAGGAAGTAAACTCAACTCTTTTTTTATAAAACTTAATATGTAATGGATATTTTTCTTGAAAATAGTATTTTGCCACTGCCATTTAAAATCAAGAAATCCAATCCACTTGAGTTCATTATCTAAGATCACAATAAAAACTTAAAGCCTCAAAATGGACATCTTAAAATTATAAAGCCAAAATTTTTTATGAACTGAAAAATTTCCAAGTTCAATCACCTTCTTTTGATTTAAATATCTGATCAGGATTGAAGCAGCTTTATTTTTGCTAATAAAATCTAACCTGAGCAAATACTGTGACTACTATAATTTCCTAAAATATGGCCCTTAACCTGCTTTTCTTATGTGAGTTAAAAGAATTATTAACCTTAAAAACAAAGTTCTATAACGCCATATCCAATACACAATTTTGCACAATACAGATTTTTTACATACACATACAAATCACATGTCTAAAATAGTTACTGCAACACAAAAGCTACTGAAATTTTTTGGTTTTTATCCAAATTAAAAAACTAAGCACAATAGTTTATCAACAAGGACCAAAACTGCTAGATTAATTTCCAATAAACGTATGATTGGTAGTGACGATTTTGGTTTGGAAGGAGCTAGTCACAGAGATAAGTTGTCTAAGAACTACAACGTTAAAATTAAGTGATTTCCTGCAGAGATGAGGTGTTAGGATGGGGTAGTAAGAGAAGGACCAGTTCTTGAACATCTTCTTTAAATCAACAAGCACTTTACAAATTTTATCATTTAATTAAAATACATACCAAGCTTTAAGTATGTCTTTTCTCAACTTTAAGATCCAGAAAAACACTCAGATGATTACCCAGGCAAAGAGTGATGGAATCAGGATTCCAAACCAGGCCTGATTCCAAAACAATGCTCTTTACCCCACACCAGTATTTCCCAAAGTGTGGTGCATATGGTAGAATACAAGATGATTATAATTAATTCAACAACTGTAATTTAAGTTTTATTTTTACTTTCTGTGTGTTATAAAAAATATATCAGCACAAACCCATGGTTTTATGAAAAACAAAAAAGCAATCAAATTTAGTGAAAAGTATGAAGTAAATAAATAATACTATCAGTGTTACCTCGATTTGGTAAAAATCATGAGGGAGATTAATAAATGCATGTCAGGAGACATTATACTATACTGTGATGTCTTCCTAGGTAGGAAAAGCACTTGCTTTTATTTTCCTCTCCCCAAATTTAAAACTCTTTTTAAACAAACAAAAAACTCATTCATGCACATAATTATAATTATCATTTACTATTGATCAGAATGTCTCAAAAGTACTGGCTGGGGAGTTCTCAGATACTGTTACCACTGCAAATAATGCTTTTGGAATCTTTAAAGATTGGGATTGTTGGGATGCCTGGGTGGCTCAGTCGGTTAAGCATCTGCCTTCAGCTCAGGTCGTGATTCCAGAGTCCTGGGATCGAGTCCCACATCGGGCTCCTTGCTCCGTGGGGAGCCTGCTTCTCCCTCTGCCTGCCGCTCCCCCTGCTTGTGCGTGCACTCTTCTCTGACAAATAAATAAATAAAATCTTAAAAAAAAAAAATAGGGATTGTTGACTCCTTTTTTTTGCCTTTTAGTAAGAAATCTGTAATTCTCAGGGTCGCCTGGGCGGCTCAGTCGGTTAAGCGGCTGCCTTCGGCTCAGGTCATGATCCCAGGGTCCTGAGATCGAGTCCCGCATCGGGCTCCTTGCTCAGCAGGGAGTCTGCTTCTCCCTCTGCCTGCAGCTCCCCCTGCTTGTACTCTCGCTCACTCTCTCACCCACGCGCTCTAACAAATAAATAAAATCTTAAAAAAAAAAAGAAATCTGTAATTCTCACAAAGATACATATATTCTTAATGTAGCTCCTTCCATTACTTAGAGCATCTAAGAAAAAAATTCCTTCATATTGCCCTGATACAAATCAAACTTGCTTTCCTTGGTAATTACGCCCCATATCACCTTCTAAAAACCTTCCAGTTTTCCGAAAGTAAATATGAAATAAAGCATTTTAATTTAGAATTTTACTGGACCATAAATATTATACTGATGACAGAATCCTATTATTTTTATAATGCTATTCAGCTTCTTTTTTTTCTAATTTACCTTCACAGCTGAATTAGAAGACATGTGTTAACTCAATTTTACACCTGCCTGAGTTACTTAAGAATAAAGAAAGAACCAAAGATACCTTACAGATAATGCATTCCAGGATTAAAATCCAGTCTACCCACCACCCCTACCAACAAATGACAGATATTCCCCAAGCCACAACAACCAAATGATTCATTACTTCTCATAAAAATCTTCCATTGAAGTTCATGATGATTCTCTTTTCACTCAACAAGAGGCCAAGTTTTCTCTTTGTGCCCACTGTCTCCAGTTTCTAAAGGACACACATAGCCCCATAAATTCTTTAAATGAGTAAGGATCTTGGAATATTTTCATAGTATGGGCAGATTTAAGACGGGAAAGAAGGGTCTTCTGGGAAACAGCCTACCTTCCCTTCCTGTGTATGGATACCCATATATTTTTTGTTGAGACATCTGATGCTTCATCCACTCAGAGTCTCATCAAGTACTCAATTTCCATGTTGTTTTAAGTTACTCATATTCAGTGCATTTGTGCACTGATGTCCAGCTTCAGTGGTATCAAATGGACCTATAACAACCTACACAAATCTTTTTTTTTTTTTTTAAAGATTTTATTTATTTATTTGACAGAGAGAGACACGAGAGAGGGAACACAAGCAGGGGGAGTGGGAGAGGGAGAAGCAGGCTTCCCGCGGAGCAGGGAGCCCGATGCGGGGCTCGATCCCAGGACCCTGGGATCATGACCTGAGCCGAAGGCAGACGCTTAACGACTGAGCCACTCAGGCGCCCCAACCTACACAAATCTTAATGATGATTCACTGTCTTCACTCAAGAGTCTGACACAGTGAATGGCTAGAGAAAAAATTGAGAAAATACTTTCCATTATAGGTGAAAAAGGAAGTCCAAAATTAATCTGTACCTCCTCTTAAGTCATTCTGGTTCCTTCAGGACACTAAAAACACAAAGAATTATACGGACTATATAGTCTTGACAGTTGAGCTAAAATTAAATAATAACTGATTGTATTAATTAGCTTTCTGTGCAAATACAGATCTCTACTGTTAGAGAAAACCTATTTTTCTCAGTCATTAAATCAGCAAAGTAAAAGACAAAAGTACAGAACATGTTAGGAAAAAGACACTGAAAAAAAAAAACTTAAAATAAGCAGAAGTAAGGATGTAAAAAAAGATGAGAGTCAAAATTAATGAAGCAAAAAAGGGGTCAACAAACTCAACTTGGCTCTCTGAAAAGATCAACAAAATTAGCAAACCTTTAGCAGACTGACCAAGAAAACAAAAAAAAGACTCAAATTATTAAAATTGAAAATGAAATAGGAGACATTACTATGATGATAAAAGAATATGAGGAACAACTGCATGCCAATACTGGGTAACTGAGAGGAAATGGACAAATTTCTAGAAACACAAATTTCAGAAGCCAAGTCAGGAGGAAATAAAAAATACAAATTAACCAATAACAAGTAAAGAATTCTAATAGGTAATCAAAAACTACCCACAAAGAAAAGTCCAGGCCCAGATGGCTTCACTGGTAAATTCTGTCAAATACTTAATAACACCACCAATTTTTCACAAACTCTTCAAAAAGAAGAAGAAGAGGAGGAAACACTTCCCAACTCATTATAAGGCCTTTATTACCCTGAGATACCAAAACCAGACAAAAACCTCACAAGAAAACTACAGATCAGTACATCTATGGAATAGACCAAAAAAATCCTCAATAAAATACTAGCAAATTGAACCCAGCAATATATAAAAAGAATTATACACCATGACCAAGGGGGTTTTATCCCAGCAATGCAAGGTTGCTTTTACATCTGAAAATCAATTCATGTAATATATCATAGCTAGCAAGAGAATAACACACACACACAATCATCTTAATAGACAAAGAAAAAATATTTGACAAAATCCAACACACTTTCATGATAAAAACACTCAGTGAACTAGGAAGAGAAAGGAACTTCTTCAACATTATAAAGGGCATATATAAAGAATCCATGGTTACCAGAATATTTTATGGAGAAAGACTAGATGCTTTCTCCTAAGATCAGGAACAAGACAGAGATGTCCACTCTATAGACAACAGTGTACTGGAGGTTCTAGCGAGGGCAATTAGTCAAGAAAATGAAACTAAAAGAATACAAAATGGAAAGGAAGAAATAAAACTTCCTACTTGCAGGTGACATGATCTTGCACATAAAAACCTAAGGAAAAGGAAGAGCAGGGGGCACCTGGGTGGCTCAGTCAGTAGAGCATCTGACTCTTGGTTTCAGTCAGGTCAGGATCTCATGGGTTGTGGAACTGGGCCCCATGCAGGGCTCCATGCTCAGCGTGGAATCTGCTTGAAGATTCTGTCCCTCTGCCCCTTCCCCATTTGCGCGTGCTCACTCTTGTCTCTAAAACAAACATATAAATCTTAAAAAAAAAAAAAAAACCCTAAGAAATCCATTATACCCACTATCAACAATAAATAATAAACTAATAAGCAAGTTCAGCAAGGCTACAGAATACTAGATCAATATATAAAAATCAACTGTATTTTATATACTAGCAATAGCAATCTGAAATAAAATTAAGAAAATAATTCCACTAGAATAGCATTAGAAAAAATAAAATACTTAGGAGTAAATTTTACAAAAGATGTACAAGACTTGTATACTGAAATCTACAAAATATTGTTGAAAGAAATTAAAGATGATAATGAATAAATGGAAAGACATCCAACGTTCATAGACTGAAAAACTTAATATTGTTAAAAGTGTTCTACAGATTCAAAGCAATTCCTATAAAATTCCAGCTGGTTTCTTACAGAAACTGAAAAGCTGATTCTAAAATTAAAATTAAAATAAAAGGAATCCTGAAGCATCAAAAGAATCTTGAAAAAGAACAAACTAGAAAGATTCATACTTCACCTCCTAATTTCAACTTATCCCAAAGTTACAGTAATCAAGATAGTGTGGTACTAATATAAGGACACACATATAGATTAGTGGAATAAGACTGAGAGTCCAGAGATGAACCCTCATTATGGTCCATTTATTTTCCAACAAAACTGCCAAGACCGGGCGCCTGGGTGGCTCAGTTGGTTAAGCGACTGCCTTCGGCTCAGGTCATGATCCTGGAGTCCCTGGATCGAGTCCCGCATCGGGCTCCCTGCTTGGCAGGGAGTCTGCTTCTCCCTCTGACCCTCCCCCCTCTCATGTGCGCTCTCTCTCTCTCATTCTCTCTGTCTCAAATGAATAAATACAATCTTTAAAAAAAAAAAAAACAAAACTGCCAAGACCTTTCAATGGAGAAAGAAGAATCTTTTCAATAAATGGTGCTGGGAAACTGGATAGTCACATGCAAAAGCATGACTCCTGACTCACACCATATACAAAAATGAACTCAAAATGGATCAGAGATCTCAATGAAAGAACTAAAAATATAAAACTCTTAGTAAATATGTGTAAATCTTCATGACCCTAGATTTGAAATGGTTTCTTAAATATGACACAAAAGCTTAAGCAACAAAAGGGAAAAAAGATAAACTGGACTTCATAAAAATTAAGTTTTGTCATCAAAGAATACTTTCAAGAAAGTGAAAAGAAAACCCACAGAATGGTAGAAAATATTTCCAAATCATTTATCTGATAAGGGACATATATCTAGAATATACAAAGCATTCTTACAACTTAATAATAAAAAGACAACTAACCCAACGGATCTGAATGGACATTTCTCCAAAGAAGATTTACAAATGGCCAATAAGCACATGAAAAGCTGTTCAACATCATTGGTCATCAGGGAAATGCTAACCAAAACCACGAGAGACAACTTTACACTCACTAGGATGGCTATAATCAAATGCCAAATAATAACAAGTGGATTATTGGTGAGGATAGGTAGAAATCAGAATCCTCATATACTGCTTGTGGGAATGTAAAATGGTACAGCCACTTTGGAAAACAATGTGGCAGTCTTTTTAAAGTGTAAACACAGAGTTACCATTTGAACTAGCAATTCCATTCCTGGGTATTAAGAGAAATGAAAATGTACATGTAGGGGCGCCTGGGTGGCCCAGTCAGTTAAGTATCTGCCTTCGGCTCAGGTCATGATCCCAGGGTCCTGGGATTGAGCCCCGTGTTGGGCTCCCCCCTCAGCAGGGAGTCTGCTTGTCCCTCTCCCTCTGTCTGTCCCCCTGCTCATGTGTGCTCTCTCTCTCACATAAATAAATAAAATCTTAAGAAAATGTACACATAAAAACTTGCACACAAATATCCACAGCAGCATTAGTCGTAATAACTAAAAGGTAGAAACAACCAATGTGTCCATCGACTGCTAAAATGTGGTATAGCCATACAATGGAATATTATTTGGTGATAAAAAAGAATGAAGTAGTCATTCACGCTACCACATCGATGAAAATATCATGCTAAGTAAAAAACACTAGAGAATGAAAGGCCACATATTGTATTATTCCATTTGTATGAAAGCCCAGAAAGGACAAATCCACAGAAAATAAAGTAGACTAATGGTTGTTTAATGTTAGAGGGGATGGGATTTCTTTGTGGGGTGATGAAAATTTTCTAAAATTACACTGTGGTGAGTGCTACAAAACTCTGAATATATTTAAAAAATCACTGAATTGTACACTTCAAGTAGGTAGATATATATCTCAATAAAGCTATTAACAAGAACAAAAATACTGAGGGGAAGCTATTGGTATCTAGTTTGTAGAGGCCAAGGACACTGCTAAATATCCTATAATGCTAGAGACAGTCCCACATAACAAATTATCTAGCCCAACAGGTCAATATCTTGATTACTGTAGCTTTGGGATAAGTTGAAATTAGGAAGTGAAGTATGAATCTTTCTAGTTTGTTCTTTTTCAAGATTCTTTTGACACTTCAGGATTCCTTTTATTTTAATATGAATTTTAGAATCAGCTTTTCAGTTTCTGTAAGAAACCAGCTGGTATTTTACTGGCATTGCTTTGAATCTGCAGATCACTTTAACAATATTTTTTCAATAATGGAATTCTTTGCTGTGGGGAGCTGTCCTTTGCATTGTAGAATGTTTAGCAGCATCCCTGGCCTCTACCCGTTTGGTATCAGTAGCATAGTTGGGCTGGTAATAATAAAAATATGGTAATAATAAAAATGCCTCCAGACGTTGCAAAATGGTCCCTTGAGGGACAAAATCCCCTCCTTCATTGCAACTTGAGAAATACTGCCCAAAGGAAGAGGACCTTCCAAACTGTTTCTAGAACAACAGATGAACTTCCATAATAGAAACAAAGATCAGGGGCGCCTGGGTGGCTCAGATGGTTAAGTGTCTGCCTTTGGCTCAGGTCATGATCCCAAGGTCCTGGGATGGAGCCCCACATCAGGCTCCTGGCTCAGCGGGGAGCCTGCTTCTCCCTCTTCCTCTGCCTCTCTCCCTGCTCATGCTCTCTCTCTCTCTCTCTGTATCTCTGTGTCTCAAATGAATAAATAAAATCTTAAAAAAAAAAAAGGAAACAAAGATCAACAAACCCAGTTATATTACATTTTTAACCTCTTTATGTTAAAAAAAAACAACTATATCCATGGAAAAGCAAACAGAAGGGAAAATATTTAAGAGTATCTAATGCTGGTCAGGATACAGTGAACGTTTCACACACATACACTGCTAGTGATAATACAAATTGGTGTCTACAACCTCATAGAAATCAAAGTACCAGTATTTACTGAGAACCACAAAACATACATACCTTTTACCCATTAATTTATTCTGAGAATTTGTGAGAAGGAAATAATCCTGAGTAAAGCTATGTGTTCAAAGATATTTATAATTTTTTTTAACAGTGAAAGCTTGGAAAACCGAAGTTCAACAATGGAGATATGACTCTGCAGTCATCAAAAAGGAAGATAATGAAGACTATACAGTAACACATAAGAAGACTACACAGTAACACATAAAATGCTTATGAACTTGCAAGGGGGGGAAAGGAAAAACAAAACTTTATGGTCAAAATTATTACAGCTACATATAGACACCACAAATAAATTCACAGGGGAAAAACCTTGATAGGAATTACATAAAAAATGCTCTCCATGCTTCTAAATTGCATATTCAAAATTTAAAATGCTGCAGACATTTTTAAAATACTTTTTTAGGGCGCCTGGTTGGCTCAGTTGGTTGGGCGGCTGCCTTCGGCTCAGGTCATGATCCTGGAGTGCCTGGATCGAGTCCCGCGTCGGGCTCCCTGCTCGGTGGGGAGTCTGCTTCTCCCTCTGACCCTCTCCCCTCTCATGTGCTCTCTCTCATTCTCTCTCTCTCAAATAAATAAATAAATAAAATCTTAAAAAAATAAAATAAAATACTTTTTTACAATTGTACTATATCCTGGGCTTACTTCAAAAGATTATTTTATTTTCATGCTACCTAACATGGATCATTCTTTAAGACTTGGAAGTTTATGAAACCACAATTGTTTATCAGCCTTAATCTCTTCTAAATAGTTCCTCCAGAGTTAAAATGCAGTGTTTAGCTAAAAGACTGACTACTGGTTAGAAGTCAATTTTAAAACACCCTTAGAAGAAGTGGCAAATATATGTGGCCAAAATTATTTGAAAAGCACTTCCCATGCTTGTACATTTTTTCTTACCATACTAAGTTCTGATAACCTGAACTCAATTTTCTGCAGTTTCAGTTCTCAAAAGCACTTGGTAAACATTCCTATTCCATGCTTAAAAATAACACTAAGGAGATGAATTCTCCCAGGAGCCACTGCTCTTCCTCTTTCCCTAAGCAACCTGAGGTGACCTCTGAAAATGGTTCACTATTCGCTTGACCCAGAAAACCCTACGAAATCATGTACATCAAGAGGTTCAAATCTTCGTAGTCACTTTAAGAACACACGTGAAACTGCCCAGGCCATCAAGGGTATGCATATCCGAAAAGCCACCAAGTATGTGAAAGACGTCACTTTACAGAAGCAGTGTGTACCATTCCGTCGCTACAATGGTGGAGTTGGTAGGTGTGCCCAGGCCAAACAGTGGGGCTGGACACAGGGTCAGTGGCCCAAGAAGAGTGCTGAATTTTTACTGCACATGCTTAAAAATGCAGAGAGTAATGCTGAACTTAAGGGTTTAGATGTTGATTCTCTGGTCATTGAGCACATCCAGGTGAACAAAGCCCCCAAGATGCGGCATAGAACGTACAGGGCTCATGGTCGGATTAACCCATACATGAGCTCTCCCTGCCACACTGAGATGATCCTTACTGAAAAAGAGCAGATTGTTCCTAAACCAGAAGAGGAGGTTGCACTTACTGAAAAAGAGCAGATTGTTCCTAAACCAGAAGAGGAGGTTGCACAGAAGAAAAAGATATCCCAGAAGAAACTGAAGAAACAAAAACTTATGGCCTGGGAGTAAATTCTGCAGAATAAATGCAAATAAAAATAAAAAGAGAAAAAAAATAACACTAAAGAGATATCAAAGCTTCCTATATAAATTAATACATTCTCAGTGCCTTCTTATAAAATGCAATTTCCATGCTGTATAAAATACCAACAAATGTTTTACATCTCTAGGATGGTAATTTGGGGTCAATACCCAAGGGATTTTAAAAAAAGAAAAGTATGGGGCGGCTGGGTGGCTAGGTCAGTTAAGCGTCTGCCTTGGGGTCGTGATCCTGGGGTCCTGGGATAGAGCCCCACATCTGTCTCCCTGCTCAGCGAGGAGCCTGCTCCTCCCTCTCCCGTTGCTTGTGTGCTCTCTCTGTGTCAAATAAATAAATAAAATCTTTCACAAAAAAAAAAGTCTGTGCCCCTTGTGAAAACCGACAGCCTGTGAAGGCTCAGTGGCCTAAGAGGAACAAATCCGTTGAAGACCACTGTAGTCGGCCGCTGCTGCAAGATGTCGTTACAAAAGCAGTACAGGTGTCCCGGGCTTTTCAAAAGCTCACGCCTCACGTGACCCCACTTCACTTTTGCCAAAGACCGATATTGGTACTTCTGTTTTCACAAAAAAAGGCAAAAAGTGAAAACAGTGCTCAGCATCTGTTTTGCAGTGAGCCCTTACAGAGGCAGCGAGGGGGACACCGCAAGCTCAGTCCCCCAGGAAGGCCACTCGGCATCAAGGCACCATAGATGTGGACCGTATCTGTGAGCATCCGTGCTTTATCTCGATTTATTTTGTTTACCTGTTAGCAAGATGTGTCCTCAGACATCAGAAAAGCCAAAGAGAGGTATTTTTTGGGTCTGGGAATTTCAAAAATTTTTCAAATATAAATTAATGTTCAAGAAATTTTCCATATAAATTAATGCTAATTGCTCTTCAAACTTTACACCATTTCAGCTTAAGAGAAATTTCACAGGAACACTCTACTTTCAGGTGGCAGGAGAAACCTGTATTCGAACTCACACACAGAAGTTCTTTATTATTTCTGACGTCTCATCTCACCTTTCTTCTCTCACCCTTGCCCAAAAGAGTAAGGGAGGAATTTTGGCAAATGTTATTTTGAATAACCTACAGAAATTATTGGTGGGCACTGTTCCATGTTTTCACGTGAATCAAACAATATTTACCAAAAAGCGACAGCAGTACCACCACAGTCAAATAGAGCATGCTACAGACATTAAAGAACGATAAACTGTTTTAAAAATGTAAATAACACCTTTTACTTACGGAGCACTACATATTACCAGTTGTCCCATTTTATTTACGAAAACTGCTTCCCCAGAAAAGAAAGTGTCATCAGTTATACCACCTATCGTTGACCTTGTTTTCAATATTCTCTATTCACAATTACTGCTAGTTTACAAATTATGGGTCAAAACTAAACTCATAAGTGATAGGTTTCACTACAAATATTTTAGCACTTGTAATAACATCTTTTCTTTATCCACTAGTAACTTTCAGACATTCTGACTACAGAAAAGAACACAAGACTTTACACCTTAAGACAGAAAAAGCAATTCCTGGAAACAGAAGTATAACTTGTATTTGTAATTTGTATTTGTTTTTAATTTTCCAATTACCTAATTTAAGACCAAGTGCCTATTTTCTAATTTTAAAGGTAGAAAAATATTATTCTCTTTATTCAAGAATTAGCCAAAACTATCCTTATTTATTAAAATGTTGCCTACTAGTTAAAACTAATAATACTCTGTAGACCAAATGGCATTTTACTGTTGCACTAGCTCAATTATCCATGCTCTAACATTAAAAGCATGCATAACAAACTTTAAAAATCCACAAACGATGAAATAATAATCATGAAATACTTAAATATAGACTTCTGGTATCAATATCAAGTTTAAAAATTCTACGAGAAAAGTATACCCATTAAAAACAACAACCTTTATAATCTTAGTGCTTTTATAAAGCCTTTATTCTGTAAATTTCACAGATTGACATTTCCTTTGATAGTATCTATCCTACATACATACAATTTCAGTTCATCTATTATTAAACTAAGGTGACTACATTACTAGAATAGAGAAAATTATTAAATCATAGCATATTATTTACATGGAAGTCTTTCTATAATTAAGTTAGTAAAAAGATTATAGCAAAACTGAATAAAGACCAAATTTTACCTTTTCTGTATTGTAATATAAAGATTTCAAAGTAGTAAACAAGGGTGGGCAGCCTTTACTGAAGTTAACCCTCAGGAACTTATCCATTAGTTCTCTAAATTTTTCACCTAGAAACAAAAGTGTACTTTGTTATACTTCAATTGATGCAAACAGTTCTCAAAATGATTTTACAAATAAAAACAAAGCTCCCTCAAAAACAATGATCTCCCATCCTATTTTTAAACCCAAAGTCTGTCAGCATTATTGCTTGTCTGTTACCACCAAAAAAGGTTAACACTAAACATCTTGGTTGGCAACTATACTTTTCCCTAGATCAGGTTTAAAATATCTTCAAAGAACACTGCAAAAGATAAGTAAACAAAATAAACTGTGCAGCTTTAAGTAGAGAGAAAAAAGTTACTTACTATCCATTCTGAATATAGTCCCCATAGCAAGTCTCTTTCCTAATCTGACTGACTAGCACAGACTCAGTCCTCATCTGCTGACACCTCATATAACACTCTGCAGACTATAAAAAGACCCTACTGTAACCAGCAGTATATTCAATTAGCAACCAAAATATCTTTTTAAACGCTAAAGGAGAATTTGAAAATGTTTTCCAAATCAACCAGTGCTTTACTTCAACACTCATTCCACAATCCTCTTTCAAGCACCCACCATGTGCCAGGCACTGTTCTAGGTATTAGGGATATAGCAGTGATTAAAACAATAAAAAAAAAAAATCCTGCCCTCATGGAACTTAACATTCCAGTGAGTAAGATGGATAATAAGTAAAATAAACTTTTGTTAGACATTAGACCAAGCCCCAGAGCATTTTAACATTAGAATTAAATACCCTATTTGCAACATCAAGTAAATAATCCTATTATTGTTAAACCATTACAAAAAAACTTGGCATCACTTTCTGGAAGAAGAAAAAATTGGAAAAATTTTAATTTTAAATACAACACGAAATCTTTAACTCAGTTAAAGCTTTAACTTTTCTGACAGAAAGAGTTAATATATAGGGACATGGCGGGACGCCTGGGTGGCTCAGTCGGTTAAGCGGCTGCCTTCGGCCCGGGTCATGATCCCAGGGTCCTGGGATCGAGTCACATCGGGCTCCTTGCTAAGCAGGGAGCCTGCTTCTCTCTCTCTCTCCCTCTGCTTGTGCTCTCTCTGTCAAATAAATAAAATCTTTAAAAAATATATATATATATAGGGACATGGATTTGCTCACTCATTTAAAAAAAAAAAGATACATATGTCATAAATGGCTTAACCTAAAGTAAAACTACTGAAACTACCTCGTCAGATTTCATTATGAATCACAACACTTGACCAAAAAAATACCAACACCCCAAAGTGTTTATTTTTATTTGTTGCGACTGATTATACTGAGCAAAACGTGTACTCAATATAATTAGATGTCATAAAACTTTGAAAGAGATATTTAAATTTTATTGAGGGAAAGGAAAGTTTATCAAATATAAAAACAGGTTCGACATTTGTTAACTCAAGTTACTATAAAGACTGTTTTCAGGGGCGCCTGGGTGGCTCAGTCATTAAGCATCTGCCTTCGGTTCAGGTCAGGACCCCAGGGTCCTGGGATCGAGTCCCGCATCGAGCTCCCTGCTCCGCGGGGAGTCTGCTTCTCCCTCTCCCACTCCCCCTGCTTGTGTTCCCTCTCTCGCTGTGTCTCTCTCTGTCAAATAAATAAATAAATTCTTTAAAAAAAAAAAAGACTGTTTTCAGATAATCTCTAATCTTTTATTAGATCATACACAAAGTATAAGTGTTTTGAAAATCAGATTACCATGACAACACAAAATTTCACTCTGGGTTAAATATACATCACTACTTCTTTAAAACTCAAAAGTAGTTTCAGAGATCAAGCCTTTTCAGCACTTTCTCTGAAATAAGGCAAAAGTTAACAATATTGTGGTGGACAGTAAGATGCAGGTACTTAGAGAAATGTGCATTCTTCCACCTCCTATGTGTGTGACCTTGGGCAAGTAACCTGTCCACTAAAATCCTCACTTTCCCCACTGCATGTGACAACAACAACGGCAGCAGCCTCAAGAGTACTCCTGCATGGCTCAAACCAGGTAAGTACACAGCAGTAAATAGAGCGTCCGGCCTGCATGGCTCAAACCAGGTAAGTACACAGCAGTAAACAGAGCGTCCACCCTGCATGGCTCAAACCAGGTAAGTACGCAGCAGTAAACAGAGCGTCCGGCCTGCATGGCTCAAACCAGGTAAGTACGCAGCAGTAAACAGAGCGTCCGGCCTGCATGGCTCAAACCAGGTAAGTACGCAGCAGTAAACAGAGCGTCCACCCTGCATGGCTCAAACCAGGTAAGTACGCAGCAGTAAACACAGCGTCCACCCTGCATGGCTCAAACCAGGTAAGTACGCAGCAGTAAACAGAGCGTCCGGCCTGCATGGCTCAAACCAGGTAAGTACGCAGCAGTAAACAGAGCGTCCACCCTGCATGGCTCAAACCAGGTAAGTACGCAGCAGTAAACAGAGCGTCCACCCTGCATGGCTCAAACCAGGTAAGTACGCAGCAGTAAACACAGCGTCCACCCTGCATGGCTCAAACCAGGTAAGTACGCAGCAGTAAACAGAGCGTCCACCCTGCATGGCTCAAACCAGTTAAGTACACAGCAGTAAACAGAGTGTCCAGGATATAGTAACCACTCAATAAATGTCGTCTATCATTACAGGCCTTGATATCTGACAGCTGCTGTATTTCTATAGTTAAGAATCTTTTCCAGGGGCGCCTGGGTGGCTCAGTTGTTAAAGCGTCTGCCTTCAGTTCAGGTCATGATCTCAGGGTCCTGGGATTGTTGAGCCCCGCATCAGGCTCCCTGCTCAGTGGGGAGTGTGCTTCTCCCTCTGCCCCTCCCCCCGCTCATGCTTGCTCTCTCTCTCAAATAAATAAATTAAATCTTAAAAAAAAAAGAATCTTTTCCAAATTTGCTGACACCCGCTGAGAAAACAAGCATATTTATCTTCATGTCAAAGGCTATTCTCAACTCCTCTTCTTGGTCAACTTTCTCAGTCAATTCAGACCATCCTGGCAGATTGGAGTTAAAAGATAATATATTCAACTCTCGATTATCCATAATACTGAAAGCCTCATCTCCCATTAAACTGTTATTTAGACGGTGCAGCTATGAGAAAGGAGGGAGTTCTTTCTGTGCGAATATAAGCACAGACACAGAGGAGAAAAACCAAGTGCACAGCAATCTATGCTATTACCACTTCTGTACAGAAGAGGGAGAAAAAAGGAAAGCTATACACAAACCCCCGCCCCATATATTTTTGCTTGTATATGCACAATATATTTATGCAAGAATACGCTACCTACCGGTAACAATGACAGCCTCTAGAGAAGTAAACTTGGTGGTTAGGGGAGAAACAGGAAAAACTTTGCACTTAAAAACCCTTTTATAATCTTTTATCTGGAACTATAATAATGCATTACCTAAACAAGAAGCCTACAGAAAGCTACTCAAATGCTCCATCATACACTATATTCCAAAATTACTTACCATTACCCATCTCATAAATACTTTCTTTAGGCTAAGAAAAACCCTTTCACAAAAACAATCTCTCTTCTTCCTAGTTATTTTAAAATAATTTTTAGTAAACCCCCCCCCACCCAGTCTTTCTTTTAGGGGGAAAAAAGACCATCACTCATTATGTGCCTGTTTAGCATTACAGCTTACCAAACAGGTCATCTGTCTACACAGATGCTATGCTAATTCTTCTCTGGATGTATAGTGTGGATTCAAATAAAAATTGCTGTCTCATAATCCACTGCTAAAATAATTAACACAGCAGCAAGGTAAGACTGTATCTGATTCACTGGGAATTTATTCTAATAATGGAGAATGTTCTCACTATAAAAAAGAAAATGATAATTATGTGACCTGATTGGTGTTAGCTAACATACTATGATACCATTATAGTAATAATATAATGTATAAATGTAAGAAATCAACAGTTGTACACCTTAGATTTATATAATGTTCTATGTAATTATATCTCAATAATAACCCAATAAAGAAGAATGGAGCAAAATCTGATTAGAACTTTGTATTTAGAACTCAAATCATCTCCTTCCCTCTCTTACCTGCATAACAGAATAGAAAATGATGAATTAAACTAGTTCTTCGGAAAAGTAGCTATATTCATGCATTATTTTCACAGCGCTTAGTATTTTAGGCTGTTGGAAAATCTACCTAGGACTTCTGTGTTCACTACTCAATAGTTTTAAGCCTTTTTATCGAAAAACTGAAAACTCTTTTTCAAAACTTTCACCTTACATTCTCAAGTTCCATCATGTTTCTTGAACAAAATCTTATTGCTTTTGATAATGCCAAAATACCTTTCTTATTATACATAAAAATATTTCTAGACAGGCAGAACACCATGAAGGATTCAGCTTCTGCAGAGGTACAATTAGGTAGCTGTATGATTTTATTTATGCTCACTGAAACTTTGTAAATCCATATGTGTTAGAACCTCACAGTGATGTTGACTTGGAAGCCCATGCCGTCAGACCCTTCAATTGAGCCCCATCTTGTATAAAGATTCCTTTAGCATTTCAAAGACAGAATGCCCAGAGGGTCCAGGATAAGTCCAGTTAAACCTAAATCGCACTCTACAACCCACAGTTGGTTCCAAGCTGTCTTTCAGTAAAAATATATTTTCTATCATGTACTAAGAGCTTTTAGCAAACTTTATGAACTATGAAAAAAACTGAGGCATTATAAATTTGAAGCCCCATGTTCCATAAAGGAATAACAGAGCTAAGATATCTTGTTAATAATCTTAAAGTTAAATGAGTTTTCTTTCTCTCCTAAGAGGCAAATGAATGCATTTGAAAGTTCCAAACTAAAAGAATATCCCCACTCACAATGTGACATAAGACACACATTGAGACTGATTAAAAAAAAGAAGCCAGACACAAAAGGCCACATATGGTATGATTCCACTTATATGAAATGTCCCAAACAGGCAAATGCACAGGTACAGGAAGTAGATGAGTGGCTGCCTGGTACTGCGAGTACAGGGAGTGACCACTAATGAGTGTGAGGTTTCTTTTGGGAGTGATGAAAATTTTCTGAAACCAGATAGTGTTAATGGTTGCACAATTCCATGAATACACTAAAACACTGAGCTGCATACTTTAAAAAATGAATTTTATGGTATGTGAATTATATTTCAAATGCTTTATTTAAAAAAAGACATACAGAAACGGGGCCAAGCATCTTCAATAAAACACTTTTACTATGGGAATGCTCCTCCTTGCACAAGATATCCCATCTCAGAAATTCACAATGCATGTATGAAAGTTCTAACAAGTCCCACAGAAACCTGACTGCTGGGTTCAACCCAAGGTTTCCCCAACTCACTTGACTGAAGAATAGCTCAGCATACCAGTTACCCTCCCCACTGAGCCTGATACTATCCACTTGGGCTTAAATGTTCCCTGAAAAACATCAGGGAAATCTGCTTTCAATATTTCATAAAGCCAAAACAAAAATGTGAGTATTAGAAGAATACTATTTATCATCTGAGATGCACTAGTGGAACTAAGATGCACTAATGGAAAATGAACGTTTACAACAAACTCATACCGACTGTCTAATACAATACATTTCTAATAGGTACTTCATATATTTTTAAAGTCAGTTAACCAAAAAACTTTCCATGAATCTTTTGATAAAGAAAATTATAACCCAATTATTTAAACAAATATTTCTACTATAAATGAAAATTCATTAGAAAATATACCACCTCCTCACCCAATGCCTAGAGTAGATTTTTTTTAAGTTGTATTAGCTTTCTAGGGTCTGACTTATATCAAAAGACATGCAAGAAGTCCCAATAAATAATCTATAGCACTTTCAACTAAAAATAGAGACAGCTTTAAGAAAAAGGCACAATTTTCTATAAAATGATCAACAAAGATATTAACTATCTGCTCTACGGCCCCAAAGCGAAGGAGTTCAACTGCATGCACAACTTGGATCAAGGTCATGAATATACTGCTGTTCAATAAAAGCAAGTCACAATACATACCATAGTGCTCCGATTTACACAAAGTACAAAAGCAGGGAGGGGGAGTTGTCTTGTTTTTCTAGAGATACAAAATACATGGAGCTCTCTAAAAACAACAGCATGATACAGGCAAATTTCAGGAAAGTGGACAACTTTGAGGAGAGAGGGCCTTCGCAGGGAATGGTGACGTTCTTCAACACTGTGGTGGGCACAAAGGGCTCACCATGCTTTCTTTGAATTTATGCTCTAAAAAGAAAACCTAAAACTTCAAAACTTCTACCACTTAAATCACAATACCTCACATATAATTTGTCATCAATTCTAGGGAACTTAATTTATCTTCTAAATCTGGTATTTAGTATTTAAATTCACGTAAGAAAAACAATCTTATATAACTTCTGATACTTGAAACCAACATATAGCTATACGCTAAAAACACTTATTAACACATGCATAATAAGTTCATAATTGATCGCTCCCACCCCCAAGACTGGTGTAGATGTAAAGTAAACTCTACCAGAAACAAGTTTTTTAAATGTGAATGATGTTGAATAACAGATAATTATTAGTGTTACAAAAGATATCCTAATATTACCTGGGGCAAGATTCAAAGGTAATCTTCTAGGTGAAATTGCTCTGGGGTGCTGCTTACTAATTTCTTCATAAATTTGAAGCCTCTCTTCTAAAGTGCCTATTATCAGTAAATATGTGTGAGATTCAAAGCATCAGAACTTTTATCTATGATAAAATGCTAATAAACTTTAAAAATTGTTATAAATAAAGACTGCATTGTCAATATTAAAGCTGCACTCAATTTTTATAACATTAAAAAAACTGCAGTGGTGAAATAATATGATCAGCAAAACACCATTTTAAACCCAATCTCCAGAGAAATCCAAATCTTCATCACAACAGATTCTACATCCAACTCAAATCATACACATACAAGACATACAGACTCAAAATACACAGTGCTTCTCTTATATTCCTTAGTGTACAACCCATGAAAAAGAAAGTGCTCCTTTATAACTTTTCTTACACAAATTCTCTAACTTGGTGAAGCCTACACACATTCCCACAAAAGGTTGTGATGCTTACTGATTAGGTTTTAAAAAGCAACCATTTCAGCATCATGAATGTAAATGTTTTATAGTTTAAAAGATGAACTAAATTTTTAAGGTAGCTTTGACATTTAAAATCTTCAATGAAAATCCATTAAAAAGAACCCCATTAGTACAGATTGTTTAAAGTGGCGATTATTTCTCCCTGTAAATACAATGATATAAAATATACTTCTAACAGAAAGTTGTATCTTCCCTCCCAAGACCAACCTAATTTTATAGTACTCAATAGAGGATCTATATTATATGTTACTCTGCAATAACAATTTGCAAAGTAGGATGTGGTCTACTTCGTTATTCTAAAATAATATCCTGCATAATTTTCAAAGAGAGATTATATGCATTATTTCATATAAGCAATAAGACAATTTACAGGAGAATTTTAAGAAAAAGCAAACAAACCTGATTTTAAACCATAAGGTTTTTAATTGATTTTAATTCAGAAAACAAGTATTATTGTAAGAAGAACGCTTGGTGCCAGCGATCAAGGTATCTCTATACTAAATGTAGTGTTCACTATCAAGATTATAAATCAATACTTAAAAAAGTAATGTTTGATTTTGTTTAGACTCTTTCCTTCCCCCAGTAGTATGTTTTGGAGCTCCAATGTGCTGGGATTCAAAACCTGGGATATAGGAAAGATAATTTTCATATTCTGTTAACAATTTGGAGACTTCAAGAAATATCAAGGACCCTTATACTAAAATTTACATGAAGACTATTTTTTTTTTACATGAAGACTATTTACTGCATATTTTTAAAAAGTAGGTCTCATATTTATGCCTAATCTTAAGAGTATTAAAAAAAAAAATTCTCCACTATCCCAGATATAACAAGTCTTATGAATATAGTAAAATTAAGACAAAACCAAACCATTTCAATGCCCTATTTGAAGTCACAAGTTGGAGCTCCAGAACTTACCATGGGGGAGAAAAGGTCCTAAGGAACCTAAAAAGATAAAGTAATGTAATTAGTTTTGTAATAATCACATTTTATAGTAAGCATGGATCTTGACACGGAACATATATTCATTTTACTAAACATTTAAATATCTGTATTATTAACTACATGTCAGTAACTGATAGTTTAAAGAAAAACATCATAGTTATCTCACCTTTCCAACCTTCGAACATATTATGACTTTTGTCCAGATTTTTAAAAACACAAATTATTGATCTAATTAATATTTTAATTTCCATCATTTTCTTAAAAACAATTTAAGGAAAAAAATTAATGATTTGTGGTATTAAATTTTAAACACACAGAAAACCTGGATTAATTTGTAACAGTGATTAGGGTACAACAAATAAATTTTTCTCAAAGCTCATACTTCTATAAATGAATATGAATAGCTACCTATTTTTACCATATTTTTTAAATTTAAAAGTTCTGCTATGTCAACCCCCTTGAACCATATTTTCATAATTATTTCAGCCATGTATTTATCCATGAGTAAATCTATTAGGAATATTAACTGCTCTTAACATTTAATTATGAAAATATTAAGGAAAATTTGGAAAAATACTACAGATTTCTAAAAAGGATAGGTTACCTAATTTGGAAAGAAGATTTGTAAAATTTTGCTCTACACAAATTAACCTAGTTTGAAATTAAGAGAATGATTTTCATGTTGATGCTGTACATTACATACCCTCAGCAAAATTTCTTTGGCCTAATTCTTATGTTTAGAGGCTGAGGGTAACAAGCCTCTAGTTCTTTAAAAAATATTAAATTTCCCAGAAAGGGAATGCTCGTTTTCTTCCCCAGCTCTCTAGTTAGTCTAAATTGGTAACATTTTAATGGGTCAAGGAATTTAAAATTATCTGTGAGCATTTATCACTTAAGTATAAATAAATATCTAAATTCCTCTTCACTGCCATGTTGAACCCATAATTTTCCTAAATGGAAAAATAAATGCTAACGCTAAAAATATTTGTCTTCAAATATTATTACAACTGTGCATTTACTTCAAACACTAGTTAAGATTAGGTAGAGGAGAAAAATCATTACATACTAAGTTGCAGAGCTTTTTCCAAGCCTTCATAATAACACCAATTTTCTGCATTCCGATCAATCAAGTTTTTGAACACTTCACTGGCTTCTTTTAATCTTCCCAATTTCAACAGCATTTCCCCTAAAATTAAGTTTAGATTCACATTCATTTTACTTAAACATTAAATGCCTTTCTGATCTCATAGATTTCACTAAGCATTATTAGTATAATAGATGTTTATGAAAGACAGAACCGTATGTGCTTCCCTTTGGGGCATGTTGTGCAGTTTACATAACTAACCACAGATTAATTCACAGCTTGTCTTCAGAAATGAACCTTCATTTACACATTTATTATACTAACATTCATTTCTGGCTCCCTTCTACACCCCAAATATACACATAGGATATTTAGTTCTTAGTAAAAATATTTGCATTGTGCACATTTTTATATACCCTTTAAGATCGTTAAAGACTCCCTCTACAGACTGGTAAATAATTCTAATGAAACATCCCTACATTCCTACTGCTAGATTTGAATGTACTCTTTCTGATCAATTCATATATTAAACAATTCTCCGTTCAATTCTCTTAGTTTCCTTTCGACGGCACTAAAATTGGAGAAGTTTAACTCAGTAAAACAAAAACACTAAGTACCACTTCACAGCAAGAAACCACACAAACCAGGTTCACATGGGGGTCACCCCTAAGATTCAAATCCTTTTACTAAGCCACACAAATTGAAAGTAGGCCTGGGAGGGGTGCCTGAGTGGCTAAATAGGTTGAGCAGCTGACCTGACTCCCCACGGGGCATCTGCTGAAGATTCTCTCCCTCTCTCTCCCCCTCACCCTGCTCCTGCGCCCACGCTTTCTCTCTCACAAATAAATACATTGTTAAAAAAAAAGAAAGAAAGTAGGCTTGGGAAATGAGTATCTAAACTTCTCAGATATAATGGAAAACACATCTAATCAAAGATAAAAGGGAGATTCTCAAAAAAGGCTGTATCTCAGCTTCCTATCGCTAAGACCTCCCCTTCCCCAAACAATCTATTTCAAAGAAATAAGCCTTTGAAATGTCTTCAGATGTATTATTTCAGGTTTCATCATCTGGGAGGAGACAATATATTGAAGTAGTTATTATATACTATTATTTTACTATTTATATATATTACTCAAGCTCTAGAGGAAGACTAACCAGATGTAATTTCCAGTTTTACCACTTTCTCATACAAAATTCCAATGTCTACTTACCTATAAAATATCAACTATCTCAGTCTGCTTTTGTGATAAATGAATTAATTTAAAGGGGTTAGCACTTTAACCCCTGGAAGAAAGAAACCAGAACACTAAATTATTTACCCCATTGTACCAAGAGTTTGAAAAATAGTGTTGTTCAATAGCCAAATTATGGAAAGAGTCCAAACATCCATAGACTGAAGAATGGATAAAGAGGTGGTGTGTGTGTGTGTGTGTGTATAAAATAATATTACTCAGCCATAAAAAAGAATGATATCTTGTCATTTGCAATGAGATGGATGGAACTAGAGAGTATAATACTAAGTGAAATAAGTCAGAGAAAGACAAATACTATATGATTTCACACATTATGTGGAATTTAAAAAACAAAACAGATGACATGGGGGGAAAAAAAGACAGGCAAACCACAAAGCCAACTCTTTTTTTTTTTTTTTTTTTAAAGATTTTATTTATTTATTTGACAGAGAGAGAGACAGCGAGAGGGAACACAAGCCGGGGGAGTGGGAGAGGGAGAAGCAGGCTTCCCCACGGAGCAGGGAGCCCGATGTGGGGCTCGATCCCAGGACCCTGGGATCATGACCTGAGCTGAAGGCAGACGCTTAACGACTGAGCCACCCAGGCGCCCCACAAAGCCAACTCTTAACAATAGAGAACAAACTAAGGGTTGCTGGAGGGGAGGTGGGCGGGGAGTGGGCTAAATGGGTGATGGGTATTAAGGAGGGCACTTGTGATGAGCACTGAGTGTTGAATCACTAAATTCTACACATGAAACTAATATTACACTATATGTTAACTAACTGGAACTTAAATAAAAACTTGGGAAAAATAAAAAATAAAAAGAAATACACAAAATAAAGTGTTGTCAATATTAGTATTATTCCCAAAAATTAAATCAGCACTATACATTAACTGGAAGAGCAGAGTATAGCAGTTAAAAATAAGGACTCATGAAAAGACGTGAAGAAATCTTGAATTACTAAGTGAAAGAAGCTAATCTAAAAAACCTACATACTATATGATTCCAACTATATGACATTCTGGAAAAGGCACACCTATAGAGACAATAAAAGGATCAGTGGTAGCCAGGAGCTGGGGGCAAGGAGAAACAAACATACAGAGCACAGAGGATTTTTAGAGCAGTTAAACTACTCTATATGACACTACAATGGTGGATATATTTCTCAAAACCTAGACAAGAGTGAACCTTCATGTAAACTGTACTTTCAGTGGTAATTACCTGTCAATGTGGGGGTTCACTAATTGCAACGAATGTACCATTCTGGTAGGGAGTGTTGATTGGGGGGGAGGGGGAGGCTTGCATGTGTGGCGGCAGAGGGTATATGTGAAATCTCTATACCTTCCACTCAATTTTGTTATGAACCAAAAATTACAAAAATGAAGGTTATTTAAATAAAAAAAGCAGCGGTGATTGACTGGCTCAGTTGGTAGAGCATGTGACTCTTGATCTTGGGGTCATGAGTTCAAACCCCATGTTGGGTTTAGAGTTTACTTAAAAAATAAATAAATAAATAAATAATAGGGACGCCTGGGTGGCTCAGTCAGTTAAGCATCTGCCTTCGGCTCAGATTATGATCCCACGGTCCTAGAATAGAGTCCTGCATTGGGCTCCTTGTTCAGTGAGGGGCCTGCTTCTTCCTCTGCCTGCCACTCCCCCTACTTATGCCTCTCTCTTTCTCTTTCTCTGACAAATAAATAAATAAAATCTCAAAAAAATAAAATAAAATAAAATAGTAAAACAAAAAAAGTAAGGGCTCTGAAGCCAGGAAGATGTGTTTAGAAATTAACTCTACCACCTAAAAGGCAGGGTGACTTTGGGTAAGTCCTTAACCTCTCTAAACTTTAGTTTCCTCAACTATAAAATGGGGATAATCTACCTATGCTGGAAGTGCTAAAAAATTAAATGAAATAAAGCAGTTTAAGCAATTACCATACTCTGAGACACAGGAAAAGTAAATAAACATTAGCTATTATTTTTATTAAGCTTTAGAAGTCCTGCAACTATATGAAACTTTAGTTCTAAACTAATTATTACTTTAGTTAGACATTTTATTATAGTATTGCTCAGAGAATGGTAACTGATGAACAAAACTTTGTTTAAAAAAAAATGTGCTTGACCCATTTCTAACAAGCTATTTATCAGGATCCTGCCTTCGTACCTAGCCCATATTGAAAATAAATGAATCTTGTTTTCATGATGACCCCAGTAACATCATTTACTATTCTCATTGTATTTATTTATTTCATGGATATATATTTGGGGGAGGGGAGAGGAAATGGAATCTGGAGTCAAAACCCCTAGACTCAAATCTAGTACTACCGAGCTCACTTAGCTGTATGACTTTGGGCAAGTCACTTAACCTCTCTGTTCCTCAGCCCCTCAATTCTAAAATGGATGTAATAACCATACATAGTATTATTATGAGGATTAACTTAACAGCTTAACAATAAAAATGTTTTTTTATTATGTAGCAAGTCTTATTTAAATGTTAGAACAGAATAAAGTGCATAGTTTTTGTTCTTTTCTTTAATTGAGACCACTAAAAAAGAAAAAGCAGGTCAACCTACCTTTAATTTCTTCCACCAAAAGTTTATCACATATTTGTTTCTCATACGCTTCTATATGTTCCAAAGATTCCTGAAATAGATCTGCCTCTCTCATCACTTGATTCTGGTATAATATCAGTTCACTATATTCATAGTCTATTTTGTTGGGAGGAACCTGAAAAAAAAAATGAAAAATTATTTTATAATTATATAAAATAGTTATAGATCTTTAATTGCTTACTCAGAAAAGTCATTCACACAGACTAAAAGAAGCAATTACAAAGAGAACAGTGATTAATACATTCTTTAAAACAAACAAAAAGGTGGAATTTCTGCCTACGGCAAAGTAAAGATTCAGGTCAGCAAATCCTATACTCACAGAAAAGTATGAAAATGGTTAAAATTCTATAGAATCTACCAAAAAACTACTAAAATAAAAAAGTTTAGCAGGTGACAGAATACATGATCAAAATACAAAAATCAATTATACTTCCATATACTAGCAACCAACAACCCAAAAATAAAACTAAAATAATTTCATTCACAGTAACATCTAAAAGAAAAAAGTATATAGGAATAAATTTAGGAAATAAGACCTATACATTGAAGACTGAAAGCATGCTGAGAGATATTAAAGACCTATGTAAATGGAGAGACATTTCAAATCATGTTCATGGATCAGAATACTCAATATTATTTTGACAGCAATTTTCTCCAAATTGATCTACAAATTCAATGCAATCCCTATCAAACTCTCAGCAAGCTTTTTTTGCAGAAATTGACAAGCTAATCCTAAAATTCAAATAGAGATAAAAGAAACCCTGCATTGCCAAAAGAGTCTTGAAAAAGAACAAAGTAGGAGGACATGCATTTCAAATTTCAAACTTACTATAAAATAACAGCAATCAAGATAGTGTGGTATTGGCATAAGGAAAAAGTGGAATTAATAAACTACGGCTTATTTATATAATGAAATACCAAAGAGCAGCTAAAAATGGATAAACTGGAGTACCTGGGTGGCTCAGTCGGTTAAGCAGCTGCCTTAGGCTTGGGTCATGATCTCGGAATCCTGGGATCGAGCCCCCTGGTTGGGCTCCCTACTCAGCAGGGAGTCACTTCATCCTCTCCTTCTACCCTCCCCGCACCCCCCTCACCGTGCTCTTTGTCTCTCTCAAATAAATAAATAAAATCTTTTAAAAAAGTGGATAGGGGTGCCTGGGTGGCTCAGTCAGTTAAGCATCTGCCTTCAGCTCAGGTCATGATCCCAGGGTCCTGGGATCGAGCCCCATGTCAGGCTGTCTGCTCAGCAGGGAGCCTGCTTCTCCCTGGCCCTCTGCATGCCACTTCTCCCTTCTTGTGCGCTTGCTCTCTCTAATAAATAAATAAAATCTTTAGAAAAAAATGGGTAAACTAACCCTCCATGTATCAACACACATATATCTCAAGACATGTTGAATGAAAAAAAAAGCATATTGTCCATGTCAATTTTTAAAGACACAAAATAATAGTTTGTAACTTTTATGGACTTAAACATAACGTAAAGGTGACTAGGAACAATCAATACCCATTTCAGAATAGTGGCTACCTCTAGGGACATGAGAGACCCTTATAGCTACTTCTGTAGTATTTCTCTTTTTTTTTTTTTTAAGATTTTATTTATTTATTTGACAGAGAGAGACACAGTAAGAGAGGGAACACAAGCAGGGGGAGTGGGAGAGGGAGAAGCAGACTCCCTGCTGAGCAGGGAGCCCGATGTGGGGCTCGATCCCAGGACCCTGGGATCATGACCTGAGCCGAAGGCAGACACCCAACGACTGAGCCACCCAGGCGCCCCTGTAATATTTCTTTAAAAAATAATAAAATCTGGAAAAATTGTGGCAAAACGTTAATATCTATTTATCTCATGATACACAGTATATATTTTTTGTATTTTTCTATTTTGCATATATATTAAAATGTATTAACATGTTTATATAAAACATAAAGCAATATATATGAGAGACGTAATTCCCACAATCACAAAACTACTTTCATTTTTATGTATTCTTTTCTTTCTTTAGTCATTTGAATGTCGTCAAAATAAGAGTATAAAAATGTTCATATTATTTATTTTTTATCAAGAATTCTGTGTTTTAATTTTTCTAATTATTTCAAAAATTTTTCAAGTTTTTCCATAGGTCCCAAAGACTTTATTTTTTTAAAGATTTTACTTATGTATTTGAGAGAGAGAGAGAGAGCAGGAGGGAGAGGGAGAGAGAATCTGAAGGAGACTCTGTGCTGAGTGCAGAGCCCAACGTGGGGCTCAATCCCATGACCCTGAGATCATGACCTGAGCCGAAATCAAGAGTTGGACACTTAAGCAACTGAGCCACCCAGGTGCTCCCATAGGTCCCAAAGACTTTAATGCACAACTGGGAATCGGGGCAATATAGAAGTCAACTACTTAGTTTGTGCAGGTAGGAGAAACAGAACAAAGTTCGTACTTACTTGCTGAGTTTGTCTAAATTCTTCCAACAGTTTTAGTGCCATATCATAATCTTTTAGCAAATGGTATGCAATAGCATATCCAATCCAGGAAGCACGCTGTGTTGGGCGCAACTGAAGAAGCTGATACCTTGTCTCCTAAAAAAATAATAAAATTACATTAAAAATTGTCTTTTTCTCTTTTTACTTTAACTTTCTCTAAAATATTTATATTTCACCACAGAGCTTTAAGAAAACAATTTAATGCCTTTAATTCCTTTCTAATGAATTGCATGAACAAACATCAGTCCCAAATAAAACAAGTATTTTTTATGTTAGATTATTTAAGTTCTAGAATACTCTGTAATGCTCCCTATAAAGCTGACCTTGGGGCCCATGCTTTTGTGCTGCCTTAGAAAATTACCTTTATGTAACGGGGATTTCTTTTGGTAACTAAGCATCTTAGAAGAGAGACTAAGATACCTTTTTATTCAACTAAATTCTGCTGTTTATAAAATCACTCTATGAAATTATAATGTCTTTATTACATTGTTACAACAGGCCCTAGAAACAGGGCGGACACAGCCAGGGCAAACACTCAAAGGCAGACTGGACCTTTCTAACAGAATACCACTTGCTGCCACTCTAAGACAGCTATCTATGACATGAGGGAGAAAACACCGGAAATTCCACCATAGCTGCCCCACAAGAATCCAAGTATCTTCATCAGCAGAAAACGCACCCTCCCTAAACTGCCCCCACCTCTTCATAGCTCGTATTTGCCTCCAAGTTTTAGGCACGTGCAACTGCTTGGAGGAACAGGGTCTCATGAAGAACACTAGCTGCAGTGAAGTTCTGCAAATGTAGCATTTCATTTCTATTGTGGGAACAGGTGTCAAGTGAGTCCTTCTACACTATATGCCACAAGGAGTAACATGATCGGATCTTTTAAGAAAAAGATATCTTTGAGACAACAGCTTAGACAGTCTCACCCCTCTGCCTTTGTGTGCCTGGTTCTTTCAGGTATATGACATTAAGCTGTGTCACTCCCATCTCTCCTCTACACCACTGCTTCTCTGTCACTTCCCTCCTTCATTGAAGTCGGGGTCAGTTGTTTTCTCTCTGCCAAATCCTGCCACTATCCTGTTACAAGTGCGACACTGTGGAGCATCCATCCAACAACCTAGTATTTTAGAATCAAGATTTCTTCATCTTTTTTTTTTTTTAAGATTTTATTTATTTGACACAGAGAGAGAGTACTAGCAGGCAGAAGGAGAGGGAGAAGCAGACTCCCCGTTGAGCAGGAAGCCCGACTCGGGGCTCGATCCCAGGACCCTGGGATCATGACCTGAGCCGAAGGCAGTCGCTCAACCAACTGAGCCACCCAGGCGCCCCAAGATTTCTTCATCTTTAATGATCTCCTTCGCCCTGCTTTGTGGACCCACTCCTACAACCACACCCTAGACCTTACTGCCCCCCAGAAATCATAAATTCAGATAGCTAACTCTCTGGCCAAAGCTCTTACTCACTGACATTCCTACCCTTGTTCTGGGCTACCACCAGTACGTCTGGGTCCTTAGGTCCTCCGCGTCTAACCACCAGCTCTTGTATCTTCATTTAGTTCACTACCCCTTTGAGCACGCAATGTCTTGCCAACATTCTTAATTTCCTTGCCTCATTCCTACAGATAACTGATTCTAACTCCCACCACACTTGGGCTAAAAGAAAAACCACACGATCTGGAAGAATGACACCATTACTAAGCTCAGCAGCATGCTTGAAACCTCTGCAAAAATCTAGGCACCAGGCATAAGGATTTATGTGGCAGTAGAAGACAAAAGTAAACAGTAAATGAAAGAACTTAACTTATTTAAAGGGAATGTTAAGAGTTGGTGGGCTCCTTCAACATGAGAAAGGGATAATGAACAATCAAATCTACATAATTTCAGCCTATGCTCACCTCATTTTGAACCCCCACATCTTTTTTTTTTTTTTTAAAGATTTTATTTATTTATTCATGAGAGACAGAAAGAGAGAGAGAGGCAGAGGGAGAAGCAGGCTCCCAAGGAGCAGGGAGCCCAATGCGGGACTCGATCCCAGGACACTGGGATCATGACCTGAGCCAAAGGCAGACGCTTAACCATCTGAGCCACCCAGGCACCTGAACCCCCACATCTTTAAATTATGCCTGTTGAAAAACATGTACACTTAAGACTAAAGTACTTACTCGATAACCTTCAAGGTCTCTCATTTGGATCTGCAACAGAGAGAGATCCCTCAAAATTTGCAGATTATCTTTATCTAATTTGAGGGCATTTCGATAACACTTAATAGCTTCATCATACTTCTTATCAGAACGCTGCAAGAGTCCATACACATGCCAACCTACTAAGTTAAGGAAATAGAGACATTCAAGGATACTAGCATATACTATGCTACATACCTAATATAAAGCTTACCTTAATGACGTGGTAAGTTGTCTGGGATTTATTTCAGATCATCTGGGGTCAGAGAAAGGGGGACAGTGAGGGGGTGGTAAAAGATGAAACCAGATTAGCCTTGACTGACAGCTGTTAAATTACTGAAGTTGGGTGACGGGCACACGGGGGGTGCCTCATTCTACGCTCTCCACTTACACGTTTGGTATTTTCCATTATGTTTACATAACCTTAGAAAATTCTCGGTAAAAATTCTTCACATTCCCTACCCTTTACCCCCTCACTTTCCCACCCCAGCACCTCAACAGTCACTTATTCTTCATTACTATATATACAAAAATTGTAATTATCTCTTCAAACTAGTTTATATTCAATCAATTCTAAAACAACATGTAATCATCAGTTAATTCACTAGTGATACTAAAAACCACAAAAATGAAGTTTTTATTTACTGTAGATTAAAGTCTCAGCATATCCTGGAGCCAAAAAAAACCTATCATACTTACATGCCCTCTCTCTTCATTCTGGGGTAAGCACTGAGATAAAGAAATAAGTATTTCGTATTTCGAGAGACTCCTAAGCTAAATATGTGAAAGCACTACCTAGACTATTGATGTTCAATACTGGCCAATAGCTAGATGAATGAAATGTAAAAAATTAAGGGCAACATGTGAAAAGATTGCAAAAAGGCATATAGATAGGCAAAATGGAAATGAAAATCAATTTTGATGATCTATCTTTAAAAAGATATTTTTGTTTTTTCACAAACTGAGATTCCAGCCAATGAAAAATACAGTAAGTATCTACTGAAGTAACAGCTATGTCCCTGTGCAACAGAAACCCAATTGAAGAACCAATATCATACTTAATGCTAAATAAAATTTGCTTTAAAACAGGTTTTTTTTCTGAATTTTTCTTCCAAAATGTCTAAAACAAAGTTTATGGAACACAAATTTTACTATACAAGTAAGTCATTTGGAATGACAGGAAAGTATCACTCGGTTTACAGATATGTAAGAAAAAAATGGGTTTCAAGTCACAGATCAGTTCCTTTTCTCTCACACTAAGCACAACTGAAGTAAAAAAGTACAAGGTTTCCCTTTCAACTACTGCAATAAACAAACAAGGGGTAGGGAACAGAAGAAACTATTACAAAATGTTGATAATTATGGAAGCTGAGTAATGGTACACGGAGTTCATTACATTTTCTCTTCTATACAAAATTTTCCAGAGTAAAGGTCTGTTTTTTCCTGAATTAGAAAACCCTACTAAGTGGAAAATAAATGAAATGATAGATTTCAATTATTGCAAAAGGATACAGACATGGCTCTTGACATCATTACGAAGTCCTTTACGAACAAATTCATACGCTTCTTCTTTTTTTCCTAAACAGTTCAATGTCAATCCTTTCATAGCCAAAGTCTCTGAAAAATATTTTTTAGCCTCTATTTACACACAAAGAATTCAAAATATTCTCTTAGCACTATTTTTTTTTAACTCTCAGTACTATTTTAATATGACATCTGCCAAGGCTTGTACTATTCATCTTTGTAATCATATAACTAGAACTTCTCTCCAAATACAGAAAGTAAAACTACATTTAAGTATTTATTAAAGTGTAGCCTGAGTCCTTTTCTGAAATCCCTGAGGCTGGGACTGAGTTCCTCAAATGCCTTCTGCCCTTTAGAAGACTGTACAAAGGGGGCGGAGATTATTCTGCTGAAAAAAAGTAATACAGTAGGCACCCAAGTCCTGCTGTGTTAAATCTATGGCAGTAGCTGCAGAACTTTCATCCAAGATCAATTCTAATCACCATCCCATTTATACCCCACAAAAACAATCTACTTCAGCAGAGAGATGCACACAATGTAAAAATCAGCTTATTCAATATTGGAACACACTTTATTTTTGGCAATAAGTTTATTCCAACTAATTCTGGTTAGGCTAATTAACAACAGTTTGCATTTCAAGAGTCTAACAGTGGACTGCGGGAATGGTAACACAAAAATATATTTGAGGCAGCTAATGAAAGATGGCTTAGAATGAAATAATTCTCTGAATAAATCCACAAGAATTAGACAAGAACAAGGTCTTCAAATGATCTCTGTGGACTCTGGTCATCAGAACATGGTGATCCAGCAGCCCAGGCCCCTATAAACATCTGCATTTATCTGTTTTCATACAATGAACTTCCCTACAAGCTGCCATGTGGATAAAGGTTCTGTAGAGAAAAAACTTGAAAATAGGCTTTATGCTTCTCAAATTTTATGAACCGAAGACTTCTTTCCAGTTCCTTCAAAGAATGTTTAAAATGTTATCTGAAAGCTGAGCAAGGTCAGCCTACTTTCCCAATAAGATGGTCTCAAGAATTACCCATGTCTAATATTCAGAGACCCTAATTGGCGGTGCTCTGCTATAGGACCATAACTAGCATGTCTGACCTTACCTAACATCCTTCAAACAAGCACCGGTCACCAGTGAAAAAGGATGAGACAAGCAAATAGAGACCTAGTAACACCAGTGCTGGAGAAACAGCTCAAGATAAGCAATCTAATGGTAAATCAATAGTATCTAATTTATTTATACATAAAGGTCAGCAGATATATAAGAATGACATTTACCAGAGAATAAAATACATGTGACTGTATCTTCATACTACTTCTGTACTGCAGATATTGTCTTCATTTCACATACATAAGAAAAGCATAAACTTAAGTTCTACCCAAAGTAATAGATGAAACGAAGTCTCTACAAGTACTATTATATACTCCAATTATTCCCCAACAGATCAACCAACCACTTCTCATTTAAAGTGAAGATGGTGCACCCACCTAAGCGTAATAAAAGGAAGGTAACCTAGAACAAGACTGATATGATGCATGACTAAAAATGTTTATATGCTCTAATAGACAGCTACAAGGTCATGGAATCTGGGAAGTATTCTTCTTTCACCGTTAGGAATCTTATCTGTCTGATCCTGGAATTAGATTTCCCCAAAGCAGTCTCTCACAGATGAGACAGTACCTCCATGTTCAGCAAATTTTGGATTCGAAAGAATCATCTTGCAAAACTTGAGGCCATTTTTGTACTGCTTCTGTTCATAGCATTTCTGTAAAGAAATATGAACAAAATTATTTAATAAAATGAATATATAGGGAGCAACTTTTCTTTGCATTATATAAATTCGAAATTCAAGATCCAAAATTAGATCTAAAACATATGTGATGGGAAGGTGTTATATCAATTTCTATCACTTATAACATGAGGTATATTTTTGTTACCTACTTCTTGCCAAGTTGTTCTAGTATGAGTATTTTCACTTTTATAGAAAAAAAGGGAAAAAAACCCACTTAATGAAAAGGGAATTTAATTGTCAGCCAATACTGCTACAACTTTTAAAATTCAAAATCCAAAAGCGAAAAATATGTGATAACAACACAGAAAAATACTAGGAACTGCATTATGTCTTTGCCACTTCAAAAACGGAACCAAGGAGGGCACCTGGGTGGCTCAGTTGGTTAAGCGACTGCCTTCGGCTCACGTCATGATCCTGGAATCCCAGGATCAAGTCCCACATCGGGCTCCCTGCTCAGCGGGGAGTCTGCTTCTCCCTCTGCCCTTCCCCCCCCTTGTGTGCTCTCTCCCTCTCCCATTTTCTCTCTCTCAAATAAATAAATAAAATCTTAAAAAAAAAAAAAAGAACTGAACCAAGGCATACACACATACACACACACACACACACACACACACACACACACAAGCAACTCCTACGTGTCCAGATAAAACTTGTTATATATCTCATAGGTATCCCTCAAGATAAGTGTCATTACCTCCTCCCTACAGATGCAAAAATTGAAATTTTAAGAGTTCATAAAATTTGTTTATAAATACCTCAGCCTACTTGCAAACTCTGGTCTGATTCCAAAGACCATGATCTTTCCATCACTAGGCTAATACAAGTGTGAGCAACACCTTTCTTCCTAAATACCACTGGCTAAGTAATCAGCACCTGTCCACCACAGCCACTAATCACAAGAACATCTCATCATCTTCTATTTACCCTCCCTCTTATGTTGCCATGGGTTTTCTTTCTAGTACTCAACATGCCAAGTTTGTGCCCACCTCAGGGCCTCTGCATGTGTGTTCCTTCTACTTGAAATGTTCTTCCCCAGATCTTCCTTACCAGCAGAATTTCATGTATCACCTGCCTGACCACTCTATCTAATACTTCCAGCCTCCCACTGCCCCACACACACATATTCTCTATCATATTATTCCATTTTCTACACAGCACTATCATTCTCTGAAATTCTTATTTGATTACTTACTTAGTGTCTATCTTCCTCACCATACTGTATGAGCTCCATGAGAACAGAGATCTTGTCTATTTTAAACGTTGCTGCATCCTCAGGGTCTACATAAATTAGGACTGCTCAAAAAATAGTCTACGAGGTTTAAAGCAAAACAGTACCAGCAAAGAAGGAGGAAGTGGTTAATCTTTGCAGCAGGGGTGGAATGTGGAGGGGAGAATTAGAAAAGAGTTCATAGAAAAAAATGTTTAAATTGAGGCTTCTTGGTTGCATCTGGGGAAGGGAACCTAGTAGCTGGGAGACAAGGATGGGAGAGAAACCTGAATTTCGAATCATCTGAATATATTCCCATTCCTAAAATATTTAAAATAAAAATAAAGGGGCACCTGGGTGGCTTAGTCGGTTAAGCGTCCACCTTCGGCTCACATCATGACCTCAGGGTCCTGGGATGGAGCCCCATGTCAGGCTCCCTGCTCAGTGGGGACTACGCTTGTCCCTCTCCCACTGCCCCTCCCCCCTGCTTGTACACTCTCTCTCATGCTTTCTCTCTCTCTCAAATAAAATCTTTAAAAATAAAATAAAATAAAAATTAAAAATAGTGTTGACTATAGGAGTTCATCTGACAAATGACAAGAAGAAAAACAAGCAGAAGGAACCACTGGCAAACAGGAAAAGAAGAGAAATATGGGGGGCGCCTGGGTGGCTCAGTTGATTAAGTGACTGCCTTAGGCTCAGGTCATGATCCCAGGTCCTGGGATCGAGCCCCACGTCGGGCTCCTTGCTCAATGGGGAGCCTGCTTCTCCCTCTCCTTCTGCCTGCCACTCCCCATGCTTGTGCTCTCTCTCTCTTTGTGTCAAATAAATAAATAAAATCTTTAAAAAAAAAAAAAAAGAGAGAAATATGGTTTTTTTCTGACTTACCAAGTGATCTGGAAATACTAATAATCATACTACCAATAACAGTAATAATAATAGTTAATACTTTTGGGGAGCAATTACTAGTGTCAGGTACCATTCACTTAATCCTTATTTAAATCCCAGGAGAGCCTATGAAATACAGGTTCTCTCCAATTCAGATGGAGAGAGTGAGGCACACAGTTACTGAGTTTACAGAGCTAATATGTATCAGAGCCCTAATTCAAACCATGTTGTCTGTCCCTAGCAAGCAAGTATACAGGTTTAAAAAAAAGTGTTAAAGGAATATATTATACTTAGTACAAAATTAGATTCTAGTTTCAACTTTGCTACTAACCAGAGAACCTTAGACACTTAGTCATTTACCATTCCTGGGTTTGGTTGTTTCATTGGCAAAAGAAAGCATGGAGTAGCTCCAAAATTCAACAAAACCTAAAGCTAATAGCCAGTTTGGGGAATAAGACAGGCATGTACAAGCCGTGCAGAACATGGAATAAGCTAGCTACTAAATTTGTATGGATGTGTTTAAGTACATTCATAATTCATTTTAAAAAAATGAATACTTGGGGGGGGGGGAGCACCTGGGTGGCTCAGTTGGTTAAGCATCTGCCTTCAGCTCAGGTCATGATCTCAGGATCCTGGGATGGAGCCCTGCAGCTTGGGCTCCCTACTCAGCAGGGAGTCTCCATCCCCCTCTCCCTCTACCCCACCCCCCCTCCTGCACTCATGTATGGGAGTGAGCTCTCTCAAGTAAAATAAAATAAAATAACCTAAAAAAAAAAAATTTTACTATTGGTGGCAGAGCACTTTGGTCCACCAACCAAACTTGAAAAATAATTTTAATAGAGATTTTGTCAGGGAGTTATTGTAGCAAAATTCTACCCACATTTATTGTGAGATGCTAAAATCACTCACTTTTGCAGCACCCTCCTAAATTCATGTAACCTTATAATAATTATTACATACCCAGAGAAAAACATGTTTAGCATTTCCCAATTTATTTAGGGATTAAGTTAACTCAGCAGCAGCTGTAACTTTTTGTAACTAGAGTATAATAAATCATGTAATTGTTTTTTTATAATCTACTGATAACACGATTTGAACTAGAAAATACCAAGATAGAGTGAAAATAAGTGTTCCGTCATCCTTTAGGGATAATGCCAAACGTACTTAAATCCAACCAACAACTTATAGATGAGCCTGAAGGGGGCAAAAAGTTCACTTCTCCAAATCCACCCTGTGAAAAAATAAGGGTATGGAAAAAACGAAACTAAAATAACAAAAAACATACAAAACGCCCAATGAAGCAATCTGCCACAATGCTTTAATTAGAATTTTTTTGTTTTTAAACTTGTCTCGTTATTTGCTCAACACTAAGTACCATATAAAATTAGGACTTAAAATGTTAATCCCATCTACTAAGTATCTTTTTAACATTTTGAAGAAGCATGAAGTTTCTATTGGCTTGAAAGAGAACAGCTGCTATGAATTCCTACCTACCACTGGTAACATTTAAAACTATTCTAAACTTAGTATTTTATTTATAGAAAAGGTAAGCATATAGTCATATAACCGACACAAGCTCTAAATCATAAATTCACTCTTAAAATCTAAACGCTTATATTCAGATGAAATGACAGACTAGAAAAAAACACTACGTACAACAGCAGTTTAAAATCCACAGTCTCCAGTGCATGCTGAGAAAAGCAAAGGCATGTTGCCTCTCCTCCCTGGAAGAATGGAACCTGGGAAACAAGGGAAGGCACCGGGGACACGGGCACACAATCTACGGAAAACTTTCCCGGCCGGCAGCGGCCATCTCTACCGGGTCATTATTCAGGTTTCTGCTTGGAAACAAAGTAAAGGCTCCCCTCCAGAGTAAAATCAGCCAGTCCGCGCGACTTTGCCGAGTCAGGACCTGAACGAGTTCAAAGCGATCAAAGAGCTGTGTTCGACTTTATAACTTGGAAATGCAGTTCAAGTCGCTTATTCGCTTCTTAAAGAAGGCAAGTACAGTACACCAAAAACAAGCGAAGTCTCTCGCGAAGGGAGGCTTGGCTTCCTAGGGTTTAATTTTCCCATCACCGGTATAAGTCGGAGCCCCACTCCACCATACGATCGCCCCATCTTTAGCAGGTATCGGCGCGCTCTGTGCAATGGGTTAAGCACGAAGCAGTGAATGAACACCCGGCCGAGGGGAAAAGAAACACACGGGAGGATGGGGGGTGGGGGGTGTGCAGAGGTCGCGAGTCTGGCCGCAGAGAGCCGCGGAGGCCACGGGGCTCAGCCCCGGGCCGACGCGCCCTGGCCCAGAGGGACTGCGGAGCGCGGCGGGGGCGCGGCGAGCGGCCGCAGAGGGACGAAGCGCGCGGAGGGGCGGCCGGCCGAGGCGAGAGGTCAGGTCGCCACGGCTCGGAGGTAAACAAAGAACGGAGCCCGGGCCGGGCCGAGCCCGGCTGGTGAGAGCGCCGCCGCCGCCAGGCCGCTCGCCGCACCGCGCAGGGTCGGGAGTGCGGCCTCGGCCACTCACCAAGATGCGCTTGAAAAGGTTGCTCTCCTTGGGCGGCAGCTGCACGTTCGGCATCGCGGCCGGCGGGGAGGACGGGTGCCCGGGCGCTGCGTTTCGCGGGGGTGGGCACCGGGGCGGGCCGCTGCTAAGAGTCGGGCAGCGGGCGATGGGTCAGTTCATGGCCTGGAGTTGGGGCCGGGCAGGCCGCTGGGCAGGCCGCTGGGCAGGGCTGGCAGTGGAAGGGGAACGCGATCCGGACTGGACACGCGCGGCTCCCGCCCTGCGGACCGGCGAGCGGCGGCGGCTCCCGCGCGCAGCAAGATGGCAGCCGGAGCCCGTCCCCTCGAGCGGGGCGGTGTGCGCCTGCGCCGGGCGCCCCGCGGCCAGAGGCGGCGGGGGACTCCGGGCGGCTGGCACCGCGGCGTGCAGAGTGTCTGGTCGCTTCTGTCACCGGCCCCTGGGCGCCCCTCCTAAGTCACTGATTGTTCTGTGCTGATTGCTAAGCTTGCGGCCCAACAGAATGTGAGTCAGACTTTTTTTGATTTCTCTCCACTCAGGAACTTAAACAGTGCTTGGGCTCAAAGTAAATTCTTGATTCAGGACGAAACTTGTTTTCCTTCTTTTCTCCTCCACTTAGACTTTGAGAAAAGCCTTCTCTTTCCAGTGCGGACCCAAGACAGATTCACAACGTATGTGCGGTCCTTGGACGGGCCTTGAAATGGACTAATGTGAACGCTTGTTTGAAATGTCAGAAAAAAATACTGCCCGCAGTTTAGAACAGCCTACCGTTGGCGGTGAAAATTATGATGGTTTTATGGGGCCATTGAGTCTCCAAGTCTACCTACCCTTTCTCCTCCGAAAGTTCCCCTTCATACAAGCCATATAATAAGGAGAGAAACAATATTCAAACCCAGGATCTTCCAACTCTGGGACGCTGTCATACCCAAAACGTAGCCTGGTGATAGAAATGTGTGAGTCTAGACTAAAGATAGGCATATCCATCGATGGCAAGCACAGCCATGCATACAATGTAGGTTTAATATTAAGGACTATGTAAATATTAGGTGCATAAACTTATTTATACATGTTCCGGATCTTAATTTGGTCATATTTGTGTGACTACAGAGGAATTGATGCGTAAGTGCATTGAATGGGCTGTAATCAGAGCTGGGTTGGGGCTTATTGGAGCTTTCCTTTAGCCTGAGTTTGTTTGGAGATGGAAGAAGGTATCACAGGAGTCTTTTACCCTTGATCTTAGCCAAAAGGCCGAGAAGTCTTTTAAAATAGGGAAGGGCTGGCTCAGTCGGTGGACGATGTGACTCTTGATCTCGGGTTGTGAGTTCGAGCCCCATGTCGGATGCAGAGATTTTATATATACATATATATATTAGAAAAATAAAATAGAGACAGGACTGTTATTAAAAGGGGGGTAGGTTCAGAGGGCCCTGTGTGTTCTGGACAGACCCCAGGCTCCTCAAGCTACTAGAGAGGAATTGGCAAGGAGAGCTTCATGGGAATTTAGCTGAGCTGTACCTGAACTGGTTGGCGGTAGTCTTCTAGACAACAGAGCAGGGCAGAGGGCGCTCTCAGCACCCTCATACCCAGCCACGTCCATAGTCCTTACCCAATGACTCTCCTTGGACATGGACTTTTCTGGAATGTACCTCATTCCGCCGGCTCAAGCTATTCTACCTCACCTCAAGGCCGATTTCAAAATGACAAATTGAAAAAAAAAAAGTGGAAAAAAAGCATAGTGCCAACTGTAAATATTTTGGAGGCAAGTAATGTTTATCTTTTAGGAAAGTTTCCGTGGACCTAGTACAGCCTGACTCATTACAAATCATTAACTGTCTCCATTCTCTGTGGTAGCTGCTGGATCTTCACCATGACCTGGCCCCTAAATCAGGCCGCTGGTGCTGGTTCTTCATTTGCACTCAGCAGCTTCCCACCCACTGCCAACTTCCCTTCCTCAGCCTCCCCAGCATCTCCCAGCAGTGCAAAGGAAACCTGCAATCCCAAACACTGAGAAGTGGGTAGTTATAAACACTCATCTTTAATATTTTTCTCATCTGCCTTGCACGCACCATGACATGTGAAGCGCGCATACCTGGTTGTCTACATTAGGGTGGGAGTGAGGGGAGAGGTGAAGACTTGAAAAGAATGTCAATAGTGGGGACCCCTGGGTGGCTCAATCTGTTAAGTGTCGGACTCTTGGTTTTGGCTTAGGTTATGATCTCAGGGTGGTGAGATCAAGCCCCACATTGGGCTCCATGCTCAGCAGGGAGTCTGCTTGGGTTTCTCTCTCCCTCTCCCTCCTGTGCACGCGTACGCACTCTCTCTCTCTCAAATAAATAAGTAAATCTTTAAAGAAAAAAAAAGAATGCCAATAGCGTTGCTGGTAGTTGTCAACGTAAGTCTTAGAGTGTGTAAAGGATGTAATGCATGCACAGTCAGAAAGCCTGGATTAACCAGTGGTTATAATTTTATTACTGACTTCCTGTTTAGTCTGGAGCAAATCTTATTTCTACCTTTCAACAGAAAATGAGGTTATAATAATACTATTGTAATCTTTCAGAGCAGGATTGTGTGAATGTAATGCTTTATCATTTTTAAGCCCACAGGAAAAAAATCAAAAAAAACCCCACATGCATTGTAAATCTGAGTTCACTGTCTCTCAGGAAGAATGCTGAAGCCCGATTGGGGGCATCGTGGGCCTCCACCAAATGTTGCTTCCTGGTGCTTCAGGCCAGGTGTACCTCCTTTAGAATTATGCATACGGTACAATAATAGCAACAACATCTATGAAGACCTTTTTGCATATATGATATGGGCCAGTGATTCTCTTGCTAAGCTTAGTAGACTCAAGGAAAAAAGAATCTAGAAAAGGATGGCCTCCAGCCCATATACACAGCATATCTTATAGAACTCGCTGACATAGTTTGCTGCTATGCCTACAACCAATTGCACCATGTAATTAGAGGCTGATGGGAAAAGAACTCATCAGGTTGCATAATGCATTACACCTCAGATTCCCTAATGTGTCTAGTTTTGGAGAAAGCAAGAGTACTTCATTCCTCCCTGGAACTCGATCCCATCTCCTTTGGCTTTTCCTGAACTTTTATTCATCAGTTGCTCCCCCTGCTGTTTGCATTTTCTCCCTCCTTATATAGCTTGTATTCTAACAATAAATCAACAAGATCCTCCTATCCAGTCATTCCAAATGGCAAGATTTCATTCTGAGGGTTGCTGGAGTGGTGGGGGGTGGGAGGGATGGGGTGGCTGGGTGATAGACATTGGGGAGGGTGTGTGCTATGGTGAGCGCTGTGAATTGTGTAAGACTGTTGAATCACAGACCTGTACCTCTGAAACAAATAATACATTATGTGTTAAAAAAAAAAAAAGGAAGAAGATAGCAGGAAGGGAAGAATGAAGGGGGGAAAATCGGATGGGGAGACGAACCATGAGAAACTATGGACTCTGAGAAACAAACTGAGGGTTCTAGAGGGGAGGGCGGTGGGGGGAGAGGTTAGCCCAGTGATGGATATTAAAGAGGGCACATACTGAATGGAGCATTGGGTGTTATACTCAAACAATGAATCATGGAACACTACATCAAAAACTAATAATGTAATGTATGGTGAGTAACATAACATAATAAAAAAATAACATATTGTGGATAGTTTCTGAAATAAATAACCCTTAACAATTTAAAAAAAAAAAAAAAAGATCCTCCCAGACTGGGAATTCCTGGGGAGGAAATAAAACAAGGTCATGTGAGGGCAGTGGGGTTTGAGGGAAGGACTACTTTAAACCACGTACTCAGGAATGACCTCTGGGGAGGTGATAACATGTGAACAGACCTGAAGAATGAGAAGTGAGTTAACAAGGAAAAAGCTGGGACAGCATATTCTAGCTGAAGGGAGCCACATGCAAGTGCCCTAATGCAGGGACAAGATGAGCATGGTCAAGGCATAAAAGGGACAGGTAAGAACTTCAGTTATGAGATGAAAAGCGGTTCAGTTGAAAACGTAGGCCAGTTTGTGCAGGGATGGCCATCTCAGGCAATGTGGTTTGGTTTGGTTTGGTCCTAAGTTCAGCAGGAAGCCATCGAAGCACCTTAAGCAGGAAAGTGGCATGATCTGATTTCTTTTTTAAAAGGTCACTCTTCGGGCACCTGAGTGGCACAGCCAGTTAAGTGTCTGATTCTTGGTTTCTGTTCATGTCATGATAATCAGGGTCAAGGGATCAAGCCCCATTTCCGGCTCTACGCTCAGCATGGAGTCTGCTTGAGATTCTCTCTCTCTCTCAACCCCTCTGCCCCTCTCCCTGCTTGTGCGCGCACACACACACACGTTCTCTCTCAAATAAATAAATAACATCTTAAAAAAAATAAAAGGTCACCCTGGGGGTGCCTGACTGGCTCAGTCCATAGAGCATGCAACTCTTGATCTTTGGGTCATGAGTTGAAGCCCCACATTGGGCATAAAGCCTACTTAAACACACACACAATTAAAAGGTCATTCTGACTACCTATGGAAAATGGACAAGAAAGATAATGAGGTTTTTTCTGGGAAAATGGTAACTCTATTTGTTCCTTAAGATTTGGCTTCTGCCTCCAACAGTCTTCTGAAAATGTTGTCTGAAATCTCAAGAATGCATTTGTTCAATACTTAATTACTGAGCACAATGTGACAAGCAGTCTTCTAACAAACAAAAACATCCACCCTCATGAAGCTTACATGTTAAGGATCACCTAGCAGCCAACTCTTAAAGATTTTTTTCAGTCCGTGGTTGACCACACTGTCCTCCTTAACTTTTCCGCCTTAGGTCACCAAGACCCTGAAGAATCCTGGGTTTTCTCCTCTTCCCAGTCACTCTGTGGGTCCTCCATCAACTCTTCTTCTTCTCCTAAACATTGGTTGTCTAGACAACTCTGCTTTCTTTTTCAACATCAGCAATAAAATATGTTCATCGAGTACCTGCTACTCACCAGCAAAACCAGCAGAATTAATAAATCTTCCTGCTCCCATAGCTTCCATATTAGCACCAAACCGATTTCAAATCTTGTCTCTAGTTTCAAGCCTTCTTTTGATCTCCTAGCCTTTATTCCCACTTTTTTGTGAAAGAGCTCCATCTGTGGGTCTTCCAAGCATTTTCTACTTGGACATAAAAATAAAACTTAACCTTCCCATCAAACCAAGTCCTGACTTCCCTATTTTTATTAATGACGGCACTCCTGTAGTTAAAATTCTCTGATCACCTTGACTCTTCTTCATTATTCCCCACATCCAAGTTGCCTAGTCATTTAGATGCTAAATCTGTCGCGTTTCTTCCTTTCCTCCCCTGATTTTCATTCCCTCTCCACCTTAAAACTAAATATTGCAAAAATCCCTAACTGGTGCCTCACTTTCAGACTCTTCTCTCCATTTCATTTTGCACATTGCTTCTAGATATGTCCATGTGTTGTTTCTATCCAAAAATCTAAATGGGTCTCTCAGTGTATCAAAACTTTTGTTTTATTGCATCAAAACTTTCAGTGGCTCCCCATTATCTAGAACTCAGTCTATTCCCAGGTTTTTCTTTCCCTTTGCTCCTACAATTACCTTATATAGCAGGGGAACCAGTGGCTATAACAGGTCCAGGGTTTTCTAAATTCCATACTCTTGCTCAACCTAATAATTAGAGATTGTTCTTTCAGTGCCTGTTTTTTTTTTTTAATCCTTCACCTCAAATGTCAGGACTTTCATAAAATCTTTCTAAGTCTTTCCAGTGGATCTGATCTCTCTTTTCTATAAATTTACATAGCACTTTGTCCTTCTTTTAGGCCTTTGTCTTACTGTTTTATGTTTTATAAATTGTAAGTTGTCTGAAGGCAATGGTTGTCAACCTTGGCTGCACTTTTGCATCACATTAAGAAGCTTAAAAAACTGGGATGCCTGGGTGGCTCAGTCATTAAGCATCTGCCTTCAGCTCAGGTCATGGTCTCAGGGTCCTGGGATCATGCCCTACCTCGGGGTCCCTGCTCGGTGGGAAGCCTGCTTCTCCCTCTCCCACTCCCCCTGCTTGTGTTCCCTCTCTCGCTAGGACTCTATCTGTCAAATAAATAAATAAAATCTTAAAAAAAAAAAAAAAAGAAGCTTAAAAAACTGATGCCCAAGTCCTACCTCCAGAAATACTGATTCAGTTAGGGTGGGGTGGAGGTTGGGTTTTAAAAAATCTTCCCAGATGATCATAATATACAACCAGAGTTGAGAACCACTGCTTCAAGCCATTCCATCCTAATCCGGGTTTAAACATGCCTCCCATTCATCTTGAGGTTAAATTTAGATAAGGCACAAAGACAAACAAAAAAACCCGTGTCACCAAAATTCAATTTGGAACCCTAGGTAAAAGCCACAGAGTGCTGATAGGCCCACAAACAGTAGATGTGGTTGGCCACAAACAGTAGAATTGGCATCATTTAAAGCCTCTGGGTCAGCACAGAAACATCATGACACAGAGTTCTCTCAAAACCATCGCCAGATTTACACCACTCCAGGCATCTCACTTCTGTTGTATGCATGTTTATTGGTTTTTTGGCTCTCTGCTTTCTCTGCAAACTCCTCCTACTACTGTTCTCTGGGCCATACTTTCCACTGGGCTTCATCCTCAACCCCTTTACTGACCACTCTCTTCCTCCTCGTTTGAACTGCTACTCAACCCTTCACCAAGGACCTTGTCTCTCATTTTGCATCTTCCTCTCCTCACATACCGTAGGTGTTGGTGGGGGGAGAATCAGCATTTTTTCCCATCCCACTACCTCTCCCAAATCATAAGACTTCACCTTTATTTAAGGAAAAGGAAATTTATTTTGAGTCTGTAACCACCAACTCTATCATTCTCTTCTTCTTTTCATCTTGGTCACTTTCCTTCATTTGTTCATTTGCCAACTGACAGTCCTTTCAACTTCACTCATAGTATCCATCTACTATGATTCCAGTATCCATGTGGATGATTCAAAATCCTAGCCTTTGATAAACTATGGTACATCCAGACAATGGAATATTATTCTGCACTAAAAAAGAAATGAGCTATCGAGCCATGAAAAGACATGGAAGAATCTTAAATACATATCACTCAGTAAAAGAAGCCACATACTATATGATTCCAACTATATGACATTCCAGAAAAGACGAAACTATTGAGACAGTAAAAAGATCCATGATTGCCAGGGGTTGGGGGAAGGAGGGATAAACAGACAGAGCACAGAGGATTTTTAGGGCAGTGAAAATATTCTGTATGATACTATAACTGTAGATACATGTCATTATACATTTTTCCAGGCCTAGAGGGTTTTGACCAAATTTTGAATCAGCGGCACTTGCCCTACATCTCAAATCGGAAATTCCAGGAATCAACTCTTATTTTTCTAATTATTTTTAAATTACCAGAGATTTGCCAATATTCTTTTGAACTCTAAGGAGACTTCCTACAGTGGCGTGGTATACCTGTTATTGGAGGTGAGAGCCCAGCTTGTGGGATTAGTAGTCTGCCAGTGTAACATTGAGAGAAGTCTTCATTTACTTATTTATTTATTTGGGGGAGAGAGAGTGTGTGGGGAGGAGCAGAGGGAGAAGAACAAGTGGGTCCGTGCGGAGTGTGGAGCCCGACACCGGGCTCGATCCCATGACCCTGAGATCATGACCTGAGCCAAAATCAAGAGTCAGACGCTTAACCGACTGAGCCACCCAGGCGCCCCTTGAGAGAAGTCTTTTTGCCGTTGCATTGAAGCTCCAGCATCCTGCCTTTAGCAGGAAGCCAAAAGCTATAGCTCTCAGAGGGTTGTTCTATATACATCTATAATTTCTGATGGTAGTGACTCCAATCAGATTCTTTTGGGGACAATCCATGTTCTGATGACAATCTCCTATCACTCTTTAAACAAACATTTGTTGATTCCTTTGTCAGTGCCATTCACTCTTCAAGATGCAGGGGATCTAGGTTCACTCACCCCCTCTTCTATCCTCCATACACCTATTCTTCAGTTGCATCTCACTTGCCAGTGTCTGGATCACACCATTATCTCCCTGTCTATTCACTCATTCAACTCACAGTGGTTGAGCACCCATCTGCACCCATTATTTTCTTCTTTCTTCTCTTCTCAGCAAAAACAGTGCCTTCTGGCCTTTGCAGAATTAATTCCTCCATCTATGCTTAGAAGGGAATACATTTCTACCTCCTTTGGAGATTTTACTGCTCTTTCCTTATTCTCTCTTCTCTTCTTAATTACTGTAATCATTTAGGGGCACCTGACTCTTGATCTTGGAGTTGTGAGTTTGAGCCCCATGTTGGGGGTAGAGATTACTTAAATAAATAAATTACTGTAATCGTTTCATAATAACTGTTATTAAACACTTACTCTGGTCCAGGCATTATATGTAATGTGCTATTTTGTATTTAATCCTCATGAAAACCCTATGACAAAAATACCATTATCCTACTTTTACAAATGAGAACTGAAGTTTAAAAAAAAAGTAAATTTGCACTAAATTACAAAATTGAGAAGTAAGGGCCACCTTGCCGAAGCTCCTGCACTTAGCCACTACGCTAAACTGCGTCCCGCAGCTAGTTTCCGTGGATCCTTGACCAGCTTCCTTCAATTCATTTTCAAGGCCACCTATGTTCCTGGGCTTGTGGCCCTTTTTTCCATTTTCAAAGCCAACACCATAGATTCTCTCTCATCTGACCTCTGTTTCCTCCCCACATCTTCATCTTCATAAGGACTCTTGTGATTACACCCACCAAGATAATGCAGGGTAGTCTCCCCATCTCAAGATCCTTAACTTAGTCACATCTGCAAAGTCCCTTTTTGCCATGCAAGGTAACACATTCACAGATTCCAGGGATTAGGATGTGAACATTTAGCCTACCATGTGATCTTGGTAAACTATAACTCTACTGACACTTATGGCTTAAAATCCTTCCAGGGCTTTTAGGAGAAAGCTCAGCCTCTTTACCGAGGTATGCGAAGCCCTTTATGATTTGGTTCCTGCCTGTCTTTTTTTTTTTTTTTTTTTTAAAGATTTTATTTATTTATTTGATAGAGAGACAGACAGAAGAGCACAAGCAGAGGGAATGGCAGAGGGAGAGGGAGAAGCAGGCTCTGCACTGAGCAGGGAGCCCGATGCGGGACTCGATCCCAGGACCCTGGGATCATGACCTGAACCGAAGGCAGATGCTTAACCATCTGAGCCACCCAGGCGCCCCTCCTGCCTGTCTTTATAACCTCACGTCTCCTCACTCAGCCAGACCACACTACTGGTCATTTCTCATCCTGAGTATATATCTGTGATGTCCTTCCTCTCTGTGCCTAGCTAACTCCAACTTGTCCATCAAAACTCAGATTACACATCATCTCCCAGAAGCCATCCCTGCTCGCTACTCCAATGTGGCTGCACCTCTTCCACATTCTCAGAACGCTCAGTACTCGCCTCTCGTATAGCACTCCTCACGCTACATGTCTTACATGTCCATTTCCTCCATTAGACTGAAGTTCCTCTGGATTGGACACAATGTCTTATTTGACTGTGTATTCTCTGTACTTTACAGTTTGGTGCTCAATTAGTCATCTCCTTATAGCACAAAGCATCATTGCATCCTACAGATAGCAGAGAGTCAAAAACATATTAGTTAAAATGAACTACAGTTGTTTTTACCTCCTCAAGAATAGAAAGATAATTTATTATCTTATACAAAAGATGCTCAGAATTTGGGATCTGTGCGCTGTTCCCCAGAACTATAAAATCCGGTGTGAACAACACATTGCTAAGTATAATACAAGAAAAGATTTAGCAGCATCACAAGAGACGTAATTGAGATCACTTGGGAGCTCATAGGGAGGCAGAACTAACCGTGATTAGGTGGATGAGCTGATCTATAAAAGACAACGATTGCAGGAATGATGTCTGTTCTCACCACTGAACACCTAGCACTTAGCAGCATGCTTGGCACATAGGAGGTATTCGATATGGTTTGATGAAGACCATTCCAATGAATTGCACTCCAGACAGAGAAATTAATGTGATGAAGAAAAACCGTGAGGCTTTGAAATGGACAAAAAGATTATGGGACAGTCCTGCTGAGTGGACTGTTTTCCCTTGCCTTTGAGCTATTTTATAACTCCTTTAAGTTGTAGAAAACTGCTAAGGATACAAATGATTCTTGTCCCTGGTGATGCAAATTGTGTATGATGGCGATGCAAATTATTATTGCCTTGTATATATTGACCAACTTTTCATCTTCTTTTTTTTAAGATTTTCTTTTTGGGGTGCCTGGGTGGCTCAGTCATTAAACGTCTGCCTTCGACTCAGGTCATGATCCCAGGGTCCTGGGATCAAGTCCCGCATCAGGCTCCCTGCTCTGTGGGGAGCCTGCTTCTCTCTCTCCAACTCCCCCTTGTGTTCCCTCTCTTGCTGTCTGTCTCTATCAAATAAATAAATAAAATCTTAAAAAAAAATTTTAACACGTGTACATCTCATATCTCTACAAGGATCATAGTCTTACCTTTAAAAAATATCATTTAACAATATGAACAAAAAGACGAGTTTGAAAGTGTGTTTTTGGGAAATAAGGAGTCATCTGGTTGAACTGAAACATGAGATTCTTGGAGGATATCACGATGGAAGAAAGGCTAGATTGGAGTCAGACGGTGCAGAGCCGGAGGGGATGATGCACCATTAAGTGAGACAGAAAACAGGGGGCAGAAACAAGGTCATGGTGCAGCCCAGCCATCTTGGTTCAATTCCCTTTGGCCAAGATACTGTCCCTTGGGCACAACTTGGAGCAAGTCATCTAGCTATGCTGTGCCTGTTTCCTGAACTGGGCTTTGCAACTGAACCTACTACATAGGGGTATTGTGAAGATTGAGTGAGTTAGTTCAATGTAAGACATTTAGAACATTACCTGGTAAAGAATAAGTGCTCAGTGATTATTAACCACTATACTATTGTTACAGTTCACAGTTCTTTGTCCGAAGTAGTTGGGTGCACATGTTTTCAAACTTCGGAATATTTTGGATTTAGAAAGGAAAATGTGTACACTGTATGTGGCATAAGACTCTCAATGGGATCTGGGGTAGCACCCTGTAATCCAATACATAAATATTTCTTCAGTAATATATATGAATATTTATTCCAAGTGAGATAAATACAGATATAAATAGCCTCATAGCAGCCCAAGTCAGGATTGCCTGCCAAATTGATTTGGGTTACGGGAGGTTTGCCCCTCAAATAATTTACCAAAACTTCAGTTTTCAGAAATTTTTGAATTGAAAATAAGGGTTTTCAGAGCTTTGGGGACTCAGGAATTGCAGACAACTGTTACATTAACAAAATAAGAAAAGATCAAATTGAAATAGAATTTGGAATCCCGGAAATTGTTAAGAAAACAAGCTTTTTTAAAATTTTATTTTATTTTTATTTTTAAGGATTTTATATATTTATTAGACAGAGAGAGAGAGAGCACAAGCAGGGAGAGTGGCAGGACCCTGGGATCATGACCTGAGCTGAAAGCAGACGCTTAACCACTGAGCCACCCCGGCACCCCAGAAAGCAAGCTTTTGAATTTGATCACCTCTCCACTTTGGCAAAGTTTTCATTTTTCCTTTTAAAAATTTCAAAGTGGGGCTCCTGGGTGGCTCAGTCATTTAAGCGTCTGCCTTCGGCTCAGGTCATGGTCCCAGGGTCCTGGGATCGAGCCCCATGTGTGGGGCTCCCTGCTGGGCAGGAAGCCTGCTTCTCCCTCTCCCACTCCCCCTGCTTGTGTTCCCTCTCTCACTGTGTCTCTCTCTGTCAAATAAATAAATAAATAAAATCTTTAAAAAAAAAATAAAAATTTCAAAGCAAGGGAGACCAGTAGTTGAGAAGGGCAAGTTTTGTAACCAAACTCAAGGGGTTCACCGCTTGGGGTGCATCAAATTGAACACGACCCAGACAGGTGTCGAAAGCAAAGAACTTTTTATTACTTGTCACAAGTAAGGAGACAGGGAGATAGCTCTCAAAGCACTGTCTCCCCATGGGGTTAGTACAGGAGGCTTTTAGTCAGTGTATCGGGGACGACGGGGTAGAGAGCTTGTGTCCGCACACTGGTTCAAGTGTGCATACCTAGCATGTCAACACACTAGGCATACACTTTTCTGTTCAAAAAATGGCAGAAAACTCCACTGATGGGAGATCTTAATATTATAATGAGCTAAAGGCAACCTCAGGACAGCTCGAGGTCATCTGAGCAGGTCCTCAGCCCCAATCCGGCTCTAACAAGCTCACGTAAGGGCAGGTTAAACACCTAGTTGGGTATCTCCTTGGCTGTAACTGTTGGTTCTGCAAAACAAAACACATTCCATCCCTGCCTTTGTCCCATCCTCCTCCTCCTTTCTACTTTTGGCTTTCAACCTCCAGCTTTGAGTATCATCCCATTGCATCCTAGCTAACATTTTCCCTTTATTATAAATGAAGAAGGGATGATAAAATATCACCATTTTGCAACCTCTAGTGAAATAATGGGTCTAGGCAATGAAGAGTTTCTAGTAGCATTTTAAAAACACAACTATATATTTTGCACCTCCCTTTGGAAGTATCTAACCCACCTATAAAGTACTTTTGCCCCCAAAATTTGAATCTGAATCTGATCAAGCCAGTTTATAGGAAATACAGGTAACAAAGGAACATGATAAACATTGCAACACAATGCTGGGAAAATCCAGACTGTGTGACACTTCTCAAGGCAAAAGACCCGGTTTCTTCAACAAATATATTGCAAGGGGGAAAAAAGGGGCTAGGGACCTACTGATTAAAACAAACCAAAAATATAGCAAGAAATTGCAATATATGGGGGTGCCTGGGTGGCTCAGTCAGTTAAACATCTGCCTTCCGCTCAGGTCATGATCCCAGGGTCCTGGGATCGAGCCCCTGCACTGGGCTCCCTGCTCAGCAAGGGGGATGGTGTCTACTTCTCTCTCTCCCTCTCCCTCTGTGTGTGCTCTCTCTCTAGCTCTCTCTCTCTCAAATAAATAAATAAAATCTTTTAAAAAAAGAAACTGCAATATATGGACCTTATTTGGGTTTTTTCCTGAAAATTTTATTTTATTTTTAATTTTTTTTATTAACATATAATGTATTATTTGTTTCAGGGGTACAGGTCAGTGGTTCATCAGTCTTACACAATACACAGCGCTCACCACAATACATACCCTCCCCAGTGTCCATCACCCAGCCACCCCATCCCCCCACCCCACTCCCCTCCAGCAACCCTCAGTTTGTTTACTGAGATTAAGAGTCTCCTATGATTTATATGGACCTTATTTGAATACCAATATGAACAAACAAACTGCCAAAGAGAACAAGAAAAAAATCTGCTACAGTGAGAGAAATTTGAACATGAACTAGGTATTTGGTAATAGTAGGAAGCTATTTTTAGTTTGGGGAGGTGATTATATTTCTTAAAAGTCTTTATCTTCTAGAGCTACATACAAAATATTTATAGATGAAAAGATATGATGTTTAATATTTGCTTCAAAGTAATCCAGTGAGGATGGCAGGCAGAGGGAGGAGGGTAGGTGAAACCCTGCATTGATAACTTCAGAATTTGTGACTGGAGCATGGTGGTTCATTACATGGTTCTCTCTATTTTTGTTTGAAAATTGTTGTAATAAAGAGGGAAGAAATGGAAAGATACATATCTACACATACACACAGTATAGATTTCCTCCACGTAGACCACTTTGGGATCTAAGTTGGAAAAGACTTTAGGGGCACCTGGGTAGCTCAGTTGGTTAAGTGTCTACCTTCGGCTCAGGTCATGATCCTGGAGTTTAGGGATCGAGCACCACGTCCTCAACGGCTCCCTGCTCAGCGGGGAGTCTGCCTACCCCCCCAGCACGTGTTCTCTCTCTCTCCCTCCCCTCACTCACTTTCTCAAATAAATAAATAAAAATCTTAAAAAAGACTTTAGTGCTTATAAAGGGTATTTGAATACTACTGTTAGGAGAAAAAGATGGGAAAATAAAATTTACTGAAACAAAGATTTTAAAATATACAACTCGAATCCGATGTAAATGATTTAAGAAAAATATTTAGCCTGAAATTTAAGATGATATATGGAAGAGATGAAATCACCAAGGAGTTTTAGGAGAGCTTGTCAAAGCCGACTTCGGTACCAGTTTAGGGTGGAATAAAGGGAGTTTCCAGGATCAGTTTGTCTTTGACCTGGCTTTGTTTTTTTTTGTTGTTTGTTTGTTTGTTTGTTTGTTTTTTAGTAGTAGTAGTAAAAGGAAAAGAGTAGGTTGACCTCTTACACTGATTCTGAAAATAATGAGTGATCTAGTTTCCATAACGCCAGCAGGTGGCGCATTTTTTGGCTTTTTTCCCCCCAAGCTAAGAAAAATTTGAGAACCAGTATGAATATATGAAAAGAAGAAATGCTGCCTTTTCATCCTTCGTATTCTGTTTCTCTCAGGGTAAATACTTCACAAGAATAAAAGTAGAATAATCTTTGTTTTGCTGTTTCTTTTCCACTTTAGCGAAGGCTTGGATTTTGTGTTAAATTGTCAAATAATTCCTCGTTTCACTTTTTCTGTAATAAAACATAGCTGATTAAAATCTCAAGTGGCTGCCAATCTTTACACTGTGGGATGCCTCAGGACGTGGTCAAGACCCTAAACTCCAGTGAACCAGAAAGCCAAAGTGCATTTCACAGGGTGCTCTGACCCATCATGCTTTATGGCTTGCGTCCTGGGACTTCATGTTGCTTTCAGTGCCTCTGAAAGTTTCCCAAGTGGGACTGAAGGTTTCAGCGTAGCCTGGGACAATCTCTCCACCCACCCTGGTCCAGCTCCCTGAAGAATGTCCAGGGCTGAGGAAGTCGTGGTGCTCTGTTTCTCTCAGGGAAAGCCTTAAGTGGATGCTTTCTGATGTAGAAGCCCCGCAGCAGGACACAAATCAACCTTCCGTTCATATGATAGACACAGCGTGTCCTCAGCATCTTTGGAACGATCCGGAGGCCTCTGAGAAGAAGCGAAGTGAAAATCCCCATTCTCTACCGCTTTGACTTTGGGCTAAGTTTGCTGTAAATCAATCTGAAAAATAGCTGCAAGTATTTTGTTGTTTGCTCCAAGGCAGAGGAAAGGGACATAGGTCATTTCATTTCTAAGGGAATACCCAATTGTCAGTGCCCATTACACATACGTTCATAATAGAAACTTACGAGATCAACTTTATGGTGAGAAATACCTCAGAGAGGAGCTCTTGGTGCTAATTTAATCAAATGCTATTATTTTTCACTGAATCAACCTTTTTATTACTACCTCTAGAAAAATGCTTCCTGTAATGTATCAGACTCTTTGAAGTAGAACTTAACTTCATAAAATGATTCAATAATAATAACTCCCATAGGCTTTTTCTTTTTTTTTTAAGTTATTTATTTATTTATTGAGAGGGAGAGAGAATGATAGAGAGAGAGCATGAGAGGGAGGAGGGTCAGAGGGAGAAGCAGACTCCCTGCTGAGCAGGGAGCCTGATGTGGGACTCGATCCCAGGACTCCAGGATCATGACCTGAGCCGAAGGCAGTTGCTTAACCAACTGAGCCACTAAGGTGCCCCTCCCATAGGCTTTTTCAATCAAACATTAAAGAATGTCCTTTTTGGAGCACCTGGGTGGCTCAGTCAGTTGAGCATCTGACTCCTGATTTTGGCTCAGGTCATGATCTCAGGGTCGGTGAAATCGAGCCCTGTGTTGGGCTCACGCTCAGCGGGGAGTCTGCTTGTCCTTCTCCCTCTGCTCCTACCCCCACTCGTGCTCACGCTCTCTCTCTCTCTCAAATAAATAAAATCTTTTTTTACTGTCCTTTTTTTTCTTTTATACCTGTCTTGTTTACAATAATACTCATCACAAAACTTCAGGAAATCCAGAATACAACAAAGAAGAAAATAAGGATTACCTATAATTCCACTGGACTTTTAAATATATATGCATCACACATATTTTTTTCTTAAGTAGTCTCCACGCCCAGCATGGAGCCCAACATGAAGCTTCGACTCATGACCCTGAAATCAAGACCTAAGCTGAGAACAAGAGTCAAATGCTTAGCCAACTGAGCCATCCAGGTGCTCCATGCATCATATGTTTTTAAATGGAACTCAGTTTGCTGAGTTGTGTTTTTTTTGAATAACACCCCCCCCCCGCCGCCTCCCTTCTTATTTTTTTTTTGTTTGTTTGCTGAGTTTTTTTTAACAATGTCTTTCATTTAATGATGGATTGTGGACATCATTGCATATTCATAAATATAGATATACCATATTATATTCTTTTTTAAAAAGCATGGAGGAGAAAGCAGTATTTATAGTACTAAGCATAAATGTCTTTAGGGATTTTTTTAAAAAGATTTTATTTATTTATTTGTCAGAGACAAAGAGAGAGAGCACAAGCAGGCGAAGCAGCAGGCAGAGGGAGAAGCAGGGAGCCCGATGCAGAACTTGATCCCAGACCCTGGGATCATGACCTGAGCCGAAGGCAGATGCTTAACCAACTGAGCCACCCAGACGTCCCTTTAGGGACTTTTTTTAAATTGAGAAATAAAATACATAAAGTGCATAAAGTTTCATGTATATCCCAATAAATTTTTACACACGTAAATGTGTTTGTTTTCTTGGGCTGCCACAACAAAATACCATAGACTGAGTACCTTAAACAACATAAATTTATTTCTCACACTTTGGGAGGCTGGGAAGTCCCAGATCGAGGTGCTGGCAAGGTAGGTTTCATCCTGAGGCATCTTTGTCTTGGAGAAAAAGAGAGAAGAGAGAACTTGCACTCACAAGCTCTCTGATGTCTCTTCTTAGCAGGGCACAAATATTACTAGATCAGGCCTTCACCTTTATGACTCACTTAACCTTAAAGGCCTTGTCTCCAGTGTCACACTCACCGGAGGGTCACACTGCGGGTTACCTTCAACATGTTAAATTGGGGGGGGGGGCACACAATTCAGTCCATAGCAGTAAGGTTATTTTTTAAGAAGAATAAAGCTTTCTATACTATATTACTTAAGTTATATATCTGCATACACAAATCAAACGAAAAAATGATTTTATTGGATAATTTAGGAGAATGATTTTTGTGGATCCTTTGGCATTTGTTCCCTACTGGAACATAAACTCCATGTGGGCAAAGATTTGTGTCTTTTCTCTTCATTGCTAAAGTCTCATGTCCAGAACACAGTGAGTAGCGTATAACTGGTGCCCATTATTTATTGAATGAACAATGGAATGTTTTCTTTTTTCTTTCTTTTTTTGGAGGAGGGAGGCAGTATCAGAGCTTAGGAGTCACAGAACACTAAGACAGACTACCTTGATTGAATCTCAGTTCTATTACTTACCAGTTCTTTTACCTTTGACAAGTTACTTAAGCTCTCTGTGCCTTAGTTTTCTCTTCTGCAAAATGGGCATTTCAGGGTTGTTGTGGTAAGAATTAATTAATAGGTTTAAGCCATTTAGTATAGGATTTAATATATACTAGGTAGAAGTAAATACCTTGAAGTAGGTAATGTTAGATATTTGCATTTAGGGTTAATTGTCCTTTTTATATGCAGTCACAACCTAAGAAAATATCCTGTGAAGTCAGTTATATGGGATGATGGTCGCCTTGGCTTTTGATAAAGAAATATTGAGACATAGCGGTTATGTGACTTGTGATATTTAAAGTAAGGCAGTATATTTGCATTTTCCTGGAATTGTTTATTAGTTGGATTTTTATAATTATTTAATCACTAGTTTACAAACTCTGAACCTAGTTTAACCCCCTAAATTCTATATATGCATGCAACATCTATGAAGTCATTAATTTGTGGATATATATAGTCTCCTATCTTTTGGACCCTGTTATGATTTTTAAAAATACAAATTTATATCCTCCTTTAGTTATTAGGCATTTTCGCAAGCAGTGGAAGCTGAAAGTACAACTATTAACATGCAGATCCCATGGGGGGAAAAAATGGGAAAAAGAAATAAAAACAAAAACAAAAAAACATGCAGAATCCCTAAATCTGGGGATGATGAAAAGGGAGTCCTCAAAAAAATAAATAAATAAATAAAATAAAAATTAAAGAACAACTGCTTAAAAAACAAACAAAAAACCCCACTTCTTTAGTGGCTCCATTATATAATTTCCATATATGAGGAAATTCTTGTAATTTCATATTAATATATTGTAAATCTTGATCTCCTAATCAGAATTGTAGAGAATCTCTTTCCTGTGTTTGCCTGTAACTATGAAACCAGAGGTCCACTTTTGGCCCACGGCTTGGAGGCCAGCCTGGGCATAAACTACAACTCCCAGGATTCCTGGGTGGGAGCTCCTGGAAGTTGTGGTTCATTCTGCATTCCGCTACCGCCCACCCTACCTATCCTGTCGCAACCCGTGCCCTGGGCTCGGGCTCCGAATGGGTACCGCCCATGGTCATCTCCTGGAATTTTCTTTATTGCTTTGTCATTTTTTTTTTTTTTTCTTTCTCGAGTTGTCATTTTTCTGTTGTGTTTCCCCTGTTAGCTGTTACGCACACCCAAGGACGGCTGCTGAGGAGAAGCTGAGAGCAAGTGTTAACCCGGAAGGTGTGAACCCGGAAGTGAAAGTGAGACAGTGTCTGTCGGGCTGAAATGTAGCAGGTCACAGAAGGTTCCGGCTTCAGAAAGGAAAGCTGTCGTCCTTTGTTCTTTTTCTTAGGTACTCACAATTATTTTTTTTCCTCTTTTTTTTGATCTTAGAAAAAGTATTTTTCCACCCCCATTTTTTTTTTTCCATGTTGCCTCGGTAGGATCCCTCCGTGTACTGAGTTACAAAGTGTGGCTTACACGTGTTGCTGTAGCGCAGGCTTGGTGTCCCTTCTGACCTGCCGACCTAGAGTATCAGAGTAACGCTGCTACTGCGGTGGGTGATGGGGAAGACGGGCGGTGCTCGGGCACAGGTAACCCTAGCGAGTGGTTTGTTGTGGTGTTTGTTTTGTTGTGTTCTCTTAACATTGAGGTTCAAGACCTTAAGAGTTACTCATTCTACTACTGTTTCTAGGATGGAAATTTTAGCTAGAAGTGTTCTAACAAAAATGTGTCATCCTTTGGTCTGTTTTTTCAAATGGACACACTTCTCTGATGTGCTTGAGACTAGATGTAAAGACACACGGGAACTTCTGCTGAAGGACTGTAACGTGTGTGGCTGCTGGGCATTGGTGCGTTTTTCCACAGTCTTTTTCCAAATGGGCTTCAGATGTTAAAGTTCATTGGCAGAATCCTGCAAAATCTGAATGTTTTGGAGACCATTCTGAATATGTTATTTTCTAGGAGATAATGATATTCAAGTTAGCTGACTTACAATGATCAAATGAGTTAATAAATGAATGCACCGCCTAGTGTAGTAGGAACACGGGAAACAGTAAAAGTTGATTCTCATAAAATTTGGACCCTTATTTCAACTTTGAACCTCAGAATTTTAGGAGCAAAGTGTTTTTCCTAAAATACTTTATCTTTTCCCTTTCTTAATAAAACTATTCTGTGCTTTTGTTAGCTTTTGATTATGTCTATTAGAGGGGTGAAGAACAGGAAATTCATGTACACAGCCAGTTTCACCTAACTTGTAATTTTTTAAAGTAACTATTTTTTCCTGATTGTGACAGTAATACGTGCTGTGGGTATAAAAATATTAAAAACACCGAAAGGTAGAAAAAACAGAAAGCAAGCAAAAGGTATCCACAATCCCACAACTAGAAATCATCTTATTAACGTTTTGGTGTGTTTCTTTTTTAGGTTGTTTTTTTTCCTCAAAAAATATTCTGTTTACCTTTTTTACTTATATATCATATATCATAGAAAATCTTGAAAACCTAATTGAGATTATATTGTTTTGCATTCTGCTTTTTTCACTTAATGCAAATAATGCCACCCTCCCTTTTTACCTGGCCTACTTTCTTAGTCTGTTAATATCTGAAGTTTTCATCCTTCAGGATCTTAGCTGAAAGGTAAGCACCTGATTGTAGAATTGAGAATGGAAAGCGCTGAGCTCTGAACAGGCAAACTGCATTCTAGTATGAGCTCTGCCTCTGTCTGGCTGAGTAAATAATCATGATTAAGTTACTTGACTTCCTTGGACATCTGGATACCTAAAATTAAAGAATTAGACAAGAAAACAGTTAATATTTCCTTCAAACTTTAGAAATCTATGTATATGTGAACCACCTAAAACTTGCATGATTATTTCATACCTTTCAAGTGCTTGTTGACGTACTCAGTTCTAGATCCTGGATACTTTCTAGGAAGTAGCTGATTGAACCCAGTCTATTGATGTATTTATTAATTATGCTCCTACTCATTTGCCATCGTTAATTATATACATTGAGTAAATAGAAAACCGTGCTATCTTCGTTTATTTTAATATGTTAGATTCAGAGGTATGAAGAATTATTTTCCTTTTATGAATTACTGAATTTTCAGACTGTGTTTGGAGCTGCCTGTGCCCATGAATGGAACAAGATTTCTTGAGGCTCCTTCCAGCTTTTGTATTTGTAGAGTTGATTTTTTTTTTTTCAGATTGTGTTTATTATATTTCAGATGCTGAGATGAATCGTCACCTGTGTGCTTGGCTTTTTAGACATTCATCTCTTAATGGTCCCCGCCAGTACCACCTCCAGCCCCAATCTCATCAATTTACACAGATCCATCTTAATACAAGGCTGTGGATTTTTAGACAAAACAGGAATCGCATTCTCCATCATCTGCTAAATAAGAATTGTCCCAGGAGATATTGTCATCAGTCCAAGATGCTGTGGAAGCATAAAGCACTACAGAAATATATGGAGGACCTGAATAAGGAGTACCGGACGCTTGATGAGTGTTTGCAGCATATGTCTGTGAATGAAGGGGACCGGAAGTCCTTGAATCGAAGGCATGCTGAGTTGGCACCACTTGCAGCCATTTACCAAGAAATTCAGGAGGCTGAGCAAGCAATTGAAGAATTAGATTCAATGTGTAAAAGTAGGTAAAAGATATGTGTGTGTAAAGGATGTTATTGATTTTATAGGTTAAAGCTTTCTTGAATGCAGTCTTTTAAAAAGCTTAGAATGAATACAGTCTATACTCGGAGAAGACAGGATTCTACCCTGGGTGTTTGATGTATTTTGGCTACTAAAAATCAACTACTAAGAGACCAAACTCCTCGTGGTGCTTGCCAAGAAGTTTTTAGGGTCTAAGAGACTGAATATTGACCTTTACCGAAGCTTTAATTTACTGAGCAGGCCTTTACTGAGCACTTTCCTACATACATGGCAGAGACACAAAAATATAGTTCCTACCCCATCAAAGGGTATTATTTCATCCAGGTATTATTTCATCATCCCAGAAAGAACCCTGCACCTTGTAGCCACTTGCCCCAATGCCCCCTTCCCTACCAACCCGAGGCAACTGCTAATCTACTTTCTAGATTTACTTATTTCAGGCATTGTATATAAGTGGAGTCATATAATTTGTCCTTTATGACTGGCTTCTTTCATTTAGCATAATATTTTCTTTTTCTTTTTCTTTTTTTTTTTTTTAAAGATTTTATTTATTTATTTGACAGAGAGAGAGATAGCGAGAGCAGGAACACAAGCAGGGGGAGTGGGAGAGGGAGAAGCAGGCTTCCCGCCGAGCAGGGAGCCCGATGTGGGACTCGATCCCAGGACCCTGGGATCATGACCTGAGCCGAAGGCAGACGCTTAACGACTGAGCCACCCAGGCGCCCTAGCATAATATTTTCAAGTTTCATCTATGTTGTAGCATGTATTTGTATTTCATGTCTTTTTATTGTGGGACTATATTCCATTGTATGGATCTACCACATTTTATTTTTATTTATCCATTTATCACTTAATGGATATTGTGTTGTTTCCACTTTTTGGTTATTATGAACAATGGTGCTACAATTGCCTATCATAACTCTACATTTGACCTTTTGAGGAGTTGCCAGACTGTTTTCCAAAGTGGCTGCACCATTTTTACTCTGCCCTTTTGATTCTAGCTATCCTAGTGGGTGTAAAATGGTATCTGAGTATGGCTTTGATTTGCATTTCCCTGATTAATGATGTTGAGCATCTTTTCATGTGCCTGTTGCCCATTTGTATCTCATCTTTGGATAAATGACTGTTCAGATCCTTTGCTCGTTTTTAAAATGAGTTATTTGTCCTATTAATGAGTTGTGAGAGTTCTTTATATTATAGCCACAAATTCCTTATCAGATATATGATATGCAAAACTTTGCTCCTATGGGTTATCTTTTGAAGCACCATAATTTTTTAGTTTTGATGATGTCAAATTTATCTTTTTTTCTGCTGTTGCTTGTGTTTTTGGTGTTATATGTAAGAAACTGTTGTGTAACCCACGGTTACAAAGGGTACATCTGTGTTTTCTTCTGAGGTTAAATTTTTTTTTTAAAGATTTTATTTATTTGTTTGAGAGAGAGAGTGAGAGAGAGACAGAGAGAGAGAGAGAGAGACCACGAGCAGGGGGAGGGGCAGAGGGAGAAGCAGGCTCCCGCTGAGCAAGGAGCCCAATATAGGATTCAATCCCAGGACCCCAGGATCATGACCTGAGCCGAAGGCAGACACTGAACTGACTGAGCCACCCAGGTGTCCCGAGAGTTAAATTTTTTAACCTTACATTTAATTCTTTGATCTGTGTGAGAGGTGTTTATTTTTAGTTTTGATATTTCTTAATATTGCTATTGCCTTAACATTTTTTCTCATATGACAATTTTCCAAAATGTACAGAAGTTGAGACAAAAACACAATGGACTAACCTGGGATTCAACATTTATCCAGATAGTGCTATAGGCTTTTAGTTTCTAAACTTTCTTCTGTGCTCCATCCTGTTCCATTAAGTGTTAGAGATGTTAAGCAATGTCAAGGCCAGTCACAGTTATACCTGTAAAGTCCTGGATGTCCTACCTTCTATTGGTGGTACCATGAGTTTCTCACTATGCTTAATGAGGATTTTTTTTTTTTTTTACTCTGCATTATGCCACTCAAATTTGTAATTAATTAGTTTGGGGAAGGTTCTTTGCATATAATAGGAACTTACTAAATGCTTATAAATTAAATTGACATAATCTCTTTGAGCCTTGGTTGTATCACCAGTATACAGTGGTGTATACATTGTATCACCATATAACTGAGATTGGATTGGGTTGTTTCTGAAGTCTCTTCTAGGTCTAAAAGTCTGCTCTTCTGTAATAACAGTGATAAAAGCAACATTTACAGCCCTACCACGTGCTAGGCACTAAGCTAAGTATTTTACAAATATTATCTCATTTGAATATTCACAATAATCTTATGAGGTAGGAATTATTATTAATGTCCCCATTTTATTGATGAAGAAACTGAGAGCTTAAAATGCCAAAGGTCACTCAGCCAATCAGGCAAGGAGCAAGGATTTGAACCCAATCAGTGAGATTCCACAGCCTCTATTCTTAGCCACTGCACAATGAGTCCAGTTCCAACAGAGTCTGCCTCTGTAGTGTACCTTTCATGAGTCCCCTTCTTATATCTTTATTATATCTCATCCTGGATAATTACAATACATTCCTGACTTGTCATGCCACTTCCAGGCTTTCCCAGTCCACGTACAACTGTAATCAGATTACTCCCCTGCTCAAAATCTTCAGTAGCTCCCATTGCCTATAAATATAGATTTCTCGATTTGTTATTTAAGAGCGTCTGCAGAAGGGCCCCTGGGTGGCTCAATCAGTTAAGCATCTGCCTTCAGATCAGGTCATGATCCCGGGGTCCTGTGATTGAGTCTGCTTCTCTATCTCCCTCTCCCTGCCCCCCCACTTGTGCTCTCTCTCTCTCTCATAAATAAATAAAATCTTTAAAAAAAAAAAAAAAAGAGCTTCTGCAAAGTGACACCAGCTTTTCTGTATAGTGTATTAATTCCCTTTGCATATGCTACCTTCCAAGAAAAATAGAGAACTTGCTGTTCCCTGAATACACATACCCATGTCATCCCATATCTGTCTTTGCACACATTGTTACCCACCAATCTTACCTTGTTAAAATTCATTTCACTTATAAAGTGTGGCTTGGATGTCATACTTTGGCTTCAATCCCCTCTGCAAAACAAAAATGTTACATTTCTCTGTTTTGAATTTTGATCCTTTATATAATTGTCTTAATTTCTGTCCCTTCCTTCATTATGTGTTCCTCAAAGACTGAGCCTGTGTCTTACTCATTTTTAGATTTCCTGCAGCACCAAACATAGGATATAATAGACTCTCAAACCTTTCTTGATATAATGAAATTGAATTAGGTTAGATTTCACACATCAGTAAATAATAAGAGGGCACAAAAATAATTTTATGTGACTGCACATCAGGTTTTTCTGATGTCTTTGACCCAGCAGGTACTTATATGAAGTAATGTCAGCCTAGTTTCCATTTGTGGTATAAGTGCATAATGTGGGGCCACTAGTGATATTAAAATTCTGCAACAGATGATCCATAATTAGAATTTAGTTCAGATGGCATCTATCCAGGAAGCCTTCCTCAAGTGCTAAGGTCTGGGTTAGACCCACTCCTTTATGCCTTCATGGCACTGTCCTGTCACATACTGTGATCGTGTGTACATGTCGATCTTTCCTACCAGACTGAGCCCTTAAGGCCTGGAACCATGTTTTATTCACCCCTGTGTCCCCAACAACTAGCAGAGTATCTGGTGCGTAGTAAGTGTTAGATGTTGAAAGTATGAATGAGGCATAGAATCCCACCAGACCTTAATGACTTCCATGACCAGGAAAGAAATTTCAAAGAGCCTTCTCTGTTTTATAATTATGATTTTTCATTTCTGTTTTCTTCTTTACTATTAAGAATCAAACATTTCTATATCACCTTGCAAGCATCACCACTAACAAATGGAGTCTAGGTACCTAGAGCAATGGAGTCAAAGGTTATGAGATCTACTATCTCTCATTGTTAGCTTTTTTGTTGGGAGTTCCAGGATTTAACTTTCTGCTTTTGAAATGATGTGAAAAGGACCATTGTTTCCATAAAGCAGAGGTTACAAAGATGTTTTGTTTGACTTACAGGGTGTTTTTAAAAACTGTTTACTAGGTATAAATATTTCAAGAGATTTCAAAATTCTAAGAGTTCTTATTTCTGACTTTGGAAAAAAAAAAAAAAAAGGAGGCTCCAGCCCTCCTGGATTACCCACAGTGTGCTGAGTAATGGCTGCTACCTTTAAGACAAGAAATGGTCACTCCATTTACTCCAAAACTTACCTTATTTGAGTTTATATTTAATTAACCAGTCCTTTTTCAAGCTTGTTTTATTAATCATTGATTCCTGTAATTAGTTCTAGACATTCAAATCATAAACTCTTTGGGGCAGTGATCATACTTCTTTACACAATGAATTTTTTTAGATATGCTTCACAAGTACTTATTAATATTCTTTATTCTAACTCTTCTTTTGTATAATCCCTCCTTCACAACTGAAATAAAATTTATAGACAGAATTAGGTAGCTAATTTAAGAGTTTCCCTGTAAGTATTTAAAAACATTTATAATTTTTGTTGATGGTTTGTAGGTCTAAATAAACAAGATGAAAAGCAGTTACAAGAACTCGCATTGGAAGAGAGGCAAACCATTGCTCAAAAAATCCATATATTATATAGTGAGGTATGTTTTAGGAGGTAAACTACTCAATTGTGTTAATATAAAAGAATACTGTTTTACTGGGCTATGCTTTGGTGTTCAAAGTACTTTCTAAACACCAGTTTATTAAATCTTCTTTTATGATAAATGATTAAGCTGGGTTTAGTACTGTAATTTGCTACAGAATGAGATTGAAGCCATTGGGATGCTGAAGAATAAAACATCACTTTCCCCCTCACCTCCATGAGTAACTATATTCCAAAGCTGTTAACTTGCCAGGTGAGGAGACAGATGCTGGTAAAGAAATTTAGTTCACCAAGAGGAAGAATCAGGGGTTCTTTTTTTTTTTTTTTTTTTTAAAGATTTTATTTATTTATTTGAGAGAGAGAGAATGAGAGACAGAGAGCATGAGAGGGAGGGGGGTCAGAGGGAGAAGCAGACTCCCTGTCGAGCAGGGAGCCCGATGCGGGACTCGATCCTGGGACTCCAGGATCATGAGCTGGGCCGAAGGCAGTTGCTTAACCAACTGAGCCACCCAGGCGCCCCAGAATCAGGGGTTCTTAAGCCTTAGAAAAGGGGAGTGGTTCATAGTGATTGTGTTAATTAAGGATTGAAAATTTGCTTTCTGGATAGAGTGGAATGAATCCAAACGTATAGATACTGTTGGTTCACGCAAGTCTTTAGCTCCTTGTAATTCGATGGATGGTTTGTCTAGAAGACCAACGGAAACCACAGTGCCGTATAGCGTCTGTATCTTCTTCCCTTCTGTCCTATTTGCCATTGTCCTGCCTTCAGTCCCCCTACTCTATAGAGGGGCTTGTTGAGAAGGAGGTGGAGGTCTCAGTTACTGTTATCACTGATTTAACTAGCAAGTCAAAGGCAGAAGGATGGTGTCACTCTTGGTCTGATGTTCCCTCCCACAGACTACCATTTCTAACAGAGATGGAGTATTTAAAAAATTGGCAGTAGGGAGAGTCATGACACGTAGGTAGTTTGATTTGAAAAACTTTTTAGTAATAAACAAAAAATAAAATTGCATCCCTTTTCTTCTTTAGAGGGAAGCTAGTTACTTTTTTAGGAAGCCCCTTGTTTTCTTGTCACAGCTCAGAAACTATTTAAGCCTTATCCTGGGAGTCCTCAATATATTCTTTAAGCAGAACAGCGTTACTGAGAACACAGGGCACGACCTAGGGCCCACTGTCATCTGTGGTAGGAGAGAATACACAATCATATGTAAAGAGTCCTCATTTTCTCCAAGTGAACACTTTCAAAGCTTTACTTCATTCATTAGATGAAAGAAGCTACTGTTCAGAACTAATAAGAGGCAAAATCTGAAAAAAATTGAATGGAACACTCCAGACTTTGATCTAAACTTGGGCATTTTAGAAAATTAAGATGATCTGATAGCATTGTGGAGAATACCCTGACAAGTAACTCCATTGTTTGCATGAATTGATCACTTATTTTAGGTCTAATGCAGTCTACTTATTATAGCATTTAATGACTAGACCTCATTGGGATGCTATATGATTTTGTTAATTACTGATTTTTTTTTTTTTAATGTTTGGAGGTCTTTTGTCTAAAATCAAGCAGTAGTATATCATGGAAAATATACACACAAATGCTGATTTTTTTTTTTTCCATTTTCAGCTTTTCCAGAGTCTAGTGCCAAAGGAGAAATATGACAAAAATGATGTTATTTTAGAGGTGACATCTGGAAGAACTACTGGAGGTCAGTTAAATAATTTTATTAAAAATGATCTAAAAAAACAAATTTTACCTTGGTTTGACACACTATAACTTTAAAAGTCCACTAAATGTGTTTCACTATGGAAACAGTTACTCCCTATTTCCCAAAGGGCCTGTACCTAAGAATGGCTCTCTTAAAAAATCTGTGCTGACTGAATATTTTTTGTAATTTTTTAGGTGATATCTGCCAGCAGTTTACTCGGGAAATATTTGATATGTACCAGAATTATTCAAGCTATAAAAACTGGAAATTTGAACTCCTGAATTACACACCAGCTGATTATGGTAGGCATATTTGAGGATTTTGTCCATAGATGATGCTGAAAATTATTTTACCTCTGATCTTGGTTAGAACTGTGTTGTCCCATTTTTTAATTTTTTTTAAGATTTTATTTATTTATTTGAGAGAGAGAATAGGATAGAGCATGAGAGAGGGGAGGGTCAGAGGGAGAAGCAGACTCCCTCCTGAGCAGGGAGCCCGATGCGGGACTCGATCCCGGGACTCCAGGATCATGACCCGAGCCGAAGGCAGTCGCTTAACCAACTGAGCCACCCAGGCGCCCTGTCCCATTTTTTTAAAGATTTTATTTATTTTTGCAAGAGAGAGAGCATGCACGAGTTGGAGGAGGGGCAGAGGGAGAAGCAGACTCCCTGCTGTGCAGGGAGCCCAATGTGGGACTCGATCCCAGGACCCTGGGATCATGATCTGAGCCGAAGGCAGGAGCCCCCTATTGTCCCATTTTTTAAAACGTTTTATCTGTATCTACTAAATGCTGTAATGCAGGCTCATCAATCTCAGCAGCTTTACCAAAGTAGAGGTCTTAAATGCGAGAAGAAAGTGGGAGGTAGTGAAGGAAGGAATGTCTGAATTAGAGAAAATTTCCCTGGGGAGGATAGATAGGTACCTTGCCTTGAAAATCATTGTTCTCTGTATTCAAAGAAAGATATATTAAGGTTTTTTACTCTAAAGAACTTTATCATTTATGTGATAACAATCTGAAAGTATTATCATTTAGACTAAGTGGCCAATGATATATTAGATTTTTTTTTTAACTTCTTAAAAATTTTTTTTTTTTAGAGAGAGGGACAGGGTGGGGAGGGGCAGAGGGAGAGGGAGAGAGAATCTCAAGCAGGCTCCACGATCAGCGCCAAGCTTGATGCAGGGCTCATTCTCACGACCTTGAGATCATGACCTAAGCTGAAATCAAGAGTTGAATGTTTAACCACCCAGGAGCCCCTAACTTCTTAAATTTTTAAAATCTCAAAGTGCACATAACAGAATAATCTTTCCAAGGATCTGGTTTGCCAGTGTTCCAGCCTTACGCCTCTCCTCATCACTCTGCCAAATCCACTGAAATCATTCTTCATAAAGGATTTTATGAACTTTTTTTAAGCTCTCTTTTGAATATATTCTATCTGTCTTATATTCTTATCATTGAAATGTTGAAGTGAAAAATAATCTCCTGGGACCACTGGGTGGCTCAGTCGGTTAAGCAGCCGACTCTTGATTTTGGCTCAGGTCATGATCTCAGGGTCTTGAGATCAAGACCCAGTGGCGCCGAGTCAGGCTCCACACTCAGCGGGGAGTCTGCTTCTCCCTCTCCCGCTGCCCCTCCCCCTGCTTGTGCACACTCTCTCTAAAATAAATAAATAAATCTTAAAAAAAAAAATCTCCCTATTTCATATTCTCTCATAAAAATTTTCCTCACATTTTTATTCTCTCAACTTCTTTATTCATTGTCCTTATTAGCATTTTTTCTATCTTCCCTTTTAGCGTCATGTGTGAGTTTCTTGACTTTTCATCTACTGTCCTTTTTTTTGATGTATTCGATTTTTATGGAAATGCAGAAAAAGTTAATCATTTGTCTTTATTTTTAAGTTGGGCTGATAAAAACTTACACAATGTAAACAGTAGCAAACAATACAAGTCCTTAAACTTTTATTTTATTTTTTTTAAAGATTTATTTATTTTAGAGGGAGAGAGAGAGAGAATGAGCAAGGGGAGGGACAGAGAGAGAGGGAGAATCCCAAGCAGACTCCCCACTGAGCACAGAGCCCGATATGGGGCTCGATCCCAAGACCCTGATCAGGATCATGCCCTGAGCCGAAACCAAGAGTTGGACACTAAACTGACTGAGCCACCTAGGCACCTCAAGTTCTTAAACTTCTATTTATTTATTTTTATTTTTTATTTTTTTAAGATTTTATTTATTTGACAGAGAGAGACACAGCGAGAGAGGGAACACAAGCAGGGGGAGTGGGAGAGGGAGAAGCAGGCTTCCCGCAGAGCAGGGAGCCCGATGCGGGGCTCGATCCCAGGACTCTGGGATCATGACCTGAGCCAAAGGCAGACACTTAACTGACTGAGCCACGCAGGCGCCCCTTGGTACAGGTTTTAAATACGGTCAGTGGTCAGGAAGGGGAATTGAGAGCAGAGGGAAGACACAGCCAGAGCATCCACGTGGTGGAAAAGATCTTGGTGTGTGTGTAGGACAATGAGGAAGCCAGTCTACCCAGAGCATATTTGTAGTGGGAAGACATAGTAAAAGGTAAAAGATCTATATGATTGGAAGAGAAACCGGAGTATGTGATGGGAAGACATAGGAAATGAGTTCAAGGGGGTAGAGTTTGAACAGCCTTAAAAGCAGAACAGGCCTTGATTGTTGGAAAGTAGAGACCTGTTGAAGATTTTATCAGTAAGCATATGATTTGGGGGCACCTGGTTGCTGCAGTCGGTTAAGTGTCCAACTCTTGGTTTCAGCTCAGGTCATGATCTTAGGGTTGTGAGATTGAGCTCTACATCCAGCTTTGTGCTCAGTGAGGAATTTGCTTCAGACTCTCTCTCCCTCTGCCTCCCCATCCCCCGCTCGCTTGCTCTCTCTCTCAAATAAATAAATAAATCTTCAAAAAAAATAAGCACATGATTTGATAAATACATATCTTAGGGAGATTATTTAGACAGCAGTGTGCAGGATGGATCAAGAGGCTCGATTTAAGGCAAACTGCAGAGAGGTTACTAGAGCAATCCAGGTGTGACTAAGACTTAGACCTGGCATAGACCTGTGGCAGACCTTCACAGGAAGAACGGACAAAAGAGGGGCCAGTGCTGGCCCCTGTGTCCTGCGTGCAGTGTAGGTGATCTGATCCTCACAGCCCTGTGAGATAGATAGTATTAACCCCATTTTACAGATGAGGAGCTGGGCTCAGAGAGTAAGTGACTAATCCAAGATCACACAGTAAGTAATGGTGGTCCTGGGATTGAACTTATGTTTGTCAGATCCAGAGCCACACTACATCCCAGTAGTCTGTTCTGACACAAACAAGATGAGCCACGGGGATTCTAATCTTCCTAGCCAGAAAGACTGATATTCATTCAAGTTGGAGAGCAGAGCCCATCCGGGAAGAATAATGATAAGTTGTTTTTGAATTACTAACTCTGTGGTTATTGTGAACACCCATTTAGAAATATCCAGTAAATGCTGTTGTGTCAGCAGAACTTTGGTGAGAGAACACAATCAAGGAGAGAGATTCGGTAGCCGTTAGCACAGAGGTAATACCTGACGCCGAGAGAATATGTGAGGGAGAGTCTAGGGAGAGGGAACATTCAGGGCGCCAAACCTTAGGGAACAGCCACACTGAGAAAGATTGACTCTTTGGCAAACGAAAGAGAGGAGTCTGATAAGCAGGAAAAAGATGAGTACAGTATAATATTATGGAAGCTAGAGATGAGAGAGTTTTAAGGGAAATATAATCAGGAACAGCATAATGATGTAATGTATGGTGACTAACATAACATAATAAAATTTCAAAAAATCAGGAACAGCAGCATTTTGGGGCATCTTGCTAGCTCAGTTGGTGGAGAATATGACTCTTCATCTCAGGGTTATAGGTTCGAGCCCCACGTTGGGTGCAGAGCTTACTTGAAAAAACAATAAAATCTTTAGAAACAGCAACATTATAAAAGAGAGACCTCTTTTATAATGTCAGCAGTGACCTCTCTCAGATATTTTGAATCCAGTTTTTAAGAACGAAAGATGAACTCAGTAGTAACAGGAAGAGAGATTCTGTGCCAGGGACGTAGAACAGCCTAAATAATCATTAGACAATGGTTGGGCAACCTTTCTTTTAGATAGACTGGCTTACTAGCAAAATAAAATAATGGTACTAAAAAAGTAAAAAGGACAGGGGCACCTGGGTGGCTTGGTTGGTTCAGCATCCGACTCTCAATCTCAGCTCAGGTCTTGATCTCAGGGTTGTGAGTTCAAGCCCCGCATTGGGTTCTACACACTGGGCATGGAGCCTACTTAAAAAAAAAATTTTTTTTTTCTAATTAAAAAAAATCAAAAGGACTTTTTTTAAGGAAGGAAAAATTTAAATATTTTACTCTATATTTTTAAAATTAAAGACTAGGAGGGACGCCTGGGTGGCTCAGTCGGTTAAGCATCTGCCTTCGGCTCAGGCTTTAGCTCAGTCATGATCCCAGGGTCCTGAGATCAAGTCCCGCGTCAGCTCGCTGCTCAGTGGGGAGCCTGCTTCTCCTTCTACCTGCCACTCCCCCTGCTTGTGCTCGCGCGCGCTCTCTCTGACAAATAAATAAATAAAATCTTTAAAAAAAAAATTAAAGACTAAGAATAAACCTCTACTCATTAAAATTAGAAAATAATATTTAAAAATTGATTTATTTATAATCGGGAGAAGAAAAAGATATGAATAGGAAGACTAACATAGAGAAGGGGTGAAAAACACCTATCTTATAAAATATGCATACTAAATAATATGTGTATATATTTTAATGTTTACTTGAAATGGAGAGGAACTCACAGAGATTCACACAGCACTAAAAGCTAAGGTTGAAAAGAAACATACTTTGAGGCAAAAATTCAGACATCAGGTGACTTAAAGCCTTGTAGTTTTGTGATTGGCGGTACAGATAGGGACAGTACTCAAGCATTCCATGAATAGTCCAAGCTAAATGATTACAAGATAGTTTTTGTGGCAGCAGGGGAGGGCGATAGCTCTGCATATGAAGTACAGGTCCGACACTTTGTTATTCTGTATACCTGGCATCTGATAAATTGAAATCTCTTCCAAGCTAAAGGGATTCTATGAAAAGTTATGTTATCTCTTCCCTCCCAACAGATTGATGTTTATAATTATGTTTTGTTATTTTCTGCCTGCTAGTTAAATTCAGGGAGAGGTCACTTCGAGTAATGTGATGGTTAATTTTACGTGTCCACAAGTGTGAGAAATAAATTTGTAAGGGGAGCCCTGGCATCCTTGAAGAACTCTGTGCTGGCTCTTCTCTGTGGGCCAGACTTGACAGTAGGAACTCTGGGTAACTAAACTGGGAAACCTAAATGCACTGGGAGTCATTGGATTTCAGGGTGGCAGGGGTCAAGGGGTAGCACTCAACAGGCAAAGGCCAGGTGGGTTTGGTCCCTGTCACAGACGGCAGAGCCAAACAGCAATCGGAGTGGTCTGACTTGTGCAGCCCTGTGCCATTGGCTAGTTGATCCTGCTGTCCGTAGAAGTAAAATAGATAGGAAGCCTCGTAAATTCTTACTTACCTGTATGAGCAGAAAAGTTCTAGATCAAGTGAACAGAAATGTAACTTTAATCACAGAAACAAGTCATGGCCCTTCAATCAGTTCTCAGACTTGAGCCAGTTTATGGGCCCAAACCCCTTGAATAAAGGGGAGGTGCTGGGTCCCCATGAGGAAGGACCCCAATATATTGCAAATATTTATACTGTTAACCTTACTCCCAGCTTCCTCCCAGAAGGGATCTGTGGCTTTTTCCCAGGGTAACTGTACCGTGGAGAAACGGAAATAACCAGACTTTGCAGGGACAGCTGGACGCTGGCTCTGAACTGATACTAATTCCAGGAGACCCAGAACATCTCTGTGGCCATCCGTTGGAGAAGGGGCTTGTGGAGGTCAGGTGATGAATAGAGTTTTAGCTCAGGTCCCACTCACAGTGGGCCCAGTGGGCTCCCAAACCCATCCTGTGGTGTTTTCCCCAGTTCTGGATACATAATTGGAACAGATACAATCAGCAGCGGGCAGAGTCCCCATGTTCTTCCTCTGACCTGTGGAGTGATGACTATTATGGTGGGAAAGGCCAAATAGAAGCCAGTAGAACTGCCTCAACCCAGGAAAATAGAAACCAAAAGCAATACTGCCTTCCTGGAGAGATTGCAGAGATAAATGCCACCATCGAGGACTTGAAAGATGCGAAGTTAGTGATTCCTACCACATCCCCATTCAACTGGTACAGCTGCTGGACCACATGTGGTTTCATTGCTTGAGCGATCCACACCCCCTGGCACCTGGTATGCAGCTGTTGATCTGACAAATGCTTTTTTTCTCCGTATCTGTCAGTGAGGACCACCATAGGCAGCTTTCTTTCAGCTGGCAGGGCCAGCAGTGCACCTCACTGTCCTCTACCTCAGAGGTCTATCGGCTCTCCTGCCGTACATCGTAATTTAAGTTACAGGGATCTTGATCGTCATCCTCTTCCACAGGATATCGAACTGGTCCAGGAGAGCCAATGATATAGTTCCAGTTACTACTGATACTTACTGATGGTAAATGTCAACACTGCTAAATACGAGTGTTTATCTCAGTTATTCCTCCCAACAACCCTTGGAGGAATGGAGGTTGAATTCAGGGCTGTGTCGTGTGCTTACACGTGCCTTGAAGCACTACTCACATGATCTGCAGTATGAATGGCTTTTCATTCAGATGTGCAGTGCTGTAGCCCTAGTTATGATTACCATTTACAGAAAAGGAAACCACGGCATGAACAAATGAAGTAACTTGCCTGTGGATACACAACTAGGAAGAAGAGCTTCAGTTTGAACCCAGGCAGCCTAAGATTGGCTCTAGTAATCTCTACAGTAAAGCTGCAGCCTTCTCCTTTCAGGTCATATAAATTCAAATATGCATCCTCCACATGAAGTAGGTAAAGGGGGTGAGGGGAATCATTTTAAAAGTACAGAATGATTGCGAGATGGAAAATTTTAATTGTTGTTCGCCTCACTCTGTCTCAGTTTCTGGGTATTTTTCATAATTGACCCATCTTACTATACTGAGTATGAATGGTAAACAATTACATTTTTCATGTCGTCTGACCCTAAGTGCTTGTCAGCTTCTTTTTCTGGTATTCAAGAAGATAAACAGTAATCTGTTCCACCACTGGAGGAAGACCAGCTGTGTTGGACTTATTTTTTTTAAAGATTCTATTTATTTGACAGAGAAGGAGAGAGCACAAGCAGGGGGAGCTGCAGAGAGAGAGGAAGAAGCAGGCGCCCCACTGAGCAGGGAGCCCAATGTGGGGCTCGATCCCAGGACCCTGGGATCATGACCTGAGCCGAAGGCAGACACTTAACCGACTGAGCCACCCAGGCGTCCCTGGGTTGGACTTTTTAAGAGACAGTAGGTCAATCTCTGATAAGGTACTTATCTAAGGTATTTTCTAGGGTAATTTGAAACTATGCCCAGGGGTGCCTGGGTGGCTCAGTCGTTAAGCGTCTGCCTTAGGCTCAGGTCATGATCCCAGGGTCCTGGGATTGAGCCCCACATCAGGTGCCCTGCTCAGAGGGGAGCCTGCTCCTCCCTCTCCCACTCCCCCTGCTTGTGTTCCCTCTCTCACTGTGTCTGTCTCTGTCAAATAAATAAAATCTTTAAAAAAATAAAATAAAACTATGCCCAATTTTTATCCACCATGCTGACTTTATTTTTTTTTCCTCAAAGATTGATTTATTCGAGAAAGGAAGAGAGAGCAAGTGTGTGTGAGTGGGAGGCAGGGCAGAGGAGAGGGAGAGAAGCAGACTACCCGCTGAGCTCAGGGCCCGACACAGAGCTCGATCTCATGACCTATGAGATCACGACCTGCGTCGAAACCAAGAGTCAGACACTGCACCGACTGAGCCCCCAGGGCCCCACCATGCTGACTTTAGAAACCAAGTGGGTTAGCTCTGACATCACAGCACTGAGTCTTCATTAGAAGCACATTAGGAACATGGCCGCGGTAGTAGCAGCATAGTTAACTCAAGGAAAGGAAATCTGAGTTAAGGGTTTTATAAGCAGCAAAACTGACTTATGAGTACAAGGGTACAAACTTACCAATATGCAAGAATTCAGGACACACTTTTCCCATGGTCCCTTTCTGAGGAATCTACTGGAAAACAGGACGTTAGACAGCTAAAATATGAAGTACTGACATAAGGAGTAGGGGAAAGCATGAAATATGTGGCTACCTGTAGAACGAGGTAGTAAGAGGGAAGAATACAGTATGTAACAACTATAAGCTCGACAGTATAGAGTACAGCCATTTGAAAAACGGGGGAAGAACAGGAAAAGCATATGTAAAAAAGTTTTAATGTTTTTAGTGATCATGTTGTGGCAGAACTCGTATTGTTATTCAGAGACTTTTGTATGTGTACTACGGGTAAAGTAGATGAGTAGTTACGAGATATTCTAATTGTAGTATCTTGCCTGTCGCTGAGAACCAAGATTCTTGGTATAGAAGACAAGGGTGATAGAGAAGAAGCCGTCATCTTGAATTTATACCGGAAGTATCAATTGTCCAGAACTGCAAATGGTCTGAGATTTTACCCTGCCTACAAGCTAACAAGTTAGCGTGCCACAGTTTCATGGGTCAGAGGTGGAGGACGGTTTATTCCTCATAGAAACAGTAACCAGAATATCAGCATTTTTGTGCTGGTTGCATGAGCCCCAGGTCCTACAAGGCAACTCAAGGGCCAGACGATACCTGCCTATGCAGTAGGTTTCATTATATGAGAGGAACTCTGAGCTTAGGGATCTTGAATTTTTATTTTTTAAGATTTGTTTATTTTAAAGAAAGAGAGCACGTGAGTGGGGGAGGGGCAAAAAAATTGAACTATTATTTCTCTCTGAAAGGAACCAAGACTTCTTGGAGAGATCACTGATTTCAGGTCTGGGGCAAGAAAAGTTCAGGATAATCCTGGAATATTTTGTTATACCGTAACAAGAGGCGTGTCAAAAAGAACGCAGAAGTTAACTTGAAGAGGCGCCTGCTGTAGCCAAAGATGGATAAGTTGAGCTTCAGTCATAATAATTGCAATTGGTTTAAACATGCTAGATGTATTCAAACCTTTGAATTTATAATGATACTTTAAAAATAATTAGTCATCTTCAGATGATTAAATAACCCTAATTCATTATATTATAAAATACATATATTGGTAAAACGGGTAAAGGAACAGAATCAAACATTAACCTGCCTTTCCTGTGTAACTCTAGCACAGGGTAATCAACTAGTAGACAAGGGGAAATGTCTCTTTATAAATGTATTTTAGCTAATAATACGTGACAAAGAAATTACAGAATTAGACTATTACTATTTTATAACCCATGATACATTAAACATCAAAGACTGCCAAGACCATAAAAAGAAAGAAAACAGTCATTATGTGCCTCCTGTAGTCTTGCCAAGGAGCTCAAGCTGGTGTCTGATCCGGTCTCTGGATCCATCTGCCAAATCGTAGCCAGTACAGAGGGCAGAAGAACAGGTTCAATTCATTGCACCAGGAGTATGCAGTCAGCAAATTCATACTGTGGGAAATTTTACAGGTCAACATCCATGTTCCTCAAGAGATGATTTGCAGGCAACAAAAGAAATGGGTGATGAACGTATAGATTAAGAGATTTAAAAGACATCAGACTTTAGGGGGCACCTGGCTGACTCAGTTGGAAGTTCATGTGACTTTTGATACTGGGGTCATGAGTTCGAGCCCCACATTGGATGTAGAGATTACTTAAAATAAATAAGTAAATAAACTTAAAAAAAGAGGACGTCAAACTTTTTTAGATGGACAAAACTAAACTGTAGCAGATTTAGGTAATAAAATTTTAACAAAGGAATAAAAGGATCATAGTTACTTGTGAGAAAGGGAGAGGATTATAACTGGGAAGGGGCATATGGGAGAGCTTTTGGGTGACTGGCAAAGTTCTTTTTCTTGATCTTGTGGTCATTAAACCATTTGATTCATGTGGGTTTTTTTGTGTCTGTATGTTATTTTATAATAAAACGTTTTTTAAAAAAATATGTCCAATAAGAAGAGACTAGCCTAGGCATTAAGATTTTTTGGGCTTATCTTCACACTCCACAGATAGGCAAGAGCTAAATTTCAATAGATCTTGAAAACTTGGGAGGACTTACAGAGTTATCCATCATTATTAAATTGTTACATTATTGAGCATTTTTTTATATAGGCACCATATCAGCCTAAGATTACAGAGGGCAGTTCAATACAGAAACTGTCCCAGTATTTTTCTTCTAGTAGTTTTTTTTATTAAAAAAAAAAAATTTGTTTACAGAAAATTTAGAAACAAAAAAAGTATAAAAAACAAAACAAAAAATACACTGTTATTCTGTTCCCCAGAGATAAGCATAAATAATGTTTTGGTATATTTCCTTTTAAAATGAATATATTGACATTGGGAAAATACAGTTTTGTACCTACTTTATGTTCTCATCTTTGGCTCTATACTTGCATTCAGGCCTGAGATTAAAGGTATTTAAAATCCAGATCCCTTTCAAATTAATTCATTAACATTTTAGGATTTTATGTTCCTAGGTGGGCTGCATCACGCAGCTGCCCGAATTTCTGGTGACAGTGTCTATAAGCATCTGAAGTATGAAGGTGGGATTCACCGAGTTCAGCGAATCCCTGAAGTGGGCCTGTCGTCAAGGATGCAGCGCATTCACACAGGAACCATGTCCGTTATTGTCCTCCCACAGCCAGATGAGGTAACCTCACCCGGAGGCATTGAAAACTTACTTTGACTTAATGGGGGTTGTGCTCAGAAAGCTTAGCTTCTAGCAAACTGATTTACTGATTTTCGGGATTCCCCATTGAACTTCACAGCCTCTACTAGGAAATTCTTTTTTTTTTTTTTTTTTTTTTTTTCAAAAAAGGAAACATCAAATTTAATTTAAAGGAAAAAAATCAGAAATTGTCTGAGAAAACAACAGAACAAATCAATTCCTGAAAAAAAGAGTTCTGCATCTTGGTGATCACATTTATTGAAAGGGTTGGGAGGGACGCCTGGGTGGCTCAGTCGGTTGGGCGTCTGCCTTCAGCTCAGGTCATGATCCCAGGGTACTGGGATTGAGTCCCGCATCGGGCTCCCCGCTCCGCGGGGACCCTGCTTCTCCCTCTGCCTCTGCCTCTCTCTCTCTCTGTCTCTCATGAATAAATAAATAAAATCTTAAAAAAAAAAAAAAAAAAAAAATTTAAAAAAAAAAAAAAAGAAAGGGTTGGGAAAAAATTAAAATGCCCTTTAGCTTAAGAAATTTTGAGTTATCCGCAAATCAACTCATTTCAGGAGTGGAAGAATCCTTGGTCATTTCTTAATATCAAAATTTACGCAGGTTTCTCTTTTGAATGTCTTCTACATTTAAAGAGGCAATCATACAAAAGCTCCTATATTCCATACATGATAAATTCTTTGTTTCAGCCAACTCTTAATGGAGGGGCAACTAGTACAACACCGTCTCCCTGGACAAAAAGCATTGGAATATTCCATTTTGTTGATTTATATATCTCTTCGTATGTTTCCTCATCAATTTCTATAGTAGTCACAGTTTCTTCCACATCTCCCAATATATTTAAATGCTGATCATAAGCATGTAATCTGCCTCGAAGCTCTCTGTCATTTCTCATTTTCACATAAATTCGCTCATCCAGGCTGAGCCTGATGAGATCCAGGGGCTGTTCTACAGTGTTGGTAGTTTGTTGCTGGTCCATGTCGTCCGCCATGTTTCAAACCCTGCGCCCCTTCCCCTCTACTAGGAAGTTCTTAACTCTTCCGCAGGTAAAGTTGCCCTTCTTATGCCTGACCAAGATATTTTATTTTGTTTGTTTAAATAGAAATCTATTCTCTTCATAAAATAGAATTCACAAAGCTTTTAAAGTGTTGTTGCTTAAGTTTTATCTTAAGAAAAATATGATTTCCACAGATAATATGTTGAGGTCAATGATAGAATATCTGTATGGGGTCTATATCTTATTGAATACAGCCATATTGCCTATATTTTTTTTCCTAACTTTTTAAAATTTTATTTTAAACATACAGAAAATAGAATACCACACTAAAAACTTACATAACCTCCACCTGGAGTCAACACCTGTTTACATTTTGCCACATTTGCTGGATTCCTATATGTGTGTGTATATATACGTTTGTTTAAATAACTAAAGACTATAGCAGACACTGTGAGACTTTATCCCTCAAATCTTCAACTTCACATCTCCTAAGAATAGGACTTTCTTCTACCTAAAGAATACCATTATCTGTCCATCGACTGATGAACAGGTAAAGAAGTCATGGTGTATATACACAATGGAATATTACTCAGCCATCAAAAAGAATGAAATCTTGCCATTTGCAATGACGTAGATGGAGCTAGAGAGTATTATGCTAAGTGAAAGAAGTCAGTCAGAGAAAGACAAATATCATATGATTTCACTCATATGTAGAGTTTAAGAAACAAAACATGAACATAGCGAGAAAGAGAGAGACAAACCATTCTTTAAAAGAGACTATTAACTACAGAGAACAAACTGAGGGTTGCTGGAGGGGAGGTAGATGGGGAGTGGGCTAAGTGGGTGATGAGCATTAAGGAGGGCACTTGTATGATGAGCAGTGGGTGTTGTATGTAAGTGATGAATCACAAAATTCTACTGAAACTAATACTACACTATATCTTAACTGGAACTTAAAACTTAAAAAAAATAAATAAGTAAAATGGGTATAATACCTCCAACCCCATAATTTTTCTTTTTTTTTTTAGGGGGTGGGTAAGAGCAGAGGGAGAGGGAGAGAGAGAGAATCTTAAGCAGACTCTATACCCAGTGCAGAACCCAACACGAGGCTTGATCTCACAATGCTGAGATCACGACCTGAGCCGAAATCAAGAGTTGGACACTTAGCCAACTGAGCCACCCAAGTGCCCCAACCCCATAATTTTTCTATAGGATTTAAATGCGCTTATCCCCAGGAACCAATAGATTGGAGACCTTTGTTATAATATCAATAATAAGATTGAAAAATTATTTGGAAAAAAACACCATTATCTGTGAAAATCAACCATAAGTCTGTAATATTATTGTCTAGGAAAAACTCCTGTGCTTCTGTCTACTCACAGAATACTTCTCCACTCTAAATGTGTCAAGTTTTTTTGTTCACCAAGCAATTTCTTCAATTCTGTGTGGACACCAAGTAGGCGTCCTACAATTCAACTCAATTCTGACACCATCTACTGGGGAATAGCATCAGACCCCACAGGCTAAGAGCTGGGCCTCACAAGACTTCCTCCCCTCCCACTTCAGAGGCCAGTCACAAGTCCAGGTTCTCACCTGTGTTTCCAACCAAGTGGCTATGAACTGAGAGGTTTCCACAACCCCCTCCTTGGGCTCAATAATTTACTAAAGCTGGATTATAGAACTCAGACTCCCCACTGAGCATGGAGCCTGATGCAGGGCTCGCTCCCATGACCCTGAGATCATGACCTGAGCCAAAATCAGGAGTTGGATGCTCAACTGGCAGAGCCACCCAGGTGCCCCTCAACCTTTTTTTTTTTAATGACATTAATTATTTGAAGAGTCTGGAGCCTTTGTCTTGTAAGGTATCCCACATTTTGGATTCATTTGTTTCCTCCTGGTACTCTTTAACTTGTTCCTTTATCGCATTCAGGTCACACATTTTTAGCAAGAATACTTACAGGTGTAGTCATATTCAAGTTGCATCTTATCAGAAGGCACATAATATCAGATTTAGTGAAGATTAGTTTAAACATGGTGACCAAAAAACTGTCTCCATTGTAAAAGTATATTTTTGTCTTTGCAGTTGCTGTGTAATCCCGAGGGTACATATAGCCTGTTTCCACATATAACCTGTTTCCACGATCTAAACATCCATTAGTGATCTTTTTTGCCTGAATCAGTTATTTCGTTGGGGGTGGAAGATGGTGATTTTGTAACTCTGTCATTTCTTCTATGTTTATTAACTGGCATTCTTTTCTGTCAAGAACTTTCCTCTCTACTACCTTCTCTCCTCCTTCCTTCTTGCTTGCTTTCTCTTTTATTTTACCTCATCATAAACTCAATATTGTTCCATCTGTTGACCTCATTATAGATTACACATTTGTTTTTTAAATTCTGTGAGTTAGAATCACTACTGTTTTTGATGTTCAACCTTGTCCCTGATTTGGCCAGTAGTAGCCTTTTGAGGGCAGTCCCTTTTGCAATGACCCCATCAATTTTTGAGCACATCCTTGCTTTCTGGTATAATTAGATATCCTAAGCCCACCTTCTGCTTTTGTGCCTCAGACTTGGAGTCAGATCTCATTTCTTTTGGTGAGAAATGTACCCAAAAATCAAGATCTAGGTCCTAGGTGTGCTCATTATTACTAAAGTGTGCTTATATTTAGATTCTTCAGTGGACAGAGCTAGGAGATACATATCATTTTAAATCACTGGTTCAAATTATGATTACCAACTCAAATTTAACATTACAGGAAGTTTTTCCCCCCTCACCATCTTGCATTTTGTATTTATATCTCTTTCCACTTAGAGTAAAAATTTTATTTCTTAATCACATTAATATATTTACTTTTTTCCTTGTTATATAGCATATATAAATAAATAAACTGTTTTAAAATTACTTAGTAAAAAAAATAATAAAATAAAATAAAATTACTTAGTAAACTACTGAGTAATGTTTAAGATTGATTTCTGTACTTAGAATATAGTCCACCAAGAAAGCATAGTCAGAACACGATGTTCAAAGACCATCTGAAATAGTGTTTGTCTATGTGATTATGATATCATTATGGTAAATATTTTGATTAATACGTTTTCTTTTCCTATTGAATATTAGGATTTGAATTTTCCTTCCTCTTTTATCTAATTTCATTTTTGGTGTATGGAAGCATTTATGTCACTCAGAAATCAAAGCTATTGAGTTGTCTTGCTTCCCTCTTTATTCCTTCCACTGTTCTCACCCATCCCCTTATTCTCTTTATGTTCTTGAAAATTAAACCCATGTGGTGGAGTTTGATTTTCATAAAAGAGCAAAGTCTTATTATTCTCTTAATTGACATTTAAAATTATTTGTATATTATTAAGTCACTGTTTCTTTGTTGAGAATTTCCCAACAGTCATTAGATAGTTTCTATAACATTTGGGAGAATATGACATATAATATACATATATTTGCTATATAACTTTAGTATACTGAAACCACAAAAAATGGGAAATTGCTCTTGATCTCTTTAGTGTCTATTGAAATTTTAAGGTAGCCGACACTGGCATATTTTAACAAAAGCTGCATAATCTTTTTCTTCACAGTATAGTGCTCATTTTAGAGGAAACAAAAGAATAACCACGTTGTATATTGGATTCTAAAGCTGACCCTGTTATTACTGTGCTTTACAAAGAGAAGAGTCACACTTGCTATCTGTCATTCATAGGAATGAATGATAAATGTGAAATAAGATGTTAGTTCTCCCCTGAAAAACACTGTATTTTGTAACTATGTGTGTGTGTGTATGTGTGTGTGTGTGTGTGTGTGTGTAACAAATTACCACAAACATAGGGGCTTAAAACAGTAAAAATTTGTTGTCTCACAGTTCTAGAGGCCAGGAGTCCAAACTCAAGGTATCGCCAGGGCTGTGCTCCCTCCAAAGCTTCTGGTGGGGAATGCTCCCTTGACTCTCCCAGTTTCTGGTGTCTCCAGGTGTCCGTTGGCTTGAAGTTGTATGACTCTGAATGCACATGTTCGTCTCCTCTTATCTCTCCTCTGGCTGTCTGAGGACACTTCTCATTGGATTTAGGGCCTATCTGAATAATCCAGGATGATCTCATCTGAACTCAATTACAGCTGTAACAACTCTTTTTCCAAATAATGTTCTAGTGGTTAGAATGTGAACATACCTTTTTGGATGCCTCCATTCAGTCCCACTAATAGTCGGTTCTCATTGTTCACAGTGGTTATGTTCTGTAAAGACTCAGCGAACACTGATTTAGCAAATACTGAACTATCATTTCCCCTAGGGGAAATATGTGTGTGTGTGTGTGTGTGTGCACGCTCAGGTATACATATGTTTATATACCTATATATATTTCTGTATCTATGTATCTCAGGTAGATTATAATCTTAAAAGTGACCTATCCAAATAAATAAATAAAATTTAAAAACCGAAAAAAGTAACCCATCCTAGTTACTTAGAATAGATTCTATTTTCTTTATTTTACAAAGAGAAAATGAGGTTCAGAAGTGTTTAGGTGACTTACCTGAGGCCACTTCACTACCAGATGCCAGAACTGGGGTTCACACCCCATCCAGCTGACCCAAGAGCCAGAGCTTCTTGTACTATACTGCTCTGCCTCTTGTCTTCATTCTCTGATCAAACTGAAAAAAGAAAGCAAACTGTCACCTTGTTGGACGTCAGCTGGGAATGTGCACCTTGGATTTTTTGCTGCCCTGCACCTGTTCGCTAGTGATTGTGAAAATGCTGCAATAATTGATTTTGAGGAACAAATAAAGTAGGTGAATTTGCAAATACAGAATTGGGGAATAATGTATATACATTATACACACACACACACATACACATATACATATATATAGAGAGAGTATATTTTCTATCCTGTGGCTTTGTGGGATGATGGATGATGAAACTTGAAAGATTGCATAACTCAATGATCTTATAGCATCAAAAAATAGCATCCATTGGAATAGGGAGTTTACGGTTCTTTCATTGGTAGAAGCTATTTCTTAGTCTAATGGCTATGACTTAGAACAAAACAGCACAGTTTATTCGAAAAATCTTGAAATAAATTTAGTATTGAAGTATTTGTTGGGACGCCTGGGTGGCTCAGTCAGTTAAGCGTCTGCCTTCGGCTCAGGTCATGATCCCAGGGTCCTGGAATCGCATCCCACATCACTCCCTGCTCAGCGGGGAGCCTGCTTCTCCCTCTGCCTGCCACTCCCCCTGCTTGTGCTCTCTCTCTCTCTGACAAATAAATTATAAAAATCTTTAAAAAAAAAAAAAAGTGTTTGTTGAGTGTAGAATTGACTTCCATTGTCCCTTTTGTTCTAGGTAGATGTGAAGGTGGACTCCAAGGATTTGCGAATAGATACATTTCGAGCCAAAGGAGCAGGAGGGCAGCATGTTAATACAACTGATAGCGCTGTCAGACTTGTCCATATCCCCACAGGTAATCAAGTCTGTTTGCTTTTGTACTTTGGACCTGTTTTTACGTCTTATAAAACTATTCAACATTGAGGGTACCTGGGTGGCTCAGTCGTTAAGCGTCTGCCTTTGGCTCAGGTCATGATCCCAGGGTCCTGGGATCGAGCCTGGCATCGGGCTCCCTGCTCCACGGGAAGCCTGCTTCTCCCTCTCCCACTCCCCCTGCTTGTGTTCCCTCTCTCGCTGTGTCTCTCTCTGTCAAATAAATAAAATCTTAAAAAAAAAACAAAAAAACTATTCAACATTGAGAAGAAAATAGTTTTATGTTAGTGTCTCGTTTCTTGCACAAACCCTTTAAAAGGTGACACTGGAGTCGTGGGTCTGCAGTCCCCAATGTGTTCATATTCCACTTCTGTTTGGAAAAGGCACCTCTCTTAAAGGATGCAGACACTGAGTGGACCTATTCAGAGAAGCTGCCCAGGTATACTGGACAGCGGTGAGCAACCAGAGGTGCCCCAGCCTAAAAACAAACACGAAAACAGTCCTGGACATGCACCTGCAGTGGAGCTTCTGTCCTCTTACAGACTGACCACTAGATCCACTGTTCCGTGTTGCATTAATGCTGTTATTTTGAATATTGGTAATTTTGGTATACTCTGAGGTAGTTTTGCAGCCCTTACTGTGATTTTAAATACTTCTATCATTTTTCAGATTTTATTTATTTTTTTTTAATTTTATTTATTTATTTATTTGAGAGAGATAGAGCAAGAGCAAGGAGGAGAGGAAGAGGGAGAGAAAGAAGCAGACTCCCTGCTGAGCAGGGAGCCCGACGTGGGGCTCGATCCCAGGACCCTGGGATTACGACCCAAGCTGAAGGCAGATGCTTAACCGACTGAGCCACCCAGGTGCCCCCATCTTTCAGATTTTAAACTAAATTTTAAGCTTTTAAAATTTCTTTCCCTTTTAAAATTATTTTTTATGTTATTAAATATTAAATGGTTTTAAAGGCCAGTGGGAAAGTCCTCTAACAAAAACCAGCAGCTCCTTGCCCCTCTCTTTCCTCCCTCTCCCTCCTTCCTTGACCCTAAAGCCCCATTACCCACAGGCAGCCAGTTTAAACTCTTAGCTATTTTTTCTGGTAATTACCTCATATTAGGCAGTTCATGCTCTTCTGATCAATTAGTTATAAGATTACATACATACTGACATCTTAATGTAGTAGATGAAGATTAGGCTCTCATAATATCCTTTTTCACCAAAAATGAGGTGATAATATTTGTAACTTACCATAATTTACCTAAGAAATCCACAAATTTTTGGATACTTAGTGTGTTTTACCTCAGCCTTGTATTGCGGGATACTGTTCTCTGTTATAAACTGTCCAGAATAGTAATAATGAGCTGAAGCTGAATTAAAAATTAAAATGAGAAAAAATCAGGTAAAAGTGATAAAAATTCTGACAAAAATGAACCAAAATATTTTAAAACCTATACCCTTGTGCAGCCATAAATTACTGACTTTACAAAAAATGACCAATGTTTTTGTTGCCAAGCTTACCTTGAGCCAAATTAGTTTTTAGCCACTTAGATCTAGTTCTTTGATTTAAAAGCCTTAGGACTTACCCTCAAACCTTCCCTTAGGCAATGCATTACAAGGCCTACTGACTTTATGAATCCATGTTGTTATGAGCAAGTGATTTCTTGAGTCAGCCGTGTACTTTGAGGTTTACCGTGATTTCAGCATCTATTGCAAAGAAAACTCAGCCTTTCCTCTAATCTGTCCATTCCACGACCCTTAGAATGGGAACTGTGTCCCTGCTAGACTTGAAAGTGAGAGCTATAGGTCATTCTTCCATTACCCTCTTGCACATGGATTCTGAAGACTCACATTTTTTTCTAACCCACTGCTTCTATAGAACTCCATTTTTCAACCATTGGAAGAGTAGTACCATAGGGGTATGGTTAAATGTTTGTTCAAGGAAAAGTTACTTTTTTTTGTAAAATTTATCAAATCAAGATGAAGACATGAATATTTTGTGCTTTAAAGCAAGCTTTTTAGTTTCTTACCAGTTAGTGAAAGTGGGCTTCTGTAATTCTTACACTGTATTACTTCATCATCATAGATTATGGATAATACCTAATTCTTCCATATTTTGCACTTTTAAGATTACAGGATTTTTATTAAACCTATGATTATGTATAATTTATTTCATCTAATCTAAGAACTCATTAACTGAATGACACATCACTATTTTGTTACTATGAAGAAATATAAAAAACACTACCAATTAAGCTATCATATGCCAGTGAGGGTAAGATGCCTCTCAAGTTCAGAGATGTTCATTTTTTTAAATGGGCTATTTAGAATAAAATACGGTATATTTGTTTTCATTTATAATTGATAATCTTTTAAATAATAAATGTAGTTATTTAGCAAATATATATTAAATACCCACTTGGTCCAATTGCTACCTGGAATTTTGGAATCTCCCATAGAGTATTGAAACAACACTGAGAAAAGTTTGGTTTTTTTTTAAAGCCCTTTTAGAGTTTTTTAACAACCCTAGCATCTTATTTCAACAGCTCTTCTATTATTCAGATTACCTCCCTCTACCCTAATCCTCTATTCCTAAGGGAATATTTAATGATTAAATACTCCTTTATAGAAAGTATATTAAAATATATGATTAAGTGATTCTCTTGGAAATTACTGAGCTGGTAAGTAAGAGTTTTAAGCTAAAAATTCTGACCTGAGCCACTGGATAGGAATAGTGCCAATGTATAAGCCAAGCTTACTGCCGGTCAGCTGAGAAGAGGAATTTGGAGGAAAGCTTATGAATGTCTAGCCATCTTGAAATGAATATTTTCATATCCTTTTGGGTGGTGAAAAAAGAATAGCAGATCCAAGATAGCTCCAGGCAAATGCCTGAAGATGAAAGCAAGTTGGTGCCCCAGCCCACATGGCTGCAATAAAGCAGTCAAGAATAAACTAATGGGGCACCTGGGTGGCCCAGCCGTTAAGCATCTGCCTTTGGCTCAGGTCATGATTCCAGGGTCCTGGGATCAAGCCCCACATCAGGCTCCCTGCTCCACGGGAAGCCTGCTTCTCCCTCTCCCACTCCCCCTGCTTGTGTTCCCTCTCTCGCTGTGTCTCTATCAAATAAATAAATAAAATCTTAAAAAAAGAATAAACTAATAGACTGATGAATCACAGACGTGTACCCCTGAAACAAATAATACATTATATGTTAATAATTAAATAAAAAACTATATACAACAGCAATAATAATATCTTGGATGGTTAAAATAAAAAGATATCATTAAAATTTAAAAAAAGAATAAACTAATAGAAGTGAAACCTAGGTGTTCCTACTAAAAGTATTAGCAGGTGTAGACTGTAGCTTATTTAGACAGGGTGAAAACATAATTTGGAAAGTAGAATTTTGTTTTGTTTTGGGACAGTAGAATTTTATAGGAATTTTTTAAATCTCCACCAAAATAGTTGCCACTATATCAGTTCAGCTGGCCTAAGCGAATATGGTTTTTGGGTTTTGTGGTTCAGAAAGAAAAGTACTTTTCACCTGTAATGTACCTGAGAGCAGGATTGGACATAGACCTTTAGAGTGGTAGCTGCAAAGTTAAGAACAGTGCAGCCTGAAGTTTCAAGGGTCACTATGTCAGGTCTAGATTTGGGCTTGTAACTGGGCTACACAGTGGGCAAAACCCACCCAAATCCAGAAGTTGGCTAACGAAAACATGTATGATTAGATGTGGGATTAGCTGAATTTAGAGCCAGGACAACTGAGAAACATTCACTCTAAACTCCTCCTTATAAAGAGTTTAGTTTCTTTTCATTGGTTTCTATACACAACAACAATATATACAACATCTATATATTGACCCTTGAACAACATGGAAATTAGGGGTGCTAACCCCTCCAACCCCTTGCAGTCAAAAATACACATAATAACTTTTGATTACCTCAAAACTTAACTACTAATAGCCTACCATTGACCAGAAAGAAGCCTTACCAATATCATAAACAGTGATTAACACAGATTTTGTGTTGCATGTATTATATACTGCATTCTTTTTTTTTAAGATTTTTTTTAAATTTTATTTATTTTTTGAGAGAGAGAGGCAGGCAGAGGGAGAAGCAGGCTCCCCGCTGAGCAAGGAGCCCAATGCAGGACTCAATCCCAGGACTCTGGCATCATAACCTGAGCCGAAGGCTGATGCTTAACTGACTGAGCCACCCAAGCGTCCCTATATACTACATTCTTATAATAAATTAAGCTAGAGAAAAGAAAATGTTACTAAGAAAATCAAAAGGAAGGAGGCACCTCTTATTATCACAATAACTGTACTCTTAATCCCCATCACCTGCCTCCCCTCTGGTAACCACCATTTCGTTCTATATATTTAAGAGTCTGGTTTTTTTGGTTTTTTTTTAAAGATTTTATTTATTTTTTTGACAGAGAGAGAGACACATCGAGAGAGGGAACACAAGCAGGGGGAGTGGTAGAGGGAGAAGCAGGCTTCCCACCGAGCAGGGAGCCTGATGTGGGGCTTGATCCCAGGACCCTGGGACCATGACCTGAGCCAAAGGCAGACGCTTAATGACTGAGCCACCCAGGCGGCCCAAGAGTCTGTTTTTTCATCTCCATATTTCTTTGTGTGTTTGTTTTGTTTCTTAAATTCCACATATGAATGAAATCATTGGTACTTGTCTTTCTCTAGCTGACATTTCACTTACTATTATGCCCTCTACATTCCATGTTATTGCAAATGGCAAGATTTCATTCTTTTTTTAATTCTTTTTTACTGCTGAGTAATATGCCAGTACGGATATATTATATATATAAATATATTTTTTTCTTTTTCAAGTTTTTATTTACATTCTAGTTAAGATATAGTGTAATATTGGTTTCAGGAGTACAATTTAGTAATTCATCACTTACATATAACACCCAGTGCTCATCACAAGTGCCCTCCTTAATGCCCATCACCCATTTAGCCCATCCCCCACCCACCTCCCTCCATCAACCCTCAGTTTGTTCTCTATCATTAAGGGTCTCTTATGCTTTGCATCCCTCTCTTTTTTTTTTCCCTTCCCATATGTTCATCTCTTTTGTTTCTTATATTCAACACAAGAGTGAAATCATCTGGTATTTGTCTTTCTCTGGTTGACTTATTTTGCTTAGCATAATACTCTAGCTCCATCCACATTGTTGCAAATGGCAAGATTTCATTCTTTTTGATGGCTGAATAATAATATTCCATTATATATATATATATATATATATATATATATATATATATATATATATACACACCACATCTTCTTTATCCATTCATCTGTCGATGGACATCTGAGCTCTTTCCATAGTTTGCCTATTGTGGACACTGCTGCTGTAAACATTGGGGTGCATGTACCCCTTCCACTCTGTATTTTTGTATTCTTTGGGTAAATACCTAGTAGTACAATTGCTGGGTCATAGGGTAGTTCTATTTTTAACTTTTTTGAGGAACTTCCATACTGTTTTCCAGAGTGGCTGCACCAGCTTGCGTTCCAACCAACAGTGTCAGAGGGTTCCCCTTTCTCCGCATCCTTGCTAACATTTGTTGTTTCCTCTTGTTAATTTTAGCCATTCTCACAGGTGTAAGATGTTATCTAATGGTTTTTATTTGTATTTCCCTGATGATGAGTGATTTTGAGCATCTTCTCATGTATCTATTGGCCATTTGGATGTCTTCTTTGGAAAAATATCTATTCGTGTCTTCTGCCCATTTCTTAACTGGATTATTTGGTTTTTGGGTATCGAGTTTGATAAGTTCTTTATAGATTTTGGGTACTAACCTTTTATCAGGTACGTTATTTGCAAATACCCTCTCCCATTCCATAGACTGCCTTTTAGTTCTGTTGACTATTTCCTTTGCTGTACAGAAGCTTTTTATCTTGATGAAGTCCCAATAGTTCATATATGCTTTTGTTTCCCTTGCCTTTGGAGATGTGTCTAGTAAGAAGTTGCTATGACCGAGGTCAAAGAGGATGCTGCCTGTGTTCTTCTCTAGGATTTTGATGGTTTTCTGTCTCACATTTAGGTCTTTCATCCATTTTGAGTTTATTTTTCTGTATGGTGTAAGAAAGGGATCCAGTTTCATTCTTCTGTATGTGGCTGTCCAGTTTTCACAACACCATTTGTTGAAGAGACTCTTTTTTCCATTGGATATTCTTTACTGCTTTGTTGAAGATTAGTTAACCATATAGTTGTGGGTCCATTTCTGGGTTTCCTGCTCTGTTCCATTGATCTGTGTGTCTGTTTTTGTGCCAGTATCTTAACTGTCTTCATGACAGCTTTGTAATATAGCTTGAAGTCTGGAATCGTGATGCCTCCAGCTTTGCTTTTCTTTTTCAGGATTGCTTTGTCTATTTGGGGTCTTTTCTGGTTCCATACAAATTTTAGGATTGTTCTAGCTCTGTAAAAAAATGTTGGTGTTATTTTGATTGGGATTGCATTGAATGTGTAGATTGCTTTGGGTAATACAGACATTTTAACAATTTTTGTTCTTCCAATCCATGAGCATGGAATGTTTTTCCATTTCTTTGTGTCCTTTTCAATTTCTTTCATAAGTGTTCTATAGTTTTCAGAGTACAGATCTTTTACCTCTTTGGTTAGGTTTATTCCTAGGTATCTTCTGGTTTTTGGTGCAATTGTAAATTTATTTTTTATTTCTTTTGATTGATTTCTTTTGAAATCTTCCTTGATTTCTTTTTCTCCTGCTTCATTATTGGTGTATAGAAATGAAACAGATTTCTGTGCATTATTGATTTTATATCCTGTGACTTTGTTGAATTTTCCTGTATCAGTTCTAGCAATTTTTTGGTAGAGTCTTTCAGGTTTTCTACATAAGAGTATAACATTGTCTGCAAATAGTGAAAGTTTAACTTCTTCCTTGCTGTTTGGATACCTTTTATTTCTTTTTGTTGTCTGACTGCTGAGGCTAAATAGTTCATATATAAACTATTGGGACTTCATCAAGATCAGAGCTGAGGCTAATGGTGAGAGTGGACATCCCTGTCTTATTCCTGACCATAGATGAAAACATCTCAGTTTTTCCCCATCAAAGATGATACTAGCTGTGGGTCTTTCATATATGGCTTTTAGGATGTTGAGGTATGTTCCCTCTATACCTACTTTGTTGAGGGTTTTTATCAAGAATGGATGCTGTATTTTGTCAAATGCTTTTTTTCTGCATCTATTGAGAGGATCGTATGGTTCTTGTCCTTTCTTTTATTAATGTGGTGTATCACCCCAATTGATTTGCGGAGATTGAACTACCCCTGCAGCCCAGGAATAAATCCCACTTGGTTGTGGAGAATAATCCTTTTGATGTACTATTGAAATATGTTCATCAGGGATATTGACCTGTAATTGTCCTTTTTAGTGGGGTCTTTGTCTGGTTTTGGGATCAAGTTGATGCTGGCCTCATAGAATGAGTTTGGAAGTTTTCCTTCCATTTCTATTTTTTGGAACACTTTCAGAAGAATAGGTATTAATTTCTTTAAATGCCTGGTAGGATTCCCCTGGGAAGCCATCTGGCCCTGGACTCTTGTTTGTTGGGAGATTTTTTTTTTTTTTTAAAGATTTTTATTTATTTATTTGAGAGAGAGAGAGCATGAGCGGGAAGACGGGCAGAAGGAGAGGGAGAAGCAGGCTCCCTGCCGAGCAAGGAGCCCAACGTGGGGCTCAATCCCAGGACCCCAGAATCACAACCTGAGCTGAAGGCAGATGCTTAACTGACTCAGCCACCCAGGCACCCCTTGTTGGGAGATTTTTGATTACTGATTCAGTTTTTTACTGGTTATAGGTTTGTTCAAATTTTCTGCTTCTTGTTTCAGTTTTGGTAGTTTGTATGTTTCTAGGAATTTTTCCATTTCTTCCATTGCCCAGTTCATTGGCATATAATTTTTCATAATATTCTCTTGTAATTGGTTGTATTTCTGTGGTGTTGCTTGTGATCTCTCCTCTTTCATTCATGATTTTATTTATTTGGGTACTTTCTCCTTTCTTTTTGATAAGTCTAGGTGGGAGATTATCAATTTTATTAATTCTTTCGAAGAACCAGCTCTTGGGGAGCCTGGGTGGCTCAGCCGTTAAGCGTCTGCCTTCGGCTCAGGTCATGATCCCAGGGTCCTGGGATCGAGCCCTGCATCGGGCTCCCTGCTCCGCAGGAAGCCTGCTTCTCCCTCTCCCACTCCCCCTGCTTGTGTTCCCTCTCTCACTGTGTCTCTCTCTGTCAAATAAATAAATAAATAAATAATCTTAAAAAAAAAAAAACAAAAAACAAAGAACCAGCTCTTGGCTTCGTTGATCTGTTCTACTGTTCTTTGTTTGTTTGCTTCAGTATCGATTATTTCTGCTCTAAGTTTTATTATTTCCCTTCTTCTGCTAGCTTTAGGGTTTATTTGCTGTTCCTTTTGTAGCTCCTTTAGGTGTAATGTTAGGTTGTGTATTTGAGACTTTTCTTGCTTCTTGAGATAGGCCTGTATTGCAATATACTTCCTTCTTAGGACCACCTTTGCTGCATCCCAAAGGTTTTTGGACTGTCATGTTCATGTTTTCATGTTCATTTGCTTCCATGTATTTTTTTTTAACGTCTTCTTTAATTTCCTAGTTAACCCATTCATGTAAGATGTTCTTTAATCTACATGTATTTGTGGTCTGTCCAAATTTTTTCTTGTGGTTGGCTTCAAGTTTCATAGCATTGTGGTCAGAAACTATGCATGGTATGTCTCAGTCTCTTTGTACTTGTTGAGGACTGATTTGTGACCCAGTATGTGATCTATCCTGGAGAATGTTCCATGTGCACTCAAAAAGAATGTGTATTCTGCTTTAGGATGGAATGTTCTGAATATATCTGTTAAGTCCATCAGGTCCAGTGTATCATTCAAAGCCCTTGTTTCCTTGTTGATCTTCTGCCTATGTCCATTGCTGTGAGTGGGGTGTTAAAGTACTATTATTGTATTATTGTCAGTGAGTTTCTTTGTTTGTTATTCACTGATTTATATTTGAGTACTTGCAAGTTGGGAGCATAAATATTTACAATTGTTAGATTTCCTTGTTGGATAGACCCCTTTATTGATATAGTGCCCTCCTTCAGCTCTTGTTACAGTCTTTGGTTTAAACTTTAGTTTGTACTCTGGCTTTCTTTTGATGTCCGTTAGCATGATAGATGGTTCTCCATACCCTCATTTTCAATCTGCAGGTGTCTTTAGGTCTAAAATGAGTTTCTTCTCTCTCTTGTTCTTTCTCTCAAATAAGTAAATAAAATAATTTTTTTTAAAAAAGGGTGCCTGGGTGGCTTAGTTGGTTAAGCATCTGTCTTCAGCTCAGGTCATTATCCCAGGGTCCTGGGATGAGTCCCACATTGGGCTCCCTGCTCAGCGGGGAGTCTGCTTCTCCCTCTCTCTCTGCCCCTCCTCTCTGCTTGTGGTCTCTCTCACACTTGCTCTCTTTCTCAAATAAAATAAAATCTTTAAAAAATATATAAATAAATTAATTAAATGAGTCTCTTATAGGCAGCATATAGATGGGTCTTATTTTTTTATCCATTCTAATATCCTGTGTCTTTTGATTGGAGCATTTAGTCCATTTACATTCAGAGTGATTATTAATGCATATGAATTTAGTGCCCATTGTGTTACCTGTAAAGTTGGTGTTTCTGGTGATGTTCTATCTTCCTTTCTAGTCTTTGTTGCTTTTGGTCTTTTTTTTCCCCCACTCAAAGAATCCCCTTTAATATTTCTTGCAGGGCTGGTTTAGTGGTCACAAACTCCTTTAGTTTTTGCTTGTCTTGGAAACTCTTTATCTCTCCTTCTATTCTGAATGGCAGCCTTGCTGGATAAAGTATTCTTGGCTGCATATTTTTCCCATTCAGCACGTTGAATATATCATGCGAGTCCTTTCCGGCCTGCCAGGTTTCTGTGGATAGATCTGCTGGGAACCTGAAATGTCTTCCCTTGTAGGTTAAGGACATTTTTCCCTTGCTGCTTTCAGGATTCTTTCCTTGTCTGTGTATTTTGTGAATTTGACTGTGATATGTCTTGGTGATAGCCAGCTTTTGTTGAATTCAATAGGAATTTTCTGTGCTTCTTGGATTTTGATGTCTGTTTCCTTCCCCACATTAGGGAAGTTTTCAGCTATAATTTGCTCAAATAAACCTGCCCCTTTTTCTCTTTCTTCTTCTCTGGGACTCCTATGATACGAATGTTATGCTTTGAAGAGTCACTGATTTCCCTAAGTCAACATTCATGATCCAATACTTTTCTTTCCCTCTTCTCTTCAGCTTCATTATTTTCCATAATTTTATCATCTACATCTATATCCTGTGCTCATCCATCCTTGTTATCATCACATCCAGTCAGTTTTGCATCTTGATTATAGCATTTTTTACTTTGTCCTGACTAGTTTTTTAGTTCTTTTCTCTCTGCAGTAAGGGATTCTCTGGTATCTTCTATGATTTTCTCAAGCCCTGCTAGTATCCTTATAATTGTTGTTTTAAATTCTCATTCAGGCATCTTACTTCTATCTCTTTTGATTAAATCCCGGCTATTACTTCTTCCTGTTCTTTCTTTTGGGGTGAATTCTTCCGTCTTGTCATTTTGTCTAGGTCGCTGTTTTTTTGTGATTGTTAGGAAAGCCTGTTATATTCCTGCTCCTGAGAGTAATGGCTATATTGAGAAGAGGTGTCCCCGCCCCCCCCCACAAAAAAAAAGAGGTCCTATACTGTCTTGGGCTTAGAGATTCAGGAGGTGTTTCAGAGTGTGCACTCTGCTGTTGTGTTTTGTCTGCTCCTTCCTCAGGTCAGTCCTCTGCAGTTTCTCCTTGCCTGCAGTGAGGGGTGTTTGGACCTTGTCCAGTGTGTGGCAAGTTTTAACTAGCTGTGTTTTGGCCTGCTTGTTATAAGCAGCTAGATCCAGGGGCACCTGGGTGGCTCAGTCGGTTAAGCATCTGCCTTTGGCTCAGGTCATGATCCCGGGGTCCTGGGATCAGGCCCCACGTCGGGCTCCCTGCTCAGCGGGGAGCCTGCTTCTTGCTCTCCCTCACCCTCTCCCCCTGCTTATGCTCTCTCTGTCAAATAAATAAAATCTTAAAAAAAAAAAAAAAGAAGGTAGATCCTATTTCCCCTAGAGCTGAAGTTTTGCAGCACTTTGTGATCTGTAGACTTGGTGCCTGTAAGGGATCTGTGCTGGTCTAGGGTGGGGCCTGCTGTGCTGCAGGCCCATTTGCGCTAGTGGAAATGTACCTCCAGGATTTGGTGGGGCCAGAGCTTGGTGAGCTTGGTGAGCTTGGTGTAAGTGGCTTCAGCCTCCACTGGGTGGCACTGTGTTGCTCTCTGAAGTCCGTCAGTGCTGGTGGGCAAGGGAGAAAATGGCCTTGCCCTGCTCGCTCTCCTGGAGCAGGGAGTTCGCACCAGCACTCTTCAGATGAGCAAACCATCACCCCTCTTGTGTCCCCGACTTCCGTCAGATCCCTGCCGTCACCCTGTTTGTATCTGAGCTGTCTGCGTACTAGGCAGCACAATACTCCTGTGTTTTATCTCAGGCACATGGCTGTTTCAGAACTCCAAATTTTAGGGATCCACATGGCACAGACCCACGCTGATCCTCTTGGGGAAGGTCTCGCCACGCTAGCTGGTTCTGGTTTGTCCCAGAAAAGCAGTCACACAACCACACGGCGGTTTATGGTAAAGTGCAGCTAAAAGCCAGCACCGAGGTTTGTTGCCCTCAGCCGGTGTCTCTGTTCCTACACAGGGAACAGGGACACACATCAGCGCCACTAGTTCTTCTGTCTCCAGAAAGGCCATGCCACCGCTCCCAGATGCACTCCAAAAAGGGGACCAGGGGATCCTCAGACCACGCCTCCTACTTCCAGGTCTCCACCCTCCTTTCCCACCAGAGCAACACTAAGCCCGCCAGGCACAACCCCATCGATGGCACGAGCTTCTAAAACTTCAGACTTCAGGCTCCGCTGCTTATAAAAACTAGCAGTAGTCAGCCCCTCTCCTTTTCCCAGTCACTGGTTTTGGGGAATAGGTTTTGTTTTTGTGCAATCCCTTGCCTGCTGCTTTTCTCTCTCTCTCTCCCCCCCCCCGCACTCCTCTGCCCATGATCAGGGCTCCCTCCTTTCCGCAGCACCCCCAGCTTTTCTCTCCCCCAAATCAACTCTCCACAGCTCCTACCTTCCATGAGATGGCTTTTTCTACCTGTAGATATGCAGTTTGTGCTCTCAGTCCTCAGATCAATTTCTTGGGTTTGGTTCAAAATGATTTGATATTTATCAAGCTGTGTTCAAGGGATGAGGCAAGCTTAGGGTCCCCCTACTCCTCCATCTTAACTCAACTCCTAAATATATACATTTATAAATATATATCTATACACATACACACTCCCTGTATCTTCTTTATCCATTCATCCATTTTTTTTTTTAAGATTTTATTTATTTACTAGAGAGAGAGTGAGAGAAAGCAAGGCAGACTCCCCGCTGAGCAGGGAGCCCGATGCCCCCCGGGATCATGCCTGAGCCGAAGGCAGCCGCTTCACCGACTGAGCCCCCCAGGTGGCCCTATCCATTCATCTATTGATGGACACTAGGGTTGTATCAAGTCATTTTTAAAACATCAGCTCTGTGCGAATTTGTGGCTTAAGGGCGGAAAGCTGAGTGCTCCTTGACTAAAACAGAGAATGGAGCAGCACTGCGTGCGGTGGGACTCTGTGTTGGGCTGTCTGTCCGAATGAGCTGGAAGGGAGAGGCAGAGCTGTGGGTGTGAAAGTATGTGTAACCATCTGCAGATGCTACTGCTTCCAGTCTTCTCATCTGAAATACCTCCTTCAGATCTCAGAATCGAAATAGCCATCTACTGCTTTTATTAGCATGATTCAGGTATAGTTTCTAAAGTATGCTAAGTCTGAATTGTGTTTAATCCTTTGTGATCTTTTCCTGATTATCCTTTCCCCCTTTCAAATGTTGCTGAGATCTATCTTTTTTTTCCAGTTTTGTTGATACATCATTGAGATCTCAGTTCTATCTTAATTTGGCTTCTGGAGGCTACAGTTTACCTTTGATCCTTGTTATTTTTCAGGGCTTGTGGTAGAATGCCAACAAGAACGATCACAGATTAAAAATAAAGAAATAGCTTTGCGTGTGTTGAGAGCTAGACTCTACCAGCAGATTATTGAGAAAGACAGGTGTCAGCAACAAAGTACTAGAAAACTGCAGGTAAGATTTATATAGTATAATAATACTTCTGCGGGGCCCTGGCTGGTTCAGTCAGAAGAGCATGTGACTCTTGATCTCGGGGTCATGAGTTTGAGTCCCATGTTGGGTGTAAGATTGCTTAAAATAAAAAATAATAATACCTTTGCACAAAGTCATCATTTTATGTAGAAAATGTAGCATTTGTTCTTGATCAAATGGGAATATCTTATAGCATAGGGAAACAGGTTTATTTGTAAATAAGCAATAATTTCATGCACATGGACTAACTGATTATGGCTAAATTTAGACATGCCAGCTTGCAAATGAATACATGAGATATGTGTAAACTCAGAATTATTTCCCAGTTGTTTCCCTCCAGTGTTTGTATCATGACTGTTTTGAGAGGAGATTAGGTTAAAATAAAATAATTATCTGGAAATTACGGGATTTGCAGATTTTTTATTTAAAAACCTATGCTTTTTTATTAAAACTCTGGGGTGAAAAGTAAATGGCACTGCAAAAAACTGGTAATGATGATTGTTACTGATGGGATGTAGGGGCAGGGGGTAGAAGAGAGATTTATTTCCACTATATATACCTTTTGTACTTTCTGAATTTTGTACTATATAAATGTCTAGTATTATTTATTCAAATATGTAGATAAATGCTAAGCAAAATGAATAAATGTTATTGTTTTAAGTAAACAAATTATAGGATTTTAAATCCTAAGAAATGTAAAGTTGGTCTTTGAGAGAGGTTGGAAGAGAAAGTGGAATAACTGCTTTTGTGTTGTTTGCCGATGGGTATGCTACACTAAATTTGGAAAACTTTGTGGCCTTTTAGGATAATGAATTATATAAACTTAACCATTAATTATTCTTTTGCCTAGATGTCCTGATCTTCTCACACTTTTGCCCTTCTAGCTCTCCTTACCCACATTCTAACTTCCAAGTAGTAAAAGTGACAGGATTAATGGAATATTAATCCTCTGTGGTAATCCTAGATTGTTGTCCAGCGTCAATATATACATTTACAGGTAGGAATGCTCACTAACAAACCATTGCTTCTTGGCACATAAGTGATAACATAAACACTAAGAACTCGGTGACATCTGAATTAATAAAAGACATTGGGATTTGGGGCGCCTGGGTGGCTCAGTCGTGTAGCGTCTGCCTTCGGCTCAGGTCATGATCTCAGGCTCCTGGGATCGAGCCCCGCATCGGGCTCTCTGCTCAGTGAGAGCCTGCTTCTCCCTCTCCCTCTGCCCCTCCTCCCTCTCATGCTCTCTCACTCTCTCTAATAAATAAATAAAATCTTTTCAAAAAACTGAAACTGATATAATAGAAAGTCATTTATAAGTATGTTTTCCATTGTAATAAAGGTAATTATAAAGTTAAAATATGAATTACCTTTTTGTTATGGCACAGGTGGGAACAAGAGCCCAGTCAGAGAGAATTCGGACATATAATTTCACCCAGGATAGAGTCACTGACCACAGGATAGCATATGAAGTTCGTGATATTAAGGTAATATAACAATATGCTTTATGTACCTTTGCTTTTCAAAGAAAGTGTACTCAAATTTTAGAGAGTTATATCTAAAATATTACCAAGTAATTTAAAATCATTAAGCCTGTTTAAGGTAGTATCCCCAAATAGGCAAACATTCATATTAGTTTGTTGGTAAGAAATGGGGTCTTAGGGGCGCCTGGATGGCTCAGTCGTTAAGCGTCTGCCTTCAGCTCAGGTCATGATCCCAGGGTCCTGGGATCGAGCCCCGCATCCAGCTCCCTGCTCTGCGGGAAGCCTGCTTCTCCCTATCCCACTCCCCCTGCTTGTGTTCCCTCTCTTGCTGTCTCTCTCTCTCTCAAATAAATAAATAAAATCTTTAAAAAAAAAAAAAAAAGAAATGGGGTCTTAGTGCCAGTTTGAAGCAGTTCTCTTTGAAGTCCAAATTCTTTGCTGTGCAATCACAGTGTATTAAGGTATATTCAATATACATATATACACTGTATCAGATTCCTATTGCTGTGTAACAAATTACCACAAACCTCTTGGCTTAAAATAATATTTATTATCTTATGGTTACAGTAGGTTAGAAATCTGGGCACAGCAGAGCTGGGTTCTCTTCCCTCGGGTCCTAAAGACCACCCACAAGTTGCTTGCTAAGTGGCCCCTCCATATACCCTCTCCCACTTTGAATCTCTTGCAGGAATGGCTCAAGCCTTTTTAAGGGCTCATCTGTTTAGGTCAGGCCCACCCCAGTAATATTCCTTTTGAATGACTCAACATCAACTGATTAATATCACTGGAGTGATATTCCATCATATTCACAGCTTCTGCCTCCCCGTAAGGGAGGGAGTTCTGCAAGGTGTGCACACCAGGGGGCGTCCTAGAGTTCTGCCTACCACGATGAATTATTCATGAGATTTAGGAGTTATAATTATGCTGTTGGGTAAAGACCCTGTCAGCATGGTTTGAACATTAACCTAACTAAATCCCATTTGGCCAGACCATTGGCATTAATACATTAATGATGAAGCACAAGAAAATTCCCCTTTTGTTTCCCCTGAAGGGGAAAATGAACTGGTTCTCATAAAGGACTATGTACAAAAGACAAGAGGTAGATGGTTTTGGTGTTTTTCCTTGATGTTATGTGATACCTAGGGCTTCTTTCACTTGATTCTGTCCCATTCTATACTCATAATTAAAGTCCTAATTTTACAAGGGAAATGTCTGTGTTTTTAAAATATTTAGAAATTTCTTTGTGTCTTATGCCACTTCCCCTGTCTTCCTAGCAATTTAAGACTGTCTCGAATAGGAACATAATAGCCTTGTCAAAAAGGAGAAAATATTTGCTAACTTCCCTTTCCTCAGGAAACACACAGTAATAACCAAACATGTTTGGCCATATTGTTCTGATTACACCATATTCTTTCAGTTGTTTTTCTGGTAGTGGTGATGGTTTTCCTTGAGACGGCTGCATTCTTATGACCGGTAATATTTTTTAGAATAGCCCTTAGGTCCCGAGTTAGTATTCATTGTTGAAACAGAGGCAGGTTAAGTGGCTTTTATAGTTATAAAATATCTGGCTTTGGCCTGAATACTAACATGTTATTACTAACTAAACTAACATGCCAGATTCAGAAATAATTAGGGAAATTATACTTGTGTGCTCTCATAATGACTAACCAGCCCATTGGAAAGAAAAAAAAGCATCCCATATTAGTGAAAGGATAAAGTTTGGAAATGTCATGAAAAAAATGTAGTAAAACATTAAAATCTGTATGAAGGACAGTAAAGAGACTAGTAGGAGTGAGTAACTTAGGAAGAGAATAGTTGTAGATGAGGCAGGGAGAGCGATACGGGCCTTAACCCCGGGGACAATGGCCACAGGACAGAATGGAAGGAGTGGAGAGGGAAGAAAGTGGATGTCTGCAGGACCCAGCTCAGCTAAGCTCAGCTTTGCGCCTTTATCTTAGAGGCTGCCCTCTCCCTACTCCATTTACATAGTTCTTGATGAAGCTGCTCTGCTCTTACAGGATCATGGTCCTGACCCAAGACAATAATTGGTTTGTTTGGGGAAGAAATCAGAACAAGCCCCCACCAATGAGTTCCTTCCTAGCATTTTTAAACTGGAGACAAAGAGGGCCATTCTCTCAGATAAAACTGAAATATGTAAAATGTATAAGAGGTTAGAAGCCACATTTCCAAACCATGAGGGGAAGGCAATGTTCAGTAAGAGATGAAGCTGATATTGAAAGGAGCAAAAATAGAACTAGATGGAAAGAATCTTGATGATACTAATCCCCACATTCATCTGTTCCTGTGGCCAGCTTCACTCCCAGGGCAGTGGCAGTAGCCTTTCCATTCCTATCCTTGGGTTCTATGAGATCACCTCGTATTCTTAGTATGAGTTCTCCTGTAGGTAATTGTATTTTTACTTCTATTTATCTAGATCATATGCACAGACTACCCTGTAATATACTGTTTTATGTTTTTTTTCTGCTGCTTAAAGTCCTTGTGCAAATTCCTTAACATCAGCCTATCTCCTGCCTTGTATTCCTCTCGCACTGGAAATTTCCTCTTGCCCTTTATACTTTGTTTTTGTGCCTTTCTTCACCCTCATTCTTTTGACTGAAATGCTCTGCTTGTCTCTATTTGGAGAAAACACTGTTCTGTTTTTAAGATCTAATGCAAACTTGTTCTTCCTTCCTAAACTCTTCCCTGATACTACCTTCTTCTTAAAATTAACCTTACAGCCCTCACTTGCTTCTTTTTAAATTTCTTGCACTGATAGTGGTGCCTAGCTCTGTCACTAGATTATGAGCTTCCGAAGATTAGGAATCCCAAATCCTTCAACTTTGGTCTTTGTGTCTCTAGCACTCTGATTAATCCAATCAAACTCTAAATGTGATATGATTATCAGTTAAGAGTGATAATCCTTTTAACATAATTTCCAAATGATGAAATCACCTTGGCAATACCATGATAATTTGAGCTCTGGGCCTGCTGATTTTATAAGCAATTCCCCATATTATGCTCAAAATGGTATAAATTTTCATTTCAAAACTTCATCATAGGGCTTTTGCTTTACTTTTAAATTTTGATTGGTTTTAATATATGCTGGTGTTTTGTGGAATACAAAGATACTAAGGCATCTTTTCTGCTACAGTTTAACTTAAAAGATGAATATATATACTTAACCTAAAATTCAACTTAAAGGGGGCACCTGGGTGGCTCAGTCGGTTAAGCCTCTGCCTCCATGGTCTTGGGGTCCTGGGATCCAGCCCCCAGTCAGGCTTCTTGCTCAGCGGGGAGTCTGCTTCTCCCTCTGCTGCTCCCCCTCCTTGTTCTCTCTCTCTCTGTCAAATAAATAAATCTTAAAAAAAAAAATAAAATTCAACTTTAAGATCATTCAAGAAAGACCAAACACAAGTTTAGTTCACACCAGGGCACCTGGGTGGCGCAGTCGGTTGCGCTCCCGGCTCTTGGTTTCGGCTTGGGTCATGATCTTAGGGTCCTGGGATCGAGCCCAGCACAGAGTCTGCTCAAGACTCTTTCTGCCTCTCACTCTGCCCCTCCTCCCTGCTCTCTTTCTCTTTCTCTAAGGTAAATAAAATCTTAAGCATGCCGACATCAAAACTTTAAATGTTCTGTGTTCCAGATGTTGACACAGAAATATTTCCATTAGGCCAATGTCTAGATTTTGAACATTTCTAAAATACGAGACTGTGCTAATTCACTGTGCCCAACTCTGTTACACAGAACTTCTGTAACACAGGAAAAAAACACAGGTACTAAAAGTTATTTTAGTGACTTACAGAGAAGAACTGTAGGGAAGACTACAGGGAAGTCTAACAACACTTTTAACCCAAAGGACTTATTTTGAGGTAACCATAAGAGCATTTATTTTTCTGAACTTTTTATTTGGAAATTTTCAAGTATATATTGAGACTGGTGCAGTATACGCCCTCTACCTAGATGCAGCAGTTGTTAACATTTGCCTGCTCTTCCTCTTCTACCGCCTGTGGTGTTGATGACCCATTTGAAAGCAAGTTGTGGACCTCAAAACGCTTGTCCCCTAAATATTTTGGCATAAATCTTTTTTTTTTTTTTTGGTCACACAGAGCTTCTAGATTTTAAAACCGCCATATTTCCAATTTAAGAAGAACCAGAACTAGTATAAGCCCCTTTCGGATGAAATAAAATCTAAATTTGAAGGTTGGCATGAGAAGTGCGAGTGCGGGAATGGCCCCAGGGATGTCCAGAGGATTTGGCGAGCAGAGATTGGCAGGGAGTGGTAGGTGTGCAGCTTCAAGTGGCAGCGAGCTGCCTGGGGTGTTGATTGAGGCATTTCAGTCTTTTTTACCCTGGGGAAATAATGTGTTATGAATGACAAGGGTGGAATTTTCAGGACAAGAGTAAAAAACCCTTATCTCTTCTCGGGAACAAAAGAAGGGATTCAGCAAACATATCCTCCCAAAGATGGTTTGAGATCCTAGAACCCTGTTGTCAGGAACGTCAAGCAAAGGAATTTAAAGAGAGATTCAGATCTCCTTTGTGTTGTTGTCTCCAGAGTTGTTGGAAAGATCCAACTCCCAGAAGCTTGATTTTTAAACAAAATGCTAATGTAAACAATTAAAAGAGAGTAGAATTCCATTTACTCTTTTGGATTCACTTTTTATAAGAAGCCAATATAACCGGGGATCCTCCCAAGTAAGCAGATTGTTCATTATATTAGAGAACCACCTTAGTAATCCATTGTTGCTATTAAATAGTGACTCTAAGGAAGCAAAGTAAATACACATTTAATTCTTTGCTTTGTTTCTCCTTTATTTCTAGTAATCAGGTTTTTATAATAACTCTTTTACCAGGAATTTTTATGTGGGGAGAAATGTCTGGATCAGCTAATTCAGAGACTGCTTCATTCAGCAGATGAAGAAGCCATTACTGAATTTTTGGATGAAAACCTTAAATCAGCAAAATAAATGCAGATTTATTATTTATTATTATATAAATGAAAGGGACCTATCTCAAGAAGCAAGCTGTTCATAAAGGATAGCTAAAACTACACGGTATGTACAAATATATTTTTTAATGAATAAGTCACATTTCTTGACCTAAGAGCTTATAAAGTAAATCCAACTCTTCAAGCAGAAAACAAGCATGCGTTGTTGAAGAGAAATAAAGTATTGAGAATTGACTATGTGATACAAGTGTATAAACTCTGTAAACCCCTGTTTCAAGAAAAAGTATTGTTAATCATGTTAAAATTAGGTTTTAAACTGCTACTTTTAAATAAAAATTGTGAAGAATAGGAGTCAATAACAGTGAGCATCTCCAGGATACAGATTGTAGAGCTCTTTGAGAGTGGAACAAATTCTATACAGTATAAACTACAAACCAGTATTTAAAGTGAACTGTCTGCTGGGCTTTTTTTTCTCATTTTTCTTTGGCCTAACGTGAGCATCCACAGATGAGGTGTAACGTGAGTAATTCTCTACGCCTGGTTTTGTGCAGTGATGTACATAGAACCCAGTCCTTACCTTACAGAGCTTCCAGTTGAATGACAGAGCCAAAATAGAAACCACGAGCTGTAATACCAAGTGACATGATGTATTTAGTACTTGTTCTCAGGAAGTTTCTTGAGTAAAAAAGAAAGGGGTTATTATTTTAGACATTCCTCAGAAGGAAATTATGTGCCCAGGAAAGACTACCTAAAATAGAGTTTTAAGACCAATGGAATTAGGAGGTGAACATAGAAGTGAAATTATTTTTCCCCAGTTTTTTATTTTGAAAGTCTTCAAGCACATAGAAAAAGTTTTTTAAATAAGTTTTAAGAAATAGTGCAGTGAACTACTAGGTATTTACCCAAAGGATACAAAAATAAAGATTCAAAAGGGTACATGCACCCCAGTGTTTATAGCAACATTATCAACAATAGCAAAACTATGGAAAGAGATCAAAGAATAGAGAAAGAAGATGTGGTAATATATACAATGGAATATTACTCAGCCATCAAAAAAATGAAATCCTGCCATTTACAAAGATGTGGATGGAGATAGAGTATTATGCTAAGCGAAATAAATCAATCAGAGAAAGACAAATACCATATGATCTCACTCATGTGTGAAATTTAAGAAACAAAACAGATGAACATATGGGGGTGGGAAGAGAGAGGGAAACAAACCATAAGAGACTCTTAACAATAGAGAACATTCTGAGGGTTGATGGAGGGAGGGGAGGTGGGTGAGGGATGGGTTAGATGGGTGATGGGCATTAAGGAGGGCATTTGTTATGATAAGCACTGTAAGTGATGAATCACTGAATTCCACTCCTGAAACCAATATCTCACTGTATGTTAACTAACTAGAATTTAAATAAAAATTTGAAAAGAAAAAAAGGAAATAGAGCAAAACCAAAAAAAAAAAAAAAAAGGAAAGAAATAGTGCAAATGAACAGTATATATTACCATTTTGCTACAGTTGTCTTTTGCTCTCTCTGTACATATAAACATATGTGTGGTGGTTATTGGACCATTTAAGTCAGTTGCAGACGTTGTAACTCCACACCAAAATATCTCAGCATGTCCTAAGAATAAGGACATTCTCCTACAAATCAAAACTCCATTATTACACTTAATTGTATAATAATAATTATATAATATGATCTAATATCTATCACATATTAAAATTTCTTCAGTTATCCCTAAAATGTCTTTTTAGCTGTTTTTGTTTGTTAGTTTTATGCAATCCAGGGTCCAACCAAGATTCATACACTGTATTTGGTTGTATGTCTTTAGTGTTTGGATTAATCCCCCAGCCTTTTTTCCACATGACGTTGAGCCAGAGGCACACCATTAAGCTGCTCTAGGATACCTGACTCTAAGAAATTGAGTAAATTAATGGTTTTTGCTGCAAATTTGGGGGTAATTTGTTATACCAAATTGTATGTAATGAATATACCCAGTGGCCTTTCATCTCATTGATTTAACATCAGTTAATGATTCCTGCTTTGCCCTGTTCCACTGGGGTTAAAAAATGGTGATGTTCTTGTTCTTTCTACGTTAATAGCTGGCATTCTTTAAAGAAAGCTTTCCTTTGTTTTTCCTCTCACTTTCTCTAAGTTGAGAGATAATTTAATCCTATTTGGATCAATATCATTATTATTTCCCCAGGGGTAAACATTGCCCTCTAAAATAATTGATGTTTCTGGAGAATCTGATTTAATTTGAAATAACATTCAATTAAATAGGGAGTTTCAGGGTAAGCATTAGAAACTGATTTTTATTGTCGGGTAGTTTACATAACAGAAACATCCTGGGGCGACTGGCTGGCACAGTCAGAAGAACATGAGACTCTTGATCTAGGGGTCATGAGTTTGGGCCCCACATTGGGCATAGAGATTACTTAAAAAAAAAAATAAACTTAAAAACATTTTTTAAAAGAAACATTTATCCAAGGAAATGTAAATTAAAATACTGCATGAATCAAGGCAAAATGAAGATAGTCTAATTTGCTATACGATGTCAAATGTGAGATCACATGTCATTTTAAAAATTTTTTTCAGAAAAACATCAATACATAAACCTCAAAATATGATGTCTGCAAAAAATTCATTAAGAAAGTGAAAAATTGTAAGAGGGAAAGCAAGAGAAAGGGGCATTGATGTATTCTATTCATTCATTTGATGGTCAGTATTAACATTCTATACATGGCAAGGAAGGGCAGGCTCTAAGAGGGAACGAGAACAAAAGGAAAAGTGCTTCTTCAGCCAAAGAGAGGCTCTGCCTTCCTGGAAGGAAGTCCAGAGCTTCCTACCACCACCAAGGTCTTTGCCCTTCCCTCGTTTTCCAGCTCTGGCTTTCCCTTAAAGCACACACTTTATTTGGAGGAAAAAAAATCAAAACAAAAGTTGGAACTATGAACCTATAAAAATCTTGGGTGGTGTTTTTTCTCAAACTTCTGTATATGTACAAATCACTTGGGGATCTCACCATAATGCAGATTTTAATTCAGAAGTTCTGGGGCCTGTTCTGCATTTCCACAATTCATTTCATTTCCACAAGCTCCCAGGTGAAGGTGGATACTTCTGACTCACAAACAGCACTTGGAGTAGCAAAGATACAGGATACCTATTATTTAATGAGTACTTTCAGTTGTTATACATATTATTTTTGTATAATGAGTTTCAGTTAAACTTGTAATCCTTCATTCAGATAGACAAATTTATCTCCCAAACTACAAAGATAAAGTTGACATCTTTTAACTGTTAATAGAAAAATGTTAGGAATTGGGGCACCTGGGTGGCTCAGTTGTTAAGCGTCTGCCATAGGCTCAGGTCATGATCCCAGGGTCCTGGGATCGAGCCCCGCATCAGGCTCCCTGCTTGGCGGGGAGCCTGCTTCTCCCTCTCCCACTCCCCCTGCTTGTGTTCCCTCTCTCGCTATATTTCTCTCTGTCAAATAAAAAAAAAAAAAATGTTAGGAATCAACCTATGAGCCAATGATAAATCAGGGTTCTTGTAAAAAATTTGAAAAGCCAAAGTTTATTGCCTCATATGCACAGCACCTTTAGAATACCAAAGAATAATAAACTTTATTTAGAAAATAAATGAGATATTTTTAATTGACTTTAAAATTTAGTCAAGGAATCTAAGATCAACAAACTACTACAGTCAAAAAACTAAAAGAAACTATCTTTAAAAGCATCTTACTCTGCAAACTCAACACCCAAAGAACAAATAATCCAATCAAGAAATGGGCAGAAGACATGAACAGACATTTTTCCAAAGAAGACATCCAAATGCCCAACAGACACATGAAAAAGTGCTCAACATCACTTGGCAATCCAAATCAAAACCTCAATGAGATACCACTTCATACCAGTCAGAATGGCTAAAATTAACAAGTCAGGAAACAACAGATGTTGGTGAGGATACTGAGAAAGGGGAACCCTCCTACACTGTTGGTGGGAATGCAAGCTGGTGCAGCCACTCTGGAAAACAGTATGGAGGTTCCTCAAAAAGTTGAAAATAGAGCTACCATATGACCCAGCAATTGCACTACCAGGTACCCCAAAGATACAAATGTAGTGATCCAAAGGGGTGCCTGCACCCCAATGTTTATAGCAGCAATGTCCACAAGAGCCAAACTATGGAAAGAGCCAAGATGTCCATCAACAGATGAATGGATAAAGAAGATGTGGTGTATATATATACAATGGAATATTCTGCAGCCATCAAAAAAAAAACAACTAAATCTTGCCATTTGCAACGACGTGGATGGAACTAGAGGGTATTATGCTAAGCGAAATAAGTCAATCATAGAAAGACATGTATCATATGATCTCACTGATATGAAGAATTCTTAATCTCAGGAAACAAACTGAGGGTTGCTGGAATGGTAGGGGGTGGGAGGGATGGGGTGGCTGGGTGACAGACATTGGGGAGGGTATGTGCTATGGTGAGCACTGAATTGTGTAAGACTGATGAATCACAGACCTGTACCTCTGAAACAAATAATACATTATATGTTTAAAAAAAAAAAAGAAGAAGAAGATAGGAAGGGGGGGAAATCGGAGGGGGAGATGAACCATGAGAGACTATGGACTCTGAGAAACTGAGGGTTTTAGAGGGGAGGGGGCAGGGGAATGGGTTAGCCCAGTGATGGGTATTAAGGAGGGCACGTATTGCATGGAGCACTGGGTGTTATACACAACCAATGAATCATGGAACACTACATCAAAAATTAATGATGTATGATGACTAACATAAATAATAAAATAATATTTTAAAAAAAAGCATCTTACTCTTGTGTTAGGGGTCAATAGTGATTAGGAGGATGGGGAGGAGAGTGCTTCTGGGATGCTGGTAATGTCTTATTTCTTAACCTGAGTGGTGTTACACAGGTGTATTCATTTTGTGATAATTCATTGCATTTATGGGGTGCCTGGGTGGCTCAGTCAGTTGGGCGTTTGCCTTCAGCTCATATCATGATCCTGGGGTCCTGGGATCAAGCCCCACTCCGGGCTCCCTGCTCAGCTCAAATAAATAAAATCTTTTAAAAAAATTCATTGCATTGCACTACTGGGTATTTACCCCAAAGGTACAAATGTAGTGATCCGAAGGGGTACCTGCACCCCAATGTTTATAGCAGCAATGTCCACAATAGCCAAACTATGGAAAGAGCCTAGATGTCCATCAACAGATCAATGGATAAAGAAGATGTGGTATATATATACAATGGAATATTATGCAGCCATCCAAAAAAGTGAAATCTTCCCATTTGCAACGATGTGGATGGAACTAGAGGGTATTATGCTAAGCGAAATAAGAAGATCAGAGAAAGACAAGTATCATATGATCTCACCGATACGAGGAATTTGAGAAACAAGACAGAGGATCATAGGGGAAGGGAGGGAAAAATGAAACAAGACGAAACCAGAGAGGGAAACAAACCATAAGAAACTCTTAATCTTGGGGTGCCTGGGTGGCTCAGTCATTAGGCGTCTGCCTTCAGCTCAGGTCATGATCCCAGGGTCCTGGGATTGAGCCCCGCATCGGGCTCCCTGCTCGGCGGGAAGCCTGATTCTCCCTCTACCACTCCCCCTGCTTGTGTTCCTGCTCTCGCTATGTCTCTCTCTGTCAAATAAATGAATAAAATCTTAAAAAAAAAAGAGAGAGAGAGAGAGAGACTTAATCTCAGGAAACAAACTGAGGGTTGCTGGAGTGGTGGGGGGTGGGAGGGATGGGGTGGCTGGGTGATGGACATTGGGGAGGGTATGTGCTATGGTGAGCGCTGTGAATTGTGTAAGACTGATGAATCACAGACCTGTACCTCTGAAACAAATAATACATTATATGTTAATAGAAAAAAATTTTTTAATTTATTGCATTTACAATTTTTATTTGCTCCCTTTTCTGTACGTGTACTATACTTCAAATTTTTTTAAAAGTTTAAATTGTTTCAGTTTAAAACAGATTTGAAACAAGTTAATTGCTACCAAATAATGTGGAACACAAGTCATGTACAAGGCTGCTCACTCACTAGGCCCTCTCCACTTGAACAAGAGTGGACCCATCAAAAGCTCTTAGAGTAGCCAGTGACTCAGGGCAGTGCAAGTTATTTTGGGTATATAAATAAAAGAGTGAACAGTTTGTAGACTCTATTTAAAAATGAGAGTGAGGGGCGCCCGGGTGGCTCAGTCATTAAGCATCTGCCTTCAGCTCAGGTCATGGTCCCAGTGTCCTGGAATCAAGCCCCGCATCAGGCTCCCTGCTCGGCGGGAAGCCTGCTTCTCCCTCTTCCACCCCCCCTGCTTGTGTTCCCTGTCTCACTGTGTCTTTCTCTGTCTAATAAATAAATAAAAATCTTTAAAAAAAAAGAAAGAAATAGAAATGAGAGTGAAAAACAATACAGATGGGGCACAGGATGACAAACTAGCAGCCCCTGAGCACACAACGGGCCTGAATTAGAGGTTGTGGAGGGAAAGGGGCTATACTTCCGCGGGGTGGGAGGAGGTGGCAGTGGAGACTTATAAATTGCATGAAGCCTAAATTCTGGGGAGGTGAGTGAGTGCTGTGCTTGTGTGGGCTCCTTTATGAAACAAAGTGTGTAAAAATTGCCATAAGGAACAAACAAGTGAAATACTATATTCATTACAGTGGTTGGGATGAAGGCGTTCCAGAAAGGGAGTACTCAGATGCATGGAAACCATGTGCAGAAACAGAACTTCAAGAAGTCAGACACACACACACACACACACAAACACACACACAAACACACACACACACACACATAAATGTCAATAAGGAGCAACATTCAGAGGGGAAGATGAGAGGGGTTGCCCCAGGAAAGAGGATGTCTGATCTGTAAGAAGAACGTTGAAGTCACCCAGAAATGGAAATGGGAGCAGTACCAGTGAGCCTCAGCCTCAGAAGAAGAAAAGGGCCAGAGTAGATCCTGCTGCTGGAAACATGAACAGAGTTGAAGTTAAAGATTTCTGAAGAACTAAAATCATGGATTGTTGGGGCGCCTGGGTGGCTCGGTAGGTTAAGTGTCTGCCTTCAGCTCAGGTCATGATCTCAGGGTCCTGGGATTGAGCCCCGCATCAGGCTCCCTGCTCAACAGCGAGTCTGCTTCTCCCTCTCCCTCTGTGATCTCTCTCGCTCTCACTCTCTCAAATAAATAAATAAAAATCTTTAATAAAAATTTTAATTAAAAAAAATAAAACCATGGATTGTTAATGACTGAGGCATAATTACCAGGCAAAAACAGTTCTATCTTCCTGTCAAGAAGAATATGGATTCCATTGTAAAGGATTATGCAAATTATAAGAAATCTTGAGGAAACACAGAAAATAAGGACTATGCTAATTATTAATGAAGTTGTGGCAGGAATTTTAAAAATTGGAATGTAATGTTGGGCACTCAGCTACTCTACAAATTTGAAAGACCCCACTGTGTGAATTCCTCAAAGATTGCCCTGAGTCACCTTTGTCCCATTTATATGGAGTGCCACATTGACTGAACTGGAGCAGTGTTGATCTATACACTCTAGAAGAAGAGATTCTTAATGACTGAATGATCTTCACAATATCCTGGCAAAGAATCTGCAACTTTTAGTGCCAGCAATTATGAAGTGGCTCCTAAGAGAAGGTATAATTTATAGTAAATTAAATGCACAGACCTTAAGAGACAGTTGAGTTTGTCAATTGCATTCGCCCACGTAACCACCAGCCCAAGCAAGAAGAGGACATTTGCCTCCCCCCTGAAACTTCCCTTGTATTCCTTTCCAGTTGATCCAGCAATCTGCCAAAACCCCTTCCCCCAACAGTGGCAGCCTCTAATATGACTTTTTCTTATATGATTTATAGTCACCATAACTTATTTTCACTATTCTGGAACTTCACATACACTGTGTACTCTTGCATATCTTGCTTCTTTAGATCAACATAAAAGTTTTGAAACCTCACACCGGCACATATCAAAGGTATCTTTTTATTTCTGAGTAGTATTACACTGTATGAATATACCAGAATTAATTTATTTCATTCTCCTATTGATGCACATGTGGATTGTTTCCAGTTTTTGGCTATTACAGATGAAGGCACTATGAACATTCTTGCACAAGTCTTTTGCAGACATATGTTTTCATTTCCCTTGGGCAAATAAATGCTTAGGGGAAATTACTGAGTGTTTAACATCCAAAGAAACTACCAGTTTTCTAAAATAGATATACCAAATTATATTCCTATTGTTAGTATATATATGAAGGTTCCAAAGGCTCCCTATCATCACCAACATTTAGCATTTTTGACCTTTTTAAATTTAGCCATTCTCTTAGGTATGCAGTGTTTTCTCATGAATTTAATTTGCATTCATCTGAGGATGAATGACATTGAGCAGCTTTCTCATGTTTTTAGTGACTATTGAGATAATGTATCACAAATATTTTTTTTAAGTTTCATTTATTTAAGTAATCTCTACACCCAGTGAGGGGTTTGAACTCACAACTCCAAGATTAAGAGTCACATGCCCTTCTGACTGAGTCAGCGAGGCACCCCTACAAATAATAAATAAATAAATAAATAAATAAATAAATTGCAGACTATGGCTTGTCTTTTTATTTTTTTCACTGTCTTTTCATAGGCAAAAGCTTGTAATTTTGTTGAAGTTCATTTTATCATTTTTTTATGATTAGTGTTTTTTGTATCCTGAAATGTCTGACTACCTCAGGGTCAGAGATAGTCTTCTGTATTTTCTTTTAGAAGTGTTATAGTTTTCACTTCTCTGTTTAATGTTAAGGTCCATTTAGAATTTTGTGTGTGTGGTATAAGCTAAGGGTCAAAGTTCTTTTTTTCTTTTTTTTTTACATTGTGAACTGGTTGTTTAACACCATTTGTTGAACAGACTTTCCTCTTCACTTTGAATTGCAGTGATACCAATGCTAGGTTTCTAAAATGTTAAATTCAGGGTTGCCTGGGTGGCTCAGTCGCTAAGCGTCTGCCTTTGGGATCGAGCCCCGCATCAGGCACCCTGCTCAGCAGGAAGCCTGCTTCTCCCTCTCCCACTCCCCTTGCTTGTGTTCCCTCTCTCGCTGTGTCTCTGTCAAATAAATAAAATCTTTAAAAAAATAAATAAGGGGCGCCTGGGTGGCTCAGTCGTTGGGCGTCTGCCTTTGGCTCAGGTCATGATCCCAGAGTCCTGGAATCGAGTCCCACATCAGGCTCCCTGCTCAGCAGGGAGGCCTGCTTCCCCCTCTCCCACTCCCCCTGCTTGTGTTCCCTCTCTCGCTGTCTGTCAAATAAATAAATTTTTTTAAATCTTAAAAAAAAATAAAATGTTAAATTCAGTTCCTCAGTTGCACTAGCCACGTTTGAAGTACTCAAGAGCTACCTGTGGCTTGCAGCTAACTTACCAGTCAGCACAGAGAAAATGTTTGCAGCATCACAAAGTTCTGTAGCAGCACTGCTCTTGAGCTTAGGGCACAGTGCCTGCTAAATACTTTGGATTGTGTAAAAGGTAATCTAAACCAACTAACAAAGGGCAGATATCAGGAAGTTAAAAATCAATCACTGAACTGATACGCATTACCTAAGGTAGTCAAATTCAGAGACAAAAAGTAGAATGGTGGTTAGTAGGGGGTTGGGGGAAAGGGGAAAGGAGAGTTACTGTGAATCGGTTCTGTAATATGAAGAGCTCTGGAGATGGGTAGTAGTGATGGTTGCAAAACCAGTGAATGTAGTTAATGCCAGATAAATGTACTCTTAAAGAATTGTTCAAAATGGTAACTACTGTATATTTTACCAATATAAAAAAATTGTAATTGCTTTTTCCCCAGCTGTTTTATTGCAGGTAAGAAAGCAATCAGTGTTACTAATGACCTAATAATTCTCTCAAGTGTATCTAAGGGATACCCAACAACCCTACAGAGGAGATACTAGAGCCCAGTATGTCTCTTAATGTCTTAATGTCTCTCTCCTGGAGTATTTCCAATAGAAGCTCTTCAGCTAATAGGACAAGAGAGCAAAACAATTTGAGTTTATTCTCCTGCCATGTGTTATCCACCCATCAATGTAATAACTAAGATTTCATTAAGTTATGGTAACGCATGACAAGCTAGTGGCAAGAGCAACCTGCTTTTTTAAGTAAAATTTCCCTTTTTAAAAAACAACACAAGGGGCGCCTGGGTGGCTCAGTTGGTTAAGCGACTGCCTTTGGCTCAGGTCATGATCCTGGAGTCCCTGGACTGAGTCCCGCATCGGGCTCCCTGCTTGGCAGGGAGTCTGCTTCTCCCTCTGACCCTCCCCCCTCTCATGTGCTCTCTCTCTCTCTCTCTTATTCTCTCTCTCTCAAATAAATAAAATCTTTAAAAATTAAAAATTAAAAACGACACAAAACCCAACCTCTAAGCACTTGATTTTGATGATTTAACTAAGAATATTGATCAATACATATATAAATACTTTTGTAAAGCATAGGTTGAACTATATTAATTCAAAATATTAGGGCATGCATGAATACGGAGCTTTGAGGATCTTGTGCTTTTGTACAAGGTCTGTGTGTTAAAACTCCCATTTAAACTCCTTGATAAAGACAACTCTATAATCTTCGACTGATTTGTGGAAAGGAAGTCAAATGAGCAGTGTTAGATGACACAAAAACACCCATATTAAGTGCTTATGAAAATAATCTTGCTCCCCTGGAGGAAGTATTGATTTGGTGAGACATGGAGACCCACCTGTGTAATATGCCTGATACGCTTTTTTGAGGCCACCTATAAATGCTGTTCTCTAGGACCTCATCTTTGTCTAAGACATCCCAATGAACTTATGGATATCGTTTAGTATTGAAAATATTGTAATAACCTTCAGAACCCTTCAAAAGAAGCAACATTAAAAACTGGAAGTTTTTTTGCAGAAATTGCTCATGGTTTCACATGTTGTGGGTACCTCATTTTTTTTTTTTATAAATTCTCCTCCTCCCCCCCAAAAAAGCTAACAAAGATTGAATCTTTATATTCTAGGCACGGTGTAAGCATGTAATTATTCTAACCAACAAATATTTATTGAAGCGCCCTGTGTCCTAGGCAATTTATCTCATTCCACTCACACAATCCTATGAAAACTATTATCCCCACTTCACAAAGAGGGAAAAGTTCTCAAAGAGATGTCACACAATTAACGAATACTAAAACGGAGATTTTTACCCTGGAACTTCAAAGCCAATCCTCCAAACCAACAAATCCAGGAGAATTAACGCTTTCAAATTCTGTTAGCTAATACAGTCCTCCCCCAGAAACCTCGCGATATTACTCAAACTACCACTCCCAACATGCACAGCGGCCTGGGTCCGTCCGCTTATCCCCTTGAGTCTGGAGGGCCCCGGCGTGCCTCGAGGCGCGAAAAGCAGTCTGGGAGTCGTAGTTCTCTTGGACGCCTACCGGTCTTGCCAGCGCGGCAGTGGCGGCTCTCTTGGTTCCGTCCAGCGGGTCCCGTAAACGAGCTGAGGCGGAGAAAGGGCGCGGAACTGGAAGAGGGTGAGTCAGGCACTGTCTACGCGATAAAAGGAGGCGGCACCGCGGCGCACCGCTGAGTTGAGTAAGTGCGGCCCCTGCAGTCTATTCAGGGACGCCGCGATCTAGCGCCAGCGAGAAGAGGGCGAGGAGGAGCCAGAGCCCGGTCCTTGCACCCATTCTCGCCCTCGTACCCCGCCGCCATCTCCACCATGCAGTCCCGGGAAGAGGCTCCGCGCTCTCGCCGCCTGGCCAGTCCCCGCGGCGGGAGGCGACCCAAGAGAATTTCCAAGCCTTCTGTTTCGGCCTTTTTCACGGGCCCGGAGGAGCTGAAGGACACGGCTCATTCTGCAGCCCTCCTGGCACAGCTGAAGTCCTTCTACGACGCGCGGCTGTTATGTGATGTGACCATCGAGGTGGTGACGCCTGGTAGCGGGCCTGGCACCGGCCGCCTTTTTTCCTGCAACCGTAACGTGCTGGCTGCCGCGTGTCCCTACTTCAAGAGCATGTTCACCGGTGGCATGTACGAGAGCCAGCAGGCGAGTGTGACCATGCATGATGTGGATGCCGAGTCCTTCGAGGTGCTGGTCGACTACTGCTACACCGGTCGCGTGTCGCTAAGTGAGGCCAACGTGCAACGCCTTTACGCGGCCTCTGACATGTTACAGCTCGAGTACGTCCGGGAAGCCTGTGCCTCCTTCCTAGCCCGCCGCCTTGACCTGGCCAACTGCACCGCCATCCTCAAGTTTGCCGACGCCTTCGACCATCACAAGCTGCGATCACAGGCCCAGTCCTTTATAGCCCACAATTTCAAGCAGCTCAGCCGAATGGGTTCAGTAAGGGAGGAGAGTCTGGCAGATCTGAGCTTGGCCCAGCTGCAGGCCGTCCTGCGTCTGGATAGTCTAGATGTCGAGAGTGAGCGGACCGTGTGTCATGTGGCGGTGCAGTGGTTGGAGGCGGCTCCCAAGGAGCGGGGCCCCAGCGCTGCGGAAGTCTTCAAGTGTGTCCGCTGGACGCACTTCAGAGATGAAGATCAGGATTACCTGGAAGGGCTGTTAACCAAGCCCATTGTCAAGAAGTACTGTCTGGACCTTATTGAAGGGGCCCTGCAGATGCGATATGGTGACAAGTTGTGCAAGTCCCTGGTGCCGAAGCCAGATAGCAGCAACAGCTCTGTTGTACCCACAGCAGAAAATCCCCCCCAGAGACTGGGTATGTGTGCCAAGGAGATGGTGATCTTCTTTGGACATCCTAGAGATCCCTTTCTCTGCTATGACCCATACTCAGGGGACATTTACACAATGCCATCCCCTTTAACCAGCTTGGCTCACACTAAGACTATCACCTCCTCAGCTGTCTGTGTCTCTCCAGACCACGACATCTACTTGGCCGCTCAGCCCAGGAAGGACCTGTGGGTGTACAAGCCAGCCCAGAATAGTTGGCAGCAGCTTGCCGACCGCCTGCTGTGTCGGGAGGGCATGGATGTGGCCTACCTCAACGGCTACATCTACATCTTGGGTGGGCGAGACCCGATTACTGGAGTTAAACTGAAGGAGGTAGAATGCTACAGTGTCCAGAGGAACCAGTGGGCACTGGTGGCTCCTGTACCCCATTCCTTCTATTCCTTTGAACTTATAGTGGTTCAAAACTATCTTTATGCTGTGAACAGTAAGCGCATGCTCTACTATGATCCTAGCCACAATACGTGGCTGAACTGTGCTTCTCTTAAACGTAGTGACTTTCAGGAAGCCTGTGTCTTCAATGATGAGATCTATTGTATCTGTGACATCCCAGTCATGAAGGTCTATAACCCAGCCAGGGGAGAATGGAGGCGGATTAGTAATATTCCCTTGGACTCAGAGACCCACAACTACCAGATTGTCAATCACGGCCAAAAGTTGCTTCTCATCACTTCTACCACCCCTCAATGGAAAAAAAACCGGGTGACTGTTTATGAATACGATACTAGGGAAGACCAGTGGATTAATATAGGTACCATGTTAGGCCTTTTGCAGTTTGACTCTGGCTTTATTTGCCTCTGTGCTCGTGTTTATCCTTCCTGCCTGGAACCTGGACAGAGTTTCATCACTGAGGAAGATGATGCACGGAGTGAGTCTAGTACTGAATGGGACTTAGATGGATTCAGTGAGCTGGACTCAGAGTCAGGAAGTTCAAGTTCTTTTTCTGATGATGAAGTCTGGGTGCAGGTAGCCCCTCAGCGAAATGCACAGGATCAGCAGGGTTCTTTGTAAATATTTTGAAGCACTAAAATGTTTCTACTGCTATGGAATGTATCTTTAAAAGATGTCCTTTTCTTGAAAAAAAAGTTGATTAGGACTGCAGATTTGGTTTGGAAAGGGTGATGTTTGAATTACTAATGTAATGTTACAAAATTTAAACAGTCCATGAAATCAACCTATATAATAATTTACTGTGCTAAAAGTCGAGATTAAAATATGCAAAAATGAACTATATAATTAATTAGAATGCTTGGTGGTTTTTTTCATTGTTCAAGTATTTGTTGCACCAGTGGATTGTTTTGGTTAGTTATACTCTTTATATTTTGATTATCTATTTTAGTCTTCTTTTAACTTTTTAATTCTATTTAGTGCCACAAAGAATTTAAATTTTTAATTTTTAAAAATAGAAAATTGGACTAGAAATTGTTGGTAGGGTTTTGAAGGTTTATCTTTTCCTTCAGAATAATGAAAGTAGTAGAGTTCCCAAATTTTGAGCTAGCCAGTTTTTAGTATTATAAGTTAGTATAGTTTGTTAAATTTGGTTTGGTTTTCACCCCTTCTGCACAGAAAAAAATTTGGATATATATATATGTGTTATAAAATGGGATTTCATTTTGATAATGTGCAGAATGGTCTTAAGAACTCACAGAAAGCAAAAAAAATCAGGATTCCACTGTTTTAAAAGAAATTTCACTTTTAATTTTGGAATATAACATGTAGTTGCTAAATGTGACCATTTTTCTATTTTAAAAAACATCCATTCCAGTGGTGTCACCAATTATTTAAACACCCTTCTAAACAAACAAAAAAAAAAGTAACTTGCTTTGTGAGATCATATATTTCATCTGTACCTGATACATGCTTCATCAAATCAAAGGAACAATCCTTTTTTTCACTGGACATATGATTGAGTAATGTAAATTTTTATCTGTTGGTCATACCTAGTCTTAAAAAGTTTATATGCTTCCCTAAAATATTTTGGCTGTATAGTTTTGGTGTTCATCTTAGAGGATTCTTCAGCAGGAAGTGATTTGTTGTTTACCATTTTTGTGAAGTAATACTGGTTTTGAAAATACATTTAAGCTAAAAAGGGTATTTCATTGAGATCAGTAGTTACTGCATCTATCAACTATAAAATCAAGTGCCAGCAGAGAACTTTAAAACTTCAAACTGTGTATGGAACTGTTTTGTGTAGCATTGAAATGTTCTGTCAAGTTTTGTAAGTCACTGTATATGATTATCATCTCAAAGTTATTTTTGTATTAAAAGTTGATAGTTAAAGAACGTAAGTGGATGATGGCATTTGGGGCCAATAGTGAACATGTGTTTCCTCTAAAATATTTCCCTAGCAATGGTATACATGGTTATTTTATTAGGCTATTTGTATCTGTTCTGTATTTCTCTGTGAACCATGCTCCAGTCTTTGTTTTTTGTCTTTTTGTTTGTTTTTGTGTCACCATAAAGTAAGGGAATGTCCAGAACTAGAGACTAAATCACACAAAATTGATGTTGTTAAATACAGAGAAATAGAGGTGCTTACCTTTTGAGGGTCTGTTAATACATAGGACTGTCAGAGCACATATCCATGATAAATGATGTACACATACAGATGCTTATCGTCTATAAATTTTTCTGTACTGACTTAGAATCCTCTTTTTGCATCTTTGTTCAAAATGTTAATTCCTCTTATATGTTTATTCTCTAGTGACCGAATGCTAACATTTCTTACACCGCATCAGAGTACTGAGGAGTGTGCCTCAGGATAGGGAACTGAATTTTGAATGAAAAAAAGAGGGAGAGAGAAAAGGATTAAAAAAAAAAACAAGCACACAAATGTTTTCTTAGCCATTTTGATTGGGCATCTGAAGAGTTCATAAGACATTCCTGTTTAACATTATTTCTAGTGAAATAAGATTCATGCTCTAGCAGTGTGTTCTTAAGAAAGTGTTCCCTCAAAACAGCAAACATGCTTTAGTGGCCTAAGGCTAACTTTTGTTCCATTTGGTATCAGGATGCTAAAAGCACTGGTCTCAACTTAGAAAGCTATTTTTTGTAGTGTTATTTTTTGGCCAGCTTTTCTTCACCAGTAACTTCTTGTTGATAGCTTTTTGTTTTGTAAGGTTGAAATAGGACAGTGCTGATCTCAATCAGATTATCCATCTGCAGAATTAAAGTATGCAACTGATTGATAAAAGACAAATTCTGCAATTTACCATTTTCATCGTTTGAGTTAAGTATAAGCTAATTAACAGTAATGTGGTTTAAAAAGAAGTTTTTTGGGGAAGACTTTGGCTTCATGATATATTTGTGAATTAGGGGATAGATGTTAACCATTATTTCATAGATAAGTGATTTGTATATGGTTAGTTACAAATAAAAATGGCACTGGAACCCAGGCCTTCTGACCTCTTAATTAGTGTTCCTGCTAAATGTATAAAACCCTTGCTTGTGCAGTGAGTGACACAACGAGCAATGTTGAAATCCCTTCTTGACAGGAAAGCAGCTTCGTCTCAGTTTTACAGTTACACCTGTTAGCAAATGCTCAATACAATATTGTTTGCAAAGCTGTTCTGTGTAGGATTTAGAAAGATCTTAACTGGTTTTTTTTGTATGTTTATGCCTATAGTCAAAAACTCAGAGAACCCAAATTATTTTAAATACTTATACAGTTCAAATGGTAAGTGTCGTTGGCATTTTCAGAAAGATAAAAAACTAAGTTAGCAAATAACTTGTTTAATTTGGGTTTAGGATTAAATTTAAATTATAGTTCCCTTCTGTTGTTGCAATGTTTTTTCTGTTTTGTACCTGGATCTTATTGAGAATCTGATGAAAGCTTTTGACTTATTCCCCAGAAAAATGTATATGTTCATGTTTTTATAATTTCAAGGGTGTTATGACACTTCTGAAGATCTTCCCCACACCCAGGATAACACTTGTGACAGAGTCCCAAGAACACTTCTACAAAAAGGAATTCACCTTTTTTCACAAGGCATATTGCTCAAATGTTTTTAAGAGGGAGAAGAGCATTATTACGTCATTCCTAAAATAGAGCTAAAGAAATTACATACATTTACCATCTGAAAGGGATGTGAACATGAAGGGGTACCTCAGAACTGAGACAGAGTTGACATTTCTGCAGTTCAAATTTCTCCATGATCGATTAACACAAGAATAGTTAAATAACTAAATTTGATTTAAAGAAATGAATCAAAAGAAATTAATCAAATGAGCTAATCTATTTGAAAGCTTTGACTTGAAGAGTTATGCATATATGTTATGTATATGATTACTGTCTAGGAAGATTGTATAATGAGAATTCAAAGCAAAATATAGGTTCTAGATGTTTCAAACTGCCAACATCGCGACTGTTTATTAGACATACACCTAAGTGGCAAGAGTTCTTTATCTCATAATGACCAGGTTAACGGGTGGTTGGAAAAGGGCATTTAACCATAAGGAATCTATTTAAAATATAATCAATTTGCTACTAGCTGCTCATTAAACTAGGAACCAGTGCTTTGCCTGACGTCATTTTTGTCAATTTGTGCTGATATAAGGAAAATATATAAAACATGACAAATGAGTCGTAAACTAAAATTATTTAATTGAATTTGTTTTAACGTTCGTAAGTTGGAAATATAAAAAATTTGCACCTCTATATCAGTCCACTAAATTTTAAAAGAAAGTTTGTCTTTGAAATCCTAAAGTGTGGTAACCAGAATGTAGACATCCCTAGTCTGCTTACATTTGAACTGTTGGAATCATTTTATGTTGTGTGCTTCTTAGGTGTTTTACTTTGCCTCTGTCCTCTCATCAGATCTCGCCCACATCTTAAAACACCTTTTCATCATTACAACTAATTTTAAAAGAATATTCATTATAGCAAATATGATAAAGCAGGGAAGTATTAGGCAAAATTATTCCTAGAAAATGTGACTAGCAATCCTAAGAGAATTGATAAGCTGTTTTTAGAACCATCAAGATGGTTAAATATATACAAACCAGTTTTTTGTTTTGGATTTATTTATTTATTTATTTATTTAACGAAGAAATAAAAATAGTGTTCACAGAAGCTGCCAAGTCTTAGAGTACCAGATAGTCAATAGAGTTTGTGCCCTTTCCCTGAGACTCTGGGCCATTCTGTCACCCATATCTATTCCATCAGCTGCAGTTCCTTGCTTCTTTAACCTTAATGGACTAACCATGGTCTAAGACATAGGGAGAATAAGGGACAGACATTTTTTCATACCATTTCCCCCATTTTGAGACATATTTCCTCTGTAACCATTCCTACTCTGGACAGTCACTTCTCCAGTGGAACCAACCTTTTAGAGTCTCACCTCCAAAGCAATTATAGCTGCTTGAAACCACCATATATCGGGAATATTGGGGGTTGGGGAGAAAACTATTCCTTAATTCTGGGGTAATTAGCAAAGAGCAATGGCCCTCACTTCAAGGCACAGTCTGGTCAGAGTCTCCATGTCCTTATGGCTTTCTTTGTGTAGAGAAGATATCGGGGTGATGTTTTCCTCTCATCTTATACATTAGTTATGATCTGTGGTTGTATGTATGTGGAGACCCTATAGTTGTTTTAATAAGATAGAAGATTCTCATATAAATCCCACAATCTGTTATGTCTCCCCTCATCTAGAAAGTCACCTGAGAACAGGCTTTCTGCTTTCCCATTCTGCTATCCCTAGAGTGTTCTGGTCCACATGGTCCAAGCTAGTTCACACTCATGTCCATGACTATATAAGGAAGGAAGGGGAAGAAGCTATAAGGAAGAGGAGAGGAAGAGGACATGACCCTTCCCTGTAAGGGAAAGTGTGTACATCACTTCCAGGCACATAACACTGGCCAGGTCTTAACCACATAGCCACACCTAACTGCAAGAGTGCCTGGGAGAGGTAGTCTTTATTCTGGGTCAACATTTATCAAGTTAAACTTCACAGGTTCCTTCTTGTAGAATGCTGAGGAAAGATACTGTATAAATAGCAATCTCTACTATACCATCAGTCAAGCTAGGTTTTATGACGTGGCAGCCAAAATGATTACCAAGACACCCAAGACCCACATCCTACCAAGTTGGAAACCCCAGTGGAAAAAGGCAATATTTTCTGATATCTCTGGCAGATAATTCCCGGAGGACCTGGGACTCTGGGTATCCACTTGTAGATGGTCACTTGTAATCAATAAAGTTGGGGGATGGGAATGTTGAGGAAGACCGATAAGGAAATAACCTCAATAAAGAGTTATAGTTCCTACAGAGACAGTAAGAGTTCCAATGATGGCATGTTCAAGTTACGGCATGTATTTTGTTTTGATCGGATCCTAGGATAGGAGGGGAGGTTTGGAATAGGAACAAGCTGGCAATGTTGGTTAGCATTAGATCTTGGAAACTTTATATGCCGTGCCAAGGAGTTGACTGTTTTTGCATACAGTGTGAATTCACTGAGAATTTTTAAGTAGGGACTTGACACAATTGGATTCATTTTCTTGAGATTCATCTTCTGAATATATTGACAGCGTAAGACTGTGGGGGCAAGAACGGTTAAGGGGATGCTGTTGCAATCCAGAGAGGTGATCCAGTCCTCAGTAGGGGCAGTAGTTGTGGGCTTGATGAGGAAGGAGCAGACATGAGAGGTTGCAGAGATCGAGCTGGACCTCTAACTGTATGTTTGGGGATGAGGGAGTTGTAGGGATCTGAGAAAGGAAGAACTATAGGCTATTTCCCAAGATTCTTGCTTGGATATTGTGTATAAGCCAAACTTCTGTGCCAAAGAGGCCCTAAGATAAAAGATGGAAACTTGTTTCTCTCCGTTGAGTCCAGAAGTGAGTAGTCATATACTGGCAGGGTGGTTCTGCCCAGGAAGATTCTTCATGAGCCCAGGTTCCTGTATCATTTTCCCCCCAATTCCTAGTGAGTCATACTCATCCCCATAGGCAAAGCATACTCACCAAAATTATATCTATGTTGCAGCCTGCAGGAAAGGGGAAAGAGAGGAAATGCAAAAAAATTCCTTTTTTAGTGGACTTTTACATAATTTTGCCATTTTTCCACTGGGGAGAATTTAATAATACCACCATATCCAGCTGCAAGGTGGACTGGGAAATAGTCATTAGAGGGGTAGCTCTGTACCCAGCTAAAACTCAGTGTTTTATTACCAAATAGACTAATAAACTAATATAGTTTAATATAGACATGTCCAGGCTTCCTGTATTCGGATGCAAACAATTCACAACACCATGCAGGCTTTATTGCCATGATGGTCATTTCAAATCTCCCTAATCCTCCTTCCACAATAAATTCACACCCAAAAGTTAAATTCCATGTAATCCCAAATAATAATTTTCACAAACAAATGTGCCCCTGAGATGCCTTTAACACACACACTCTCCTCTCTCTCTCTCTCTCTCTCACACGCACACACACACACACACATCACATCCTTGTCATTCAGTTCTGTCTCTGCCAAGACAAGTATTCCTAGAAATGGCAGAAATTAAGCCTTCAGAGTGTCAGAGTTCTCTCCCTGAAGGCCTAAGCTCTTTTCCACTCCCCTCTTCTCTGGGAACCTACTGCTGAGCCCCCTCATTCTTCCCACACCCCAACAGCTCTCACTATTACTAAGAGGAGAAAGAGAATATTAAGAGGGGCAATTAGCTGACTCTGTCACGGTTGACTAAGTGGATAGTGCTGTCAATGCGTTTGAGAATCTAGGTGTCAGATCAGATTTGGAGACACTAGTAGATGCATGTGGTGTCCCACGTCACAACCACCTCTGATTTCAGCTGCAGCTATGGCAGATACTCCCAGACCATGATAACAGTCCACTTTACTTTTCTGGCTTGAGGCTTTCTCTGAAAGATCATTCTCTTGGGCAATGCTCTTGCAACAGCACAGGAGTTCAAGGGGAAATTAATGACCCCAGGGCAACAGAGGATGGGATTTGGTAGATACATGCTGCAGGACCCCAACTTTAAGAAGAGACAGCTCTGAAATGCATTCTGTATGGAACCTCAGAGGGTCCCTTGCTGGATTGAACCCCAGTCTCCCACCACAGTAATCAATTCAGCAACACCTCTTCCCCGTGTCACTTTCAGGGTATGGCCAACCGGGTCACATCGCAGACACGATTTGGCCATTGGTGGTATTTTGCAAAGAAGTTTCAATCTGAAGGTTTACTTGGGGGCACGAAGCCTAGAAAGAATGAATTAGAATGAGTGAGATGAAGCTTTAATTAGCCACCTGCCAAATACGGGTTTACCCACCCAGCCGCGAAAGGGCACAGGCGAGTTCAAGCCTCACAGCCCTTCCTGTAACATAAAAAATTTCATGTTTTTATAAAAAATGTGCTGCCAAAAATGTTCAGACTGAATCTAATTAAGCCATTAGAACAAACTTCCAGTTTACAGGACAGACCGGGCAGAAGGACGAAGTAAAACCACTATGAAGAAGCAATCAGCCAAATCCAGAATGTGGGGCATCCAGCGGGACAACTAACACAATGTCAACAGTACTCTCTGCCCTCACATGGTAAGATGTGAGGAAGTGGAAGGGCAGGAGTGGGCTACTCTTTGGAAGGGAATAGATAGGACCTAGTGAAGGAAAGAATACCTCAGGTTGTGTTTTTGGTTGCTTTAAGTCTTCAACACTTTACTAGGCTCAGGCAAAATCCATTGAGAGAATAATGAGGAGCCTAGGCCCATAAACTCAGGGGAAGGGAGGAGATGGACCAAAGCCCAAGGGTCAGGATCATACTGGAACACGACCCTTCTTCTTCCAAACCTGGAGGGAGAAAAGGAGGCTCATAGAGATAGAGATGAATTTCTTAATTCTTTCTTTGAATTAGGATGCAAGGTTTTCCGCTGAAAGAAAGGGAGTGGCTTGGAGGAGAGAGTGTGCCTATTTACTGGTAAGCTTCATGAGTTAAACTTGACAGGTTCCTTCTTGTAGGGCTAGGGTCTACTTCATCTTTACATCTCTCATAACACCAATCAAAGTGCTTTGAACAGAGTTGAAAAAAAAAAGTTTAAGACTGGAGGTGTTACTGTAAAATAGGATTGCGCATATCCCAGATCTTAACAATATAAGATATATTACTAAAATTTTTATTTTAAGAAATAGCTTGAATTTCTGTATATTGTTCTTGATCACTAGGTGATTCTAGATTTTTTGTTAATTAGAGTCATAGAATACTAGGGCCCACTTTTCTTATTTAAACCTAAAGAACTTCAGAGGTGCCTGGGTGGCTCAGTCGGTTAAGCATCTGCCTTTGGCTCAGGTCATGATCCCAGGGTCCTGGGATTGAGTCCCTCATCTGGGTTCCCTGCTTGGTGGGAAGTCTGCTTCTCCCTCGGTCCCTCCCCCCGCCCCCTGCTCATTCTCAATCTCTCTCGCTTTCTCTCAAAAATAAATAAATAAATAAATAATCTTTAAAAAAATAAAATAAAATGCACAGTATTATTTTTAGTGTTACATTATGCCTTTATTTTTAATATTGTATTTGGTATTTATACTATTTATATTTTTAGTATTATATTTTGACATTTCAGTTCAGATATACTTCAGTAATCTCAAATCAGAGCATTGAGCTAACTTAATAAATTTCAAAGTTTTTTTATATTAAAATTCAGTTACGATATTAAATATGTCAAGGTTAACGATAAAGTATACTTTCTCAAATACTACCTCTGTGTACTCACTGAATACCATTTGAATATAAGTGTGAGAAGCAATAAAACAGTCTACATTTGAATCAAATTGCACAGTATCAAGGTTCAGATTTAATGATATGATTATGTCACTTTATTTCAAAATGCAATAAATTATCTTAAGAAGTCTACACATTTCTCATCATGAAATTTTGAATTACAGCTGGAATCAAAATTAAAATAACCATATGATTTAATGCTTGAGGTCTCTGAAATGTCAAGAACTTTTAATATAGTCAATTTCTGATTTTCTAGGAACTCAGGTCCTTGTTCCCCCCCATGTTGACTGTCTGCTGGCTCTGTGAATGTTCAAGAGAAGAGAGAAGATGGAGAGCTGGAATCAGCCAACTGAATTGCTTGTCATGAGACTCAGAACATTTGGAGAAAGGTGAGGCACAACCAAGTGTTTAAAATAAGATCTCTGTAAGCTAAGGGTCTATTCGTGTTTCTCTATGTGGTTGTCCAATTTTCTCAGCACCATTTGTTAGAGACTATTCTTTCCTCATTGGCTGTTCTTGACTCCCTTGTCAAATACCGAATGACCTTATAGTCAGGAGTTTATTTCTGGGCTCTCTATTATTTTCTATTGATCTATGTGTCTCTCTTTATGCCAGTGACTACTGTTACAATTATTATAGTTGTGTAATGCAGGCACACCTTGATTTATTGTGCTTTGTTTTATTGCACTTCACAGATGTTGTGTTGGGGTTTTTTTGTTTTGTTTTGTTTTTTGCTTTTTACAAATTGAAAGCTTTTGGCACTCCTGCATGGAGCCATTCTATTGGCATCATTTTTCCAATAGCATTTGCTTACTTTGTGTTTCTGTGTCACATTTTGGTAATTCTCAAAATATTTCCAAATTTTCATGATTATATTTGTTATGGGAGTCTGTAATCAGTGATCTTTTGAGTTACTATAGTAATTGTTCTGGGGTACCACAAACCACACCCTATAAGATGGCAAGTTTAAGGGCACCTGGGTGGCTCAGTCAGTTAAGCGCCAACTCTTGATTTCAGCTCAGGTCATGATCTCAGGGTCGTGGGATCAAGCCCTGCATCAGATGCTGTGCTGGGCGTGGAGCCTGCTTAAGATTCTCTCTCTCTCTCCCTCTGCCCCTCCTACCTTGTGCTCTCTCTCTCTCAAAAAAAAAAAAAAAAAAAGATGGCAAGCTTAATGAATAAATGTTTTATGTGTTCTCACTGCCCCACTGATCTGCTGTTTCCCTGTCTCTCTTCCTCTCCTTGGGTCTACCTACTCCCTGAGATACAGCAATATTGAAATTAAGCCACTGAATAACCCTATGGTGTCCCCTAGGTGTTCAAGTGAAAGGAAGAGTTGCATGTCTCTCACTTTAAATGAAAAGCTTGAGCTCATCATCGTTAAGTACAACAAGGAAGGCATGTCAAGAGCCAAAACAGACCAAAAACTAGGTATCTTGCACCAAACAGCTAAGTTTTGAATGCAAAAGAAAAGTTCCTGAAGGATATTAAAAGTGTTACTCCAGGGAACATACAAATGATAAGAAAGTGAAACAGCCTTATTGCTGAGATGGAGAAAGTTTGAGTGGTTTGGATAGAGGATCAAACCAGCTACAACATTCTCTTAAAGCGAAGGCTAATCTAGAGCAATGCCCTAACTCTCTTCAATCTAGGAAAGCTGAGGGAGGTGAGGAAGCTGCAGAAAAGTTGGAAGCTAGCAGAAGTTGGTCCATGAGGTTTAAGGAAAGAAGCCGTCTCCATAACATGTAAGTGCAAGGTGAAGCAGCAAGTGCTGATATAGAAGCTGCAGCAAGTTATCCAGATTTGGCTAATCGCTTTTCGGCCTTTTGGCTAAGATCAAGTGCAGATCTGGCTAAGATCATTAATGAAGATAGCTACACTAAACAATAGATTTTCAGTGTAGATTAAAAAGCCTTCTATTGGAAGAAGATGTCATCTAGGATTTCATAATTGCTATGCTTTTATAACCACAGGCCTTTTCCCTCCTCTCTTCCCTAACCCTCGCCAACCCTAGTCTGTAATCCATATATGTGGTGTTTTTTCTATTTAAAGAATGTCATATAAATGGCATCGTATGGTATGTAACCTTTTGAGATTTTTTTTTCACTCAGTATAATTCTCTTGAGATTTGTCCAAGTTTTCTGTGTATGAGTACTTCACTTCTAGATGTAGACATTCCAAATGGTGTAGTAACAATCCCCCCAAAATCTTCCCTTCCATAAAAGCAATGAAAACACTAGCAAAAACACTTAAAATAAATTTATTAGAACTATGGAAATTAACTAAAGGCCGGGAAGTATTCATTCAAGACAAACAGATGAATCTTGGTAAAAGCAGTAAGCCTTGTGACATTTTAACATGCCCTAATCCCATCCTTCTCACCTCAGCTTTATGGGAGCCTTAAAATTTAACAGCTTCACGACTATAGTGCCTATAAAAAATAGCAGTTTAGCAGCCACTGGAGGAGACATAATGGATTTGGAGATCCCTAAAGCCCTATCCCCGGAGATTTGCTTCTCTCATGGCTCACCTAAAAGCTCCATTATCAGGACTTGTCTTCATTTGACCTATTTCAGAGTACACTCTGTGAAAAAAGCTTGACATACAGGGCTTTTGTAAAAAAAAAAAAAAATCGGTGACAAAACAAAAGAAAAAATAGATAAATTGGTCTTAATAAAAATTAAACTTTTGTGCTTCATATGATACCATCAATAATATGAAAAGACAATGTAAAGGGAGAAAATATTGGCAAATTATATATCTGATAAGATACTCATGTCTACTATATGTAAAGAAGTCATACAATTTAATAACAAAAATACAAACAACCCAATTGAAAATGGAGAAAGGATTTGTATAAACATCTCTGCAAAGAAACTATACAAGTGCCAACAAGCAAAGAAAAGATGCTCAACATCAATAGTCATTAAAGGAAATGCAAATCAAAACCACTTCACACCCACATGGATTGCTAAAATCAAAAACAAAATAAGGGGCACCTGGCTGGCTCTGTCTGTGGGGCTTGTGACTTTTGATCTCAGGATTGTGGGTTCAAGCCCCACTTTGAGTGTGAAGATTACTTAAAAATAAGATCTTAAAATAAAAAAGAACAAAATGAAATAAATAGCAACAACAAAAAACTTGAAAATAGCAAGAGCTGGGAAGGGCATGGAAAAAATGAAATCCTCCTAACTGCTGGTGGGAATCTAAAATGGTGCAGTGGCTGGGGTGCCTGGGTGACCCGGTTAAGCCTCCAAATCCTGATTCTGGCTCAGGTCATGATCTCAGGGTTGTGAAATCAAGCCCTATGTCAGGCTCAGTGTGGAGTCTGCTTGAGATTCTCTCCTTCTCCCTCTGCCCCTCCCCCGCTCATATTCTCTCTTTCTCTCTCTCTCTCTAAAATAAAAAAAATCTTTTAAAAAATAAAAAAAAATGGTGCAGTTGCTTTGAAAAACCACTTGCAGTTCCTCAAAAAGTTAAACATAGAGTTACCATATGACCCAACAATATCACTTTTAGGTATATACCCAAGAGAACTGAAAACGTACATCTAGAAAAAACTGGTACACAAATGTTCATAGAAGCATTATTCATAACTGACAAAAAGTAGAAAAAAATCAAATGCCTGTTAAGTGATAAATGGATGAAAAAATGTCAAAATCAACACCATGGAATATCATTTGGCCATAAGTAGAAATAGAGTTCTGATACATGTTATGACATGGATGAACCTTGAAAACATTATGTTAAGCAAAAGAAGCCAAACATAGAGGAAACATATTGTATGATTCCTTTTGTTTTTTAAAAAGATCTTATTTATTTGAGAGGGAGAGAAAGAGAAAGAGAGCACAAGCAGGGGGGAGGGGCAGAGGGAGAGGGACAAGCAGACTCCCTGCTGAGCAGGGAGCCTGACGTGGGGCTTGATCCCAGGACCCCAGGACCATGACCTAAGCCGAAGGCAGATGCTTAACTGACTGAGTCACCCAGGCACCCCGGTGTGATTCCATTTTTTTTTTTTAAAGATTTTATTTATTTGACAGAGAGAGACACAGTGAGAGAGGGAACACAAGCAGGGGAAGTGGGAGAGGGAGAAGCAGGCTTCCCGCAGAGCAGGGAGCCAGATGCAGGGCTCGATCCCAGGACTCCGGGACCATGACCTGAGCCAAAGGCAGACGCTTAACAACTGAGCCTCCCAGGCGCCCCCGGTGTGATTCCATTTAAATGAAATATCCAGAATAGGCAAAACCATGGAGACAGAAGGGAGATTGGTGGTTACTGAGGACTCGGGGACTGGGGATATGGAGGGTCAGAAGGAAATGGGTATTCATTGCTAATAGGTATGGAGTTTTGGGGGGGGCAATGAAAATATTTTGAAATTTGTGGTGATTGTTGTATAACATCTAAATAGTTTAGATACTGGTTGTTTTTGTCTTAAGTAGGCTCCATGGCCAGCACAGAGCCCAGATTAAGACCTGAGCTGAAATCAAGAGTCAAATACTTAGCCAACTGAGCCACCCAGGCACCCCTAGATATCTAGTTTTTATATCATGACTATAGTAAAAATGAGTGAATTGTAAACTTTAAAAGGATGAACTTTATGGAGACTTCTGAGGAGTATGGTGGAATGGAGGATCCTAGACTTACCTTGTCCCATGAATACACCTAAATAACACCCCCATCCAGACTCAGACCCTGAGTAACCAAAGCAATCTGAAAAAAGAAGAATAAAAATGAAGGCATCACAATCCCATATTTCAAGATATACTGCAAAGCTGTAGTAATCAAAACAGTATGGTACTGGCATAAAAATCGACATAGATCAATGGAACAGAATACAGAGCTCAGAAATAAAGGCACACTTTTTTTTTTAAATTTTATTATGTTATGTTAGTCACCATACAATACATCATTAGTTTTTGATGTGGTGATCCACGATCCGTTGTTTTCATATAACACCCAGTGCTCCGTGCAGTACGTGCCCTCCTTAGTACCCATCACCGGGCTAACAAATCCCCCCTCCCCCCTCCCTCCTAAAACCCTGTTTGTTTCTCAGAGTCCGTAGTCTCTCATGGTTCATCTCTCCCTCCAATCCCCCCCCCATTTTTCCCTTCCTTCTCCTAATGTCCTCCATGCTATTCCTTATGTTCCACAAATAAGTGAAACCATATGATAATTGACTTTCTCTGCTTGACTTATTTCACTTAGCATAATCTCCTCCAGTCCCATCCGTGTTGATGTAAAAGTTGGGTATTCATCTTTTCTGATGGCTGAGTAATATTCCATTGTATATATGGACCACATCTTCTTTGTCCATTTATCTGTTGAAGGGCATCTCGGCTCTTTCCACAGTTCGGCTATTTAAACGCACACTTTTATGGTCAATTAATCTTTCACTAAAGAGGCAAGAATATGCAATGGGAAAAAGTCTCTTCAATAAATGGTGTGGGAAAACTGGATAGCTACATGCAAAAGAATGAAACTGGACTATTTTCTTAGACCACACACAAAAATAAACTCAAAATGGATTAAATACCTAAATGTGAGAACCTGAAACCATAAAAATCCTAGAAGAGAGCACAGGCAGTAATTTCTCTGACTCGACCTTAGCAACATTTTTTAGATACGTCTCCTGAGGCAAGGGAAACAAAAGCAAGAATAAACCATTGGGGCTATATCAAAATAAAAAGCTTCTACACAGCAAAGGAAACAACCAACAAAACTAAAAGAGAGCCTAATGAATCGGAGAAGATGTTTGCCAATGACATAGCCGATAAATGGTTAAAATCCAGATAAAAAAGAACTTATACCACTCAACATAAAAGAAATATCCAATTGGGGGGGAGGAGTTAAGATGGTGGAGTAGTAGGAGGACCCTAGGCTTACCTTGTCCCTCAAACAACTAGATCAATATCAAATCATTCTGAATACCCAAGAAATCCATCTGAGGACTGAGAGAACAAACTGCACAACTAGAGGAAGAAAAGAGGCCACATTGTGGAAGGCAGGAGGTGTGGATACATGATTTAGGGGACAAAAGAATCACACATGCTGCAGAAGGGAGGGAGCCCTGATCACAGAGAGATGACAGAGAGAAAGAGAAAGAGAAAGCAGTGTGCAGGGGATTGCACAAGAAAAACACTTCCCCAAAACCATTGATGGGGAAAACGAGAAGGGCTGATTATGTTTTGCAAGCAGTGAGTCAAAGACTGAAGTTTTAGAAGCCATTGCCGGGCGGAGCCTAGAGGGCATAGCAGTCCTTCTGTGGAGAAGGAGGGCAGAGGCCTGGGAGTGGACAGTGTGGTCTGAGGATGGGTCACACTGGAAGAGACTGTTCCCCTTCTTGGAGTGCATTTAGGAGAGGTGACCCTGCCTCTCAAGGGACAAAAGAGCCAGCGGGTGCCACTGCACTGCCCATTCATTAGCATACGAGCAGAGACACCTGCTGAGGACAGCTAACCTGGATGCCAGCTTTTTGCTGCACTTTACCATAAACTCCAAGCCCCTGCGAGTTCATGGAATTGCCCTTCTGGGACAAACCGGCACCAGGCACAGTGCAGGGAGGCCCTCCCCCAGAGGATTAGTGTGGCTCCAGGCCAAGCCGGGTGCCTGGAGTTTGGAATTTTGAAACTCAGCCTGTGCACCTGAGGTAAAACAAAGGAGCACTGCGCCACCAGGTGGGCAGAGAGCTCGGACCCAGACAGGGTTAAGACAGGGATCTGAGGGACGCCTGGGACACATAAATGGAAATTGTTCATTCTTCTGTGAGGGCTTCCTGAACAATGGCAGGCACAAACTCCCCTCTCCGGTATGAGAGGCTGGGCTGATGTCATTTTCCCCTTGCCCAGCAGCACAGAGGGACTTCAGTGAGCAGCACAGGACCCACACGGAGGCTTGAGCTGCTTACCCCAAGCCCCGCCCCCCTGTGCTCTGCAGGTGTTTCTTTTACTAGGACATGTGTGCCTGAGAGCCAGAGCAGCAATGGGCCCCTCCCTCAAAAGACCAGCACAAACGCCCCACATGCACCAAGTCTACTAACTATAGACTGATGCAAAGCTTCAGCTCTAGTGGAAATATGATCTAGCCTCTTTTAACAAGCAAACCAGAGCACACCTATTTAAAACTCACCATACTTCAAGTCCAGGTGCCCCCTCCAAAAAAATAAAATAAAACTCACCACACACTGGACAGGGTCCAAACACTCCCCACTACAGGCAAGGAGAAACTCTGCAGAGGACTGACCTGAGGTAAAGAGCAGCCAAAACACGATAGAGTACACACAGCATACACCAGAAACACTTCCCAAAGCTCCAGGCCCTGGACAGTATATGACCTCGTCTTAAAATAGCCATTACTCTCGGGAGCAAGAAAAATAACAGGCTTTCCTTATGCACAGAAGACAGAGACCCAGACAAAATGCCAAGACAGAGGGATTCATCCCAAAAGAAAGAACAAGAAAAGATCATGGCCAGGGATCTAATCAAAACAGATATGAGTGATATGCCTGACCAGAATTTAAAACAACAATCATAAGAATACAAACTAGGCTTGAGAAAAGCATAGAAGACACCAGGAAGTCCCTTAATACAGAGATAAAAGACCTAAAAACTAGTCAGGTTGAAATAAAAAATGCTATAACCAAGATGTGAAAACAACTGGATGTAATGATGACAAGGATGAAAGAAGCAGAGGAATGAATAAGTGATAGAGAACACAAAATTGTGGGGAAAATGAAGCTGAAGAGGGAAAGAAAAATATTGGATCTTGAAAGTAGACTTAGAGAACTCAGCGACTTCACAAAGCATAATAACATTCATATTATAGGAGTCCCAGAAGAAGAAAAGAGAAAAGGGGGCAAAAGGTTTATTTGAGCAAATTACTGAAAACTTCCCTAATCTGGAAAAAGAAACAAACATCCAAACCCAGGAGGCCCAGAAAACTCCCATTAAATTCAACAAAAGCAGGCCAACACCAAGACATACTGTAGTAAAATTTGCAAAATACAGAGATAAGGAAAAGATCCTGAAAGCAGCAAGGGAAAAGAAGGAAAGACAAATAAGGTTAGATCTATCCACAGAAATTTGGCAGGCCAGAAGAGACTGGCATGATATATTCAACCTGCTGAATGGGAAGAATATGCAGCAACGAATACTTTATTCAGCAAAGCTCTCATTCAGAACAGAAGGAGAGATGAAGAGTTTCTCAAATAAAAACTAAACGAGTTCATGAACACTAAACCAGCCCTGCAAGAAATATTCAAGGGGACTCTTTGAGTGGGAAAGAAAGATGAAAAGCAACAAAGACTAGAAGGGAACAGAGACAATCTACAGGAATAGCGACTTTACAGGTAATACAATGGCACTAAATATCTATCAGTAATTACTCTGAATGTAAATGGAATAAATGTGCCAATCAAAAGACATAGGGTATAGGAATGCATTAAAAAAACAAGACTGGCCTATATGCTCCCTACAAGAGACTCATTTTAGACCTAAAGACACCTGCAGACTGAAAGTGAGCGGATGGAGAACCATCTATCATGCTAACGGACATCAAAAGAAAGCCAGAGTACAAACTAAAGTTTAAACCAAAGACTGTAACAAGAGCTGAAGGAGGGCACTATAGCAATAAAGGGGTCTATCCAACAAGAAGATCTAACAACTGTAAATATTTATGCCCCCAACTTGCAAGCACCCAAATATATAAATCAATAAATATCAAACATAAAGAAACTCATTGATAATAATACAATAATAGTAGGAGACTTTAACACCCCACTCACAGCAATGGACAGATCATCTAGGCAGAAGATCAACAAGGAAACAAGGGCTTTGAATGACACACTGGACCAGATGGACTTAACAGATATATTCAGAACATTCCATCCTAAAGCAGCAGAATACACATTCTTTTCGGGGGCACATGGAACATTCTCTAGGATAGATCATATACTGTGTCATAAATCAGGCCTCAACCAGTACAAAAAGATTGAGATCATACCACGCATAGTTTCTGACCACAATGCTATGAAACTTGAAGTCAACCACAAGAAAAAAATTTGGACAGACCACAAATACATGTAGGTTAAAGAACATCCTACTAAAGAATGAATGGGTTAACCAAGAAATTAAAGAAGAAATTTAAAAAATACATAGAAACAAATGAACATAAAAACATGACAGTCCAAACCTTTGGGATGCAACAAATGTGGTCCTAAGAGGGAAGTATATTGCAATATAGGCCTATCTCAAGCAGCAAGAAAAGTCTCAAATATACAACTTTACCTTACCCGTAAAGGACCTAGAAAAGGAACAGCAAATAAAGCCTAAAGCTAGCAGAAGAAGGGAAATAATAAAGATTAGAGCAGAAATAAATGACATAGAAGCAAGAGAAATCCAATTTAAAAATGGGCAGAAGACCAGGGCACCTGGGTGGCTCAGTTGTTTAAGCGTCTGCCTTTAGCTCAGGTCGTGATCCCGGGGTCCTGGGATCGAGCCCCACATCAAGCTCCCTGCTCAGCGGAGAGCCTGCTTCTCCCTCTGCTCTTCTGTCCACTCATTCTCTCTCTCTCTCTCAAATAAATAAATGAAATCTATTTAAAAATAGGCAGAAGACATGAATAGACTTGTCTCCAAAGAAGACCTACAGATGGCTGACACATGAAGAGATGCTCAACATCACTCATCATCGGAGAAATTCAAATCCAAACCAAAATGAGATATCACCTCACACCTGTCAGAATGGCTAAAATAAAAAACACTAGAAATAACAAGTGTTGACAAGGAACCCTCATGCACTGTTGGTGAGAGTGAAAATTGGTGCAGCCACTCTGGAAAACAGAATAAAGGTTCCTCAGAAAATGAAAAATAGAAATACCATATGATCCAGTAATTCCACTACTGGGTATTTACTCGAAGAATATGAAAACACTGTTTGAAAAGATAGATGCGTCCCTATGTTTATAGCAGCATTATTTACAATAGACAAATATAGAAGCAACTCAAGTGTCCATCAACAGATGAATGGATAAAGAAAAGGTAGATATATATGTGTGTGTGTGTATACACAATAGACTATTACTCAGCCATAAAAAAGAATGAAGTCTTGCCATTTGCAACAACCTAGATGGGTCTAGAGGGTATAGTGCTAAGTGAAATAAGTCAGTCAGAGAAAGACGAATACCATATGATTTCACTCATATGTAGAATTTAAGAAACAAAACACATGAACTTAAGGGGAAAAAAAGAGACAAACCGAAAAACAGACTCTTACCTATAGAAAACAAACAGATGGTTATGAGAAGGGAGGTAGATAGAGGATGGGTGAAACAGGTGAAGGGGGATTAAGAGTACAGGTATTATGATATGATGAGCACTGAGTAATGTACAGAATTATTGAATCACTATATTGTACACCTGAAACTAATACAACACTGTGTGTTCGTCATACAGAATTAAAATTAAATAAATAAATAAATAAATACCATGAATTTTATGATATGTGAACTTATATCTCAATAAAGCTGTAATTTAAAAAATTATTCATTTCCTTCTTATTGATGAATAGTATTTCATAGAATGTATGTACCACAGTTTGTTTAACCATTCATCCACTGAAGGACATTTAGATGTGTTGCCAATTTTTGCCTATTACTAATAAAGGAATGATTGCTTAGTATGAAGAAATGCCCATTTTTGAAATACACAAACAACTCTTTTTTTTTTTTAAAGATTTTATTTATTTGAGAGAGAGAGAGAGAATGAGCAGGGGGGAGGGGCAGAGGGAGAGGGGGAAGCAGACTCCCCACCGAGCAGGGAGCCCGATGCGGGGCTCAATCCCAGGACCCTGGGATCATGACCTGAACCAAAGGCAGACAGTTAACTGACTGAGCCACCCAGGTGCCCCCACAAACAATTCTTATTCTCATGTTGAATCCACCCAGTTTGACAGGAATTTGAGCCAAAATAATAATAATGCTTCAGTTAGCAGCTTTTTTCTTTCTTTAAGATTTTATTTATTTATTTGACAGAGAGAGAGAGAGAGCACAAGCAGGGGGGAGGGGCAGAGGCAGAGGGAGAAGCAGACTCCCCCCTGAGCAGGGAGCCCCACAAGGGGCTCAATCCCAGGACCCTGGGATCATGACCTGAGCAGATGGCAGATGTTTAACCTACTGAGCCACCCAGGTGCCGCAGCAGTTTTGTGTCTTAAATAATTTTTATAAATAGCCTGTAAGACTCCATTCTCTATTTCTTCACTTTACTAAAGCTCATATACACTTAAACTCACTATTTATGATATCCATATTCTATACAGGAATATAGAGAAAACAGCAGTTCTCTGCTTTGTCCAGTATCAGGGTCCATTGTTTTATTTCCGATAGGGCTTTTCTCACATGTTGGAAATATTTAGTGTATTGATGTATATATATGCTCTTTGTTTTCTGTCTCCTCCACTAGAATATGCACTCCATCATAAGCAAGGCCATGTCTATTTTTTTCACCTGTTCCTGGCATTGCATCATGCATGGAGTTGGTGCTCATTATTGAAGAAACAAATGTGTTTGGTGCTTGTTTGCATTTATATAACAAACATCTGCATTTACAGATCTCATCCTTTAGTAAATTACCTATCTTTGAGGGAGAGAGCTATTATTGCACCATTTTTTCTGGTTGTTATAGCAACCCACTGACCTCCAGAGCTACAAGTTAATTCTGATATATTTATTTTCCCAGAAGACCAAACAGCATTTTCAGTTTTGAAATAATGACGCTGTTATAAATCACATTTGTCATACTATAAAAAGGCATTGAGAGGTTTTCTCTTTATCTTTTATGAGATGGCCGAGAACTAGAAAGGGGAAAAAAATCTGTTCAATCCAATACATGCTAGGAAAAAAACAAATAACAGTATGACCCTCATCTCCATTCCTAACCTTTTCATATTTCCTCCAGGTTCTCCACCTTTCCACAAGCATCTGTGAATTTGGTTGTGTTTTTTTATCCAAATTGTTAAAGTTTCAGCAAAATTTATCTTCAGATATCTTCGTCTCATTAAATGAAATAATGGGGGGGCACCTGGGTGGCTCTGTCAGTTAAATGTCTGCCTTCGGCTCAGATCATGACCCCAGGGTCCTGGGACTGAGCCCCACATCGGGCTCCCTGCTCTGCGGGGAGTCTGCTTCTCCCTCTCCCTTCTGCCCTTCCTCCCTGATCCTGCTCTCTCTCTCTTCTCTCAAATAAAGAAATAAAATCTTTTTAAAAAACCTTTTAAATGAAATAATGTATGTAGTATATAATACAATGTTTACCATGAAGTATATTATCAATAAAGATTAGTAGCTAATAATATTATAGACAAAATGTTCAACATACCATAACAGGTGTCAGTCATACTAAGAACCAAGAATATCATAACTTGAATAAGATAATCAACTGAAATCAACATACATGAATCATAAGTTGAAATTAAATTGCCCCAGTAACTTATTATAAAGTCTCTTGAAATGACTGGAAAAAATAGCAAATCTCAGCAAAGAGATTGAAGTTATAAAAAAAGAACCAAGTGGAAATTATAAAATTGAAAAATACAATAACAAAACAACTATTCTTTTTTTTATTAACATATAATGTATTATTTGTTTCAGGGGTACAGGTCTGTGATTCATCAGTCTTACACAATTCACAGCACTCACCATAGCACATACCCTCCCCAATGTCCATCACCCAGCCGTCCCATCCCTCCCACCCCCCTCCACTCCAGCAACCCTCAGTTTGTTTCCTGAGATTAAAAGTCTCATGGCTTGTCTCCATCTCTGGTTTCGTCTTGTTTTGATTTTCCCTCTCTTCCCCTATGATCCTCTGTCTTATTTCTCAAATTCCACATATCACTGAGATCATATGATACTTGTCTTTCTCTGATTGACTTATTTTGTTTAGCATAATACCCTCTAGTTCCATCCACACTGTTGCAAATGGCAAGATTTCATTTTTTGATGGCTGGGTAATATTCCATTGTATATATATACCACATCTTCTTTATCCATTCATCTGTTGATAGACATCTAGGCTCTTTCCATAGTTTGGCTATTGTGGACAATGCTGCTATAAACATTGGGGTGCATGTGCCCCTTCGGATCACTACATTTGCATCTTTGGGGTAAATGCCCAGTAGTGTAATTGCTGGGTTGTAGGGTAGCTCTATTTTCAACTTTTTGAGGAACCTCCGTACGGTTTTCCAGAGTGGCTGCACCAGCTTGCATTCCCACCAACAGTGTAGGAGGGGTCCCCTTTCTCTGCATCCTCGCCAACATCTATCGTTTCCTGACTTGTTAATTTTAGCCATTCTGACTGGTGTGAGGTGGTATCTCATCGAGGTTTTGATTTATATTTCCCTGATGCTGAGTGATGCAAAACAACTATTCTACTGGATGGGCCCAAAACTATAGTGGAGGTAACAGAAGATAGAATCACTGTCCTCAGGAGAGATCAATAGAATTCACCCAATCTGAAAAACAGAGAGGAAAATAAACTAGAGGAAGAAAATGAATGGAGCTTCAGGGACCTGTGGGACAATGACAAAATAGCCAACATTTGTATCATTAAAGTCCCATGAGGGGAAGAAGAGACTGGAACTGAAAAAAATTTGAAGAAATAATTGCTGAAAAATTCCCATATTTGTACACAAACTTACAAATTTAGAAGCTGAGTAAGCCCCAAATGGGATAAACCTAAATAAATCCATTCCATGACACACCATAATTAAAATTCTTAAACTAGGGGCACCTGGATTGCTCTGTAGGTTGAGCATCAGTCGCTAAAAGTTTTGGCTCAGGTCAAGATCTCATGGGCCATGAAATTGAGCCCCGCCTTGGGTTCCTAGCTCGACAGGGAGTCTCCTTGAGATTCTCTCCCTCTGCCTCTCCCCCCACTTGCACACACACTCTTTCTCTCTCAAATAAAATAAATAAATCTTGTCAAAAAAATTCTTAAAACTGAAGACAAAAACTCTTAAAAGAAGCCAGAAAGAAACTACAGATTCCCTATAGGACAATATAAATCCATCAGTGGATTTCTCATCTGAAATCATGGAGAATGCAAGAAAGTGGCACAGCACTTTTTAAATATGAAAAGGAAAGAACTATCAACTGCAAAGCCCACATCCAGCAAAACCATCCTCTAGGAATGAAGGGGAAATAAAGACATTCTCAGGTGAAAGAAAAATAAAAGAATTTGTTGCTAGCAGAACTATTCTTAAAGACTAGAAAAGAGAGGCGCTTGGGTGGCTCAGTCAGGTAAGCGTCTGCCTTTAGCTGAGGTCCTGATCCCAAGGTCCTGGATCGAGTCCCGCATGGGGCTCTTTGCTCAGTGCGGAGTCTGCTTCTCCCTCTGCCTGCCACTCCCCTTGCTTGTGCTTGCTCTCACTTCAGTAATCAAATGTGATTTATAAACATTATGGTTTATAAAACATACCATTGTATAATTAATAACATACTTTTGTATGTATTCCTATTTCTGGTCATTCTATTGTTCCTTCTTCCTTACTAATACTAAAAAATACTTTTTTCTCATTTTATTCCTAGTCTTTTTTTTTTTTTTTTTGAGATTTCTTTCTTTATTTATTTGTCGGGGAGAGAGAGAAAGAGAGAGAGAGGCAGGCAGAGGGAGAAGCAGGCTTCCCGTTGAGCAAGGAGCCCAATGTAGAACTCGATCCTAGGACCCCAGGATCATGACCCAAGCTGAAGGCAGATGCTTAACAACTGAGCCACCCAGGCATCCCAACACATATATATATTTTAATACCAAAGCAACCACTAAAAAACATACAAATATATGCATTAAAAAATACTACAAATAAATACAGATGAATCCCCAACAATGTTCAAATAACTCATAGGAAGGCAAGAAAAGAGAAAAAGAGGAACAAGAACCAGAGAAAATAAATAATAAAATGGGAGGCTTAAATGCTAACATATCAATAATCAATCACCTTAAATGCAGATGGTCTATATATACCAATCAAAAGAGACAGATAAGCAGACTGAATAAAAAAACATGATGTAATCATATATTGTTCATAAGAAATTAATTTCATTTTTCCTCTTTTTTTTAGATTTTATTTAATTTCAAGTAAGTTAACATATAATGTATTATTAGTTTCTGGGATAGAATTTAGTGATTCATCACTTACATATAACACCCAGTGCTCAACACAACAAGTACCCTCCTTAATACCCATCACACATTTACCCCTTCCCCCTACCCACCTCCCCTCCAGCAAACCTCAGTTTGTTCCCTATAGTTAAGAGTCTCTTATGGTTTGCTTCCCTCTCTGTTTTTATCTTACTTTTCCTTCCTTTCCCCTGTGTTCATTGTTTATCTGTTTTGTTTCTTAAATTCCACATATGAGTGAAACTGTATAGTATTTGTCTTTCTCTGACTGACATATTTTGCTTAGCATAATATACTCTAGTTCCATCCATGTCATTGTAAATGGCAAGATTTCATTCTTTTTGATGGCTGAGTAGTATTCCATTGTGTTTGTGTGTTTTGCAGAGTGGCTGCACCAGTTTGCATTCCCACCAACAGTGTAAGAGGGTTCCCCTTCCTCCACATCCTTGCCAACATCTGTTGTTTCCTGAGTTGTTAATGTTAGCCATTCTGACAGGTGTGAGGTGGTATCTCAATGTGCTTTTGATTTGTATTTCCCTAATGCCAAGTGATGTTGAGCATTTTTTTCCATGTGCGGTGTTAGCCATTTCTTTGTCTTCTGTGGAAGAATATCTGTTCATGTCTTCTGGCCATTTTGTGACTGGAGTTTTTTTGGGGGGGTGTTGAGTTTGATAAGTTCTTTATAGATTTTGGATACTAGCTCTTTATCCAATATGTCATTTGCAAATATCTCTAGGTTGCCTTTTAGTTTTGTTGATTGTTTCCTTTGCTGTGCACAAGCTTTTTATCTTGATGAATTCCAAATAGTTCATTTTTGCTTTTGTTTCCCTTGCCTCCAGACACATATCTAATAAGAACTTGCTGCAGCCGAGGTCAAAAAGGTTGCTGCTTGGGGCGCCTGGGTGGCTCAGTTGTTGGGCGTCTGCCTTCGGCTCAGGTCATGGCCCCAGGGTCCTGGGATTGAGCCCTGCGTCGGGCTCTCTGCTCAGCAGGAAGCCTGCTTCTCCCTCTCCCACTCCCCCTGCTTGTGTTCCCTCTTTCACTGTCTCTCTCTCTCTGTCAAATAAATTTTAAAAATCTTTAAAAAAAAAAAAGGTTGCTGCTTGTGTTCTCCTCTAGTATTTTTCTGGATTCCTGTCTCACATTTAGGTCGTTCATCCATTTTGAATTCATTTTTGTGTATGGTGTAAGAAAGTGGTCCAATTTCATTCTGCCTGTGGCTGTCCAATTTTCCCAACACCATTTGTTGAAGAGACTGTCTTTTTCCATTGGATATTCTTTCCTGCTTTGTTCAAGATTAGTTGACCATAGAGTTGAGGGTCCATTTCTGGGTTCTCTATTCTGTTCATTGATCTATGTGTCTGTTTTTGTGCCAATACCATATTGTCTTGATGATGACAGCTTTGTAATACAGCTTGAAGTCTGGAATTGTGATGCCTCCAGCTTTGGTTTTCTTTTTCAACATTACTTTGTCTACTGGGGTCTTTTCTGGTTCCATACAAATTTTAAAATTGTTTATTCCAGCTCTGTAAAAACTGTTGGTGTTATTTTGATAGGGATTGCATTTAATGTGTAGATTATTTTGGGTAGTATAGACATTTTAACAATATTTGTCCTTCCAATCCATGAGCATGGAATGTTTTTCCACTTCCTTGTGTCTTCCTCAATTTCTTTCATGAATGTTCTATAGTTTTCAGAGTACAGATATTTTACCTGTTTGGTTAGGTTTATTCCTATGTATCTTATGGTTCTTTGTGCAATTGTAAATGGGATCAATTCCTCTTTCTGCTGCTTCATTATTGGTGTATAGAAATGCAACAGACTTCTGTGCATTAATTTTATATTCTGTGACTTTGCTGAATTCCTGTATCAGTTCTAGCAATTTTTGCAGGGAGTCTTTCAGGTTTTCTATATAGGGTATCATGTCGTCTGTGAACAGTGAAAGTTTGACTTCTTCCTTGCTGATTCAGATGTCTTTTCTTTATTTTTGTTGTCTGATTGCTGTGGCTAGGACTTACAGTACTATGTTGAACAACAGTGGTGAGAATGAACAACTCTGTCATGTTTCTGACCTTAGGGGAAAAGCTCTCAGTTTTTCCCCATTGAAAATGATATTAGCTATGGGTCTTTCATATATGGCCTTTATAATGTTGAGTTATGTTCCTTCTATCCCTACTTTGTTGAGGGTTTTTATCATAATGGATGCTGTATTTTTTTCTAATGCTTTTTCTGCATCTATTGAGAGAATCATGTGGTTCTTATCCTTTCTTTTATTAATATGGTGTATCACCTTGGTTGATTTGCTGATATTGAACCACCCCTGCAGCCCAGGAATAAATCCCACTTGGTTGAGGAGAATAATCCTTTTAATGAACTGTTGGATTGGATTAGCTAGTATCTTGTTGAGAATTGTTGCATCCATGTTCATCAGGGATATTGGTCTGTAATTCTCCTTTTCAGTGGGGTCTTTGTCTGGTTTTGAGATCAAGGTAATGCTGGCCTCATAGAATGAGTTTGAAAGTTTTCCTTCCATTTCTATTTTTTGGAACACTTTCAGAAGAATAGGTATTAATTCTTCTTTAAATATTGGTAGAATTCCCCTGGGAAGCCATCTGGACCTGTACTCTATTGGGAGATTTTTGATTATGGGTCTGTTCACATTTTCTATTTCTTGCTGCTTCAGTTTTGGTAGTTTACATGTTTCTAAGAATTTGTCCATTTCTTCCAGATTGCCTAATTTGTTGACATATAATAGCTCATAATATTCTCTTATAACTCTTTGTATTTCTGCGGTGTTGGTTGTGATTTCTCCTCTTTCATTCATGATTTTATTTATTTCGGTCCTTTCTCTTTTCTTCTTGATAAGTCTGGCTAGGGGTTTATCAATTTTGTTAATACATTTAAGAACCAGCTCTTAGTCTTTTTTGATCTGTTCTACTGGTTTTTTGATTTATATATCATTTATTTCTGTTCTAATCTTTATTATTTCCCTTCTTCTGCTAGCTTTAGGCTTTATTTGCTGATTTTTTTCCAGCTCCTTTAGGTGTAAGGTTAGGTTGTGTATTTGAGACTTTTCTTGTTTCTTGAGGTAGGCCTGTGTTGTTACATACTTCCCTCTTAGGACCAACTTTGCTTTGTCTCAAAGGTTTTGGACTGTCATGTTTTCATTTTCATTTGCTTCCATGTATTTTTTAATTCTTCTTTAATTTCTTGGTTAACCCATTCATTCTTTAGTAGGATGTTCTTTAACCTACATGTATTTGTGGTCTGTCCAAATGTTTTTCTTGTGGTTGACTTCAAGTTTCATAGCATTGTGGTCAGAAACTATGCGTGGTATGATCTCAATCTTTTTGTACAGGTTGAGGCCTGATTTATGACCCATTATATGATCTATCCTGGAGAATGTTCCATGTGCCCCCGAAAAGAATGTGTATTCTGCTGCTTTAGGATGGAATGTTCTGAATATATCTGTTAAGTCCATCTGGTCCAGTGTGTCATTCAAAGCCCTTGTTTCCTTGTTGATCTTCTGCTTAGATGATCTGTCCATTGCTGTGAGTGGGGTGTTAAAGTCTCCTACTATTATTGTATTATTATCAATGAGTTTCTTTATGTTTGATATTTATTGATTTATATATTTGGGTGCTTGCAAGTTGGGGGCATAAATATTTACAGTTGTTAGATCTTCTTGTTGGATAGACCCCTTTATTGATATAGTGCCCTCCTTCAGCCCTTGTTACAGTCTTTGGTTTAAAATCTAGTGTGTTTGATATACTTATGATGTAAGTATGATAAAGAACTCCAGATTTCTTTTGATGTATTAGCATGATAGATGGTTCTCTACCCCCTCACTTTCAATCTGGACATTTCTTTGGGTCTAAAATGAGTCTCTTAGAGGCAGCATTTCAATGGGTCTTGTTTTTTTTTTAATGCATTCCCATATCCTATGTCTTTTGATTGGCACATTTATTCCATTTACATTCAGAGTAATTATTGAAAGATATTAATTTAGTGCCATTGTATTACCTGTACAGTCGCTATTCCTGTAGATTTTCTCTGTTCCTTTCTAGTCTTTGTTACTTTTAATCTCTTTTTCCCACTCAAAGGGTCCCCTTGAATATTTCTTGCAGGGCTCGTTTAGTGTTCATGAACTTGTTTAGTTTTTATTTGTCTGGGAAACTCTTTACCTCTCCTTCTATTCTAAATGATAGCTTTGCTGGATAAAGTATTTTTGTTTGCATATTTTTCCCACTTAGCACGTTGATTTTTTTTTATAGGAAATAACATTTTATAAAACAGGCTAGTAATAGCTCAGTATTCTGAGATTTTGTAGAAATGATGACACCAAAATGACTGCAATCAGCAGTAATACTGATCCTAATACTAATAGGAAAAGTAATGACGTCTATATTTCTCTTCACCAGAGAAATGTGTTTGCTAAAATTCGTAAGTGAAAATATCTATAAGTGATTTTGAAGAAAACAAAGTATTCTTTATTTTATTTTATTTTATTATGTTATGTTAATAATCATACATTACATCATTAGTTTTTGATGTAGTGTTCCATGATTCATTGTTTGCGTGTAACGCCCAGTGCTCCATGCAATATGTGCCCTCCTTAATACCCATCACCGGGCTAACCCACTCCCCCACCCCCCTCCCCTCTAAAACCCTAAGTTTGTTTCTCAGAGTCCATAGTCTCTCGTGGTTCATCTCCCCCTCCGTTTTCCCTCCCTTCATTTTTCCCTTCCTACTATCTTCTTCTTTTTTTTTTTTTTTTTAACATATAATGTATTATTTGTTTCAGAGGTACAGGTCTGTGATTCATCAGTCTACACAATTCACAGTGCTCACCATAGCACATACCCTCCCCAATGTCTATCACCCAGCCACCCCATCCCTCCCACCCCCCACCACTCCAGCAACCCTCAGTTTGTTTCCTGCGATTAAGAACTCCTCATATCAGTGAGCTCATATGATACTTGTCTTTCTCTGATTGACTTATTTCGCTTAGCATAATACCCTCTAGTTCAATCCACGTCATTGCAAATGGCAAGATTTTGGGTTTTTTTTTGATGGCTGCATAATATTCCATTGTATATATACACCACATCTTCTTTATCCACTCATCTGTTGATGGACATCTTGGCTCTTCCCATAGTTTGGCTATTGTGGACATTGCTGCTATAAACATTGGGGTGCATGTACCCCTTTGGATCACTACATTTGTGTCTTTGGGGTAAATACCCAGTAGTAGCATGTTGAACATTTCCTTCTACTCCCTTCTGGCCTGCCAGGTTTCTTTTTTTTTTTTTCTTTCTTTTTTTTTAGATTTTATTTATTTATTTGAGAGACAGAATGAGAGAGAGAGAGAGCATGAGAGAGGGGAGGGTCAGAGGGAGAAACAGACTCCCCGCTAAGCGGGGAGCCCAATGCGGGACTCAATCCCGGGACTCCGGGATCATGACCCAGCCGAAGGCAGTAGCTCAACCAACTGAGCTACCCAGGCACCCCTGGCCTGCCAGGTTTCAATGGGCAAGTCTGCTGCTAACCTTATGTGTCTACCCTTTGAGATTAAGGACCTTTTGTCCCTAGCTACTTTCAGAATTCTCTCTTTATCTGTGTATTTTGCAAGTTTTGCCATGATATGTCATGATAAGAAACTCATTTCAAATTCAGGAACATAGCTAGGTTAAAAGAAAAGCATGGAAAAACATACATGACACAAACATTAATTTTTAAAAAATATAAGTGGCTACATTGACATCTGAAATAGTAGATGGTAGAGCAAACAAAATTACTAAAGTAGAATGGACATGATAGAAGGAAATATTACATAATAAAAATATCTATAGACTAGGAAGAAATAATGATCTTAAATGTGTATGCACCAAAAAAACAGAACTTTAAAATACCTGAAAAATGATGGAACTGAGTGGAAAAGTAGGCAACTGTACAGTTATCAGTAGGGAATTCAACATGACCTCTCAACAACTGATAGAATTACTAGGTAGAAAACCAAAAAGGGTAGAGAAGATTTGAACAACACAACCAGTCACAGAGTGACCTATGGACTAAATGCACCGGATAATAACAATACATATCTTTTTGTTTGCCCAGGGAACACTTACCAAGATATATCATATACTGTACCATAAAACAAACCTTGACAAATGTAAAATTGAAATCATACAGTGTACATTTTCTGGCCATATTGGATTCACACTAAAAACCAATAATAGAATGACAAGACAATCTCGAAACACACAGAAATTAAACAACATAATTTAAAATAACCATGCATCAGAGGAAATCTCAAAGAATATTTTAAAATAGAATTGATTGAAAATAAAAATACAGCATACCAAAATCTGTTGGATGCAGCTAAAGCATTGTTGAGAATGAGGTTGGTAGCACTAAATGCTTACATTAGATATGACAAAAAGACTCAACTCAAATAATGTAAATTTTTACTTAAGGTGGGATGCCTGGCTGGCTCAGTAGGTGGAGCTTGTGATTCTTGATCTTGGGGCTGTTAGTACAAGCCCCATGTTGGGTATAGAGATTACTTAAATAAATAAAATAAGTTTTTACTTAAGGCACCAGCAATAGAAGAGGAAAATAAATCTAAATAAGTATAAGGAAGGAACTAATGTAGAGATCAAAGCAGTAATTAATTACATTGAAGATAATAAAACAATAGAGCAAATCAATGAAATAACAGACTGGTTTGTTTTAAAATCAATAGAATTGATAAACTTTAGTAAGACTGACAAAAACTAAAGGAAGAAGGGGCGCCTGGGTGGCTCAGTCGTTAAGCGTCCGCCTTCGGCTCAGGTCATGATCCCAGGGTTCTGGGATCGAGCCCTGCGTCGAGCTCCCTGCTCAGCGGGAAGCCTTCTTCTCCCTCTTCCACTCCCCCTGCTTGTGTTCCCCCTCTCACTGTGTCTCTCTCTGTCAAATAAATAAATAAAATCTTTAAAAAAAAAAAAAACTAAATGAAGAAAACACATATTACCAATATAAGTATTGAAACAAGGGATGTCACTACATATGCTGTAGCCACTAAGAAATAAAGGAATATTACAGAAAACATTACATTCATAAATATGACAATGTAGAAGTAATGGACTTCTTTTCAAAAACCACGACTATCAAATTCAACTGAGATGAAGTAGATTAAATCGATAACTTTATACCAATGTTAAAAATTGAATTTATTTAAATAGCTCCTCAAAAAAGAAATTTACAATCCCAGATGGTTTCACTGGAGAATTCTACCAATCATTATTTTTTAAAGATTTTATTTATTTATTTGATAGAGAGAGACACAGCCAGAGAGGGAACACAAGCAGGGGGAGTGGGAGAGGGAGAAGCAGTCTTCCCATGGAGCAGGAAGCCGATGCGTGGCTCGATCCCAGGACCCTGGGATCATGACTCAAGCCGAAGGCAGACGCTTAACGACTGAGCCACCCAGGCGCCCCTCTACCAATCATTTAAAGAATTAACACCAATTTCACACAATCTCTTCCAGAAGAGGAGAGAACATTTTCCAATTCATTTTGTGAGGGCAATAACACCCTGATATCAAAACCAGACAAAACAAATACAAAAAAAGAAAACTACAGGCAAATATCTCATGAACATAGATGCAAAAATTCTCAACAAAATATTAGCAGAGTGAGCATAACAATGTATAAAAAGAATTATGCACTATGACCAAGTGGGATTTATTCCAAGTTTGCAAGGCTGGTTCAAAATTTGAAAAATCAATGTAATACACCAGAGCAACAGGCTAAAAAGAAAAAATTATATGATCATATCAATTGATGCAGAAAAAGTATCTGACAAATTCCAACACCCATTAATGATTTTTAAAAAAAATCTGAGGAGTGGTATCATGGAAATGGCAGAGTGGGAAGATCTAAGAATCCATCTTTCCACTGAAGCCACCAAGAAGCTGACAAAAACTGACAGAATCAACTTCTTTGGAACTCTGGCATCTAAGCAAAATCTTACGGCAACCAGGAAAGTGCTTATAAAGAAAGAGACTGATAAACTTCAGTAAGAAAACATTATGTTCTTGTTTACCTACCTATCATCCCCATTCCCCAGCTAAGCAGTGGCTATGGGAATAGGAGCTTGAAATCCAGGTGCACCTTGCTGGTGGTATGGCGGCAATTTGGACCTTGTTAAAAAAAAAATTGTAGTAATGCATTTTGGTCTGCCTGGTGATCAGCATAGAGGCTGACTTTTGTTTTACCCCCACTGGGTGGGAGCAACTATCCAGGAGACATATGACAAAAAAACACTTATAGGTGTATACCACTCCTGAGTCAAGAGAAAGCAGAGGTAGCAAGGCCTGGGAAGATACAGAGCTTGAAAAAAGACGGTTTGAAGGAAGATTCTTGGGGAATAACAATTTTGAAGGGCTACTGTGTATACCATGGAATACAAAGTTCAACACACATGCCCAGGGTCAGCTGTTTGGTCAGAAAAGATTTGAGATGACCATTGTCTTGCACCTCTGGCTGATTTTTGAGCTCCATACAAACAGGAGGTAAAGGCAAAGGCAAGTTGGTATAGTGTTGAAGGAGTGCCTAGCTTAGACTCAATCTACAAAGATCAGTTGAGTATTGTTTTTCTTTTTCTTTTGGCATCAGGTGTTTAAGGATATCTGTCAGCCTTCTCGGCTGACTGCTGAAATAACAGAAAAGAGACTTCAGCGACCACACATGACACTGAACAGCCTTTGCAAAGATGGATTGGAAGAGTCACTAAACAAGAAAGACAACTGCTCACCTCAACAATCAACAACAGAAAACAATGTGGAAGAGGAGATTCTGATTTCCAGAGTTACCACATTATAATATTCAAAATGTTTGGTTTTCAACAAAAGATGACAAGACATGAAAAGAAACAGGAAATATGGTCTATTTGCATGAAAAAAAAAAACTGACATAAACAATCCCTGAGGAAACCAGACACTGGATATAGTAGACAAAAACTTTAAGGAACTATCTTAACTATGTTCAGGGAGTTAAACGAAACCTGAAAAACAATGTATGAATAAAATGAAAATATCAATAAAGATGTAGAGATTATAAGATGAAACCAAATAGAAATTCTGGAGTTGACAAGTAAAATAATTGAAATGATAAATTCACTAGGGGGTTTTAACAACAGATTTGAGAAGGCGGAAGAAAAAAAATCAGCAAACTTGAAGATAGGACTATAGAAATGACATATTCTGAAGAGAAGAAAAATTAACATAACCTAAATGATCTCTGCAACACCATAAAGAATACCAACATTCTTTGGGATCCCAGACAGAAATAAAAAAGAGAAAAGGGGACAGAAAGAATACTTGAGGAAATAATGGCCAAAAAGTTTCCAACTTTGATTAAAGATTGATCTACACATCCAAGAAGCTTAATGGACTTGATATAGGATAAGCTCAAAGAGATTGACACTGAGACACAGCCAAATATTTGAAAGACAAAGACAAAGAGAAATTTGAAAGTAACAATAGAGAAGCAACTTGTCACATACAAGAGATCCTCAATACAATTACTATGCAATATATTATCAGAAACCATGGAGGCCAGAAGGCAGTAGGATAACATATTTTAAGTACTGAAAGGGGAAAATAACTGTCACCTGATAATTCTTTACCTGGCAAAACTTACTTTCAAAAATGAGAGAGAGGGGCACCTGGGGGGGTGGGTAGTCGGTTAAGCAACTGACTCTTGGTTTTGCTGGGGTGGTGATCTCGAGTGGTGTGATTGATACCCGTGTCCAGTCCATGCTCAGTGTGGAGTCTGCTTAGAGTTTCTCTCTCCCTCTGCCCCTCCCTCCCCTACATAGCCTGCAGCTTATACTATGGACAGAATTGTGCCACCCAAAGTTCATAAAATCAAGAACTAACTCTTAATGTGATGGTATTTGGATATGGGGCTTCGGAGAAGTAATTAGGGCGAGGTGAGGTCTTGAGAGTGGGCTCTCTTGATAGAATTAGTGGCTTTATAAGAAGAGGAAAACAGAGTGAGTGAGCATTGTTAGGACACAGCTATGGCCCTCACAAGCAAGAGGGCTCTCTGAGTGAGTGGACAAAGATGCTCTCTTTTACCACTATAATTCAACATCGTACTATAAGTTGTAGTTAGAACTGTTGGGCAGGGGGAAAAGGTGTCCAAATTAGAAAGAATAAGTAACTTTTTGCATATTAAATGATTGTATATTAAAAAAACCCCAAAGAATCCAAAAACTACTAGCACAAATAAATAAATTTAGTAAAGTTGCAGGATAGGAGATCAGCATACAAAAATCAATTGTACTTCTATACACCAGGAATAAAAATCCAAAAAGGAAATTAAGAAAACAATTTCATTTACAATTGCATAAAAAAGAATGAAATTTAATCAAAGAAATAAAATACCTGTACACTGAGAAACCATAAGACATTACTGAAGGAATTTAAAGAAGACCTAAATAAATAGATAAATTTTATGTTCATGCATTAGAAGAATTATTCTGTTAAGGTGGTAATTATTTCAGTGAGATCTACGCATTCAATATAATCCCTATCAAAGGTTCAGTTGCCATTTTCACAGAAATGAAAAGGTGAGTCTTTAAATTCATATGAAATTGGAAGCAGCCTGAATAGGCAAGACAATATTAAAAAAGAAAAACGAAGTTGGAGAACATTTGTGCATCAAAGGCCATTACCAAGAATGTGAAAAGACAACCTACAGAATGGGAGAAAATATTTGTAATTATTCATCTAATAAAAGTCTTGTATTTAGAATATATAAATAACTCTTTCAACTCCATAACAAAAAGACAACCCACTTTAAAAATAGGCAAAGGAGGGTCACCTGGATGGCTCAGTCATTGGGCGTCTGCCTTCGGCTCAGGCTGTGATCCCAGGGTCCTGGGATGGAACCCCACATCCGGCTACTTGCTCAGCAGGAAGCCTGCTTCTCCCTCTCCTACTCCCCCTGCTTGTGTTCCCTCTCTCGTTGTCTCTCTGTCAAAAAATAAATAAAATCTTTAAAAAAAAAAAAAAGAAAAGAAAATCCCAAGGAATCTAAAAATACTTCCTAGAACTAATGAGTTCAACAATGTTGCACACAAAAGTCAATGGCATCGGGATGCCTGAGTGGCTCAGTTGGTTAAGCATCTGCCTTCGGCTCAGGTCATGATCCCAGGGTCCTGGGATTGAGTTCTGCATCGGGGGGGGTCCCTGCTCAGCGGGGAGCCTGCTTCTCCTCCTGCTTGTGCTCTCTCTCTCTCTCTGACAAATAAATAAATAAAATCTTCAAAAAAAAAAAAAAAGTCAATGGCATTTCTGTATACCAAAATGAACATGCAGATCCAAAATTTAAAAACACAGTATTGTTTTTTTAAATGGTAAATATGTGAGGTGATGAATGTGTTAATTAACTTGATTGTAGTAATCATCTCACAATATATATGTATATCTAATCATCACATTGTACACCTTAAATATTTACAAGTTTGTCACTTATACATTTATAAACCTGAGGGGGAGCATAATGCCATTTACATTTACCCCAAAGAAAATGAAATGCTTAGGTATACACTAAACAAAACCTGTAAAGTATGTTGAAAATCGCAAAGTGGTGATGAAGAGAATTAAGGCTGAAATAAATAGAAAACCATACTGTATTCATGGATTGGAAGATTCAAAATAGTAAAGATGTCAGTTCTCCCTAATCAATCTATCATTTTAATACAATTCCTATCAAAATCTTGGCAAGGCTTTTTTGTAGACACAGACAATCTTATTCTAAAATTTATATGGAAAAAATAAAATAAAATTTATATGGAAAGTCGCATGGCCTAGAAAAAACTGCTGTGACGAAGAAAATGGGAGGAACTACTCTATCTGATTTTAAGGCTTACTACATAGCTATGGTAATCAAGACAGTGTGGTATTGGCAAAAGGATAGACACATAGATCAATGAAACAGAATAAAGATCCATAGAATAGAAATAGATTCACACTAATATTCTCAAATGGTTTTGACAAGTGTGCAGCTGAGTGGAAGAATAATGGTCTTTTAACCAATTGGTGCTCTACCAATTGAGTATCTTTAAGGAGGGCAAAAAATGATCCTCCAGTCTTCTGGTTCCACATGTAAGGAACTTAAAAGTCACAACTCCCTCCTAACAACAAGGAAAAAGATGAACAAATTGAAAAACAACTCTTCTTAGATCTGTAAGTGAAGTGAGATCACAGGGCAAACTTATCCCCCCAAATATACAGAGATTCACAAATACTGGAGCACAAACCACCATAGGAATCAGTGCAGGGGTAGGAAATTAAAGAAGACCTAAATAATAAAAATCTGTTAAGACTGCACAGGGCATGGCACTCCTAACCTCCTAGGTATGGGCAAGCCCAAGAGTTTTAAAACTTCAGGGGACCCAGTCATAAAGGGGACCCCTCACTTTTGTGAGTTTTACCTCCAGGAACTGGACTAGGCTCTCACAGTAAATAATGGAGAATCCCCTTGTGCTTCTGGCAGAGGGAGGTGAAAAAGAATTATTTTGAAATATGCCAGATTGCTCTATTAATGGTGAAGGGTCTGCCCTCAGGAGAAACTAGTTAACTACAGCCTAACTGACCTAACAGAAGAGAAACACCAAACTCCATTCAGCTCTCACCTTCCATGTGGGAGAAGGGAAATACCCAACTCCAGCCCACCCTAGCCATTCTATTCCACCTAGGAATAAGGGAAACAATAAAAAACACTTTTGAAGATCATCTTCAGAGGCATAGGCTCACTAAAAGATTGAGACCTAATCACAGGACTATGGAATACTCCCCTCTACCCCGACACACACACACACCTTACCACCACATTACTACTGACCTATTTAACAACAGTTTTCTTTACCCAATATATCATGTCTGGCTACCAAGAAAAAATTAAAAGGCATACTAGAAGGCAAAAAACACAATTTGAAGAGACAATGTATCAGAAACCGACATGGCAGGGATGTTGAAATTATCGACCAGGAATTGAAAACAACTATAAATAATATTCTAAGGGCTCCAAGGATAAAGCAGACAGCATGTAAGAACTGAAAGGTAAAGAGATGGAAATTCTAAGACCCAAAAAGAAATGCTAGAGATCAAAAAACCTGTAGGAGAAATAAAGAATGCCTTTGATGGGCTTTTTAGTAGACTGGACACAGCTGAGGAAAGAATCTCTGAGTTTGAAGATGTATCAGTAGAATTTTGAAAACTGAAAACCAAAGAAAAAAAGATGGTAGGGTGTGAAAGGAGGGGGAGAATGGAATAGAATATCCAAGGACTGTGGGACAAATACAAAAGGTGTAACATAGACATAATGGATTTAATCCTTTGTTAGCTTTGTAATCCTTTTCGAGTTAATTGTGTATGGGTCCAATTTCATTCTTTTGCATGTTGTTATCCATTTTCCAACACAAATTATTGAAGAGACTATTCTTTACCCATTATGTATTCTGCCGTTGTCAAAGATTAGTTGGCCATATATGCAGGGGTTCATTTCTGGGCTCTCTATTCTGTTCCCTTGGTTTATCTGTCTTTATGCCAGTATCATACCATTTGTAATATATAGTTAACCCTTGAACAACACAGGTCTGAGCTTCACAGGTCCACTTATATGCAGATTTTTTTTTTAAAGATTTTATTTACTTATTTGACAGAGAGAGACACAGCAAGAGAAGGAACACAAGCAGGGGGAGGGGGAGAGGGAGAAGCTGGCTTCCCGCTGAGCAGGGAGCCCGATGCGGGACTCGATCCCAGGACCCCGGGATCATGACCTGAGCCAAAGGCAGACGCTTAATGACTGAGCCACCCAGGCGCCCCACGCAGAATTTTTAAAATAAATACAGTACTGTAAATATACTTTCTCATCCTTATGATTTTTAATAACATTTTCCTTTCTCTAGCTTACTTTATTATAAGAATACAATATATAATATATGTAACATATAAAATATGTGTTAATTGACTCTTTATGTTATTGGTAAGGCTTCCAGTGAACAGTAGGCTATTAGTAGTTAAGTTTTTGGGGAGGCAAAAGTTATACTCAGATTTTGACTGCACAGGGCATGGCACTCCTAACCTCCGTGTTGTACAAGGGCCAACTGTAGTTTAAAATCAGGAAATGTGATGTCTGTGACTTTGTTCTTCTTTTTCAAGATTGCTTTGGCTATTTGGGGTCCTTTGTGGTCCCATGCAAATTTTATGATTGTTTTTTCTATTTCTGTGAAAAATGCCATTGGAATTTTGATAGAGATTGCTTTGAATGTATAGATTGCTTTGGGTGGTATAGACATTTTAACAATATTAATGCTTCTAATCCCTGAACTTAGAATATCTTTCCACCTATTTATGCCTACTCGAATTTCTTTGATCTTTATCTTATACCTTTCAGTGTACAGATCTTTTGCCTTCTTGTTTAAATCTATTCCTAGGTATTTTATTGTTTTTGATGCTATTTTATTTTATTTTTAAAGATTTTATTTATTTATTTCGGAGAGAGAGAGTACACAAGTGGCGGGGGGGAAGACAGGCCGAGGGAGAAGGAGAAGCAGACTCCCCGCTGAGCTGGGAGCCCGATGCGGTGCTCGATCCCAGGACCCTGGGATCATGACCTGAGCTGAAGGCAAAGGCTTAACTGACTGAGCCACCCAGGTGTCCCATTTGATGCTAGTTTAAATGAGATTGTTTTCTTAATTGCACTTTATTTAATTTTTTTTTAAGATTTTATTTATTCATTTGAGACACAGAGAGAGCATGAGCAGGGGGAGAAGCAGAGGGAGAGGGAGAAGCAGGCTCCCTGCTGAGCCAGGAGCCCGACATGGGGCTCGATCCCAAGACCCCGGGATCACGACCCAAGCCAAAGGCAGACGCTCAACCATCTGAGCCACCCAGGCACCCCTCTTAATTGCATTTAAAAATAACTTGTTAGTATATAGAAATACAACTGTTTTTTTTTTTTTTTACAACTGATTTTTGTATGTTGATTTTGCATCTTGAAACTTTATTGAATTTGTTGGTTAGTTCTAACAGTTCTTGGAGTCTTTAGGGTTTTCTATATGTAAGATCATGTCATCTGAAAACAAAGACAGTTTTACATCTTTCTTTCTGATATGGATGCCTTTTATTTATCCAATGTGGATGCCTAATTGCTTGGGCTAGGACTTCCAGTACTATTTTGAACAGAAGTGATAAGTGGGGGAACTCTTGTCTTGTTCTTGATCTTAAATAAAAAGCATTCAGCTTTTCATGATTGAATATGATGTTAGCTGTGGGCTTGTCATATATGGCTTTTATTATGTTCAGGAGCATTCCTTCTATCCAAATTTGTTGAAAGTTTTTATCACGAAAGGATATTGGATTTTGTCAAATTTTTTTTTGACAAAAAAATATTGATTGAGATGATCGTATCATTTTAATCCTTCATTTTGTTAATGTGTTGTATCACATTTATTGATTTGTGTATAAGCCAACCTTAACTGGCTTATATACAAGGGATAATTCCCAGTTAATTATAATGCATCATCTATTTAATGTGCTTTGAATACAGTGTGCTAGTATTTTTTTAAGTATAGCTGACACAATGTTACATTCTTTTCAGGCATATAACAGTGATTTCACAACTCAGTATATTATGCTAGAATATGCTAAAATTTTGTTGAGGATTTTTGAATCTATGTTCATCAGGGATATTGATCTGTCAGGGAAATTGATATAATTTTCCTTTCTTATAGTATCCTTATATGGCTTTGGTATGAGAGTAAAGATGATCTCATAAAATGAGTTTGGAAATGTTCTCTCCTCTTCAATTCTTGGAAGAGTTTAGGAAAGATTAGCATCAATTCCTTAAATGTTTCGTGGAATTTACCAACGAAGCCATCTGGATATAGGCTTTTTTTTTGTTGGGAGGTTTTTGATTACTGCTTCAGTCTCCTTACCTGTTTTTATTCTGTTCAGATATTCCTTTTCTTCCTGATTCAGTCATAGGTTCTATGTCATAGGTTCAGTCACAGGTCTTACGTTCTAGAAATGCGTCCATTTCTTCTAGGTTGTCTAATTCGCTGACTTATAATTGTTTTTTTATTTTTTTAAGATTTTATTTATTTATTTGACAGAGAGAGACAGCGAGAGAGGGAACACAAGCAGGGGGAGTGGGAGAAGGAGAAGCAGGCTTCCCACCGAGCTGAGAGCCCGATGCGGGGCTCGATCCCAGGACCCTGGGACCATGACCTGAGCCGAAGGGAGATGCTTTTTTATTTTATTTATTTATTTTTTTTAAAGATTTTATTTATTTATTTGAGAGAGAGAGAGAATGAGAGAGAGAGCATGAGATGGGGGAGGGTCAGAGGGAGAAGCAGACTCCCCGCCGAGCAGGGAGCCCGATGTGGGACTCGATCCTGGGACTCCAGGATCATGACCTGAGCCGAAGGCAGTCGCTTAACCAACTGAGCCACCCAGGCGCCCCCTGAAGGCAGATGCTTAACAACTGAGCCACCCAGGCGCCCAGCTAACTTATAATTGTTCATAGTAGTTTCTGATGATCCTTGTTTTTTCTGTATTATTAGCTGTATTGTCTCCTTTTTAATTTCTGATTTTTTAAAAAAGATTTTATTTATTTATTTGACAGAGAGAGAGAGAGCACAAGCAGAGGGAGTGAGAGAGGGAGAAGCAGGCTCCCCTCTGAGCAGGGACCACCCTCCACCCCATGCAGGGCTCGATCCCAGGACCCTGGGATCATGACCTGAGCTGAAGGCAGACACTTAACTGACTGAACCACCCAGGAGCCCCTCATTTCTGATTTTATTTACCTGAATCTTCTCTCTTTTTTTTCCTATTAGGCTAGCTAAAAGTTGGTCAATTCTGTTTCTTTTAAAAACCCAGCTCTTACTTTTGCTGATCTTTTCTATTGTTTTTCTCATCTCTATTTCATTTATTTCTGCTCTGATAATTGTTGTTTCCTTACTTTGCTATCTTGGGGTTAGTTTGTTTTTTTCTAGTTCCTGAAATGTAAAGTTAGGTTGTTTATTTGAGATCTTTCCTTTTTTTAATGTAGGCATTTATTTGTATAAATTTCCCTGTGGGAACTTCTTGTGCTGCATCCCATAAATTTTGGTGTGTTTTCATTTTTGTTTGTCTCAAAATATTTTTGGATTCCCCTTTTGATATATTCTTTGACCTATTAGTTTTTCAGAAGTGTGTTGTTTAATGTGCACATATTTGTGAGGTCTCAAATTATCCTTCTATTACTGATTTCTTGTTTTATATTATTGTGCTCACTAACATCCTGTTTATCCTTGAGAAGAATGTATATTCTGCTGCTATTGCATAGAATGTTTGTACTTGTCTGTTACATCTGTTTGGTTTATGGTATTGTTCAAATTTGCTGATTCCCTATTTACTTTCTGTCTGGATGATCTATCCATTGTTGACAGTGAGGTATTAAAGACCCATGCAATTACTTTATTGCCTTTTATTATTGAATGCTTTTATTTCTTTGTCTTCTTTAACTGCTCTACAACTTCCAGTAATGTGTTGAATAAGAGCGGTCAGAGTGGGCATTCTTGTGTTGTTTCCGATCTTGGAGGTAAAGCTTTCAGTCTTTCACTGTTGAGCCTGATGTTAGCCATGGGTTTGTCATACATGGCATTTATTATGTTGAGATATGTTCCTTTTTTTTTTTAAGATTTTATTTACTTATTTGTCAGAGAGAGAGAGAGAGAGCACACACAAGCAGGGAAAGCAATAGGCAGAGGGAGAAGCAGGCTCCCCACTGAATAAGGAGCCTGATGCGGGACTCGATCCCAGGACTCTGGGATCATGACCCGAGCCAAAGGCAGATGCCTAACCAACTGAGCCACCCCGGCATCCCAGGTATGTTCCTTCTATACCTAATTTGTTAAGCATTTTTATCATGAGAGGATGTTGTATTTTGTCAAATGCATTTTCTGCATCTATTGATATGATCATACAATTTGTATCCTTCATTCTGTTAATGTAGTGTATCGCATTTACTGACTTGCTTATGTTGAACCATCCCTTGTATTTAGGGATAAGTCCCACTTGATCATGGTGTATGATTCTTTTAATGTGTTGTTGAATTCAGTTTGCTAATATTTTGTTGCTAATTCTTGCATCTTTATTCATTGGGGATATTGGTCTGTAGTTCTCTTTTTTTGTGGTGTACTTATCTGGCTTTGATATTAGGATAAAACTGGTCTCATAAAATGAGTTTGGAAGTGTTCCTTTCTCTTCAATTTTGTGGAACTTTGAGAAGGATTAGCATTAATTGTTCTTTAAATGTTTGCTAGAATTCACCAGTGAAGCCATATGGTCTGGGCTTTTCTGTGTTGGAATGTTTTTGATTACTGATTTGATCTCATTACTCAGTATTGATCTGTTCAGATTTTGTACTTCTTCCTGATTCAGTCTGGTGGGTTATGTTTTTAGGAATTTATCCAATTCTTGGGATACCTGGGTGGCTCAGTCAGTTAAGCATCTGCCTTCGGCCCAGGTCATGATCCCAGGGTCCTGGGATTGAGTCCCGCATCAGGCTCCTTGCTCAGCGGGGAGCCTGCTTCTCCCTCTGCCTGCCATTCTCCCTGCTTGTGCTCTCTGTCAAATAAATAAATAAAATCTTAAAAAAAAGGAATTTATCCAATTCTTCTAGATGATGCCATTTATTGGCATAAAATTGTTCATAGTGGTCTCTTAACAATCCTATGAATTTCTTAGTTGTAATGCTTCCTCTTTCATTTTCTAAATTTATTTGAGTCTTCTGTTTTTTTCTTAATTAAACTAAAGTTTTGTTATATTTATCATTTATTTATCATTTTGAACTCTGTTTATCATTTTGAAAAAGGAGCTCTTACTTTCTTTTTTTTTTTTTAAGATTTTATTTATTTATTTGACAGAGAGACACAGCGAGAGAGGGAACACAAGCAGGGGGAGTGGGAGAGGGAGAAGCAGGCTTCCCGCCGAGCAAGGAGCCCGATGCGGGGCTCCATCCCAGGACCCTGGGATCATGACCTGAGCCGAAGGCAGACGCTTAAGCCACTGAGCCACCCAGGCGCCCCGAGCTCTTACTTTCATTGATTTTTTTTCCTATTGTTTTTTTGGTCTCTATTTCATTTATTTCCACTAAGATTATTGTTATTTCCTTCCTTCTGCTAATTTTAGGTTTAGTTTTTTCCTCTTTTTCTGGTTCCTAGAGATGTGAAGTTAGGTAGCACTTGAGATCCTGCTATTTTCTTAAAATATATATTTAATGATGTAAATATCCTTGTTAGAACTGTTCTTGCAGATCCCATATGGTGTGTTGTGTTTCCATGTTCATTTGTTTTGAGATACGTTTCTTTTTTCATTTTTTTTTTGACCCGTTTGTTGTTCAGGAATGCGTTATTTAGTTTCCCCTTGCTTGAAAATATCTAGCTTTCCTTTTGCTGATTTCTAATTTCATACCATTGTTGTCAAAAAAGATATTTGGTGTGATTTCAATCTTCTTAAATTTGCTAATATTACTTTTTGGCTTATCAGTGTGATTTGTCCTGGAAAATGTTCCATGTGTGCTTGAGAAGAATGTGTATTCTGTTACCTGGATGGAATGTTCTATAAATATGTGTTAGATCCACTTGGTCTAAAGTGATTAAAGTCCAATGTTCCCTTGTTGATTTTCTGTCTGGATGATCTGTCGATTGCTGAAAGTGTGGGACTGAAGTCCCCTACTATTATTGTATTTAGTTTTTCCCTTAGATATTTTAGTATTTGCTTAATATATTTAGATGTTCCAATTTTGGGTGTGCATATTTACAATTATTATATGTTCTTGATGAATTGACTCCTATGTCATTATATAAATATCTTCTTTATCTCTTGTTACCATTTTTGGCTTAAAGTCTATTTTGTCTGTAGCAAATATCCCTGATCTCTTTTGGATTCCACTTGTATGGAATATCTTTTTCCATCTCTTCACTTTGAGCTTATGGCTTATGTATGTTCTGAAGTGAGTCCTTTATAGGTGGCAGATAGATGGTCCTTGGATTTTTTTATCCACCCATTCTGTGTCTTTTGATTGGTGAACAGTCCATTTATATTTAATTATTGGTATGGAGGGACTTACTAATACCATCTTATTAATTGCTTTCTGATGATTTTATTGCTCCATTGTTTCTCTCTCTGTTTTGCCTAGTTTTGTAAATTCATAGTTTTCCATAGTTGGATGCTCTGTTTCCTCTTTATCTTCTGTGCATCTGCTCTAAGTTTTTGTTTTCTGGTTACCATAAGGCTTACCTAAAACATCTTATAGGTAAAATAGTTCATTTAAAGCTGATTGCAACATAACTTTGATCACACAAAAAACTCCACCCACTTGTCTTCCCTTTATATTTTTGACGTTATAATTTACCTCTCTTTAAAATGTGTACTTATTAACAAATTGTAGTAGCTACAGTTATTTTATTTTACTCTATTCCTTCAACCTTTATACTTTAGTTAACTGGTTAGCCCACCATCCTATTACAAAATTAGTTTTCTAAATCTGACTGTATATTTACCTTTACCACTGTGTTGGATACTTTCATATGTTTTCATGTCACTAATTAGCATCTTTTCATTTCTTAGCATTATGCCATCTAGATCCATTCACATTGTTGCATATGGCAAGATTTCATTCTTTTTATGGCTGAATAATCTTCCATTGTATATATAGATACCACCTCTTCTTTATACATTCATCTATTGATGGACACTTGAGTTGCTCCCCTATCTTGGCTAATGTAAATAATGCTGCAATAAACATAGGGATTAAATTAGTGTTTTTGTTTTCTTTGGGTAAATACCCAGTACTGGCATTACTGGATCATATGGTATTTCTATTTTTAACTTTTTTAAAAAAAAGATTTTATTTATTTGACAGAGACACAGTGAGAGAGGGAACACAAGCAGGGGGTGTGGCAGAGGGAGAAACAGGCTTCCCACGGAGCAGGGAGCCCAATGCGGGGCTTGATCCCAGGACCCTGGGATCAGGACCTGAGCTGAAGGCAGACGCTCAACGACTGAGCCACCCAGGCGCCCCTCTATTTTTAACGTTTGAGGAACCTCCATACTGTTCTCCAGAGTGGCTGTACCAGTTTGCATTCCCACCAACAATGCATGAGGGATCCTTTTTCTTCACATCCTCACCAACACTTGTTGTTTCTTGTGTTTTAATTTTAGCCATTCTGACAGGTGTAAGGTAATATCTCATTATTGTTTGATTTGCATTTTCCTGATACTAATAATATTGAGCATCTTTTCATGTGTCTGTTGGTCATCTGTCTTCTTTGGGAAAATATCTATTCAGGTCTTCTCCCCATTTTTTAATTGGATTGTTTAGGTTTTTTGGTGTTGAGTTGTATAAATTCTTTATGTATTTTCGATATTAACCCCTTAACAGATATATCATTTGCAATTATCTTCTCCCATTCAGTAGGTTGTCTTTTTGTTTTCTTGATGGTTTCCTTTGCTGTGAAAAGCTTTTTTTTTTTTCTTTTTGATGTAGTCCCAATAAGTTTAATTTTCCTTTTTGTTTCCCTTGGCAGTAGAGACACATGTAGAAAAATGTTTCTACAGCTAATGTCAAAGAAATTACTGCCGGGGCACCTGGGTGGCTCAGATGGTTAAGCGTCTGCCTTCAGCTCAGGTCATGATCCCAGGGTCCTGAGATCGAGCCCCGCATCGGGCTCCTGCCTCAGCGGGGAGCCTGCTTCTCCCTCTCCCTCTGCCTCTCTCCCTGCTCATGCTCTCTCTCTCTCTCTCTCTCTCCCTAAAGAAAAAAAAAAAAAGAAAGAAAGAAATTACTGCCTATGCATTCTTCTAGGAATTTTATGGTTTCAGGTCTCACATTTAGGTCTTTAATCTATCTTGAGTTTATTGGGGCACCTGAGTGGCTCAGTCATTAAGTGTCTACCTTCAGCTCAGGTCATGATCCCAGGGTCCTGGGATCAAGCCCCGCATCGGGCTGCCTGCTCAGCAGGAAGCCTGCTTCTCCCTCTTCCACTCCCCCTGCTTGTATTTCCTCTCTTGCTGTGTCTCTCTCTGTCACATAAATAAATAAAATCTTAAATATATATATATATATAGAGAGAGAGAGAGAGAGAGTTTATTTTTTTGAATGATGTAAGAATGGAATATGGTGTATGGTGTCCAGTTTCATCTTTTTGCATGTAGCTGTTCAGTTTTCTCAACAACATTTGTTGAAGAGACTATATTTTTCCCATTGTATATTCTTGCTTCTTTTGTCACAGATTAATTGATCATAAAAGTATGGGTTTATTTCTGGACTCTTTACTCAGTTTTCCGTTGATCTATGTGTCTATTTTTGTTCCAGTACCATACTGTTTTGATTACTACAGATTTGTAGTATTCCTTGAAATCTGGGGTTGTGATACCTTCAGTTTTGTTCCTCTTTTTTCAGATTGCTTTGGCTATTCAGGGTCTTTTGTGGTTCCATACAAATTTTAAGATTATTTATTCTAGTTCTGTGAAAAATGCTGTTGGTATTTTGATAGGGGTTGCATTAAATCTGTAGATTGCTTTGGGTAGTATGGACATTCTAACAATATTGGTTCTCCCAATCCATGAGCATTGGAATATCTTCATATTTTTTTGTGTCATCTTCAATTTCTTTCATCAATGTTTTATAGTTTTTGGAGTACAGGTCTTTCACATACATGGTTAAGTTTATTCCTAGGTATTTTATTGTTTTGGGTACAATTATAAATGGGATTGTTCTCTTAATTTCTCTTTCTGCTACTTTATTTTTAGTGTATAGAAATGCAACACATTTCTGCATATTAATTTTGTATTGTGAAACTTTAGTGAATTTATTTACCGGTTCTAAGTAGTGTTTTGGTGGAGTCTTTAGGGATTTCTATATATAGTATCATGTCATCTGCAAATAGTGGCAGTTTTACTTCTTCCTCATAAATTTGGATGCCTTTTATTTCTTATTGTTGTCTGATTGCTGTGGCTGGGACTTCCAGTACTATGTTGAATAAAAGTAGTAAGAGTGGACATCCTTGTCATATTTTTGACCTTAGAAGAGAAGCTCTCAGTTTTTTACCATTGATCTTAATTTTAGCTATGGGTTTTCATGTATGTCCTTTATTATGTTGAGGTATGTTCCCTCTAAATCTACTTTGTTGAGTTTTCATCATGAATAGATGTTGTACTTTGTCAAATGCTTTTCTGCAACTCTGCAACTATTGAAATGATCACATGGTTTTTATCCTTTCTCTTGTTAATGTGATGTATCACATCGATTGATTTGTGAATATTGAACTACTTGCATCACTGGAATAAATCCCACTTGATCGTGGTGAATGATTTTTTTAATGTACTATTGGATTCTTTTTGTTAATATTTTGATGAAGATTTGTGCATCTACGTTCATCAGAGATATTGACCCTTTCTTTCTTTCTTTTTTTTTTTTTGTAGTGTCTTTTTTTTTTTTAAAGATTCATTTATTTGAGAGAGAGTGCACGAGTGTGGTGAGGGGCAGAGGGAGAGGGAGGGAGAGAACCTCAAGCAGACTCCCTGCTGAGTACGGAGCCTGATGCCAGCTCGATCCCAGACCCTCAGATCATGTCCTGAGCCAAAATCAAGAGTTGAACACTTAACCAACTGAGCCACCCAAGTGCCCCACCCCTTTTTTGTAGTGTCTTTATCTGGTTTTGCTATCAGGATAATACTTGCCTCATAGAATGAATTTGGAATCTCTCCTTTCTCTTCTATTATTGGGAATAGTTTGAGAAGAATAGGAATAGATACTAACTCTTCTTTAAATGTTTGGTAGAGGGAAAAATAAATAAATAAATGTTTGGTAGAGGGGCGCCTGAGTGACTAAGTCGTTAAGTGTCTGCCTTCGGCTCAGGTCACGATCCCAGGGTCCTGGGATCGAGCCCCCCATCGGGCTCCCTGCTTGGCGGGAGGCCTGCTTCTCCCTCTCCCACCCCCCCTGCTTGTGTTCCCTCTCTTGCTGTGTCTCTCTCTGTCAAATAAATAAATAAAATCTTTAAAAAAAAAAAAATAAATGTTTGGTACAATTCACCTGTGAAGTCATCCAGTCCTGGACTTTTGTTTCTTGGGAGTTTTTTGATTAGTGATTCAATTTCTTTTTTTTTTTTTTAAGATTTCTTATTCATGTTTTGACAGAAAGAGAGACAGCGAGAGAGGGAACACAAGCAGGGGGAGTAGGAGAGGGAGAAGCAGGCTTCCCGCAGAGCAGGGAGCCTGATGCAGGGCTCGATCCTAGGACCCTGGGATCATGACCTGAGCCAAAGGCAGACGTTTAACGACTGAGCCACCCAGGAGCCCCTAGTGATTCAGTTTCATTGCTAGTAATCAGTCTGTTCAAATTTTCTATTTCTTCCTGAGTCAGTTTTGAAAAGTTATATATTTCCAGGACTTTATCCATTTCTTCTAGGTTGTCCAATTTGTTCGCATAAAATTTTTCATAATATTCTCTTATAATTCTTTGTATTTCTGTAGTCTTGGTTGTTACTTCTCCTTCATTTCTTTTTTAAAAAAGATTTATTTATTTATTTTAGAGGGAAAGAGAGAGAACACGAGCGGGAGGGGCAGAGGGAGAGAGAATCTGAAGCAGACTCCACCCCGAGTGCAGAGCCCCAGGCAGGGCTGGATCTCACGACCCTGAGATCATGACCTAAACTGAAACCGAGAGTCAGATGCTTAAGAGACTGCACCACTGAGGTGCCCTGGTCCTCCTTCACTTCTGATTTTATTTGAGTTCTTTCTTTCTCTCTCTCTCTCTCTGTCTCTCTCTATCCCTTCCTCTTTACCCCCTATATATTTTGATGATCTAGCTAAAGATTTATCTATTTTGTTGATCTTTTCAAAGAACCAGCTCCTGGTTTCATTGATCTGTTCTATTGTCTCTTTAGTCTCTATTTCACTTATTTCTACTCTAATCTTTATTATTTCCTTCCTTCTACTGGTGTTGAGCTTTGTTTCTTCTTCTTTTCCAGTTCCTTTAGAAGTAAGATTAGGTTATTTATTTTTCTTGCATCTTGGGGTCAACCGTATTGCTATAAGCTTTTGCTGTATCCCAGTGATTTTGGACTGTTGTGTTTTTATTTTCATTTATCTCCATGTATTTTTTGTTTCTGTTTGATTTCATGGTTGACTCATTCATTGTTTAGTATCATGTTATTTAACCTGCATGTATTTGTGTTCTTTCCAGATTTTTTCTTGTGATTGATTTCGAGTTTCATACCATTGTGGTTGGAAAAATGCATGATATGATTTCAACATTTTTTAATTTGTTGAGACTTGTTTTGTGGCCTAACATGTGATCTATTCTGGAGAACATCCCATGTGCTCACGAGAAGAATGTGTATTCCACTGTTTTAGATGGAGTGTTCTGAATATATCTGTTAGAATTATCTGGTCCAATGTGTCATTTAAAGCCACTACTTCCTTGTTGACTTTCCGTTTGGATGGTCTACTCATTGATGTAAGTGGAATGTTAAAGTCCCCTGCTATTATTGTATTGCTATCAATTACTACCTTTATGTTTGTTATTAGTTGCTTTATGTAATCGGGTGTTCCCAATTTGGGTGATAAATATTTATAGTTGTTAAATCTTCTGGTTGAATCATTCCCTTTATCACTAGGTAGTGTCCATTCTTTATCTCTTGTTACAGTCTTTGTTTGAAAGTCTATTTTTTTCTTTTTTTTTCTGCTTCCATTACTTTTTAAATTTTTTTTAATTTAAATTCAATTTAATTAACTACTGTAGTGTGTTATTAGTTTCAGAGGTAAAATTTAGTGATTCATCAGTTGCATATAACACCCAGTGCTCATTACATCAAGTGCCTTCCTTAATGCCCATCACCCAGTTACCCCATCCCTCCACCGACCTCCCCTCCAGCAACCCTCAGTTTGTTTCTTATAGTTAAGAATAATGCTAGCCCAGCTTTCTTTTCACTTCCATTTGCATGATAAATATTTTCCCATCCTTTTACTTTCCATCTGGATGTGTCTTTAGGTCTGAAATGAGTCTCTTGAAGGCAGCATATGGATAGATCTTGCTTTTTTTTTAAAGATTTTATTTGAGAGAGAGACAGAGACCGCATGAAAGAGAGAGAGCACGAACGGGGGCAGGGTGGGGGGTGGGAAGGGCAAAGGGTCAGGGAGAAGCAGGCTCCTGCCAAGCCTGGAGCCCTTGATCCCAGGACTTGGGATCATGATCTGAGCTGAAGGCAGATGCTTAACCCACTGAACCTCCTAGGCATCCAGGGTCTTGCTTTTTTACCCATTCAGTCACCCTGTGTCTTTTGATTGGAGCATTTAGTCCATTTGCATCCAAAGTAATTATTGATAACTATACTTACTGGCATTTTGTTACTTGTTTTATGTTTTTTTGTTTTTTTGTAGTTCTCTGTTCCTTTCTTCTCTTGCTCTCTCCCTTTGTTGTTTGATAGCTCTCTTTAGTGATACGCTTAGATTCCTTTTTCTTTATTTTTCACATATATATCACAGGTTTTTCACTTGTCGTTACCATTAGGTTTATATATAACATCTTATGTATATAGCAGTCTATATTAAGTTAATGGTTGCTTAAGTTTGAACCCATTCTAAAAGCACTAAATTGCTACTCCTCCCCCCATATTTTATATATGTGATGTCATATGTTACATCGTTTTATTTTGTGAATACCTTGACAGATTTTTTCCCCTCATTCCTTCACTCTTTATTTTATTTTATTATGTTATGTTAGTCACCATACAATACATCATTAGTTTTTGATGTAGTGTTCCATGATTTATTGTTTTCATATAACACCCAGGGCCCATGCAGTACGTGCCCTCTTTAATACCCATTACTGGGCTAACCCATCCCCTCACCCCCATCCCCTCTAAAACCCTCAGTTTGTTTCTCAGAGTCCATAGTCTCTTATGGTTCATCTCCCCCTCCGATTCCTCCCCCCTTCATTTTTCCCTTCCTTCTCCTAATGTCCTCCATGCTATTCCTTATGTTCCACAAATAGGTGAAACCATATGATAATTGACTTTCTCTGCTTGACTTATTTCACTTAGCATAATCTCCTCCAGTCCCATCCATGTTGATGTAAAAGTTGGGTATTCATCCTTTCTGATGGCTGAGTAATATTCCATTGTATATATGGACCACATCTTCTTTATCCATTTGTCTGTTGAAGGGCATCTTGGCTCTTTCCACAGTTTGGCTATTGTGGACATTGCTGCTATGAACATTGGGGTGCATATGGCCCTTCTTTTCTCTACATCTGTGTCTTTGGAGTAAATACCCAGTAATGTAATTGCTGGGTCATAGGGTAGCTCTATTTTTAATTTTTTGAGGAACCTCCACACTGTTTTCCAAAGTGGCTGTACCAACTTGCGTTCCCACCAACAGTGTAAGAGGGTTCCCCTTTCTCCACAACCTCTCCAACATTGGTTGTTTCTTGCCTTTGACAGATTTTTTTTTTTAAGTGCGCTCCATGCCCAGTGTGGAGCCCAGTGTGGGGCTTGAACTCATGACCCTGAGATCAAGACCTGAGCTGAGATCAAGAGTCAGATATTTAACCGACTGAGTCACCCAGGCACCCCTACCTTGACAGATTTTTATAGATGTAATTGATTTTACTGCTTGTGTGCTTTAACCTCCATAATGGTTTTATAAGTGATTAATCTACTACTTTTGTTATGTTTGTATTTGCCTCTGAAATTTTTTCCTTTCCTAATTACCTTACTCCTGATTATGGCCTTTTCTTTCCACTCAGAGAATCCCCTTTAACATTTCTTTTGAGGCTGGTTTAGTGGTGATGAACTCCTTTAACCTTTCTGGGGGAAACTCCTCTATTCTGAATGATATAGCTTTGATGGATAGAGTATTCTTGGTTATAGGCTTTTTTCTTTTAGCACTTCAAATATATCATGCCACTCCTTTCTGGCCTGCAAAAGTTCTGTTGTTAAATCATCTGATAGCCTTATGAGATTTCCCTTGTATGTAACTGTTTTCTTTTCTCTTGCTTTTAAAATTCTCTTTTTAGGGGCACCTGGGTGGCTCAGTCAGTTAAATGTTTGCCTTTGGATCAGGTCATGATCCCAGGGTCCTGGGATCGAGTCCCACGTTGGGCTCCCTGCTCAGTGGGGAGTCTGCTTCTCCCTCTCCCACTGCCCCTCCCCCCCAGCTCATGCTCTCTCTCTCACTCTCTTTCTCTCAAATAAATAAATAAATAATATCTTTTAAAAAAATAAATAAAATTCTCTTTTTATCACTACTTTTTGCTATTTTATTTTATTTTATTTTTATTTTATTTTATTTTTTTAAAGATTTTATTTATTTATTTGAGAGAGTGAGAATGAGAGAGAGAGAGCATATGAGAGGGAGGAGGGTCAGAGGGAGAAGCAGACCCCCCGCTGAGCAGGAAGCCCGATGCGGGCCTCGATCCCGGGACTCCAGGATCATGACCTGAGCCGAAGGCAGTCGCTTAACCAACTGAGCCACCCAGGCGCCCCTACTTTTTGCTATTTTAATTATCATGTGTCTTGGTGTGGACCTCCTTGATTGATTGATTTTGTTGGGGGATCTCTGTGCCTCCTGGATCTGGATGTCTGTTTCCTTCTCCAAATTTGGGAAATCCTCAGCTATTACTTTGTCAGATAAATTGTATGCCCCCTTTATTCTCTCTTCTTCTGGGATCCTTATAATGTGAATGTTATTAAATTTGATGGTGTTGCTGGGTTCCCTTAACCTATTTTCATTTTTATTACTCTTTTTTCTTTTTGTTCTTCATTTGTTTTTTTCTATTACTCTGTTTTCCAGCTTGCTGATTTGGTCTTCTTCTTCCTGTAATCTACTACTGATTCCATCCAGTGTATTTTTAATTTCAGCTATTGGGTTCTTCATCTCTGGTTCTTTTTGATATTTTCGCTGTTGAAGGTCTCACTGAGGTCTTCCACTCCTTTCTCGAGTCCAGTGAGTACCTTCATGACCATTACTTTAAATTATCTATCAGGCATATTGTTTATCTCTGTTTCATTTAGCTCTTTTGCTGTGATGTTGTCCTGCTCTTTAATTTAGGGCATATTTCTCTGTCTCATTTTATTTAATTCTCTTTGTTTAATTCTATGTATCAGCAAGTCAGCTACATCTCCTGCTCTTGAAAGTAGTGGCCTTATGAAGAAGAGGTCCTGTAGAGCCCTGTGGTGCAATGTCCCCTGCTCAGCAGAACCAGGCACTTCAGGGGCGTCTCCTATGTGTGTTTTGTGTGTCCTACTGTTGTGGCTGAGTCAGGTTTGCCTTCAGTACAGTCGGCTGCAGTGGCCCACTTTGCCTGTTGGGAGCAAGATTCATTCCCTATGCTGTTTGGAGGCCAGGCTGGGGCTAACTTGTATCTGTAATTGGATCAGACCAGGCGTCTGCCCTCAGTGCAAGTGCCAGGGCTGCAGCTGCTCTGAACTACCAGGCACTCTCACTGGGTTGTCCCCTGAGAGGCATTCGTTGGTGGGTGGAGACTGCAGTCAGACCAGATGTCTGCCCGCAGTCCCATCTGTCGGGCTTGCAATGACCCCCCGCTATAGGGCTCTCTCCTTGTGCTGCCTCCTGGGAGGTTTTGGTGGTGGGCAGTGCTGGCAGTAAGATCAGCTGTCTGCCCCAGGCCCCCGCTAGAGCCGCGGTTGAACTGGTGTGTGTGGCTATCTTCCCACCTTTGGAGTGGTGCTATCTGCTGTCAGGCTGCTTGCATATCAGGAGCACTGTGGAGGAACCCCTGCTGAGTGGGCAGGTTGGAGTGGGAAGATCTACAAGAGAACATGAGACTGGGGGCACGTGGGGTTAGCAAGCTAGGTGGAGAGTGTTCAACCTGATTCCTGCAGGTGTCTGCCTATCTAGGCTAGGTGGTGAGAGTGGGGAAGAGATGGCGCTCATCAGCTCTTTTGTTCTGGGAGAAGTTGCCTAAAGATCCCTGACTGTCCTGCACATGCTCCAAGATTAGTAAATAAATCTCCTTCCCGTATAACCCAGGCCCTTTTCAAACTGCTGTTTCTATGTTGTATTTAGGAGGGGTTGTTTTTTATGTTGCCTCTTTAAGAGCAGGAACTCAGTTTCTTATCACCTTCTGGCTCTCCCAGAGCTGAGCCTGTTCATCTCTAAAGTACCTGGAGTTGAGCCTCACTGATTGTACAAACTCTTGAAGTTACGCCCTACTGGATTTCAAAGCCAGATGTTATTGGGACTCATCTTCCCAGTGCAGGTCCCCTCTTACTGAGGGGCCTGATGTGGGGTCTATTCCTCTCCCTTCTCCGTGCTTGTGGTGTCCCTCCTATTTGTGGTTGGTCTCACGGGAGAGTTTGGGTAATCTCTACTTCCACCACTCCTACTCTTTTTGACGTGGCCTCTTCACAAGTAACTGTGGAGAGTCTGTTCTGCCAGTCTTTGGGGGTGTCATCTGGGTTAGTCGCACTGAAGTGACTATTACCTAGGTGAATCTGTGGGACAAGGTGAGCTTAGGATTCTCCTACTCTGTCATCTTCCCAGGCTCCTCCTAGCTTTCATTTTTGACAGCTTTATTATAGTGTGTCTTGGACAGTTTGTTTTGCATTAAGATAATAGGGTGGTCTATTATCATCATGTACTTGGATGTCTAATTCTCTCCCCAGAATTGGAAAGTTCTCAGCTGTTATTTCTTTAAGTAAACTTTCTGTCCCTGTAACCAGGGCCCAAGGGTGCAAGAGCACCCCGCTCTGGGGGTCCCAACAGACTACATTCAGCCATTCACCACTGACAAATCCAAAGGCAGAGAGACAAGTGGTGGTGAAAAAAGAAAGGAATTTACTTTGATGAGGCCAACCCTGGGAAAATAGCAGACTAGCATCTTAAAGGCTGTCTCCAGAATGCTGGAAATACCTTCAGGTTTATATAAGAAAAATGTGGGATAAAGTTTGATGGGGACGTGCAGCTGGGCAGTAAAGGTCAGGTTGATCGTTGTCTTGGGGTCAATCACGTGGGGTCTTTATTCCTTGAGGGGGTAGTTTTGTTACTTGTCACAGGATGCTTTGGCTGCCAGGTCCTTTTGCCTGAGTTAAAAGATAAGCTGGAAAGAAGAACTTAATCAATTAGAAAGTACAGACTGAGAACAACTGGAGGTAGCTGAAGTCCTCTTTCCACCCTGTCCCCCACTGTTCTCCTTCTGGAACTCTTGATTATTCTAATAGTTCTACGTTTGGTGGAGTCCTATTTACCACAGAAGCTTTCTTCATTTCTTTTGTTGTTTATTCTTTGTTTTCCATTGATGAGCTTACTTCAAAGTTCTTATCTTCTACATCATTTATTCCCTCTCCCATTTGGTCTGCTATGCTATAGATACTCTCTATTGCATTTTTTATTTTATTCATTGATTTTTTTTTTTCAGCTCCAAAATGTCTGTTTGGTTCTTTCTAAAAGTATTTTTACCTCTGTTAAATATCTCATTTTGTTCATGTATTATTTCACTCCTTTTATTGAATTGTGTTTCTGTGTTTTCTTGTAGCTCATTGAAGTTTCCTCAGAACGGCTATTTTGAATTCTTTATCAGTTAGATCATGAAGTTCTGTGCCTTTGAGTTCAGTTATTGGAGGCCTGGTTTTTTTTTTTGTTTGTTTGATTGATTTTGATGATGTGTTCCCTTGATTCTTTATATTCCTTATAGTTGTGCATTGCTGCTTTCATATTCGAAGCAGCAGAAAATTCTCAAATCTTTACGACTTACCTTCAGGTGGGATATGCTATTTGTTGATCCTGTTCTATCTGGGTTTTTCTCAGACCTTGTATGGATACAACTGCTCAACCCTTCTTGCTCCCTTTTATGACATATTTCTTAAGCTTTTACGTCTTTTCTGGTTCTTAAAACTCACCAGGCTAGTTTCTAGAAACCTCTCTTTTTTCTTCCAGAGGGTGGACATACAGCTCAAGATTGTGCTTTTCCCCTTGCCCACAGACCTTGGTCTATTTTGTCTGAGACATTCAGTTTACTGGAGAGCTCACTCTCACCATCACACTCAGGAGCACACGTAAAGAGCCAGCTGCAGATTTGGGGTAAGTGTAGGTTTAGCACACAGGGCATTGATGGTGCCTGTGGGCCCAGTAGGGGATCCTAGGGTGAGGTTCTCCCAGAGGCTTGAGGGTAGAATTCCTGCTGAAATCCTGAGTGCAGTCAACAAGAATTGTGTTCCTTTGATGCCCTTGGATATTCTTATCTGCATCTTTCCCAATCTCCCTTCCCGGAGTCGTGGAGGTCCTGCCTCAATATTCTGGGTGCTGCTAGAGAGAAACCGGTTTCTTGGGCAGCATACCTCACAGCAAGAGAAGCCTGGCATTTATTCACTGTTCTCTTTTTGCCCACTGGGGTGGTCGCTGCCAACTAGTCCCATCTCATGCAGTGTTACCTTGGGGGACTGGTGGCACTGGAAATGTTCTTATTCTCTCCAGTGTGTCCAAACTCATACTTTAATTAATTAACTAATTAATTAATACTGCAACAGAGCATTCAAATCTCCCCTTGGGAAGGCTGGACTTCTACAAAGTCTCTATTATCTGTGGGTTTCTGCCCAAGTCAGCGCTCTCCAGGTTTTTCCCGAACTGCAGCCTGGAGACACTGAGGCAGGTTTGCCGGCTTTTACTGTTTCTGCAACCCATTCTGAGGGCTGTCTGGATATTACTGCATGCACAGGTGGGCGAGAGTACTCCAAGATCCCTTGGCATATGCTGCTGGATCCCACAGTGCCTCCCACGGAGGCATTTTTGTTTATGGACGGATGTCTCCTTAGTTGTTTAAAAGGGGGACAAAAAGATGGATGTCTTACACTGGCATGATGCTCATGTCACTCCCCGTATAATCAGTTTGTCATTATTCACAAAATAACTTGCTGGCTAATTGGATGGAATCGCTTGAATCTATAGATCAAGTTGGGAAGAAGAGTGCCACTTTTATTTTAAAAGAGGAAATTGCAAATTATGAAGAATCTGAGTCACTCAGTAATAACAAGGATACAGATTATAAGGTTCTTTGAGAGTTGAATGAGTTCTGCAACGAATAAACCATATTTAAAGTGTTGGCTTATCTCTACTTCTGTGCTTAGCTTCTAATTCTTGTTTTTCTTTGGCTTAATTGAATGAGCAGCAACAGATGGTCTAATAAGAGTAGTCTACTATGTAGGTTTATAGAAATGGCAGTGAAAATAAAACAGTCCTTTCCTTCAGAAGCTTCCAATTCAGTTCTTATAAAAATAACTGCACAACAATGTGGCATGATGTATGTAGTAATTGTTCTGAGGAATGATTCTGAGCAAGTAAGAGAAACTATTATTTTAGGCATTTCCCAGAGAGGAAGTAAATGCCAGAAAAGACTAGCTGAAACTATTTTAAGCCCAGTGGAATTATTTGGATGACAGACGTTTTCACCAAATTTTTATTTTGAAAAATTTCAAGCATACAGAAAAGTTTAAAGAATACCTTGATGAACATTATACGTGCCACACATAGATTTAATGACTATTAAATTTTTTTTCTCACATTTGCTTTTCTTCTTTCCCTAGATTCCCTTCCTTTTTCCCTCCCTCTTCATATGTGTGTGTATAAACACAGTTGACCTTTGAACAACACGGGTTTGAACTGCACAGGTCCACTTTTGCCTGGATTTTTTAAAATTCTTTTTTTTTTTAAGATTTTGTTTATTTATTTGACAGAGAGAGACACAGCGAGAGAGGGAACACAAGCAGGGGGAGTGGGAGAGGGAGAAGCAGGCTCCCCGCTGGGCAGGGAGCCCGATGCGAGGCTCGATCCCAGGACCCTGGGATCATGACCTGAGCCGAAAGCAGACGCCCAACCGACTGAGCCACCCAGGCACCCCAGCCTGGATTTTTTACAGTACAGTACTGTAAATGTATTTTCCTTATGATTTTCTTAATAACATTTTCTTTTCTCTAGCTTACTTTATTGTAATAATACAGCATATAATACATATAACGTACAATATATGTGTTAATTGACTGCCCATGTTATTGATAAGGCTTCTAGACAGTGTAGGGTATTAGTACTTATGTTTTTGGGGGGAGTCAAAAGTTAAATGTGGATTTTCTACTGTGTGGGCAGTCGGCACCCCTAAGCCCTGCATTGTTCAAGGGTCTACTATATGTATATATATATATACACACACATACACACACACAGATATATATTCGTTTTGTCCAGTCCAGAATCTAATTAGGACTCATGCATTACATTTGGTTGCATGCTTGTGTTTTCTAGATTAGTTCCTCTACCTTTTTTTCCACATGACATTGACTTTTTTAACAATTCAGCAAAATGTTTTATAGAATTGTCTAGATTCTGGATTTGTCTGGCTGCTTCCTTAGGTTTTTGGTAATTGTGATGTTTAATTTTATGTGTCAACTTGAGTGGGTAACAAGGTGCATGGATATTTGGTTAAACATTATTTCTGAGTGTGTCTGTGAGGGTGTTTCCAGAGGAGATTAGCATTTGAGTGGGTAGACTGATTAAGCAGATTGCCTTTCCACTGTGGGTGGGAATTATCCAATCCATCGAGGGCCTGAATAGAATAAAAAGGCAGAGGAAGGGACAATTCACTCTGCCCTGACTAAACTGGGACATTGGTCTTCTGTCCCCTTAATGGGACTTGCCCCACTGGTGCTCCTGGTTGGTCTCATACCTTGAGTCCCGCTGGGACTACACCACCAGCTTTCCTGGGTTTCAGGCTTGTAGAGAGCAGATCCTGAGACTTACTTGCCCCCACATTTGCATGAGCCAGTTCCTTATTAATAAATCCCTTCATACATATATATATCCTATTGATTTTATTTCTCTAGTATATCCCAAATAATCCAGTAAAATTCATCCATCCCCTTGATGTATTATAAATTAAATTAGGCCTAATGATTAGATTCAGGTTAAAAGCATTTGACAAGATTTTCATAGATAATGTTGTGAAGTTCCTATTGTATCGTGTCTGTAAGAACATAATCCAGGAAGTCTCACTCTTCGTGACACTAGGTTTAATCACTAAGATAACTGTCATGTCTCTTTATTGTAATTGTTCATTTTCCCATTAATAATTAGTATGCAATCTGTGGCATCATATAAACATTTGGTTCCTTGATGTGATCGGCAGCTTCTGAGATTACCCCAGAGCATGATCTCTGCTCATGCTATGTACTTGTGTAAACTCCCCCCCTTGAGTGTGGACTGAACTTATAGCCTCTCCGCTAACAACAAGATATAATAGTAGTGGTGCAATGTCTCCTCCATGATGGGGTTATAAACAGAAACTGAAGTATCTTCCACCTCTCTCCTTATCTCTCTGTCTCATCACTCATGCTGGGGTAGTGTGGCATGGGGAGAATCTGAAGCCCTCATTCCAACAATTCTTAAGGAACTGAAGACTGATAATGAAGCAGATCTTACAGCACAAGTAGAGTTTTGAGATGAATGCAGTCCTGGCCAATAGGTCATGAGTAAAGTTGAGCCAGAACAACCCAGCTAAATCCCTCCTGGGTTTCTGATCTGCAGCAACTGCAGGATAATAAACGCTTATTTTAAAGATGCTGAATTTAAATGTAACTTGTTTTCCAACAATAATTACCCCAAAACTTTTATCTCATGATTTTAGCATCTGCTAACAATCATTGCCTGACTCAACTCTTATATTGACATTGTAAATGGGGACTTTCTAACTCCATCTTTCTTCCTATGCTTATTAGCTGATAGCTGATATTCTTCTGTAAAGAAAGTATTCATTTATTTTTCCTCCTTTTTTCCTCAGTTGAAAGATAATTAAATCGCATTTGAACCAATGCCAGTACTTCCACTGTGGAAATAAGATGGCAGAAAAGGAAGTCCTGGGTTTTAGTCCCCCTTACAAAGAGACCAACAAGAACAATTCACAGAAAATAACCTCAATGTGAAAATCATGGAATCCAGCGGTGTGGAGGAAGCACCCCTTGAATAACAAAAACTGAGGGAAGGCAGATTAGAACGCTAAGAGGGGTGGTTTCACTTTGACCAATTTGCCCTTCCCTCAGGCTGGCACAGTGCCATGCTGACAGGGTTCCCCTGGGCCCATGGTTTCTCCAGTGAAGAAAAGAGAGCCCGAGGTTGATATCCAGCTTATCCAGCATCCCGTCATGCTTTCCAGAGGCTTACTTCTATCCCACCTCCCATGGAACACTGGGCGAATTGGCAGGGCTACACAAAAGGGGGTCAACTAGAAACAAAGAAGAGGGGAAGAACTCACAGCAACCAGTGCAATGATCGTGCTGTGGTACTGCATTCCTCAGTAGGAGGATCCTAGAAAAGGTGGAGAGAGAGACAAAGGACAGAAAGTGTATTTAAAAAAATAATGGCTGGTGTCAACAGCAATGCGTAAAGGAAAGAAAAAGTCCAATGCAATCCTGTCTACCCACTGACCTCTCCTGTCCTCCTCTCTCCCCCTAAAGTTTATTTGGTTGGTCTGGACTCACTTACAGCCTTTGATTGCTTTCTAAGGGGCCTAAAGAAGACATTTCTACTGCAGAGGGTTAGAGGCACTTGAGCCAGGACCCCCACTCTCCAAAACTCTGGCAGTTGGGGCATGGGGATGGGGGGAGGCATTTCTGGGAAACACAACGAGCCTAGATAACAGGAACTCACAGAGCAGCAGAAGCTGTGACAAGTTTAGTAGTCTCTAAGTGGGTCATATCCCTTCCCCCATCACATCAGAATCTTCAACAGAAAGAGGAATCAAAGGAAGCCAATCTTTCACACACTTTCCAGGCAGGGTAGAGGTGGGAGTCAAACCAGGGTGAGAGGTGGGTGGAGAACCCTGTTTGAAGTTGTGGCTGATCCCTGTTAATAGCTTTCCCCTAGGGAAAGGAAGCTTTAGGAAGAGGGGGACCCTACAGGGGATCTTTCCTCCCTCCCCTTCACAAGGCAAGCAGCCTGCCAACCCCATCTTTCAAGGAATGGCCTTGCCTGGAAAATGCCCCTACACATACCCTCTTCTTTTTTTCTAGTCAAACTCTGTTTACTGCTTGGCCTGCCTTTCTCCCTCCCCTCTAAACCTTTACTGCTGATTTCTATTTCATGGAATTTGGGATTGAAGTTAAACTACAACAGTGCCGCCAACACCAAGTCTTGTAGGAAAACATTACAAAGAAATTTAATAAAAATATATTAATAAAAAGGTTCAAAAAAAAATATTGGCTGAAAACTTCCCAAATTCAGGGTGAGAAATGGATATCTGACCCTGAAAAGGTCACCAAGACACATTAAATTGTCAAAAGTCAAAAATAAAGAGAGATTTTTGAAAGCAGCAACTGATTCATTATATACAAGAAGTCCCATAAATATTAGCAGATTTCTCAGTGGAAACCTTGCAGGCCATCAGAGTGTCTGATGATATATTCAAAATATTGAAGCAAAAAACCTGCTAAACAAGAATACTAAATCCAGAAAAGTGTCCTGAGAAACAGAGAACTCCCAAACAAACAAAAGCTGAGGGACTTTATCACCACCCGACCTGCCTTACAAGAAATGGTAAAGGGAGTTCTTCATAGTGAAATGGAAATGAAATTAACAATGAAAAACAATGAAAAGCATCTAAATATATAAAACTCAATGGTAAAGATAAATAGTCCAAGTCAGAATTTTCTAATGTTGTAATAGTGGTGCATAAATTACTTTCAACTCTAGTTTAAAAGTTTTAAAAATTAATGTATTAAAATTAACTATATAATAATTTGATAGTGGATACACAATATTTTAAAACTGTATATTGTAATATCAATAACCTAAAATGGGGGGGTATGGGTAAAAGTACAGAGTTTTGTATGCAGTTGAAGCTTTTATCAGCTTAAAATAGGATGTTATAACTATAAGATATTTTATGTAAGCTCATAGGTAACCTAAAGGAAAAACATGTAGTAGATAGCACAAAAGATTAAGACAAAAGTCATACATCACAAAGAAAAACAGCAAGAGAGGAAGTGAAGAATAAAGGAAATACAAAAGTCAGAAAACAATAAGACAGTAATAGTAAGTCCTTACACACCAAAAACTACTTAAACAGGGGTGCCTGGGTGGCTCAGTCGGTTAAGTGTCAAGACTCTTGATTTGGCTCAGGTCATGATCCAGCCCCACATTGGGCTCTGCGTTCAGCAGGGAGTCTGCTTGAGATTCTCCCTCTCCATCTGCCCCCTCCCTGCTCACACGCACCCACTCTCTCTCTCTCTCAAGTAAATAAATAAATCTTTTTAAAAAAATTACTTAAACATAAATAAATGCTCCAAACAAATAATAGAGAAAGATTGAATGCGTAAAACACAAATTCCAATGATATGCTACCTACAAGAGACTCACTTTAGCTTCACGGACACATATAGTGGAAAACTGACGGTATGGAGAAAGATACTCCAAGAAAGTGGCAGCCAAACGTGAGCAGGGATAGCCACACTTATATCAGATAAAATAGACTCACTGTAAGAGAGGGTAACAAGAGACAAATAAGGTCATTATACAGTGATAAAAGGGTCAATTCATCAAGGGGGTATAATAATTGTAAATATTTATACACCCAACATAGGAGCACCTAAATATATCAAGCAAATACTAACACAGCTAAAAGGAGAATGAACAGCAATAAAATAATTATACAGGATTTTAATACTCCACTATCAACAATGGATAGATCACCCAGACAGAAAATAAGTAAAATAGCAGTGTAAACAATATTATACTGATGGACCTACCAGACAAAAAACGTTCCATCTAATACCAGCAAAATATACATTCTTTTCAAGTGCACATACAATATTCTCCAGGACAGATCATATGTTAGGCCACAAAGCAACTCTTAAAAATCAAAAATATTGAAATGCTATCAAGTTATTTATCCTTAGCCACAATAGTATGAAACTAGAAATCAATAACGGGAGGTTAGTTTGGAAAATGCACAAATATGTGAAAATTAAACAACATACTTCTGAAGAAGAAAGCAAAGGAAAACCGAAAATATTTTGAAACAACTGAGAATAGAAACAACATACCAAAACTTGTGAGATGCAGCAAAAGCCTTTCTAACAGGGAAGTTTAGAGCAATAAATGTCTAAATGAAGAAAAAAGAAAGTCTCAAACAACCAAACTTTACATCTCAAGGAACTAAAAAAAAAAGAGTAAACTAAATCCAGTGATAGAAGAAAAGAAGTAAGAAAGATTGCAGCAGAAATAAATAGACTAGAAAAACACCCCATAATCAGGAGGGATTTATCCCTGTGACGCAAGGGTGGCTTAACATAAGCAAATCAATAAATGTGATATATCACATTAACAAAATGAAGAATTAAAATCACATGATCATCTTGATGCTAAAAAACATTTGACAAAATTGAAGATCCTTTCATGATAAAAGCTTTCCACAAATTTAGTATAGAACAAATGCTCCTCCTCGGGACACCTGGGTGGCTCAGTCAGTTAAGCATCTGCCTTCGGCTCAGGTCATGATCCCAGGGTCCTGGGATCGAGCCCCGCATCGGGCTCCCTGCTCAGCTGGGAGTCTGCTTCTCCCTCTCCTGCTGCTCCCCGTGCTTGTGCTCTCTCCCTCTCAAATAAATAAATAAATCACACACACACACACACACACACACACACACACACAAATAAGAGATAACAAGTGTTGGTAATAACAAGAATGTGGAGAAAAGAGAAACTTTCAGCACTATTGGTGGGAATTTGAGTTGGTGCCAGCATATGTAAAACTATATGGAGATTCCTCAAGAAATTAAAAATAGAAACTACTGTATAATCCAGCAATTCCCACTTCTGGGTATATATCAAAAGAAAAGGAAATAAATATCTTGAAGAGATATCCACACTCCCATGTTCATTACAGCATTATTCACAAGAACCAAGATATGGTAACAGCCTAAGTATCCACTGATGGATGAATAAAGAAAATGTGGTATACATGTATAATGGAATATTTTTCAGCCATTAAAAGATGGAAATCCTACCATTTGCAACAACATGGATGAACCTGGAGGATATTATGCTAAGTGAAATAAGCCAGGCACAGAGAGTCAAATGCTGTCTGATCACTTATATGTGGAATGTAAAAAATCTCAAACTCATAAAACCAGAGAATATATGGAGGTTGTCAGTGACTAGGGGTGAGGAAATAGGGAGAGGTTGGTCAAAGGGTATGAAATTTCCCAGTTGTAAGATGAATAAGTCCCAGGTGTCTAATGCACAGCATGGTGACTATAGTTAATAATACTGTATTGTATACTTGAAATCTGCTAAAAGTGGATCTTAAATGTCCTCACGACAAAAAAAATTTTTAAGGGTAACAATGTAAAGTGATGGATCTATTAACTAACTTAATTGTGGTAATCATTACACAAAATATCTTAAATCATTATGTTATATACCTTAAAAAATCATATTATATAACCTTAATATATGTAATTTTTATTTGTGAATCATACTTTAGTAAAGCTGAGGGGTGGGAGGAAAGATGTGTGTTGTTTAACCCTTACTGACACCCCTTGGGGTTCTCCAGTTATTTTTCTGTTACTGATTTCTAGTCTAATTCCTTGAGGTCTGAGAGTATACTTTACATAATTTCTATTCTTTGAAATGTGTTAGGGTGTGTTTTATGGCCCGGAATGTGGTCTATCTTGGTGAATGTTCCATGTGAATTTAGAGGAATGTATATTCTGCTGTTGCAGATGAAGCATTCTTCAAATGTCAAATGTCAATTTAGATCCAGCCGATTGATGGTGCCGTTCAGTTCAACTAAAATAGTCCTCCCTTATCCATGGTGGCTATGTTCCAAGATCCCTGGTGGATGCCTGAACAAGCAGATACCACCAAACCCTGTAGAGACTCTGTTTCTTCCTATACATACAGACCAGTGATAAAGTTTAACTCATGAAGTAGGCACAGTAAGAGAGTAAGAGCAATAATAATAAACGAGAACAATTATAACAATATACTGTAATGATAGCTATATGAATGTGATCTTTCTCTCAAAATACCTTACTGTAGCGTGCTCTTCCTTCCTCTTGGGATGTGAGATGATAAAACGTGTATGTGGTGAGACGTGAGATGAGTAACATAGGCACCGTGGTGTCACTCTAGGTTACTAGTGAGCTTCTGACAGTAAGTCAGAAGGAGGCTCATCTGCTTCCAGACCACAGTCAACTGCAGGTAACTGAAACCATGGAAAGGGGCGCGTAGGTGCCTCCATTGGTTAAGTGTCGGCCTTCAGCTCAGGTCACGATCCCGGGGTCCTGGGATCGAGCCCCACATCGGGCTCCCTGCTCAGCGGGAAGCCTGCTTCTCCCTCTCCCTCTGCCTGTTGCTCTGCCTACGTGTGCACTCTCTCTCTCTGTCAAAAAAAAGAAACCATGGAAAACAAAACCATGCATAAGGGAGTACTACTATATATCCTTACTGATTTTCTGCCTGCTAGACCTATCAATTACTAATAGGTATTGAAGTGAATTTTATATAATTTTATATTCTCTTCTCTCTTGGCATATCAATTTTACTTCTTCTTCTTCTTTTTTTTTTAAGTAGGCTCTACACCCAGTGTGGGCCTTGAACACACGACCCTGAGATCAAGAGTTGCGTGCTCTACCGACTGAGCCAGCCAGGTACCCCCTCAATTTTACTTCTATTTAATTTTTTTTTCAGTGTTTCAGACTGCTGTCTGTGCAGTGCCCTGAGGGTAGTAGTCTGCTAAAAACCATCTCTCCAGTTTTCTTTCTTTCTTTTTTTTTTTAAAGATTTTATTTATTTATTTGACAGAGAGAGAGATAGCGAGAGCAGGAACACAAGCAGGGGGAGTGGGAGAGGGAGAGGGAGAAGCAGGCTTCCCACTGAACAGGGAGCCCGATGCGGGGTTTGATCCCAGGACCCTGGGATCATGACCTGAGCCGAAGGCAGACGCTTAACGACTGAGCCACCCAGGCGCCCCATCTCTCCAGTTTTTACAGTCCCATGGAAACCAGGACTGCAAGCCCTCCTGGCCTCCAAAGCCAGGTACCTGAAGTAAAAGCTGGACACACAGGAACGTGTAAGAGCTCCTCTCTGAGCTGCTGGTATTCTGGAGTGTGACTGGGGAGAATGCAAAGACAGTGCCGGCTCTCTGCGGTCTCAGGAAAGGTTTATAGTCAGCTCTTAGATGTACATTTAATTAGAAGCCTGGCCCTCAGGCTGCAGCTATGATAAGGCCTCTGTCACTGAAAGACTGAGCTCCCCGGTCTGTTGCCTCTTGCTGGGGATCACAGCTGTTTAAGAACTCTTTCTCGGTTGGTTGCAGTCCTGTGGGATCCACAGTCTTAAGCCCTGCTGGCCCCTAGAGCCAGGCAATGTAGGGGGGGTTCCCTGACTGCTGCTGCGAAAATCAGGGCACCAGACAAGTGTTTAAGGTTCTTTCTGGAAGATACCAGTGAGCTGGATGGGGGGCAGAAGGAGAGAACAAACACTGCATCCCCGTCTCTGTTCCCTGGGGGTAGCTCCATAGGGTCCCTCTAAGTGTGCCAGACCAGAAGCCTGCTTGTGTCCTTAGGCCACAGCTCCTAGACAAAGTCAACGGGCCTCTCTCTCAGAAAGCCTGGGTGTGTGTTTCATTCTGCTCTCTGTGCAGGGCCCTGGGAGAGAGAGTCGGCCAACCACTGTCTCTCTGGTTGTTACAGTCCCTTGCGACCCAGGAATGCAAGCCCCTCTGGCCTCCACAGCCAGGTGATCAAGGGGCATCGAGCAAACAAACAAACAAAGAAGAAGAAGAGGGAAAAAATGAAAAGGGGGAAAAAAAAAAGATGGCGTCTGCTGGCTTTAGCAAGGCGGTGTGAGAACACAGAAGATGGTGCTATTAACCTTGAAAATAAAACTGCCAGTTATATTAACAGCTAAAGATAGCGGGTTTTTTTTTGTTTTGTTTTGTTTTGTTTTGTTTTCAGGAATGGCAGAGAAGTGCAATCTAGGGCAAGCAGGCTAGTTTAAAACTATAGGGGAATCTGGAGAACAAAGGGAGAGGAAGCTCTTCTATAGAGGAAAGGGAGGAGTTGGGAGGGGCTGTTATAAACAAAAAGTCCATTGGTGTAAATTGAGAGCTGGAAGTATAGTGGATTTTCGTTGGCTAAGTTGTGACTGTCTCTCATTGCCGGGACTGTTGAAGCGCCCCCCACCCCCACCTCGCCCCCCAAGAAACCTTCCTTCCTCCTGCTGGGAGAGTAAATAAAGTAGTATCCTCTGGGATTGACTAGGAGTGGTAGGGCTGATCCCTCTTCTGCTGGCCTCCTGACTCCATTCTAAACGAGTTTTCCTTTTATTAATTTTCACAGTGTCCACCTAGTGGAGCATAAAGATGGCACCTGCTGGAAAGGGGGATAAAATGGTGCCTGCTGGCTCCAGCAAGGCAGAGGGAGAGCAGAAAGATGGCACCCACTAGCCTCCGTCCCTGGAGAGTATCCCATCAGGCCCCTGCCCCTCTGACCAATGCTTTCAAATCAGCAAATGAACCTCTTTCCTATGAAGTCCCGGTGCTTTCCAAAAGGCTGCTTCTGCACTGGGCCCCGGGAGGGGTGAATGGCATGTGAGCTCTTTGAGAACCATTCCTCTGGGCGCCTGGGTGACTCACTCATTTAAGCGTCTGCCTTCGGCTCAGGTCATGATCTCAGGGTCCTAGGATGGAACCCCAAATCGGGCTCCCTGCTCAGCGGGGAGTCTGCTTCTCCCCCTCCTCCACTTGTGCTTGTGCTCTCTCTCAAATAAATAAATAAAAAATCTTTAAAACAAAACAAAGCAAAAAAACCCCTCAGTTCCTGCAGCCCTTTGGGTCTTGTGGATGGCAGTCCTCATGGTCTTCAAAGCCAGATGTTTGGGGGGCTCATCTCTCAGTTGGTAGTCTTAAAAGGTGGGGTGCCCAATGTGGGGTACGAACACTTCACTCCCCGTGGAGAAGCTCTGGGTTCCTGAGCTCCCTTGCGATTGTGTGTTCTCCCACTAGGGGTTTATGGCAAGATTGTTCTCAGCCTCTCTTACCCAGTTCCATGTGGTTTCCCTCTCATTTGCCCAGTATAGAGGGGTCAGTCCATCAGTTTTCAGTTTTTTTCCAGAGGAAATTGTTCCATAGGTAGCTCTATGTTCAGTCTGTCCAGGGAAGAAGGTGAGTTCAGAATCTTCCAATATCACCATCTTGAACTGGAACTTCTATCATTTCTTTTTGTTTTTTCCTTAGGATTTCCATTTCTCTGCTGACATTGCCCAATCAGTTTTTGCATGCTGTCTATCCTTAGAGCACTTAGCATAGTTGTTTTCAATCTTTAGTCTGATAATTCCAACATCCCTGCCATGTCTGGTTCCGGTGCTTGCTCTGTCTCTTCAAATTATCTTATTAAATACACTTGCTCTAGACACCTGAAACTAACATTATGGGCCAACAGTACTTCAATTTAAAAAAATACAATAATGTAACCCTGTGTGTAAACTACACTCAAATGCAAAAAAAAAAAAAAAAAGTATTCAACATAAAAAAAAAAAATACACTTGGGCACCCGGGTGGCTCAGTCGGTTAAGCCTCTGTCTTCAGCTCAGGTCATGATCCCAGGGTCCTAGGATCGAGCCCCGCATCAGGCTCCCTGCTCAGCAGGGAGTCTGCTTCTCCCTCTGCCCCTCCCCCCTGCTTGTACACTCTCTCTCTCTCTCAAATAAATAAATAAAATCTTAAAAAAAAAATACACTTGTCTGTCTCTTCAAATTTTTACCTTTCTTTCTTCATAGCCAGACACAATGTGCCTGGGAAAAGGAACTGTTGTAAGTAGGCCTGTAGTAAGGCGGTGGTGAGGTGTGGGTGGAGGGAATGGGTTCTATTAATCAATCTATGAGTAGGTTTCAGTCTTTTAGTGAGCTTATACCTCTGAACTGTGAGCTTTAAAAGGTCTTATGTTTACATTGTTTTCCTTCCCCTTGGGTCAGACAGGATTTGGATAGAGTGGGCAGGCGTTGGGTATTTCTCTTCATTTAGGTCAGTGAGGCTCTGATAAGACCCCAGCAGGTGAGGCTCTGACTAACTAGTTTCTCCTGAAAACGATCCTTGTTAAGAACAGAGGGCTCTGATGTATTTTAAAATGGTTGCCTCTCCTCTCTCCCTTCAGAAGTACGAGGGGCTTTTCTCTCTGTTTGCTGTGAAGACCGGTCAAGGTCCTGGAGGTAAATCTCACAATATTGTGCCCACCGCCCAACCCCCGCCCATGACTGGGTCCTCTGGAGTTGTTGACTCTAGAGTGACCCACACTGAACCCTCAGCAATTCCTCAATCATATTTCAGGTTTGTCCACCTCGGCACTGGTTCCGGCTGCAGTTTCAGCTCCTGGGTGTCTGCTCCGGTAAGCCACGACTCCTTGTGTTCGCCTGTCCCTTCAGTCGTGAGCAGCTCTTTGCCCTGTGTTTTCCTCTCGCTTATGAATCCAAGAAGAGGTGTTGATTTTCAGCCTGTTCAGCTTTTTACTTGTTGTTAGGCAGAGTGGTGAATTCCAAGCTCCTTATATGTGAAACCAGACTTGTCTTGCATTTTTTAATTGTGAGATATAAAGGACGTGTTACACCCCTTGTAGTTTTGTCACAGTATCGGCGTGTAAGACACCGTGTTAGATCCCTTCCACTTGGAATCAAGATTGGGCTTTCGGTGGTGTCTTTGCAGAAGATGAAATCTCCAATTTGCAGATCATGTAAGGACTGTGGTGAGAAAGGAAACCTGACCTGTTGATGATAAATGAGTGTATTTAATAAGACGTTAGCAGTATTTAAGGATAGGTGTTGGATTGGTCAAATTAAGGGTGCCTTCAAACAAATGAATTAATAAAAAAACAAATTTGTTTGAATTTAGGAGTATCACTGTATTTGTTTTGCTTTGTTTTGTTTTTCCCAGAGGATTGAGGGAGGTAGAGAATAGTGAAATTTTTGTAGCAGTGTGGGTACTTGTCCAATATCCTGAATAACCTTACCATTGAAGTGAATTTCTCTATCACTAGAGAGGAACAAAGGGATTCCAGAGTGGGGAAAATTCTTTCTGGTAGCAGCTTAGCTACAGTTGTGGTGGTGGCCTGTTTGCAAAGAAAAGCTTCTCACCATCCTGAAAACAAGGATATGAATGTCCTTGTTTTGTTGTAAAAGAAGGGAAAAGGGTGATGAGCAATTGGAGAGTCTAAAAGTGGGAGAAACAGATAGGGAGGTTTTCAGGTTTTGAAATGCAGACGTGGAAGGAGAGTCCCAATTAGGGAGAATGGTGTTATTTTCTTAGTCCTGGCATGCAAGGGAGAGGCAAAAGTGAAAAAGCTAGGGGTCTGGTTCTAGCAATTAGCCAACTAATCCCAGAAATCCTCAGAGTTGCCTTTTGGTCTCAGGGAAAGGGGAATTAATGATGGTGTTAATAAATTCAGGGGACAGAGTCGTCCCTTCACGGGAGGTAGCGTGTCCTAGCTAATGCTCTTGAGGGGGCTGAATAATTGCATTGTGTTTTTAGAAACCTTATGTCTGTTGTGGACAAAAGCTTGTAATAAACAAGTTGTTAAAATCAGGTGAGCAGAGAAGACAGTCATCTGCATGATGGATAAGGAGAGAATTACAGGGAAAGGTTAAATTTCTCAGGTTTGCAGAGAGTCCTAGAGAAATAATTACTGGCCTCAAGAAACCCCCGAGGCATGGCAGTCCGTGTGTATTGCTGATTTTTTTCCATGTGATGGCCAAAAAGATATTTGAATCCGGGTGAAGGGGTATAGTGGGGAGGGGAAAAAAAGCAGAACATAAGTTGATAACTGTGAAGCGAGTGGTGTTGGATTGCATATAGGCCAGAAGGCATTGGGGTTAGGAACTAGAGGAACCTGGGTTTAGCTAGTTTATTGCTCACAAGTGTTAAACCAGTCAGTATCCCTTACCATTAGGATTCTTTACTGGGGGGATTGGATTATTACAAGATGTGTCAACAAAGCCTTGAATCATAGGGTGAAAATTTTGGAGAGCTTCTAGTTTTAAGTATGTCCTGGTAATCTTAGGAGTGGCATGGAAAGATGTATTTCTACTTCCAGAGGTTTGGCCTCCCAGACTTGGCCTATGTCAGATGAGTGAGCCGCCCAAAGGGAGTCAGGTATTATAGTTAACAGTTTGTACTTAAATATTTGGGGGTTTTTATAGGAGAAAAAAAATCTGGTGATCAATGAGTCATAAAAATGCAAAGGTACATAGGAACAGAGTCAGGGGCTTCAAGGGTGAGGCATTTGAGGGGGGGCGGACAAAATGTTCTGATATTCCTACTGGGAAGTAAATCTCTTCCCAGAAAGATGAGTGGGCCAGTGGAACAAAGCACTAAGCCATGCTGTGTAGTGAGAGGTAGTAGTGAGGTGGAAAAGATGTAGACGAAGGCAAGTAATGTGGTAGATTATCTGGTCCCACTGCAGGTATGGTTTATGCACTCCAAAGGAGGTTAGTGGGAAAATAAAAGATGTTTGTGTTAGTTTTCTAAGGCTGACATGGTACTTTGTTATGTAGCTGAGACCGGGTGGCTTAAACAAAAGAAATTTATCAGCTCCTACTTTCTAAGTCCAAGATCAAGATGTCAGCAGGGTTAGTTCCTTCTGAAGGCTGTAAGGGAAGGATCTGTTCTAGGCTTCTCTCTTTGGCTTGTAGATACAGAACATTTTCATCATCACAGAAAATTCTATTTGAACGATGCTACTGTAGGCCTGAGAGCACAGTGTCTAATACTTTGCATTTTGTGAAAAGCAACTGAAAGCAAATAATGCTGTTAAGGGCATATATGAAGAAGTTAAAACAGTGACTGCACACAATTTATTTTGAGGGTTGTATACTGAAACAATATTGATAAATACAAATATATAACATTTTGATAAAGCATAGACTAGATTAATTCAAGGGTTGTTTGAGTAGGTATGATGCTGAGCTATAAGGATCCTGGGTAGAACAAAGTCTCTTTGTTGAACTATTTTTATTTAAAATTATCCTGAATAACTCGAATTCCATATGCTTCTACTGATTTGGGGGTGGGAGTGTAAGGAGGTATATTGGACTAGTTGTAAGCATTTACATTAAGGGGTTAATGGAAATACTTCTGCACTGCTTTCTGAACATGAAATATTGACTTTGTGAGACCACCAAAGCATCTATTCATATTCCTGATTTACATAATTTGACAGAATCCATATATACTGCTCTCTGAGATCGAAATTTAACAGCCCTGCCGATACTGCTCAATGTTTAAAATACTATCATATACTTCAGAATTTTTCCAGAGGCAAGTTTAAAATCTGTAAGGTCAAAAATTCAAAACACTGACAACACCAAATGCTAGGAAGAATGTGGAACAACAGGAATGTGCATTAGTTGCTGATGGGAATGCAGAAACTGTAGAGCCACCACTTTGGAAAATATTTTGGCAATTCCTTACAAAGCTAAACATGATCTTAACCCTAGGACCCAGCAATCGCTCTCCTTGGTATTTACTGAAATGAGTTAAAAACTTATGTCCACACAAAAACCAGCACAAGAGTGTTTATAGCAGCTTTATTCACAATTGCAAAAATTCAAAGCAAATGAAATGTCATAGAGTAGATGACGGATCAGTAAACTGTGGTAAATCCATACAATGGAATAGTATTCAATGATAAAAGAAATGAGCTTTTAACAACGAAAAGACATGGAGGAACCTGAAATGAAAATTGGTAAGTGAAAGAAGATATTTTAAAAGGCTACACATTGTACGATTCCAACTATATGACATTCTGGAAAAGTTAAAACTACCTAGACAGCAAGAAAATCAGTGGTTTCTGGGGGTTGGAAGGCAGGAAGAAGGAGGCATAAATAGATTGAACACAGCATTTTTAGAGCAGTGAAACTATTCTCTATGTTATTGTAATGGTGGATACTGACATTATACCTTTTTCAGTACCCATAGAACTGGACAACACAAAGAGTGAAATCTAATATCAACGATCCACCTTAATTCATAATAACGTACCAGAGGAAGTTCATCACTTGTAGCAAACACAAACACTAATGCAAGGTGTTAGTAATAGGAGAAACTATAAGAAGATGGAGTATATGCAGGCTCCCTATAAAATTCTGCTCAATTTTGGAGCACCTAAAACTTGATCTTAAAAATAAAATCAATTATTAACAAATAAAGAAAAGAGACAAACAACAACAAACATTTAAATATAGAGTACAAACTGGTGGTTGCCAGGGGAGGAGGATGGGGGAGATGGGTGAAAGAGGTAAAGGGCATTAAGAGTACACGTAATGAACACCAGGCAATATATAGAATTACTGAATTATTATATCGTACATCTGAAACTAATATTTGAAAAAAGAAAAAAATCTATTACAAAAAGGCGGGGGCGAGGAAGGGGTGGAATCTCTGCAGAAACCTGCAGGGCTTTGAATTTTTTCCTACAGACTCATAAGCTCAAGAGTGGGTGCTTGATTTTTCATAAATGGTAGAAGAAAAGCTAGAATTTATCCAACCTTTACATTACAGGTACTGCGTAAGTACTTTATTAATCTAATCCGCAAATATTTATTCAGAGCATCCTTTTTAACCTACGCAATTCGTGTCGTCGTCACACACCACTGTGACATATTATCGTTATTCGCGTTTCTGAAAACCGTTCTGAGAGCGAAGCCAAACAGTCGACAAACACAGAACGGGCGACCAATCTGGATTCCAAATCCAAAGTTCTAAACCATAAATCCGAACGAAAGAAAATTAGCGATTTCTAATTCCGTCAGCTGAAACAATGAACGGCCGATAAATCTCGCGATATTATCGGAACTACTACTCCCAACATGCATAGCGGCTTCTGTCCATCCGCCTATCCCCTTGAGTCTGGAGGGCCCCGGCATGCCTCGAGGCGCGAAAGGCAGCCTGGGAGCCGTAGTTCTCTTGGACGCCTACCGGTATTGCCAGCGCGGCAGTGGCGGCTCTCTCGGTTCCGTCCAGCGGGTTCTGTAAGGCGAGCTGAGGCGGAGAAAGGGCGCGGAACTGGAAGAGGGTGAGTCAGGCACTGGCTACGTGATAAAGGGAGGCGGCACTGCGGCATAGGGCTGAATTAGGTAAATGGACCCGTGCTGCAGTCTCTCCGGAGACACCGCGATCTAGCGCCAGCGAGAAGAGGGCGAGGAGGAGCCAGAGCCCGGTCCTTGCACCCATTCTCGCCCTCGTACCCCGCCGCCATCTCCACCATGCAGTCCCGGGAAGAAGCTCCGCGCTCTCGCCGCCTGGCCAGTCCCCGCGGCGGCAAGCGGCCCAAGAGGATCCACAAGCCCACGGTTTCGGCTTTTTTCACGGGCCCGGAGGAGCTGAAGGACACGGCTCATTCTGCAGCCCTCCTGGCACAGCTGAAGTCCTTCTACGACGCGCGGCTGTTATGTGATGTGACCATCGAGGTGGTGACGCCTGGTAGCGGGCCTGGCACCGGCCGCCTCTTCCCCTGCAACCGGAACGTGCTGGCTGCCGCGTGTCCCTACTTCAAGAGCATGTTCACCGGTGGCATGTACGAGAGCCACCAGGCGAATGTGACCATGCATGATGTGGATGCCGAGTCCTTCGAGGTGCTGGTCGACTACTGCTACACCGGTCGAGTGTCCTTGAGTGAAGCCAACGTGGAGCGCCTTTACGCGGCCTCTGACATGTTACAGCTCGAGTACGTCCGGGAAGCCTGTGCCTCCTTCCTAGCCCGCCGCCTTGACCTGGCCAACTGCACCGCCATCTTCAAGTTCGCCGACGCCTTCGGCCACCGCAAGCTGCGATCGCAGGCCCAGTCCTTTATAGCCCACAATTTCAAGCAGCTCAGCCAGATGGGCTCGATTCGGGAAGAGACTCTGGCAGATCTGACCCTCGCCCAGTTGCTGTCCATCCTGCGCCTGGATAGTCTCAACATAGAGCTGGAGCAGACCGTGTGTCATGTGGCGGTGCAGTGGTTGGAGGCGGCTCCCAAGGAGCGGGGCCCCAGCGCTGCGGAAGTCTTCAAGTGTGTCCGCTGGACGCACTTCACCGATGAAAATAAGGATTACCTGGAAGGGCTGCTGACCAACACCATCGTGAAGAAGTACTGTCTGGACCTTATTGAAGGGGCCCTGCAGATGCGCTACGGTGACAAGTTGTGCAAGTCCCTGGTGCCGAAGCCAGAGACCAGCAGCGGCAGCGGCGGCGCCAGCAGCACCTGCAGCACGAGCAGCGGCGGCGGCGGCAGCAGCAGCGCCTCTGTGGTGCCCACAGCGGAGAATCCCCCCCAGCGGCTGGGCGTGTGCGCTAAGAAGATGGTGATCTTCTTTGGCCATCCCAGAGATCCCTTCCTGTGCTGTGACCCGTACACGGGCGATATTTACAAAGTGCCGTCGCCTCTGACCTGCCTGGCTCACACGAGGACTGTCACCACCTTAGCTGTCTGTGTCTCTCCAGACCACGACATCTACTTGGCCGCTCAGCCCAGGAAGGACCTGTGGGTGTACAAGCCAGCCCAGAATAGTTGGCAGCAGCTTGCCGACCGCCTGCTGTGTCGGGAGGGCATGGATGTGGCCTACCTCAACGGCTACATCTACATTTTGGGTGGGCGAGACCCGATTACCGGCGTGAAACTGAAGGAGGTAGAATGCTACAGTGTCCAGAGAAACCAGTGGGCACTGGTGGCCCCGCTACCCCATTCCTTCATATCCTTCGATCTGATGGTAATTCAGAACTATCTCTATGCCCTCAATAGTAAGCGCATGTTCTGCTATGATCCGAGCCACAACATGTGGCTCAAGTGTGTTTCTCTCAAGCGCAATGACTTTCAGGAAGCCTGTGTCTTCAATGATGAGATCTACTGCATCTGCGACATCCCAGTCATGAAGGTCTACAATCCAGTCAGAGGAGAATGGAGGCAGATTAATAATATCCCATTGGTGTCGGAGACCAACAACTACCGCATTATCAATCACGGCCAAAAACTGTTGCTGATCACCTCACGCACCCCGCAGTGGAAGAAGAACCGGGTGACGGTGTATGAGTATGACACTAGGGGAGACCAGTGGATTAACATAGGTACCACCTTAGGCCTCTTCCAGTTTGATTCTAACTTCTTTTGCCTCTCAGCTCGTGTTTATCCTTCCTGCCTTGAACCTGGTCACAGTTTCCTCACTGAGGAAGAAGATGTGCCGAGTGAATCTAGCACCGAATGGGATTTAGGTGGATTCAGTGAGCTGGACTCTGAGTCAGGAAGTTCAAGTTCTTTATCTGATGATGATTTGTGGGTTCAGGTGGCACCTCAGTGAAATGCACAGGATCAGCAGAATTTGTTGTAGATAGGTTGAAACACTAAGGTGTTTTTACTGCTTTGGAAAGTGTCTTAAAGAGATACCCTTTCTCTTTGCTGGGGGGGAAAAAAAAACAACAGGTTGATATAATTTCAGGTTTGGTTTAGAAAGGGTATTGTTTGAAACACTAACATAATTTAATGTTAGGGAATTTATACACTCAAAGAAATCAACCTATTTAATAATTTACTGTTCTAAAAGTCCAGTATTGATTTGATTGTTGGGTATGTTTCTGTTTGATTACACTAATTTAGTCTTCTGTTATTAAATCTTATATTCTGTTTTGTGCCACAAGTACTGTGACTTGAATTTTGATTTTTAAAATAGAAAACTGATTGGATAGGAATTACCAGGTAGGGTTTTGAAAGTCTATCTTTTCCTTCAGAACAGGGTAGTAGGTTTCCAAAATTTTAAACTAGTGGGTTATTACAAAATGTGTTCTAATTTAAATATGGTTTGCCAGGTTTTAGTTTAGTTACCTCCCCTTTTGTGAAGAAAAAAAAATGCATATGTTTAATGTGACTGGTGATTTCATTTGTAATGATGTACAAAATGGCTGTAAGCTCACTAAAAGAAAAAAACAAACAAAAACAGGATTCTACTGTTTAAAAAAAATTTCAGTTTTAAATTTGTAATGTAAAATGTGTATTTGCAAACAGTGACCAATTTTCCATCTGTTCTAGTAGTGTCACCAGTCATCGAAAAACCTTAAAAAAAAAAAACACTAAACTAACTTGCTTTGTAGGTTCACATTTTTGATCTATACTTGATATATGCTTCACAGAATCAGAGGAATCATCCTCTTTTTCACTGGACACGATTGTGTAAATTTGTATCCATTGTCTTAAAAAGTTTATGTGATTCTTAAAATACTTTGGCTGTACAGTTTTGGTGTTCATCTTAGATTTGTCAGCAAAATGTGATTATTCTTTGCTGTTTAATGAGATAATATTCGTTTTGAAAATATGTGTAAGCTAAGAACAGTATTTTATTGAGATCAGTAGATATTGTGTCTATCAACTATAAAATCAAGTGCCAGCAAAGAACTTTAAAACTTTAAGTTGTGTATAGAACTGTTTTGTGTAGCATTGAAATATTGTCAGTTTTGTAAGTCACTAAATGTTATTATCAGCTTAAAGGTATTTTTGTATTAAAAGTTTACAGTTAAATAACATAAGTGAATGATGGCATTTGGGGCCAGTAGTGAAAGTATATTTCGTCTAAAATATTTCCCTAAGCAGTGGTATACATGGTTATTTTATTAGGGTATTTGTATTTGTTCTGTGTTTCTCTGTGAACCATGCTCCAGTCTTTGTTTCTGTCACACTATGTAAGGGAGAGTTCAGAAACAGAGACTACATCGTACAAAACTGACATTGCTAAATACAAGTGCTTACCTCTTGAGGGTTTACTTGCTATGGTTGTCATGCTGCGTACCCGTGAAAAATGACCTGATGCTTATGGTGTATACGTTTTTTCCTATACCCAGTTAGAATTTTCTTCCTGAATCTTCATTCAGTAACATGCTAATTCTACTCTTCTATGTTTATGCTCTAGTGGTAGAATGCTAACATTTCTTACACCTTGGCTGAGTACAGAGGATTGTGTTCTCAGGTGGGAAACTGAATTTTTTTAATGAAATACCATAGGATGAATACGGAGAGAGGGAGACACAAAAGGTTAAAAAAAACAAACAACAAAAAAGTTGTCTCAGCCATTTTGATTGGCCATCTGAAGATACTACAGAACATTCCTCTTTAACATTTTTCGTGAACTAAGATGCTTGTCCCAACACTACGTGTTCCTTCAAAAGGGCAAACATGCTTTTAGTTGTTTAAGGCTACATTTTGTTCTATTTAACAGCAGGGTTGTTATAAGCACTGTACTTAACACAAAGCTGTGTCTCAGTAGTGTATTTGGCCAATTTTTTCTTCACCAGTAACTTCTTGTGGGTAGCTTTGGTTTTGTAAGGTTGAAATAGGACAGTGCTGATCTGAACGAGATTGTCTATCTGCAGAATTAAGGTATGCAAACGACTGATAAATGACAAACCTCTCTAATTTGTCATTCTCAACCTTTGAGTTAGGGAAAAGCTAAGTAGTAATATCTTGGTTTACAAAGAAGTTTTCTTGGGAAGAATTTTGGTTTCGTGATATATTTGTGAATTAGAGAATCGATGTTAATCATTATTTTATAGATAAGTGATTTGTATGTGATTAGTTGCAAATAAAACTGGTATTAGAACCTAAGCTTCCTGGCTTTTTAATTCAGTGTCTCTGCTAAATGTGTAAAAGCCTTGCTTGTGCAGCGAGTGACACAAGCAGCAGGGTTAAAAGCCTTTCTTGACAGGAAAGCAGCTTCGTCTCAGTTTTACAATTAATCAGCCCATCTTTTAGCAAATGCTCAATATAACACTCTCTTTGCAAGACTACTCTTTGTAAGATTTAGAATGACCTTAATTATCTTTTGTATCTGTTCCTGTAGTCTGAAAAGCGTAACCCAGATTTTTGCAGGTTCTTCTAAGTTCAAACAAGGAGTGTCATTAGGGCTTCCAGAAGGATAAACTAGAAATTAATTTCACAACTGGCTTATCTGTATTAAAGAAAGAAATTAAATTATACTAGCTCTTTTCATTGCTTTTAGTTGAGCAGAGATTTTAAAAGTTTTTTGTACCTGATATTTTGAGAATCTGGGGAAAGCTTTTGATCCGTTCTTTTTTTTTTTTCTTCCAGATTTTATTTATTAGAGCACAGGGTGGGGAGGGGCAGAGGGAGAGGGAGAAGCAGGCCGACTTGAGACTTGCCGCCGAGCAGGGAGCCTGACGTGGTGTTCGGTTCCAGGCAAACATTCTTTTAGTTGTTTAAGGCTATGGGATTATGATCTGGGCTGAAGGCAGCCGCTTAAATGACTGAGCCACCCAGGCACGCCCTTTGGTCCATTCTTAAAAAGGCAAATTTGTTGTAATTTTATGTCAAGGTAATATGACACTTGTGTTCATCAGACCTAAGGTAAGAGCACATGTGACAGTGTCTCCTTCCCATATCTGCTTAGAAACTTCAAGACCCTTTTCATCACTCTAACTTTAAGAGGATATTCATTATACCAAATACGATAAAGCAGGGAAGTATTAGAAAGCAAAATCACTTATAGAAAGTGTGACCATCAGTAGAAACGTAAGAGAATGTTATTTTTAAAACCAACAACAGCATTCAATATGATTTGAATCCAACTGACTTTTAAAATTATAATAATAAAAAAAAGCAAAAGATAGTGTTCACAGAAGCTGCTGTGGCTCAGAGTACAATGGGGGCAATAGGTTTTGTGCAAAACAGGAAAAAGGACCTCCTCCTTGACTCTGAGCCATTTGTCACCCAGATCTGTTTCATCAAAGTTCCATTCCTTACATGTGTAACCTTGAGGATTCAGCATGGTCCAAGCAAGGCACAGAGTAGGGAATGGATATTGTTGTAATAACATTCCATCTATATGGGAGACCTATTTTCTCCTAAAACAGCCTCGTCTGGGGAGTCACCTAATGGAGTCAGTCAGCCTTGTACGTTCTCACCTCCAAAGTTAAAATTGCTGCTGAGAAACACCGTACCTCAATCAAATATTATTTGGGGGCAAACTATTTGTTAATTCTAGGAAAATGAGCTAAACAGGACTTAATGTAAATGTCAGGCAAAATATTTCTTCCAAACAGAACTGTCTGTGCCTTAAAGAAAGGAAGAGCCAGGACTCTAAATTTTAAGTAATATCACCTTAACTTAGATGGTCTTAAGAAAATCAAGTAGATTTTTTTTGGGGGGGGGGTAGCTATTGTAACAGAAAAATCCAGCAATGGAACTTACTGCAGGGCACAGCCTGATCTAGAGTCTGTGTCTTCAGAAGACATCATGAGCTCATGTTTTCTCTCACTTTGTATACTGGCTGGAATATAGGTCTGGTTGTAAGTAATAGAGACCTAGTGGTTATTTAAACAAGCAGTTTCTCACATAAAAGTCCAATCTGTTATGCTGCCCCTCATCTAGAAAGTCCCCTGAGACCCAGGCTTTTCCGTTTTCCCATTCTGCTATCCTTAGGGTGTCGTCCTGGTCCACACGGCCCACACTGGTTCATAGCTGTGTCGGTATCCCAGCCATCAGGAAGAGAGGAAGGGGAGGGAGAGAGCATGACCCCCCCTGTAAGAGACGTTGTACACATCGCTTCCAGGTCTTAACCACGTAGCCACACCTGACTTGAAGGGTGCCTGGAAGAGGTAGGTAGTCTTTCTTCTAGGACAATATGTATCGAATTAATATTCAGGGGTTCCTTCTTATTACAGAATGGGGTTGAGAAAGGCTATTAGGTTAAATAGCAATCTCTACCACACCATCTGTCGGGCCAGATGTTATCATGTGGCAGCCAAAGTGGTAACACCACCCCGGGGGTGACTGCAATCCACATAGCATGGGCCGGGCTCTCCATCCCCAGGAAGCCGTGGGGGAGCTCCCTGGGCCCTCGCTGCCACTCTGCACAGAAAAGGCAAGGAAAGGCGCTTCATCTTGTTTTGATTAAATAAAGCTTCATAGACTAAATGTGTACTGGAACCCTAGATCATGAGCCAAAGTCTAGTCTTGGCATTCTATCATGGAACGTTTCCACTTCTGAAAAGAAAGAAAAGAGCACTGACAAATGGCTCTGTATAATCAATGGCAGTATTAATTATCTTAAACAGCAAATGTTACTTCTGTTAAAAAAAAAAAAGCTAACAGAATTACAGAGTAATGATGAAAACTGGAAGTTTCTTAGAGCAAGCTCAGCTATTTAGCAACATTCTAGCATTTTCTGTGCCTGGATCATCCCTGCAGTGCTGTGTGACTGTAAATCTACTGGTCTCCCCCTCTGTTGAAGCCCAGACTATTAGCCACAATCGTAGATGCAAAACTCCATTTCTTGCTGGATTCTTGTCCTGACTTCCAGTTCATCAGAGTTTATTCAGGGTACGCACAGAGGGTCACTCTCGTGTCTGTGCACACTTCAAAAACAGCTGCCAGAGAATGTTGTGAATAATCGCTTCTGTCAAGTTTGGAATACAGCTTTTATCATTATCATTAAAAATACTCGTTTTTATTTTAAAAACACAAACCACCCTTATTTTTATATAGAACCCCAACCTCTACCAGCAAGTGACGAGTAATCCGCCAGCTGGTGGTTGTGTTTCTATCCCTACGTTAATCAAGATTGTAAGACTCCATTTTCTGTTTCATTTCTAAATCTCCTCTGAGCCCAAAGACACAATCTGTGATCTGTGCCGTGACCGGGTTCTTCTGTATTTTCTGCACTGGCTACCTCTTGTTTAGGATCACAGCCCCATTACTTTCTTTCCTGCAAGAGCTTCTCGCAGGCGGGAATTACCCAGTTTATTGATTTGTTTACTCTTTATTACCTGCTTCCTGCACTAGAATGTGAACTCCATCATGGAGGGACCCTGTCTGTCTTTTCCTCAGCTCCTAACATAGCCAGGCACAGCATCAGCGTTCAATGAATATTTGTTGAACAAAGAAATAAACGTATTTGGTGCTTGTTTGCATTTATATGAGAAACACTTGCATTTAGAGATCTCATCTTTTTGTCAATTTTCCAGCTTTGAGGGAGAGCTATTATTAAACTCTTTTGTCTGGTTGTCATAGCAACTCACTGGCCTCCCGAGCTACAGGTTATTTCTGATGGGCATATTCTACCAGACAACCAAACGCACGGTATTTTCAATTATGGAATAATGACGCTATTATAAATCACAGTCCTCACACTGTATCTTTCTCTATCTTTTATCAAGATTGCAGAAAATTAGCAAGCAAACAAGTCTGTTCAGAGTGCACAGGCTAGAGGAAATAACGCAGTCTAACCTCCATCTCTACCCCCAAGCCTTTCCCGTTCCCTCCCAGCGCTCCACCTTTCCACAAGCACCTTTGAATTCAGTTAGGCTTTCTGTCCAAGCTGTCCAAGGAAGTTTAAAAAATTAATTGTTCCAAGACTCTAAAGAGCTCTGTTGCGGCTTAATTTTCTCTTTTTCTTCTCTTTGCTTGTTTCTTAGATTTCGTGTGAAATGAACAAATGATAATGGTCTTACAAAAATTGAGATTTGCCCTGGAAAGGTCCAAAATCAGGTACCCCACCCCCACCCCCACCCTTGTTCCTTTGGCTCTTATTTTAGTGGCAGGAGCTGAGAAGGATTTTATTAAACTGAGTTAGAAATCGTAGAAAACTCATTAGGATCCCTTCTATACGACAGGGTTTCTGGGGGCCATTCAGCCAGCCATCAACGTAGTTTTTAAAAGGCAGAGTCTAATGGTGCTACGCTGAGGGGATTTTACGTAGACGTTATGCTGCATTTTCTCTTCTGTAGGTTTTCCTCATGTTCTAGGGAGAGTCAGGTGCCACCCAGTTCCAAGGTGTAACCTGTGATAATTACTTCACCCTTCCTCTGTGCTGTTCTGAATGCTTTTCTTACAAATAAGGTTGCAATACCCACCAGTAAGCAGTCCCATAACCTTATCTAAATGAAATTATATTGCAATTAACTTACCTCCTGGGTTTTAACATAAAAGCAGTAACCACCCACCACTGCCAATTAGCAGGGGTTGTCAAGGGATTCATGCTAAATGGATATCTCGATTTGGTTTCACTTTTAAACAGAGGGGTTCAACAGCAGGCTAGATGAAGAGGAAGAAAGGATCAGCAGATCCTTGTTGCTTGGGGAATTTCAAACGATGCACCAACCCAGTTACCTTTTCATGGTTTTACACGAGGGATACTGTCCATGTCATCTGTACGGATATCAGCTATTCTGTCTCCTGTAAAAATAAGTCCAGCAAAGCTTTCATGAAACCCTTGCATCTGATCCTGCTTTTCGATCTGAAGGCTTCCTCTGTCTTTATTTTAAATGACAGAACAATTACGAGCCAGAATGCGGAGAAGTACATGAGAATAGTGGTGGGCTCTCTGTGACAGGTCAGCATTGAAGTCAGGGCCCACATGACACACAGGAAGTAAAGGAAGGAAGTAAAAATAATCTATTCTGCAATTCACAACAAATTAGAAAAATTAAGAGCATTCTGTAATAATTCTAAGTTGATTTTTGAATGCGGTACTTGAGGAAAGATGGATTTCCTTCAGGAGGATGAAGAGGTCTTGTGGGAGTTTTCTAGGCTTAGGAATAGATTATACATAACAAGTTATAATATACCTTGAAATTTTAGGTACGATTATGATTATTTTTACGTATGTTAAGGAGATACTCAAAGACAGTAAAACTGAACCTCTCAAAGCCAGTCATTCATGCGTTTTTAGTCTATTCTTGATCCCTCTCTCGCTTTCTCACTCTCTGGATTTGAAGATCATTTTCTTTTGGACTCACAGTGTGTGGCAATGCTTAACCAAGATCCTTCCTGACCCTCATCTGATAACTGGAACAACTCAAGATTTTATGGATTTACACTTAAATGTTCCTTTTGTGCTCCAGGTTGGATTACAGTAGCCTTTGCATTTTGCCATACTTCCTCCAATCGTTTTTTTTTGAAAACAAGTTTTCTTACACAGATCACATAGGTGATACTATAGATTTATTGTGATTTTATGTGATTTTTGTCACACTTTCTCATGTCACAGAAAGTTCTCGCTATAAAAAAAAGCTGTTGCTCTCTATGTGTACATGTGCACACTCTAATATGAAGAGACTACATACGAGGATGTTTGTTGCAGTTTTATATTAGCAATGTTAAAAAGTCATTAAAACTCATCAACAAATACTCATAGCCTGAGCATATACCCAAATATTCAGCAAGCATTTATACTAAAGAACCATAGGCAGCCTTTGAAAAAATGAGGTGGATCTGTGTGCATCGATATGGGAAGATGTTTGCCGTAGAATTTGTTGTTGTTTGGACCGTGTGACATCTGAAACCCTTTCCTATGTTTGCACAACCTAATGTTGTGCGAGTCTCCTAGGGACCAGGGCTTCTCTATAGAAGCCAAAAAGTTCACAGGCAGGTAGCGTTCCAGACTCCTGGCAGAGAGCCCGTAAGGGAAAGTCATGAGCATGGATGGTCTTTTCCAGGACTTCCACTCTCCCGAAGGGACACAAAGAAGCAGAGTCTTTAGCATTCATTCTGGGGCAGCAGCAGCAGCGGAAAGAACATTTACTTTTTGGAGCAGCAGAGTAGCAGCATATTAATAAGACTTTTTTTTTTTTTTAAGATTTTATTTATTCATTTGAGAGAGAGTGCGAGCACGAGCAGGGAGGTGAGGCAGAGGCAGAGGGAGAAGCAGGCTCCCCGCTGAGCAGGGAGCCCGACATGGGGCTCGATCCCAGGGCCCTGAGATCATGACCGGAGCCCAAGGCAGATGCCTAACCGACTGAGCCACCCAGGCGTCCCTCTTTTTTTTTTTCTTTTTTACTAAAACAGCAGCATATTATATAAACTGCTTCTGATCTTAAAGCACATTCTGTATCAGTATGTCAGGAACATGTTCATTCTTTGATAGTTTTAGAGTAGACATTATGCAAATATATCATAATCTAGCCAGTTTCTATGGCTGGACATTTCGGTGACTTACAGTCCTCTTCTATTACTAACAATACTGCTGTGAATACTCTCATACTTGTGTTCCTTCATATCTTTCCCAAAGTCCCGGTAGGACAAACTTCTCAAAGGGTATAATACATTTGGAATTTTGATGAGGTATTACAAAACTGCCCTCTGGAAAGGTTATGCCAATTTATGCTCCCACCAGTGATGAGTAATGGTGCCATTTCCCCACATCGCCCCCTCAAAATGTATTACTAGATTATTGATCTTTGCTCTGACTTGATTTTGACTTTATTTCTGGCTGTTTAAGAAATTTTTGTTTCTTGGGGTGCATGGATGGCTCAATCAGTTAAGTGTCCCACTCTTGATCTTGGCTCAGGTCTTGATCTCATGGTCGTGAGTTTGAGCCCTGCGCTGGGTTCCACGATGGGCGTGGAGCCTACTTAAAAAAAAAAAGAATAGAAAGAAAAGGAAAAAAATTTTTGTTTCTTCATGTTTTCTGAGCTACTTCTCTGCCTTTCCAACATATTCCTTTTTTTTTTTTTTTTTTTCGGCTTAAATTAACCAGAGGAAGTTTCTGTTGTTTGCAACCAAGAACCTAGACCTAGACATCTGTGATCTATGATATATTTTTAAGAGTAAAATCAAGTTGGGGAATACTATGCATACAATGATTCTTATTTTTATAAAACCAGAACAACCCAAAACAAAAGCTATATACACATGCAGGTGAGTGTTTAGAGAAATATCTGGAAGGACACAAACTAGACAGTTGCTGGTTACCTCTGGATAGAGAGGCTGACCGACAAGGTTAGGGGGACATTTTAACTTTCCCCCTCATATTCTTGAACATCACTGGAATTTTTTATAATGAGCATATTACACTTTTAAAGTTTTAAATCAAAAAAAAACAGGACCTTAAAAACTCTTCTCAAATTCTCAAATCTATGGTGCTGTACTCGTTTGCTCGGGCTGCCCCAACAAAGCACCACAGCCCGGGTGGTTTCAACAACAGGATACATCTTCTCACAGCTCTGGAGGCTAGAAGTCCAAGATCAAGGTGCCAAGCAGATGCAGCTACCAATCTGTTCTCTCTGAGATCCAAGACTGAGGGAAGGGTAGGAGGAGATCACAGTCTAACCATCCTTTTCATTCCTACTTGCCTCAGTTTTTATGGGGAAATCACAGTGATATTAGTGTGACGAGAATATTCCTCAAAATCAGTGGACACGTGTAGTGTCTTGGCCCTAACAGTTTGGAGCAGAGGACTCAGTGATGGCAGAAGGCAGGAAATGGTATTATCACACGGAGGTGCAGCCAACAGACATTTCATGAACCACTGAACATTTTTATGGTCTGTGTGAATTTGAAAATTGGCTACAAAAGTTATTCAATCCCTATGGGTAGAAGATGATGTGACATGCCCTTGTCCTATTTACATGGTTTGGGTCACAGATTTTACCGATTACGGCATAGCCTTTCGTGTTTTCATCCCGTATTAATTTTCTTCCATTTGCACCCCAGGCCACGGTGGGGAGGGTAGCACCTCTTCTCCTGCTCCAGGAAGCCCTTTCATCGGGGGGCAGGGCAAAGCAAAGGCGCATAGGCCCTGTAGCTGAATGTGCCAGATTCCCAGAGAAGCCCACTTTCTGTGGTATACTTTTAACTCACAGAATTTACGTTCTTTTTCTCCTTTCTGGGGTCAATGACATGGGTCAAAGGCATTTAATCAAAGCCTCATAGAGAGATGAGTTCTATCGTCATGCGGTGTGATGATCAAATTTTTGTCTTCTGTCAAAAAAATATATTTTGGGAACAGAGCAGCGTATGATGTTGAGGTCTTCTTACAGTCACTGCAGAAATATGTGTATGGCACAGATCTGCTAGGCTCGTTATTTCATCTGTCTCTGGATAAATACTGAAGTTGTAATTAGTATGGGTAATAAATACTTAGGAAACACGAGGACGTGTCTTCTTTAGTGCACTCTGAGTTCAGCTAGCTAACGCCAAAATTACCTTCCGATCTCTGAACCAAAATAACGAATGCCCAAGAAAGCAATGCCACGACAGGGAAGTCCACAGGCCAGATGCCTGATTGCTGCTGCAGAAATCATGATATAATGCAGCTTATAGGAAGAAAAACGAAGACAAAAAACTTCTCAAGCCAGCATGTGATGCCACGATTTACAATGTTTGGCTACTTTGGGCTTTAGGAACAGCTTGCTAATAGCTCTGCCAATTATTTAAGGGATGTAATTTAATTTCTTCTGCATCACACAGTGGTTTATTAAAGAACTCCTATTTAGCTCCTCGGCCCTGGAGGACCAGCTCATTTGCTACTGCGGCTAACAGCTTCCAAGCTCTCTCTGGTGACTTCCCCATCGTCCTAAGGCCAACAGGAAGGGGGAAGCTTGATCCCGGGTATTAATCAAGTGCAAATAAAGACTTCGTTGATGAGCTAGACCCTACATCTCAAACTTAAATCTGAGCTTGTAAAATAAGAAGACAGGATGATGTTCTAGTCTCAAGGTATTGGAGAAAATCTCTGTTTGGTCCCACGTAAGGTCCTTTGTCCTGAGTCCACGGTGTTTGCTGTATGACAAAGCCCTGGGCAGTCCTTTGTATAATTGCTTTCTTTTTTTTGTCAAAGAAGTGGAGAACAAAATAACATGGGAGACAAGGAAGGGAAATGAATCACTAGCAAGAAACTTAACGGGAAGGGGAGATTCGGAAAAGAACTCCAGCCAAAGATGTATCTCTAAGCACTTAGAGTGGTCCCTGTTGACTTTCAAGCCTGGGAACCTGGAAGCTCGATTTCCAATGCAAATTAAAGAACTGAGGAATTTGTCGGAACTGATGAGGAAAAAAAAAAAAAAAAAGAAATTGGGATTCCCCATTTGCCCGGGTGCCAGAAGTTACTTCAGTTCTGTGCATTACCTGTTCTAGAAATACCCAGGCCAATACTTCCCTCTACCGCTTGGAAGCAATTCTACAACACGAGTCAAGCAGAACGAGTTATACAAAATAGCATACCTGTTTCACAGGTGCAGGAACTGAGGCATAGGTATTAAAGTTGACCTCTGCAAAGTATACAAGGAAAAGTGTAGCAATGGTTCAAGACTCACTCACTTTTGTAGAACATCTATAGGTAAGTGCAGACAAATTTGCCTTTCTGAATGTGTATCTTAACCAAAGTGGCTCTGTTATATGAAGATAGGAGGCTTGGCAAAAGGAAATAGATTTTTAAAAATAGGTATTTAAAATAGATTTTTAAAAAATTGATAGTCACAGCTCTTAACATGTAGAGAGCTTGAAAGTCATCATTCCAGCCCTTCCAAGAAAAAAACGTTCATCAAAATTAAAATCAATAGGGTGCCTGGGTGATTCAGTCATTAAGTGTCTGCCTTCGGTTCAGGTCATGATCCCAGGGTCCCTGAACTGAGGCCCACGTCGGGCTCCCTGCTCATCGCGGAGCCTGCTTCTCCCTGCACCTGCCACTCCCCTGGTCATGTCCTCTCTCTCTCTGTCAAATGAATAAATAAAACCTTTAAAAAAATTTTAAAAAATTAAAATCAATATAGAGCCATCAGAAAACTGGGGTCACTGGACAAACCACCATCCCCCAAACTAGAAAGACTGGTAAACACAGAGAACATTGATCAGCTTACCTGAAGGAGAGGCCGGGCAGCCAGCACTGGTAGGGATGCTTACAAGGTAACTGACAAGGCACTGGAGGCTGAATGGGACTAGCCTCAGTTAAAAACTCCTGAGAGCCCCGGCCAAGGGGGACGGTGGGGGAGGGAACCCCTCCTTCTGGGACTTTATGTTCAGGAGCACCACCAGTTCTTACAGTGAAGACCTCAGAAAAGTTCCCTCTGTGTGGCCCGGGGAGGGGAAAATTAACCATTTTGAAATATGCCTAGGGGAAAAAAGTATCTTTTTGAAATGCCCCCAAGTGCATTCTGTTTTGCATAACAAAAGCCCACCATCAAAGGAAACTGCTTTATCAGAGCCTTAACTAAGGTGGGGGAAATTCCAACTCTAGTACCTTCTAGTCTCCCAGGATCACCAAAGTGGGAAAGAAGGGAAGCTGACCAGCTGTTTGTGAAGGTCACAGCCCAGAGACAGGAGCACGCAACAGTGAGACGTAATCACTGGATTCTAGGATGTTTCCCTTCCCCTGCACTTTCCCACCGCATCAACCAGGGATCCTGTATATAGGATGTGTGTATATATATAAAACAGTGGATTACAGCTGAAAGAATGAACGGCAAGGCTCAGACTCTGGTTAAGAAGGAATTTCTAAGGCCAAGACAATGGGGGAGAGACAAACAAGGACATTAGATCAAATAGAAACCTCTGACACCTACAAGCTATAGGAAACATTCAACACGGCCTAACTCCAAGGAAAACAAACATAAAAATCTCACAGTAAAGGCCGATTTACTTCAGTTCCTTTTCTCCAAGACATCATGAATGGCTTTCAACAAAAAAATGACAAGGCATGCTAAGAGATAAAAACCACAATCTGAAGAAACAAAGCAAGTATCAGAAACAGTCGTAAATATGGCAGAGATTTTGGAATTATCAGAAGCTGAAGATAACTGATTAAAATGCTAATGGCTCTCATGGAAAAAGTGGCCAACATACAAGAAGAGTAATGTGCAGAGAGATGGAAACAATCAGAGAGAGAGAATCTCAAAAAATCAAAAGGAGGGACGCCTGGAAGGCTCAGTCGGTTGAGCATCTGCCTTCGGCTCAGGTCATGATCCCAGGGTCCTGGGATCGAGCCCCGCATTGGGCTCCCTGCTCCGCGGGAAGCCTGCTTCTCCCTCTGCCTGCTGTTCCCTCTTTCTCCCTCTCTCTGACAAATAAATAAAATCCTAAAAAAAATCAAAAGCAAATTCTAGAAATAAGAAACATTGTAAAAATGAAGAATACCTTTGATGGGCTCATTAGTAGACTGGACATGGACAGTTAGCAATTAGCTTGGAGGTATGTCCATAGAAATCTCCCAATGTGGAATGCAAAGAAATAAAAGAATGAAAACCAACAATACTGGAACAGACTATCCAAGAAGTATACAATACCAAGAATAAACGCTAATCGAAGTTCTGGGTTTTGGGGGATTATGTGTCAATGTAGATGCATCATTTGTAACCAATGTACCATTCTGTTGAGGGATACTGATAGTGGAGGGTATGCATGTGTGGGGACAGGGGGTATGTAGGAACTCTCTGTACCTTTTTGTCTTTTTTTTTTTAAGGTCTTATTTTTTAAGTAATCTCTACACCCAGCATGGGGCTCAAACTCACAACTGCAAGATCAAGAGTCACATGCACTACCGACTGAAACAACCAAGCACCCCATCCCTTCTCTTCAATTTCGTTGTGAACCTAAAACCTCTCTAAAAAATATCCCCATTTTACAGATAAGAAGATGGAGGCAGAGAGATTAAATAGCTTGCCTAAAATTTACCAAGGTCTACCAGGTACAAAATAGGGATTGGCAGAGTCAATGTATCTTGCAGATCAATTCATAAAGCACATGTAGAGTTCCTTTTAATTTAATCAGTTTTGTGTTGCTAGACCTTCAAGTTGCTTCTAATCTGATTTAGAAATAATGCTACTGCTGTCAGCTCAAAATGAACAGACCTTTTGGAATCTCTAAAAGTAAGAAAGAGCCTTATTCGAGCCCAAGTTAGGACAGCTACCCAAGGCACATGCTCTTCACAGGGAAGAAAGTGCTCCAGAGAACTAACAGTTTTTACAGAGTTCTGTACTTTTTTATATATTATAAAAGCTCAAAAGATGATGGGTTAGCCTATAGGCAGGAATCATGAGTTTCATCATAAAGGAATGCAGGGAGTGGGAGCCTTGATCAATATCTCAAGGACAAGATGGTTTTCCTTTAGGCCAATCATTCACAAAGCAGATGGACAAGGCATGCATGGCAGGCCATACATCAGGTTTTTGGTTTGAACAAAGTTAATATACAATCCTGTTGACTTAGAAAGAAATCTAAAATGGCTTCCCTTGTATGTCAGGGCTTTAGAGAGTTTTTCTCTCATCATTTCCTCCTTTTGATCAATAATCTTCTGACAGAAAGCATTGATGATCATTATTTTGTCCCTCGATACTAGGGTGATTGCTTATCTGCCCTGGGTCCTTCATGTCCCTCAGTGCTAGGCCCCATTTAGGTCACCCAGCCGTCTCCATCGGGGTGGTGGTGATGGGGGGAGGTCAGCAATATGGCCTTTAGTAGGGAATATTATAATTGATATATTTTTTTTTCAATGAGAGGGAATTGTGCAAACATTACATGTGTGCTTTGTGGTGAGTTTTGCCTTTACATTTTTGGGTAACACTTATAGCATAAATATAGAAATAATAATAAAACTCCAATTAATAATATTCCAAGTAACTAATGGGGAGAGTAGGTACAGAAATACAGTGACAAGAATCCAAAAAAATCCATTACAAGTATTTTGATAACCTTAAATTCGGTATCTGTTTACCTTTTTTATCTATAGTTATTTGTGCTTTGTGATATGTTTGATCGGATTGGTTTAAAATGGTCATTAAATTGTCTGTTATTATATGTAACAATTTCTCTGGCCGATTATTTTCCATAGATATTACATCTTGCGGTAGTTGTAATTCTATCTCCCAAAACATTTGGTCATTAATATCAGTATTAGTATCATTTTTGTTAGACTCAGGCAATTCCATTGGCGGTGCAAAGCCAGTATTACACTGCATGGCAGTAGCATCCTCATGAAAAGTATTCTGGTTACAAAGGAAATCAAGGAGTATTACAGAGGTGTTTTGTAAACCTTCTCAACAAAATCTTCCTTTTTCCCGTCTGTCAGTTTGTATAGGTGTAGCTGTTATAGACCAGGTTGGAGTGAATTCAAGGTTACCTTGTTTTTCAGGGCATGATCATGTATTTTGCTGAATTCACAGATGTCCGTTGATATTGGAATCCAGTAAGACTCATTGGTTAATAAGGCCCATCTTCCTCCAATGGGAAGAACTCTGGTGGTATTTACAATAGTTTCTTTTCCTATTATGATGCTGAAATAAGTCTGGTTGGCCATAATTTAGAGTATTAAGGCAGTTAACTGAACATTTTTATAAGTTACAGGAGGCTTTAATGGTTTTCTATGATTAGAAGAGCTGTACATTTTGGGTTTCTGCAGTTAATGAAGAAGGTCATTGACCCATAGTTACCTCAGAACCTTCTGGGTTTTATGGCAGAGTTTGATTTCGGAGATGGCTGAATCCACCAAGTCTTTCCTAAAGTAGCATCTTTGATGGATAGTCATTGTTTTTTCTTACTTTGTCTTAGGCCATTCCATCACAAAACTTGGTTTGTGGGTACATTGGATATTTTGGTATGTTAGACAGGCTGCCACTAAATTTCTCCCATTGTTGAACCTGGAGATCTTTCTTAATAATTTATCATCTAAGTTTATAGAGACACAATGGTCATTCTGTTTTTTTTTAATTAATTAATTTTTTTATTAACATATAATATATTATTTATTTCAGGGGTACAGGTCTGTGATTCATCAGTTTTACACAATTCACAGTGATCACCATAGCACATACCCTCCCCAATGTCCACCACTCAGCCACTCCATCCCTCCCACCCCCCTCCACTCCAGCAACCCTCAGTTTGTTTCCCGAGATAAAGAGTCTCTTATGGTTTGTCTCCCTCTCTGGTTTCATCTTGTTTCATTTTTTCCTCTCTTCCCCTATGATCCTCTGCCTTGTTTGTCAAATTCCACATATCAGTGAGATCATATGATAATTATATTTCTCTGATTGACTTATTTTGTTTAGCATAATACCCTCTAGTTCCATCCATGTCATTGCAAATGGCAAGATTTCATTTTTGATGGCTGCATAATATTCCAGTGTGTGTGTGTGTGTGTGTGTGTGTGTGTGTGTGTGTGTGTGTGTGTGTGTTGTACCACATCTTCTTTATCCATTCATCTATTGATGGACATCTAGGCTCTTTCCATAGTTTGGCTATTGTGGACATTGCTGCTATAAACATTGGGGTGCACGTACCTCTTCGGATCACTACATTTGTATCTTTGGGGTAAATACCGAGTAGTGCAATTGCTGGGTCGTAGGGTAGCTCTATTTTCAACTTTTTGAGGAACTTCCATACTGTTTTCCAGAGCGGCTGCACCAGCTTGCATTCCCACCTTTCTCCACATCCTCGCCAACATCTGTTGTTTCCTGACTTGTTAATTTTAGCCGTTCTGGCTGGTGTGAAGTGGTATCTCATTGTGGTTTTCATTTGTATTTCCCTGATGCCGAGTGATGTGGAGCACTTTTTCATGTGTCTGTTGGCCATTTGGATGTCTTCTTTGCAGAAATGTCTGTTCATGTCTCTGCCCATTTCTTGATGGGATTATTTGTTCTTTGGGTGTTGAGTTTGATAAGTTCTTTATAGATTTTGGATACTAGCCCTTTATCTGACATGTCATTTGCAAATATCTTCTCCCATTCTTTTTTTTTTCAAGATTTTATTTATTTGACAGAGAGAGACACAGCGAGAGAGGGAACACAAGCAGGGGGAGTGGGAGAGGGAGAAGCAGGCTTCCCGCTGGGCAGGGAGCCCGATGAGGGGCTCGATCCCAGGACCCTGGGATCATGACCCAAGCTGAAGGCATACGCTTAACTGACTGAGCCACCCAGGTGCCCCTCTTCTCCCATTCTGTCTGTTGTCTTTTGGTTTTGCTGACTGTTTCCTTTGCTGTGCAAAACTTTTTGTCTTGATGAAGTCCCAATAGTTCATTTTTGCCCTTGCTTCCCTTGTCTTTGGCGATGTTTCTAGGAAGAAGTTGCTGCGGCTGAGGTCAAAGAGGTTGCTGCCTGTGTTTTCCTCAAGGATTTTTTTTTTTTTTTAAGATTTTATTTATTTGACAGAGAGACACAGTGAGAGAGGGAACACAAGCAGGGGGAGTGGGAGAGGGAGAAGCAGGCTTCCCACTGAGCAGGGAGCCCAATGCGGGGCTCAATCCCAGGACCCTGGGATCATGACCTGAGCCGAAGGCAGATGCTTAATGACTGAGCCACCCAGGCGCCCCCTCCTCAAGGATTTTGATGGATTCCTGTTGTACATTTAAGTTTTTCATCCATTTTGAGTCTATTTTTGCATGTGGTGTAAGGAAATTGTCCAGTTTCATTCTTCTGCATGTGGCTGTCCAGTTTTCACAACACCATTTGTTGAAGAGACTGTCTTTTTTTCATTGGACATTCTTTCCTGCTTTGTTGAAGTTTAGTTGACCATAGAGTTGAGGGTCCATTTCTGGGCTCTCTCTTCTGTTCCATTGATCTATGTGTCTGTTTTTGTGCCAGTACCATACTTTCTTGATAATGACAGCTTTGTAATAGAGCTTGAAGTCCGGAATTGTGATGCCACCAGCTTTGCTTTTCTTTTTCCAACATTCCTCTGGCTACTCAGGGTCTTTTCTGGTTCCCTACAAATTTTAGGATTATTCTATTTCTGTGAAAAAAGTTGATGGTATTTTGATAGGGATTGCATTAAATGTGTAGATTGCTCTGGGTAGCATAGACATTTTCACAATATTTGTTCTTCCAATCCATGAGCATGGAACGTTTTTCCATTTCTTTATGTTTTCCTCAATTTCTTTCATGAGTATTCTATAGTTTTCTGAGTACTTTGCCTCTTTGGTTAGATTTATTCCTAGGTATCTTATGGTTTTGGGTGCAATTGTAAATGGGATCGACTCCTTAATTTCTCTTTCTTCTGTCTTGTTGTTGGTGTATAGAAATGCAACTGATTTCTGTGCATTGATTTCAATGGTCATTCTGTTGAGTGTTATATATAATATAGATTAAATGTGAGTTAGGTGGGACTTCTTGAACGGTCTCTCTTAATGGAGGTCCTTTGTAACATATAAGCACCAGAAGCTAAAGGAACATTGGAGTATGTCCAAGAAGTCATAAACATTTTACATAAGTTATCATAATAAAGCACTAGGGGAGTACTGAAGTTATGTTAGTTAAATCAGTGGGTAACCATAATATTTTATCAGAATGTAATAAAGGGGGAGGTGAAAGCAAATACATAGGCTTACTATCTCCTAATATTACAATTTTAAAAGAAGAGTAGAAATACAAGCCTGGTCCTGAATCTTGAAAAAGCGGTCTACCCTGATGTCATTACTTCTCATCCTGGTTTGTGGCTCGAATGTCTCTGATGATCTTCGAGTGGCCCACAGAGCAATAGGCACAAAGATTGATGATGCATGAGGTATTGTGGTGATTTCTTTACAACAAGCTCTTTGTATTTTCAATTTGCAGAGCTTCAGGGAAAAGGGCAGTTTTAGTTCTCAAATGATTCCAAGTCAGAAAGATGGGAGAAAAATCAACATGTTAGTTTGGAGAGTTGTAGGAGGGCATTGGAGGACACTAGAAGAAATCAGGGTCTGGTCCCCAGTTTACAATGAATAGTATTAAAATCTAGTATCTACAAAGACGTGTTATTGAAACATTTTCTTTCTATAATCACCCTCATTTTTACCCAAAATAGCCAAATTAAGACTAATTTGTTTGTAAAACAAGTCCAGTCCTAACAAACTTGGTCTAATTATTTACATAAGCATAGGAAGAATAGTGATTGACCATATAAGTTCTTTTAAATCTGCTTTGCTGGAACTTTTCATAAGGAATTTTAGATTGAACTTTTAATAACCTCTCAAGACCAGAAGGCAAGCCAAATTCTTGCTATCAGATTCCCTGTAATACCTGTAGATTTGGGTGAATTCTTCTTGAGGTCTCCAAAATATCCCAAGGTTCCTGCACCTGCCAGGAAGTGGCATTCTTTACTCACCTGGTGAGGCTGTGGGGAACTCTGTAAGCAAGTTATTAGGCTGATACTTCCAAGGGGCTTTGTTGGCCCCATAAAATCAATCTTAGTTCCTTAAAGCTGTCTGGTCTTATCTGAGTCTATGTGTGTCTTTCTCAGATACGACATTCCAGTCAAAGCCTTGGTAAAATAACCAATGTTTCCAATGGTGTCCTGTTACAAGATGCACGGATTCTTTTTTTTTTTAAGATTTTATTTATTTATTTATTTGAGAGAGAGAGAGAGAGAAACAGCATGAGAGGGGAGAGGGTCAGAGGGAGAAGCAGACTCCCTGCTGAGCCGGAGCCCGACGTGGAACTCGATCCCAGGACTCTGGGATCATGACCCAAGCCAAAGGCAGTCACTCAACTGACTGAGCCACCCAGGCACCTCAGGAGCATGGATTCTTACTGAACTTATGCAAATAATTATAATTGCCATGAAAGAAAGAATACTCACTGAGAGTTTCTGAATTCTAGAAGGTTCAGGTAGGGAGAAAAGATAAATGTTTCAGTGTGTTCACAAAGGAATACTTTATCATATTTCTGTAAGTCATTGGTATCTTCGGAGGAAAAGTTTCCTTCCATCTGGAAGAGCAGATAGTAGAGGACCTGCAAAGTTTCACACGAAAGCCATCAAAACCGTAATCTTTCTTAATTCATTCGGTCTCATGTTACTAATTCTTGTTCTGTTTGAATGCAGCTTTTCCCTTAGTTTTGCAAATTCTTACTCAGCTTAGTGTTATTACTTTAAATATATTAGAAACCTTTTTGTGGATCTGCTTGAAGACGAAACACATTTTGCAAGAGCATCCGAACAATAACTACAAATGACAAAATACTCAAAAATGGCCATGATTAAAGATCCGATGAGAGTTCATTATAATGCAGTTGACAAGGAAATCCGGCTATTTCTGTGACACAGAACATTTTAATAATTAGAATGTCAAGGGATGACCTTATACCAGAACATATTAAAACTTCAGGAATTTCATGTAATTTCTGAAACAGTTACAGCACTTACCTATACAATATAACCTAAGGAGGTTTATCATCTTTGTTTGACAATGCTTCCCCTGTAACAACACAAAATAAACATGTCTAATTAGTCAAAATGACTTCATTTAGAATTGCAGTGTTGAGAGGTTTTGTTAAGAACCTCAGAATGTTTCCCTCTACAAAAGAAAAAAAAAAGGAAAAAACCCCAAATAAACAAAAAACCTCAGAAGGTTTTAAAAGCACATGCCTAGAGGCACCTGAGTGGCTCAGTCAGTTAAGCGTCTGACTTCAGCCTAGGTCCAATCTGGGGGTCCTGGGATTGTGCCCCGCATCGCTCCATGCTCTGCAGGGATCAGAGTCTGTTTCTCCCTCTCCCTCTCCCCTTCCCCACCCCCGTCCCGCTCATGCTGTCTCTCTCAAATAAAATAAAAAGTCTTTAAATAAAGCACATGCCTAAATAGGATTATAGATCATTATAAAATTTAATATTTGATTATCTATTTAACCATGGTGGAAATAAGAGATTCCAAAGGCAAATACAGAAGGTTACCTAGTTGTTAGCAAAACTTAGATCCTTTTAATATTGAGTTTTAACTTCCTTAAGTAATCAAAGACCTGATAAAAACAAAGTATAGAACCTTGTGGGGTTTTGGCGGGGGGACAAATAAAGATTTTGTTTATAATTTTTTTTTTTTAGATTTTATTTATTTGTTTGTCAGAGAGAGAGAGTACAAGAAGGGGGAAGCGGCAGGCAGAGGGAGAAACAGGCTCCCCGCTGAGCAGGGAGCCCGATGTGGGACTTGATCCCAGGACCCTGGGATCATGACCTGAGCCAAAGGCAGACGCTTAACCAACTGAGCCACCCAGATGCCCCTGCTTATAATTTCTTATCAAGTGCAGACCAACAGGGGCACCTGGGTGGCTGAGTCATTTTGAGCGTCTGCCTTCTGCTCAGGTTGTGATCTCAGGGCCTCTCTGTTCAGTGGGGAGCCAGCTTCTCCCTCTCACTCACCCTCTGTTCTCTCTCTCTCTCTCTCAAATAAGTAAATAAAATCTTAAAAAAAAAAGAGCAGACCAACAATCCAAGAAAACTTTGTCTTTTTAATAGAGAGAAAGGCTAAATCTCAATCTTATATCAATGTGCATTTAAAACTCACTCATTCCAATCTTATTCAGTCCTGAGCACACATGAAATTCTTCTCCAAAGATTTCCCTTTACAAACCTACAGCTTTCTAAAAAAACAAAAACAAAAACAAAAAACAAAACCTACAGCTTTCTTTTTCATTCAGATTTTGTCCTAAGACTTCTCTCTCTAAATAACCAGTCTCATTTTAAGACAAACTTGCTTTCTTTTCCCTCAACAAAAATGTATTTCCATTCCTCATACCTTCTTTCTTATCAAGAAACACATCTTAACTTTTCATGCAGACAGAATTGCTTCCCTTATCATTTCCATCAGTCTTAATTACATTTACAAGAATTTTAACTTTTAGAAATCTTAGTCTCCAGGGAAAACTAAGTATTAACCAACTGTGCACCGTCTGTTACACCAGAATTCGTTAGATCAGAAATTTGTGAATACATTTTTTAATTTCTAGAAACATATTTTTTTTTCATAATACGAAAGCAAGTTTGCCAACAGACCCTAGTATCCTCCAATTTCTCCACAGTAAGAAGCCAAAGCAGACAAATCTGTTCAGTCATCAGTACTTTGGTATTCTTAGTTGGAAAAGACTTAGATATCCAATGAATTCAGCCCAATGCATCATTTAACGTAGCAAAACTTCAAAGTTTCAGGTTACCAAAGATTTTGAAAGCTATAACACCTTTTATTTATTTCACCTATTTGCTCATAACAATCACAGCATGAAAACTTTATAAGACAGATGAAATCGGGGCACCTGGGTGGCTCAGCCGGTTAAGTGTCTGCCTTTGGCTCAGGTCCTGATGCCAGGATCCTGGGTTTGAGTCCCGCATCAGGCTCCTTGCTCAGTGGGGAGCCTGCTTCTCCCTCTGCTTGCTGCTCCCCCTGCTTGTGCTTTCTCTGTCACAAGTAAATAAATAAAATCTTAAAAAAAAAAAGACAAAATCAACCATCATTTTCAGTCATTTTTTGCTGGTAATTTGGAACAGAGATAACAAGCTTATTTGACTTTTATTTATCTTTATTTTTATTGTTTTTAAGATTTTATTTATTTATTTGACAGAGAGAGACACAGTGAGAGAGGGAACACAAGCAGGGGGAGTGGGAGAGGGAGAAGCAGGCTTCCCGCAGAGCAGGGAGCCCAATGTGGGGCTCGATCCCAGGACCCTGGGATCATGACCTGAGCCGAAGGCAGAGGCTTAACGACTGAGCCACCCAGGTGCCCCTTATTTGACTTTTCGTAAACCTTGGTAGAATAATAGTTTTATATTTCATGCTGATAAATCTAAAGAACCTATTTTAATTAAACAACAAACTTACATTAGTTTTAATTATTGAATATTTTCTGAGATCATATGAACTTGAAGAATGTTTGGGTTAGTCTCTAAGAGACATTTAGTCTGAGTGCATTTTAGAATGCACAATTCTTATAAATGCTTGCCTTTAAATAGAGATCTTTTAAGAATTAATTTTAGCAATACCATCTGGACACAGAAAAATTATCTTACATTTATAACAAACATAAACACATATACACAAAGTGCAAACAAAATCTAGTCTCCTTTTCATTAATATTTGTGGAGAGGACATTAAAAGAGCAATTTCCAAATCTCCTTTTTTTTTTGTTAGGAAAAATAATAAAACTCAAAGTAAAATAGAAAGACTATTCTTTTCTCCCATTCTCCACTATTTTTGGTGAGAATACCATTTTTTCCCACATCAGCGAATATGTCACCAATAATTGTTGCTCTTGCAAGTAAAACATAATTTCTACTTTTTTTTTCTTTTTCAGAAAAAAATTTAAGCTCTACACCCAACATGGGGCTTGAACTTACAACCCTAACATCAAGAGTCACATGCTCCATGGACTGAACTAGCTAGGTACCCCAGAAATTTTTTTTAATTAAGTTTTTTATTTTAATTCCAGTATTGTTACCATATAGTGTTATATTAGTTTCAGATGTGCAATATAGTGATTCAACATTTCTATACATTACTCAGTGCTCATCATGACAAGTGCACTTCCTTAATCCCCATCACCTATGTCACCCATCCCCCCACCCACCTCCCCTCTGGTAACCATTAGTTCTCTATAGTTAAGAGTCTGTTTCTTGGTTTTTCTCTCTCCCTTTATTTTTTTTTTCTTTGCTTGTTTGTTTCTTAAATTCCACATATAAGTGAAATCATATGATATTTGTCTTTCTCTGACTGACTGGTTTCTCTTAGCATTGTACTCTATTTTTTTTTTAAGATTTTATTTATTTATTTGACAGAGAGAGACACAGCGAGAGAGGGAACACAAGCAGGGGGAGTGGGAGAAAGAGAAGCAGGCTTCCCACGGAGCGGGGAGCCCTATATGGGGCTTGATCCCAGAACCCTGGGATCATGACCTGAGCCGAAGTTAGACGCTTAATGACTGAGCCACCCAGGCGCCCCTCTATCTATGTTATTGCAAATGGCAAGATTTCATTCATTTTAATGGCTGAATAATATCCTACTGTCTATCTCTCTTTTATTAAAGCAAATCTAATTACAAGATAGCATTATAATTTATGGATCCATTAATTAGTCTTTTTCCATTTTCTAATCTAACATAGCTGGTTTTGACCTAACATGCCTAAAGCTGCAGCAACAAATAAACCAGATGAAGCCCAGGGTGCCTCTGTGAGCAATGGTTCCCCCCCAACCAAGCCCAGGGCGTTACTGACTGAACCATGTGGCTTCCTGGTTTCCCGTTGCTTGGTCTTGATTTTCTCTAATTGTGTGTGTGAGAAGACTAATTTTGACATGTCAAAAGAACCCTGTTTGGGCCATCTGAGACTCAGGTTACCCTGAGTTACATTTTCCCCTTTAAATAAGCACTTTCAAGTATTGGCTCTGTGTTGTAGATGGAGCCTGCCAGAGTTCCTGTGAATGGTTCTTGGTTTGCTGGGAGTTGTTCAGCTTTTAAAGCTCATCTCCCTCCCTCTTCATTGTAGTTTCAGTTTTGGAATAAGGTTTGAGCAAAATCTAAGGATGGTAAGTGTAGTGCATCGAGAGGGGACTGTTTGTGTCACTTCCAAATGGTCAAGACACCCTCTCTGATGTGTCTTGCTTTCTCTCAGGGAGGTCTAAGACCATCAGGGGAGCCTCAGAGCACTGGATGACCCGTTTTCACATGTGTGTCCCTGGACGAGCCAATCATTAATTACCTTCCGAGACAGGAAACTCCTCTGGGGCTGCTACACGTCTTGAGGATAGCCTCAGACACGTCCACTGGGCTTTCAGTCCCCTGAAAGCGCTGGATAGTCTGGAAGAGCAAGTGTCCCTTCTCTTGGAGCTGAATTGTTCAGTCTCCTATCTCTAGCCAGAAAATTTACTCAAGCCTTATATAAATAACATCAATTAGTAGAATGCCAAATTAAAACAACCAACCTATCAACTCCAATCCCTCTAGGTTATTTCCACCTAAAGAACATTCCCGATAGCCCCGAACAGCTTTAAATAAAAGTCAGGACCGTCAACCAAATTGAGGAGGTCCGGGTACCAGGAGAACTCACTGATACACCTGCGAGGTGCTGAGGAGCCGGAGGGGCACAACGGGCCCGTGCTGGTGCCAAGTGCACAGTTCTGGATAACCCCCAGGTGTTCTCAGGTGAGTTGATCTGATACCCTGCCAGCCATGCCAAGGAATGTCGACGTGAAATGCACAAACCTTTTAGAATCTCTACAAGTAAGAAAGAGAGTTTTATTTGAGACCAAGATAGGACAGCTGCCTGGGAAACATGCTCTTCACAGGGAAGAGAGTGAGCCAGAAAATGAACAGTTTTTACAGAGTTATGTACTTTTTTACATATTGTAAAAGCTCAAAAGATTATAGATTAGGGGCGCCTGCGTGTCTCAGTGGGTTGGGCATCTGTCTTCAGCTCAGGTCATGATCTCAGGGTCCTGGGATTGAGCCCCGCATCGGGCTCCCTGCTCAGCGGGGAGTCTACTTCTTCCTCTCCTGCTCCCCCTGCTTGTGCGCTCTCTCTCTCTCTGTCAAATAAATAAATAAAATCCTAAAAAAAAAAAAAGATTATAGATTAGCATATAGGCAGGAATCACGAGTTTTATGCCAGGAATCACAAGGAATGCAGGGAGTGGGAGCCTTGATCAATATCCCAAGGACGAGATGGTTTTCCTTTGGGTACTCATTTACAGAGCGGATGGACAATGAGTGTGTGGCGGGCCATACATCAGGCTTTTGATTTAAATAAGCTTAATATACAGTCCTGTTGACTTAGGAAGAAATCTAAAATGACTTCCCTTGTAGAGCGGGACTTCAGAGAGTTTTTCTCTCCTCCCTTCCCGCACGTGTGAGAGTACCTGAGAGTACCTCTAGGATACATCCCTGAACATGGAATCGCCAGGTTAACAGATACATACTTGTAAATTTTGATATGTTTCTCTATCGATGTTGTATCAATTTAGAGTGCTGTACAAATGTACATGTTGGGTACTGCTCGGTAAAGTAGGCAGGGCCGCAGGAGGAGACAAGACTGAGGCTTGGAAGGAGAAAGTTTATTATAGTTAACAGGACTCAGAGAAGATCACCACATGCCATAGGGTGAGCACTAGGTTTTGGCAGAAGCCAGGAGCAAGGGGCAAGTCTAGGCCAAAGTCTTTATTGGGGTTTCTGTGGGAAAAGCAAGGCAAGGGAGGGCAAAGTACATAGCTTAGGCTTGGTGGGTTTGAATAATTCCAGGGCGTGCTGGGCTATCAGAGTGGTCTCTGGTGGTCTGCTATCTGACCCTGATGACTTAGGGCAGAGAAAATGCTGGTTCAGTGTGTGAGAATTAGATAAGGAGGTGGCTGGAGGGTGGATTTGGGATGGGTTAGTTTGTAGGTGAGAGATGTGCTCCAGGGCAAGCCCTTTGTTATTTCCAAGAAAGGGCTAGCCTTGGGAGGGGCCAGGAAGCTTTTTAAGACGTCAAAACATCCGTAAAATACAGAAAAAAATTAATGCATGTATTTTAAATAGCAGTGTATAAGATCATGTGTTTTCCCACAGTAGTAGTATGATCTGTATTTCCTTTGTTGCTTATTTCTCTTCTGATTATGTTTCTCATTCATTCTTTAAACAAGTATTAAATGCTTCCAATGTGCCATGTACTTATGATGTGTGAACAAAACAGACAAAACCCTTGCCCTCAGGAAGCTTACGTTTCAGGAAATGTATAGGGCCCTTAGGGAGGAAACCACAAAACTTGAGAGAGACATGAAAGATGTCTTGCTATTTCTTTGTGTCATCTTCAATTTCTTTCTTTGGTGTTTTATAATTTTCTGAGTACAGGTCTTTCATCTCTTTGGTTAGATTTATTTTTAGGTTTCTTATTTTTGGTGCAATTGTAAATGGGATTGTTTTCTTTTTTTTAAGATTTATTTTTATTTTATTTATCTTATTATTTTTTTAAAGATTTATTTATTTGACAGAGAGAGACACAGCAAGAGAGGGAACACAAGCAGGGGGAGTGGGAGAGGGAGAAGCAGGCCTCCTGCTGATCAGGGAGCCTGATGAGGGGCTCGATCCCAGGACCCTGGGATCATGACCTGAGCCGAAGGCAGATGCTTAACGACTGAGCCACCCAGGTGCCCTTATTTATTTTTATTTTAGAGAGAGAGTGTGTGCGTGGTGGGGATGGGCAGAGGGAGATGGGGAGAGAAACTGAAGCAGACTCCTCAGAGCGCAGAGCCCACCATGGGGCTCCATCTCAGGACCCTGAGATCACGACCTGAGCCGAAACCAAGAGTCGGATGTATAACCTACTGACTGTGTCTCCCAGGCGCCCCAATGAGATTGTTTTCTTCTGCTGCTTCATTATTAGTGTATAGAAATGCAACAGCTTTCTATATACTGATTTTGTAAACTGCAACTTTACTGAATTCATTTATCAGTTCCAGAAGTTTTTTGGTGGAGTCTTTTGGGTTTTCTACATATAGTATCATGTCGTCTGCAAATAGTGAAAGTTTTACTTCTTCCTGACCCAATGTGGATGTCTTTATCCAGTTTTGGTATCAGGGTAATGTTGACCTCATAGAATGAATCTGAAAATTTTCCTTCCTTTTCTAATTTTTAGAATAGTTTGAAAAGAATAGGTAATAACTCTTCTTTAAATGTTTGGTAGAATTTGCCTGTGAAGCCATCTGGCCCTGAATTTTGGTTTGTTGGGAGTTTTTTGATTACCGACTCAGTATCTTTGCTGGTTATCACTCTGTTCAAATTTTCTATTTCTTCCTGTTTCAGTTTTGGTAGTTTAGATGTTTCTAGGAATTAATCCATTTCTTCTAAGTTGTTCAAGTTGTTGGCATATAGTTTTTCATAATATTTTGTTTGTATTTCTGTGGTGTTGGTTGTTATTTCTCTTCTCTCATTCGTGATTTTATTTTTTAATTTTTTAATTTTTTAAAGATTTTATTTATTTGTCAGAGAGAGAGAGAGAGAGCACACACAAGCAGGGGAAGCGGCAGGCATAGGGAGAAGCAGACTCCCTGCTGAACAGGGAGCCCGATGTGAGACTCGATTCCAGGACTCTGGGATCATGATCTGAGTTGAAGGCAGATGCTTAACCGACTGAGCCACCCAGGCATCCCTCATTCGTGATTTTATTTGAGTCCTTTCTCTTTTTTTCTTGATAAGTCTGGCTAGAAGTTTATCAATTTTATTGATTTTTTTCAAAGAACCAGTTCCTGGTTTCATTGATCTAGTCTATTGTTTTATTAGTTTCTATATCATTTATTTCTCATCTAATCTTTATTATTTCCTTCTTTCTGCTGGTTTTAGGTTTTGTTGTTCTTTTTCTAGCTCTTTCAGGAGTAAGGTTAGGTTGTTTATTTGAGATTTATCTTGCTTCTTGAGGTAGGCCTGTTTTGCTATATACTTCCCTCTTGGAACAGTTTTTGTTGCATCCCAGAAGTTTTGGACCATTGTGGTTTCATTTTCATTCGTTTCCGTGTAATTTTTAATTTCTTCTTTTATTTTCAGGTTAACCCATTCATTGTTTAGTAGAATGTTATAAAACCTCAATATATTTGTGCTCTTTCCAGATTTTTTCTTGTGATTGATTTCTAGTTTCATGGTGTTGTGGTCAGAAAAGATGCATGGTATGACTTTGATCTTCTTGAATTTGTTGAGGTTTTGTGGGTAATATTTGATCAGTTCTGGAAAATGTTCCATGTATACTTGAAAAGAATGTGTATTCTGCGGTTTTAGGATGGAATGTTCTGAGTATATCTGTTAAATCCCTCTGTTCCAGTGTGTCATTCAAAGCTATTGTTTTCGGGGCACCTGATTGGCTCAGTTGGTTAGGCTTCCGACTCTTGGATTCGGCTCAGGTCCTGATTTCATGGCTCGTGAGCCTGTGTTGGGCTCTGCACTCAGTGGGAGTCTGCTTGGATGTTCTCTCCTTCTGCCCCTTCCCCCACTTGCACTGTCTCTCTTTCTCTCAAATAAATGTATCTTTTTAAAAAAAGTTGTTTTCTTGTTGATTTTGTTTGGATGATCTGTCCATGGATATAAGTGGGGCATTAAAGTATGCTACTATTATTGTATTACTATCAATTAGTTCCTTTATATTTGTTATTAACTGTTCTATGTATTTGGGTGCTCTTGTGTTTGGTACATAAATATTTACATTGGCTATATCTTCTTGTTGGATTTCGCCCTTTCTTATTATATCGTGTCTTTGTTTCTTGTTACAGTCTTTGTTTTAAAGTCTGTTTTTTCTGATATAAGTATTGCTACTTCAGCTTTTTTTTTTTTTTAAGATTTATTTATTTATTAGAGAGAGAGCAAGGCGGGGAGGGGCAGAGGGAGAGGGAGAGAGAAACTTCAGCAGACTCTGCTTTCAGCATGAAGCCTGAGGTGGGGCTCGATCTTATGACCCTGAGATCACAACCTGAGCTGAAACCAAGAGTTGGACTGACTGAGCTGCCCAAACACCCCTTAGCTTTCTTTTGACAGCCATTTGCATAATAGAGGTTTCTCCATCCCCTTACTTTCAATCTACAAGTGAGGTCTAAAATAAGTCTCTTGTAGGCAGCATATAGATGGGTCTTATTTTTTTTTTCCATTCTGTCACCCTATATCTTTTGATTAGACCATTTAGTCCATTTACATTCAAAGTAATTTTGTTACTTATTTTGTGGTTATTTCTGAAGATTTTCTCTGATCCTTTCTTGTTGTTCTCTCATATTTTGCTGATTTTCTTTAGTGATATATTTGGATTTCTTTCTCTTTATTCTTGGCATGTTTATTAGTGTTTTTTTGAATTTTTATTTTTTAAATTTTTAAAAAGATTTTATTAATTTGACAGAGGGAGAGAAAGAGAGAGAGAGAGAGAGAGAGAGTAGCTGAGGGAGAGGGAGAAGCAGACTCCTTGCCGAGCAGGAAGCCTGACTTGGGACTCGATCCCAGGACCCTGGGATCATGACCTGAGCCGAAGGCAGACGCCCAACCAACTGAGCCACACAGGCACCCTATTAGTGTTTTTTTGTTTTGTTTTAAGATTTATTTATTTATTGTTAGAGAGAGAGAGAGAGAGAGAGTGTGCTGTGGGGGGAGGGGGCATAGGGAGAGTGAGAGAGAGAACCACAAGCCGACTCTGCACTGAGTGCAGAGCTCAATGTGGGGCTCAATCTCACAACCCTGAGATCATGTCCTGAGCTGAAATCAAGAATTGGACACTTAACCAGCTAAGCCACCCAGGTGCCCCTGTTATGGTTATCATTAGGTTTGTATGTAAACTCTTCTTCAATAGCAGTCTATATTAAATTGATGGTCGTTTAAGTTTGAACCCATTCTTTTTTCCTCTCCTCTGTATATTTTAGGTATATATTATTATATCTTTTTTTTGGTGAGTTCCTTGACTAATTTTATACAGAAATATTCATTTTTACTGCTTCTGTTTTTCCTACCTTTATACTGTCACTTTTGGTCTCTCCTTAAAAAAAAAAAAAAAAAGTATGTATTTAAGTAATCTCTGTATTCAATGTGGGGCTTGAACTCATGACCCCAAGATCAAGAGTCACATGCTGTAATGACTGAGCCAGCCGAGCACCCCTGGTATCTCCTTTCTACTCACAGATTCCTCTTTAATATTTCTTGCAGGGCTGGTTTAGTGGTCACAGACTCCTTTAGTTTTTGTTTGTCCGGGAAAGCCTTAATCTCTCTGTCTACTCAGAATGACAGCCTTGCTGGATAAAGTATTCTTGGCTGCAGATATTTCCCATTCAGCACTTTGAATAGATCATGCCACTCCCTTCTGGCTTTCAAAGTTCTGTTGAAAAATCTACTAGCCTTATGGGTTTTCCCTTGTAAGATATTGACTTCTTTTGTCTTGCTGCTTTTAAGATTTTTTTTTCTTTAGCACCGTACTTTTCCAATGTAATTACATGTCTTGGTGTGGGTCTGCTTTTGTTGATTTTGATGGGAGTTCTCTGTGCCTCTTGCATCTGGGTATCTGTTTACTTTCCCAGATTAGGGAAGTTTTCAGCTATTATTTCTTCGAATAAATTTTTTGCCCCCTTTTCTCTCTTCTTCTGGGACTCCTATAGTGCAAATGTTAGTACATTTGATGGAGTCACTGAATTCCCTGTTCTTGTTTTGTGTAACTCTTTTTTCTCTCTTTTGTTTAGCTTGATTATGTTTCATTACTCTGTCTTCTGGGTCACTAATTCTGCTTCTTCCATCCCACTATTTATTCCATCAAATGTGTTTCTCATTTTGTTTATTGAGCCCTTTATCTCTGCTATGTTATTCCTTATCTGTGGGTAAATGTCTCACTCATGTCTTCCACTCTTTTCTCAAGTCCACTGAGTATCCTTAGGATCATTTCTTTAAATTCTCTATTAGGCATGTTAATTATATCTGTTTTGCTTAGATCTCTGGCCATGGATTTGTCTTGTTCTTTGATTTGGGATAAATTTCTGTCTCCTCATTTTGTCTGCTTCTCTGCGTCTGTTTCTGCATGTTAAGAGAGTCAGCTAGGTCTCCTGTTTTTTTTTTTTTTAAGTAGGGGCTTGAACTCACGACCCTGAGCTGAGATCAGGAGTCCAACACTTAACTGACTGAGCCACCCAGGGACCATGGTCTTCTGCTCCTGAAAGTAGTGACTTTATGAAGAGGAGGTCCTGGAGTGCCCTGCAGTGCAGTGTCCTGTTTATCAGAACTTGGCACTTTAGGAGAGTATCCTACGCATTTTGCTTACGCCCCCCTGTTGTGTCTGAGTCACTTTTCCTTTTAGTGCGGTCATCTGCACGGACTCTGCTGTAGGGGGCTGTGCTTGTTCTCTGTGGTGTCTGTGGGACCCAGGCAGGCCAGCTCTGAGGGGCATGCCTGCTGGGGACTTGGCAGCGGGGCAGTGGTGTCAGCAAAATTTCCGTTGGGGCTCTAGTCCTACGCCGGATCCCCCAAAGCACTGTGGCAGCTGAGGCTATGCGCTGGGGCCAAGGGACGATGTGAGGTTGGGCGTGGGGCAGCCGCTGAGCAATTCACGCAGGGGCAGCTGTATACCAGGTGGCTCAGTAGGGTGTAAGCGCGGCTTTAACAAAATTTGCCCTGAGGGGGCGCTTGGCTGGCTCAGTCAGGGGAACACACGACTCTTGGTCTCAGGTTTGGGAGTTTGAGCCCCACACTGGGTGTAGATTACTTAAAAAAATAAAAACTTTAAAAACAAACCAAAACTTGCGCTGAGCCCAGGGACGAGGCGAGCAGGCTTGGAGAAGGCAAGGGCTCTGGGTAACTGTACGTGTGGTGTTCTGGTAGCACGTTAGGTAGCGGGGTCTGCGCAGCGCCACCTCCCGCAGGTGGCTCCGTGTTTATGCTGGGGGGTGCGGGAGGAAAACGCGCCTGCCAGCTCCCTCATTCTTGAAGTCCCGACATACTCTGTGCTCAGTATGAACAGATCTGTCTCCCGTTCCCCCAGCATTGGCAAACTGCTGTTTTTATGTTGCCTCTGTAAGTAGGCCGCTCTTTAAGGGTGGAAACCCAGTGATCACTCGCCCAGGGCTGAGTCTGTTGACTTTTAAAGCTCCAGGCTCCAAGTCCCACTGGTTTTACAAACTCAAAGAATTCAGTCCCTCTGATTTTTCAAGCCAAACCTTATGGGGATTAACCTATCCCATGTGAGCTCCCTGATGCAAGGGACCGTTTCTCTGCCCTCTCCGCACGCACAGCTCCCTCCCCTCCCGTGGGCAGCCTCCCTCTGCCTTTCTGACCTTCCTAAACTTTCAGATGCAGTTCCTTCTCTGTATTTAGTTGTGGAGTCTATTCTGCCAGTCTTTGGATTGTACTCCTGTTTACTGACTTACAAACGTGGGATGGGGTGAGCCCAGGGGCCTCCTACTCCACCATCTTCCCAAGCTCCTGATAAGGTGTGTTTTTTTTTTTTTTTGCATATTTTGTATGAGCTAAATGGGGGTAAAATAAAGCAGCACTCCATTTATGGTTTTACTACCTTCTCCAATTGAGGACAGTCAAGCACCAAAATACACTGCTTAGGTAGATGACAAATGGGCTATTGAGAATCTAAAATATTTCTTTATCATAATGCTATATATTCATGAAATATCCAAATAAGTAGACTGAACAAATATAAAGACAAATCTCCAAATACTGCTTCACCAATGCTACATTGACTCTGTTGAGTATTAGAAGGAAAAAAACCCCAATATTAATTTATTTTTCATAAAGTTTTTAATAAGCTATCATTTTCTTACATGTACACTAGTAAACTTAAAAAGACAAATATTTACTACCAAACGTTAAATACTGTACAATTTATAAAAAATATAATTTTAAGATTTTGAGTAATAAAGGGAAGAAACTTACTTCAAATGGATAAAATAAAATTCAATTTTTTAAGAAATTTAACTAGAAAATAAGACATTTCCCATTTGTCTAAGAGAACACTAAAAACTTTACGGAAGCCAGAGACCATACTATTTTTTTCAAGCTTTCATCTACATAGCTTTAAATAAGCCTTAAAATTTATTTTCCAGTACATATAAGGTTGTTAAACAGAGTACATGACTGTGGGAATGACTATGCTAGCATGAGAAGTCATGAAGAACAAAGATATGTCTTATTCATCTTTATATCTTCAGCTCCTAGCATAATGCCTAACTTAAAGTAATAATGTTTAAGCAATGCTTCTTGCTGAACTGGGAAAATATACATATCTACCTTTGGTCAAATTTTCATTCCATATTAAGCGGCTACATTTGAGGTACCTGAGTAGCAGTCCTGTTCTTTGGCCCTTGACCTTAAACTGAGTACGGTAAGCTAACACACATACATTTTCTCCATCAGAACTGATGGATCCTCAGAAATGAACCATCATGGGCCTGTGAATTTTCTCTTATGTGGTCTGATTCGTAGGTCTTGGATAAGTTAATATCAGTGTGCAAAAGTAATGCATTTTCAGTGCAGGATAAGAATGTGCTTTTGAGTAAGAATGGAATAAAGGCCTTGCTTTTCCATGTTTTAAATAACAGATACATAGCATCTTATATTATGTCACAATTAGCAATTTTTAGACACTGAACATAATACACTGTATTACAATGAAATGTGGTAGGCTTCCATTTTAGGAGCAAAAATAAGTTTCACATGAAAAAAGATTTATTTTAGATTCACATAAAATACATTTAGAATCTAAATTTTTAGCATTTAAACAAACACAGAGGAACTTCAAGATGTACAGGCTCCATGCTGTCCAAAAAGCAAATACAAAAAGCTCTTTTATAATTATTGATCATCACCTCGTTGCCTTAAATTTCTAGATTTTCCATTTTCAATTCTTCTCTTTTTAAAGACTGGGGCCACTCCATCTGCCATGACTCCAAGAGAAGTGACTGTTTTTTCTTTAAATATCACTTTGGGTTGCCCACCAATATCAGGTTCTGAAGTTGATACATATTCATTTTCAGTGCTTGGAAGTTCCAAATCTACCTCCTCACTGAAACAGAAAGTAAAAATAAAACCATTATTTGACAGACTGAGACAAACTTTTACATAACCTCTGAGTCCAACAAAGGCCCAAGATCATCTTTCTAATGATAGTGAGAAGTTAAAAGTCATTTCAAACTAGGAAATTACTTAAAGATAATCATTTTATAATATTATTTAAGATATAGAATACTTATTTAGGTGGATACATGTCTGGAAAAGTATCATCTATTCTTTTATTCCTTCTGCACAGAGTACGTATCATCTAAGGCAATGTTTGTGCTTATACATGACTAGCTGTACAAGTTAAGGTGGTAAGTTATTTATGGAAACCGATCTTGCCATGAACTGTGACAAGGACTCTGGGGGCTTACACGGCACATGATAAAAACCATGGGATCCCACTGTCCTATGGTAGGAGACTCTACATGGCCTTTTGTCTAGTACTCTTTTTTTAAGAACTAGTCCTTCAAGCACCCACATGGTTAGTAAAAATAATCAGCTGACTAGTCTAGAGATTGCTACCTTATTAACCTTAGGTATATGAACCTATCATAGTACCCCACCCTCTACAGTCAATTGGTCCCTGAAAGAGCAACTAAGTCATGCCACATCCATCAGTTCTACCCATGAGCTTTTTGACATGGCCAAGAAAGATCATTATGTTTAATTCTGTAGTGGCTAAGAGTGTAAAATCTGTGGGGAACTACATCTCCTATGTAAAGGAATTCTGCAATGACTGAGAATACAGCTGCCTTACGAAGAAAAGTAGCAAAGGGGGGGGGAAGCAGACAGAGAATCCTGCCAATGTTTCATTGCTCCAGTAACTCGAGACTCAGCTGAATTTCTGCCCTTCCCACAGCTTGGTAGGTAGAACCTTCCTGAGAACTTCTGAATTAATAACCTCTTTTTTATTTAAGGTAACTTAAGTTTCTATCACTTGAAACCAAAAGATTAGTCAGTATTTATTGTAGACTGACCATATAAACATGGGTTTATTTCTGGGTTCTCTACTCTATTCCATTGATCTATATGTCTATTTTTGTGCCAGTACCATACTGTTTTGATTACTACAGCTTTGTAGTAGGTCTTGAAATCTGGGGTTGTGCTATCTCTGGCTTTGTTCTTCTTCTTCAAGACTGTTTTGGCTATTCAGTTCCATACAAATTTTAGTATTATTTGTTCGAGTTCTGTGTAAAATGCTGTTGGTATTTTGATAGGGATTACACCGTATCTGTAGTAGGTTGCTTTGGGTAGTATGGACATTTTAACAATATTATTTCTCCTAATCCATGAGCATGGAATATCTTTCCATTTGTTTGTGTTGGCTAGGACTTAACACCTAAATGCCTATTTGGTTCAATTATTATTATTATTATTTTTTAAAGATTTTATTTATTTGACAGAGAGAGACACAGTGAGAGGGGGAACACAAGCAGGAGGAGCGGAGAGAGAGAAGCAGGCTTCCTACTGAGCAGGGAGCCCGATGCGGGGCTTGATCCCAGGACCCCGGGATCATGACCTGAGCCGAAGGCAGACGCTTAACGACTGAGCCACCCAGGCGCCCTGGTTCAATTATTTTAAAAGCACATGATAAATTTGCTTCCCTCTCAGAAAGACTATATCTACAGCAATAGTACTGCAAGATCTTATGTCCCATCCTACATATACACAGGCTTAAAAAGGTAGGTTTATAGGCATAGTAATTACTTAAAAATAAAATTTTTTTTAAAAAAGTTATCTTAACCAACTGGTGGCTCAGTTGGTTAAGTGTCTGCCTTCAGCTCAAGTCATGATTCCTGAGTCCCTGGATCGAGCCCCGCATCGGGCTCCCTGCTCAGCGGGGAGCCTGCTTCTCCCTCTGCCCCTCACCCTGCTCGTGCTCTCTCTCTCAAATAAACAAATAAAATCTTAAGTAAAAAGTTATCTCTAAACCTAAGGTGGGGATCGAACTCACAATCTCAAGATCAAGAGTCACATGCCTTACCAACTGAGCCAGCCAGGCACACTCCTTTTTAAATGTAAAAATAGTTTGCAAATTTGCTACGACTGCAAACAAAACAAAATAAAAACAGAGAATGTAAGTACAAAAATAACATTTCAAACTAGTTATGGGTAGCTCAAAACTAAAACAAAACTTCTGCATAATAAAACACTTGAGGAAGAACCTATCTTAGTAGATAATAATTCGATAAAAATTTCCTTAAAATCTGATGAGGGGATGCAGGAAATAGGGATTCTCCCTGGAACAGGTCTTAAATCTGATTTGTTTTGAAAACATATGCCTCCTAAAACTTTTATTTACTGTATTAAAACTGCATGTTAAATGCAGTTTTTGTTTGCTTTTCCTACTTCCCTATTTTCTCTCAGACTGCTAACAATGGTGCTTTTCCTAAGAAGGCTAGTAGCCCCTGCAGTTGATGGGAGTATTAATTCTTGGCTTTTTATTCTTTTATTACAGGAGAGGAAACTGAGGTTTAAAGACGTTAAATAACTTGGTCAACCAAACTTATGGAAGTGGTGGAGCCTGGATTAAAATCCAGGTCTGTCTGACCTAAAATTTATATTCTTTCCCCTAGACCACTCTGCTTCCAAGTGAAAGTAAAATTTTACTAACCAAGGAGAGAAACATCTGAGGAATGAAGAGTAGTAGGGTTGGTCACTGGAAAAATGAATCTATAGTCAAGAAATTTGATGTGAGATTCATGTATTTCACTTGAATCTTGGTGCGTTATACGGTATTTTGATAGAGTGATCAAGCTGTAGTATTGCTTTTTTAAAAAAGATTTTATTTATTTATTTGACAGAGAACACAAGCAGGGGGAGTGGCAGGCAGAGGGAGAGGGAGAAGCAGGCTCCCCGCGGAGCAGGGAGCTGATGTGGGGCTCATCCCAGGACCCATGACCTGAGCCAAAGGCAGACGCTTAACGACTGAGCCACCCAGGTGCCCCTGTAGTATTGTTTCTTAAGTGGGATTATAGGAAAGATAAAAAAAGTTTGTATTCAAAAGAAAAGGCAAGAGCCTGCAAGTAAACATCTTACAGAGAAATGTCTTTTCAAATAACTTCGGAACAGTTACAAAAAATAATTACACAAGCACTTCCACAAAACCATAATCATTTCCAAATTCAAATGCAAGAACTGTAAAGGTTATAGTATCTGAACACAATGTAATAAAGGTAGAACAAACACCACCCCCCCCATGTAGATTTAAAAATGTGAAAATAAAAGGAAACCTTTTAGAATGGAGTCAGGAGGCCAGCAGGGCAAGCTCTCACACCCTATCACTCCTCAATTCCAGACCCAAGAGGAAGAGAGGGACCTTGCACATGGATACTACTTTGCTATCCCAGCAGGAGGAGGCTTTCCTCCTCCCACAGAACAATCCAGCCAATGAGAGACACTAACATCTCAGCCAATGAAAAGCCACTATACTTCCAGTTCCCAGTTTACTCCAATGGACTTTTTTGTTTATAATAGCCTTCCCAATATTCCACTTTCCTCTATAAAAGGGCATTCCTCTCCTTCCTTCTGTGGACTTGCCAATGGTTTTGTCCTATCTTATTTGTCCTAGACTGCAATTCTCTGCAATTTATCCCTGAATAAATCCATTTTTTGCTGATAAAATAATGGACAGTTTTATTTTTAAGATTAACACTACTTGGTGATCAGAAATGGGATCCAGTGAAGACCGTCAGCAACTCTGAGGCTGGTGAGATGATGGTACCTACAGAGCCAAGTGGATTTGCTGCTTACTCACCAACCCTGGGATTTGAAGGTAAGTTTTTCCCTGGATTTTGAGTGCCATGCTTTGTGTTCAAGCTCCCCAGGCTTCATTTGGGATCTGTTTTAAAGCCTTGAGTTTTTCTTGTTTGTTTTTAAATCTCTTGAGGTTACTTGTTTGGCCTTCGGTCTCTTTTTTTTTTTTAAGATTTTATTTATTTATTTGACAGACACAGTGAGAGAGGGAACACAAGCAGGGGGAGTGGGAGAGGGAGGAGGAGGCCTCCCGCCAAGCAGGGAGCCTGATGCGGGGCTCAATCCCAGGACCCCAGGATCATGACCTGAGCCGAAGGCAGACGCTTAACAACTGAGCCACCCAGGTGCCCCAGATCTGACTCTTTTTAGGACTTGGACTGTTCCTGATAAAATTGTACTGGTCTTAGGCCCAACTCCTGTCTGGACCCAGACTCTGCCTACTGAAAATGTTGTAACCTTCAGTCTGACTCCTTTTTGGAACCAGACTGTTCCTGTTGAAATTGTGCTGTTTAGAAATTTTCTCTGCTCTAGGGAAAAGTCTCTACGAAATGGGAACCCAGTCATCAAAATGCTTGAAGGTGCCCCCCCACCCCCCGCCATTTTCTCTCCATCTTTCTGGGATTCTGGCTTGTTTTATGTTTAAAATCTATGGTCCCTATGCATCCACATTTATAACTAAATGGATCAACTTAGCCAAAAGTAATTCTGAACTTCAATGGCATTATGGGGAACTTAATTTTAAATTCCCAAACTCATCTTACTCAAATTTAAATTAGAAGGCTATGACCGGGGGCACCTGAGTGGCTCAGTCGTTAAGCATCTGCCTTCAGCTCAGGTCATGATCCCAGGGTCCTGGGATCGAGTCCCACATCAGGCTCCCTGCTCGGCAGGAAGCCTGCTTCTTCCTCTCCCACTACCCTTGCTTGTGTTCCCTCTCTCGCTGTGTCTCCCTCTGTCAAAAAATGAATAAAATCTTAAAAAAAAAAAAAAAAGGCTATGACTGGTAGAAAAAGCACAGTGGACTAGGATGCCTATTTTTTATTAGAAAAAAAATTTTTTTAAAGATTTTATTTATTTGACAGAGAGAGATACAGCGAGAGAGAGAACACAAGCAGGGGGAGTGGAAGAGGGAGAAGCAAGCTTCCTGCTGAGCAGGAAGCCCGATGTGGGCTCGATCCCAGGACCCCGGTATCATGACCTGAGCCGAAGGCAGATGCTTAACAACTGAGCCACCCAGGTGCCCAGAAAAAAATTTTTAATTTTAATTCCAATATAGTTAACATATAGTGTTATATTAGTTTCAGGTGCACAATATAGTGATTCAACAGTTCTATACATTACACAGTGCTCATCATGATATGTGTACTCTTAGTCCCCTTTACCTATTTCACACATTCCTCCTTTTTCCCATCTCCCTTCTGGTAACCATTAGTTTGCTCTCTATAGTTCAGAGGCTGTTTTTTTGGTTTGTCTCTTTTGTTCCTTGTTTATTTCTTAAATTCCACACGAGTGAAATCATATGGTATGTGTCCCTTCTCTTATTTCACTTAGCATTAAACCCTGGAGATACACCCACACTGCTGTAAATAGCAAGATTTCATTTTTTATGGCTAATATTCCATTGTATGTATATACAACCTTTATCCATTCATCTCTTGATGGGACACTTGGGACTGCTTCCATGGTTTGGCTATTATAAATAATGCTGCAATAAACATAGGGGTGCATATATCTTTTTGAACTAGTGTTTTTATATTTTTTGGTATATATCCAGTAGTGGATATGGTAGTTCTATTTTAAATTTTTTGATGAATCTCCATACTGTATTCCACAGTGGCTCAACCAGTTTGCATTCCCACCAACAGCACAAGGGGGGGAGGGTGTTCCTTTTTCTCCACATCCTCACCAACACTTGCTGTTTTTTAGTTTTTAGCCATTCTGACAGGTGTGAGATACCTCATTGTGGGTTTTGATTTGCAATTCCCTGATGATAAGTGATGTTGAGCATCTTTTCACGTGTCTGTCTGTTGGCCATCTGTACATCTTCTTTAGAGAAATGTCTGTTCATCATGTCTTCTGTCCATTTTCTAACTGGAATATTTGTGTTGAGTTGTGTAAGTTCTTTGTATATTTGGATACTAACCCTTCCTCAGATATGTCATTTACAAATATCATCTCCCATTCAGTATGCTTTTAATTTTCTTGGTTGTTTCCTTTGCTGTGCACAAACTTTTTATTTTGGTGTAGTTCCAATAGTTTATTTTTTATTGGTTTCATTTGCCTCAGGAGACATTACTAGATATTACTAGATAAAGATATTACTAGACCTGATGTCAGGGAAATTACTGCTTGTGCTCTCTTCAAGGATTTTTATGGTTTCAAGGTTTCACATTTAGGTCTTTAATTTTGAGTTTAATTTTTGTGTATGGTATTAAAAAGCAGTCCAGTATCATTCTTTTATATGTAGCTGTCCAGTTTTCCCACCACCATTTGTTTAAGAGACTTTTTCCCATTGCACCTTTTTGCCTCCTTTCTTGAAGATTAATTAACCATATAATCATTGATTTATTTCTGGGTTCTCTTCTGTTCTATTCATCTGTGTGTCTGTATTTGTGCCAGTACCATGCTGTTTTGATTATTACAGCTTTGCAGTATATCTTGAGACCTGTGGTTGTGATACCTCTAGTTTTGTTCTTTCTCAACACTGCTTTGGCTATTTGAGGTCTTTAGTGGTTCCATACATATTTCAGTATTATTCTAGTTTTGTGAAAAATGGTGTTGGTATTTCGATAGGGATTATATCGTACCTGTAGATTTCTTTCATTGTATGGACATTTTAACAGTATTTGTTCTTCAAATCCATGAGAATGCATTATCTTTCCATTTGTGTCGTCTTCAGTTTCTTTCATCAGTGTTTCACAGTTTTCAGAATTTAGGTCTTAACCTCCTGGGTTAAGTTTATTGCTAGGTTTTTACTATTTCTGATGCAACTGTTTTTTCCCCCCTTAATTTCTCTTTCTGCTACTTCACTATTAGGGTATAGAAATGCAATGGACTTCTGGAAAAAAAAATTTTTTTTGAAGTAGGCTCCACACCTAACATGGAGCTTGAATTCATGACCCTGAGATCAAGAGTCACATGCTCCACCAACTGAGCCAGTCAGGGGCCCTGGATTTCTGTATACTGATTTTGTACCCTGCTACCTTACTGAATCCATTGATCAGTTCTAGTACTATTTTGGCGGTGTCTTTAGGATTTTCTATATATAGTATCAAGCCATCTGTAAATAATGAATGTTTTACTTCTTCCTTACCAATTTGGATCTTTTTGTTTTTGTTGTCTGATTGCTGTGGCTAGGGCTTCAAATACTATGTTGATTAAAAGTGGACAACCTTGTTATGTTCCTGATCTTCAGTTTTTCACCTTAAGTACAATGTTCGCTGTGGGTTTTTCATATATGGCTTTTATCATGTTGAAGTATGTTTCCTCTAAACCTACTTTGTTGAGGGTTTTTATCATGAATGAATGTTGTACTTTGTCAAATGTTTTTCTTACATCTATTGAAATGATCAGATGTTTTTCATCCTTTCCCTTGTTGATGTGATGTGCCACATTGACTGATTTGGGAATACTGAACCACCCTTGCATCCCTGCAATAAATCCCACTTTTTTTTAATGTATTGTTGGATTCAGTTTGCTAATACTTTGTTGAGGATTTTTACATTTATGTTCATCAGAGATATTGGCCTGTAGTTCTTTTTTTCTGTAGTGTCTTTATCTGGTTTTGGAATCAGGGAAATCCTGGCCTCATAGAATGAATACAGAACCTTTCCTTCATCTTCTGATTTTTTGTATAGTTTAAGAATAGGTATTAATTCTTTTTCTTTTTTAAGATGTATTTGACAGAGAGGAAGCAGCAGACTCCCTGCTGAGCAGGGAGCCGATGCAGGACTCAATCCCAGGACCCTGAGATCATGACCAGAGCTGAAGGTGGACGCTTTAGAGACTGAGACACCCAGGCACCCTACGTATTGATTCTTTAAATATTTGATAGAATTCACCTGTGAAGCCATCTGGTCCTGGACTTTTGTTTGTGGGGAGTATTTTGATTATTGATTCAATTTCATTCCTTGTAATCGGTCTGTTCAAAATTTTCTATTTCTTCCTGATAGTTTTGGGAGGTTAAATGTTTCTAGAAATATGTGTGTTTCTTTTAGGATGTCCAATTTGCTGGCATATAATTTTTCATAATATTCTCTTATAATACTTTATATTTCTGTGATGTTGGTTATTTCTCCTCTTTGCTGATTTTCTTTTTTTTTTTTTGACAAGTCTGGGTCAGAGTTTATTAATTTTGTTATCTTTTCAAAGAACTAGTTCTGGGTGTCATTAGTCTGCTCTACTGTATTTTTAGTGACTATTTCATTTATTTCTGCTCTAATACTTATAATTTCTTCCTTCATCGTTTGGGTTTTGTTTGTTCTTCTTTTTCTAGCTCCTTTAAGTATAAGGTTAGCTTGTTTGAGATTTTTCTTGCTTCTTAAGGTAGGCCATAAACTTCCCTCTTAGAACAGCTTTTGTGGCATCTAAAAAATTTCAGACTAAAATCTGATTTCACTTATTTCCATGTAAGTTTTTATGTCCTCTTTGATTTCTTGGTTGACCATTGTTTAGTAGCATGTTATTTAGCCTCCATGTATGTCCTCTTTGCAGATTTTTTAAATTTTAAAAAATTTTTAAAAAGATTTTATTTGAGACAGAGAGAGTGCGCACGAGTGGGGGAGAGGGACAGAGGGAGAGAAGCAGACTCCCTGCTGAGCAGGGAGCTTGATGTGGGGCTCAATCCCAGGACCTCGAGATCGTGACCTGAGCTGAAGGCAGATGCTTAACCAACTGAGCCACCCAGGAGCCCTGTCTTTCCAGATTTTTCTTGTGGATGCACAGTGTTGTGTTCAAAAAAGATGAATGGTATGACTTTGATTTTTTTCAATTTGTTGAGACTTGTTTTGTGGCCCAATATGTTTTGAAGATCTTTGTGCACTCGAAAAGAATGTATATTTTGCTGTTTTAGGATGGAATGTTCTGAATGTTATGTGAGATCCATTTGGTCCAATGTGTCATTCAAAGCCACGGTCCTTGTTGATATTTTGTTTGGATGACCCATCAATGTGAGTGGGATGTTAAAGTCCTCTACTATTATTGCATTACTATTCATCAGTTCCTTTATGTTATTAACTGTTTTATATATTTGGATGCTCTTATGTTGGGTGCATAAATATTTACAACTGTTATATCTTCTTATTGGATTATCCCCTTGTCCTTTGTCTCTTGTTACAGTCTTTGTTTTAAAGCCTATTTTGTCTTAAAAAAACAGTGTAGTTTGTCTAATGTAAGTATTGCCACTGGGGCTTTCTTCTGACATCCACTTGCATGACAGATGTTTCTCTATCCCCTTATGTTCATTTAGAAGGTGTTTTTAGGTCTGAAATGAGTCTCTTGTAGGCAACATATAGATGGGTCTTGCTTTTTATCCATTCTGACATTCTAGGTCTTTCGATTGGAGCATTCAGTCCATTTGCATTCAAAGTTAACTACCGATAGGTATTTTGTTACTTGTTTTATGGTTACTTTCGTAGTTCTTCTCTGTTCCTTTCTTCTCTTTTTCTCTTTGATTAGTTGGCCTAAGTGGTATACTTGGGTTCCTTTCTCTTTACTCTTTGCATATCTATTACTGGTTTTTGAATTGTGGTTACCATTAGGTTTGTAAATAGCATCTTCAGCATATAGCAGTTTATATGAAGTTGATGGTCACTTAAGTTTGAACCCATCTTTACCCTTCTCCCCACTCCCACATTCGAGGTATATGGTTTCATAATTTACATCCTTTTATTTTGTGAATCCCTTGACTGATTTTATAGATATACCTACTTATACTGCTTTTGTGTTTCCTACTTTTCTTACTCCTACTTATGGTCTGTCTTTACACTCAGGGTCCCCTTTAACATTTCTTGTAGGGCTAGTTTAGTGGTCATGAATTCCTTTAACTTTTGTTTGTCTGGCAAACTCTTCATCTCTGGGATGCCTATTTTAAATAGTACTTTGAGGCTTCCAGACTTTTTCAGGATTCTGAGTTTGCCTTTTTGCAAAGTGCTATTTCTGAATGAACTGAGGCAAACAAACAATTGAAAGACATCAAAATGGTTTCTGAGGCCTTTTTCTCCCTCCCTTCATCTGCACTCATCTTGTATTCAGGCCCCATCTCTGGCACCATTTTTGTCTATTCTCTCTGCTGAACTTGCCTTTTCCTACTAATTTCTCTGCTGCTCCCTCCTCTCCTGAACCTATTAAAACCTGCTTCTTTAAAGTTAAGTTTTCTGAGAATCTAAATAAAACTCAAGTTCCTTATGTTCCCTGGACTAAGGCTGAATTGTGAGCCATAGTTATAGTTTTCCTCAAGTGACTGAAGACCCCCAATAAGTTGGCTGAAGATTTAACATAGTTATTCCAACTTACCACCTTGGTTTCTCAGATTTACATCCATTATTCCATGTGCTGTTGGTAAGAACCAGGCCAAACACTGCATGAAACTAGCTAGAGAACATCCTGAAAAACAAACCTCTAACCTTTGGTAAGATGACAGAACACTTGCTGGAAATCTCCACTGAGCAATTACAGTAGCTTTTCCTAAAGCCTGTTGTCTGAAACAAAATTCAGGTTTGCACACAAAAGCTTGATGAACCTGTTCATGACGATTATGATTGACTCCAAATTGTCTTTAAAGAAAATTCTGATCTTTAGATGCTGAATCCACCCAGGTAGCATTTAACTCTATGTTTATTAATGTTTCAAACTGGGAATTTCTCCTTTAGTTAAAAAGACCAGGATGAAATGGTAAATTGCCCACTCCAGATTTAGTTACCATGGCAAACCAGCTTGCTCACATCCTAGGTGAGTCACCTAAAACACTGACTGCTAAAAGTATCAATTTTCAACTGGCAAATGAAGGCCCCTAAACACAAAACCAAAAAAACCTAGTTTCTGCTATTATTGCAAAGAGCGAGGGCAGTGGGGGGGGGAGGGGGGGAGGAAAGGCTGTTATAAATTTAAGCTCTCCAGGTACTTTCAGCCTTCTAGTCAGTCTTTCTGATGACCTCCGAATTCCCAATGATGGGACTCTGAGGAACTGCAAGGGCTCCTTCCTCTTAATCAGCTTGGAGAAATCACTCTCCATATTGGGAACAAATCTCTCTCTCCAAATTGACACCAGAGCTACTCTCTGTCATTCAGCCCACTGCTACCAAGCTGCCCCTACCTTGGAGCAGTAAAATGGTTCGGACAGTGGAGATCTCTAATAAACCCCAACAAGTTCCTGTTTCTGAATCTATTTCCTTTTGTCTAGGCTCTTTTTTCCTTAGTTACTGCACCCCTATTCATTTATTGCACCCCTATTGGCCTAAATTTCTTAGAAAAGCATCTCATGCCAGAATTTCTTTCTCCCCAAAGAGGGAAATAATTCTAGAATTTGAGAGTAGTAATCAAAACAGCCAGCCAGGGGAATTAAATGACCTTTGGCATCTTTTGTTTCTATTGAATCAGCTACCATCCTCTTTTACAGCTATCATCCTCAAATGATACTGGCAGAATCCACAGTGTACCTTCCATCAAAATTCAAATAAAGTCTTCAAAACCTCATCCCACAATTCATCAATACCCTGTAAGTAAAGAAGCCCTTTCAGGTGTCAAACGCATAATACAAGATTACAAGGCCCAGAGCCTCACTATCCCCTTCCCCAGTCCCTGTAGTATGTATTTGACCTGGGAGGAAACCCAGTGGCTGAGGATGGAGGTTTTTCCAGGATCTCTGAGCAATAAATAGCATTGCTATCCCTCTCTTGGCACCCTGTTGTTCCTGACCCCCATATGCTACTGATATCCATTTCTAATGAAAGGAAATTTTTCACTGTAATTGATCTATGCAGTGCATTTTTAGTATTCTAGTTGATAGGGAGAGCCACTATCTTTTTGCTTTCATTTGGAAGGAAAAGAAGTACACGGAAGTACACCTGGACAGTAATTCCCCAAGGTTTCAGATAGTCCTTTCTTTTCACAAACCTTAAAAATTGATTTGGATATCAAATTTTCTGTAGATTCTAATTTTAAAAATGTAGATGATATGCTTCACTGCTCCCCTTTTCAGACCTCTTCACAAGAAGATAGCCATCCACCTGTTAAAACTTTTGGCCTTAAAAAGACATACAATCTCCAAAGAAAAATTGCAGTTTTCTCAAACTCAGGTTAGACACTTAGGGCACCTGATCGCAGAACAAGGACTACATTTGGATCCAGGCAGACCTCAAAGCATCCTGAATTTCCCCAAACCTAAAAGTAAGTACCAGGTACAAAGCTTTCTTGGACTGGCTGGCTACTCTCAAAACTGAATTCCAAACTTCTCTATGATGGTTCAACTTTTACATGCCTTATTAAAAAATGACAAACATAACCGTATTATTTGTAAAGATAGGGATAACACGGCCTTTGAGAACTTAAAGCCTCATAAATAATAAAGCCCGTTGCTCTTGGACATCCTCACTATCAACTTCCCTTTTTTCCTTTGTATCTAAGAAGGAAGGGAATGCCCTTGGAGTACTGACCCCAAAATATGAGGAGCACCATGGACCCACAGGCTATCAGAACCAACAACTAGATGCTGTGGCACGGGGATATCCCCCCTTGCTTCGAAGCCACTTCTGCCACTGCCTTTTTAGTTAAGGCCACTGAAGAAATAGGATTCCCTTTAAGAATCCTTGTGCCCCATGCAGCAAAGCCGTCCTGAATTCTCCTCACACTCTTGCTCACCTCCTATGAAATCCTCATGCTAACTGCTCCTCATGTAACTCTTTCTCATTGCAATAACCTTAACCCTGTAGCTACTGTCCCCTCCTTCACGGATGAAACCCCTCATGACTGCTTAATGTTGTATAAGTACCGCGCGCTAACCGATTGCGCCACTGGAGCTCCATGACTGCTTAATGTTGACAGCTCACCTTCTGACTCCCTGTGACAACTTACAGGAAAGTCCTTTGACCAATGCAGATTTTTCATGGTTTACTGACGGTTCTTATTTAAAGGATAAAAATGGTAAATAATGTGCTTAGCATGTTACTGCATATTCCTTTTGAAGTCACTGAGCAGAATCACACATCCTTACTTGAGCTTGTACCTTAGTGAAGGGTAGAGCTAACAAACGTTTATACTGACGGTATACCTTGGGGAAAGCTCATGACTTTGGAATATTATGGAAACAACAAGGTGTCCTTACTTCCAACGAGAATAAAAATGACTTATATGTCCAAAATGTATTAGATGTCATAGTTTTGCCAGTCGCTCTAGCTGTTATTAAGGTTCCTAGGCATTCCAGACTTAACTCCCTGGAGGCCAAAGGGAACAACCTGTTTTCTGCCAAAAATGCTGCACTCAGGAGACCAGTAGCCAGACCTCTGTCAAGTCCACAGGGATGTTCTCCCAAATATAATTTGGAAAAACTGACAAGTGATATCTAACAGTTGGCCCCAGGCAAACAGAAACAGTATTTGAAAAGTAGTAATTGTTGGCTCAATAAAAAGAGAACTCTGGTTTGGACCAAATAACAGTCTGGCCTTACCAGTAATTCTAAGATTCCCAATACTTACCTCTGTACATGCATTAAACCTGTGGTCTACTGATAAAATAATAGCATTCATCAACTGATATTGGTGAGGGAAGTTAATAAAGCTGCAAAAAGTGCCTACCTCACTGGTCCTACTTGTCCAAAGTACATTCCACAGAAACCTGCTTGGAAAAATAGATTTCATACAACTTCTCCCTCTCATGGATAAATATTTTAGTTATGGTTTGAATGTTTTCTCACTGGACCAAAGCCTTCCTCTGTAGACAGGGCAATAATGCTTCTGTGGCTAAAATTCTGTTAGAAAAGATTATCCCTACCTGGGAACCCTCTTGAATTTCATAGTGATTGGGGAACCCTTTTTACTGGTCAGGTGCTTTGACAAGTCAACGCTGTTTGTCCAGTTTTACAACTCTTTCCTTGTGCATGTCACCCTTAACCGCAGAGTTAGCTGCATGCAGTAATGGAACTATTAAGACACAACTGGTACAATTTGTAGAGACCCTTCAAAAACCTTGACCGAAAGCATTGCCACTGGTCCTAAATCTCAGATCCACCGGTTTGGAACTCACAGACTCTCACTCTCTGAGGCAGTCGCAGGATGTCCAATACACTTGGCCCCTGCCCCCTCTGACCCACAGTAATAAGAGAAGATAGACTTCAACAGTGTAAAGACCTGTTTCTATCAAAAATAACCATGCTGTGGTACATGTTTTTCACAGTGCACTCTGGGGGGAGACAATGACCTTAAGTATTACACTTTGCAACCCGATGATTTTTTGTTGGGGAAGGCACCTCCAAAATCCTTCCTACCTCACTAGGAAGGCTCTTATCAGGAACTACAAACCAACCCTTGTGTCTCCAAACTGCAGGGAAGCCTCCTGATTCATGTGACACACCTAAAGAAAGCACCAAACCCTGACTGGACCTGCATATCATGTGGTGACCTGAAAGTATAGATTTCCTGGAACTGAAGCAGATAACATCTGATGACACGCCTTCCCAAGATGTCTGGACCAAGCTGTATACCTTTTTCTCACTCCTCTTCTCTCTCATGGAAAGTCAAAGTATTCATCTGCATTTCCCAAGCCCTTGTAAAAAACCTCTTCTTTTGATTATGGTCTTTAGGAAACATCCTTATGATCCCAGGACAAATTAATTTTTCACTTGCTTTTTCTGAAGGGTTAGAAGATTCAGAATTCACAAAAATTTTATTTCATCTGAACTATTAACTGACTTTGGATGCTTACCCAAATTAATGGTCTCTAACTTTGCAAACTTACTGGCTGTATTACCTTTTTTTTTTTTAAGATTTTGTTTATCTTAAATCTTTGTTTATCTTAAAGCTCTTGAGCACCTGCGCGCATGCGCGAGTAAGGCAAGAGACTGGGGTGGGGGGGGAGGGAGAGGGAGAGAAAATCTGAAGCACACTCTGCGCTAAGCCTGACATGGGGCTCGATCTCACTACTGCGAGATCATGACCTGAGCCAAAACCAAGAATTGGGACGCTTAACCAACTGAGCCTCCCAGGTGCTCCCTGACTGTATTATTAATAGCACATTTGGTTCTAAACACTTCTGAGATAATACTATTTTAAAAAACAACCTTTCAAGTTTTACCGTTTTGCAAAAAGTTCACTGGCTATTGCTTCATGATTATACCTGCACTGTATCTTCCAAAATGCACTTGGTTAATTCCTTCAGTGTGCTTCTGCAGTATCTACTATTCTGTCTTCATTATTGCTTTAAGTGGGGACTTTCAGAAAGGAGGCATACATGACTCCAGGTTTGCCTTCATAAGGAGAACCTTTCTCCCCTAAGTTGGAATAAGTGCTAATAAGTATTTCAACTGGCTACTTTCAGACCAAGAGTCCTGCCTTGGAATCTGGTTTAGAACCATCATACAATTTGGAATTGTTACTTCTGTTTTGCAGAAGTTATTTTAAGTTTTGTAATTTTTGCCTGAACTTAAAACAATGGACCCAATAACATGATGCTGGCTCAACACTTTGAGATGATCTCCAACATGACCTCAAGAAGATTAGTGGGAGCACCTGAGAGTTTCTCCCTCTTAACCTTCCTTGCTACTCAAAAGTGGCTTTAAGTGGTTTCCTACTGCTATACACATTCTTTCTGATACTGCACATGACAACCAGGAAAGGTCCTTCCAGACACTGAGGGATAAAACCACCAAATATGGAAAACCTGAGTTGATCAGCAGTACTTTGAAAGAAACTTTATCAAAAGGGAGAAATGTGGAGGGTTGGCTGGGAAGATGGTGAAGTAGGAGGACCCTAAGCTCACCTTGTCCCTCGGATACAACTAGATAACACTCACTTCAGTGTAAATAACCCAGAAAATGATCTGAAGACTGGCAGAACAAACTCCAGAACTAAAGGTAGAGAGGAGGCCACACTGAAGAAAGTACGAAGGGCATAGATGTGGTCTGGGAGTGAAATGGATTGTGGCTGTCTGTGGTGGGAAAACTGGTGGTGGGGAGAAGGGCAAAAACTAGACTTTCGCACTGGGGAGTCCATGAGTGGGGAGGATGAATCCCCGTAACATTTGCCTTTCAAAGTGAGAGGGGTTGAATTTTTGAGTTCTTACACCCAGTGAGACTTAAAGCCTAGCGCCTGGGTGGCTCAGTCGGTTAAGCATCCGCCTTTAGCTCAGGTCGTGATCCCAGGGTCCTGGGATCGAGCCCTGTGTCGGGCTCCCAGCTCAGCGGGAAGCCTGCTTCTCCCTCTCCCTCTCCCTCTGCCCCTCCCCCTGCTTGTGTGCTGTCAAATGGATAAACAGAATCTTAAAAAAAAAAATCAGAGAGCTCAGCTCTGGGAGAGTGCGGAGGGTGTTAAGAAGCCCAGTTCAGACCCTTAAAGAGACAGCACAACAAGCAGCACTAGAACATATAGTGTAGAACCAGCAGTTTGAAAAACACTGACGGCAGACAGAAGGGAGAGTGATTTCCTCATTTCAGAGTGTGGCCTGGAGACACAGCGCTCCTCCAGGAACAAAGGAGCTGGCAGGTGCCATTTCCCTCCCCTGCCCCCCACTATAAACAATGGCCACTTGTGGGAACCAGTGAAGCCAACACTCATTACCTAACTTGCTTACACCAAGCCCCGCTGCAAAACCTCCAACCCTATGCTTCAGTGGATCCCCCTTCTCAGTCACACTTGCCTCAGTACCACAGCTGCAGATCCTCTCCCTGAGAAGTCTGGCGCAAACTCTGCCAACACCACATTTCCCAACCTGCACGTTTTGTGAAACCTCAGTTCCTGCGGAGGGCAGGTCTCATTTTGCAACCAGACCACTGCACACTTTGTTAAAATGCACCCCACCCCCTATTACAGACCAAACACTGCCCACAATAGGCAAAGAGAGTATCTACAGACAACTGGACTGGAGGCAAAAGAGGTCAAGCCTCAACAGCAGAGAACACACACACAGACACATAGGAGACACTTCCTGAAGCTCCAGGCCCTGGGGAATAGGAGACACTGCACTGCAGGGCACTACAGGACTTCTCTTCATAAAAAGACTATTAGTGTTAAAAGCACAAAGTAGCTGACCTTCCGAACACACAGAAATTCAGACAAAATGAGAAGACAGAAAAACATTTCTCACATGAAAGAACAGAACCAAACCACAGCAAGAGAGCTAAGCAAAATGGATAGAAGTAATATGCCTAATAGAGAATTTAAAGTAATGATCAAAGAGATACTCAATGGACTTGAGAAGAGTGGAGAACATCAATGAGACCCTTAACACAGAGATAAAAAAAGAACCAGAGATCAAGAACACAATACATGCAATTAAAAATACACCTGATGGAATAAATAGCAGACTAGATGAAGTAGAGGAACAAATTAATGACCCGGAAGACTGTAACAGAGGTAAGCTGAGAAAAGGAGAAGGAAGAAAATTATTCAAATTAAGAAGAGTCTTTTGGGGAACTCAGATTCCATCAAGTGTAATAACATTCACGTTATAGATATCTCAAGAAAAAGAAGAGGAGGCAGAAAAGTTGAAGAAATAATAGCTGAAAAATTCCCTAGTCTGGGAAAGAAACAGATTTCCAGATCCAGGAGGTGGAGAGATCTCCCCAAAAATTCAACCCAAGGAGGTCCACACACCAAGACACATAGTAATTAAAATGGCAAAAAGTAGCAATAAGGAAAAAAAAGCAGCAAGAGAAAAGAAAACAGTTACATACCAAGTAAACCACATAGCAGTGGATTTTCAACAGAAACTTTCCAGGTCAGAAGGGAGTGATATGATATATTCAAAGTGCTGAGAGGGAAAAATCTGTAGCCAAGAATACTCTATCCAACAAGGCTAACATTTAGCATAGAAGGAGAGACAATTTTTCAGTCAAAACCAAAAAAGTTCATAGCCACTAAACCAACCCTACAAGAAGTATTAAAGGAGCCTCTCTGACTGGAAAGGAGACTGTAAGTGAGAATGTGAAAATATTTTTGTAAAAATCAAAGGATTCATAAAATAAAAAGATGAGTATGACACCATATACTTGAATGTGGAGAGAGAGGAATAAAGAACAGTTTCAAATTTAAGTGACCAATAACTTAATACAGACTATATGCAGATGTTATACTCAATCCTAAAAGTAACCACACATCAAAAACCAGTAATAGATATGCAAAGAATAAAGAGAAAGGAATACCAGTACATTACTAAAGAAAGCCAACAAACCATGACAGAGAGCAAGAGAAGGATCAAACTCTATAAAAACAACCACAAGTAACAAAATGGCAATAAATACATACCTATCAATAATTACTTCGAATATAAATGGACTAAATGCTCCAATCAAAAGACATACGGTGACAAGGTGGATTAAAAAAAACAAGATCCATCAATATGCTGCCTACAAGAGACTCATTTTAGCCCAAGATACCTGCAGAATGTATGTAAGGGTGTGGAGAACCATCTATCATGCAAATGGATGTCAAAAGAAAGCCGGGGTGGCAATACTTGCATCAGACAAAATAGACTTTAATACAAAGACTGTAACAACAGACAAAGAAGGATGCTTTATAATAATAAAGGAGACAATCCAACAGGAATATATAAACAACTGTAAGTATTTATGCACCCAAAAGCATAAAACAATTAATAAAAAACAAAAAGGAAAACAACAACGAAAAACAAAGGAAATAACTGAAGGTAATACTTTAAGTAGGACACTTTATTTATATATTTATTTACTCGAGCGAGAGTGAGAGCGAGCAGAGTGAGAGGGAGCAGACTCCCCGCTGAGCACAGAGCCTGAGCCACCCAGGCACTCCATAAGTAGGGCACCTTAATACCCCACTTACACTGATGGATAGATCATCCAAACAGAAAATCAACAAGGAAACAGTGGCTTTGTGTTTTGTTTTGTTTTTAAAGCAAACAATGGCTTTGAATGACGCATTGGACCAGATGGATTAACACATATATATGCAGAACATTCCATCCTAAAAACAGCAGAATATACATTCTTTTCAAGTGTACACAGAATATTCTCCAGAAGAGATAACATAAAACAAGTCTCAACAAAAAGAAAAAGACTGAAGTCACACTATGCATCTTTTCTGAACACAATACCATGAAACCAGGAATCAATCACACGAAAAGAATCTGCAAAGAGGACAAATACATGGAGGTTAAATATCATGCTACTAAACAATGAATGGGTCAACCAAGACATCACAAAAGACATAAAAAATTACATGGAAACAAATGAAAATGAAAACACAATGGTCCAAAATCTTTGGGATGCAGCAAAAGCTGTTCTAAGAGGGAAGTTTATAGCAATACAGGCCTATCTGAAGAACCAAGAAATATCTCAAACAACCTAGCCATATACCCAAAGAAGCTAGAATAAAAACAAAACCCCAAACCAGCAAAGAAAGGAAATAATGGAAATAATAAAGATGAAAACAAAAATAAATGACATAGAAACTAAAAAAAACCCAAGAGAATAGATTGAAACCAGGAACTGGTTCTTTGAAAAAGGGTCAAGAAAATTGATAAACCTTTTCATCAGGAAAAAGAAAAGAGAGAGAGAGAGTACCTAAATAAACAAAATCAATAATTAAAGAGGAGAAATAACCAACACCATTGAAATAAAAACAACTGTAACAGAATATCATGAAAACCTATATGCCAACAAATCAGACAACTTAGGAGAAATGGATAAATTCATAGAAACATATAACCTACCAAAACAAAAGGAGGAAGAATAGAAAATTTGAACAGACTGATTACAAGCAATGAAACTGAATCAGTAATCAAAAAACTCCCCCAAAACATAAGTCCAGGACCAGAAAGCTTCATAGGTGAATTCTACCAAACATTTAAAAAAGAGTTACTACCTATTCTTTTCAAACTATTCCAAGAAATGCAAGAGGAAGGAAAACTTCCAAATCCATTCTATGAGGCCAGTATCACTGTAATAACAAAACGAGATAAAGACAGCCCAAAAAAGAGAACCACAGACCAGTATCTCTCATGAATATAAATGTAAACGTTCTCAACAAAATATTAGCTAACTGAATCCAACAATACATTAAAAAATCCAACACCACAAACAAGTGGGATTTATTCTCAGAATGAAAGGGTGGTTCAATATTTGCAAAACAATCAACGTGATACGTCATGTCAATAAGAGAAAGGATAGGGGCGCCTGGGTGGCTCAGTTGGTTAAGTGACTGCCTTCGGCTCAGGTCATGATCCTGGAGTCCCGGGATCGAGTCCCGCATCGGACTCCCTGCTCAGCAGGGAGTCTGCTTCTCCCTCTGATCCTCCCCCCTCTCATGGTCTCTCTGTCTCATTCTCTCAAATAAAATCTTTAAAAAAAAAAAAAGAAAAAAAAAAGAAAGGATAAAAAGTATATGATCATTTCAGTAGATGTAGAAAAAACATTTGATAAAGTATAACATCCATTCATGTAAAAAAAACCCTCTGCAATGTAGATTTAGAGAGAACATACCCCCAAAATAATAAAGGTCTTACACGAAAAATTCACAGCCGACATCATACTCAATAGTGAAAAACTGAGAGCTTCTCCCCTAAGGTCATCAACATGACAAGGATGTCCACTCTCAGCACTTTTTTTTTTTTTTTAAGATTTTATTTATTTATTTGACAGGGAGACACAGCGAGAGAGGGAACACAAGTAGGGGCAGAGGGAGAGGAGAAGCAGGCTTCCCGAGGAGCAGGGAGCCCGATGCGGGGCTCGATCCCAGGACACTGGGATCATGACCTGAGCCAAAGGCAGATGCTTAACGACTGAGCCACCCAGGCGCCCCAGCACTTTTATTCAGCATAGAAGTCCTAGCTACAGCCATTAAACAACATAAAGAAATAAAAGGCATCCAAACTGGGAAGGAAGAGTAAAACTCTATTTGCAGATAATATACTATATACATATATATATGGTATATATATATACTGTGTGTGTGCGTGTGTGTGTATGTGTATATATATATATATATATATATATACACACACACACACGCACACACACAGACTCCACCAAAAAACTGCTGGGACTGATAAATGAAGTCAGTAAAGTCACAGGATACAAAATTATTGTACAGAAATCTGCTGCATTCCTACACACTAATAATGAAGTGGCAGAAAGTGAAATTAAGAAAACAATCCCGGGGCGCCTGGGTGGTTCAGTCGTTAAGCGTCTGCCTTCGGCTCAGGTCATGATCTCAGGGTCCTGGGATCGAGCCCCGCATCGGGCTCCCTGTTTGGCGGGGGGCCTGCTTCTCCCTCTCCCTCTATTGTTCTCCCTGCTTGTGCTCTCTCGCTCTCTCTGTCAAATAAATAAATAAAATCTTTAACAAAAAAAAAAAAAAAAAAGAAAACAATCCCAATTACAACTGCACCAAAACCAAAAAAATACCTAGAAATAAGCTTAACCAAACAGGTGAAAGACCTGTACTTTGGAAACTATAAAACACCGATGAAAGAAATTCAAGATGACACAAAGAAGTGGAAAGACATTCCATGCTCATGGGTTGGAGGAACAAATACTATTAAAAGGTCTATATCCTTTAAAGTAATCTACAGATCAAATACCAACAGCATTTTTCACAGAACTAAAACGAACAATCTTAAAATTGTATGGAACCGCAGAAGACCTCAAATAGCCAAAGCAATCTTGAAAAAGAAAAACAAAACTAGGGGTATCACAATTCCAGATTTCCAGTTATATTATAAAACGGTAGTAATTAAAACAGTATGGTACTGGCATAAAAATAGACACACAGATCAACAGAATAGAATAGAAAACCCAGAAATGAACCCACAGTTATATGGTCAATCTTCAATGAAGGAGGAATCAATATGCAATGGGAAAAAGTTTCTTCAACAAATGGTATTGGGAAAACTGGACAGCTACATGCACAAAAAAAAAAGAAAGAAAAAAACAGGACCACCTTCTTACACCATACAGAAAAATAAATTCAAGATGGATTAAATGGGGCGCTTGGGTGGCATGGCTGGTTAAGCATCCAACTCTTGATCTCAGCTCAGGTTTTGATCTCAGGGTCGTGAGTTCAAGCCCTGCGCTGGGCTATATGCTGGGTGTGGAGCCTACTTAAAAATAAGTAAGTAAATAAATAAATAAACCCAAAAACAAACAAAAAAAAACAAGAACAAAAAACCCAAAATGGATTAAAACCTAAATATGAGACATGAAATCATAATAATCCTAGAAGAGAGCACAGGCAGTAATTTCTTCAACATCAGCCACAGCCACTTCTAGATACATCTCCTGAGGCAAGGGAAATAAAAGCAAAAATAAAGCAAAAAATTGGGACTTCATCAAAATAAAGATTTTCTGCACAGTGAAGGAAACAATCAACAAAACTAAAAGGCAACCTCCTGAATGGAAGAAGATATTTGCAAATGACATACCCAATAAAGGGTTAGTAGTATCCAAAATATATAAAGAATGGATACAACTTGGGGTGACTGGGTGGCTCAGTTAGTTAAGCATCTGACTCTTGATTTCGCTCAGGTCACGATCTCAGGGTTGTGAGATTAAGCCCGGCATCGGGCTCCGTGCTCAGAGGGGAGTCTCCTTCTCTGCTTCTCTCCCTCTCCTCCTGTGTGTGCAAATGCTGAATCCTTAAAAAAAAAAAAAAAAAAAAGAACTGATACAACTCAACACCCAGAAAACTAAATAATCCATGGGCAGAAGACATGAATAGACATTTCTCCAAAGAAGACATACAGATGGCCAACAAACACATGAAAGGATGCTGAACATCACTGATCATCAGGGAAATGCAAATCAAAACTACAAGGAGAGTGGGGCACCTAGGTGGCTCAGTTGGTTAAGCAGCTGGTTCTTGATTTCAGCCCAGGTAATGATCTCAGGGTCCTGGGATCGAGCTGCATCGGGCTCCCCGCTCATCGGGGAATCTGTTTGAGGATTCTCTCTCCCTCTCCCTCTGCCCCTCCCCCCACTCATATGTGTGCACACACTCTCTAAAATAAATCAATAAATCTTTTTTTTTTTTTTAAGATTTTATTTATTTGACAGAGAGAGACAGTGAGAGAGGGAACACAAGCAGGGGGAGTGGGAGAGGGAGAAGCAGGCTTCCCACTGAGCAGGGAGCCTGATGTGGGGCTTGATCCCAGGACCCTGAGCCGAAGGCAGACGCTTAATGGCTGAGCCACCCAGGTGCCCTAAATCAATAAATCTTAAAAAAAAAAAAACCAAAGAAACAATAAACAAAACAAAACAAAAAACCCTACAAGGAGATACCACCTCACACCTATCAGAATAGCTAAAATCAAAAATACAAGAAATAACAGGTGTTGGTGAGGATGTGGAGAAAAGGAACTCTTGTGCACTGTTGGTGGGAATGCAAATTGGTGCAGCCACTGTGGAAAACAGTGTGGAGGTTCCTCACAAAATTAAAAATAGAACTGCCCTAGGATCAAATAATCTCACTACTGGGTATTTACCCCCAAAATACAAATACACTAACTCAAAGGGATAAATGCACCCCTATGTTCACTGCAGCATTATTTATAATAGCCAAACTATGGAAGCAGCCCAAGTGCTCATTGACAGATAAATGGATAAAGAAGATGTGGTGTATATATAGATAATGAAATATTATTTGGCCATAAGAATGAAATCTTGCCATTTGCAATGCTTTGGAGGAGCTAGACAGTATTATGTTAAGTGAAATAAGTCAGTCAGAGAAAGACAAATATCGTATGATTTCACTCATATGTGGAATTTAAGAAACACAAAGAAGCAAAGGGAGAGAGAGAGAAACCAAGAAATAGAATCTTAACTATAGAAAACAAAGTGATGGTCACCAGAGGGGAGGTAGGTGGGGCGATGGGTGAAATAGGATTTGGGGAATAAAGAATATACTTATCATGATGAAAAAAGAGAAAAGGAAAAAAAAAAAAAACCAGAAGAAGATATAAGCACACACAAAAAAACCACAAAACCCAAAAACAAAGCTCAGGCCCCACAGATATTTTTCTCCAACCAGGACTGTGTGGTGAACATTAAGGAAGAAAGGCTTCAGAAATCTGGCTCATCTACACATTGGATAATCCCCATTGAGCACAACTGCTCCTTTACTTTTAGAAGTGCTTATTAAGCACCTGTTGCAGTACCAATGTGAGTCAAGGAGCCCTGGAACCCTCACTGTCCCCACAACAGAAGCCTCTATGTCAGCCATTGTCCTTTGCAGGTTCCTTCACTGTCCCTTCGATATTCAGAAGCTCTACTCATCCCTGAACTTTCTAACGAACATCAGTCTGTTAGCTACCTTGTGACAGACCTTAAATTCATTCTCCCTTTCTTCCCTAGTATTAGGGCATCAGCTGGACTTTGGAATCTCTCCTGCAGTCAGGTAGGGCCAGCTATGTAAACTCAGTTCAAGTCATGGGTCTCTTGGGTGTTGGCATTAAAACACTGGCTATGTCTTCCAGCACTCTTTTTCCTTTCCAAGGGCAGAAACATGGATATGGCAGTGACCCAGCTTTGACAATTCAACAGACAACATCCTGCAGAATGGTAGAGCAACAAGATGGAAAGAACCTGGAATGGAATACAGATACTTACCTGCTCTGAATTACCTTCTATCTCTGCATATTACATGAGAGAGAAATACATTTCTGTCTTGAATTAAAAAAAAAAAAAGTGGAGGGTGGGGATTCTAAAATTTTAATAAAAGGAAACTTCATTTAGAATGGAGTCAGGAGGCCAGCGGGGGGAGCTTTCACACCCTACCACTCCTCAGTTGCAAACCCAACAGGAAGAGAAAGGACCCACATTAGTATTCCAGCAGGAGGGAGGCTTTCCTTCTCCACCCCCACCCCAGCAAACAGTCCAGCCAATATGAGACCATCACAACTCAGCCAATGAAAAGCCACTATAGTTCAAGTTCCCAGTTTACTCCAATGGACCTATTTTGTTCATAATAGCCTTCCCAATATCCCCCTTTCCTCTATAAAAGAGCGTTTCTCTCTTTTGTTCTCTGGACTTGCCTATGGTTTTGCCATAGTTTGCTTGTCCTGCATTGCAATTCTCTGCTATTCCTGAATAAACCCATTTTTGCTAGTAAAGAACTGGCAGACTGATTGAGAGCATGCACTTGCAGGGGGGGAGAGGGTGGAGGAAAGGGAGAGAGAGAATCTTAAGCAGGCTCCATGCCCAGTGCAGAGTCCGATGTGGGGCTCGATCTCACAACCCTGAGATCATGACCTAAGCCAAAATCAAGAGTCCACACTTAACTGACTGAGCCACCCAGGTGCCCCTGGCAATTTTATTTTTAAGGGTAACAAAAACAAATACTATTCTGGAAAATCACCAAATGAAAAAGTAAGCAAAAATACAACACTAAATTGTTCCAGAAACAATGAAATCAAGGAACCTTCATTCAAAGTTCAACAAAGAGACAGAAAACAAAAAGGAACCAAAAAGGTTTTGGTGCTAAAGAATACAACGACTGAATTGAAGAATTCAACAGAGAGGGAGCTTCAACGACAGACTAGATCAAGCAGAAGAAAGAATATGAGAGCTTGAAGATAGATATTGGAAATTAGCTAATCAGAGGAGAAAAAAAGTGAAAAGAATGAAGAAGCCAGGCTACGGAACTTCTGGGACACCATCAATAAAAATAATATATGCATCATTATAGTCTCAGAAGGAAAAGGGAGGGAGAAAGGAGTGGAAAGCTTATATAAAGAAATAATGGCTGGAGGACTTCTGGGAAGGTGGTGGAATGGGAAGATCCTAAGCTCACCTTGTCCCATGCATACAACTGGATAATACCCACATCAGTGTAAATAGCCCAGAAAAATGACCCAAAGACTGGCAGAATAGACTCTCCACAGTTAAATGTAGAGAAGAGGCCACACCAAAGAGGGTAGGAAGGGTGGAGATGCAGTCAGAGCCACAAGACTGTGGAAGGGAGGAATGCCGTGGGCAAGGAGAAGGGAGAGAGACAGACACTCACTTTAGGCACCAGGAACCTGCACTAGGAAGATGAATCCCTGTAACACTGCTTTGAAAACCAGAGGGGACTAATTTTGCAAGTTCTTACAATCAGTGAGCTTAACATCTGGAACTTTAAAAATCATTGGGCTTGGCTGTGGGAGAGCTGGAGGTCAATGGAACCTGAGTCCCTACCCTTAAAGAAACAGCACGACAAATAGCCCTGTGTAGAGAAAAAGCACAGAGGCAGCAGATGGAAAAATGCCTAGAGTGTACAGAAAGGAGATTTACTTACTGGTCTCAGAGTATGTGTTGGAGCACTAGGGATCTTTTGGAGGGGCAGGAATCTTTAGGATACTTTTCCAGGAACAAAGGAGGTGGCAAGTGCCATTTACCTCCCCCATACCCGTAGCCTAGACACATGGACACCTGTAGGAATCAATGCAGTGCTAATACATTCCACTTAGCTTGCTAACAGTGCATCCCCCTCCTTCTACAGACCTGCCCCCTCCAACCCTGCAGGTCCCTTCCTGTAGCAGACCAGTGCAGACCTTGCTGGCACCATGCCCCACCACCTCTTTCTCCTGAGGACTGGTCCCCTCCAGCCCTGTGGCAGTTTTCTAAAGTGGCTCCAGGTCCCTTCCCACAAGAGACCTACACAAACCTTGCTAACGCTACGCCCCTGCCCCCTGTATTCTCCTGAAGACTGAGACCCCTCCAAAATGCCCTTGGCCAGGGCCCACCTGAAGCAAAGCCATAAACATGGCAGTGTGCAAGCAGCCCTGATAGGGACCAGCACAATTCCAAAGTGACTTTTGTCCTGGGGTAAGGGGAAGATAACCAGACACACCAGTCCTACTGAAGCCCCAGTAGTGGGCTGGGGCAGACATCGGGTTTGACTACAGGCCCTGCCCATCAATGAAAGCTTCTCAGGCGACAACACAGAGGAAGTGCTCTGTATTTTGCTGCTATTGCATCTCTGGCAAACACCGGGTCTGACTCAAATCAAGGCGGCCCCAGACTGGCCCACTTATAACACATGAACAAAACTGTGCCCCCAAAAGGCAAAGAGAGCCATTGCAGATGACTGGTCTGAAGGCAAACACTGCTCAGCCACAGCAGTAGGATGCATACAACACACATAAGAGACACCCCCGAAGTGCCACGTGAACAGGGGGACATTGCACGGCAGGGCACTACAGAACCTCTTCTTCATTAAGTCCATTACTTTCAAGAGCAGGAGAGGTAGCTGACTTTCCTAAGACACAGAAACAGAGGAAAAAAAAAAAACAGACACAGAGAGTTAGAGGAAATGAACAGACAGATGAATATATCCCAAATTAAAGAACAAGACAAAATCACAGCAAGAGAGCTAAACAAAACAGATAATACACCTGACAGAGAACTTAAAATCATCATCATAAAGATACTCATTGGACTTGAGAAAAGAGTGGAGCACCTCAGTGAGACCCTCAACAAAGAGATAGAAAACATAAAAAAGAACCAAACAGAAATGAAGAACTCAATATATGAAACTAAAAGTACATTAAATGGAATAAATAGTAGACTAGAAGGAGCAGAAGAACGGATCACTGACCTGAAGAACAGATAATGGAAAGCCATCAAGCTGAATTGGAGAGAGAGAAAAAAATGTAAACAGACTTAGGGAACTTGGTGACATCATCAGTGTTATAACATTCACATTATAGAGATTCTGGAAGGAGAGGAGAGAGAAAAGGGGCAGAAAATTTATTTGAAGAAATAACAGCCAAATTGAGGAAGGAAACAGAAATCCAGATCCAAGAGGTGTAGAGAGCCCCCAACAAAATCAACCCAAGGAGGTCCACATCAAGACACACAGTAATTAAAATGGCAAAAAGTAGAATTTTAATTTTATGCCATTTGGGTTTACAGAAGATTTCACAAGAATGCTCTATTTTTGGATAGCGGACAAAACCTGTATATATACAATGGAATATTATTTAGCAATGAGAAAGAAGGTCATCTACCATTTGTGACAACATGGTTGGATCTTGAGGGCGTTATGCTAACTGAACTAATTTAGACAAAGAAAGGCAAATATGGTATCATTTATACGTGAAGTCTAAATCACCCAAACTCATAGAAACAGAATACTTGTGGTTACTAGGATGTGAGGGAGGCTGGGGAAATGGGGAGATTGGTCAAAGGGTACAAACTTCCAATAAGATGATTAACAATTTTAATTTTGGTTATCTAATGTATAGTACGGTAATTATAGTTAACAAAACTGTATTATATACTTTAAATTTGCTAACTGACTAGATCTTAAATGTTCTCACCGTTAAAAAAAATGGTATTTGTGTGACATGATGGAGGTGCTAGCTAACACTATTGTGGTAATCATTTTGCAATACATTAAGTGTATCAAATCAACACATTGTATACCTTAAGCTTATACAGTGTGATATGTCAATTATATCTCAATAAAGTGGTAGAAAATTCTTTAGGAAATATTACAAAAGAAAAAAATAAAAATTTAAAAGGAGGCATTGACATCTGTAAAACTTAAATTATACAGAAAGTTCAATGTATTACCATATGTTTTAATATTTAAACCTTTGATGAAATACAAGATACGGGGAAAATATAAATTATCAAAGAAACTACTACTCCTCTACTACCCAAGAATAATAGCTGGAGTGTGTTAAGTTATTGGGTGCTTAGGTGTTCTAGATACCAACTGCATACATGGTGCTGTGTTAATTTGTCTTTTCTAATTTAGTCTTCACAATAAATTAGAAATTGGAACTAGTATTATGCTATTTTACAAATGAAAAAATTGAGGCTCAGGTAGATTAGGCAATTTGCCCACAGTCACATAGACAGTAAGCATGAATCTAAAAAGTTATCAAAGGGCACCTGGCTGGCTCAGATGGTTAAGCGTCTGCCTTCGGCTCAGGTCATGATCCCAGGGTCCTGGGATCGAGCCCCACATTGGGCTCCTGGCTCAGCCGGGAGCCTGCTTCTTCCTCTCCCTCTGCCTCTCTCCCTACTCATGCTTTCTCTCTCTCTCTCTCTCTGTATCTCTGTGTCTCAAATGAATAAATAAAATCTTTAAAATAAATAAATAAATAAATAAATAAATAAAAAGTTATCAAAAATTAACTCCCCTAGGATTCCAGGACCAGAAGATTGTACTAGTATTTTCTTTTAAACTTTCTAATCCCCTGCCCCCAAATAAATAATGGAAAGTTACAGGAGGAAAAAAACCATAAAAACAAATGGAAAACCACCTAATTCACTTTATTTAGCATAAATTGGATACCAAAATCTGATATAGGTATCACACATTTAACAAAAACAAAACTAAACTATAGACCACTATTTCCCAATCTGTTTTCCACATCAAAGCTATCACTATTGAAATGTACCAAAATCTTTTTCTGATAATAACCCTTGAAAAATCTAGTAATAAAGCATGCTTCCTCAACATAATAAGGATTATCTATCTTAAGCCAATAGTCAATATAATCCTTAATATAAATTTTAGAGACATTTGCACTGAAATCAGAAACAAAACATACATGCCCACTCTCATCACTATACCACTGGGTGTGAAAATCTAATTAAAATAAATAGAACGTGAAATAAAATCAACAGAAAATAGATCACAAAATATTTGCAGACAAATTTCTTCATGAAAAACCCAAGACTCAAAAAAATAAATTTTATAAATAATACAATAATTCAGCAATACAACTGGACTCAAACATTTTGAGACCATAATTACTGGTTAAAGAAATAGTAGAAAACATGGATTTAATTCACAATTTAAAAGAAGCAAATCATGTAAAAATCTGTGTAATTAACATTTACTAAGCATTTCTTATATGCCAGGCAGTTTTTAATTTTGGAGTACAGAAGTGAACCAACTAGACTAAGTTGCCTACATTCATGAAATACAAGTGTGAAACTTAACATAGAGGCAGCTACATAGGTTGTGTAGAGAATCATACCTGATGACTTGAATAAAAAGATATACAACATTTTTGAATGAAAATATGAAATACTGAAAACATGTCAATTTTTACAAAATTCAACAACTAAAACAGAATTTCAATCATTTTGGCTAAAATTACATTATAGTTGTTGAACACTTGCAAAGTGATGTAATTTACCTGGGGGAAAAAATGAAAAGAAAAACAGAACAGAAAGGAACTACTTAAGAAGACTTTGGAAAAAAAAAACCAAAACAAAACAGGATATACCACCAGACAGCAGAACATTATCATATAAAAGTATGTAATTAAAAATCACAATAATTAAATCTTTACAGTTTTGTCACAAAAACAGAGGCTAATAATGGACCAGAATAGGTAGCTAGAAACAAACTGGCAAATTTAAGAATTAAACCCAAGATTAAAAAAAAGTGTCACTTAAAAATCTCATCTCATATGATACATCAAAATAATTAGGGATGGATTAAATAGTTATGTGAAAAAGAAGACAGACCACACAAACCAGAAGGAAATACAAGTATATATTTGACTTTTGGATGGAAATTATATCAATAAAAAAACAGATCACAAAAGAAAAAGTTGGACTAGTTAAACCTGACAAAATTGTGCACATCAAAAACCATTATAAGCACAGTTAAAAATCAAGTCAGAAATGTGGAAAATCCACCATAACTACAACTAAACAATGGTTAGCATCTGTACTACAAAAGGTGCTTGTAGAAATAAGGAAAGACTAATAGTTCAATAGAAAAATTTGCAAAGACTACTGACAATTTATAGAAGAGTAAATATAAAACAATGATAAATATGTGAAAAAAAATCATACCAGTAAATCAAAGAAAACTAAAATATTTTTTGCTGAATTAGAAATTAATTATATGCAACTGATGAATCACTAAATTCAATCTCTGAAACTGATAATACTATGTTAACTGAATTTAAATAAAAAATTTAAAACAAGAAAATATTTAAAAGCTCAAGAATAATGAATGCTGAGAAGGTCCAATGCGACAGAAACTTTCAGAAACTGCTGATGGAGTATAGATTGGTATGCTCTTTTTGGAAAGTAACTGGGCACTGTGTATCAGGATTTTCAACATGTTCATAACCATTGAACAGGTATTCCATTTCTAGAAATAGTCAGAAATGTTTACAGAGTGATATATCAATATAACAGTAAAAATGTTATAAAATCCAAAAGTGCTGAAATAATCTAAATGCCCAACAGAAAGGGAATGGCTGGGTAAAATCAAAGTACATCTAAATGATTAAATTTTATATAGCAATTAAAAATACCATTTACAATATTTTAAGAAGTACAAAAATATTAATATAATGCTAAACAGATGGGAGGAAAAGATGGCGGAGGAGTAGGGGACCCTATTCCAACCGGTCCCCTGAACTGAGCTGTGTATCTACCAGAGCAGTCTGAACACCCACGAAATCAGTCTGAGATGTAAGAAAATATATCTGGATCTCTACAAACAGAATATGGCAAGCAGTTGGTGTCAAGGTACGAAGTAGGGAGGTGTGATTCCGTGGGCATATATCGGAGGATAAATGAAAGGGGGAGGGAGCTGAGCCATCGGGATACTACACCGCCAGTGAGCGATGGCCTCCTGCACTGGGGACCGGGCACAGGCTCGCAGATGGGTAGCGACGGGGAAAGGACTTTAGGGCAGCCCCCTGGACTGAAACCAGAGCGGCTGGGCCACGTGTGTGAACTGGGGGCAGCTGGCGGTTTTATAAGCACAAAGGGCAGAAATGTGCCCTGACCTGGAGGCAAGGACTGGGAGCGCTGCTGAGGGGCACACAACCCAGGACGCTGCAGTTTTTTAGCAGCACAGAGAGAAACGGAGAGGATGTAGACTGGAGAGCTCACTGAAGAACAGACTGCGATCTCTCTGCTCTGAGGCAGAGGGTTGGAAGCCATCTCTTCTGCTCTGACTCTCGGAAGAGACGCGGAAAGCCTCCAGGGAAAGCCACAAGAAAAAAAAAGCCCCCCAAAACCGATTTTCACTGAGCCCATCCCCCCGCAAAGGGAGCAGGGCAATTCTGCCCAAACAGGGTTGCCTGAGTAACAGCGCAGCAGGCCCCCCCCCAGAAGGCTGGGAGAACAAGAGGCCAACAACCCTAAGGTCCCTATGAACAGGTGCATCTTGCTTGGGTTGTGGTAATTTGGACACTGTACATTCCCTCAACCACCCCTCAACAAAATGACTAGGAGGAGGAACCCCCAAAACAGGAAAGACTCAGAGACTGTGACTTCTGCCACAGATTTATAAATGGATACAGATATAACCAAGATGCTGGAAATGGACTTCAGGGTAACAGTTATGAAGACGATGGCTAGAATGGAGAAATCGATTAATGGCAGAAATGAAAGCTGAACTGGCAGAACTTAAAAATGCTATCAATGAGATCCAATCTAATCTAGATACTCTAACAGCTAGGGTAAACAAGGCAGAAGAACGAATTAGTGATCCAGAAGACAAATTGATAGAAAAGAAGGAAAAAGGAGGCCTGGGAGAAACAGCTTAAAATCCATGAAAACAGAATTAGAGAAATAAGTGATGCCATGAAACGTTCCAATGTCAGAATTATTTGGATCCCTGGGGGAGTGGAGAGAGAGACAGGACGAGATGATATAGCTGAGCAAATCGTAGCTGAGAACTTCCCTAATCTAGGGAATGAAACAAGCATTCGTGTCCTAGAGGCAGAGAGGACCCCTCTCGAGATCAAGGAAAACAGACCAATGCCCTGGCATGTAATAGTAAAACTTGCAAATCTTAGAACCAAGGAAACCATCTTAAGGGCAGGTAGGGGGAAGAGATTCCTTAGATACAGAGGGAGGAACATCAGAATAACATCAGACCTATCCACAGAGACCTGGTAAGCCAGAAAGGGCTGGCAAGACATATTCAGGGTACTAATTGAGAAGAACATGCAGCCAAGAATACTTTATCTGGCAAAGCTGTCATTCAGAATGGATGGAGAGATGCAGAGCTTCCAAGACCGGCAGAAACTGAAAGAATGTGTGACCGCTAAGCCAGCCCTGCAAGAAATATTAAGGGGGTTTCTATTAAAGGAAAAAAGACCCCAAGAGTGATACAGAATAGAAATTTAGAGAGACAATCTATAGAAACAAGGACTTCACAGGCAACATGATGACAATACATATCTTTCAATAATCACTCTAAACATGAACAGCCTAAATGCCCTCGTAAAATGGCACAGGGTTGCAGACTGGATAAAAAGACAGGACCTATCCATATGCTGCCTATAAGAGACTCATTTTGAACCTAAAGATATATCCAGACTGGAAGTGAAGGGATGGAGATCCATCTTCCATGCCAATAGACCTCAAAAGAAAGCTGGGGTAGGAATTCTTACATCAGACAAATTAGATTTTTTTTTTTTTTTAAAGATTTTATTTATTTATTTGAGAGAGAGAGAATGAGAGACAGAGAGCATGAGAGGGAGGAGGGTCAGAGGGAGAAGCAGACTCCCTGCCGAGCAGGGAGCCCGATGCGGGACTTGATCCCGGGACTCCAGGATCATGACCTGAGCCGAAGGCCGTCGCTTAACCAACTGAGCCACCCAGGCGTCCCCAGACAAATTAGATTTTAAGCTAAAGACTGTAGTTAGAGACACAGAAGGACACTATATCATCTTAAAGGGTCTATCCAACAAGAAGATCTAACAATTGTAAATATCTACGCCCCCAACATGGGAGCAGCCAAATACATAAGCCAACTGTTAACCAAAATAGGCATATTGACAATAATACATTAATTGTAGGAGACCTCAATACTCCACTCTCAGCAACAGACAGATCATCCAAGCAGAAAATCAACAAAGAAACAAGAGGTTTGAATGACGCGCTGGACCAAATGGACCTCATAGATATATACAGAACATTCTACCCTAAAACAACAGAATACTCATTCTTCTCGAGCGCACATGGAACTTTCTCCAGAATAGAACACATACTGGGTCACAAATCAGGTCTCAACCAATACCAAAAGACTGAGATTATTCCCTGCATATTCTCAGACCATAATGCTTTAAAACTGGAACTCAATCCCCAAAAAAAATTTGGAAGAAATTCAAACACTTGGAAGCTAAAGACCACTCTGCTCAAGAATGTTTGGGTCAACCAGGAAATCAAAGAAGAACTTAAACAATTCATGGAAACCAACGAAAACAAAAACACATCGGTCCAAAATCTATGGGATACCGCAAAGGCGGTCCTAAGGGGAAAATACGTAGCCATCCAAGCCTCACTTAAAAAAATAGAAAAATCCCAAATTCACCAAGCAACTTTACACCTTAAAGAACTGGAGAAAAAGCAACAAACAATGCCTAAGCCATGCATTAGAAGAGAAATAATTAAGATTAGAGCAGAGATCAATGAATTAGAAACCAGAAACACAGTAGATGAGATCAACAAAACTAAAAGCTGGTTCTTTGAAGGAATTAATAAGACCGATAAACCACTGGCCAGACTTATCCAAAACAAAAGAGAAAGGACCCAAACTAATAAAATTATGAATGAAAGGGGAGAGACCACGACTAACACCAAGGAAATAGAAACAATTACTAGAAATTATTATCAACAACTATATGCCAATAAATTAAGCAACTTGGAAGAAACGGATGCCTTCCTGGAAACCTATAAACTACCAAGACTGAAACAGGAAGAAACCTGAATAGGCCAGTAACCAGGAACGAGATTGAAGCAGTGATCAAAAACCTCCCAAAAAAACAAGAGTCCAGGGCCTGATGGATTCCCTGGAGAATTCTACTGAACATTCAAAGAAGAAATAATACCTATTCTCCTGAAGCTGTTTCAAAAAACAGAAGCAGAAGGAAAGCTTCCAGACTCATTCTATGAGGCCAGCATTACCTTAATCCCCAAACCAGGCAAAGACCCCATCAAAAAGGAGAATTTCAGACCGATATCCCTGATGAATGTGGATTCCAAAATTCTCAACAAAATCCTAGCTAATAGAATCCAACAATACATTAAAAGGATCATCCACCACAACCAAGTGGGATTTATCCCTGGGATGCAAGGGTGGTTCAACATTTGCAAATTAATCAATGTAATAGAACACATTAATAAGAGGAGAGAGAAGAACCATATGGTCCACTCAATTAATGCAGAAAAAGTATTTGACAAAATACAGCATCCTTTCTTGATTAAAACTCTTCAGAGTATAGGGATAGAGGGAACATTCCTCAATTTCATAAAATCCATCTATGAAAAACCCACACTGAATATCCTCAATGGGGAAAGCTGAGAGCCTTTCCCTTAAGATCAGGAACACAACAAGGATGCCCACTCTCACCACTATTGTTCAACATAGTACTAGAAGTCCTAGCAACAGCAATCAGACAACAAAAAGAAATAAAAGGTATTCAAATTGGCAAAGAAGTCAAACCCTCTCTCTTCACAGATGATACTTTTTGTGGAAAATCTGAAAGACTCCACCCCCAAATTACTAGAACTCATACAGCAATTCAGTAACGTGGCAGGATACAAAAATCAATGCACAGAAATCAGTTGCTTTCTTATACACTAACAATGCAACTGGAGAAAGAAATTAGAGAATCGATTCCATTTACAATAGCACCAAAATCCGTAAGATACCTCGGAATAAACCTAACCAAAGAGGTAAAGGATCTACATTCTAGGAACTACAGAACACTCATGAAAGAAATTGAAGGAGACACAAAAAGATGGAAAAACATTCCATGCTCATGGATCGGAAGAATAAACATTGTTAAAATGTCCTTGCTGCCCAGAGCAATGTATACCTTCAATGTCATCCTGATCAAAATTCCAATGACATTTTTCCAAGTGCTGAAACAAACAATCCTAAAATTTGTATGGAATCAGAAAAGACCCTGAATTGCCAAGGAAATGTTGAAAAAGAAAAACAAAGCTGGGGCATCACGTTGCCTGATTTCAAGCTATATTACAATGCCATGATCACCAAGACAGCATGGTACCGACACAAAAACAGACACAGAGACCAATGGAACAGAATAGAGAGCCCAGATATGGACCCTTAACTCTATGGTCAAATAATCTTTGACAAAGCAGCAAAAAATATGCAATGGAAAAAAGACAGTCTCTTCAATAAATGGTGCTGGGAAAATTGGGCAGCCACATGCAGAAGAATGAAACTCGACCATTCTCTAACACCATACACAAAGATAAACTCAAAATGGATGAAAGACCTCAGGGTGAGACAGGAATCCATCAAAATCCTAGAGGAGAACATAGGCAGTAACCTCTTCGACATCGGCCACCACAACTTCTTTCATGATACATCTCCAAAGGCAAGGGAAACAAAAGTGAAAATGAACTTTTGGGACTTCATCAAGATAAAAAGCTTCTGCACAGCCAAGGAAACAGTCAACAAAACAAAGAGGTAACCCATAGAATGGGAGAAGATATCTGCAAATGACACTATAGACAAAGGGCTGATATCCAAGATCTATAAAGAACTTCTCAAACTCAACACCCAAAAAACAAATAATCAAGTCAAAAAATGGGCAGAAGACATGAACAGACACTTCTCCAAAGACAACATACAAATGGCTAACAGGCACATGAAAAAGTGTTCATCATCATTAGCCATCAGGGAAATTCAAATCAAAACCACACTGAGATACCACCTTACACCAGTTAGAATGGCAAAAATTGCCAAGGCAAGAAACAACCAATGTTGAAGAGATTGTGGAGAAAGGGAAACCCACTTACACTGTTGGTGGGAATGCAAGTTGGTACAGCCACTTTGGAAAACAGTGTGGAGGTTCCTCAAAAAATTAAAAATAGAGCTACCCTATGACCCAGCAATTGCACTCCTGGGTATTTACCGCAAAGACACAGATGTAGTGAAAAGAAGGGCCATATGCACCCCAATGTTCATAGCAGCAACGTCTGCAGTAGCCAAACTATGGAAAGAGCTGAGATGCCCTTCAACGGACGAATGGATAAAGAAGATGTGGTCCATATATACAATGGAGTATTACTCAGCCATCAGAAAGGATGAATACCCAACTTTTATATCAACATGGATGGGACTGGAGGGGATTATGCTAAGTGAATTAAGTCAAGCAGAGAAAGTCAATTATCATATGGTTTCACCTATTTGTGGAACATAAGGAATAGCATGGAGGACATTAGGAGAAGGAAGGGAAAAATGAAGAGGGGGAAATCGGAGGGGGAGTTGAACCATGAGAGACTATGGACTCCGGGAAACAAATTGAGGGTTTTAGAGGGGAGGGGTGCAGGTGGATGGGTTAGCCAGGTGATGGGTATTAAGGAGGGCATGTACTGCATGGAGCACTGGGTGTTACATGAAAACAATGAATCATGGAACACTACATCAAAAATAATGATCTACTGTATGGTGACGAATGTAACATAATAAAATAAATTAAATTAAAAAAATATATAATGCTAAATAGGGAAAAAGATAAAAACTAGGGAAAATACTTAAAAATGTTACTATTTTTGGGGCGCCTGGGTGGCTCAGTCATTACACACCTGCCTTCAGCTCAGGTCATGATCCCAGGGTCCTGGGATTGAGCCCCGCATCGGGCTCCCTGCTCCGCGGGAAGCCTGCTTCTCCCTCTCCCACTCCCCCTGCTTGTGTTCCCTCTCTCGCTGTGTCTCTCTGTCAAATAAATAAAATCTTAAAAAAAAAAAAGTTACTATTTTTTATTATTTATTAAAAATGTTACTATCTCTTAGTAACCGAGTTATTCTTATGCTTTTCTTCAATTCCAAAAATTTTTTATAATAAAAATATATTGGTTATTTTTAGGGGGGAACCTCTTAAAAATTAGGTTTTATCTACTTAGGAAGTCAGACATCATAATCCATCACATGTAAAACTGGCTGACTCGGTTAAAATTTAACAAGAATGGTTTTACAGTGTATTTATCACATGGGAAACAAAATACCTGAATTTTATGGAATCTTAGCTTTAAGTATAGGAGATGTTGGTCTAGTAAGGCCATCTTCCTACTGTAAGTCACTTAAAAAAGTCACTTAGGGGCTGAAGTAATGCAGCCTATTATTTCTGCAATTTCAGTACACATAGTCAGCATGGCTTATCATGGTGCCTGGCAGTATGCTGCATTAAAATGCATTTTTTCTAGTATTATGTTAAGTAACAAATACAACCTAACCTATCATAATAATGGTAACATTCTGACAGCAGTTTTAATCTATACTATGGTATGTTATCCCTGGAGAATTAATTATTAGAACAGCATACAGATCTTCCCTCACTTATGATGGGGTTATGTCCCAATAAACCCACTGTAAATTGAAAGTATCAGTAAGTTGAAAATGCATTTAGTACACCTAACCTACTTAACATCATAGCTTAGCCTAGCCTACCTTAAATAAGCTGAGAACATGTATATTAGGCTAAGTTGGGCAAAATCATCTAACACAAAGCCTATTTTATATAAAATATTGAATACATGTAATTTGTTGACTACTATACCGACAGTGACAAACAGAATGGTTTGAAGTATACTAGCTGTTTACTCACATGGTCACATGGCTGCCTGGGAGTGTATGAGAGAGAATTGTACAGCAGTGTATTGCTAGGCAGGGTGAAAAGAGATAAAAATTCAAAATTTGAGGGCGCCTGGGTGGCTCAGTTGGTTAAGCGACTGCCTTCGGCTCAGGTCATGATCCTGGAGTCCTGGGATCGAGTCCCGCATCGGGCTCCCTGCTCAGCAGGGAGTCTGCTTCTCCCTCTGACCCTCCCCGCCTCATGCTCTATCTCATTCTCTCTCTCAAATAAATAAAATCTTAAAAAAAAAAAAGCCAAAAAAAAAATAATTCAAAATTTGAAGTACAGTTTCTACTGAATACATATCTCTTTTGCACCATCTTAAAATAAAAAAATCCCAAGTCAAACCATTATGAGTTGGGGACTGTCAGTATAAAGCTGGCCAAAACCTGCATTATTCTATCTTATGAAAAAATATGATCTTGAAAAGTACAGTTTCAATAATAAATAATTTCACTATAAAAGTATCCACAGAGTAGTCATCTTACATTACCAATTCGAAGCATTAATGTTTTTGGAGAAAAACTGCTAACTCATGTACTTTTTTTTTCCACCTGAAGATTTACTTAAACATTTAAGAAACACTAATTTGTGGAGCTGGGGGTGACTTCTTCCTTTTATTGTGTAAATGCTCCCAAGACAATAACTAATTTAAACATATAAGCTAATAATTTAAATCAGGTAACATCCCTACCATGATCTTGTTTAATTGATAAAACTGTTCTGTTTCTTCAATACTGGCTTTATTTTATTTATTTTTTAAAATATTCTATTTATTTATGAGAGAGAGAGAGAGAGATGGCAGGAGCGGGAGGAGGGGCAGAGGGAGACGAGAAGCAGATTCCCTGCTAAGCAGGGAGCCCAACGCGCGGATGGGGCTTGATCCCAGGACCCTGGGATCATGACCTGACCTGAAGGCAGACACCTTACCAGACACCCTTGAATATTGGCTTTAAAACTTCGGTGAAGTGTCATAAACCACTTTTAAGATAGTAACAAAATAAAAGCATTTTTTCTTGTCTTTAGACATATCCTATGAAGCCTTTATTGAATATGCAGATACCTGTTTGTCCAACAGAATGATGGTGAGTGTGAGAATGCCCATGTGTACATGGTGTGTTAGTGTGTGAATGTGTGGTCAAAAGAAATGTTATATTTGGGTAAGAATTAAAAAGATCATTAGAGGTTGGTTGCACTAAGTAATGTACAGAATCGCTGAATCACTTTATCATACACCTGAAACAAATATAACACTATGTTAACTATACTGGAATTAAAATAAATAAATAGCATCTCTCCTACAAAAAAAAAAAAAAAAAAACCTCATTAACTTACTTTTTAAAATGACCACTAGTTTACAGTTTCAAATACTTAAAAATACTCTAGGAATAAAAAAAATGAACCACACCTTTAATGAGCACCTTATCCTTGCAATTAGTTACTGTAATGTATGGAAGTACTGAGACAGAAAATACAATTTGTAGTAACAGTGGGATTAAGTTTCAGGTACTTACTGAGACTCAACTTGCTGTTTAATTTCTTGCCATTCCCCATATGGGTTTGACTTTTTATGAGCTTTGGATTTTTCTTCATTTGGACCTGATGAATTTTGGTCTTGGATATTTTTTTCTTTCTGTGTTTCTGGTTCAATTCCTTTATCACTATTTTTATTTTTTTCCTGAAATGTCAAAGTCAAGAAATAACATACTTCAAGCAAAACTACAAGGACACAATTTAACATAATCTTATTGATTTATAAATAATAATACATTAACTCAACATTTTTAATTGCACATAACACAAAAAATATACATAAAAGAATTTTAATGCTTGATTAAGTTTTTTATTATGTCAAATGTTAAGATACCATGGGCCAAGGCTGGTTTTTAAAATAATCTAATATGAGGGGCGCCTGGGTGGCTCAGTCGTTAAGCGTCTTGCCTTCGGCTCAGGTCATGATCCCAGGGTCGTGGGATCGAGCCCCGCATCGGGCTCCCTGCTCTGCAGGAAGCTTGCTTCTCCCTCTCCCACTCCCCTTGCTTGTGTTCCCTCTCTCACTGTGTCTCTCTCTGTTAAATAAATAAATAAAAAATCTTAAAAAAAAAAAAACCCTAATATTATTCTATTAATATTCTACAATTTTTAAAATATTTATTTATCTGACACAGAAAGAGCACAAGCAGGTGGAGTAGCAGGCAGAGGGAGAGGAAGAAGCAGGCTTCCTGCTGAGCAGGGAGCCCGATGTGGGGCTCGATCCTAGGACCCTGGGATCATGACCTGAGCCAAAAGCAGATGCTTAACCGACTGTGTCACCCAGGCACCCCAATGTTCTACAATTAAGACATAAACTGGCCTTTTTTATCCTCTCTTCTCCTCTTTTCTGCCTTCTCTCCTTACTTATATATCCAATAGTGATCTCCCCTTATACTGTGTCTTTTCTGAATTTAATGCCACGTCATTAGACCCTAATACACTATCTACTTAAAGAATTCCCTCAATCTATCAGTCTTAACTGAACTCTGCCTTCACATCGAGGTGACCGCCAAAGCCTCAATGGAATATGTAACTGGTAACTATGTGAAATGAGAAAAAGACACACCCTTGATGTAGAAGCAAGTCCCATGATGCCCTTGGCTAGAGCTAGAATTTTTATGGCACCCCTTCATCTGGGAAAACAAAGCTCTATCATCCAGTTAAGCAAATAAACCATACACTAGATTTCAGTCTATTTGCAAAATGCACAACCGTGGGTGGCAGTCCTAGGACACTGTTCTGTCTGTAATTCTTTGAATGGATATTAACTCATTGCCTCATACTGTTCCATCATAAAACTAGGAGGCAGTATCCACTTTCTCTTAGCATTCTGGACTATTTCCAGGCTGTGACTTTTTTTTAAAGAAAAGATTTTTGTTGTGATTATAATGTATGTTTTGATTCTAATGCAATGTACTAAATGCCTCCTCCTCTGAGGTTCATACCACCTCTATACAGTTCTCTCCCATGCTTCCTTACACCATAATGACTTTTGGCCACTACTCCATATTCACTGATGACTTTAACCATGTTCTTTCTATTCAAACTCATCATCCTGGACCTTAAAAATTCCCTAGCCTGTTCTGTGAGCTTCACAATCAAGGACTTTGGCCTTCAACTATATTTCAGCCACTTAATGTTATATAAGATATTTTCCCTCACATATAGCACATAGTAGTATTCAAATACTAAATCCTTACATCAATGTACTTTTTAATTTGAACTGTATCATCACTCAAAAATGACCTACCTGTAAATTTTAGAACTCCAAAAGCACCCCACCTTTAACCACAGTTAAGTTTTTCTTCTGGCTTTCTGGCTTCCTTACTTCTAATATACCTCCTGTCCAACCTTGTTACCATCTCTAATGCCTTAACTTCTCCTTGTGCTCGGAGTTTGTTGACCTTGTCTAGATTTTACATCATTACAGAGCTTTACATCCACAGGGAATCGTTTTACTTTTTATCTTATTTTATCAACATGGTAAGTGTACTCTTTAATCCCCATCACCTATTTCACCCATCCGCCACCCACCTTCCCTCTGGTAACCATCAGTTTGTTCTCTACAGTTAAAGGTCTGTTTCTTAGTTTAAATAGTAAAGGTCTGTTTCTTGGTTTATTTCTCCCTCTCTTTTTCCCCTTTGCTGGTTTATTTAGTTTCTTAAATTCCGCACAAGTGAGATCATATGGTATTTATCTTTCTCTGACTTATTTCACTTAGCATTATACTCTGAGCTCCATTCATGTCATTGCAAAGGGCAAGATTTCATTCCTTTTTTATGGCTGAATAATATCCCACCGTATATACATATACCACATCTTTATTCATCTATCAGTGAGCATTTGGGCTGCTTCCATAGTTTGGCTATTCTAAATAATGCTGCAGTAAACACAGGGGTGCATATATCCCTCTTTGTGTTTTTATATTTTTGGGGTAAATACCCAGTAGTGCTGGATCCTAGGGCAGTTCTATTTTTAACTTTGTGAGGAACCTCCATACTGTTTTCCACAGCGTCTACACCAGTTTGTGTTCCCACCAACAGTGTGTGAGAGGGTTCCTTTTTCCCAATTCCTTGCCAACACCCATTGTTTCTTGTTTTAGATTTTAGCCATTCTGACAGGTATGAGGTGATTATTTCCTTGTAGTTTTGATTTGCATTTTCCTGATGATTAGTGATGCTGAGCACAGATTTTACATCCTTCATTAAAGAGCTCCAGGTCCACGTGGAATTACTTTATAAACATTTTTTTTGCTAGCACCCTTAAATATCTTTGTTCCTGTTTGTCTCTTGTGTGGGGCCTAAACACCTCCAACACAGACCTATCCAATCATTGCTCTGTCAAATGTTACATGGGAAAAAAAAAAATCACACAACCAGACTTCAAGTTATATTACAAAGCTGAAGTAATCAAAACAGTATGGGCGGCGCCTAGGTGGCTCAGTCATTAAGCGTCTGCCTTCAGCTCAGGTCATGATCCCAGGGTCCTGGGATCGAGCCCCGCACTGGGCTCCCTGCTCCACCGGAAGCCTGCTTCTCCCTCTCCCACTCCCCCTGCTTGTGTTCCCTCTCTTGCTGTGTCTCTCTCTGTCAAATAAATAAATGAATAAATCTTTAAAAAAAAAAAACAAAACAGTATGGTACTTTTTTATGCCTGAATAATATTCCACTGTATATACATACACCACATCTTTATATATTCATCTATCAGTGAGCATTTGGGCTGCAAATGCTCACTGAAATAGGCATATAGATCCATGGAACAGAACAGAAACCCAGAAATGAACCCACAATTTTATGGTCAATTAATCTTTGACAAAACAGGAAAGAATATACAACAGGAAAAAGACCACCCTCAACAAATGGTATTGGGAAAACTGGACAGCTATATGCAAAAGAATGAAACTGGACCACTTTCTTATACCATACACACAAATAAATTCAAAATGGATTAAAGACCTAAATGTGAGACCTGAAACCATAAATCCTAGAAGAAAGCACAGGTAGTAAGGTCTCTAACATTGGCTGTAGCAACATTTTTCTAGATATGTCTCCTGAGGGAAGGGAAATAAAAGCAAAAATAAACTATTGGGACTACATCAAAATAAAAAGCTTCTGCACAGCAAAGGAAACAATCAACAAAACTAAAAGGCCACCTATTGAATGGGAGAAGAGATTTTGCAAATGACATAGCCAATAAAGGGTTAGTATCTAAAATATACAAAAAACTTATACAAACCAACACCCAAACAACAAAGAATCCAATTAAATGGGCAGAAGACATGAACAGACATTTTTGCAAAGACATACAGATGACCAACACATGAAAAGATACTCAGTATCACTGATCATCAGGGAAATGCAAATCAAAACTACAAGAAATAATGTTTATTGCAGAATTATTTACAATAGCCAAACTATGGAAGCAAAACTATGGAAGTCAAACCCCTAAGCAGACTATGGAAGCCAAACCGCTATGTTTATTGCAGCATTATTTACAATAGCCAAACTATGGAAGCAGCCCAAGTGCTCATCGAGATAGATGAATAAATACACGGTATATGTATATACAACAGATTATTCGGCCGTAAAAAAAGGAATGAAAGCTTGCCATCTGCAATGACATGGATGGAGCTAGAGTATAATGTTAAGTGAAATAAGTCAGAGAAAGATAAATACCATATGATTTCACTTGTGTGGAATTTAAGAAACAAAACAAACAAGCAAAAGGAAAAAAAAGAGAGAGAGAGATAAACCAAGAAACAGACTCTTTACTATAGACAACAAACTGATAGTTACCAGAGGGGAGGTGGAAAGGGGAATGGGTGAAATAGGTGATGGGGATTAAGGAGTGCACTTGTTGTGATAAACATTGGGTGATGTACGGAATTGTTGAGTCACTACACTATACACCTGAAACTAATATTACACTGTATGTTAAGTGTACTAGAATTAAAAAAAAATCACACAACCATACAAACTGGTAAGACTTCAAGGTTTATGATATTCAGTGTCAGCAGAGACTTTAACACTGCTTAGAAATGTGTCTCCAGGTATTTCTTCCCTTAGTCCTCAGCAGTTATTAAAAAGAAATATTCAGCTACAAATGGCTGAGTAAATAATGGTGTATTCATACCACATTAAAGCTATCTATCCGTTATTTTGGTGGATGAAAACTTATTGATGTCTTTGTGACAGATTAAACTGTAAAGCAATTAAGACCTTATTATAGTATGACTCCATGTTTTATTTTATTTTAAAGATTTTATTTATTTATTTGAAGGAGAGAGAGAGCATGTGCACAAGTGGGGGGTTGGAGCAGAGGGAGAGGGAGGAGCAGGCTCTCCCCACTAAGCAGGGAGCCTGATGCAGGGCTCAATTCCAAGACCCTGGGATCATGACCTGAGCTGAAGGCAGATGCCCAACCGACTGAGCCACCCAGACGCCCCCAGTATGACTCCATATTTTAAAATAATGTATGCGAGTCGGAATAAAAAAAAAGTTAAAGACCAAGAGAACACCAAGGTGTTACAGTGATTTCTCTGGGAAGTAGCAGGGTTATAGGTAGTCTGTCTTTATCTGTATTTTGTAATATTTTATTTGCTTGAAATTTATCAGTCCAGGTTGGATGCTGGATATAAACATTGTGAGGTGGGGGTGCCTGGCTGGCTCAGTCCGTGGAGCATGTGACTCTTGATCTCAAAGTTTTGAGTCCAAGCCCCCATGTTGGGTTTACTTAAAAAAAAAAAAAAAAGATATTACTTAAAAAGAAAATCTCAAAAAAGAAAATAAAAGAACAACAACACAGAAATATAAACACTGTGAGACGGCTACTATAAGGGCTTTGCTGCTGTGCCTCTGCAAACTGGACACATCCCTTGGCCTGTGTTCCACTAAGAATTACAGGGTAGTAGAGAAAGTCCAGGCAACGACAAGATCCTAGATGTGGCCTGGGAGTACCCTCTTTCCAGCATCCTTGAATTTCCTTCACTACTCAGGCCAGTAATGTCATCCATGGATCAATGCTATGTGTCTTTTCTGCTTTGCCACCTGGGCTCCTGAGTGTTCCTGGAATGATCACAAAGCAGGACTAGCAATACTATAGAAATATCTAATTTTACTTTTCTACCATGGCTGGGGATTCAGCAGTACCTGTCAATCCTTTTACTTGGTTCATTTCCTCTCCCACCCTAGCTCAGTGACTGTTTCAATTCATTAATATTGTCAAACTACTCAAAGCTTCTCACTCTCAGCAAGCAATCTTGATTTCTTTATAAATGAGTAAATTGAAGCTAAAAGGGCATGACTGTTTCAATTTCCTCCCTGATACCAACTTATCCATAGTCCTACCTTCTTATAAAAAAGGAAAACCTTATCTTCTTACCAAAAATGAGTTTACTCCTTGTTGAAGACCAACCTATCCACCTACCCTTGTTGGTATTCCCATTCTGCCTCCTTTGGAGTCTCTCTTAATGAAAACATCACTACCACAAATCTCTCATGATTAAGAGTCAATGTACAGCCATCATCCTGACAACCAATTTCTAGTTTTCATTTCATATCCAAACCACATATACACCATGAACCACTTTTCATTCCTCTATAATTGGGGTTCTTTCTTTCTTAAGATGCTTTTAAAATTTTTATTTATTTGACAGAGACAGACAGCGAGAGAGGGAACACAAGCAGGGGGAGTGGGAGAGGGAGAAAGAGGATTCCTGCTGAGCAGGGAGCCCGACGCGGGGCTTGATCCCAGGACCCCGGGATCATGACCTGAGCCGAAGGCAGATGCTTAACTGACTGAGCCACCCAGGCGCCCCTTTATTTATTTTTTAAAGTTTTTATTCATATTCCAGTTAATTAACATACAGTCTAATATTAGTTTCAGATGTACAATATAATCTGAGTTCTGCCACCCCAAACCCTGGTGAAACTACTAGAAGGGCTTCAAGGACTTTTTAACTGTAAAATTCAATGGACTTTTTTTTTGTTCTAGATCTATAATTAATCCTTGACGCTCTCTATTCCTTTGGCTTCTTGGATCTTAAATTCTTCTGCTTCTCTGCATACCTTTCTAGTCACTCTTTTCATTACAGGCTCCTCTTTCCCTGTCTGTCTCTTCAATGTTTAATTGTTGCCCAAAGTCATTTTCCTAGGTTATCTCACCCATTCTGAGATTTGAATTACTACCAGTATGCTGATGATACTCAAAAATAGGATCTCTAGCCTAGATCTAGATACTCAGACTTGTATGTTCAGACAACTCTCTAGATATTACGGAGGGATCTCAAACTTAAGAGGTCTAAAAATGAACTCACTGTCTTGCCACCAGGTAGATACTAATAAGTGGTACAACCGTTTATCCATTTGCTAAAAATGTACGTCTTGGCTTTATTTCTATCTTCCACCAGATAACTGAGTAAGTCTGTTGAGCTTTCTATAAATTGGTAAAGTTCTGTAAAGAATAAATCAAGAACCTACCTTAAACTTTATTTTTGGCTTTTGTGTTTCTGTAGAGGCCTTTCCTTTTTCTGCTTCCTCTTCCCCATCAGAATCACTACGAGAATCTGATGATTTAGACTCTTCTAGGGTACCAAGTGGCTTTTCATTGACCTTACTAGAAAGCAGATCGCCAGAGTGTGGAATGAAATCATCAGGTTTTTCCCATCTGGATTCTATTCAACACATTTTAATAGTCATGTTATTTAGTTACCAACTCTATTCAGAAGTAATTCCCAATATAACACTCCCTGTCACTTACAAATGTATTATTTTTTTAACTTCTTCATAATACATTAAACAACAGCACTGGATCTATTTTACACTATCACTTGATCAAGAATAAGTAAGAGTTCCCAAAGCCCTTGCTCTTTTATCTTTTGAGAGTTGGGTTTCAATCTGGATTCCAGATGTATAAACTACAGCCCCAGTAGAAAGAAACTTAAGAATTGGGCAATGCCTTCTAAGACTGTCACACTTTATCTGACACCAGTATCAGGAAACAGGTGCTTATGAGCACACATCAGATTTCCCGGAATTTATCACAAAGATTTCCTGGGATCCTCACAGAATGATACCATACTGTGAAGACCTGAACGAATATAATTTGTCATTTTTATACTAAGAAAAAAATAATCTCCATTGAACTCTACTGCCATCCAGTGGTTTACTGGGCTTTTAGTAAAATGACAGCATTTCTTTCTTTCTTTTTTTTTTTTTTTTTTAAAGATTTTATTTATCTGACAGACACACAGCAAGAGGGGGAACACAAGCAGGGGGAGCGGAAGAGGGAGAAGCAGGCTTCCCGCCGAGCAGCGAGCCCTATGTGGGGCTCGATCCCAGGACCCTGGGATCATGACCTGCCGAAGGCAGACGCTTAATGACTGAGCCACCCAGGCACCCCATGATAGCATTTCTAATTATCTTGTAATTAGTCTCTATTTTTAGTGTAATAAAAGGGAAGGGGATGCTAAGATTTACTGTCCAACTGAGACAGTTTTAAGAGTGAAAGGGGCTGTATCAATAATTACACTTGTCTACACATAAGCTGAAACTGTTTGAGGACAAATCAATTTGTACAGCCCCTTATTAAAAGAGGGTGCTTTCCAGGGCGCCTGGCTGCCTCAGTCAATGGAGCATGCGACTCTTGATCTCAGGGTTGTAAGTCTGAGCCCCACACTGGGTGTAGCGATTACTTAAAAATAAAATCTTTTTTTTTTAAGATTTTATTTATTATTTATTTGACAGAGAGGGAACACAAGCAGGGGGAGTGAGAGAGGGAGAAGCAGGCTTCCCACTGAGCAGGGAGCCTGATGTGGGGCTCGATCCCAGGACCCTGCGATCATGACCTGAGCCGAAGGCAGATGCTTAACAACTGAGCCAACCCAGGTGCCCCAAAAATAAAATCTTAAAAAAAAAAGTGCTTTCCAACAATAAAAAAAAAAAAAAAAAAAAAAAACCACATTATTTCCTTATGTATATTTCACGTGAATAACAAAAAAACTTTCAGGAAATAATTTAAGCACCTACTATGTATTGTTCTGGGAACTTTATAGATACCTGACCTTCATGACCCAAGAGTATGCATGATCACCTCAATTTTACATAAGAGCAGCTACAGGTTTAGTGACTTTTATATAGCTGGTAAGGGAAGAAGCTATGCATTAAGCTCAGATCCAACTCTCCACCTATATCACTATATTATTTTATCTTTAGAAACTTTCAGTACCTCAATTTTACCGAGCTAGAACCATTACTATCGTTGGGCAGACTAGGTATCTACTTGGAGGCTAAAAGGGCTTTTTCCTCCTAAAAGATTTAATGCTATGTGTTTGGATAGTAGAAATTTAATAAATAATTAAATAAAGCCTCTCAAAGTTATACTGACACCATACATACTTTGGTAAATTTAATTGTACGAGAAACTACAATTACTTGTTGATCCATTTTATAAAATTAAATTAGAAAAAATGTCAACTTGAAAAACTTAGGTAATAATTAGGTAACAATAGTTATGCATGTTTCATAAATATTTACAAATAACTGAAACATTATTAAATTAGTAAAAGTGAAAATTTGACAGTCTCAGCCACTGCTAAAATAACTTCAGTTTTGTTTTTTAGAAAAGGAAAAGGCAAGTTGAATTAGGTGATTTCTAAGGTACATTTCAAGGTAATGATTATATTTCTACAATAATCATAACAAAAGTCAATAATGATAAAGTAAAAATGATTTTTAAAATTTGTGAATGGAGTATCAATTGAGAATGAGCAGCACAGTATATTATATACGAAAATCTTCCTGCTTTTCCACTGTATAGTTTTTAAATTACAAAATACCCACATGCTATGGATATATGTTGATCACTATACTAAAATTCCCAAGTTCCCTTCATTAGCAGGCTAATAAGCAGTTCGAGGTACAATTTTATATAGTTAGGATAATCAAAGGTAGTACTTACCTCCTGTTTCTATATTATAATAGTAGGTATAACCATCTTCACTTACTCCTTCTACCCAAACAGTCTTCCCTGCTGTCTAATGGGAGGAAAAAAACAGCATAAACTGAAGATAATGATGTAGTTACACTCTATTAAAATAACTAAGGCAGAGTCAGCTACCTTCCCTTTCCTCTTAACACCTGGGAGTGAGAGGGGCAGTACTGATTATGGAAGCTTGGTTTGTGTTAATCATGAACTAACTTTCAGAGAGAGAATGTCACACCTCTGAAAGATAGGAACAATTCTCTGCCGATGGACAGGGACATCTGAATGGCAACCAACTATAAGTCAACTGATAATATTTGCCCTGCATGGAGTTTTTAGGTAGATACCACTTTTCCACTTCCACCCAACCTCCTCACAAAAGCATTATAGGAAGAAAGGAACAAAATGTGTGTAGGGGGGCTTATTTGGAAGTAAATTTGCTTAACAGAACTCTTTTATAAAAACCCCAGAAACCAATCAGTTTAAAGCAAAGACACTATCAATGTGCTTCAGTTACCTTTTTTAAGTTTCCTTGAAATCCTTCTGGTCTCTCCCACTGGGATGCTTAAAGCAAAATATACTTCATTAATAAAAATTTCTTCGCTTAAAAAGAAAAACAACTCAAAAAATTTAATTTGGCAAAAATTTACAAGACATTCAATGTGTACAAAGCACTACAGGCCTTTGAAAAATGAAAAAAAACCAGTATATATCCCAGTGGTATTGTACAGAACATGTATGAATGATATTTAACCAAGAAGGAAGAACAGAATGAAGGATTCGAAGTTACTGGGACTTCCACAAGAATTATTAGACACCTGTAGGGCTTCTCTTAAAGACTTCATGGAATTCAGGCTTGAAGTTTTTTTGTTTGTTTTAAAGATTTCTTTATTTATTTGAGAGCGAGCACACGCAAGTGAGTGTGTGCCCCTGTGCGCATGGGAGACAGGGTAGAGGGAGAGAACCCTAAGCAGATTTCCTGGAGACCATGGAGCCTGACGTGGGGCTTGATCCCACAACCCATGAAATGACGACCTGAGCCAAAACGAAGAGTTGGATGCTCAACTGACTGAGGCACCCAGGTGCCCCCAGGCTTGAAAAGTTTTTAAAAGCTTATTATACTATTTTTTTTTTTAGTAATCTCTACACCCAACACAGGGCTCAAACTCATGACCCCAAGATTAAAAGTCATGTGCTTTTCTGGATGAGCCAACCAGGTGCCCCAGGCTTGATAAGTTCTGAAGGAATGAGATGGCTGTTTGACATCCTGAGGAGGGGAAAGTGAGAGATAGAATGAATGACTTAAAAGAAGCAAGATGAAAGATGCAAGAATTAGAAAACAGCTGACCCTTGAACAACACAGGTTTGAACTGTGCAGGTCCACTTTTAAGCAGATTTTTAAAAATATATATATTGGAAATTTTTTGAGAGAATTGTGACAGTTTAAAAAAACAGATGAACCATGTAGTCTAGAAATACCGAAAAATTTAAGAAAAAGGTATTACTGTAAAAATACAGTATGTAATACACATAATACACAAAATGTGTGTGTCAAGTGTTTATGTCATCTGTAAGGCTTCCAGTCAACAGTAGGCTATTACTAGCTAAGTTTTTGGGGAGTCAAAAGTTATAAAATACCAATGATCCAGTAATTCCCAGTATACGGGCATATACTCAAAGAAAATGAAAACACTAACTTGAAAAGATAAATGCACCCCTATGTTTATTGCAGCATTACTTATATATTATAATAACGTCTATCATTATATATACACAGCACACAGAAGCAACCCAAGTGCTCACTCACTGATAGATGGCTAAAAATGTGAGATACATATCTCTCTCCCTCCTTCTCACACACACACACACGCGCACACACACACACACACACACAAATTACTCAGCCATAAAAAATAAAATCTTGCCATTTCTGACAGCATGGATGAACCTAGAGGATATTATGCTAAATGATATAGATCAAACAGAGAAAGACAAATACCATATGATTTCACTTGCATGTATAGTCTAAAAAACAAAACAAAACAAATAAAACCAGACTCTTAAATATTGAGAACTGCTGGTTGCCAGAAGGGAGGTAGATGGGGGGACAGGTGAAATAGGTGAAGGGGATGAACAGGTTTAAACTTCTAGTTATAAAATAAATAAGCCATGGAGATGAAGAAAAGGACAGGAGAGGGAATACAGTCAATAAAACTGCAATAGTGTTGTATGGTGACTACACTTGTAGTGAGCATGGGTTAATGTACAGAATTGTCAAATCACTATGTTGTATATCTGAAACTGATATAACACTGTATATCAACTATACTTTAAAAAAAAGTTATAAGCACATTTTCGACCACATGGGGTAGGGAGGGGTCGGTGCCCCTAACACCTGTGTTGTTCAAGGGTTTTGCTGAGAGTAAGAGCATACACAGTAGGATGGTGAACAAAGGAAGCAAGCAATAGGAATTAGAAGGCAGAAACACAGAATTAATAGTTTTAAAAAAAATATTTTTTAAAAAAGATTTTATTTACTTATTTATTTTAGAAAGAGGGAGGAAGGGGCGCCTGGGTGGCTCAGTTGCTTAAGCGTCTGCCTTTGGCTCAGGTCATGGTCTCAGGGTCTTGGGATTGAGCCCCGCATTGGGCTCCCTGCTCAGCGGGGAGTCTGCTTCTCCCTCTGCCTGATGCTCCCCCCTGGCTTGTGCTGTCTCTCAAATAAATAAATAAAATCTTAAAAAAAAAAAAAAAAGAAAGAAAGAAAAAGGGAGGAAAAAAGAGAGCATGAGGGGGTGGGGTGCAGAGGGAGCAGGAGAGAGAGAGAATCTCAAGCAGACTCCACACTGAGCCAGGAGCCCGACGTGGGGCTTGATTCCACAACCTTGAGATCATGACCTGAGCTGAAATCAAGAGTCAGATGCTTAACCGACTGAGCCACCCAGGTGCCCCATTAATAAACAGTTTCTATGTAAATTTGAGAAAGACTTATGATCCTTAGCATATAATCATTTGTGGTTCACTGCTGACTAACACGCACTTCTCTTAAGGCTCAGTGCAAACTGTGAGTGATTATTACTATTTCTATGTAGTCCCAAACTGTGATTCTAAAAATCATAATAATTACAATACTTAGAGCCCAAGGTTTTTTTCATAATTAACTCTAATCTCATTTCCTACCTTTCTGATCATTCTTTTTTTTCCTGGCTTTTCTCTCCTTTCCTTCAATAAATGTACTACCCACCCTTCATACTTCTCGTTCTCTTCTTTCTCCTTGTGATCTCATATACTCCTGAAAGTTAAGATATTATCTACATTTCTAGACATAATTTATCTAATTCCAGACTCTAATCAGCTACTGAAAACTACCACATGAATGTTCTAGAGGTACCTCAACCTCAACATACCAAAAACTGAATTTATTATTGTCCCACTTTAACTTACTCTATTTCTGTATTCCATACCTCAGTAAATGGCACGATCATCCTCCTAGCCCTCCATGACACAGCCCCAATCTATTTTTCCAGCCTCTTTCTTCTGCTAGGACATCTTCAGAGAACTGTATATTTTACCTCCACCAGATGACTGTTTCCCAAACTTTCAAACTTCTTAAAGCTTCATATTGTTCCACCTGTTTGGAATGTTTGCTTCACCCTCACAATAACCTACTATAATCATTTTCAATCAAAATACCTATAAAGTGTCTATACCATGCCAGGCACTGTGTTTGGTGCTAGGGATATAAATGGTGAATAAGAAGACATCATTCCTGATGTTCTCCTCTTAATGTATAGATCAGTTCAAAAGTAATTTCTGCGATAATCTCTCAGATCCACATAATCACAATTAATCCCTCACCATTCGGAGTTCCTATACGATTTTACATCTCTATTACATTATAGCACTTTAAAACTCTTCCTTGTATAGTGTTTATTTCTGATCTTAAATTTTATATTTCTAGAGAGTAAGATGCTACATAAATATATTTACTTATCTCAGAATTTATATGAAAAAATCCCTAATACATTTAGTTTTAAAGGAAAACAAAAAGGTATTTTTGATATTCCCACTGGATAACACCATTGTGTATTTTATTAGAAAGTGATATCCAAAACATGAATAGGAGGGGGGGGCTTCTCTACTACAAGACAGCTACATAAAAAAGAAAATGGTTCTGGTTCCCAGCCTGGTTTTGGATAGAAAATCTCTCCCACAGAATATTTTAAGAACCTCTACAATTTGTAAAGTGGATCTAAAATGCCTTATTTCCATGTAGTTCATACTTTTTTTTTTTTTTAAGATTTTATTTATTTATTTGAAAGAGAGAGGGAGAGAAGGAGAGAGAGCACAGAGGGAGAGGGAGAAGCAGACTCCCTGTGGAGCAGGGAGCCCGATGTGGGGCTTGATCCCAGGAGCCTGAGATCATGACCTGAGCTGAAGGCAGCCGCTTAACCGACTGAGCCACCCAGGCGCCCTAGTTCATACTTTTAAAAGATTTTATTGAGAAAATACAAAGCTTTAACTTATTTGTAAGGAACCTATTCTTAAAAAAAAAAAAATTTTATTTATTTGAGAGTGAGCAAGCGAGAGCACAAGAGGAGAGGCAGGGGTGAGGGAGACAGAGGGAGAAAGAGAAGCAGACTCACCACTGAGCAGGGAGCAAGACGCCAGCCTCTATGGGACTTGATCCCAGGACCCTGAGATCATGACCTGAGCCGAAGACAGATGCTTAACTGACTGAGCCACCCAGGTGCCCCATAAGGAACCCATTCTTAAGACTTTAACTAAGTATGATGTTGAGTCACTATAAGAAAGGTACCTTTTTAAAGGGCACATGACTTTTTTACCATTGTGGCAAAGATGTAAAGTTATAGTCTTCCATTGCTTAAATGTTCCAATATTAACTAAAACAAAATAAATGGTCAGTTATCATTCTTACTAGTTCTATGCCTAAATGACCTACCTCCTGTGATAAGATCATAATAGTAATGGTAACCCTCAGAGGTTATGCCTTCTACCCATCTGCCCTTTGAAGGGTCTTTTTTCTTTTTCTTCTTTTCCTTCTGCTGATTTGATGCCGGGGTGGGTGGGACAGTGCTTGTTACTGGTGATATGCTTGGCTCTGAAATTTCTAGAGAAAAAGATATAAGAAAGGTGAAGTACCAACACACTTTTTTTTTTTTCCTGGTATAAAACACTAATAATGTTACTCCAATCAAAAGCTTGACAAGAAGATTCTTTTGGGAACTTGACAAATTATAAGAAAGCTCATTTGGAAAACTAAATATGCACAAATATCTAGAATTATAAAACAGAAGTGATAAAGGGAATCTAGTTCTACCAAATGTTAAAACTTATTCTAAAATAATTGGTACCAAAAAAAAGAAGTAAAACTGATCCAGGAGTAGGCAAACATATGAATGAAACAGAACAAAGAGTAAACAGACCCAAATGTAGATTCCTGGTGCTTCTTTTTTTTTATTATCATCATGTTATGTTAATCACCATACATTACATCATTAGTTTTTGATGTAGTGTTCCATGATTCATTGTTTGTGTATAACACCCAGTGCTCAGACTCCTGGTGCTTATTAGAAAAAGAAATCATTTAGGGCGCCTGGGTGGCTCAGTCGTTAAGCGTCTGCCTTCGGCTCAGGTCATGATCCCAGGGTCCTGGGATCGAGTCCCACATCGGGCTCCCTGCTCGGCAGGAAGCCCGCTTCTCCCTCTCCCACTCCCCCTGCTTGTGTTCCTGCTCTCACTGTCTCTCTCTGTCAAATAAATAAATAAAATCTTAAAAAAAAAAAAAAAAAAAAAAAAAAAAAAAAAAAAGAAAAAGAAATCATTTAACAAATCATGTTGGATTAACTGGTTAATTATTTGGAACAAAGTAAAGCTATTCTCCACTCCATGGCCCCTCCCATGTTTGGACATCAATATAAACTTCAGATCAAAGATATATGTGAAAAAAAAAACACAAAGTAAAATAACGTTAAACTTAACTGCATACAAATCCAAATATTCCGTATAGCAAAAATAAAAACAAAAAAATAAAACAAATAATGTAATGCTATGTTAATCATAATAGGATTAAAAATTTTTAAAAACTAAAAAAAAAAAGACAAATATTTACAACAAATATGGCTCATGGTTAATGTTCATAACAAAGACTCCTTACAAATAAATCCAATATTCTAACAGAAGATGGACAAAAAGTACAAAGACAGCTTGTATTAGCTATCAATATATAAAAGATATTCACACTTTGATTCTGCAATCTCATCTCTAGAGATTAAATTTACAGAGATAAATGTAAAAAAACATGCCTGCATAAGGGGGTTCACTGAAGCATTCATTCTAACAGTGAAAACTAAGCAACCTAAATGTTAGTCTGGAAGAGATTAGTTAAATAAGTTATGGCACTTTTATGGCATTTTGTTATGGTATTTTATACCCTTTATTAAATGCTTATTACAAGTGGTCACTGTAATAAGCAGTTTATACCATTATGTTACTTAGTTTTTGTGAAAATCAGAGGTTGTATAGCTAGCAAGTGGCAATTCTGGTGGATTCCAAAGTCTGTGCTCCTAACCACTCTGTAGCCACTAAACATGATGTATATCCTTAATTATTTAAAAGAAAGGAAGTATATGACATGTTATTGAGGGAAAAAATAAAACCACCTCCAACTAGACTACAATGTGGAGTATAACTTAAAAAAGAAAAATCTAAAGATGTCTGGGATAATCTTAAAAGCAGTTAGTTTTTAAAAATCCTGGGGCACCTGGGTGGCTCAGTCGGTTAAGCGTCTGCCTTCGGCTCAGGTCATGATCCCAGAGTCCTGGGATCGAGCCCCATGTGCGGGCTCCCTGCTCAGCGGGGAGCCTGCTTCTCCCTCTCCCACTCCCCCTGCTTGTGTTCCCTCTCTCGCTGTGTCTCTCTCTGTCAAATAAATAAATAAAATCTTTAAAAAAAAAAAAAAAAAATCCTTTCTTTGTACTGCATTATGGTACTTTAAGGGGAATGTATATCCTATTTAAAAAAACAAGGCTATGAAAAATAATAGGAAAAATCCTCTTTGAATACATTTAAATACAAAATGCTAAGACTGATTTGCTCATAGGTTAGCATAACAAAACCTCTCAATCCATATAATTGATGAGATGAATTTTCAACGATGCCTCTTTAATTCTGCAGGAACACCTCTATCTTTTTCTCCTTTAAGCTTACAGCTTTATCCTCATGGAAATACAGCCCCCACCCCTTCCTTTTAACTAACAATGTCCAGGAGAATATTTTTAAAGTCTGGTTACACCTGTCCTTATTTGATGAGGGCAATACTGATTAACTTATTAGTCTGCTTAAAAACTTAACGGAAAGAAGTTTTTAGAGTAAAGAGTATCATTCCATGTTGACTATCTCAACCATTATGCAAGATCAACAACTGGGATTGCTATATGCCTAGTTTAAAGACAATGGATTTGTCATGGAAGAAATGCTGACAGAAAAGTTCCCGAGTTAAAGCCTAAGTTCATCAACAAGATAGATACACTCTAATTAAATAAATGCCTTTTATCTGGAGCTGAGTTATCTTCAAACCCCCAAATTATTTACCTTCTTGCTGGTGACCATGTGGAAAAAAGGAAATGCTTATATACTGCTGGTGTATGTAAACTGACAAATATCCAGAATTATAAAACAGAAGTGATAAGGGGAATCTAGTTCTACCAGATGTTAAAAACTTATTCTAAAACAATTGGTACCAAAATAAACTGGTCCAACCACTAGGGAGAACTTATGGAGGCTCCTCAAAAAATTAAAAATAGGTCTACCGTATGACCCAGCAATTTCACTTCTGGGTATATACTCACTGGAAATATAAGCAGGATTTCAAAGAGATATATGCACTCCCATACCTACTGCAGTATTACTCATAACAGCCAAGATATATAAACAACCTTAATGCCCATCAACCAGATGAATGGATAAAAAAGATATAGTACATATACATAATGGGATACTATTCAGCCATGAGACAGGAGGATATCTTGCCATTTGCAACAACATGGATGGAACCTGAGCATACTGTGATAAGTGAGGTAAGTTAAAGAGAAGACAAGCATACTGTTATGATATCACTTGTATGTGGAATCTAAAAGAGTCAAACTCAGAAAACCAGAAAGTAAAACTGTTATTTCCAGGGGACAGGGGGTTGGGGGGTTAAGGCTGATACTGTTTAAGTTTATAAACTTGCAATGAGTAGTACATAAGCCACAGAGATTGAATGCATAGTATAACGAATATAGACAACAATACTGTAATAGGTAATCTGATAAATATTGCTTCAGTAGCAATCCCATTACAATATATAAATGTATAAAAGTAACACCTGCATAAACAATGTTTTATGTCAAATTTATCCAATTAAAAAAAAATTATCTACCTTCTAGTGGTAAAATCAGTAAATTTGTCCACAACAGGCTAATTCACTCTAACTCAACCACATAAACAAACATAATTCATAGTTTTGACCATATGGATAAAACAAACTGTGGTTATAATGCAAGGCCTATTTTTTAATGAATAGCTCTTTTTAGCCAAGTACCTAAAAAACTCAACTGTGCCTGAAATGAACACTGACCTAGGACAGAACTAGGACTAGCTAACCACCAAGGTAGTATGGTTATGAATGGAGGTGTTAAAAGATGAAGCTTTAAAAGTAAAACAAAAGTGCATGAGCAAAGTCCCATAGTCTAAATACAGCTATGATGCACAGGAAAAGCACTAAGAGTATACCCTGAGTGTATAACCTCTTTATGGAAACAATAAAAGCTCACTGAGCATGACCTCTGATGTTAGTTTTAAAACATGCTGGCTGCTTTTTTACCTGACTCTAAGCCAAGCCTTTTCAAATCCTCTTGGTATGCTTTCAGGGCAGCTGCCTCCATTGCGGCAAACTCCTTTGATGCCTTTTCTTCTTCCTTTGCCTTGTCCAGGCTTTTCTGTTTAATCTATGTGAGACACATATAAAATTGAAAGCCAGATAAAGGACTGATACTTACATAGAAAAATTGGCAAAGAAAGAAATAAACTAAATTACCTCACTGATCCTCTTTGCCACATTTTCCTTATGATTCTTTCCTCTTTCGTGAAATTCAACACTCTTGAAAATTAATAAAAGAGAAAATGCAAAAGAAGGTTACATCAACATCATAATGTTCATAGTAAAGTAATAGTAAATATGGGAATGGGACATAACAAAATTGAAATTAAAATGACGGACAGAAAAATAATTTTAATGCAAATTGGTCTTTTTATCAAATGATGGGAGGGAACTGAATCATGTTATTTATTATTATATCCTCTGACTAGGTTTCCTTTGGTGCTTAAAATAAACTATGATGACCGAATCAATGGAGAAAAATACAAGGTACCTGTGATGACTAATCTAGTGAATATGATTGTACCGAGGACTCAAACAAGACATGAAGCCAAAAGAGGAGTGGAAAAAAAAAAACTTCAAGAAACACCTCTCAACATAAAATGTCAAAACCATTAAGTCTCTAGAATTTGTACTGCTCTGGAAACACAGAGAATAAACAATAATATTAGAACTTATTCCTCCAAATTGAGAGAAAAGTAGACAGTAAGGAATTCCTTCTAAATTATAAACAAATACTTTTATACACTGTGGTAATGGTATGAAATGTACAACTCCAATGGAGGACAATTTGGCACTATCTACCAAAATTTGGCTGCTGGAATAGAGAACAAAGCTCCCTACGTACTGATGTGGAGAGAGCTCCAGGACATACTGTTCAATTTAAAAAACAAACAAATACCAAACTATGGTGAAGGATAGTGTGTATGGTATCCTACGTTTTACATATGTTGGAATTAAAACCTATGTGTGCATACAGAAACAATGAAGAATGGACAAGAAAATGAAAAAAAGTGGTAACTTACAAAAAATGACGGTGACTGGATGGGACAAAGGAGTGAGTGAATGTTATCACCTATTTAAAAGTCAGGAATGCTCCCTAAATTGCAAATGTCTGGTTTTATGCAATAAGAAATTTCTGGTAAACCTTGCAAAATAAATTTTGTCAATCAAATCTTAGCTAAGCTATCCTAAAGTACTACCATGAATTCCTCTTTAAAGTGAGACATTGTAAAAAAAGGTTCACCTTCTATTTTTCATATATCAGGTTTCCTGAATTATGCCAAAGAATATTCAAGGCCCATTCGAAAACAAAATAATTTTGTTTCTAATTAAAGGTTAAGTTGATGTATATTAACAATCCAAGGAGAAGAAAGACTATCATAGAAGAGATTATTTACTCTTCATGACTCCTAAAATTCACTGAACTGACTGGGTACCTCAACAGAAGAGAAACTATCAGTGATTTGTATAGATTTCAAAATTTGTGGCATTTATGTGTAAGGATGGCCTAAGTTAAACAAGATAGTTGAGAGCTTTAGCAACTATTCAAAAGACCAAAAACCAAAACAAAACCCTGGAGAAAAATATCCCCAAACTCCTGTAGACAGTAGTAAATAAAAGTCTATCAAAGAAGTGTAACATTGTTAAAAATGGGGCCACTGTTCTGTTATGCATGCAACTCTATCAACTAAAAAGGATAGGAATATATATTTAAAAGATACCCAGGTGTTTACATACTATGTATATATTATTATGACATGCACACAAAGGCGAAAAAATCAGTGATGCTTTTATGTCTTAAAAGCTTAATCTAGATTAAGAGATACAGTAATAAGGTGCTTAATAGAGCTGCTATTTTCATATTCCATGAAAGAGGTAATGATGTTCTTTAAAATTTAACCATTTATAGCTACAAAGCTCTGCAAATATGTTTAATTATTTCTGGAGTAGAAAAGATTCAAAATAAACTACAATAATGTTCCTTTTTATATATTAAGGGTTTTGCCCTTTTACGTTTCTTTTTATATGGTAGTATTAAACATCATAATGTGGATAAACATGGATGAGATGACCCACTCAACGTCCATTTTCTGAATGTGACTGAAAGACCATAGAAAAATAATTTGGCTTAATATATAATCAAATTTAAGCTGATGAAAAGGAAGAAGGCTCACGGCTTTCCTTCAAGAAATGAAAAGACAACAGAAATCTTTCAATGCTTTGAAAAATCAAGAGCAATGTATATGAAGGTGCTTCGTAAATACTGAGTTTAGATCAAAAAGAAACACAGGAATACAATATTATTAAGCTCTCTAAGAGTGGAAATATCATACAGGCCTATTGTCCGCTATCCAACACTTGCAGTAATCACAGAATTTCTTTGGTTGCGACTTCCAGTAGTCTGCCCTGAAAAAGGGAAAAACAAGTCTAAGCTTATTTACAATTAAAAAGGTAAAATTGTGCATGTTTTTACATCTTCTTAGAGTTTGAAGTATAAGCCCCTGTTACTGCATCTTGTCTTGTTACACACATTACCTTTAGTATTTAACTCACTGCAGCAGTTAGCTGAAATTGCTGCCACTAGAAAAGAAAAAGTCTGCACCGGATTTAAAACTCCCTTTAATAAAATTGCTTTAAAAAAAATTTTTTTTTTCTCATTTGCCACTGCCATCGGTGTGAAGAAATAAGATACATCTTGGAAAAGATTTATCTTGTCTATGCCTTTCCGGCATTTTGGGAGGTTGCTGTAATGGAGGCCTGAAGAAGCTCAAAGTTTGCTTTAAATCAAGTTATTTCCACCAAAAGAACAAAGAACAAGACTCCTCTGGTGGGAGACTGCTTCCTCCGAGACTATCAGTTAATACAATTTGTTCTTGAGCCTCAGGGCAAGAGAGAGTTGGAAAAGCTAAGGGACCTCTTAGCCCGCAAGACTTGGGGCGGGGGTGGGGGGTAGGGGTGGGAGTCACTACGCTAACGAAGACTGGCCGTTTCTACCAGTCGGAGAAGGCGGCGGCGGCCGGAGCCCAACCCTAAAGTTTCACAATACCCCTGGGTTCACGCGCTACAGAAACGAATAGGGTGCTTGCGACCCCCAGCTGTTCAAGCGAGGGAGCACCCGGTCGCTTCGCGGGCAGCAGTCCAACCTCAACTGGCCGCCAGCCTCCCTCCCGAAGCCCGAGCTTCAGGCCCCCAGGGCGCTCCGCAGGATAGCATTTCTAAGCGCCCAGAGAACCCGCCCTGCCGGTCTGGTGCCGGTCCCGAGCGAGTTAAGAGCACCTCCGTCACGCCTCCAGCCGAAAGGAGGTGGGGGGGGGGATGGTGGTGGAGGGCGAGACTCGGCGGAAAAAGGGCCGCCCAGAGGAACAACACCTCGTTGTTTAGAGCCTGAGACCCGACTCACATGACTGGACCAGCCGCTCCGCGCGTCGCCCCCGGGTCCGGCTCGAGCTCGTGTTCCCCACGCGGGGCGAGTTGGGACCCGGCCGGCCGCGAGGCCCACCGGAGCCTCCTAACCCGAACACCTCCCTCTTTCCCCGGGACCAGGGTTCCACGGTTCGCAAGTACGGGTGCCCGGGCGACTCAAACCGCGTTCGAAATCTCCTCCTCCTCCCCTCCCCCTACGGGGCGGTACTCCGGAATCCTGAGAGGTGGGGTCGGTATAAAGGGGTTGAGGTCACCGAGAAGGGGTGAAAGCGCGACGGGACCTGAGCCGAAGGACAGGAACGTCACGCCTCAAATCCCCGCATCATCCCGCCTTCACTCTCTCTTCCCCTGGGATCCAGAACCTCCACCCTTCTAGGCTCGCTGGCTCGTGGCCGAGGAGCTCGCGCGCCGCCTCCGCCCCGAACGCAAACAGCTGTTCCCCGAGACGTCGCCGCCCTCAACTTTGCCAACTAGTCCGCACGCACTTTGACCAGCGAAGCAACCCGGACCTGTAGGCTGGGGGCCGTTGGCGGAGTTAGAAAAAGAAAAGTGAAACAGCTGGTTTCGGAGCCGCGAGTTGCGGGGCTTTGCCTCAGAACTTTCCGGAGGCGGCGGACTGACCCCGCCCCGCCCCCGCGCGCACGGGCCGAGCTAGTTCCTTCGCTCGGGGAGCGCGTGGGCAGCGGCGGCGGCGGCGCTACGGCTCGAGTGGCGCAGAGGCGGCGGAGGGAGCAGCGGCGCGGGGAAGCCGAGCGGCGGCAGTCGGGGAGCGTGCGCTTGTCAGGTGAGTCACGGCGGCGTCTCTATCAGCACTTCCCATATGGTCTAGCGGTTAGGATTCCTGGTTTTCACCCAGGCGGCCCGGGTTCGACTCCCGGTATGGGAACGTTGTGGCATTTTTAAAAACCGAATGGGGAAACTTACTTATTTTATTTCCAATATTCTGGCTCTCTTCTTGTTTCGTTCTCGTGATGTTTGTGAAAAACGAGCATTAGTGTAGTCTTTGGTGACTTCGTGACCCGGGCGGCTGGAGGAGCGAGTACGCTGGGGTCCCTCGCCTCCCTCCTCTGGCTGGGGGGCTGAGCCGCCGGGGAGTTTCACTTTCCAGGGGCTGCCCTCTCGCCCCTCTGCCCCGAGTCGTCCTTTCCCAGGCGCTCGGGAGGTGATGATTAACTCTGGTCGCTTTATCTCCTCCCAGCGCCCCCCCGGGGCCCACACCCTCCGCGGCCGCGGTTTTCCGACCGTCCCAAGTGACGCGGGGCGTGTTCACCCCCTGCCCTCGGCGCCGGGAGTCCGCACCCCGTTCGGAGTCCTCGTTCTCTTTCCGCCGGCTGTTTACGGGACCCGACCCCCGGCACAAAGCCGCCTGTCGCGGGGCGCGCGGCGGCGTGGCGGTCTGGCGAGCCTCGGCGCCCTCGGGCGCGCTTTCCCGTCCGCGCCGCTGCCCGTCACCGTCCGATCGGCCGCGTGTCCACCCGGCTGTCCCGCAGCGGCCGAGCCCGCCGGCCAGCTCGGCCCAACCTGACCTCGGGGGCGCTCGTTTCAGCGCACCAAAGTCCCGCGGACTCCAGAGCCACAGACTTGAGTGCCACTGCCTGGGAAGGCCTCCGGGGAAGGGAATTCCCCCCGCCCGCCACCCCCAATCCTCCCGCCCCGCTTTAAAGCGCGCACACAGACGCGCGCGCACATGCTGCGGAGAAGAAAAATACCACTATGATGAGATGTCTTTAAAGAAGAAATTTAGCTGTCCAAAGGGTCTAACGTTTTGAGCGCCGCGGATAGAAAAATCTTAGGGTGGAGGTGGGGCTTGGAAGAGAAAACTGGCTGGAGACTGGGGAGGGGATGTTATAACAAAGTTTCACTGTATTTTTAAATATAGAAGCCCTGTGTTTATTACAAAGAAGGGGCAGCTGTGTCAGCAGCATGTGAGCTGTAAATGAAACAAAAGCGTTATCTTAAACGCAAGCTGAAATTAGAAGATGGGGTGAGCTATAATGTTTAGTCCATTGGGCCTCTGGGAACAAATGGAGACTGAAAAAGTGGCTCTTGTGGATAGGTTTCTGGTCAGTGCCATTAATAAGAGCAGAAGATTGGTGGTTAATGTGCGCATTCCCAAACTTTTATATTTTAATTGCACAGTGAGTTTTGAAATATCTGTTAACGTGATCTGCATGATTAAGGATTAATCATTTTTACGTTGTAAGTAAACTTTCATAATTAAAAATATTTTATCTCTTCGTTAACTCAGATGTTTGAATATTTACGACAAGCACCATCACACGCTTTTGAAAGTTCCTGATCAGGTTCGTGTTAGTAGGTTGTGGGTACAATACTGAATGGAATTGTATTTTCGCTTCTCTGATTAGCTTGCGATTCACACCTTGTGTGAATCTTCCACCTTCTCTGTACTCTGGGTTTACAGCCGTAAATTCTGGAAAATACGTATCATTCAGAAACTTTGGTTGGAGTTGCAAGAATTGTTGAGCAATTCTTGAATAGGTAATGCATGTGGAAAAGTTTTATTTATGTGGGGAAAGTTTCATTTGAATGAAGAGCGGGATTGTGTCATTAAGAAACCATTTACTATAAAGAATTCAGTCGGAATTTGGAAGGAAGGAAAGACCCCTCTGCCTTGTCTCTGGAGAGGGCTTAACAACTCTACTTGACCTTGCATTTTGTGATGAGTTGGTATCATATTGTGATTGGATGTGATTTTCAACTGAGCACCGAGGAATTGCAAATAGCTTTGCTTTATATATATTTGAAGGTATGCTGAGGGAAGTAGTTTGGTGACAATATTTCTCAGACTCCTATATTGTGTACCAGGCCAAACAGGGTAAGGCAATATCTGAGTTGCAGAAGTTATGCTGCAGAAACACAGAGGTGAGACATCACTTCTACTCCTGAGAACTGGCAGAGAGAGGTAGAGGGGAGAGTGTTTGCCCTGGACCTTGAAGAACTGGTTGGATTTCTCCTGGTGGGGAATGTGTGTCTTAAAGCTGAGGGGGGTGGAGGATGGGTGGGGGGCTAGGAGGGGGAGGTGGGGTCAACAAGTATGAAGCTGGCAAATAGTCTGAACACAGTGCCTAGAGGGAGAGAGAGGCATGGGAGATCAAGCTGGGATGGTAGAAGAGAATTTCACCTTAATAAAGTTTGACTAGGTAATGGGTTCTTTTATCAAAGGAGTAGCATTTATGTTACTGGAGTTTTAAAAACATTTTCTTCTTTAAAAAAAACATATAGCAGTAATATGTGAAAACTATTTTTAAAAAATTTAAGCAATATAGAGATTTGTGCCCATGTTTTATGTTTGCCTGTTGAATATTAATTTTTAATTAGTAGAATGAGAAAAGCAATCAGAATTCAATTGAAAAGAATGAAACCTAGGTTTAAATCATGAGCATTATATGCAACTATATTCTTACTAGCATGCTTTATTGAAAATGACCTTAATATTTTAAGACTGAGCTGCTAGTTACTGTCAGTAAGGCATACACCTTAAATTGGTTAAGGCTTGGTGATAAATTTGTAAAGCTTCATTCATAAGCTTGTGCCTTGTTACCAAAAAGGCCGTTGGTAGTCATGTTTTAGGTGTCCTCCCTTGGGCCACAGAGTAAAGCGATACTAATTGAATGGTACATATTTACCTAAGTAGTCTCTTTAATATTTGCTACTATTAGGTGCAATCAGAAGATATGTGACTATTTAAGGAATGTTTTCACAGATGAACACCTATATTAAAGAAATATAAGGGATTAAAAAATGATGGCATTTAAAATCCAAGGACTTTACCGTGGTCGAATATTATCTGACCTCTACCCCCCCAACTTCACCTCCTATCTTCTCCGCCTCTTCATTATACATAGCCACACTGGCTTCCTTTTTGTTCTTTGACCATGCCAAACTTGTTCTTTTCTCACTTTTATTTCTTGGTGTTACCACTGCCTAGAATATTCATATTTCAGGTCAACATTACCTCCTCAGTGAGGTCTTTCTGATCATCCTTTTCTTTTGGTTACTTTACTCTCTTTTGTTTTCTCCTTTTTCTTAATACTTGAAATTAACACATTTATTTTTTTTCTATTTATTTGTCTTTTTTCCACTAGAGTATAAGCTCCATGAGGGTAAGGATACTGAATAGTGAAATCATTCTTGCTCTTTAAGATTCAAACAATAGTGAAGTAGTTGGAACCCTCATGCAATGCTGGTAGACTGTAAAGTGACGTGCAGTCTCTTTGGAAAACAGGATGGCAGTTCCCTCAAAATGTTAAACATAGAGTTACCATACGACCCAGCCTTTCCATTCAAGAGAAATTAAAACCCGCCTGCACAAAAACTTGTACACATGTTTAGAAGAACATTATTCATAAGCAGAAAGTGAAAGTGCAAATATCAACTGAATAATAAAACGAGATGTATCTATACAATCAAATATTATTTGGCAATAAAAGAGAATGAACTGATACATACCACAACATGGATCAGTTTCAAGATTGTTATGCTAAGCAGAAGAAGCCAGCTCAAAAGACCACATTTTATATGATTCCATTTATATGAACTGTCCATGATAGGCAATTCTATAAGAGAAAGAGGATAGATAGATAATGGTTGCCTAGGATTGGGAGGTGAGGGGGCAGTGGTTACAGGGCTCAGAGTGACTGCTAATGGAGATAAAGGTTACTTTTTAGAGTGATTGTCCTAAAATAATCTAATAATGATAATGGTTGCACAACTCAGTAAATAACCTAAACACTAAATTCTACTCTTTGAATGGGTGAACTATGATATGTAGATTATATCAACAAAACTTAAAAAAAAAAAGATTGAAGTAGTAAAAAGCATATATAATATTTTGTCTTTACATTTTATATTTATCATTTGGATAGTAAGCGTTTAAAAATATTAGTGGAATAATTTAACACTGCAGTTCTAGCTCCTAGATAGTCCAGGAATGGAGCAAGTGTTCAGTAAATAGCTGATGAAGGAGGTTAATCTGTACAGATAATTATGATACGATGTATAGTGTGATAAATGCTCAGAGGGAACTAAGCCAAGAGTTACATGGGTTTGAAGGCCTCCAAAATATCACATCTGGATTCATGTGAAGTGAATGGGGAAAGGCCTCCTGTAGGAGGCAACATTTCGGATGGGCTTTGAGGTCTGGCTAGGCTTTTGCTGGTGGAGGTGATGTGGTGGAAAGCAAGGCATTAAGAAGGAAGCAGGCAGGAGCAGAGGCACATTAACAGTTGCTAGCACATTTTGGCTGAACTGAGGGTACAAGTAGGATAGGAATTGGAAATAAGGCTGCAAAAATAGATTAGGGCCTGCAGCAGACAATGTCCGTGCTGTCAGATCTCTGGTGTCTTTATCATCCCCCCCAACCACTAGTATGCTTCCAGGGGTGCTTCTCTACTTGCAGAGCGCTGGAAGTGCATCGGGGTTTATTCCCTCACCCCTAACGAGACTCCAATTCAGACTGTCCAGTCGAGAATAACTTTGAAGCAGGGACTTTGACTTGTTCCTTTCTGTACCATCAGCACCTGGAACAGTGTGCTTGGCACTCAGAGAGTATGCAAAAACTATTTGAATGAATGAATGAAAACCAGGAAGTTGGAAGGTCTATTCAAAGTGAAGTTTATTTTACAGATCCCCTTAACTCTTCCAGAGCACTCAGGAAATTTTGGAAGGTTCTGATTGTGAAGGTCTTTGAATTTGGGGATAAGGAATTTACTTAGCTGGGAGAAGGGATTTCTAGTAATATAAGTGTTTTGATGAAATTATATTGGTAGTAGTGTGCAGGATGAGCTGGAGAAAGGAGGGATTGTGTTTGTAGTGTCCACTCTCATCTTCCTGTTCCTGCTCCCCCTCTCCCTTTGGGTTAGGCCTTAAACAAGGTGGAGTGTCTCCAGAAGTACAGAAATAATTTAATAGCTCTCCTTGTCTCTATTCTCACCTTAAATAGGGTGGTAGCAGCAGAATACAAAGAATGAGATTTAAAAAAAAAGGTAAATGGAAGAAAAAATTGAAGATGTCAGGAAGTAAATACTCCTAAAAGAAATAGGGAGGTTACAAAGCATAGTTTTTTGTTGTTGTTGTTTGTTTTTTTGGTGAGAACAGACAATTTTTGCTCCTAGGGTTGGTCAGACAGTAAACTACTATTGCCCACCTGTATGTGTATGTGGGTGTGGCTTTTTGAATACTAAAATTGTACATTGAATCCAGAGACAAATTTAAGGCTGTGAGACTGCCACCCTGTGGACAGTATAACTTAAACCTAATATCATCAAGAATTCTAATAAAACTTCATTCATTTGAAATTCACTATTTTAGAACTCATTATGGTTCTTCTATATCGGTATATGTGGGTTATGGTAATTAAATGGCAAGTTGAAATTTGTTTTCTGAATTTTTTCTGAGGCTTTTAAATAAAGGAAATTTAAAATACAATCAATAGCTTTAGGAAGTTGCAAAGAAATTTAAGAATGCTTTTTAGATACTTATTTGCTCCAGAAATTTCTTATCAAAAAGTGTGTTTTTTAAAACATTGTGGCGGGGAAGCCTGGGTGGCTGAGTTGGGTAAGTATCTGCCTTCAGCTCAGATCATGATCTCAGGATACTGGGATTGAGTCCCGCATCTGCTTCTCCCTCTGCCTGCAGCTCCCTCCTGCTTGTGTGTTCTCTCGCTCTCTCACATAAATAAATAAATAAATCTAAAAAACAAAAACAAAAACAAAAAAACACTGTGGCATGTTGTAAAATAGTCTTTTTTTTCCTTCTATTGTACTCATTTTTTCATCCAATGTTATAATACATATGGTACTGTTTTTGACAGTTGTAGCTCTTGAGAAATATTTGAAAAGTCTCCACCCTCCCCCTTCTTTGACTAAGTGAAAGTGACCTTCCCTTCTCATTTTTTGTAGAGTTGGATTTTATTGTTAGAAGTTCTCCAGACTAAAAAAAAAAAAAAGTTCTCCAGACTTTGATAAATTGCCTTAAGTGTATTTATGTAAGTAATTTGGATTTTATTCAATGTTACTTATTTAGAAGGGCAGTCTGCTCACAAATTAAATTGGTAAACTAGCTTGAATCAAAATGAAATAGTGATTATGAAAGACTTATTTGCTCTCTGCAACTCAGGAAATGGTTCCGTCTAGAACTCGACAAAATAAAACTTTCCTAGCAGAAGAGCTGTTTACAGCCCAATGTTGTAAATGGCTTGTATTCCCTAAGGTGTCAGGAGGGGTGGAGTAGCCATTTAGCGCTTGAAATTTGTGTTAACAGTAAAGCAGAAGTGGGCTTAAGCGGCATTCTGAGGTCAGCAATTGTCCATTCTTTCTGAATGTGGTATCTAGGCTGAGGAGGAGAGTGGATGAAGTATCAACTGGACCCCAGCCCCTTAAGTTACCTGATACTTCATCTTAAGGACCTTACATTTTGGTAACGAAGAGATTTTCAAATAGAATGTTCATGATTTTAAGTAATTAAATATTTCTGAATTTTTCTCAGAAGTATAGCATGGCACATATGATGATATACTTTAAATGGTTTCATTTTATTTAACCTTTTCAAAGTAAATGAATGGGACTGGGGGTGACTTTTCATAATTTTTTTTTGCAATATTTATATCTTATATTCTATACTTGACGTATACTCTAATTTATATGAAGTAGACCATGAATCTTGAAAATGCAAATGTTTATCTAGGCTTACAAGGTACATTGCTGTATAAAAAACAGTATTATTTAGATACTATTTAAGGTTTGGAAAGTAACTTTCAAAATACTTCATGGTTCATTTGCTCCTTTCCTAAGTATTGGGACAAAGAGCCAGTAAAGTTAGAGATGTATTTATAGTTTTTAATCTTTAGTGGTTTCATTATCATATCATTTTTAAAACTGTAAATGACATTGTACTTATATAAAGAAAATTTTAGTTTGATCTTTAGCCTGCACTTTGTTATTGTACAGTATCTGACTTTTTATGCTGGAATGGTGACTGTTTTAGGATTAATGGCAGTTAGCGTTTCCTTTTACTTCTCAGGGGGTTCATTTTCACAAATGTAAATATAAAATATTTTGTTCTCTGAAAAGTAATTCCAGTATAGGTGACTTGAATTTTGATAAAGGAATAACAATGGTTTCGTAAGTTTTGTGTGCGCACCTGTATGTGCAAATTTAACATTTTATTTTTGAATTCAGACTACTCACTATTAAATAAGTAACTTTGATTTAAACTTTTTTTTTTTTTTTTTTTTTTTGCTTTATTTTAGATCTCTGGGAAGGTATTTAGCTAGTGACTTCTATGTCCAGACAGTCCTACTAGACGATCTTAAATCTTTATTTGTAGTTTAATCTTTTAATTTAGTAAAACTTTCTTTTGGATTTAAAATCCCAAGACCAGGATACATTTCTGATTTAGGATGTGTTGATGTATTGCTTTGTGTATAGCTTTTTATCTGTTTCCAGATTTAATTAAACATTTAATTCAAACTTTCAAGGTTGTAATGGGAGTTGTTTTACCCTAGCTTTCCTGACATCTGTATTTATCACTGATACTCCCTTATGCCAAGGGATACAGATGACCCTATTAACTGGGAAGGTTAGGGCCCTGCCACTCAATCACCCACTGAGTAGGGCAGGCACTGACCCAGTTGTAAGAGCTGAAGTAGGAGGGAAGAGTGTGACCGGAAGAGATTGACTGCAGACACAGTCCCAGCACTCTGGGAAGGTACACAGGTGTGGGTAAGGGTGAAGGGAAGTGTCATGATGGAAGGCAGAATATAGGCTTAAGGAGTTCCAAGCAGGCAGTTGGCATCAGGGAATTTCAGATATGAGTAGGAATGCCATTTCTTTTATTTGTTTTTCCTTCTTTTTTTTTTTGCCACTGCACATGAACCACAATTTTATTGTTCCTTAAAATCCTGCTTTCAAAGACTGTCTCTTTTCCATTTTCATTATTTTCTAGAATGTCTTGGGTTAGTTTATGGTGCATGTTTTGAGGGGGCTTTTTACCACAGCTTTGTAGGAAAAAGAAAGCACATAAAGTTTATATAAAAGCAAAACCTCAGACTCATTAGAATGGCTGCTATAAAAAAAGACAGGAAATAACAAGTGTTGGAGAGAATGTGGAGAAATCGGAGCCCTTGTATACTATTCATGGGAATGTAAAATGGTACAGCCACTGTGGAAAGCATTATGGTGGTTCCTCAAAAAAATTTGAAATAGTATTACTGTCTGATCCAGCAATCCCATTTCTGGCTATACACCCCAAAGAACTAAAAGGAGAGTCTCAGGGAGACTCTGTACATCTATCTTCACAGCGACATTATTCACAATAGTCAAAAGGTGGAAATAACCCAAATGTTCTTCAGTGGATTAATGGATAAACAAAATGTATATACATACAGTGGAATATTTTTTCAGTCTTAAAAAGGAAGGATATTTTGCAATTTACTACAACATGGATGAACCTGGAGGACATCATGCTAAGTGAAATAAACTAGTCACACAAAGATAAATACTGCATGATTCCACTTGTGGTATCAAGTGTAATCGAAATCATAGAGACAGAAATTGGAATGATGACTGCTAGGGGTTGGGGGAAGGGGGAATTGGGATATAGAGTTTCAGTTTTGCAAGATGAAAAGAGTTCTGGAGATTGGTTGCCCAGCAGTATGATTATACTTATTGCCACTGAACTGTAGAATTAAAAATGGTTAAGATGATAAATTTTATGTATATTTTACCATAGTTTTTTTTTAAAGGCAAATTTGAATTTATATTTGGATATGCAAGTGGTAAGATTATAAAAACCTCTGTAATGAGATTGAGGTTGTTAATTTGGTTTATATTCACGTGTTAGGTGCTGGGGATAGAACCATGAAAAAAGCAGACAAAGATCCTCATAAAGGTTACGGTTTAGAGCAGGAGGCAGATACTGATTGAACAAGTAAAAAGCGTGCTTGAATGTTACATGCATACCAGGGAGACCCCTGACAAAGTAGGTGGAAAGGCTACACTGAAAAGGCTTCTCCAAGAAAATGACATTTGAATAGAGACCTGAAGGATGAGTAAGCAGTGGCTAGGAGGAAGAGAGGAGTGGAAAGGGAGGGGAGGCACGAGGGAGTAGCATTTTGCAAAAGCTCCAAAGCAGGGCAAGGAAGGGTATCCTTTGGGAGATGAAAGAAGGCCCTGAGGGCTGTGATGTATGAAAAGTGGGGGGTGGTGACCAGGGCATGTATCAGATTATATAAGTCATTGTAGGCCATTGCAAGGATTTTGAATGTTGAGGCACCGGGGTGGCTCAGATGGTTGAGCGTCTGCCTTTGGTTCAGGTCATGAACTCTAGGTCCTGGGATGGAGCCCCAAGTAGGGCTCCCTGCTCAGTGGGACGTCGCTTCTGCCTCTCCCTCTGCCCCTCCCCCTGCTCATGCTCTCTCTCTGTATCTCTGTCTCAAATGAATAAATAAAAAAAATCTTAAAAAAAAAAAAAGGATTTTGAATGTTATTTTAAGCAGAGATGGCAGATGTTGATGGGTTTTAAACCAGGGAGTAGGGAGGTGGAACGGAGTAGAAGGAGAAAAATCCTGCATCTTCTCTTACAATGTGGCTTTTAAATATGAATTACCTACTTAATCTGGTGCTTGAATGCCAGAGGGAAAAATGGTTCATTTATATTTATTCAGATGATATATTGGTTGCCAGTGTGACCTGTTGATGTGATAAAACTTCAACAGTGAATTTAAGGGGATTGTCGAGGGCAATTTAGCAGAGGTGATTTTCACCTTTATGCTCTGGCTTGGTAGTTGAAACCCCAGAAATGGATGGATTTGCCCAGGGAGAGTTTGGAAAGAGAAGAGGGCTTTCAGTGGAATCTTTAGAACCTCTTATGTTCAGTGGTGAGGTAGTGGAGGTAGGGCAGAGAAAACTAAGGAAAAGTACTCCAGAATTGGGGGAAAACCAGGAGAGAGCATTTATTAGGTCTAACAAAACAAGTTCCAAAAACATTAATTAGGTTTTCGCCCTGTGTGGTCATTGACTTTACAGATTTAGTGGTTTAAAAGGGGTAGGATTAGATTAGATTAGATTAGAATGAGTCAAAGAATGAGAGGAAAGTGAAGAAATGGAATATAGACAAATCTTTGAGGAAGTTTGGCTGTGAAGGGAGTGAGAAAGAATGGTAGATGGGTTTGGGGTTGTCAAATGATTGGATTTGTTTCTATGGAAAAGTGTGAGTTTAAAGAATATCTTTTTTGGATCTATGAGATGCTTGAAAAATATATTACACACCTTGCTGATTTCCTAAATAGGATCTACCGAACACAAATATGACCTTCTCACGGACTTAATCTAGATATGGCATTCTACATACATACATCTACATAAATACAGGGCAGTCAGGCCTGTTGAGGTATGGAGGTCTCTTTGTCACTATACTAACTTCTGGTCATCTGGGAAGTAAAAATAGAGAATCCTGAGTCCCACTTAATCAATTTGAACCTTAGCTATAGGACTCAGGAATGTATGTTTGCACTGTGTACTTGTCTTCAGAGGATTCTCATGCATCTGTTCTGTGAATGGCCTTGGAGAACTGTTGCCCCGAGAATGCTCTACTTTGAAATTTTCTGAATGCTTTTTAATAGCTCTGGCCTGACTTAAATGAGATACGTATGGCAAGCACTTAGGAAGGAAAGATTTTCAAAGTTTTGTCTTCTAGTATGATTGGGATAGTGGTAAAAGTTTTTGATTTTTTAGGATGAGACGAGCTTGATCCTTTTTCCTGACTTTCAAAGTGGTAATATGTTCCAGGTTAGTACTCTCTACCCGCTTTTCTTATTTCTTCCCTCCTTGCGCTCTAAGAAGCATGGTGCTTACTCCTGCCGAATTGCCTTTGTTTGCTCCTATAACTTCCTCTGTTAATAGTATTCCTCCCCAGCTTCTGCTGGGTACGACTGGCTCCTCAGCATTCAGGTCTCAAGGCAGCTGCCCCGTTTTCAGAGAGGCTGTCCCTACTGAAAGTGGGTTTTCTTGGTCACTATGTTACTTTGCTGATTTCCTTCATCACAGTTCCTTCAGGGACTCTGCCTGAATGTTAACATGAATCTATAGGTAAACTGTATCCTGAGTCTATAGAACAGTGCCAGGCACACAGAAACTACTTAAATACCGAAAAACAAATAATAAAGATCATAAAAATCTTAACAGTATAAATACTGTTAACTTTCAGTTGACCATTACTTCAGATATTGAAATAAGGACCACACATGCATAGATGTTGATTGTACGTGACATGTACTGTTTATAACTTGCATATGTCACTTACATGTATTCTGGAGACTTTTTCGTGTCTACACCATTTTATACAGATAATCATTTTTTTTTTTAAAGATTTTATTTATTTATTTGACAGAGACACAGCGAGAGAGGGAACACAAGCAGGGGCAGAGGGAGAGGAGAAGAGAAGCAGGCTTCCCGAGGAGCAGGGAGCCCGATGTGGGGCTCGATCCCAGGACCCTGGGATCATGACCTGAGCCGAAGGCAGACGCTTAATGATTGAGCCAGGTGCCCCCAGATAATCATTCTTAACAGCTGAATAATATGGTATGTTCAGTATGATGAGGTACAGTCTCTATAACATCTGATTTACATGACAGTTCTTTTTTTTTATACTTTTGAACGATAGTGCTGAATTTCTGTCTACATCTTTGTGCATTTTTTTGTTAGAATAAATGCTTAGGATTGAAACTGCTGGGTGAGAGGATCTATACATAAAGCTTTTTGATTGTGAAATTGCCTGCTGGAATTATATTCTTTTACAAAGCTCATGAATAGTGTATGAGATCATTTATTTCCCCTGTACCCTCTCTAATCATTTTATTCTTTGCTATTTTAATAGGTGAAAAACGGTATTGTTTTTCTGCTTTAAGGTTCAGGAATGAATATCTTTGAACATTTTCTATTGTGTTTGGCCACATTTCTTTTGTGAAGTGCATATTCGTGCCTGGCGCCCAATTTTTCTGTTAGAATGTTTGATTCAACAACAGTAGTTTTCCCCCCATATTTTACTACACAGATTTTTAAACATACAGCAAAGATGAAATTTTGCTCATGTATCTGCCACTTAGATTTTATCATTAACATTTTATAATATTTGCCTTATCATACATTTATCCTTTAAAGTAAATTGCAGGTATTAGTACATTTCCATCTGAATACTTTAGCATGCTTAGTATTGACCAATGTTTGTTTAGTTATTTTTTTCTTTTGAGGTAAAATTTATATAGAATTAAATGCATGAATCTTTTTACTTTGTTTTATTCTTTGAAAGATTTTATTTATTTGTCAGAGAGAGAAGAAAGAGAGCGCACAAGCAGGGGAAGTGGGAGGCAGAGGGAGAAGCAGGCTCCCTGCTGAGCAAGGAGCCCAATGCGGGGGACTCAATCCCAAGACCTTGGGATCATGACCTGAGCCGAAGGCAGACGCTTAACTGCTTAACCAGCTAAGCCACCCAGGCATCCCTAAATGTTTTATTTTAATTTAAAACAGAATTGGAAGGGGCGCCTGGGTGGCTCAGTCGTTAAGTGTCTGAGTTTGGTTTGGTTCGTGATCCCAGGGTCCTGGGATCCAGTCCCGCATTGGGCTCCCTGCTCCACCGGAAGTCTGCTTGTCCCTTTTCCTGTGCCCTGCTCATGCTTTCTGTCTCTCTCTCAAATAAATAAAATCTTGAAAAAAAAATTAAAATAAAACAAAACAGAATTGGGTGTTCATTGATCAAGATTTTTTAATGTGAGAACACACACACACACACACACACACACACACACACACACGGGGAGGGGAGGCAGAGGGAAAGAGCCTCAAGCAGACTCTGTGCTGAGTGTGGAGCCTGATGCAGGGCTGGATCCTGACCCTGATCTCATGACCTGAGCTGAAATCAAGTCGGATGCTTAACCGACTGAGCGACCCAGGCCCCCCATTGATCAAGATTTTGATAAAGAGACCAAGGTTTCTGTCAGAGTGAGCCCACTGAGGCAGCTCCACGTTGTAGGGTCTTTCTTACACACCCACAAGATGTTGCCTAATAGTTCTAGTTTTGATTTTGTAAGTGGAGCATGAACTTTATTTTTTGTAAGTATTTGTGGAGTTTCAGTGTATGTATTTGGCTGTGGAAGCCAAACCCAAGACTAGCTTTTGTTTTGTTTTCTTTTTTTTATAGGACTTTTGGTCACATTTTCCCCTTCTTTTTCCTTTGCCTTAGCTTTGGTTATAGTGGTTTTAAATTTTTAGTAGTCAGATGTCATCCTTTTCCTTATCTTTTTACTGCCATTTGTGTCGTACATAGGAAGACATTTCTTACCAAATAATATACAGATGTTTATATTTTTTTCTGGTGCTTTTCTTTTTTTACATTTGAGTATCTAGTTGGAATAATGTGGTATAGGGATTTTTTTTAAAAAAGAGTAACTGGTTTGAGATCATTAGCAAATACTGTCTAATGAACAGTCTTCCCTTCTGTATGTCTTTTTCTGCAACAAAATAGAATTTAATGTTTTTATTGATGCCATTTTTTAAATAAAGATTTAATTTAATTTAATTTTTAAGTAATCTCTACACCCAGTGTGGGGCTTGAACTCACAAGAGTCGCATGCTCCGCTGACTGAGCCAGCCAGGTGTCCCTGATGTCATTTTTATTATAATCTATGTTTGTATATAGTATCTGCTTTCTGTTTTTGAGAGTATCAGATGTCTTTTTTCTTTTTTTTTTTTAATTGGGCTCCATTCTGGGCTTGAACTCACAAACCTGAGATCAAGACCTTAGCTGAGATGAAGAGTCAGATGCTTAACTGACTGAGCCAGCCAGGCACCCCAAGAGTATTAGATGTCTTTTTAAAAAATATCCTATTCTATTTAATCTCTCTATTCTTACATTTAGTTACTTGAGATAATTTATTGCCCACAGGCACATTGTTTTTCACTATTTTGTTTTTTAAGGTTTCATCACTTATATATTGTTTCTTTCAGCTGAACTTTAGCAGAGTCTTGAAGAATGGGGAGAAAGGATAGTGGGGAAACAGTAACAAGAGTCAAGGCAGGAGAGGTTGGTAAGTCCTGGGGACTTATTTCTCTTAACTTGTAATTGTCTGAATTCTTAATCTGTAAAGCAGATTATACATGTTTATTTTAGTATCTTAAATTTGGGAAATGTCTCTTAAGGTGGTTCAAACTAAATTCTAAAGTTCAAAATATTTATGAGATTTTTAAAGTTTGGGATGTTATTGAAATGGCATAGGATTCTACAGTGAGAATGGTTTTTAATCCTGGCTTTAAAGGAGCAAGTCATAATTTTTGAGCACCTGTGTGTATCCTCTATTTTATTCTTTCTTATGTTTGGGTGATTCTTCAGATCAGAGCTGACTCAGCTGGGGCGAGATACATAATCTCAGGTGGCTTCACTCACATGGCTGGGGGCCTCTCTGTGTAGTTCTCATACCTTACTGGTGGCAGGAGGGATCCCAGCAGCAAGAAGGTAAGCCCCTGTGTCCTTATACTTTTTAGACCTGTGCTTGTGTTTTGTTATTATTCCACTGGCCAGAGCATATCACTTGGCCTAGCCCATATTTAAGTGATGGAGAAGTAGACTGTGCTTCTTGATGGGGGAAGAGGCAGAGTCATATTTCAAACTGAGAAGTCTGAACAACTTAGTACCTATTACTACAGTGGTTTACCACAGGAAGTAAAGGAGTTAGCTACCTGGATATCTAACAGAAAAGCCTCCCTGGCAGTGAGAAGAGACTGTGCACAGGCCTAGAGGGGAAGAATGCTTGATATGTTCCTGGGATAGCAAGGAGAGGTCAGTGGGACTAGAAGAGAGGGAGCGAGCAGGAAGTAGTAGGAGATACAGTCATAGAGGTTCGGGCCAGGGTAGGATCTTGTCCTTGTAAGCTGTTATGAAGACTTACTTTTTTGTGTGAAAAGAGGAGCTAAGGCGTTTTAAAGAGGAGTTTTAAAGTAGGAGAGTGATAGAATCTGACTTGTGTTTTTAAATAGATTACTGCTGGCTACTGCTTTGAGACTAGATTGTAGGGAAAGAAGAAGAGAAGCAGGAGGGCTCCTTAGACTACTACAGGGATGCAGATAAGAGCGGACAACGGCTGGCAGCACGATAGTAACAATGAAGTGGATTGATTCTCGGATTCTATATATGTTTTGAAGATTGAGCCTACAGGATTTTTTGACATATTGGATATGACTTTAGGACAGAAAGACAAGTCGGTAGCCAAGGTTTTGGTGTGAGCAGCTAGGAGTATTCACTCTCCACCAGGACAACTGGAGAAAACTGGGTAAGAGTAAGTTTTGGAGAAAAGACCAGGAATTCAGGTTTGGATCTGTTAAATTTGAGAAGACTATGACATTTGAATGGAGGTGTCAAGTTGGATAGAAGAGTCGAGTTCAGGAGCAACACCTGGAGATAGAAATTGGAGAACATTGGGGGTACTGAGGTGGCTCAGTTGGTTAAGTGTCTGACTCTTGGTCTCAGCTCAGATCTTGATCTCAGGATCTTGATCTCGAGGTTGTGAGTTCAGGCCCCGCTTTGGGCTCCAAGCTGGGTGTGGAGCCTACCTAAAAAAGAGAGAGAGAGAAAAAAGAAATTTGAGAACATTGAATGAAATACTGAGAGCGTTATGTATGTCTAAGAAGTATTTCCTGAAATGACTTTAAGTTTAAAATACTTTTAAGTTTTAAAAGTTTCATTTGTACCAATGGTATGGTTTGAAGTAGGGAAGAAGAGCGGCAGAGCATCCTTTATGATGATAGTAAACTATGAGTTTAAAGAAGTCATTAATTGTTCCATCTGTTCAGTATTATGAAACATGAAAGCCTCTAGGCTAAATATCTTATTTGAATATTCCTTTTTACTGAAACATTTACCAGTTTGTTTCTAATTAGGGAAGTTTATTGACCGAAGGCTGTGTAAGTAAAGGCCTGAAAGGGACAGAAGACCAAAAGTTGAGGAAAAGAACCATGATTGGATAATCAGTCCTACTCTTTGGAGAGTTTTTCTTTTTTGTTCACTCCTTTGCTCTCTGTGTCTGTCTCTCTCCCTTTACTCATTGTCTATTAACATAATGAGATGTTCAGGTGTAAGCACGGGGACTAACCCAGAAACTGTTCTCTCTTAACAAATGTAAAGCTTACTGCTCCAGCCTTGATCACCAGACAGGGCTGCCAGACCAAGCCTTAGCCAACCTATTCATAGATCCGGACTGTTCAGGAAAGTGAAGAAGGGGCCTTGCTTTTTGTGTAATTTAGACCTATACAGAAATGACCTGAGCATGGTTTGGCTTGTGTGGAAGAGAAGAAAGATTTATCATTGAGCCAATATTTAGTTCAACTTCCAAATGTTTTCATTCAGCAAGTATTTATTACAGAACTGTTGTGGGTCAGGAATGCTATCAGGCTAAACTAAATGACCAGTGAGACATATAAACAAATGATTAAAAAAAAAGAACCCAAACGCTGTGTTCTTCACCAGATATTCCAGCAGAGTGGGCAGGAGGAGTTATGAAAGAAATCAATTCACCTTTAGGTCCTCAAAACCTATCAGAGTGCTTTGCACATTTTAACAATGCATAAGTGTATAGGTGAGTGCATAAGCAATGCGATTCATGCATCTGTTAGATAATTTACAAAATACAGAGGGAGGTACAAAGGAGAAAGTGACCATTTCTTTCTTGTAGTGATGGAGAGAAGGGCTTTGCAGGAAATTCACTGGGTAGGGAAGGCCTGCAAATGTGGAGTTAGCACAACATGCTCTGAATAAGTTCAGCAAAGCTGGATTGTGGGTGTATGTTGGGAGGTGGGAAGGCCACAAGTGAGGCTACTATAGGGTAGACCAAAATCAAGATGCAAAAGTATCTTGTATTAGGGGGCACCTGGGTAGCTCAGTCGGTTAAGTGTCCGAGTCTTGATCTCAGCTCAGGTCTTGATCTCAGAGTTGTGAGCTCAAGCCCCACATGAGGCTCCACACTCAGCCACTTAAAAAAAAATCTTGTATTGGAATTTATTCTGTGGGTACTACAAGGCTATTGAAAGTTTTTTTAAATAGGAATATTAAGAGGTAGAATTCATGAGACATTCTTAAAAAAAAAAACGCATTCTTGAATTGGGAAGTCAGATGTTGATAGAATTTTTAAAGTTATAAACATATATGCTGGAAGTAAGCACAGCTAACAAGTCATATCATTTATGGTAGAATCTGTTTTATCCCTTTCAGATAACATATATGATCTTAGTGTAGGTACAACCTAAACTAGATAATTAAACTTACACTAAGGTATTCAAAATATGCAGGATGGCGTTGGTTGGTTTTTGGAAGAGAAAGAACATATTTTTGCTTTATGAAATTATTGCAAACATTACTTTTTCTTTTTCTTAAAAATTCTATTTATTTATTTATTTATTTTAGAGTGTGCATGCAAGTGCGGTGGGGAGGGGTAGAGGGAAAGAGAATCTCAAATCTCTGATGGTTTCTTTTCTTTTTTGACTGACACTTTAGAGTACTGGTCAGGTATTTTGTAGAATGTCCTTCAATTTGATTTTGTCTTCTCTTTTCTCATGATTATGGACTGAAGTAATGACTTTTGGGCTTTTGGTGTTTAAAAAAATTGTTTTATTTTCATTTTTATTTTTTATTTAAAAATTTTTTTTAAAGATTGAGAGAGAGAAAGAATGATCAGGGGGAGGGGCAGAGGGAGAGAGAGGGGAAGCAGACTCCCCGCTGAGCGGGGAGTCTGATGGGCTCAATCCCAGAAACCTGAGATCATGACCTGAGCCAAAACCAAGAGTCAGATGCTTAATCAGCTGAGCTACCCAGGTGCCCCTCATTTTCACTTTTAAAACTATAAAATTGCCCTTTTTTTCAGCATACAGTTCTGTGAGTTCTAACACATGTATAAATTTATGTAGCCACCACTATAATCAGGAAATAGAACAATTCCATCACCCCTCAAAACTCCGCCATGTTCTCTTGTTATAGGTCACACCCTATCCCCTAATCCGTGCCCCTGTAACCACTGATTAGTTCTTCATCGTTGTAGATTGGTGTCTTAGAGAATGTCATGTAATGGAATCATAGAGTATGTAACCCTTGACATTGGCTTCTTAGACTCATCATAATGCTTTTGAGAGTCCTCTAAGTTGTGTTTATCAATAGTTCGTTCTATTTTATTGCTGAGTATGAATGTACTACTAGAATGTTTATCTCTTCCCCTCCCCCCCTTTTGATAAGTATTTAAGAAATATCATATGTCCTCCTGGCACTATAATAAGCAATTTAAGTGAATTTTTTGTGAAACAGGGATTATCGTTTTCCCCTTTACAGAAGTGAAAACATAGGCATGGAGTTAAAGTAGCCCTAGGTCATACAACTAGTTAATAGTGGACTTGGGACCCAAACCTAGGTCACCTACTCTAAAGCCCATGCTTTTGGACTACATGGCAAGTTGCTAATGTCAGTTTTTTCATTTCTCTGTTTTGACCAGCAGTATAATTAAGAGCAATTGAAGTTCTTGTTTCTTTAACATATTATAAAGTTCCCCTTCTTTTTGTTTATATTTAGTTTTTATTAAAGAGCAAATATAATAGAACTATAATTTTTTTCATGTTGCTGGTTTATGATCTTTGGGGCTAAGCATTCTGTGATTCAGTTCTTTTTTTTTTTTTATGTTATGTTAATCACCATACATTACATCATTAGTTTTTGATGTAGTGTTCCATGATTCATTGTTTGCGTATAACACCCAGTGCTCCATGCAGAACATGCTCTCTTTAATTCCCCAACTGGAGGGTATTATGCTGAGCGAAATAAGTCAATCAGAGAAAGACATGTATCATACGACCTCACTGATACGAGGAATTCTTAATCTCAGGAAACAAAGTGAGGGTTGCTGGAGTGGTGGGTGGTGGGAGGGATGGGGTGGCTGGCTCTGTGATTCAGTTCTAAAGCAGAAAGTCAAGCCAAATAAATCATCAGTCCACAAGCAATTCTGAATTAACATTGAGTACATCTGTTTATGAGAATTAAAGCCATAATACTAAGCTTTTTCTTAATCTTGTAAACAGGATCTTTAATTTGTGTTATAGATAAATAATAAATATTGTATAAAAATAAACATAGTCTAAATTAGGCTAGTTTAAAATAAGAGGTTTGCCTTCTATCATATCTTAAATTTCACTAAGATTTCTTTCTTTTTTTTTTTTTTTTTTTAGAGCTTGGAGGTTTTGGGGTATTTGAGATGAGTTTTTTGCACTTGTGCTAAAAGCCCATTTACTTAAATATCCTCCTGTCATAGGATAAAAATGTTTCCGGAATATTAGTATAGGGTTTCTTGTGTTTTTAAAAATATCTTATTAGTGAACAGAAATAAGTGTAATTGGGTTTTGGGGAAACTTACAAAATTTCCAGTTATTCTGCCTATCTGGTAATTTTATGTATTACTTTCAGTAAACTAAAATTTTGATGAGGAGACTTCGTTCTTAAGTGTGGCCTTCGTGTGATATTTGTTCTCTGTTCCTCAAACACTATTCAGAGGACTTGGAGAGGCTACAAAATCATAAAACATCAGAACTGAAGTGGATCTTCGACATGACCAGATCTCTGGGCTCTCCCAGTATTTGACAAGAAAGGAAATGGAGTCCCCAGCAGTAGTGTGTCCACAGTGATGGTTGGTCGTACCAGCTGCATGGTGTGGTTCCTGCCCTCAGACAGGTTACCAATTTATCTGTGTGGAGATGGACTTGTACAAAATTAACTGCGGTACAAAGTGGAATGTTCTTGGCAGTAGAAAGGGTACTGCTTTTCTTAAACAAGCCCTCCCCTCCCCCCTCAAATCTTTTCTTGACTCATTCACTCTACACAATTACTTTCTATTTAGTTTCTCACCTTTCATTCTCTTTTAAACGGTCTCTAATCAGATGTTTTGTCTTTTTTTTTTTTTTTTTTACCTCTGCCACAATATGAAAACTCTTCTTTCAGAATTCACAGTGACGTTCATGTTGCTAAATTCTGCTGGGTTTTTTTGTTTTTTGTTTTCCCTCCTCAGACCTCATTTTATTTGATCTGTCCTCAGCATTTGGCACAATTGCTCAATCCCTTTTGGAAACACTTTTACTCAAATTCCAGGGTAATACCTTATTTGCCTTGTTTTCCTGTGATATTTTTGAGTCCTCCTTCTTAGGCTTCTCTGCTAGCTTTACCTCAGCTCCCCCACCTCTAAATATTAGAGGGTCCCGGGGATCTGTCATTGTTACTTTTCCAGCTGTAGCTTTAATATCAGATACACATTAATATCATGTATATGTTAATGACTTCAATTTATATATCCAGCCCATACTCCTGCCCTGGGCTTTAGGACTATGTCTGCAACTCCAGGACAATATATCCAATTTGACATCTCCACTTGGAACATCTCAAACTTAATGAGTTCAAAACTGAGCTCTTGGGGCTCTGGGTGGCTCAGTTGGTTAAGGATCCCACTCTGGATTTCGGCTCAGGTCATGATCTCAGGCTCGTGGGATCGATCCCCAAGTCAGGCTCCCCCTTCAGTGTCGAGTCTGCTTAAGATTCTCTCTCTTGCTCTCCCTCTTCTCTCCCCCCCGCTTGAGTGCGCACTCTCTCTCTGAAATAAATAAATCTTTTTTTTTTTTTTAAGATTTTATTTATTTATTTGGCAGAGCACAAGCAGGGGGTAGTGGCAGAGGGAGAAGGAGAAGCAGACGTTTGAGCCACCCAGGTGCCCCTAAATAAATAAATCTAAAACAAACAAAACAAAACCTGAACTCCTGATATTTCCACACCCCAAACCATCATCATCTGTAGTCTTTCTTCTCTCAGTTTGGACAACTGCAGTCTCTCAGTTGCCAAAAATGGAGTTTTGAAGCCTTTCTTTCCCCACTGACTCTTTTCCATCCATATAGAAATTTTGTTGGATATTCCTCAAAAACACAGCCATAATTTGATCACATCTTCCTCTTAGGCTGCCTCCTCTGTCTAAGTCATTATCATCTTCTCTGGGTTATTGCATTAACTTCTCCTTGCTTCCGTCCTTGCCCTGTTGCAGTGTGTTTTCAACACAGCAGTCAAATCTTATGACTCATATGATGAAAACTGTCCAACTATTAAATCTCTAAACAGTGAGGCTCTCCCAACAGTTTCTAGTATTCTTCCTTCTATTACTCTTCTCTTTACTTTCTTTACTTGACCCACACTGGCCTCCTTGCTTTCCTTGAACATTTCAGGCAAGCTCCCTGTTAGAGTCTTTCTCTGGCTTATAGGCTTTCTCTGTCTAGAATGTTCTTAAGATAGCTCTGCATGGCTAGAGGTCTTCACTCAACATGGCAAAGTAAATCCTCTGTAGCTAGTCTGTCCAAAATGTCATATTCTCCTCTTTGCTGTCTTGTTTTTTCCTTCTTTGTCCTAATTACCAGCATAGTGTATCTTTTATTTATATATTTTATTTATAATTAACATGCTCTATATTTAGTTTATAATGTTTATCACTTTCCCTTGCTTAGAATATAAGCACCACGTGGGTAGGGATCATTTATTAACAGTGAGTCTCTTGCTATATGGCAAGGGCCTAGAACGGTGCCTGACACATAGTAGGTGCTCAGTAAATATTTGTTAAATGAATGAATACCTAGGAGTACCTCAGATCAGTCATTAACTTGATATTGGGCAAGTCAGTTCTCTCTGTAGATCTGCTTTCCCTATTTTTGAAATGAATTTGGGTTGGATCTGTATTTTTAGGCTTTCTTAAAGCAACAAAGACTTAAATGTATGTAGTATTGTGGTTCCTTGAAGATTTTTCTAAGAATTCAACTGCTTAACAGAAAAGTTTGAAAACCATGGTACCAGGTTTTTACTTTGTTGCTAGGGAATCAAAGTTTGTTAGTTTGTTTCTTTTTCAGCCACAAGTGATAACCACATCAGTTCACATAGTTTTTTAATAAGGAAGATTTCTCTGATAGCAGAGTGCAAGGTGAATTGGAAGGTAGGCAGTCGGTGATAGGGAAAGGAACAGTTAGGATGTTGTTGTGATATTATTTTTCTACAGTATTATGCAGTAGCAAAGAAGGACCTTATGTTTCACTCTAACTCAATATAAAAAATAGAGGATTTCCTCTCCACAACATTTAGAGATTATTGAATAGTAAGGTAACAAGTGTCTTTTTGAGTGGCTGTTGTGTGAGGACCACTATTTTTTGTTTGTTTTCTTTATTTATTTGAAAGAGAGAGTGAGAGAATGAGCTGTGGGAAGGAGCAGAGGGAGAGAGAGAAGCCGACTCCCTGCCGGGCAGGGAGCCTGATGACAAGGGGCTTGATCTTGGGACCCTGAGATCATGACCTGAGCCAAAGGAAACCGTTTAACCGACTGAACCACCCAGATGCCCCACTAACTATTTTAGATTCTAGGTTATATAGTAGCAGAGCAGGGGTTCTCATGTGCCTGGCACTACCCATACTATTGAATCTGTTTCAAGAGTAGGCATGAAGCTCCTTTAGGTAATTCAGAGGTACATCCCTCCTTACAGTCCACTAAAGTAAAAGATATATTGTCTTTAATACTGAATTTGAAATTTAATTGTAAGAGATAGAATATCATGTTTATATGAAAGTTGAGATTGCAGTCAGCATATTACTGGGGAGCATAATAAAGGATATAATTGTTCAGTCAGTTCTTGGTTACTTTTGACAAGATAGGAAAGAGTAACACCCAAAATAATACCTGCAGTATCACCTTGTAACACAGGTAGCTACATGAATTCTGCAACATCAAATCATGGGCCAAATCACATCTTTAAAAAATATTTCAGTGTGTAGTAAAATCCTGATACGCTGTAATTTTCCCTCAATGAACTATTCTAGAAAAGTTATGTATTCATGTTTCTGAGTTTCTGCTGTGTTTTGGGCCCCGTCTTACTGATAGGAATACATTAGTAAGCAAAACCAGCTAAAGCCATGGCCCCTTTTGACTTTGGTATGCCTCTTAAAACACTCAGACACTTGTCCAGGAGGATGTTCCTTATGGATAGGTCCTAGTAATCTGTTTGCAGAAGCAGGGAAGGAGGCCTTGGTTTAACCAAGCTAGTGATAAATAGAGAATTCACTATTTGTCTGACATTTAAGCTCACATTTGGAAATGCATGTTGTTCAGAACCTGGGATGATACTTTGAGAGTTGTTAACATCAATAAAATTAATTCTTTCCAACTGAAGTATTTATAACACTGAATTTCATTCTTTTAAATTTTATTTTTATATTTGAGTAGTAGAGAATAGTGATTTTGGTCATTTATCATTTTAATGGTTTGATCTTTGCTTCTTCCATCTCTAGTAATGATAGCATGTTGGCTGCTGAACAAGGGGGACAGATTCAAAGCAAGCCTTTTTTTAAGCCCAGCTTTCCTAGATACGAACATTAGACTGTTCTATATTTTCAGGTACTAGAAGTTTTCAGATTTGAGTTCAAAGAGAAGCAGTCACAATAAAAAGGAAGAAGAGAGTCCTCACTTACACAGTAAATTCCTTTTGCAAGTTCTATTTTAAAGAAAGAAACAGTGTCTTAACTTTAGTTGGCATTCAATTCCCTCAATTGACCTAATCTTGCTCAGCTAATAGGTAAAATATAAATGCTGAAAATTCCTCCAGGCAGCCATGAAAACTTTATATTAAGGTATATACTGACTTGATATATACCTGATTCTACAAATAAACATACTCACAGTATGTACAGGTACATTATATTTGCATCACAAGCCTCAGGTGCCACATTTTATTTATGTAAAAGTTTAGAGATTTACTTAAACTTTCTCCTCCTGAAGCGTTTGGTACTGACTGCTTCTGTGAAGCATAATAACAGTTAATGTTTATAAAGTACGTACTTGTACCCAGTAGAACATTAATAACTGTATTATGCATGAACTAGATTTCTTTTTAGTCAGGTTTATTGAGATACTGTTTATACACAGTGTATAGTTCTGATTTTTGACAATATGTATAGGTCATAGAACCAATACCACAATCACTATTCAGAATGCTTCCATCACCCCAGTTTCCTTGTTCCCCTTTGTAGTCAGTCCCCTCCCCACATTCCTAAGCCCTGACAACCACTGGTGGGAATTCTGCCCTTTTTGTTTTGCCTTTTCCAGAATGTCACATAAGTAGAATCATATAGTATATATTTTGAGTCTGGCTTATTTCACTTCCTAATGCTTTTAGATCCATCCATGTGGTACCTGTATTTCAGAAGTTCATACCTTTGTATTGCTAATAGCATTCCATTGTATGGATATCCCACGATGTGTCTAACCATTCTCCAGTTAATGGACATTTGGGCTTCCAGTATTTGGTGATTCTGACTAAAACTGCCATAAATATTTAAGTAGAAGTTTTTTTATAGACCTATATTTTCATTTCCTTGGGCATATATCTAGGATTGAGACTGCTGGATTGTCTAATAAGTATATGTGTATCTTTACAAGAAACTGCTAAACTGTTTTCCAAATAGGCTGTACCATTTTGCATTCTCACCAACACTGTATGAAAGGTATAGTCGCTCTGTATCCTCTCTAGCACTTGGTATTGTCAGGGTTTTTGTTTGTTTGTTTGTTTTTTAAGTTTTTCTACTGGTATTGTGACTTTAATTTGGATTTTCCTGTTGAGTAAGGATGTTGAGATTTTTTTCTGTGTTTATCTGCCATCTGTATCTCTTTTTGGTGAAGTGTCTATTCAGATCGTTTGACCGTTTTTTTAAAAACTAGTTTGTTATGTTTGAGTTATTACAGTTTTTTTTTATTAAGCATAATAGTACATGCACTGGTTTTAATGCTCATAATACTCCTCTGAGGTGGGTACTTATTAGCCTAAATCACAGATAAAAAAGTTAGGCCACAGGATTGTTAATATAGCCCAGGAACACACAGCTAATAGGTAGCAGAGCTGGGATTTACACCCAAGCATATTGACTCTAGAACCTGTGCTGAACTGTTTGCCTATTTTTTTTTTTTTTTTTTAAAGATTTTATTTATTTATTTGAGAGAGAGAGAGCACATGAGAGGGGGTAGGGTCAGAGGGAGAAACAGACTCCCTGCTTAGCAGGGAGCCCGATGCGGGACTCGATCCTGGATCCCCAGGATCATGACCTGAGCCGAAGGCAGTCGCTTAACCAACTGAGCCACCCAGGCGCCCCTGTTTGCCTATTTTTGTGTGTGTGTGGAGATTGATTTCTTGGGGCTGTGACTATAACCAGGATCCAGTTTCTGTAGGTGGTAATTCTTACAGGGACACCCCTGAGCAAAGGGGCAGTATATTGTAATAGCAACTCTGGAATCATTCCCTAGGAACAGCTAGGATATTTGTTGCTGTTGAAGAAGGGTAATTATTTTCACTTTATGTCTCTTACTTCACTTCTACATACTGGTGGTCAAAAGTACTTCTTTTAAATTACTTTTCCAAATATCTGCCATTATCAAGTAATGAGGTACTTTATATAAATGGATTTTCTCAATAGCAGAAGCTTCTCCTTTTTTATGTATCCATACTTCATAAGAGATTTCCCACACTTGTTATTCCCTTTGTCTTTTAAAGACCTTTATCATAATAATGCTGACTTCAAGGCACTTACTGTTTGGTGATATACTTAGGAAGCACATAGAACTTACTGACCGTATAGGATGGCTTCAGGTTTCAGGACTTTTAAAGTTATATTTAGGGGCGCCTGGGTGGCTCAGTCGTTAAGCGTCTGCTTTCGGCTCAGGTCATGGTCCCAGGGTCCTGGGATCGAGCCCCGCATCGGGCTCCCTGCTCCGCGGGAAGCCTGCTTCTCCCTCTCCCACTCCCCCTGCTTGTGTTCCCTCTCTTGCTGTGTCTCCCTCTGTCAAATAAATAAAATCTTTAAAAAAAAAAAAAAAAGTTGTATTTATTTGTAGTTTTATAGGTTTTTAGTTTAGTCTTCTCTCATTATCCACTCTCTCATTTGTTTGTTCTGACATCATCCTTCACTATTCCCTCTTTCACCCTTATAACTTCTATTTCTAATTAGCTAAAAGATAATCAAATTATTGGGCTTACATGGATATGGTCTAAAATAAATTTCAGCTCTGGGAAACGACTTGGGAGTGTTCCAGTGAACATCCCCTGTGACTGTTCAAAGGACCTTTATTTCTTGTTTGGGATCCAAATAGTCATTCTAAATAAATGAGCTCTAAAGTAAGCTAACCATGACGTTTGACAGTAGAGAAAGTGATGTGTTTTTCTTTTTAGCATAATTTTTTATTAACAATTTGTTAAACCATGGGGATTATCTTAGTAAAAAGGTAAATCAAACAGTGTTCAGCAGAGTGGAATAAATAGGCACTTAATGGGCAGAAAGTCGGTTCACTATCATTATGTTTTGTAGCAGTTTGTAAAGTTCCTGTCTGAGTCAGTGACAGCTTGTCCTCTCAGCTGTGCCTCTAGTAAGGCGGAGTAATTACTTCCAAGTAATTAACTAAAGGGAGAAAACCTTGCCAAATCCTATTTACTTTTTGTAAAATATTAAGATGAAGGCTAGCTAGTGAGTAGCACTTTATCATGTAAAGCACTGTTGAAAGTGCTTAATGCTTTCAAGCCATTTTGACCAATTTAAGCTCTTACTTAGAATAAATTAATAAATATTCACCCAGGGGACAGGCTGAGTAGTTGTACTAACATTGCAGCTGCTTGGGCACCTTGTCAGATGTATGAGGACTCGGAGAGCAAAGCTTCGCTGTCTTTCATTGGCAGCCTTAGGACCAACCATGTATGGTGCAACATGGTGCCTGGCACGTGGTAGGCTTTTATTTGTGGAAAATTTTGTTTAAAAGGTAAAGAAAACTGTGACTATCGCTTGTAAGTAGTAGAATCATGAACCAGGATTGCATTGGTGATTTCTTTAAAATAGAGTTTTATAAAGTTTGCAGTTCCACTTAGAGTCACTTTGCTATATTTTAGTTTCTTACTAACCCTGGATTTGTTTTAAATTTTATAAATCAGATTAATTCATACTTACTTTTCCACTGAACTTTGAATTAGGAAATTAGAAAGTAGATTTTATGTTTAGTGAACTTGTAAATTGCATCTGATATTGTAGTTTGCTAGCTTTCCAGATTACATAGCAATATACCTCTTTCTTGTAAGGGTTAATGAGTAGCCTGGTTAGACTCACCAGCCCATTGTTACATTAAAAGCCAGAAAATTTGCTGTCTCCCTTCCATTCCCTCCCACATTGTTTATCTTTTCATAGTTTTACTTTACTTGATATATTAAGATAATTTTTAAAAGTTGAGATTTTATTTTTTAAAACAACATACGGTTTTAATTTTATTTCCTTGTAGATCCTGATTCCTTTTTGTTGTTGTTGTTAATTTTAAATTATGGTAATTAACATGAGCTGAATAATGGTTTAATCAAGGTAGATCTTGCTCCGTGGCTCTACATCCCTCTTTTTTCTATACCTCTCCTCTGTTTTTACCTGTAGATTTGCATGTTTGACCTAGCAGAATAATTGGGTCCACAGCAACATGGGCGTGCCTCCCTTAGAAACACTTAGTTTCATGTATGACTCATAGGCTGAAGCACAGACACCACTTCCCCAATCTACAGGAGCCATTTTAACAGCATAAAACTTGCCGGACTGCTTTTTATTTTCAAGCCCAAAGGACAAAAAGAGAACAGGAATATTTGAAGGTAACTTACGATTTTGTGTGTTTGCTTCTGGCTGTTTCCTGAGCTGATAAACGGAGGGTGGCTCTTACCTGTCGAAGAACATGGCTGAATGTGTTCTTTAACTCTCTGAAAAAATGTGTGTAGTCAGTCACATGCCTGATTGCACTTAACTGCGAGGGGGAAACAAAGCTTTCAAAATCTGGAAAGTTTTAGATCTTCTTGGAAAAGCATTTTTTATGTTTTACATGATTTTTCTTTCTTTCTTTCCCTGTATGAGTTGAGAATAAAGGAGACTTTCTTTTTCATACCACAAAACAAAGTTCGGTCAAATTTTCATTTTTAAAAAATCTAATTGTATTTATGGGGATAGCCAGAAAGTTAGAGTTAAGTAAACTGTACAATTCATGTGTGATACAGGAGTTAAGAAAAAAATTCGGAGGCACTGGTTCTGTTTTGGCATTTTGGTTAAAGGGAAGTCTGGGGACAACTCAGTCATAGGTGTTGCTCATTGACTGTTCTGTCCTTTTCGTTTTTCTTAAGTTAATGAAATTATACTAAACATTAATTTTTGAAAACTAAATAGAAGTTTAAGGAAAATGAACAGTCATTTAGATAATAAGTAAAAGTGGTTATTAAATAAAGAGGAAGAAAGAACAGTTCATTTACTGTTAGAAAAAAAATAATAAAGTTTTATAATTCACACTGGAAACGTATTCTGAGAAACAACCTTAGATGCATGACTAGCTTCTGAGGAAACATGTAGTATTTCAATTTGTGTATAAAGAAAAAGTAAAGAGTACTGGCCTTCCTTCTATATTACTGTTCTTAAAATGTGTTTGTTTTGAAGCAAAAAAGTAATACCTTTTGTGTGAAAGAAAAGATTGCTCAGTCTTTTCCTGGAATATTTATCATCATTGAAATTATGAAGTTCTGGCTAGCGTATATTCTGGTGTGCCTTGAAGTTCTCGGTCCTCTGAGAAGCTGGGTGCAGTAGTATTTTACTTATGAAAGCTATTTATGAAGTTAAAATTTGAATGAAAGTAAAATTTGAATGTTCAGTGATTATGAATAACATTTTTGGAAATCAAAAAGTCGTATTACTGACTATAATGATATTTCGCTAATTCTTTGGAAATTTGCTGTTGTTAACTTTCTAAGTGCTTGAAGACCTATCAGATAAAAGGGAAGGTACAAAGGCAGTTAGTTATGCTCTTGGAAAGGATCGTTACATTAACAGATCTCAATTCTGTGGTTTTGCAAGAAAGGCATAGCAGACATTTTACCAGCTCAGCTCTGAGCCATTTGCTATCATCTTGCTGGTTTAGTCAGCCTTTGAGTAAGTAGTGGCTGTATTTACTTCTACTCTGGTCTGTGTGAAAAATCTAATGAAACCTTTTTGCCTTTTTTTTTTTTAAGTTTTTAAAAGCCAGTGACCCATCAGAGAAAAATCTAGTGGCACACAAATAACCAAATAGTTAAGATTTTATTTATTAAAGAGAAGTAGAAGAATTTAGTTTCTTAAAATTAAGGGGCCGTTATAATTTAAATAAAATGGTACGGGTCATATATTTCTGTCTCTTACCCATGTGACAAAGACTGAAGTGGGACTTCAAGGAGAAGGGAAGGGAAAAAAAAGCATGGAAGCAAGGGAAGGCCAGAAAGACTTATTTAGTAGTCTTCTTCCCACTCTTTTCCTTTCATAAGGTTGAATATAAGTTTAAATTGAGTCATCAGAATTAAACTCAGAATTACCCATTCAAAGAACTGGAGCACTGAAAAAGACTGAAGATCGTTCAGTGGCCTCACTTTTATAGATGAAGACACAGTGGCCGGAAGGGTCTTGTGACTCGCTCAAGGTCGTGCAGCGCTTAGTGGCTGGAGCTGCTCATGCTAGTCCACACTAACAAGTGATGCTTTGTTTGAAATGGGCTCTGTTTCCTTAAGAATAAATAAAACCTTAATTAAGTTGGTTGGTGATAATTTTGGTAGCAAGATGCAACCAAATGATTCTGAAAATGTGTTCAAACAAGTTTCCTTTTTCATCAGAGAGAAGATGATGCATTTATTTAATTTCTACCACAGCTTGTTTTCATTATTATAACTTCTTCATAGTTGAAGCATTGTTTATGACATTGCTTGTTTAAAGATGGGTCTAGGGGAGATGGAAATTTAAGGAGTTGGGAATTTACTCTGAACTTGTAGATACAAAGACAGGTTTATTTCTGCCTTAGTTCTATCTCCTGTTCTTTTAGGAACCAAATACTGTTTTAATATGATGTCTTATTCTTTTAAAGTGTGTATGTGTGTAAAACTTTGCATATGAGTTTACAAAATATAGAAGTCTCTAAGCTCTGACATTATACTCATTTTGAACTGAAACTTTCCAGAATTAGTAATCTCATTCCATTTGTTTGTCATATCTTCTACTCCTTTGAGAGTTTACTATGCATACTAGGCACTTTTAGAATCTTCTGGGCATACAAAATCTTTGTTAACTTTTTGATGTGTTTTATTGCGGTGGTTGAAATTTACTTTAGATCTGCTTTCTTTAAGTCTGAAATTTGGTTTTTTAAAATTACTTTGCATGTAACTGTTGAATCTCCTAAGTCTCCAAGTCCCCTAAGCCAATTCAATATCAGACCCCCCACAATATGGTTGTCATTGTCCTAAAGAACAGACAGCACAGAAGTGGCTGGAAAACATGGGCCCTCTCCTCACAAACTTAGATTCTTTTTTTTTCTTTTTTTTTTTTAAAGATTTTATTTATCTATTTGAGAGAGAGAGCAAGAGAGAACACAAGCAGGGCCAGGGGCAGAGGGAGAAGCAGATTCCCCACTGAGCGGTGAGCCAGACCTAGGTCTCAATCCCAGGACATTGGATTCATGACCTGAGCCAAAGGCAGACGCTTAACTGCTGAGCCCCTGAGCCACCCAGGTGCCGCACAAACTTAAATTCTTACTGGGAAAACAGGGCGTGGTAGCATCGGGTTAAATAAGAATGGAACCAAACCACTGTGGAGTTACATTCAGGCTCAGACTATTTAGGTAGAGGTGAAACATGACTGAAACTTACAATAGGGAAGAGTATGGCTCTTTAGGAATTATTAGTATTGAAGAATGAATAGTATTTGCCTAGGTTAAGAGGAGTGTCTTCACCAATAAGAATGTAAGCTCTTTGAGGTCAGAGATGTTTTATTTTTCTGTCTTTTTGAACCATTGACAAAAGTACGGAGCACATATGAATACAGTTACGATTTGCTGCATCAAAACCTCGGCTACTCAGTTGGGCAGATTCTGCTAAAGTTGGGGGTGGCAAACCTTTGAAAGGCATGTGGCCCTCAGCTTCATCTGTCTGATGTCTGTACATCATAACCATTCAAAGAAAAAATGAACACCTACCTGGTAGTATATGTTTTAAAGCAGTAATTTTCAACCTTTGGTGTAATAATCACCTGGTTCCAACCCTGAGATTCTGATTCATTGGGCCTATGGTTTGGTTTATCAGTCAGCATTTTTAATAATTACCCTAGATGATTGTGGTGCAAGTGCTTGTAGGCCACACTTTCAGAAAAAGAGTACAGGTTTAGGAAGAGCAGTCAATCAGTTTCTTAGCAGTTTAATATTTGAATTTTTAAGCAACAGGGATATTTTGAAGCCTGCAGCCTCTGGTAAGTCAAGAAAGTGACTGGAGTAGTTTATTATCAATATTAGAACTTATTCAGCCTCTTCTCCCTACCCCAGTTACTCCTTTCTTTATTCCATTTTTTGCTATTCTGTGTCTTTAAGCTTTGTGGCTCTCCCTTTTTCTGCTTCTCTAATTCTGCTTTTCCTCCTGTCACACCCAAACCCACCACTATATTGACCACAGTAAATAATTAAGCTAATTATTTTTTTTTCCAAATGTAGTTGGCCTATTCTTTATCTCAGTGAACCATCACTCTCCCAGTGTTAGTTTTTTTAGTACCATCTGGTACTTCATGGCCTTCTCTTCATTCCCTTATCCTTGGGTTTCTAGGCAAAACATTCCCTTCCTGATTTAAGGTAGCATTTATAGCCTTTGAAAATCCTTTTCTCCTGGGAAATAAACTTTTATTATTGGCAGTTGTTTGAGTCTGGGAAAGAGGTTTTTTTGTTTTGTTTTGTTTTTAAGAACCATGTAATGCTTGGTTATGATTTTTGAGGTTTCTTTGGACATTTAACTCGATCACTGATTGCATATTTGTACCTTATATTATATCCCATCTAATGGAACATAGGCATTCACAGACTCCTGTAGGGATGGGAAGAACAGTCCATCAGTTGGATGGTCTGAAAATAATTACTGTTTCCGTTGTTTGGCCAGAATATTTTGTTCCTCTTCAAGGTAGCAGGAACTAGTATGACTTTACAAGATAAAAAGTCATGTAAAGTTCATTATCTGTGTGATGGATGCCCAGTCATATAGTGGGCCTTGTGTTTGTGCAAAGTTGTATAATTTAAAAAAATCTAAGTTAAGGAAAATTTGTTATTTTTTGTGTTTTGGAAAACAGTCCTATGAACAGTGAAACTAAAACTATAAATATGAGGTGTTGAATTAATAACTTTATGTGCATCTTATTTTTTTAAATCAAAGTACTAAATGGAAGCTTATATTGTAATGGGGCATTTCATTCTCTTTTTTGTTTTAAAACTGAAATGTACATGTAGGAGAATCTATAAAACATATACAGTTTGAATATAATTACAAAGTGTTTACCTGTTACACAACAACCTAGGTTAAGAAGTAGGCCCCTTATGTTAGAAATCCCCCACTGCTGCCCCATGTTTGTTTCTTCTTAAAAATAATTACTATACTGACTTTTGTGATAACCTTTTCATTAAATTTTTACCCCTTTGAACTTCATGTAAATGGAATCACAGCGTATATATTCTGTAGTGTCTTGCTTTCATTCAACTCTGCGAGATTTATCTTAATTAATTTTAATTGCCATGTTTTACTCCATTGTCTGTCTAGACCAGAATGTATTTACTGTCTTTTGTTGATGACATTAGATTATTTCCAGTTTGGGAACATTCTTGCACACAGTTCATGGAACATATGTGCAAGAGTTCTCTAAGGCAGTATCATCCCATTGAGGTATGAGAGTTGTTTACAAAGAGTGTGGAGAGAATGGATAGTTCAAGATAATTTAGAGTTCTTCATTATCTTTCGTAGGAACAGATGCCTGCCATTGATGCCTTCTTACCCATTCAGCATCTTACTATGGTGTATTGTCCTGGGGGGTAAAATCCTCGAGGACCCTAAACAGATGGGCAATTGATGCATTTCAGAGTAAGTTTTAGACATCAACATATTTGACCACTAAACACTTTAACCTGCCTGTCATTTATTAACTAGAGTTATTTCAAACAATTTTGAATTAAATTTTTAATAGAAGAAATACAGCATAGTCCCAGTTATGTACATAAAAACAATGTGATTTTTGATACATATGTATTGAAGCTATAAAAATACGGACAGATAGGGGCAACATCAAATTTAGAATGGTTGGGAGGGATAAAATGAGATTAGAGAGGGATATATAGGAGGCCTTAGCTATATGTGGCTTTCTTTCCTTAAGAATCTGAAACAAATTATGGTAAAATATTAGTGTAAATAAAGCTGGATGATGGCTATGTGAATGCATTCTCTTTCTCTTTGGTTGAACTATTTCATAATAAATTTTGAAATTTTGCTGTGTAAGAGGTAGTTTATTTTTGCCCCACATTTATAAATAACTGAGGAATAATGTTAATTTGATGAGGAACAGAAGTTGATTTTTTAAAAATGGTGAGTAAAATCTACATCATAAAGTATGTTAACTGCCTGCTTCAGTGAAAGATTAGCTCGATTCAGAACTAAGTTGTAATGACTGTGTGTCTGTCCCATATAACTAATAAGATGGCTCTAGACATTCTGATGGATTACTTCCAGTTGAGATCCATTAACAAGTTGGAGTTTTGTTTGCTAGAAATAATTTAGTATTTAGAACCATCCCACATTCAAATATTATTCATAAACACATTTCAGGGGCGCCTGAGTGGCTAAGTCAGTTAGGCATCTACCTTCAGCTCAGATCATGATCCCAGGGTCCTGGCATTGAGCCCCGCATCACGCTCTCTACTCATCGGGAAGTCTCCTTCTCCCTCTGTTCCCCCCTCCACCATGTGCACGTGCCTGCTCTCTCTTTCAAATAAATAAAATCTTTAAAAAACACATTTCAGAACAAAAAGATTCATAAGACACACACAATTGATAGAGTATTAATTGACACTATTGATGAACTTCAATAGGCTGTTACCCCAAATTAAACTTTTGCATCTAACCAGATTTATTGACATGTCTTCATCTTGCTTCCTTAAAATTCTTCCTATAATGATAGCAATTCCTGTATCTTTAGTGATTTTTTTTGTTGTTATAAACTTGATATGGAATCTCTATGTATGAGGTTTCCAAAATTTAGTAATGTAATTGTGGGAATTGCTATTAAAAAAGTGAAAACATAGATCTTAATCCAGGTTTTTGCTTTCATAATGATCTCTTGGCTCTCTTTTTACGATTTTCCCCACAGTGTATGTCTAAGTAATAGCAGAAATGGCAGGGACAGAGAGGAACAAATGGAAGTAGAAGTCCTAGGATTTTATAGTAAGAAGGATTCTTGTTAAAAGTCCTGTAGTCCAGGAGTCCCCTGAACTTTTTATTAAATTCCTTTTCAATCTGTATAATCTACTGATTCGTTCAACAATTATTTATTATCTCTTAGGCATTATTCTTGATGCTGGGGAATATATCCATGAACAAAACATAGAAACTTTATTCATACATTATATACATATACTCTATTAATTAACTTCCATTTAAAATGTGTTCTAATGTACACAAAGATTAGAGAAAGTTACAGATAAATCAGTGATCCTCAAACTGCTTTTGGTGAGACACTGAGATGAAGAAAGCAAACTAGGACTTATATATATATATTTTTAATTTCTTTTCTTTTCTTTTTAGAACTTATATTTTTAACAGCTTTATTTTACCAAGGAAATGTATCCCAGAGAGTTTTCTTTTCAATATACCATTCTTCTGAGAAAGGATCCCTGTAAAGGGCATTTAATAAATAATAATAGCCCATCCTTGTAAAGAATTCATATGTTGACAAATATAACCCCATGGAAACAAAAGCTCTTTATGGTCCTCAATAACTTTTAAGAATATAAATGGGTCTTGACACCAAAAGAATGTTGCATGATTGCAACCAGTGTTTTAAATATCATTCTTACAGATTTTTTTTTCCATTCTTAAATTTTATTTAGGAAACTATGGTTAAGTAACTTGCCTAAGATTGGATAATTTAATAGATCACTGATACTTACAGCATTTGATTTAGTCTTTTCTCCTATTGATAATAAAGCAGAGTTTTACATAAATTAGAGTTTAAAAAAAATCACAAGTGTTCTAAACCAGAGGTTTTTTTCCCTAATGATGAAGATAGATGATCACTTTTACCATATATTTATTTGTGCCCTTCCAAGTTCCTTCCACAAATAACAGCAAACGTCACTAAAATTGGGGAGAGTATTGGGGCACCTGGGTGGCTCAGTCGGTTAAGTGTCTGCCTTTGGCTCAGGTCATGATCCCATGGTCCTGGGATCTAGCCCCAAGTAGGGCTCCCTGCTCAGCGGGGAGTCTGCTTCTCCCTCTGCCTTTGCCCCTCCCCCTGCTTATGCTCTCTCTCGCTCTCTTTCTCTCAAATAAATAAATAAAATCTTTAAAAAAAAGTTGGGGAGAGTATTAAGTTATTATATTTATATTTAATATAAGTTATCAACTACAGTGATTATTAAATATGTAATATATATTTAATACAATTATACTTACGTTTAAATTCTTATATTTAATGTTAAAATATTAAACTTGCTAGTAAAGGAATGCAAATTAAATGAAATTACTTTTGCCCATCATATTGACAAAAAATCAAAATACCATTAAATGTGCCTGCATGTATTCTGTTGATAGCAGTATTAACCAAAAAGCCTTCTGGAGAGCAATTGACGTCTATCAAATGCTTTGAAAATGTACCTATCTTTTGACATAATAATCTCAATTGTAGGACTCTATCTTAAAGAAAATTTAAGAATGGGAACAGCGATGAAACTATGAAGATACTTGAACCACTGGTTTTTAATAGCACAGTAGTTTACGAACTTCGTATCTTCCCAAAATTTGTTTTCTTTATACTCGTAAAAATTATTGAGGATCCCAAGAGCTTTTATTCATGTGAGTTACATTTATCAGTATTTACCAATATTAGAAATTAAAACAAAATTTAAAAATATCGATACATTATTTTCCTAAAAAATAATAAACTCATTACATGTTTACTTAATTATTTTTATAAAAGACAACTGTGTTTTCAAAAACAGAAACTGTATTGAAAGGAGTGCAAATCTTTATTTAATCTTTGGCTTAACAGAAGATAGCTAGATTTTCATATCTGCTTCCACATTAAATCTGTTGCAGTATGTTGCCTTTGTTGAAGAATGTGAAGAAAATTTGGCCTAATACAGATGTCTAGTTGGAAAAGGGAGATGTATTTTAATAGCCACTTCAGATAATTTTGTGTTTTTACTTTGATACTACACAAAAACTCAACAAATGCTAGTTTCTTAAAGGTTAGTGCAAAGGGATTCTGAAACCCTATCAATGAACTTTCTGTCCTCTGTAACGTTAAAATCCATTTGTCTGTCTTACACTTTGATGAATTAATGTTTTCCTGAGACAAGATTTTATAAGATAATTAATTGGTCATCTGAGTATTCCAAATGTTGACCTAATATTTTTAAAAATCACATTTTTAAATATTATACCAGTCTTATCAAAAAGTCTTTTAAGTGTTGGAAAGCTAATAAGCCCAAAGTAGTGTACATAAGTTTTCTAAAATTCTGATTTGCAGTTGAAAGTTCACATTTTATCATTGGTGACAAATGCTGTTGTTTTCCGTGAAGTGACAGGGTCACTTTATTCATTTTTGGGAACATGGCTGCCAAATACCCAGTTATGAATAATAAGTAGTTCTTTGAAGTAAAAATGGTGTTCCATGAAAAAAGCAGCTAGTTTAGCTCATAACTAAAGTAATTAGTGGAGAGCCTGGCTGGCTCAGTCAGTAGAGCATGTGATTCTCCGTCTCAGGGTTGTGAGTTCAAGTCCCAAGCCTCTCATTGGGCATAGAGCCTACCTTAAAAACAAAAAACAAAAAAGCAAAACAAGTGGTGCTTTTTGTCAGGACAACCATTCTGTTTTAGAATTTGACAGAAGTACTTTATATGTACTTCCCATTTTATCACTCACAGTGTTAAAAAGGCATGTATTTAATGGTTGAAATTTAAGAAAAAGTTTTACTCTTCATCAAGGACGTTCTTAAGTGAAACTGCCTTCTTTTAAATATGAGTGCCTCGTGGTAAAGAATACAATGACTAGTATGGTTTGGTGATATAGCCTGATTCATGCTAAGGCTAATATTTACATCCACCTTTGCTTTTGCACTATTAGTGTAAATGTGACCACTGTGAGAAAAGGCAGATATAGTACCCTAGTATCACTATGAAAATAGTTTTGACCTCACGAACTCTCTGATGAAAGGGCTTCTGGATCCTCTGTGGGTCTGAGGATTACATTTTGAGGACCACTATAAAATGGCAACATTAGAAATAGTCCAAATGTCCAAAAATGGGGCTTGGTTAAATAAGTGATGGTGCTTCTACACAATTATATGATAGTTTATGTTAAATATGAACTTATTATACAGTATTTTTCTGTTTCTTTTTTTCTATGTTGGGTGCCCTCTTTAGTGAGGAAATCCACATTTCTCGAAGAAAGTGAATGTTGATTCTGACCCTCAACATTTCCGTTTAGTTGGTGATTTTGTGATTAAGGAAAGGGAAATTAAAAGGCAAAGAAGGCAGTTGCTGGCTTCTCTTCCGGTCTGAGGGATTTCTGTGTAGTGACTTTGAGTTTAATTTTCAGTGTAAAAGGAATTGGCAGTGGTATCGATCATTTTTAAATGCTTTATAGAAGTAGGTGAAATAGGCCTTCAGATTCACTTCTTCCTTGTAGATTCACTTCCTCATTTGGCATTTTCTGATTTACATTTTCTTATTGTGTTGTTCTTAATTGGGAGAACTTTGAGTTGCTATATAGTACTTAGCTTCAGAGTGGGTTAAAGAAGTGAAGTTTCCAGAACAAACGTAGCCAGAGATTTTCTCATTGCGGTTTAGAACATCATGCTGATGGAACCATCACTTGTCAGTGGTGGCGCTGTAGCCTACACCTTTGAGGCAAGTCAGAAAGAGACCATTAGGGTTAGACCTCAAGGCTTCTTGTCAAGATTTCCACACATGGTGTTCTTAAGGGGAACCATCCGTGTTCTGCAGAAAGTCACGACACTTTTCATGAGAGGCGTCATTGAAGATAGGCTGCTGTCTAGATCTTAGATATTTCTCTTTGTCATAATGGAAGCCTAATACCCATCCATGACTTATCTTCAGTAATAATATTTTTCTAAGCACTGAATTCTAGAGAATGTTTAATGTTTAAAATCTCTTTCCAGATAATCTTTATGTTCATTCAAAACTTTGTGTCTTGTTAAAGTATGCTGGGAGAATATATATGGTATGATAATATTTATATAAAGTTTAAAATATACCACACAAAAGACATACTTAGAGCCTAAGGAAAAACAATGTGAAGATTTTAGATTTAAATTAGAGTAATTAATTAGAATTAGTGTTACGTGTGTTTTCTTAAAGCCTTTATTTTACTTTTTTAAAAAGATTTATTTATTCTAGAGAGAGGGGGAGAGAGAGCGAGGGGTGGGAGGGGCAGAGAGAGAGGGAGAGAGAATCTCAAGCCGACTCCCCACTGAGCACGGAGCCCAACATGGGGCTCCATCTCACAACTCTGAGATAGTGATCTGAGCCAAAATCAAGAGTTGGATGCTTAACCAACTGAGCCACCCAGGCGCCCCAATGTTATGTGTGTTTTAATTTGAGAGACCGTTTGAAACAATTTGCATTTAGAAATGGATGATTTATTTTGTAAATGATCTTATTGAAAATGTTTTATGATATGAACTTTCTTAACTAGATGTTCTATTTGATCCTTTGATCTGTGGATCAGAGACAAATTTATGTATTGTTAAAGGATAATTCACAACCTTTTAGTCTCAGGAATAAACTGAAAGAAAGGTGTAATGTACACCTGCCCTTGGTAGAATCAAACAGTTGCACACCAATGTTAACATACTTGATTTCTGAGAAGGTGGTAGACACTAGGTTCTTAGATGCTCTGAGACTTTCCACCATATTTAGGGTGATTGAAGCATCAGAGCCAGAGGCTGTGGGAAGGGAACTAATGTATAAGGAAATGGATACTTCCCTTGGGGTTCAGAGAGCATTTATTCCTAGATATTGGGGACAATTGAAGTAATACATTTACAAGAGCAGCAATGTACTAAAGACATGCTAGGAAGGCATTGATAACTCTTACATTCTTGAAAAGAATGAACTAGATCCTTCCACTGAAAAATACTGGGTAAGAAAGAAATTGTTTCCCATGCCACTCATTTAAGCAGTGTTACTTATTTTAGGAGCATGGTGCCCTGCTTAAAGTGGACTATTAAGTGCATACTAAATTCTGTGTAGAAAAGAGGTCACAGGAAGCTCTGTATGGGCTTATGTGTAGTAAAATACTGAGTCATTCTGAACATGACCTAGAGAGGAATGGCACTGAATCCTGGTGAAATTGTAGTTGTGGTAGCTTCTGGCTTAGGTAAGAATTGATCAAGATGAATAGAGAAGATGGTTGCATTGTGTCCAAGATTTTATAGAATATGAGGCATATGAATGATGAATTGAGGTGATTCTTGAGAATTATTAGTTTGGAAGGCAACTAGGCATGATGAAAAGTAAGCACCTCTGCTTTAGTTATAAGTAATTGGAAGTTTGCTTAAAGTGACTTAGAGCAGTAAGAATTTACCTCTTGAGAACAGATTTTATTTAGTTTGTGTATAGTTGAGAGTTGAACAAAAATGAGTAAATAATGTTAGCCAAGTTTTGGATATATAGGGAAGTGGGCAAGGGAGTAGAGATAGTTTGGTTGAAGGGGGACACAAATTATACTCTGGGGAGAGTACTGACAAGAAGCCATGGTGACCAAAGATCAAAGAGGCAAGTTATCTGCCCTGCTTTGTTTTGAGTCCATTGCTGGAAGGTTGATTTTTTTTTTTTTAAGGTGGTACTTATCTTTTACTTATCTAGGTGGTCAAGTGTTATTTATCTAACCAGTTTGAGGGCTTATTGTATTGTTCAGACACTTGATTTTTTACTCAGTCATTGTGGTTTTCAAGTCTTAATTTGTAAGATGTTTACTCCTAAGGACACTTTTTCAGAAGACTATAATCATGAGTTTTTGTGTGCATAATGAACTTAGATCCCAACCTCAAAATATAGAGCAAATAAGCTCTGTTTTCATAAACAACTCTTCACCATTCCTATGTTATAGTTGACTGTACTTTGATACATTTTCATATAAACTATTGGACTATTTATAAAACAAGACCTAAAGATGTAGCAAAGAAGGCAGGAAATACTTGACGTTTGTCTGCCATATCTTGTTCTCTGCTTCCTGTCAGTTAAACCACGATGAGAGGAACAGAGACACAGATGTACAATTGCTGCTTTAATTTCCCATTAGGGAGACCCGTTAAATATAAAGCTTGTTTCATTAAACTTTTGTCACTTGTTGATTCTAGGTATGTTGTAGGCTTGTTTTGTATTATATGGATTATATGGATTACAATTACATGTTTGATATAGAAAATATAACTTTTACATAATAAAAATGTGTTTAGTTTTATGAAATTTTTATAGGTCATAAAGAATTGGCTTTCAAATTTGTATATATGATGTACATACAATATGAAGTGATAAGCTAATGTTTTGATCTTGAAATTTTAGTATTTAAGCATAAATTTACTTTTGTATTTTGGCATATCCGGATTCGTTAAAATGTTTAAAGCATTTTATGGTACAACTTTAAGATGACAAAAGGAAGATCATAGAGCTTGACTTATTCAAGAAAATATAGTAGATGAAAGAACTAGGATTTGAATGAATGTTTTCTGATACTACTAGGTCCTGTGTCCTTTTAAAGTTTGTTTTCATTAAATTCCTATTATACTTATTATTCATATTATTCAGTGATTCAGACTTTTAAGTTTACCCTTGCCTGTTCTACCTGGAATATCCCTCCCCCCCATTATCTCTGCTTTGAAAAAAGAGATGCTACTTATGCCTAAAGAAATGGCCCACCTGTCACTTCCTTGTGAAGTTTCTCAGGTTCTCACAGGTATTTATCTCTTTCTCATTATTCCTTTAACACTTGGTTGACTTAATTATTTACATTGTTCTATAGTTATCTGTTTACATACTTTTTTTCTTGCTTTAGGCAGTGAACTACTTCTTTATTTTTGTATACCCAGTACCTAGCATGTAATAGATTTTATAAATACTTCTTAGAGGAATAAATACATGCTTGATATTTCTTTTCTTCATTCTAGAAACAAAAAAGCTGATTAAAGAACTACAATGTGATTCCTTTCTACAATATTCCTTTATGGTTTATTTGTAAGAAACAATTTCATTATAAGATTTCTTTCCTGCTTCTGCCTTCCCCCTGTTGGTTTTTGCTATTTATAGAAATGAAGTATCTTAATGAGATTATTAGTGTTTTCAGCATAGGTGAAAGTGGTGATTATTGGTTCACTAAAAAATGTAGCTGAGAATACCTTAGTAATTGCTGAATATAAAAAATCTTTTACTTTTGTCTTTAATCTGGAGAAAGTGTCTAGCTCTTCATTACAGTTTTCCTGATTTCTCCACTGAATAAAAGGAATAATTCCCTTTACTACTTCTTGCTTATGCCTATATTATTTTCTGTTTTTGTTTCTAAGTCTTATGTACCTCAGTGATTTGGGGCTTCTGAATTATAATTTTTCAATGTCAATGCAAAAAATAAAAGAAAAATATAAATTACAGTCCTATTATCAACAAAGCAAGATTCTTTACAAGTCGGATTTTAGTTTAGACCTGTCTGTTGTAGGAATGTTTTTAAAAAGTTCATGTATTAACAGTTTTTCCAGCTGAAAATAGATGTAGGTTACTATCTTATTTTTAAAATATCAAATTTAAATGATCAAATGAAAAATAAAGTCAGACCTAAAGATTCAGATCTGCTTTTTAAAGCTTAAAGGAAAAATTATGAAGCTATATGAATTTCATTTCTTAAGGAGTTTCAAAAGAACCAATGAAGTAATTCTTATTTATTAAAACCTGTCTTAAAAAAAGAAAACCAACTTAGGCTAGACATGTGGAAAATAGTTCATAGGGTTGTTGAGTGTTCTTTTACATGTGGGGCTTCCCGTTTTTGCCCCGTTTGTTTGTGGCATTTGTGTTTTTCTATGTTTGAATCAGAAGATACATGCCTATATGTTGCTTTGAGCATAGTCGATAAAGCCCAGAACACCACCAGCTGGTTTTGGCAGGTGAGCACATTGTGTAAAATTCTGTGAAATGCTAAAGCAGTCATTTGGACACACTAATGTTTTATCATTTTAATGAAGAATTACAGTAAGTAAATGTTTTTTTATTAACAAAAGACAGTGTCCTTCGATCTTGTGGCCTAATTTGACTTGCAACACAATGTACTTTTACTGTGCTTTTAAATTAGGTTAATAAAGGACATATAGAGCCAATTTATATGTCTTTTGTTCTCAAGTAGCTTGTCACCTTAAGAGATGGGACATAGTAAATAATTGTGGAATAACATGGGAGAATAAGCTTCGTGGAGGCTTCTGCTCTGTTACATATATTATTGTGATTAGCATTTGTGTTAGCTGGTAGACTGTGATGGCTTATAGGGCAAGACCGGATCTTAGCCACCGCCTTTTCCCTGTCCTCCCTTACCCACCAGAATCTGGCAGATAGGTCTCTCTGAGTGCTCGTTACATAAATAAAAGAATATAGATAGTACTGATAACGATTTCTGAAGGCCATCTAGTATATAGGAAAAAGACAATACAGGGAGAATTTCCTCTTCTTCATTGAAGTGTTTATATTTGTAAAGAGAATGCTTTGTAAAAATCCCAGTAAACTCTATTGTTAAATTTCAATCCAAAGTCAAAATAAAAAAGTGAAGTGGAGGCCCTCAGGTTCTCTCCATCTAGGTTAATCAGCTTTGCCCTGAAGAAACCTGCCTTTGGGTTTAGCTGTAGTTCTCCCCCCATCTCCACCCTCACCCCAGGTTTCCCTTTCCCTCTCTGTGTGTACTTACAAATGGTCTTAAAGGTGCAGCATTTCTCCCACAACTCTTACTCTTAAGAGTAGGAGAGGTCACGTTTCCTGTGCCCAGTTGTTGGGGGTTGGGAGATAGTGGGAGACAGACACAGAAGGAGAGTGGCAGAAGTTTCTACTCCTGGTGTTAAGAGAACAACATGTATTGCCTGGCAACCTCACATTTTTAATGCAGACTATTTTGAGGGGAAACAGTGTTTTCACCTCACTGGTGGGAATGCAAACCTGGTGCAGCCACTGTGGAAAATAGTACGGAGGTTCCTCAAAAAGTTAAAAATAGAACTGCCCTGTGGTCCAGTAATCAGACTACTGGGTATTTACCCCAAAAATACAAAACACTAATTCAGAGTAAGTCAGAGGAACACATGCACCCCTATGTTTATTATAGCATTATATACAATAGCCAAATCATGGAAGCAGCCCAAGTGCTCATTAGTAGATGAATGGATAAAGAAGTTGTGGTGTATATATATCTACAATGGAATATTACTCAGCCATAAAAAAGAATGAAATCTTGCCATTTGCAACGACATGGATGGAGCTAGAGGGTATAATGATAAGAGAAATAAATCAGTCAGAGAAAGGCAAATACCATGTGGTTTCAATCATGTGGAATTTAAGAAACGAAACAGTGAACAAAGGAAAGAAAAAAAAGAGAGACAAATTACAAAACAGACTCTATAGAGAACAAACTGATGGTTACCAGAGGGGAGGTGGGTGGGATGATGGGTGACATAGGAAGGAAAAAAAAGATCACTAGATTAGAAGCCCCACAAAGGCAGAAGTTTTGGTCTGTTTTGTTCACCACTGTATTTGTAGCATCTGGAGCAGAGTCTTCACATATTGTTGGTACTCGGTGGATATTTATTGAATGTGTGAAAAGGTGAATAAACATGAGCTGAAGTCAGACATGTGCTCAAACTCTCCGAACACCTTGAGCATTCATTTGGCAGATGTTTATCATGAGCCATCTGTGTAAGATAGGGGAGTATGGTGGTGACCGTGACCAGGTACCTGCCCTTATATGGTTGGCTCCCCCAATCCTTATATCCTTGTGTAAATAAAGTGAGGTGGATAATACTGATGGGAAGATTAAATAACAGATAGTAAAGTACTTAGCAGAGGGCCTGGCACACAGAAATGGTAGCGATTACTTTCTTCCATATATTTATTTTATAACTTATCATTTCTTTCTTAAGCTCTTTGAGGATAAGTGTCATGATTTTTTGTGTCTTTTTAAAAACATCAGGGGTTGGGGTGCCTGGGTGGCTCAGTAGGTTAAGCGTCTGCCTTCGGCTCAGGTCATGATCCTGGAGTCCTGGGATGGAGCCCTGCATTGGGCACCCTGCTCAATGGGGAGCCTGCTTCTCCCTCTCCCTTTGCTCCTCCCCCCCGCTCATGCTCTCCCTCCTTCCTTCTGTCTCTCTCTCTCTCTCTCTCTCGCACTCAGATGAAATCTTAAAAAAATATATTGGTTATAAATGTTTAAGAATTAAAGTAGTATGTATGTTTTGCTTTGTGAATTGTAAAATTTAGATGTGAGGTATTACTAACAAATGATAATGTAAATAAACCTTACTATGCTCTTTTACAATTTCTGGATGTGTCTTTATGCAATAGTATATTTAAAAATCTAATAAGAGGTGCGCCTGGGTGGCTGAGTCGGTTAAGTGTCTGCCTTCGGCTCAAGTCATGATCTCAGGGTCCTGGAATTGAGCCCCAGGTTGGGCTCTGCTCGGTGGGGAGCCTGCTTCTCCCTCTCTCTTTGCCCCTCCCCCTGCTTGTGCTCTCTTTCTAGAATAAAAAAATAAATAAAAATAAAAATCTAATCAGTGAGGGGCACCTGGCTGGCTCAGTCAGCAGAGTGTGTGACTCTTGATCTTGGGGTTATGGGTTCGAGCCTCACGTTGGGTGTAGAGATTACTTAAAAATAAAATCTTCAAAAAAAAAATCTAGTGAGAGCCTATTACATCTACGAAGGTGACTTTGAATTCTTGAACTTTCCAAGAGAAAGGCAAAGCCATAGGGCAGAAAATACCTTTATTAAAGAGCCAGATTTAATGCACCCTCACTTGGTCAACTCCATATTTTCATAGGAGCACCTCTCTTCTGGATATCTCTCCGGAAGAAAGTCAAGATTCCTTGAATGTTGGTGATAGCAGTCTCTATTAAGTGACTAAGAAATGTGCATCTGTCATGAATATCCTTTCTTTCTTCATTGAGTAACTAAATCAGCATCATCCATTCAAAATATTATTAAATAGTATTAACTAAATGACAAGATACAATCATCTGTAGATTCAACTAGTTCACATATTTCAAAGTTTCACTCGTATTCAAATGGATGTAAGGCAGTTTTGATGTTCAGTTGAATAACTTTCAAGAAAGGTTATGTGGTAATGTCAGTATCTTTTTGAAAATCTTTTTTTCTGTTTCCTCCTCTTCTAATCCTTAGGTGAAAGCAAAAGCTTGAAGTAAATTAGTTAAGTGAATTCTGTTTTAAACAATTTTACAGCACTCTAGACAGTGTAAAAACCATTGTCAAGAATCTCTATTATAAGTAATTAATGAAGAATTTAAGGAGGGCAGTGTACACATGGGTGCCTGGAAGCTATCCATGTGGCAATCAAGCTAGGGAATGTCTGTTTAAGCTGTTGTCATCATTTTTGGATGGTAGTTACCAGATCCCACGTATGTGACTTGCATTGGGCTTTGTAATCCTGGGGCCCACACTCTGTTGTTGCAACTTGATTTGAAAACCTCCAGGAACTTTCTGCCCCTTCCCAAATCAAGCCTAAATACTACCCCCTGACTTTCAAGACTCCATAATTTGGTTTTGCTTTGCTTATTTAACCACATTTTCTACCATTTCCCATTGACACCTCTTAGCTCTTATCAAGCTATTAACCGTCTTCAGATTTACTTTGGTCAGTTTTGATTCTCTGCATTCTTCTGTGTCTCGGCATTCACACATGTGCACATGCACTTGCACACACATGCTATACTTTATCTTTTCTTTCCCCTAGTCTCTCCACATCTTACTACCTTCCTCTAAGATTGACTTTTGTCCTTCATTGTCTATGAGTGTCTCCTTGACCCATTTTGACCATCCCCTCTTCTGAAATGGCTGTAGAACTGACCAGCTTTATGAGCATTTAATTTCATACTACCTTTTGATATTCAGTTACTGTCTCTTTTGGCCTTTTTTTCTTTTCTTTTTTTTTTTTTTTTTTTAATTTTATTTATTTATTTGAGAGAGAGCGCAAGAGAGAGCATGAGGGGAGAGGGTCAGAGGGAGAAGCAGGCTCCCCGCTGAGCAGGAAACCCGACACAGGACTTGATCCTGGAGTTGGGATTCCAGGATCATGACCTGAGCTGAAGGCAGACGCTCAACCGATCGAGCCACCCAGGCACCCTTGGCCTTGTTTCTTGATCTAGATTATATACTTCATGGGAATAAGGCCATGTATTATCTTTTTGTATGTACCATGGTACTGAGTTTAGGGAGGTTCAGTAAATATTCATCAGTGTTTTACTGCTAAGTCAATCAGTAGAAGCATAGTTTCTTTTAAAAATGGATGTTGTAGGGGCACCTGGGTGGCCTGTTTGCCTTCAGCTCAGGTCATGATCCCAGGATCCTGGGATCAAGTCCCAAATCGGGCTTCTTGCTCAGTGGGGAGCCTGCTTCTCCCTCTGCCTGATGCTCCCCCTGCTTGTACTTTCTCTCTCTCTCTGGCAAATAAATAAAATCTTAAAAAAAAATTTTTTTTTTAAGTGGATGTTGTGGGATCTTTTGATTAGCTCTGGATAGACATCAGATAAGCATAACAAAATGTTTCCTCTCACCTCCTGCAAGACGTTGATGCACTTCAGTTAATAGGAACTGAAATGGATTCATATGATTTAAAAATTGAGTGAGCAATTATATTATGAAATATAGAAGGGCCTAAAATTTTAATTATTCTGTATTATAAACCTTCATATTTCTTATGAGGAGTATTTAAAGTTTGCATCTAAGATTTGTACAGTAAGAAGATAAAAAGCTACATGCATAATTTATAAATATTGCATATCTATATTTTATGTACGTTACAATACTAAGCTCCTGTCCTACTTTCTTATCTCTCATCTTATGGTTTTGTTGCGTCTAGTTTTTTGGTGCCATTGAATTTAGAATCTGAGGTGATTGCTAGATAGCTGTGAGGATGATCATAGGAAGAATCCCATTTTAAGGATCTTGACATGGAACACCAGAATTGTTTGATTAAATCCAGACTTATTTAAGATAGTTTTCTATTATTTAAAGAAGAAAAGGGGTAACACTATGAAAAACAGTAGGTCATTAGATCATTAGAGGTCTTCTCATGTGGGGAGCAGGAAGTTTTGTGTACAAGGAATTTTAAAATCCATGAAACTTGGTAACTTGGGAAAAGGTGAAAACGTTTTGCTTCTCTGGAGTTTATACTTTTAAGTCTCTTCCCACTGTGATTTTGAAAATGCCACAGGTATAAAAGATTGTGATCATCTAAGAATGCATGGAGAGATCTGGATTGAGCATGGCAGTGAGCACAGAGAGAAGCCTGGGAAAGGGTAGTGCATACAGGGTTGGGGTGGGGGGGATGGGACAGGGCTAATTTTGGCTTCTTTAATATTGGGGTGAGGTGGGGGTACCATGAAGACTATAAAATGCAGAAATGCTGGAATACCTTTTTCTGAGTTGGGAGGGAAGAGTAGTAAAATTGTGGCAGAGGTATACTTTTAAACTTGGTCCATGGAATATTCTTATTCACTTGTCTTTATTCTGTTCAGATACTGTTCTACAAATCTGACCAGCCTTTCACAACACAAGAACCTCACTAATCCCTGTGCAAGGATTTGAAGTTTTTCCTATAGGTAGTGGGGGCGGGGCCACTGATTAGTTTTGAGTAAAGAAGTAAGTTGCTGATATTTTTATTTTTGCCATGTTCCTTTTACTGGATGAAGAACCCCTGGAGGGGAGCTAGCATAAAGGTGGTAAGCTGGAGGGACAGTGTGTCTCTCCTTAAGGGTGAAACTTCTTATGGCAATACAGTTTCTTCTAGAAGAGTGTTGTGTGGGAATTGGAGGTGGGGGGAGGTAAATCATGCAGCAAAATCTCCTTGGGGGGGAACCTTTAAATTACCTATCCCTGGCTTTTCTCCTGCAGTCTGGACCAGAGTGAAACACGGTTACTAATGGAAACCTGCTGTGTGCGCAGGTGGGGGAACCAGTGCTCTAGAGCCCATCTTCTAAGAGGATGAATGTATTAACCAGGGGAATAAACAACCACAGAAATGAAACAATTTCCCTGCAAGTTGATTCTTGCTTGTTATAGAGAGAAGATTTTTAAACTGCTAACTGGCTTTGCTGATAAGCACATTGGAGCATGTTTGTGTTCCCTGGACAGGTGTGTTTTTGTCAGAGTTCAGGTTTGGGGTACTGGAGGGAAGAAAGTTCCTTCAGTTTGTCTGCATAATAAAAAGCACCAATTAATGACATTTTGATAATTATCACTTTCAACCTTTTTGAGAAGGGAAAGGAGTTAAATTTCTTTAGGACCAAAGTTAAAACAATATCTTGTTACTGTTGGATACTTCTCTTTGGTTTTAAATTCTCTCATTTTCAGAACATGCTCAGAAAAAGGGTTAATCTTGAGACCGCAGGTATTGACAGGTCCAGGTATGTGATCTGTTTGGCTGTTTTGCAAGGTGCTATAAATGCTGCCTGAGTGTAACCTGACACCAGGTAGGCCCAAGTGGCCAAGGATGGAAAGTGGAGAACAATGTGAAAGAACCAGAATTTCAGGTCTAGGCAGTGAGTAAGTGCAGCCTGCCCTCCGAGTCCTGGAACTGAACATCTGGGTGTCAGCAAAAAGACTGCCAGCCTAGAGAAGTCAGCCTGCTTGCCTTGATCATATTGACTGTGTGTGTTTTTACCTTAACGTGGTTGAGGTCAGGTGAGCTTATTCAGGTTTCCAAGGCCTGCTTCAGCTTTGCATAGGTCCCTAGAAGCCTGACTGAGGCTTTCTATACCAAAAACACCAGTTTGTGCATCATTCACACAAAAATAAAATTGTATTTTTGAAAAAGTTCTAGGTACTTAAGTTCCCCCTGCCACCCACCACCCCCTAATTGCAATGAAAGGTGCTTTAGGCAGAGTAGCTATTTAGAAGATATTCGTGGTTATATATATGGTACTTGTATGGATTTCAAGGACATTTTTAAACTCCTAAATGTTCTTAAATTCCTTGAATTTTTGATATAAAAGGTAGGGGTATAGAAACTTTTTCTTTTTTTTTTTTTGAAACATTTTCTTTTTGAAGTAAATTATGAGAACCCTCAATGCAGTGGGGAATGATTTATTCCTCTTGTAGCATTAACTTGTATTATTTTTTAACTTCCGTGTTGTGTATAGAGTACATGAGTTGTAGACAGGGCTATACAGTGAGATTTATTTTACAATTGGTGCCTTTTTTTATTCTTTCTTTCTTTCTTATTCACTAGGAACTGAGAGACTAACCACCCTTGTTTGGGGAAGTTCAAATCTGGTTACTTAACTGTAACTATGTTTTGGTGTGTTTTTTAAATTACTTTCTTCAATATTCACATTTTTAAAAATGTAAGTGATAGAAATACTGTATTCAAAGAATTAGCAAGAATAATATCAGTTAAAATTTGTTTATTGATTTTTGAAGATTTTATTTATTTATTTGAGAGAGAAAGAATGAGACAGAGAGAGCATGAGAGGGGGGAGGGTCAGAGGGAGAAGCAGACTCCCTGCTGAGCAGGGAGTCCTATGCGGGCCTCCATCCCAGGACTCCAGCATCATAACCTGAGCCGAAGGCAGTCGCTTAACCACCTGAGCCACCCAGGTGCCCAGTTAAAATTTATTTTAAAGTATTTTCATGAATTATTAAGTTGTAGCTTTTTATAAAAAGGTTTATTAAGGGGCACCTGGGTGGCTCAGTCCGTTGAACGTCTGCTGTCAGCTCAGATCATGATCCTGGGGTCCTGGGATCTAGCCCCTGGTCGGATGGGTTCCCTGCTCAGTGGGGAGTCTGCCTCTTTCTTTCCCTCTCCGTGTGTGTGTGTGTGTGTGTGTGTGTGTGTGTGTGTGTGTGTGCGCGCGCGCGCGCGCGCGCTCTCTCTCATGAATGAATGGATGAATGAATAAATAATCTTTTATTTTTTATTTTAATTTTTTAAAAAGATTTTATTTATTTATTTGACAGAGAGAGAGACTGCGAGAGAGGGAACACAAGCAGGGGGAGTGGGAGAGGGAGAAGCAGGCTTCCTGTGGAGCAGGGAGTCCGATGAGGGGCTCAATCCCAGGACCCTGGGATCATGACCTGAGCCGAAGGCAGACATTTAATGACTGAGCCACCCAGGCGCCCCAAATAATCTTTAAAAAAAAAAGGTTTATTAATGTTTTCACTTTCTTGGTTGAGTGAAAGTAAAGCAAATGGTATGATATGATAGAGCTTGGGAAAGAACAATAATAGTAAAACTTTAAGATTTAAAACAATAATAGGAAAACCTACAAACTCCTCTACTTAAAGTTATTCCAGGTAAAAATATGATTAAAAATGATTTACCACGTATCAGAAGGTTGCATGGAATAGTGTGGAGATCTTTGCTGCAGATCCTTCTGTAAGAGATTTCTTCTTTTCCAGATACTCTGCTAAAGAACAATACTGATGACATTCTATTAATGTAGATATAGGGGCATGAGTAGAGAATGGGGCTGGGAATTTGGGCCTCTTTTGCTTTCTTTGGACAAGTCAGATTGTGCTAGGCCCAAATTCTTTAGCTGGTCAATGACTATGTTGTTTTAGGTAATCCTTAGGTTTTTTTCAGCTTTAAAATTGTGTGACTCCACACTTTCTAGATTGAGAACGGGCAGACCCTGGGACGATTGTACAGAATTTATCTTGGTAGCACTGATTTATTATTTTCATTTGTTCTGGAAGCTAATGTGTAAAGCATTCTACCATATTAGAAAACAAATGAAAAGGCCTGACTATAGTGTATAGAACAAGAATCCCAGTCATTATAGTTTATGAGTTTATTGCTTGCTTCTCATTTTAATTTGCATAGCTTCTCTTTTTTTCTCTTACTTTTCTTATTTGATTTCCTTTCATTTCTATTGTATTTCTTCTAAGGTAATAGTTTTTTAAAATATATTTGCTTTTCTTATGATGTGTATGTCTATATGTTGAGAAGGGCCTTTTTTTTTTTTTTTTAAGATTTTATTTATTTATTTGACAGACATTGAGAGAGGGAATACAAGCAGGGGGAGTGGGAGAGAGAGAAGCAGGCTTCCAGTTTGCAGGGAGCCTGATGTGGGGCTCAATCCCAGAACCTTGGGATCATGCCCTAAGCCGAAGGCAGATGCTTAATGACTGAGCCACCGAGGAGCTCCAAGAAGGGCCTTTTATTAGGTTACCACTTCATATAAAAATACTTTCTGTTCAGATACTCGGCATCTGGTATCTGGAATTACTACAGAATTCCAGTCCTTTAGATACTTTCAACTTTATAAACATGCATATGTACATAAACATAAGCACTGTCTGAATACTTTATTAAAGGTAATCTTTCAAGCATCCCATTGCTCTAAGCTGGTGTATTTTACCTCCTTTGGACTAGAATTATTTAATCTAAAACATTTTTGTCATACCTCTTATTTACTCATTTTCATTTTGAGTGTAAGAAGTTGGTGGTCTGGTAACTTCCAAAGGGTAGCAATAATTTGTTTTTAAATATCATTATGAATTAATAGCTTTCTAGACCCTGTGTTTAAAGCCCTTTTGAAGAAAACTTAAAGTTGCGTTCTATCAGTGATGAAGAAAGCAGGTATGAGAGTATTAAAAACCGATTTTGACTGTCATGTTTTTATGATAACCGAAATATTTTATAATAAATTAAACAAAAATAAACTGGTTGTAGTAGCCATCAATGCGGTTGAGGGTTTTGTGTTTACAGTCAGTAAATTCATTTTGTTTGGAACAGGGGCATAATGGAACTCTGTGTTAAGGGAAACTTGCCAGACAGGGTGAGGTCTGAGCCTAGAAGCAGCTGGATTTATCAAGTAGGTGCCAAATTTTCAGGCACTGGAATAGAATTATACTTTTTTTGATAATGGGCTATATATATATAGTATTCTCTGTTGGAGTCTAGCAAATAGCTGTGGTCACGGAGACTCCCAGGGAGTATGGAGATGAGACTTAAGGAGTAATCAGTTAACGTGGCATGCACATGTTACGCGTCTCTTGCATTGTACCGAGACTGTAATAAAGCTAAGGTTTATAGAACAAAAGTTATCTGCCAGGCATTCTGTACATGGAGTTTGCATCCCATCTTCACAGCAACTCTAGATGTTGGTGTAATATATTGTACCTATTTTACAGAAAGGGGAGACTGACACTAAGTGACTTGTCCAAGGTCACAGTACAGAAGATTCAAACCCAGGTGGTCTGACTCCAGAGCTTGTGCTCTTTTAACTGTTTTGCTTGCTTTATTATTTGACCTTAAATCTGCAGCTTATTTTGGTGATGAAAGATTAGGAACCTTATTGTTGAGACCCTCCTGTGGCATGTCGCCTGGGAAGAAGAATATGATCCTGATGCAGTTGAAAGACACGTTGAGAGCCAACTTCGGGAGTTTTTACTATTTGGTGGTTGCACAACTAGATGACCTCTCAAAGGAGAGCAAATAAGTTAACTGTTTATGCCTATGTTGGACAAACAGTTCTCACTTATATTTTTTCTTGTTATTTTATAAAGACTGACACTTTGAAAATGAAATAGGTTTGAGAATTACTAATGAAGCAGAGTGGTCCTGAATATCATACGTATAGCTAATGGTTATAATACATATAGTTAACTGAAGACCTTCTAATTTGTTAGGGTAAAGCAAAAAAAACCCTTTTTTCTCTTCAATCTGAGTACTCATGTCTTTTTCATACTAGAGCAACTTTGAGGAATAAAATGTTCCCTTTGGGACATGTTTTAGGCACATTGACTTTGAGGGGCACTGATGTGGACTTCTCTAATAGTTTAGTGAGTGGATTTGGAGATCCGGGGCTGAACTCTAGATGGAAATTTTCCCCCCCAATTTGATATATATATGCATTTACTTAGAAATCTGTGTTTCAAACTATGAAAGCACAAAGGACTTGGGTAGATTTAGAGGCAAGGCTGTGTACTGTTGCCCTGGGCAGAGTCCTGATTTAGGAGGCGAGGGATCTCATTGCAGTTGTGTTACACCTTCAGATTGTGAGACTTTGGGCACAGGGACTCAGTTTATTCGTGAAAAACTGAAGCATTGATCTAGATGTTTAATTTTGATGCGATGGGACTTTGTTCTTTAACTATCTCTATTATGTATGGGTGATACCTCTAGATCCGGAATCAGAAAATTTCTTCCTAAGACCCATCTTGGTGCCATAGGCTCTGTAACTCCTGAGAGAAGAAGGAGTGGGAAAGAGAGAAGACAAGAGGATCAGAGGCCTGATTAGGCCAATAAAATAATTGCAAAGCTTTTCTTACACATTTTCAGTTTATGAACTTCTGTATTGAATTGAACAAAAGCTATCCACCAGAGTGAAGGTGTCTCTTTCTGTCCTAACAAGTGGCTTAGTGATCATGGACAGTCATCTCAGTTTTGTTTTATTACTCTTGGTGTTAGTGTGTATTGGAAGGTATGGGTATGTTGATTGCTTGTACTTATTTTTTTTTTTGATGGATTTCCTTTAAATCTTTTTTTTAAATTTTATTATGTTAATCACCATACATTACATCATTAGTTTTTGATGTAGTGTTCCACGATTCATTGTTTGCGTATAACACCGAGTGCTCCATTCAATACGTGCCCTCTTTGATACCCATCACCAGGCTAACCCATCCCCCCACCCCCCCTCCCCTCTAGAACCCTCAGTTTGTTTCTCAGAGTCCATAGTCTCTCATGGTTCGTCTCCTCCTCTGATTCCCCCCCTTCATTTTTCCCTTCCTACTTATTTTTGAGATTTTTGAAAAACATTTATTAACACATAACAGTGTGGAAATGCTAAGAAAAGGTACGTGATTGCTGTGGAAAAGAAAGTGAAACTTTACATAGATGTGTTCACATTGGTCACTGGTAGAGTGTCACTTTGTATTTACAAACAAATGCTTTTGGAATGGGCCTTTTGGAATCTACACCTTTTACAGAGAAACTTTTGTTACCAGGAAACATCCCTTGATTCTGGTTATACTTTCTTTTTAAAGATTTTATTTATTTGAGAGAGAGAGAGCATGAGCAGGGGGAGGGGCAGAGAGAGAGGGAGAAGCAGACTCCCCACTGAGCAGGGAGCGATACAGGGGCTCAATCCCAGGACCCCGAGATCATGACCTGAGAGCTCCCCTGGCGCCCCAGTATAATCCTTTTAACTATTACTGTGGGCACATAGGTTTGGTTAGGTACAGAAGGAATTTTAGACAATGGTTACTTACCCAGAGAGGTTTTGCTCTAACTATCTTGCTCCCTGGCATATTGCTTTCAAAATAATAGGCACTCAAACATTTATTCAGTTGAATTAGGGAGACATAATTTTCAAATGTGAAACAATTTACAATTAGTGCTAACTTGGTGGACAGTAAGTGCTGTATTTCTGAAGGGAGTGATCGCAGTAGGTGGAGGTGTAGAGATTTGGGAGGTTTATGAAAGAAATGGGACTTGAGTATTGAGTCGGAAAGATGTGAATGATGCTGAGGTGGGAGAGGTATTCTAGGAATGGGGAATAAGTAGAATTTAAGAAGGGAGGCAAGAATGAATACAGTTTGTGTGAAGGACCATAAGAAAGGGGCACCTAGATGGCTCAGGTAAGTGTCTGCTCAGGTCATGATCCCAGGGTCCTGGAATGGAGCCCCACATTGGGCTCCCTGCTCAGTGGGGGGTCTCCTTCTCCCCCTCTCTCTGCCCCTCCTCCCTGCTTGTGTTCTCTCTCTCTCTCTTAAATAAATAAAACCTTAAAAAAAAAAAAAAAAAAAGGACCATAAGAAGGCAAGCTCAGTGCAGAATGAGATTGGGTAATAATTTAAGGGAAATGATTATAAGTAACATTTGTCCAAAGCCAAATGTATGTCTTATGTTTATATGTCTGTCCGTGATCAATTTAGGTCAATGCATTGTTTTCTCCTCCAGTTATGGTGCATTGCTGAAAAACTACCGGAATGCGCTAAAAATAAAAATGCTTTTCTAGTATTGGAGTTGAACTCATTATTGAAAGAGGTGGGGTAGAATAGGTGTGGGAGACTGCTGGGTTAGAATTCAGTTTAGTGGGGAGAAGTATCACCTGAATTGGATTCTTAGCCCTTATTTTATTTTGATTCCCAATTAGGAAAATTACAGTTATCCATGATGACCCCTAGAGTCCAGAGTATATCGGGAATCAACTTTACTGAAATTAGGAAATTGAATATTTGATTCAGCTGGCACATGCTAGCTGGATTTAAGTTTTCAGGGAAACTGATTGACCAGCTCAGCTTCATTCCCTAACTTGTCTCTTTAAAATTGTAAATGCTGTTTCCAAGAACTAGATGTAATGCGATTATTTTTATAATCTTTGTCTTTTCATACCACATTTATAGCTGTAACCCTGTGATGCAGTATTTCATATAATTGTGATAAATTAAAATTTTTTCTTCTACTTTTGTTAGTAGTGGTAACCTTTTTTTTTTTTTTTAAATAGGCAAACATCTTTGGCAGGCACTTTTTAAGCATTTCTCCCTCCACTGTGAAATTGTTTTCACTCCTAAGTTGCGTTTCTGTTTTTCTACTATTGTAAAGTGCAGTTCTTTGCATGTTTTAATTTGCCATGACGTGGTCAAGTGCCGTTTCCTTCCTGTTGCTTGCAAGCCTGTGCTAGAGATAAGGATACATTTCAGTGCATTAAAAAAGAAGCCACTGAAGACAGGCTTAAGCATGGTAAAACATTCTACTTATCAGAAACCTTTTTAAAGAACAGAAAGAATGGACTTTAATTTCTGTTTATTTTTAAAAGCTCTTAAAATAGTACTTACTAAACTTTAAATGTATTAGATTTAAATTTTTATATATATTAGGCATAACAGGGATACTGTATGAATGTTTCTCCTAAGGCAAAAATATACAGATGAAATTACTCATGGAGTAGCAATTCCTGTGTGGTTTGCTGGGTTACTGGCAAGAAGGAAACTGTTTATATGTCTTTTATTGCAGTTAAAAACCTAGTTATTGCTGGGTGGATTTTTTTTTTTTTTTAAGTATTTGGTACTTTAACTGTAGTTTAACTGGGGCGGGGAAAGAAGGGAGAATGGCTTCACTTTCAGAAATGAGAAGTGACGATTATTGAAATTTAAGATGTTCAGAGACTGGAACTTAATGGAACAGTTCTAGGACAGATAATACTGGGTAGAAGTGAAGATCTGATTGTTTACTTTGTTTATTGTCTATATGCCTTAAAAAAAAATAAACTTGTTATGCAAAATAAAAGAAATGAGAAGTGATTTTATCTTAGCAGGAATGAAATCTTCAAAGAAAATATATATCCATCAGTCATGTTGATTTTGTTTAAAAACATTAATAAAAAATACGTGGGAGATACTGCCCTCAATATTTATTGTTATATTCTAAATGGGCATGATTGCTTTTTCATGACTAACTTAAACTTCTCTTTTTCAGGCCAAGAAGTTCTAGAGAAGAAAAATTTCAGAAAAATTGCCTCTGTTGGAGTAGAATATCAGTGAACCAAGAAAATTTGAAGCACCATCCCTAAAGAAAACCTGGTTTACAGTAACTTCACAGACTTAGCTGAGGGTTTTTTACCCAAATTGGTCACTGGATTCTGCTGCCTCATACTTGAACCTGCTTGGAATTTTTCTCATGTGGATCTAAGGGGAATGCTTTATTATGGCAGCTGTGGTCCAACAGAACGACCTAGTATTTGAATTTGCTAGTAACGTCATGGAGGATGAACAACAGGTATGAAACCCAGAGAAAATTGGATTTTTATACGTTTATTATTATGATTCTTCCATTTGCAACAGAAAATTACTTACTTTAAAAGACAGTAGGAGAACCTTTATTGTAAAAATATAGATATTAAAAATTTGGTGGTAATTGTGATCCTATGTTTTAAGTACTAGTTAGTTTGTTAAAATAATCCTTAGCTTTGATGTGGAATAAGGAAGTAATAATTTCAGGGTTAAGCTTGTTTTTTTTTTTTTTGTAAAATGAGACTTAACAGTAAATAAAATACCTTAAGTAATTATTTCAAAGTACTTAAGTACTTTGAAAAGTTCTAGAGGACATACCAACAAGGCGTGTAAATTTTTTTGTGATACAGGACTGGTGTTTCTACAGTTTAAATGCATGTGGTTAACTAGTATTTATAATCCTGGGCCAGTTTTTCAAGTGGATGGAAAGCTGTTAGCAGTCCCATAATCCTGCATCGCTTTGGTCCAAAGCACGTGATTCTGAGGAAGTCACTTAACTTCTCCAGGTCTAGATTGTATCATCTGTTGAATGGGGGGATTGAATTGAAGAATTTCTAAATTGGCCTTCACAGAGTTTACATTCAGTGATGCTCCAGTTGCTATTTCTAGAATGGGAAGAAGATCAAGAGACATTGAGAAAAGGATCTAAGTTAATTCTAGTCTCCCTGCCCCTCTGCCCCACCTCACTTCAGGGGCGAGACGCCAGGGGTTCTTGGGACTTTACAATTTACTTCATTTTAAATAGGTTATGTGGGAATGTGAGACGTAATGTGGGAGAAATGCTGTGTTAGACTCAGTGTAACTGGCAAAATTATTTTGAGGACGTTTAGGTTTAAAATGTGCTTATAAGTTGATTTAGATACTGATATAAGCCTAATCCCAAATATCTTACATTAAAAGGCCAATTACAATGTATCATACTTTTATTCTAGAAACATAGTTACAACAGATAATAAGATTGATTCTTACTTTGGGCAGGGAATTATAATTCCTTTGCTGTTTGTATTGTCTGTTGAGGTGACGGGATTAAAAATTTCTAAGAAAACCTACAAAAGATGAGAATTTGCTTTGAGTTGCCTTAAAATCAAGATGAGCTTTGGCTGGGAAGGAAAAATGTTTGGGGGAGAGGATTGCTTGGTCCCAATTAAAAATATTAATGGGTACATGGATTTAATCTAGAGACAATAGAAAAGATATCTTAGAAAAGAAAGTATTTTGAATTTGTTTTAAAATAGGATATTTCTCTGTACGCTAAGGTTTGCAAACCGTACATTTACTGTGCAGCTTTCTTGATGAAGAGTCCTGGCTCGATGTGGTGAGGTCTGTTCTCTGTGTGGCCACGGAGGACAGAGCTCTGAGCCACTCACTGGTATGCCCTAGTGCAGTGGCTTTGACACTCTTCTGACCATGAGAAATACATTTTACATTAGGGTGCAGTATTTGTACATGTGTCTGCATAGCCTTAAAACTAGTTTTGCACTTACCCTTAATATGTGTGATGCGCTTAATGTATCTTGGAGAGGTTATTAATGTCTTTGGATAGGGAGATGATGCTCTTAGCTTAACATCAGAATGCACATATGTGTTTTTTTCTTGTTATTTTCATCAAATGAGTGTATATATTGGTATATATACTAGTTTTGTGCAGGTGTTATTATAAGGACTTTACAAATATTAAACATGAGGCAAATAGTATTATCCCCATTTTACGATGAGGAAAATGAGACATAGAGAGAGGTTAAATGATTTGCTTGAAATCCTACAGCTAGTCAATAGTGGAGTTGCCATTTGAACCCAAGCAGTTTGACTCTCACTAATGATACTCTTGCATTGAAGTATGGCAGTATTACTGTATTATAATCAATGTCAAAAATTGGCAGGTTTAGAGTTTTCCAGTCTATCGCCATGAGCATAGCAAACTTAACTGATTCATATAGGGGTGGATCCAGTAGTGTCAGTCTTATTATTATTAGTCTCTTAATCTAAGCTGTGGTTCTACTTCCTTGTTTGTTTGCTTGTTAGATTTGTGGGTTTTTTTTTTAAGAATTATTTATTTTTGAGAGAGAGAGAGAGAGTGAGTGGGGGGAGGGGCAGAGGGAGAAGCAGACTCCCCACTGAGCAGGGAGCCCCATGTGATGCGGGACTCAATCCCAGGACCCCGGGATCATGACCTGAGCCGAAGGCAGACGCTTAACCAACTGAGCCACCCAGGCACCCCGTTAGATTTGGTTTTGATTTAAAAGTAATAACATGCCAATTACAAAAGAAGCCACCTAATATAAAAATACATAAAATAGTTCTTTACCCTTCCTTCCTAATTTATTTCTCCCCAAAAGACAGCATTATTAACTATTTGATGTTAATTTTTTAGACAAAGGCCTCAACAAAAGAACAATATACGTACATACAAACCTATATAAATAGGTTGTTTTTAAGATACAAATGAAAGTATGCTAAACCTTTTTTGTGACTTGTTTATTTTCACTTAATGTATTGTGAATATGTGTGTATGTATGCTGGCTCTACATCACTTAATTTTTCCACATGATGGATGGATCATTATTTATTTTACCAATCTTTGATCATGGACAAGACAGATATACCAGTATTTTGCTATTATAAACAATATTGCAATGAACATCCTCATTTGGGAGGCGGTAGACCTATAGTAGTTAAGAGCTCAGATACTGGAGTCAGAACACCTGGGGTTGAATTCTCTCTCCACTGCTTATTACTTCTGTTAACTTTGGACAGATTACGTAACCACTCTCTGCCTTGGTTTCCTTATCTGCAAAATGGGAATGATAATACCAGACCCTGTATTGTAGGGTTATTGTGAGAATTAAATGAGTTGATGTATATAAAGCTCTTAGAACCATGCCTGAGCACTCTCATTTCTGTGTGTGTGTGTGTGTGTGTGTGTGTGTGTGTAGCTTTGTACATTTGTATGATTATTTCTGTAAGATTTCTAAAAGTAGATTTACTGAGTTTACTAAAAGCATAAATATACTACCAAATCATTCTTCAAAAAGTCTGTATCTATTTCTACTACCACTAACAGTATATTTCCCAAACTGTCACTAACAGAAACCCTTTTTTTTTTTTCCTTTTGGTCAGTCTTTTGGGTAAAAATTACATTTTACTATTTTAATTTGCATTTCCTTGATTACTAGTAATGAGATTGTTGGGTTGTTATTTAAGTTTATGTATTGTTCATTTGAATTTCCTTTGAATTACTTATTAATCTTCTTTTGTCCAGTAGTTCTTTATATATTATGGATAATGCATTGTCTTCTCACTCATTCATTGTATAGTTAATGGTTAGCTTTCTTTGTGACACACAGTGCAGATATGTTGTCCCTATCTGGTATCATCTTTTAACAATATGATATCTTGTACCCTATAGCATTTTAATTGTATATGTCATAAAATCTACCAGTATTTCCTTTTTTTGTTTGTTTATTTTTTTGTTTCTGTTTTGGAAACCTTTCCTCACCCTAATATTATTAAATATTCTTTTAATATTTTCTTCTAGTTTATGTGTTTAACTCCTCAGTACATACGGGATATATTTTTATAAAATGTGAGGTGTAGGGATCTGACAGCTGCCTTCTCCCACCAATGGGGATGTTGGCTCTTCATGATTTGTTGTGTATTTTATGATTTCCACACTAAGACTGCCATTTCCGTTATGTACTAAATTACCACATGTACTTTAGTTTTGAACTTGCTAGTGTATTTTATTCCATTTAACTGGTTTTTATTATGCCAGTATCACATTTGCTTTCATTAGTATTACTTAGGATTTGACATCTGATAAGATATCCCCCCTCCCCTGCATAAAAAAAAAATTGGTATAGCGTTTTGAATGAATTTTAGAATTAGCTTCTTTTTTTTTTTTTTTAAGATTTTATTTATTTGACAGAGAGAGAGAGACAGCGAGAGAGGGAACACAAGCAGGGGGAGTGGGAGAGGGAGAAGCAGGCTTCCCGCCAAGCAGGGAGCCTGATGTGGGGCTCGATCCCAGGACCCCGGGATCAGGACCCCAGCCGAAGGCAGACGCTCAATGACGGAGCCACCCAGGCGCCCCGGGATTTTAACTTTTCAAGTTTAAAAAGTATTTGTGTCTTTTAAAATAATTCTGTTGGGGGCACCTGGGCGGCTCAGTCAGTTGAGCAACCCGCTCTTAATTTCGACTCAGGTCATGATCTCAGCGTCTTGGGATCTAGCCCCATGTCAGGTTCCACACTTAGTGGGGAGTCTGCTTGAGGATTTTCTCTCTCCCTCTCCCTCTGCCCCTCCCTTCACTCGTGTGCACACTCGTATTCTCTCTCTCTCAGTAAATAAAATCTTGTAAAACATAATTCTGTTTTATGATCCTGTATTGGTTTGGTTGGTTCTTTACAAAATCACTGTTTGCAGGCACCAGATTAGAAAACATTTCCTGTTTTGAGTTATGGTCTGTGGTTATAAATGTCATCTAAAGACACACTGTTAATGTCTGGTTGCCACCACCTTGATCATTTTCCCTTGTATCGATTTGTACTCTTTTCAAAATTGCTAGGAAGAACTCCTTTGGGCAAGGATGGGTGTGGGGGGATGGTAGTGTTGGAAAGGAAACACCAACATTATTGGTGCTGACAAGGCACTTTTACAAGTCTGCCCTTGATGTCTGTTCAAAACTGGGAATATTTTTTTTATTTTATTTTTATTTATTTTTTATTTATTTATTTTTTTTAAAGATTTTATTTTTATTTATTTGAGAGAGAGAATGAGAGAGAGCACATGAGAGGGGGGAGGGTCAGAGGGAGAAGCAGACTCCCTGCAGAGCAGGGAGCCCGATGCGGGACTCGATCCAGGGACTCCAGGATCATGACCTGAGCCGAAGGCTGTCGCTTAACCAACTGAGCCACCCAGGTGCCCCGGGAATATTTTTTTTAAAGATTTTTATTTATTTATATGAGAGAGAGAGAGCATGAAAGGGGGGAGGGTCAGAGGGAGAAGCAGACTCCCCGCTGAGCAGGGAGCCTGATGTGGGACTTGATCCCGGGACTCCAGGATCATGACCTGAGCTGAAGGCAGTCGTTTAACCAACTGAGCCACCCAGGCGCCCCTAAAACTGGGAATATTTGTAGCTGAGAACGAAGCTCTTCTGTGGGAGAGCAGCACCGTCAGTATTGAATTGCAGTGTGTACTTTTATTTGAAGGTGCCTTGGTTTGACCTTATTAAACAGGTGTGTTTGCCTGGGGAATGAATGAGAATAAGAACTCTGAAGGCTGTGGATACAAGTTTCTAAAGAGAAGGAAACTTGACTATGTGCTCCTATAGTCCAGAAGTTAATTTAATGAAAAACAGCTGCTAGTTTAATGCATTTTGTAATTTTGACATATCATTACATGTTTTTTCAGTTGTTGGTTCTAAAAGTAGAACCTAGCAAGTCATAGTTATTTATGCTTAACAGACTTAGCTCACTAGGGAGAAGCTTGGTGACAAGCATGGGAAAGTGAAAATATTTTTTAAGAATCCTATCACAGTATAAGACGGTGGTCTTATGACATTCCTTAGGGTATAAACTGGTTTGCTCTGACTGTTGATTCCTGGAAGCTAAAGGATAAACAGTGCCTTGCCGTCTTTTTAACAAGATACCCGGTAATTCTCAGGCAGTGTTTGAGAATCACTGCATTCTAACTTTGGGAAAGCTTCACTGTGGAAGTTACATTACAACTGCATTTTGCAGGAAGGCTCAGTTTATCTGACAGATGGAAGGAGCAGAAGTGTTCTGGAACAGTAAGTAGAATGTACCAAAACCTTTGATGGATTTCTCTTGACAATATAGTCAATCTAACCACCTTAACTTATGGTTAGAAGCTTTCCATGGTGTGACTGTTTCATGTTCTTTTCTTTCTTGTACTACATTAATTTTGCCAGCCTACTGTATAATTTCCCCAGGTGCCTTCCTGCTTGGTCTCCCACGTTCATACCCGTTGCCTACTTAAGTTCTAATCTCTTTCAAGATCTTAGGACAAGACCTACTAATTCCAGGAATTTATCCTAAAATCATTACTTCAGGAATTAACAAAGTTTATCCTGTTATTTCTACATCACTTATTGTCACTGTCACACATTGCCAGGTTAAATTTTCATATGTAAATTAATGATTTTTCCCAGATAAATGCTAACTACTTGAAGAAAGGGATTACTTTTCCCCCTCCCCTTAATATCTTCCAGAGCATTTAACATCATTCATAATACCTTTAGTTTGGTTGAGTCTTCTTAAAGATTTTCTTCTTCCTCTTAATCGTGTTGGTAAAATGATGTGGGATATGTCTGTGCTCAGTTATGGCCCCTATCACATCAGAAGACTTTCGAATGAGAGGTAATGTTCTGCCCCAAACTCTCTCGACTACAGTATATATTTTTCTGGGACCTATTTGTCCACATTCTTACTTATTTACATGGGCAGTGTGGCCATATCACCACAATTCCAAGACCAGAAAGAAATTTTCATGGAGTCTTTTTTCTGTTATGTATTTAGAACTGTTGTATTGTACCACAGATAACTTTCAAAAATTATCATTGGGGGCACCTGGGTGGCTCAGTCGGTTAAGCACCTGCCTTTGGCTCAGGTCATGATCCCGGGGTCTTGGGATCGAGGCCCCACATGGGGCTCTCTGCTCAGCAGGGAGCCTGCTTTTCCCTCTCCTGCTCCCCCTGCTTGTGCTCTCTGTCTCTCTCTCTGTCAAATAAATAAAATCTTTAAAAAAATCGTTGAAATTATAAATAAGTAAATATCCATATAGAGTTTTTCTCTTTCATGGGAGACTCCTTCAGGTTGCAGAGGGAGTTGTGACATGGTTGTATCTTGAGAATGAGGTTGTATTTTATAGATTGAGAAAATGTACATAAGAATATAGATCACACCAACGGGCCATTTTTTAGCAATTCTGTTAGGTCAGGGATTAAGAGGACCTTAAAATTAGAATAGAAGAAATGAGTTGAAGTGTTTTGTGTGTAACTTCTTGAGCACTAGTATTGTGGAGGACAGGAAGTTGGAATAATGATACTAACCTGTGCATGGACATAGGGAATTCTGTTATTTACATATAACTCCTGGTTATATGGACAGTCTGCCTGTTCCTGTTGCCTTCTTTTTTAGTCTTGGCAGATCAGACTTATCAGATCCATTGAAAGTTTGGCCTTCTGGAAAACTAACGTACAGAGGTTGCTAGTTTCTTTTGTATACATTTGGAACCTTCATCAAAGGGGTTATGCCATAGAGCCCATAGTACAAACCTGCTTATATTTGGGAAAAGTCTGACTTTGTTTTTTTGTGGGGGTTTTTTGTTTTTGTGTTTTTGAGAGAGAGAATGAGAAACCTGGGGGATTAGGGCAGGGGCAGAGGGGGAGAGAGAGAGCATCTTAAGCAGGCTGCATGCCCAGCATGGGGTCCGGTGCGGGGCTCAGTCTCACAACCCTGAGATCATGACCTGAGCTGAAATCAAGAGTTGGATGCTTAATTGAGCCATCCAGGTGCCCTGGCAAAAGTCTGACTTTAAATAGGTCTGAGGCCCTCTTCAGGTTATGTGAAGGGCTACCTTGCCTATGACCTAGTCTGTGGCCTGGCTTATCTCCCTGCCAACTATTGGCAGTGAGGGAGCCGATGGTTATTATGAGGGAGGAGTAGGCATGGGGAGGAGGACCTTACTATTACTCTCTTTTACAGTCTTTCTTTAAGTGTCCCCCATCGTCACACCAGGCCACATGACAATGTCTTTAAAATGAATATAGATGAGTGGCCCGAGCCGGAGTCCTGGCCTCTTGTCTTTCTCCCCAGGCAGCATGAACTTCACCACCCACTCCACTTTCACCTCCAGCTGTTGGTCCCTGAGCTCTGTGTAATCGCCCAACCACCAGGTCCCGCTGGTCAGCAGTGCAGCCGCCAGCATCTGTGCACACACCTGGGGGCTCAGGCTCCTGGATCTCTGTGTCCCAGTCCACGAGCTAATGGGGTAGCTGGGGGTCCAGAGGCCTGGCCACTAGGATGGCTGGGGGTCTGGCACGCAGAGGGGGATCCAGGGTGAGAAGGAGACCAGCAAGACCTGAATGATCACCTGGCCTCCTACCTGGAGAGGGTGAGGAGCCTGAAGGCTGATAATCAGAGACTGGAGATCAAAATCCGGGAATACATGGAGAAGGGATCCCAGATCAGAGACTGGGGGCATTACTTCAAGACCATGGAGTTGCTGAGGGCTCAGGTCTTTGGGAAATCTGTGGACAATGCCCACATTGTTCTGCAGATTGACAGTGCCCATCTTGCTGCTGATAACCTCAGAGTCAAGTATAAGATGGAGCTGGCTACGCACCCATCTGTGGAGAGTGCTCTCCAGGGGCTCCACAAGGTCATTGATGACACCATTGTCACTCAGCTGGAGCTGGAGACAGAGATCGAGGTTCTCAAGAGCTGCTCTTCATGAAGAAGAACCATGAGGAGGAAGTAAGGGGTCTACAAAAACCAAATTGCCAACTCTGGGTTGACCGTGGAGTTGGATGCCCCCAAATCTCAGGACCTCGGCAAGATCATGGCAGACATCCAGGCCCCGTATGATAAGCTGGCTCAGAAGAACTGAGAGGAGCTGAACAAGTATTGGTCCAAGCAGATTGAGGAAAGCACCACAGTGGTCACCTTACCGCTGAGATAGGAGCAGCTGAGATGATCCTCACGGAGCTGAGATGTATGGCCCAGTCCATGGAGATGAACCTGGACTCGGTGAGAAACCTGAAGGCCAGCTTAGAGAACAGCCTGAGGGAGGTGGAGGCCCATCACATGATGCAGATGGAGCAGCTCAGTGGGGTCCTGCTGCACCTGGAGTCAGAGCTGTCCCAGACCTGGGCAAAGAGGCAGCGCCAGACCCAGGAGCACAGGGCCTTGCTTAATATCCGGTCAAGTTGGAGGCTGAGATCTCCACCTGTCACCTGCTGGAAGATAGGGTGATGCCCTGGACAGCAGCAACTCTTTGCAGACTGTTCAGAAGACCACAACCGACAGGATTATGGAGACAAAGTAGTGTCTGAGACTAATGCCAGCAAAATTCTGAGGTGTTGAGGCAGCAAAAGCAGGGTGCCCTTTGAGGAGCAGAAGGCCAATTAAAAGTTAAGAGGTAAACAAAGAAAAAATGAATATGGATGAAGTCATTGCAGAGGGTAGGACATAGACTAGAGGAGTTCCAGAAACGTTTAGTGATAAATTTTAGTAACTAGTGTTTATTGAGCATTTTGTTCTGTGCACTGTGCTCTGCACTTTACAAGGATTACCCTGTTAATTCTTAAAACAATCTTAGGAAGTAGGTACTTTAATTTCTACTTTACAGAAGAGTCAGGTGAGGCTTAGAGAAGAAAAGCAACTGGCTTGTAAGTGATAAAACTGGGAACTGTCACCCAGCTTGTGCCTACAATGACTATTTGAATAATGCCAGCTATCAATGCATGCAAGTGGTAAGAGAGTGGTTTTAAATGTGGAAGAATTATTATTCTTTGCATTTATGATTTTAGCAAAAAGAAAATGTTATACATTCTAGTTAGTTTGTTAATGTAGTTACATATTGACAGTCTTTGTGCCCTGATACCTGTGTATACCTTTAAAAAAAACCCAACTTTGTTGAGATATAATTTACATACCATATAATTCAACTACTTAGACTGCCATTCAGTGATTTTTAGTATATAAACAGAGTTGTGCGTCTATCACCATAATCACTATTGTAACATTTTTGTTATCCCAAAAATAAACCTGTTATCTATTAGCAGTCATGCCCTATTCTCCCCAATTCCCGCACCTTGGCAACCACTAATCTACTTTTTGTCTCGTGGATTTGCCTGTTCTGGGACATTTTGTATAGATTGAGCCATGCAGTATGTGGTCTCTTCTGAGAGGCTGACTTCTTTTACTTAAACATAATGTTTTCCAGGTTCATCCATGTTGTAGCGTGTATCTGTACTTCATTCTTTTTATTGCTGAATAATATTCCATTGTCTGGGTATACTACATTGTATTTATGCATTCTGTGTATTTTTCAAAAGAATACTATTTTTTTAGTGAAGTTCGTGTTGGTCAGTTTTTTGTCGGGGATGGCATTGACCATCTCTGTTCTCCCAGAAAGTACTCAGTCACCTAGAGCAACCTTGCTGGGTGAATAAGAAAATTAGTACATCTTTGATGTAGCTCAGTTTAGCTACATGATCTTGAAAAATTTTGCCTCCTCTCTGTTTTACTTAACACATAACACATAAGGAAGGATAAGTCATTATATGAACAGATAGTGTTACTGGGTTACTGGCCTTTTTTTTTTCTCCCAAGCCAGAGTCACCTTCAACACTCTTTCAGGAATAACGGTGAAAAGCTAATGTCCTTTGGTTTACTAAAGTAAAAAGAAAACTGATTATTACTGGTTTGTTAGAGTGTGAATTTAACAAAGTGATGTCCTGAAATAATGTCCATAAATCTGATATGCCTAACATTAAATAAGTTAGAATATAGGCAGAGTTTTTTCCTTTTTTTTTTTCTTTTTTTTTTTTGACACAGTAACCAAAATTCTCAATATTAGGGCAGTTCTTTTTTTTTTTTTTTTTGGAAAGAATTACAATGTAATGACTGGTAATATATTTGTGAGCTTATCTGTTTCATCTGTTCCCACCTAATGAGACATGGAGAGAAAGAGCACTGAGCTTGTGAGGCGGGATCAGGGAAGTCGGCCTGGAATTGTAGGGTAGGGACTGGAGTGAGGGAAGGAGAATTTTCCTCTCCTAAAAAGTGGTATTTTAGGTGACAATTTAAAGATTTGTTATAATTTATGTTTTGTATGACTGGGCACTTCTGTCACTCCACTTTATTTCCTGGTATGGGGAAAACAAAAACAAGGGGATTTAGGAAAAACTTCCATTTACCTTCAGGAGAGTAACCACATGGGAAGCTCAAGGACCTGGTAGCTCTGACCTCCTTCCCCGCCCCAACACGGAAGCACGTTCAGAAATAATTGGGTATTGAAGATTTACCTGGGAAATGGTTTGTTATAAAGTGATTGATTTGTGTGCGTTCAGATCAACTGCCTACAACCTCAGCATAATATTGAATCCTGGAAATTGATATTTCTGATCAATTAAGAGTCTATGACATGTGGCATTAAAGAGTATCAGCTCGGGAACCAGGAGCCACCACTTACTAGATATGTGACTTCAGACAAGTTTTAAAATTTCACTGAGTTTTGATTTCCTTCACCAAAAATGAAAGAATTACTTTACAAAGTTACGAGCATTCAGTGTTTATGTATTTGACAAGAGCTTAGCACAAAGGAAGTGGTCAATAAATGTGGCAGTTGCTGATATTAATGATCTGAATTAAACAAAGAAAAGGTGTTAAAGTTTGTTGTGTACCACTCTATATTACTCAATTGTTTGGGATAAATTAGGTAATGAAGTCAATTTTTATAATTTGAATACCAGTTAGACAAATTCATTCAGCTTTTTTTTTTTTTTTTTAATGTTTTCATATTTTTTCTTTGCTGGCTTGGTTCTAGAATAAGCCAGTAAACTTGTCATTCAGGATTTTGAAAATCCGGCAGATTAATTCTGTGGGGTAGCACTGTCCTTTAATGTTAAGTGTGTTTGGACATAGTTTGACCTGGAGTAGTTCAGTTTTTTTGGAGTGATTCTAATTTCTGTCATTGCCTATGATTGGCTAGTGTAACTTTTCCATTCTGGAAAAGGCTTTGTTGTAGCTAAACTGTCTATATTCAGGAATGTCTGCCTCATTTTATTCTATGATTCTTACATATTTATATAAGATTCTTGTCAAAGTCCATCTTTTAGAAGTAGGAATTTCCTCTTTAATTATGATTTCACTTAAATTTTTTGAGTTATATAGAATCTGCATGTTTAAAACATCAATCTGGTAGTGACTGCTGTGATGTTATCTAGTTGATTTGTAACTGAACGTTTAAACCTGGTTAAAATTTACTGTACCTCCCCGTATCTACCTTTTTTTTTTAAACCTCATAATTGATTCTGTTCACACTTGGCCACACACACACACACACACACACACACACACACACACCCTCTTAACCCACCAATGTATTAAACTTTTAAAGTGAGCACTCTAATAAGAAAACCAAGGTTGTTTTTAGTGACTGTTGTACTTTTTGAGATGCATGGCCAAGTTGTAATTTATCCTGGCTAAAAAAAAGAAAAATCTGGGCAAAGACTAAAGGCGGCCAACAGTCATGAAAGACCTAAACTGGGATTAGATTTAGCCAAATCAACTCCATAGGGATTTACAGTGGAATTTTAAACATTATCTGGGGGGAATTCTGGAGAACAGACCATTTTACTTAGACCTTTCTATGTTTCATGGTGCTGTGCAAGAGAGAAGCTAGGCTTCTCTCTCTGCTGTGGCCAACAGAAATAAACGAAATAAACTTCGTTCATATATATTTGTATATATATATATTTATTCATATATATATATATGTATATATATATATATGAATCTCCAAGCTTTATAACTGAGATGAAACTTTTATTATGACCATAATTTATCTATAGGATCCTATACTCTTGTAGCCTATCCTAGTGATTAATCTTGTGGAGTTGGGAGTCAGATTGCCTGGGTTCACGTTTCAGCTCTGCCTCTTCCTAGCTGGTTGACCAATGTCAATAAAAGAGCACAGTGCTGTGGGGATTGACTGGGATAAGCCATATCAAGTACTCAACCTAGTAGCTGCTTCACTCCCACCACCACATTAGGAATACCACATTGTTTTAATTTTATTGATCATTTTATTGAACTCTCAAAGACAGAGACTGGAGGACAACATTTTACACAGCACTGTGGTGAGTTTCTTAATCCGATTAAGAAAGTACTTTGCAAACTGTGCTAATTTCCAGAGATTTGAATCCTTTTTCTCTTACACTAAAGCCATTGGCTATAACATAATACTTATCTACATCATGATGTTTATAAAAAATACACAGTCCATAAAAAACCTAGGATATTGAAGAAGGAGAGCCAGTGGGAAGTGAGGGGACTGATATGATAGAAGCATATATTTCAATTTTGTGCCCAGATGCTTCTTTGCAAGTTAACCTCCATGCCAAGAATACATTGCCTGCTCTAGTCATGAGTGAAGTGTAAATATATTTCCTAACATTTCGTAGAGCCCTTTATAGTTGACAGTGTCTTTTCCACATATACTTTGATTCCCACAAATCATTCTGTGATGGAAATACTCTTCTATTTCCTATTGTAGAATATTATCTCATTTATTCCTAGATAGCTAGAATAACTATTTTAGAATCTCGTAATAGATTCCTAAGGCAGAGTTGCAAAGGCACCCAGGGTACTGTTCAAAATAACCTACCCTATTCACTAAAGATATTTGGATCCCAATTCTGATGTAATAACATTGTTTCAGAGGATCAGTGGATAATTTGTCTTAATTATTAGCTCTTCATTTCTATACTCATTAATTTTGACAGTACTTGGTTGATTTGTTTATATTTCTGTTAAGAGATAATTGCAGAACTCTATGGGGATTTGATACATCACTTGAGCGAGCGCATTGAAGTATTAAGTTTTTAGAATGGTAGTAATGAATATTTGGTGTTCTGTTTAAAATGAAAATGCACGAGTAACAAAACTGAGGAGATTGCCAGGAATAATCCCCACATGCATAAAACTGGTAGGCCCAAAGAGTTTCATGGGTGTTATTTTAAACTTGAATGAATCATTTAAACAGTTTCAGTTCAGAGAGAAAAGTTTCCTAATTCATCGTTACAAAGCCAGCATATCACTGATACCAAAACCTGGCAGAATGTGAGCACACACATGAACAATAGGTTAATCCCAAAATGGATATTTTGTTTAAATATAAGAGCTAATATTTATTGTCCCTTACCTCTGACAGGTCCTATGAGCAATATACATTTTTTTCTTTTTTTTAAATTGATTTTCCTAAATTACATGATGTTGGTTTAAAAAAAATAATTCATAGGGGCGCCTGAGTGGCTCAGTCATTAAGCATCTGCCTTTGGCTCAGGTCATGATCCCAGGGTTCTGGGATCGAGCCCCACATCGGGCTCCCTGCTCTGCGGGAAGCCTGCTTCTCCCTCTCCCACTTCCCCTGCTTGTGTTCCCTCTCTCGCTGTGTCTCTGTCAAATAAATAAATAAAATCTTTAGAAAAAAAATAAAAAAAATAATTCATAGAAGTTTATCCAAAGGCTACTCCTCAAAGATGAAAATTACCTCTAGTTGTGAGCTTCCTTCTTTTTCTCTGGCTTGATAATTACACTTTCCTTTATATACAGTGGTGTCTATAGAAAGCCATCTAAGATTTTTGCCATGAGACTCTGAGCCTCCGCTAAAACATTTTACCTATAGTTTATAAAAGAAAGACAAGTGATTCTCCAGACTAGAAAGTCAAGATCAGTAAACCTCGGATTCTCTAGATTTTCTTTCAAAAATACACATATTTTTCCTTCAACTTTTAAAGAGTCTGTTTTAAATGATCTACTTTTCAGCTGGTTTTGGTTGTCACACCTGGATGCAGTTGACTTAAAAATGTTTTGCTCCTTGCTGTTTCTTTCTAATTATTTTATTTTTAGTCATTCTGACTAGGACAGAATATTTTCTCTAGAGGATGTGTCGACACAAATTGAACAGACCTTTTAGAATTTCTAGAAGAAAGGAGGAGAGTATTATTGGAGCCCAAGTTAAGACAGCTGCCCAGGATACACAGTCTTCACAAAGAGTGTTCTCGCATATTTTCTTTCGATCCTCTCCATAACCCTGTACTGTGTGGCAACTATTGTTATCCTCATTTTATGAATAAGGAGAGCCTTGGTAAGGAGGCATCTTGGAGAGGCTAAATGAGGAGATGAATGTTGCCCAGAAACACTACTGTAGAATGCCGCAGCACCTGCACTGAAGTTGAAGTCTTTGATTTGAAAAAGCCCAAGCTCTTACCATTATGCTGGGAGAGACGCAAGAGAGGAAAAGAACCTCGGAGGAAAAGAGAATCTGGAAGAATATTAAGTCCATCGTCGTTTATAGCGATTATACCTAAGTAGGATTTTCACTTTCTCCCAAATACATTTACATTATTAAAATCTTTAAAAACTAGATCCAGGTACTACACTTTGGGCCAGGAAACCTGTGTTTCAGAAGTTAGACAGATGTGTGGGGCAGCATGTACTACAGCTACATAGACTTTTCTGCTTGTTTGCTAAAACTCCTTCTCATTTTCTTTTAAAATAAGGATGGATAAGCTCATGTAAAGAGAGCTTGTGTTAGTCAACAGAAGTAGTCTCATTTGCGGATAATGAAGCTTTTAATGACAGATTTTTTTTAAAGTATGCAGAGAATTTGGTTGTGAGGAAGCCTTCACAAAAACTTTGTGCTGAGCCTCAGAGATCTATTGCACAATCCTCTTTTTTTTATGTAATCGAGCAATTCCAGAAATCATTCAGAATGTATTTTGAAAATTGGTAACAGTAGTAGTTATGAGGTAGGGGAACTCTATGGAAAGGGGACGATAATGTTTTTTACTCTTGGAATACAAATGTGTTCAGGTATTAATCTATTCCCCCAAACAATTTTTTTAAATGCACCATGGGAGCTTGTTTAAAGGATTTTTAATTTTAATTCATTTTGTTCACCAGTCACCCTAATTTCATGTGTGTACATCCACCTAGATGTGCCATGTCTAAAGGTTTCCTTTAATTTTATTATGGTTTATATGAGGGAATAAACTACCGTCGTAGTATTTGACCTGGTTCCAATACCTGTGCCTCAGAATAGTGCTCCGCGCTGTGAGAACTAGAGACCCTTTAAAGTTCCGTTTCCCCCGTCAGATGGACCTCTGCTTTTTAGACTTTTTATTGAAGTGTTGAATACATACAAAAATATTTATCACAGATCATAAGTGTACAGTTTGATCAGTTGTCACAAAGTTGAACAGGTATGTTTCAGCTTTTGCTTTTCGTTCAAGTGCAAATGGTCGTTGCTGAGACTAAATGGTTGAGCTGTGTTCACCACTTTTCTGGAAGGACTTCCTAATTAAAAACAAAACAAAAACCAAAAAAAAATCATGCCTGTCAATGTAAGATTGTGTTTTTCCTCCCAGCTTTATTGAGATGTAATTTATATAAAACATTAAGTGTACAAGGTGATGATTTGATACATGTGTGTAAGTAGTAAGCCAAATTTTAAGAGTGTTTATTTCTATCTAAGTCAACTGTTGAGGCACTTTATCATCAAATTGTTTTATTGAATGATTACTCTATGCCATGCAGTAGAACAAGTGATGTATTTACATGTCGTATCATTGAATTCTTACAACAACTCATTTAGATAGACATGAACACAAAAGCCTCGAGAGGCTAAAAACTTTGCTGGAGTTCAAATACCCAGGGCACGGGGCAGTCTAGCTGTAAATAAGGGTCATTCTAACTCTAGAGCTTGAACACTTACTATTACATCCTTTTTTTACCAGGTGTATTTTTAGTGCATTTGCTGCATGGCAAATATTGTCTGATGGTGTCCTGATAGACTGAGGTGTTGGGTTTTTGGTTTTCTGTTTTTGTTTTTTAAATCAAAGGTGAAGGAAATACTTTCAAAGCAGTGCCTTTGTAGGATGAGGCTTTGGGGCAGCATTCTGATCAGAAGAGAAGGCACAGGAATTGTTCTCAAAGATGCGTCAAGACATAGCAAGCGAACACTGTTTAGTGTGTATGTTTCTTGGAGTCGCCTTCGGGTGGGGAAGCTCCTGAAGATTATGGGAAGAGGGACGCCCCACCCCACCCTTGGTGTTGCCTTGTCTTGTGGCAAAGTGATAGTGTAAATACTTGAAAATGTGCTCATTTTGCACCTATTTAAAAAAAATGAGTATCTGCGGGCGCCTGGGTGGCTCATTTGGTTAAGTGACTGCCTTTGGCTCAGGTCATGATCCTGGAGTCCTGGGATCGAGTTCCGCATCGGGCTCCCTGCTTGGCAGGGAGTCAGCTTCTCCCTCAGACCCTTCCCCCTCTCATGTGCTCTCTTTCTCATTCTCTCTCTCTCTCAAATAAATAAATAAAATCTTTGAAAAAAAAAAAAAAAGAGTACCTGCATGGGTAAGTTTTTAAAGACTGTTTTTAACTTGTCTTTCTCTTAGGAAAACGTTTGATAGATCTTTCATTTTCAGCTATTTCATAGAGGATCTTGGCAGGATGTTTCACAGCAACCATGTTAACAGATTGAGCTCTGCTGTCAGGGAACCTTGGCAAACAAGTTATTTGCAAGTTCTTTTGTGTTGTTTTTTTGCTTGTTTTGGTTTATAACCAAAGACTTGTTAAATAAACTTACTTCATATAGTTGGAATAATGGTCCATACTTTCTTAAATACTCTCTTAGGGCCTTGGATTGTGGTATACTGAGGAAAAAGCAAGCCTAGTGAGGGTAGCAACATACATTGCTGTTTACAGATTGGTCACTTTTCCTTCTCTTTTTAACTTGATGGTATTGCCACATATATCATCAACCACAACAGAAGGCAACTATATAGTGGACAGTGTTGAAATTTGGGGAACTCTTTCGTGCCAGAACTTGGTTTGATTTTTATTGTAGCTGCTAAAAAAAATTGTTAAAGTTTTGCTTTCAACACATGTGTTAAATTTACCTGAAATTAATAGAAAGGAAAACTGGTATGTATTTTTCTCTCTGGAGTTAAGACCCTCTGTAAAGTTACACAGTGGTTGAAAGCTTATCACTACAGTTTAATTTGCTTATAGAAACTGAGGCTTTGAAAACTCTGTTCTTTGACAGATTATAATCCCAAGAAGTCTTCCATCTCTCTTCCCACCCATCATTTTGTGATTTATTTTGGTTCTGTTACAAAAACAAATGGGAAAATAGTCTGCAAGTGCCAAAAGATGTCATAATAAAGTAACTTTGTTTTTTGGATTACTAGTACTTCAGACATTCGTGTAAATCAAGTTAACTCTGTTTAGGGAATGTAGTTTTGAATTTCGTAATTCTTTAGAGTAATGGTTCTAAACCCTGCATGCACGTTAGAACCATCCAAGGAACTTTAATAACATGGCCCTGGTCACATCCCCAGATGTTCTGACTTGTTTGCTCCCATATAGGGTCAAGTATTGATATTTTTAGGTGTTTCCCAGTGTGTAGTCAGCATTGATAACCATTGGTAGATTTAACTGGGGTTCCCTGATTCAGCTAAAAGATACTGAAGAGAAGATGATTATTTAAACAAAGAGAGGTTTTAGAGATATTTGGAGATTTTTTTTTTTTTTTTAAGTAGCCAACCAAATGAAACATAGTATTTTTATTAGGACATCAACAAAGTGTTGACACCTTCATTTCTTAAAAGGAGGTAACAGATCGTATTGCTGACTATGAGGATATGGCCATTTTATGAGTAGCTGTGGCCTTCCTGAAGTTCATCTTTTAAAGATTTTTTTATTTTATTTTATTTTTATTTGAGAGAGAATGAGATAGAGCATGAGAGGGGGGAGGGTCAGAGGGAGAAGCAGACTCCCTGCTGAGCAGGGAGCCCGATGTGGGACTCGATCCCGGGACTCCAGGATCATGACCTGAGCCGAAGGCAGTCGCTTAACGACTGAGCCACCCAGGGGCCCCTGAAGTTCATCTTTTAAATAAATCTTGGGAAGGTTCTGGTTGAAATGATGTGGGAAAAACTGAGGTGGATAAGATTTGGTGGTCTTCAGCAAAGAAACTTAAAGAATAATGCCGAGCTTCAATTTAGAAATAGTAACAAGAATATATAATCTTAATTGCCACAAGCTAGCAAAGTTGTTTTGGGTAGAGGGAGCCAACTGTCAAATGATAAACTTAAAGCTAAATTAAATTGGATCCTGCTATGGGTTGAATTGCTCTCTGTACCCCACCTCCCCAAATTCATATGTTGAAATGCTAAGGCCTCAAATCTCAGAATGTGACCTTATTTGGAAACAGGGTTGCTACATATGTAATAAGTTAGGATGAGGTTATACTAGAGTAGAATAGGCCCCTAATCCAATGTGATCAGAGTCCTTATGAGAAGAGAAAATTTGGACACAGACACATACAGGGGAGAACACCATGTGAACGTGACGACAGTCATCTATAAGCCAAGGAGAGAGGCCTGGCACAGATCCCTGTCTTAAAGCCCTCAGAAGGAACTACCCTGCCAACACCTCGATTTCAGATTTCCAGCCTCCAGGACTGTGAGACAACAGATTTCTGTTGTTTTTAGCCGCCCAGTCTGTGGTACTTGGTGACAGCAGCCCTAGCGAACTAGTAAGTCCCAGTATTTTATTCATTTTTAAAATGTAAATCTAAGAAAATTTAACATTTGAAATTTTGCCGTGCCTTCATTTAAGAGGTTGGGAACCATTTCTCAATCAGGAATTTTAGAATGTGTGGTTATAAAAGTTTTAGGTTACTGGTAACTCAGACTTGAGCCAGTTAGTTACTAGTCAATCAGTATAAAAGGCAGGAATTTAACACGAGCCCAGACCAGGAGCTTGAGTTTCTGGAGTGTGTATTTTCCTTCCATTTATGTTAATAGAGGGGGGAGATTCTTTCCATACCTGAGAGAGGTTTCCTAGATGTATTTTGTATATACAGATTCAGGCCTGTTACCTGACATGTAGAGTTGGTCTGTTTGTTGTATTTAAAAGCACCCTGGAGAAATTAGAGATGAACAGCTTTGAATATACATCTCCATTTCAGTGGAATAGATAAGAGTAGCCCATGCTTTTCATGAAAGGAGCGAGTACCTTAGAGAAAGCATGGCTAAGTCAGGAGTGATCCGGGAAGTTCCTGTCTATGGCCCACGACAAAGTTCATAATAGACTCAGATTGGAGAAGCCCTGCAAATGATGATATAGAAAGTCATACCTTAAACACAGCACAGCCCCTTACCTTTTTTGTTTTTTTAAACAGAGCCAAGTAAATATGTCAGTGAAACAAAATGGCACCATGTTTAAGGCTGACCATAATGGTGTACAGGCAAAGAACATAGACCTTAGAGTCCAGTTCAGCTAAGGTTCTACCACTTACTAGCCATATGACTTGTGGTAAATTATTTCCCTTCCCCTTGAGCTTGTGTTTTCACATGTAGAAAACAGATAATCCAGTGTATCTCCCTCATAGGATTTTGAGATGATTAAATAAGGTAGTAATTCATATAAATAAAGCAATGAGCAGAATACCTGGTGCATGTTAGGTGCTAATAAATGTTAGTTAATAGCACTAGCAGAGGCAACAGGTAGGTGGCCCCTGTGCATGCTAGCCCCCCCATTTAGTCCATAAGAATGAATCTCTTCTATTGTAACGTTACATACTTAGTTTTAGCATCCATGCCTTAATACATCTTAACAAAACAAAACCTGGAAGTGCCCTTAGGATCAGCTAGTGCTCTTCTTTCATTTAAAGTGAGGAAAATAGGGGCATCTGGGTGGCTCAGTCAGTTAAGCATCTGCCTTCAGCTCAGGTCATGATTCCAGGGTCCTTTGATTGAGCCCCGCACTGGGCTCCCTCCTCAGCGGGGAGTCTGCTTCTCCTCCCTCTGCCGTTCCCCCTGCTTGTGCATGCTCTCTCTCTTCCTCTCTCTCAAATAAATAAAAATCTAAATAGATAAAGTGAGGAAAATGACAGTAGGATTGGAGAATGCCAGAGGTCTTATGGTTCACAGTCTTTTTTACATGTTGCTACCTTCTAAATCTCAGAACCATGTGTCCCTTTTCATTCTTTTTTTTACCGTTTTTTTTTCTCCTTTTATTCTTAAGTTTTTTTACTTCAAAGGAAACTAATTTTCCTGCTCTGTTACGGTTAACATTTTTCTTAATAAACGGTTTATAAGTTATTAAAATCTTTGAAGTGAAATTAAAAGTTATTATTTAAAGTAAATTGAGGGGTGCCTGGGTGGCTCAGTGCGTTAAGCGTCTGCCTTCGGCTCAGGTCATGATCCAGGGTCCTGGGATCGAGCCCCACGTCCGGCTCCCTGCTCCGCGGGAAGCCTGCTTCTCCCTCTCCCACTCCCCCTGCTTGTGTTCCCTCTCTCGCTGTCTCTCTCTCTGTCAAATAAATAAAATCTTTAAAAAATAAAGCAAATTGAAATAAGCTTTATTATACATAGACTGTCTCTATTAGGGAACAAAGAAACTGGTAGCAGGGTTTGTCTCTGGGAAGGGACACTGATGGAGAAGTAGCATTGATTACTGTTACAACAGCGTGTTCCTGAGACCTAGAAATTCTGGAGAATAGAGTAATCATTTCCTCCAGTTCACTTACTGGTGAGTAGAATAGAACAAGGAAGAAAATGGTAACAAATATCTGTAGTTATTTGAAACTCGAGAACTATGTTGATTTAGATAAAATTTTGGAGATATGCCTTGTAATATCCTTACCCTTAACACTCACTACCCCAAATTTCAGGAGCCAAGTAGGTTTGGTTTCATTTGGGTGAGGACTGCTCTTGGGAGTTGCTTTGACATGCCTCTGTCTCTGACTTCATGGGTGACCTTGGGTAAATTTCTTAATCTAATTCTTCCTCTGCCAAGGGATAGAGGTGATAAGCTCTATTCTTACCTGGTACATAGAGTTGTTGCAGCATAAAATGAAATCATGTGAAAATTAACTCAGTTCTGGGCCCGGCCTCATTAGAAGACTAGGGGCTTAACCTTGAGCTCTTACGAAAGAAGTAGTGTTTCAATAAGCACATGTTCATGCTAGGTTGTATTGCATGTGCAGCATTCACCTCTTAAAAAAAGAGAAAAGGGGCGTTGCCTGGGTGGCTCAGATGGTTAAGTGTCTGCCTTCAGTTCGGGTCATGATCCCAGGGTCCTGGGATCCAGCCCCACATCGGGCTCCCTGCTCAGTGCGGAGCCTGCTTCTCCCTCTCCCTGCTGCTCCCCCTGCTTGTGTGCTCTCTCTCTGACAAATAAATAAATAAAATCTTAAAAAAATAAAAAATAAAAAAGAGAAAAGGAAAGCCCAATGACTATGCTTTGCCTTGGCCATTGTATAGACTTCCTCTCGTGTGTGTGTGTGTGTATGTGTGTTTTACAGTGCAATGTGTGAGCCTCCTACTTTCTGTTTTAAAACTTACGATTTGGGGAGTCAGTTACTTCTAACTTCCTCTTTTCTGAAATAGGAAGAAACATTTTGGATTAAAATGATCCAAATATGTTCTAGGGTTATTAACCATAAATTTCAGAGCATAGCATTCTTGAAGGCACAGATAGTATGTTTAGCACAGATAGTGATATCTTAATGTTTAATTGAAGTAGTTAAATTCTTAGGATAGAAGTCGCATTTAACCTCAGTGTGCAATGCTACAAATATGTTAATTGTACTCTGTATATAAGGTAATATTCATGTATTTAGGAAATATACACTGAATTATTTAGGGTTAAAGGAGGAATGTCTACCACTATCAAATCAGAAAAAATAGAAATCATAATATAGAAAGATAGCAATAGACATGATCAAAAATTTTGCGATCTTATGACTGGATAGAAAATGAAAGTTAATTTTCCCATTTGAGTCAAAAGCTACTGTTAAACACAGGCTATGTGCCAGTGACAATGTAATATTTATTAAGCTTCTGTGGTTTTTTCCTGTCAAACTTCTGTTGAGATTTTATGTAATTGTACATTTCATTTGTTGTATGCCACTTTTTATGAATTAATGATATTAGCATTTTTTTTTTTAAGATTTTATTTATTTATTTGACAGAGAGACACAGCGAGAGAGGGAACACAAGCAGGGGGAGTGGGAGAGGGAGAAGCAGGCTTCCCGCCGAGCAGGGAGCCCGATGTGGGGCTCAATCCCAGGACCCTGGGACCATGACCTGAGCCAAAGGCAGACGCTTAACGACTGAGCCACCCAGGCGCCCCAATATTAGCATTTTTTTAATTTAATGTGGTTTAAAAGTATGCTTTTATAGGATTTTCCAATGAAAACTTGGTTGTTAAGACCCAAGGTTGATAATAAAAGTTTTATTTGGTCTTAATAGATATATATTCTCTGCAGCCCAGAAAGACTGTCAAGATTTAAGTAGCTGATGATAGAAAAGCTAAATTGATGTATTTTTTGGTTGTATTTAACAAAAGCAAACACTTTGTTAATCCTTTTTTCTCCCTCACCCCTCCCAGCTTGGTGACCCAGCTATTTTTCCTGCCGTAATTGTGGAGCATGTTCCTGGTGCTGACATTCTCAATAGTTACGCGGGTCTAGCCTGTGTGGAAGAGCCCAATGACATGATTACAGAGAGCTCCCTGGATGTCGCCGAAGAGGAGATCATAGATGACGACGACGACGACATCACGCTTACAGGTGTGTGTGCCTCCAGCAGCACCTTACCTCGGCGTGGTTTTGTGCAGTTTCCTTGCCCTGTGATTTTGGGGGCGTAAGAAGTCCTTAACTTGGTTTCAGGGAACTCCATTATCTACAGAGGCTAGAGCAGGGGGAAGAAAATTATATTTCTTCCTCATCTACCTGTGTTTCATACTGCTTTCTCACATCCCCTTCCTTCTTTCCTAAGTATATTGAGATGAATGTGACAAAATAGGGATATATAAGAAGAACCAGGCCAACGGAACACTTTGTCAGGTATTCGCTGAACGCTTCTTATATACCAAGCTCTGTATTCTTGATAACAGTGAGAAGTTGTTTGTAGGGAAAAATATAGGATTGTTCTTCTTTTACTACTGTCACAAGAAGCAAAATAGGAGGCCATGACCCAGGTGTAGGATCAGGTCCTAGGGTTTAAAGAAGATTTCTCTTCTGGTTCAGTCAGAACTAGTAGCATATTTGAAATGTGAAGAGTTCATGGTGTAAGTGTGAGGTGGTGAGTAATGCTGTTTTCATCAGTTTTAGAATTTGGTACGTACATTTGTATTTTTATACATTTACATTGATCTGTCTGGGCCAGAGGTGTTGGAGGTGTTTGAGAAAATTAATTATTTGGAAGCAAAGGTTATTTGAATATTTATTCTTAAATTTTAAAAAAGAATAGGAAATTGGCATCAGTCACAGTGTTATTAACTAAACCTACACTTTATTTGTATGCCAACCATTTCAAACTGATGTCCTTTTTCTGTTTCAGTATCCTATCTATAATCTTACATTTAGTTATTTCTTCTTAGTCTCTTCCAGTCTGTAACAGTTCCTCTTTCTTCATCTCTCAGTAACCTTGACACTTTTTTTTTTAAGATTTTATTTGTTCATTTGACCGAGAGAGAGAGAGAATGAGCAGGGGGAGGAGCAGAGGGAGAGGGAGAAGCAGGCTCCCCACTGAGCAGGGAGCCTGATGCGGGGCTCGATCCCAGGACCCTGGGAGCACGACCTGAGCCAAAGGCAGACACTCAACCAACTGAGCCACCCAGGCACCCCTAACCTTGACACTTTTGAGGAGTGCTGGTCAAACATTGTAGTATGTCCCTCAATTTTATTTGTGTGATATTTTCTCATTATCTCGACTGAGATAATGCATTTTGAGCAAGAATACCACCAAAATGGCATTGTCTTCTTCTTAGTGCATCATATTAACATAGTAGATTTTATTTTATTTTTTTTAAAAAGGAAGATTTTTAAAAGTTTACTATCTCATTTAATTCTCACAAGAGAAAAAGAAAAAAATTAGGTTAAATGAAATGACTTGCCTAAGATCACACACCAAGTGACTGAGGCCCACTGATAACACTGACAAACAACACTTAGTTTTTGTATTGTCCTCTGTTTTTTACAAAGCATATCCTATATTCACATTTTTTGTTCAGAGGAACCCAATGAAAGTTTTTCTGATAAATCTAGACTTACCAGGTTTTTCCTTACCAGTTAGGAAATTAGAGTACTCAGGTGAGAGGTTTCCATTCATTACTGACAGTGAGTTATGTGTTTTGTGTAACAGGATGATCATCGCTGTGCATATATATCTGTTGTGTAGCTAGTGGGTTTTTTGCGGCATATTCTGTCGTAACTTCTTGATGCCTTAGTGTAAGGCTACATGTGGTCTCTGTAGGTTGGGAATGAGGGTCTCCCCTGAAGTCATCAGGGTGGTCCTCAGAGAAGAAATTGAGACTAGGGAAGCAGATGTGGGATCTTTAGGAGAAAGAATTACTTCTTTCTTTCAGTGTTTCACTCTCTTGGGCTTGGACTTGAAGATAGCTGATGGCAAAATACACACAGGCTCCTTCCTTCCTGGAAAATAGAACTGGTATTGAATGGGTCTAGAAGACAAGCCGCCATATCTTGAAAACCAGATTCACTATTTTCATATTTCTTCTCCCTCCCCTTTATTTCCCAACTTGAGCCTTTATTTAACTCTTCCATCCTTCTTTGAGCAATGACATAAGAAAGCAAAGAACCCTGGAGCCCTCCTGAGTTCAGAGTAAGAGAGGGAAGAATGTTGTGCTTTTCAGAAACTACGGGGGGAAAAGAGATAGGGAAAAAAGAATTTATAAACTGTGAGTCCTAGATAGCACTTCAGATGATATTAAGGAATTGTTAATATTTTTAGGTATGACAATAACATACCATACATATGCTAAAATATTTAGAGATGAAATAGAGTGCCTTAGATTCCTTCAAAATAATCCCAGGGAGTGAGTGTGGGGTGTGTGTGAGGGGACCTTGGGGGCAGTAATTGGAGTAGGAATGAAGGAAGATTGACCTTGTGTTGGTAATGGTTAATGCTGAGAATGGATATGTGAGAATTCATTATACTGTGTTCCATAATTTGATTTTGTTTGAAATTTTCAATAATAAAAAGATCTATTTTTATGGATTTGAGGCTTATATTAGCCTGCAGGTGTCATATGTATGCCCTGATACCAAATTTTCATGTTCATTACAATACTTTCATTTTTATCATCAGTTTATCTCATATCAAGTTTGATATATATTTGAACCTGTAAAATAAATGTATAGTAGTAAAATACCACTTTTATCTGTTTATATGATAGAGTTCTACATAAAGTTTCATTTGAAAAAAGGTTATGGTGTTAACAATTTTTGAAAGTCATTTGACCATGATTTCTTTGTATGTGGAGATTCTTCTTCCATTGCCAGTCTTTGAAGATCTAAAAGTAAAATTATTAATGGAGATGGTACAAATTCTATTTTCTCAAATAGAAGGTAACCATGATGACTATATTCATTCGTAAATCTTGTCTTTTAAATAATACTATTATGTGTCTCTTCGTATGTATTCTTGTCTGTTCTTACAAGGTCAAATGCAATTTTTAGTAATTTATAAAGTAATATCAAATGTATTTAATAAATTATTCCCTAAGTTATTATAGTATATGGTATAAATAGATTTTAACTAATTGCTAGATCACAGCTAATCTGTTACAAAGAAGGTTTAAAATGCATGTATGAAAAGCTTGTGGGGTTTATTATTGCCGAAAGAAATTTTTTTTTTTTTTAAGATTTTATTTATTCATTTGAGACAGAGAGAGAGAACATGAGCAGGGAGAGAGGCAGAGGGAGAAGCAGGCTCCCCGCTGAGCCAGGAGCCCGATGTGGGGCTCGATCCCAGGACCCTGGGATCATGACCTGAGCCGAAGTCAGATGCTTAACCATCTGAGCTACCCAGGTGCCCCGCCAAAAGAAATTTTTGTCATCCATTTATTGAAGGGCTAACATTTTCTTTGTTTTTAAAAGCTAGATACACTTTTTTGGTTTTCTTTCATGTTTCATGTAGGACCAACCCATTTATTTTGCTTTTCTCAATCTAAGCACTGAAGCTGAATGGAATAAACAAAGTTTTACAAACTAACATTGATACTAAACATATTTAACTTGCCTCATATTTTTGAAATACTAAAGGTGACATGATTTCTGTATATAGCTGTGGAATGATTTTTACTGTATAGTAAGTTAAAAAGGCAAGGGTCAGGTAGCATAAATAGTATATTACTTTTTATTTAAGATAGGAAAAAGAATATAAATGATATGTGTCTTTGTTTATATTTAAAAAATAGAAAGATGAACCTCAAAACTAATAAAAATGGTTTTGTACAGGTTAAAGGAAGGGGCAGGGATGAAAGGTAGATTTTCTAAATGTACTTTGTTTTGTCATTTTTCTTTGGAGCCCTGTAAATATTTAACATAATTATAAAACAACACTAAGTCCAAAAGAGGAAAAATGAGCAATCTAAAAATTGAAGCACACTAAAACAAATGAACCTAATTACATTATTGAGGTGTGGCATAACCATATAGAGAAGAATTACTTAAAGTGATTTTTTTGGGGGGTGCCCGGGTGGCTCAGTTGGTTAAGTGTCTGCCTTCGGCTCAGGTCATGACCCCAGCATCCTGGGATCGAGCCCCACATGGGCTCCCTGCTCAGCGGGGGTCTGCTTCTCCCTCTGTGTGCTCGCTCACTCTCTCTCTCGCACTGTCTGTCTCTCAAGTAAATAAATATCTTTAAAAAAAAGATGAAAGTGATTTTTAGATTTTATTTATTAATTATTTAGAGAGAATGTGAGTGGGGGAGAGGAAAAGGGAGAGGGAAAAAGAGAATCTTTTTTTTTTTTTTTTTGGAAAAAGAGAATCTTAAGCAGGCTCCTAAGCAGGCTCCATGCCCAGCATGGAGCCCGCTGAGGGGCTTGAACTCACAACCCTGAGATCATGACCTGAGCCAAAATCAAGGGTCAGACACTTAACTGAGGGAGACACCCAGGCGCCCCTAAAGTTACTTTTAAGGCTGTGCATTTCCTAACAGGAAATACCCTAAAAAGCAAACAATAAAAATAAAGCTGCTAAGGAATCTTAAACTGTTTTCAATAATTACAACTTGTGTGAGTGTATGTATATGAGAGAGATGTTAGGGTAAAGTCAAATAAATAATGAAGTTAATGTCATAAGAAGCCAAGATTTATAGAGTAAAATTAGGTATACAAATGTTAAATTGCAAAGTTAAATAAAAATTTTATAATCCTATAAATTCTATATAAATACATGGTATAAATATATAATTCTAGAAATAAATTCTATAATGCTATATTTGAATTGAAAATACTAGTATGAACTCATGGTCTATTTTCTTCTTTAAAAAAACAAAGACAAGGGGTGCCTGGGTTGCTCAGTCGTTAAGCGTCTGCCTTCGGCTCAGGTTGTGATCCCAGCATCCTGGGATCGAGCCCCACATCGGGCTCCTTGCCTCTCCCTCTCCCACTCCCCCCTGCTTGTGTTCCCTCTCTTGCTGTTTCTCTCTCTGTCAAATAAATAAAATCTTTAAAAAAAAAAAAGACAAAATATTTTTTAGCCAAACATGGGACAACTTAAGCATTAATAAGGACAGTAACTAATGGATTGAAGTATATCTAATATGTTTATTTTTTATTTTTTAAAAATTCATTTATTTATTTTAGAGAGAAAGAGCAGGGGGGAGGGGCAGAGGGAGAGGGAGAGAGAAACCCAACCAGACTCTGCTCTGAGCACGGAGCCCAATGCAGGGCTCGATCTCAAGACCCTGAGATCATGACCTGAGCCAAAACCAAGAGTTGGATGCTTAACTGACTAAGCCACCAAGGTGCCTTCTCCTTTTTTTTTTTTTTAAAGATTTATTTATGTATTTTAGAGAGAGAGAGCAGGAGCGGGAGAAAGGGCAGAGAGAGAGAGGGAGAGAAGCATTAAAAAATTAGAAATAGAGGGGTGCCTGGGTATCTCAGTCAGTTAAGCATTCCCACTCTTGACCTCAGCTCAGGTCTTGATCCTCAGGGAAGTGATGTTCAAGCCCTGTGTTGGGCTCTGTGCTGGAGGGGTCTACCTAGAGCCTACAAGAAAAAAGAAAGAATTTAATAGTCATATTCAATAGTATGGATTTTATCTGTTGATACAAAGTATGTATATAAACCCAAGTATTAATTGATGTTCAAGAGATCAAAATCTGTGTGTTTTCAAGCAACAGAGGTCTTGCAGCTAACTCGTATTTTCTTCAAATGTATTGTAGTTGAAGCATCCTGTCCTAACGGGGATGAAACGATTGAAACTATCGAGGCTGCTGAGGCACTCCTCAATATGGATTCTCCTGGCCCTATGCTGGATGAAAAACGAATAAGTGAGTGGTCATGTGCCATGATTGTTCATGTTCATATACTTGGAAAAGTTATTCTTGCCATCATTCTCTGTTAGATGGCAAATACCAAGAGACCAGAGATCATGTTTGATAAGTTTTGTGTCCCAAGTGCATTTTAAGGTACAGTACTAGTTGAGACACCTTTGCTAGAGTATTCAGTTAAACAAGCCTTTTTTTTTTTTTTAATTGAGGAGTGAGACCTTTAGGAATAAAAATAATTTATTTAGTTGTCAAATAGCAGATTAGGCAGAATTTATTTTCATAACTTCATTGGTGAAAGTATTAGGGCATTTACGGCCCAAACTATTATAATTTAATGATCTGTATGAGTATTCATCAGTGAATAGGCAAAAATTCATTGAAAAAATTTCTAACACCTCATGGCAGAAAATTCACTGCCGCATTATTGATCTGCTTTTAAATCCATGTTCTCCTTTGAGCTTTTCAGACAAAGTGTCAAACTCATAAAATTAATTATTACTAAATGAGTTTAAGATGTGGTTGAGTATTTTTTGTATGCACAGCAGTGCATTAGGCAATAATGTGATGTATAAATGAACAGATAACTCTTTTTTTCCCTCAAGTTTACAGATTAATTTTGAAGGTAGTTGTTTACGTAAAAGCCAAAAATAAAGGCCATGGGAGGGATAGCAAAGTGTTCTGGAAGAAAAGAGTACTCTGGCTGAGAATATCAGAGACAGGCTTTATGGAAGAAATGTTTTAACCTGGGCTGTAAAAGACAAATAAGCTTTTAGTGGAAAGAGGAGATAGGGACGGGCATTTAAGGTAGAGAGAATGGGTTGAGCCAAGGAGACAGATCTGTAAAAAAACAGTGAAATGTTTGAGATAAAAATGCTTTGGTATAGCTGAAGTGTAAGCTTCTTGGTAGGTGGGAGATGAGAGTGGAAAGGTAGATTTGATCGAGATTGTGCAAGTTTCAAATGCCAGGCTGTGGAGTTTGGGTTGTTCTTATTGTTTTTTTTTCCTCTATGAACTGTGTTAAAGGTCAGTTTTATTTTTCTAATAATTTTCAGGGTAGAAAGTTTTGTATAGAAGAATTATATGGTCAAATCAGACTTAGGTTTCAGAGAATAACTTTAGCAGCAATGAGAGAAGAATGGAGAAGCGAAACAAGATAGATTGGTGATAGGCAGTCAAGTAAGAAGGGCATTGAATTAGTCCTGTCAAGCCTGGTCTGACTTAGGATGCCTAATTTTGGACAGAGGAAATAAGAAGGGACCAGATTTTTCATAGAAACAGGAAATTATCTGATGAAATTATTTTGATTTATAATACAAAGTTAATTATAATTAGTTGATTTTATTTCCATTAGATAATAATATATTTAGTTCATCTGAAGATGACATTGTTGTTGCCCCAATCACCCATGTATCCGTCACATTAGATGGGATTCCTGAAGTGATGGAAACTCAGCAGGTTCAAGAGACATACGCACACTCACCAGGAGCATCATCACCAGAACAACCTAAAAGAAAAAAAGGTGAGTGGTTAATTTGTTTAGGGCAAACAGTCAAATTTTGATGTGGAATCTAAACATAATTTTTATTCAAGGATATTTCTACACCAGTTAAAACTTACATAAGAAAAAGTGAGGGTACAAAGCATAAATTAAAAGGTATATGTCGGGGCGCCTGGGTGGCTCAGTCATTAAGCGTCTGCCTTCAGCTCAGGTCATGATCCCAGGGTCCTGGGATCAAGCGCCACATCGGGCTCCCTGCTCAGTGGGCAGCCTGCTTCTCCCTCTCCCACTCCCCCTGCTTGTGTTCCCTCTCTTGCTGTGTCTCTTTCTGTCAAATAAAAAATCTTAAAAAAAAAAAAAGTAAAAGGTATATGTCTTCATATTAGATTCATTAAAAAGTTAGATTATTTGGTGTATCTTGCAGAAATCGGGTTTTCCAACTTTTTTTTTTTTTTAAAGATTTTATTTATTTATTTATTTATTCCCTCCTTGGCGGGAAGCCTGCTCCTCTCTCTCCCACTCCCCCTGCTTGTGTTCCTGCTCTCGCTGTCTCTCTCTCTCTGTCAAATAAATAAATAAAATCTTTAAAAAAAAAAAAAAAAACAACTGAAAATATAGACAAAATGTCTGAAATAAGACATCAGTCAACAAAAGCAAGTGATCCTGAGAAACAGGAAACAAATGAGGTGAGCCCTATGATGACCCCACCTTACTGCATGGAGAAAAAATTTTTTTTTTTTTTAAACAGTTTGACAGTTCCTTAAAACATTTAATGCATACTTAACATGGGACCCAGCCATTCTTCTACTCAGTATTTACCCAAAAGAGATGAAGTCATACATTTATAGAAAAACATCTGCATGAATGAATGTTTTTAGTTTTATTTGCAATAACCCAAAACTTGAAACAACCCAAATGTCTATCGACCGCTGACTGGATAAACAACTTTGTGGTATATCTATCCAAGGAAATACCACTCAGCAATAAAGTAGAATGTACTGTTGATACATACAACAAAAATGGATGAATCTCAACATAATTATGCTAAAGGAAAGAGCCAGACTTAACATATTATATATATATATGTAATATATGTTTCTCTTCATATAAAATTGTGGGAACTGCAAACTATAATGGCAGAAAATCTGTAAGTAGTTGGCTACCTTTGGATCAGGCAGAGTGGGAAAGGTATAATGATTACAGAGGGGTACAAAATACTTTTGGGGGTAAAGAATACGTTCACTATTTTGAACATAGTGTTGGTTTCACAGGTCAGTACTTATGTTGGAAGATATCAAATTACAGATTTTAAACATACACAGTTTCATTGTATGTTATACTTGAGTAAAGCTATTTTTATTTATTTTTAAAGATTTTATTTATTTATTTGACAGAGAGAGACACAGCAAGAGAGGGAACACAAGCAGGGGGAGTGGGAGAGGGAGAAGCAGGTTCCCTGCGGAGCAGGGAGCCTGATGTGGGACTCGATTCCAGGACCCTGGGATCATGACCTGAGCCGAAGGCAGTGGCTTAACCTATGAGCTACCCAGGTGCCCAGTAAAGCTATTTTTAAAGTGAAGGACTAACATCCTACCTAATAGTGGAAGACTGATGTGATAAGGAACCAAATAGAACACATAACATATGGGTTAAACAGCAGATTAGTCACTGTTTAAAAGAGAATTAGTGAGCTCCAATATAGACCTGATACAGAATAAAAAATATGAAAGAGTTTGAGATGTGAGGATAGAATGAAAAGGTCTGCATGTTTAATCAAAGCTCCAGAAAGAGAATATGTAGAGTGAGGAAGAGGCAGTATTCCAAGATAATGACTGAGAGTTTTCCAAAGTGACATAAATCTCAGCATGGTGAATCCTGAGTACTATAACTATCAGAGAAATCCAAGCCTAAATACATTATAGTAAAAATGCAAAACACCGCCCCCCCCAGCCCCCACCAAAAAAAAAAAAAAAAAGAAAGATGAAACTAACAAACTAGGGAGAAACTACATTACTTGAAGAGGATTGATTTTTAGATTGGCAGCTTAGAAGCTCCCAGTAGAGGCTGAAAGTGTTGGGTATCTTCAAAGTATTGAGAAGAACTGTCAACCAAAAATCCTATACCCAACTCACATAGAACTCACATGAAGCCATGCCACCTTGAATGGTAAGGAAGATGATGGAAAGGATGGATATTAGGTAGGTTTACCAACTGTCTCTGTCTTGACTAAAACTAGTGGTGAAAACAGTGTGAAGAAGAAAATGATGTTATCTTCCAGGAAAAGTAGGTAAATAGAAGGCATAAAATAAGATGGTAGGAGGGATAGGAGCTAACGGAAGTCTTTGCTCCTAATATTTGTTATCATTAACATAGTCACCCAGAAGTATCTGCCTCATGAATGGTTCTCTGCAGATGTCTGCAGTGATGGAAGTGAAGTACCTGGCTGCCTGGGTTCCATATTTATACATTAAGAGGGGCCTGAAGAGAGACCTTTTGATCCGCTTCTCCCTGATTCTTATTCACCCTAACTTCAGAAAGGTTTTCCTATTCGGTTTGGGGATGTGTTGTTACTAACCTTGTGACTTTAGCTCTAGAATTCTGTTCTTCTAAGTTATTGCCTTATATTATCCTAACCCAGAATTCAACCTTGTGATCTAGACCAGCTAGAGTCAGCCTCAAGAATATTGGGATAAAGGGGCACCTGGCCGGCTCAGGTGGTAGAACATGAGACTCTTGATCTTGGGTCTTGAGTTTGAGCCCCACATTGGGCATAGAGATTACTTAGTAAAAAAAAAAAAAAAAAGAATGATGGGGTAAAATATACTAAGGTATCCGTTTATACTTAATTTTCATTTCTTTCATGTACAGAATGGTAGTCTGTTCAGATAGCATGATCATCTCAACATAAATCCTAGGCAAAATTGCCATCAAGTTGTGCTTCTAGATAAATGGCAAAAGAAGATCACAAAGCTTTAGAATAGTTGGTTCACCCAACCTAAGGCTGCACAAACTACAGTTAGCACTGTTGAAGTGGACTTAGAGATTGAATGATACATAACTATAAAGTTTGTTTTGCTGTGAATTAAAAGAAGTCTAGAAAATGAGAGTTTTCAAAATACATGGGAAAATAAAAACTGACTATGTAGTTCACCAAAATTTTGCCTCATGCATTTTTGTATCTCTAGAGTTTTGGGAAGTTTCCAGTATTAGAGAGCTACCTGTATGCAGATGGGAGAAAAACTAAAAATTGATTTCTCCTACTGTAAAAAGTTTATCTAACCAACAGATAAACCTATATGGCTTATTTTTTGAGCCCAAGTCTTACCAACATCAAGAATAACCCCCCAAATTTTAAGAAAGCCCTGTCAGTTTTGTTACCTCACAATGTTTTAAACTTAACCTCATTTTTATAAATGAGCGGATGTGTCATTTCCTACGTAAAAATGTTTGTGATCTAACCTACATTAACGATAAATTTTCACTGAAGTTCTTTTCCTTTTGAGTAAATAGTATTTTAGGAAACCAGTATGTGTGATATTGTGTATGTGTATAAAGTATTTGGCATTTGAAATTTAGGATAAATGACCAAATAGCATTTATAAACAGCTAAATTGTCCATTTCTCTCACTTTTGATGGCAAATCCTTATGCAGAGCTGTTCTGTTTTCAGGGAGAAAAACAAAACCTCCACGACCAGATTCCCCGGCCACTACGCCAAACATATCTGTGAAGAAGAAAAACAAAGATGGTAAGGGTAAGTACGATAATTTCCTTACAATACTTACAGGTCAAATAACATTTAGATTGCTTTAAAATATCTACATATCATAAGTAAAATCTACCAGCTCTCTTGACTTACTGAAATGGATCTTCTTGCTGCCAAATGCTTATAAGGTACAGTTGGCACTTTCTGTAAAGACACTGGTAATAATGGAGCCCAAGAAACCCATTTAAGAGATTTTTCTTATGTACCTGTCAAAAGAATCCATCCTTTAATATTGGGCCTTTTGGAAGAGTTCAGCCAGGTTAGCTTTTCAGTTTGTAGACACTTTATAACATTGTTTTGGAGTTCCGCTGTTTTCATAACCGCTGCCCGAATTTGAAGAAGAATGTTAAGGCCGAGCTACTGGCTCTGCTATAAAGAGAACAACTATTGAGAGGTTTCGTACAACATTTGTTCACTGGCTCTTTTATGTAATAGTTCTGAAAGAGGTAGGAAAAGTGCTTCATCATCTCAAAATGCTTTATTTTCAAGTCATCATAAATCTAATTGCCAATATCGCTCTGTCCAGACATCTCATATGGGATGAATAAAAAGACCTATATTAGACCCTAAAAATTATCACCAGTGCTAAGCAAATTATGTAATATTTTTGTATAACTATAGAGGGAACTTACAAGGCTTTTAGTTGTGTTTAATTTTTCTCTTTTCCAATGAAATTTTGGTCAAACAAATTGCTTTTGTTTTAGGAAACACAATTTATCTCTGGGAGTTTTTACTGGCACTGCTCCAGGACAAAGCTACTTGTCCTAAATATATCAAATGGACCCAGCGAGAAAAAGGCATTTTTAAACTGGTAGATTCTAAAGCAGTATCCAGGTTGTGGGGGAAGCACAAAAACAAGCCTGACATGAATTACGAGACCATGGGAAGAGCTCTCAGGTACATGAAGTTTTTGTAGTTCATTGTGTTAAGAATATTGTTTCCTAAATACTAAAAAGTTAGGTAACTTCTAAAAAGGTAGAGGATTACAAAAATGGTGAATTTTATTATCGAAGTGCTAAGACCACGCTACTTCTAGAAATCAGTACATATTTAAATTGAAGTCCTATTCTGATCTGGGAAAATGTTTTTCTTCAAAAAAAAAAATGTTCATGCAAACAACAGATATTTTACTTGTAAAGGGATTAGAAAATGTAAACTCTCATCAGGAGTTATAAATTGACCAAGGGCTCCTATGTTTTGAGCTGTTAAACTCGAATTCAGCACAAAATTAACATGTAGGGGTAATGCAGGTACTTAATAAGAGGCTGCATTTTTTAAACGTAAATCTCAGGTATGATCTGTATTATGTTGGAATAAATGCTTCAAGAATAATATTAGGTATTGTGTACATTTTGAACTGGGCAGGTTATCATTTTATTCCTAAGCTCACTTTTAGTGTGTTTTTCTGTGATCCAGGTTATTCTTCGAGATATGCATCTGTTTGAGAAAGAGTTATTAGAAGTAGCAGTCATCTGATAACTTGATAACCTTCTTAAACCAGAACTATTTAGTTACAGTTTGTGTGTGTTTGTTTTTTTAACTCACACTTTTTAGATTCTTGATCTAATTAAAATCAATGACAAAATTTGAGTCACTTCTATTTGTACATCATTAAATTTTATATGGAAAACTGAATCAGATTTACTGAATCAAATTTAAACTGGTAAGGACATTATAATAAACTATGGAAGGGAAATAAACTCTTGAGGTTTGTAGTGGATTTGATTATTCCGGCAAGTTGGAAGAAGGGGAGATGAAGGAAGAAAAGTGAATGACTAGGATAATCCACGTATTTTATCAACAATCCCCTCGTCAGAATTGGTTTTAGGTTTAGTTGATAATAAGGATTTTTCTTTAGCTGTGAGTATGTGTGTTTTACATTTATTTAGAAAATAATGTGTTTAATTATACCATTTTATACAAAATAACTGCCCTTCATTGAAATTCTTCTCCCACTTGTTGCCAACTTTAAACTTTTGTTTATGATTAAAGAACTTCAGTTTTGTTGAACATAATTTTAATTTATGTTTAACTGAATAAAATATTGATAAAATTGTCTGCTTTGAATAGGTACTATTACCAAAGGGGTATTCTGGCAAAAGTAGAAGGTCAACGCTTGGTGTATCAGTTTAAGGAAATGCCAAAAGATCTTATTTATATAGATGATGAGGATCCAGGTTCCAGCATAGAGTCTTCAGATCCATCACTGGCTTCAACAACCACTTCAAGTAGAAACCAAGCAAGCAGGTCGAGAGTATCTTCAAGTCCAGGGATGAAAGGAGGAGCCACTACAGTTCTCAAACCAGGGAATTCTAAAGCTACAAAACCCAAAGATCCTGTGGAAGTCGCACAGCCGTCCGAAGTCCTGAGGACAGTGCAGCCCACACAGTCTCCGTACCCCACCCAGCTCTTCCGGACTATTCATGTCGTACAGCCAGTACAAGCCGTCCCAGAAGGAGAAGCAGGCGGAGCCAGCAGCGTGCAGGACGAAACGTTACATTCTTCCGTTCAGAGTATTAGGTGAGAAAACTAAACTTATCGATGCGTGTCATTATGTGATGTTTCTGACCAGAGTCATTACTCGTTGATGACTCTGGGTCAGGATTCAGAAGTGAAAATAAAAATTACATTGATTTTTAAGCCAGAGATCTTGTTCAGCAGATTGTTTTCAGCAGCTGATTGTATCAGTGATTCCTTATTTTTAACTTTGTCATTACCTGATGTTGTTCTATCCATTTAAATATTGTCCACTCTACCTTTGTATAATTCGATTGATCCATACAAGAAGGGATCCACATATTAGAAAATACAGCGAATGGTTTCAGATCTTTTTTCCAAAGTCAGAAGCTGTAAAAATTCCACATAAATTGACATATTGTGACCTTCTGGAATGTAGTGAGTTCCAAGAAATAACATTATTCCTTGGGAAGATCCTATCACGGAACAGTTCTAAAGTCCAAAGAGGTAGGGAGGCCAAGAATCTAAGGTCCACTTTTTCAGGCTTTTAGAGTGACAGAAATTGGAGGAATAGTTTTTTAGCAATCAAATCAAATTTGCCTCAGAGCCCCAGGAAAGATATGAAACAACAAATTGGCCAAGGAAACCTTATCAGCTTTAGACTGGTCTTTTGCAGAATTTGGGACTGGTCTCGCTGATATAGAATGGAGGAAAAGGAGGAAGGCAGAAAATTAGATGGACATTTGCAGTATTTTTTTTTCTTTTTCTACTATCATGAGTTTCCAGAATATGAATTATGATAAAATATAGGAACCCTTCCAAATCCAATAAAAATGATTCTTTGATTGCTTTCATTAGGTGACTTTAGTCTTACATTCGTATATTCGAGAATATAAATGCCGGATTTTTGTTGAGTTGATCTTGAAGTAAGAAACATTACCCAGAATCAAGGCAGAGTTAGAAGTTCCAGTCTTCCTTGTATGGCCCATATAAACTTTTGGCATCATGAAAATTGACTTGCAATGAGTATAAAGATTACATTTTCCCCATTTTAATTAGGAATGATAAATCTTTAACTGTTATTAAAGGAGTACTTATCTATTTGCCTTTTAATATTTTATTTTCCTCTAGGTCAATTATTGGTTATGTGTGATGACTGAGTATCTCATTGGATGTGATTCCTCTCAGTGGTTTCTAGGCTCTTTGTCATCTTATCATTGTGTGTATTTGTGTTGATAGGAAACAGTACATGGCCACAGCTAATCACTAGGATCCCCTTCTTGGAGTGATTCAGTTATTTTTTAGCATCTGTAATCAATTTGCTTTTTATACCTTGAGAATAAAAACAAATACCGGGCCCTCCCCCCCCATAAAAAACCCCACATACCTCTAGCTCTGAAAGGTATTCAATTGTGATACTGTATTGGATGCAGTATTACTCTGAATGTCAACTGCTGAATGATACTCAGTGCCAGATATTAAAACACTATAATACACTCCCTATCCCTGATTTGCAAACTGTCTTTTGGTGTACTTTTCAGAATTTTCATTTCCGAGGTCCCTGATTATTCTGGATTATTCTGTGGACTCCCTGCCTGCTTCCTGCCTCTATTATTTTTTTCTCTTTGGTCCAACCTATGTAAGACTCCTAGTAACAGCTTTGCTACATTACCTTCTTGCAGCTGTGGTTAGATCTGTGTTGCACACAGAGTGCAGTCAAATTTCTGGAGCTTCTGCACCAGCCCTCACTCTGCTCGTGATTCCTTCCTTGCCTTCTAGCTCAGGCTTACTGCTTGGGTGCACCGCAGTCTGGTCAATGAGCCAGGTGTTGCGGTTGACTTTCATGCTCATCTCCTCCTATATGTTTAAATCTGTAGGAGCCACATTTTATTCATTGTCCTTCTCCTACCACTTTAACCTAGTGTCTGACACATAACATCCCTTCAGATTTATAGAACTTATTTTGAAGTAGTTTATATATTCATTCTGTATCTCCTCTCAGAGCAATGAGTTCTCTAAGTGGACTGCTTATATAATGAAATAACAAAATTTAACTTTTCAAAACTTGAAAAAATCATTTTATATTTATGTGTATGTATATACACACATTCATCATCATTCCTTTGGCTTTTAAAAAAATTCTCTCTTTTGGCTGTACCTTTTATTTGTATCTCCCAAAAATCCTACTTATTTTAAAGCAGTTAAACCTTTTATGGAATGCATTTTATTCCCTGAAATTATTAGATGTGGAAAGGTGAAAGTTAATGAATAATAATACTCTTTGAAGACTAACAGCTGCTGAATATAATGACTCGGGTTTTGCTGGTATTCCCTTCCATTATATAGAAAGAAAGAAAAAGTGTTAAATAAATTTCAAGCAAATTGTACATATTACTCTGAAATTTTAATGTATTACTAGAATCATTTTTCATTACTTGCTTAGCAATTTATTTTTTTGGATTTTTTATAATTACCCCAACTTTTCATTATGAAAATTTTCAAAATATCAACAGATTGAAATAGTACAATGAACACCTATTTACATCCTCCTGGATTCACAGTTGATAGTGTTTTGCCTTATTTGTTTTTGCTCTGTATTTATTTATACCCTTTTTTCTGTTTGGCTATTTGTCAAGTAAGTTGACATCCTTACGACATTTCACTCCTAAACATTTCAACATACAGCTCTTAAGAATAGAGAGATTACCCTAAGTAACCATATTATCACTCCTAAGAAAAGTAACAGTACTTTGGCTATATTTTTCTTATCTTTATAACTACTTATTAATAAAATCAAAGACCATTTAAAGATTTTTTTTCTGTAGCTAAGAGAAGATGGAATATATATGACTTAAAATTAGATTATTAAATTAATGTAACAACAAGAACTGACACTTTCAAAGCACTCTCTGTATTTCATACACTTTTCCATATATTAATGTCTAATATCCTCACAGATCAATGAGATATAGGTAATATTATTCCTATTTTACAGATGAGGAAACCAAGGCAAGGAGAGGCCAAGGAGCCTGGTCACATCTAGTAAGTGGTGGAGACAGTGTTTTAATGCAAGCAGTTTAGTCCAAAGCAGTGAGCTTAATGATTTGCCGCCCTGCCTGCTGATTCACTTAACTCTCATGAATTACCAGTTATTTTACAATGAAGTAGCAACATGTTTTTTCTTTTCTCAATTTTTCCTTTGCTCCTCCTTTTATTCTCACATAATTGCATGTGTCTATGTGGAAATCTATTAAGCTTTTCTTAATTGATTTATGGTATATGTGCTCAATTTTTACAAATTTTGATTTTGACTCTGGCTTCATGTTATTTAAAGAAACAACTATAATGAAATTGTAAGCCTCTGGTCAATTTTTTTCCTAAAATTGTCCCTTGGTAGACTTGCAAGTCCATATACCTACCTAGCATAACTTCTTTCTCTACAATATTTATTCAAGCACTAATAGTTTGTCTTAGGGTCTTTTGAGTAAATTAGCCTCTAAAAATGTATAATGTTATCTTAAAAGCAAAGTAATGGAGTAGGAAGAATGTAGGCATAACTTTCCAGCCATCCAACCTTGTCAATTATTAGATGTAACATTGAATTGGATTAACTAACTATTCTGAGTCTGTTTCCTCATCTGTAAAATAAAGATAATACTTAACTTTACAGGTGATTGTAACAGTTAAATGACATTCTTGACATCTGAGTAGATATGCAGTAAAAACTAAATGTTATAGTGTATATCTTTTTTAGTCTCAGAAAGTTTGAGGTATTTTTTTTTATTTTTTAAAAGATTTTATTTATTTATTTATTTGAGAGAGAGAATGAGATAGAGAGAGCATGAGAGGGGGGAGGGTCAGAAGGAGAAGCAGACTCCCCACTGAGCAGGGAGCCCGATGCAGGGCTCGATCCTGGGACTCCAGGATCATGACCTGAGCTGAAGGCAGTCGCTTAACCAACTGAGCCACCCAGGCGCCCCAGTTTGAGGTATTTTAAATTTCCAGTATTATACCACTGGTTACAAGCAGCTTAGGAAATTTTTATAAAGTAAACTATACTATAACCTTTGTTATATAACATCACCAGACACAACTGACTGTTTAATCATTAACTAAGACAAAAATAATTTAAAATTTCTGTGGTTGGGAAAAGGCTGCATATTTTACCTTTAATCTCTGAATTTTTTATTAGCGAAAATTATTTTAGAATATGTTCAAATAAGCCAGTATATTTACATTGTAGATATTATAGATGAGTATATGTATTTTCTGGCAGATGGCAGTCAGGTGTTTTGAGAAAAGGTGGTCTTTTTCTGGCTTGAACAAAAGCATTGAAAGTCTAGTGGTAGCCCTGATTAGCAATATGGAAAATTTCCAAGTACATTATTGCTTGTGCCACACCTGGGGGAGGAAAAGAGGAAGGTGGAGTTGTGTATTAAAGGTTGGTAATTGCCCACAGTTTAAAGATATAATAGATAATATTCATCTTTAGCTGAAGTTATTTAGGACTGAAGAAGTGGCAGTGTGTTGTAATGTTTAAGCAGAGGCCTTGCAGTCAGATGGCCTCTTTTCTTATCTAACTGGTCACCTTATGCTAGCTGTTCACCCTCTTTGTGCATTAATTCTTTATGTGTAAAATGGGGGTAATAGTACTTACGGGTGGCAAGACTGTACATATTCCGAGATACAACCAGTGTGCTTACTATATACCATGTGTACTGTTTTATCTGTATATACATGTACAGGAACTCTTGTCATGGGAAGCCCTTCATTTAAGAAATGATCTCTGGCTGCAGGGTCAGGTACCATACCCAGGCTCAGATTCCACCCAGGATATCCTGATTCAGGTCGGCAGAGGGGAGAAAGGAGGCACAGTATATTTTGGAAAAGCTGCCTGACTCCCAAAGTTATTCTGTATTCTTCCAACTCTTCCTTGCTTGACCAATAATATCAGTAAATCTGGCCTTTATTTCTAGTCATCCCCTGCCCACCTATTAAAAATCTTCATTACCCAACTCGTACTCTTTTCTAGCTCTGTCCTTCAAAAGAGCTGCTAATATCCTGCTCTAGACTGATCCTCACAGTGACAACTTGGCTGGAATCTGAACTTGGAAATCAGAATCCTATCATAATGGGTAGGCTCTGGTCATCCTGTGTCTTTCCACTTGCTTTGAGTTTCTCTTAAGTTGCACTGAATTTTCTTTCATATTTCCACTTAGCCCATTTCTTTTCTCCAGAGTTTCACTTCTCACATATGTGACAGGCCACATAACTATAACTTACTAAAATTTGCCTATAATAATCTATGTGCAGTGATTAACATTCAGATTATGGGGGCCAATCTAGCTGTTAATCATTTGACGTAGGAATCATCTATTTTTTTTGTAAAATAGCTTTACAGAATTCAGAGGAAACACAGTTGAGATCCACATGCTGAGTTTTTTCAGCTGCATTTATTTTATATTAACAATGGCCATAACTGTAATTTTCACAGCAGTGAACTTTTAAAATTGGATCGACTCACAATATCATTTATGTATCTCTTTAATAACTGGGATTAACAACCTTACATAAACTGGGTTTACATTAAAAGATTTTATGTTAAATTGTAGCTTTATGGCTAAAATTTGTGAAGATTATTTGAGCTGAGAAAACTGCTAAAACATGCTTCTGTTTATTTTGCCAAAGCTTGCCCTTTTTTTTTGCTCTCTCTGCCAGCCTAAAGAATCATCATGAATTAAATTTATTTGTGATTTACTTCATGTAATATGATATGAACTGTGAACTATTAAATTTCTTCTAAAAAAAACCAAATTTCTTCTGATAGTTCTGTCACATATACATTTAAGACTGAGGTGTTTTTTTATTTTAGTTAATTGAGAATTTTTCTTCTATATATAGAAAAAGAGGTTGAAAACAATTACAATCCTATAAAGTTTGGTAATTGTGGATGAGCATTGTCCCTCAAGTATTAAAAATAATGAGTGTGAATCCAATACATTTGTTTTAAAATTCCCAATTTTCTTTCAAGCAGCTCATACCTAACTTCTTTGCCAAGCATTTTGATATCCTCCTCCTTTCAAACAAAATTGCTTCCCTATATGCATTAATGTGGCACTTTGCACAGACTTTCTTCGCCCCATCAGATAGTATCAGAGTTAATAGCTTGAGAGTTTTGTTTCGGGCATTCCCTATGAGACAGGGTCTGGTTTGATGTTTTTGCTGTGTCGAAGATATGGGAAGCAGCATTTCAAATGTATGACTCCTCTATTTTGTCAGAACGACTTGTCAAATGTTAAAGTTTCAAATAATTCTAGAATATGCTGATTTTCTGTTATTTCATCATCTCAATAGGACTATACAGGCTCCTGCCCAAGTTCCAGTGGTTGTGTCTCCTGGGAATCAGCATTTGCATACAGTAACACTCCAGACTGTGCCAATCACAACAGTGATAGCCAGCACGGATCCATCTTCAGGTGCGGGGTCTCAGAAATTTATTTTACAAGCCATTCCGTCATCACAGCCCATGACAGTACTGAAAGAAAACGTCATGCTGCAGTCCCAAAAGCCGGGCTCCCCTCCTTCCATTGTCCTGAGCCCTGCACATGTGCAGCAGGTCCTTACCAGCAATGTGCAGTCCATCAGCAATGGCACGGTCACCGTGGCTTCATCTCCGTCCTTCAGTGCTGCGACCCCCGTGGTGACCTTTTCTCCTCGAAGTTCACAACTCGTTGCTCACCCACCTGGCACTGTCATCACTTCAGTTATCAAAGCTCAAGAAACAAAAACTCTTACGCAGGAAGCGGTGAAAAAGGAAGCTGAAGATAATTGGAAAGAAGACAGTGAGAAAACTGAGCCGCAGCCGCAGCCTTATGTGATGGTGGTATCCAATTCCAACGGATTTGTCTCTCAGGTAGCTATGAAACAAAATGAATTGCTGGAACCCAACTCTTTTTAATTAATATACCAAAGGAATTATGGATGATTGTTTTTTAATTGAACCTTGTCAGTTGTCTGCAGACTATCTGACTGATTCTCAGAGAAATTCTACAAATGTTCCTAATTTTGTAGTTAATTGTTAAAAATATTAATTTAGAGTTAATGTTGACTTTGTTGGATGAGGGAGGGAACCCAAGTGCTTCTCTTTGTTCTCCAAATGTTTCAGAATTCAATTGTGAAGGAACAGGCATTTTATACTATGAAGACCTTCTTTTCCGATTTTTTTTCAGTTGCTATATCATAAGCATTTTTAACGTTTCTTTTTTAATTTTACATGGTATTAGCTTTTCTGATTCTTTTGTAAATACAGTACGTCAATATAAGGCAACAGGAAATTTATGTAGGAACTATTTTCATTCCATTTGTGTAAGTGAAAGTCTTGACTCTTCCAGATGCAAGACACCTATTTTCTACTTTGTTAAAATTATGATTTCACTTAGATTGACTTCAGTTGATTGCACTGTATAAGGAACTATGAATATGTAAAAAATAACATGAAAAATTGGAAAATGTCCATGATATGGCTGAACGTTACTTCAGAAGCAGGAGAGTACAAAAGCATCAGCCTACGAGTGGCTCTCCTGCTGGCTTGGTTGTATAACTGGGCAAAGCCACTGGATCTTTTTGGGCCTCAGTTCTCTCAAAAAAGGAAGGGGGGGATGCATTGGATTAGACTTGATGATCTCCAGTTTGCTTTCTGGTTCTAAATTTGAAGTTTCTAGCTCCTGTATTTTAAAGTTAAATCAACTAAAACATTATCACATATTTCTTAATGTAAATATAGCTAACATATTACAGAAAAATAAGTGGCCCTACAAAATTCATTCTTCTGTTACCTGTAAGATCTGCTCTGAATCTGAATTCTTCCTAAATACTTTGTTCATTAACTCTTCAGGCCACTGTGCACCGTGGTCCATTAGTAAACTTACGTTGCCGACTGCTAAACGATATACTGCCATTCTGAAAGAGTCAGAGCTCTTTCTTAAGGGCCCAGAAAGCAACCAAGCCTTGGGCTAATCTGGCTGAGTAGTCAGTTTCTATAAAAGCATAATTGCTTTATATTTTGGATCATTTTTTATTGGGAGTGGGGGGGTTGCATACAAAGATAATATACATATATATCTAAGTCTCTGAAATGAAATAGCTTTTAGATTACTTTTTCAACTGTAAATAATGTACATTTAATTTCACAAGAAAAATTGTTTTCTGCAAATTTTCTAGCACAGCAAAGGAGAAATTTTTGTAGATGAAAAAAATCATTATGTTTAGAGGTCTGATGTTATATGTTTTCATATTACAGAGTGAATTTGTATTTAAACAAAAATTTAAATTTTGGAATCCTCTAAACGTTTTTGTATCTTTAATTGGTTTATTATTAAATAAATCATGTAAAAATCCTCAATGTTTGTGTTTTCAAGCAAATGTCTCTTAAGAACAAATATACAGAAAATGTTGCTAGTATTTACAGTGTTACTAAATGTTCATGTAACAAGCTCCACTGGTCAGGTTATAATTGCAGACTTGTCATCCTCTCATTTTTCCTTGCTGCTGTGCCAAACGGTGGCTTCCAGACAGCACACAATGGATCACCGTAAGCTCTGAAAATTAGAAAACCATAAAATTTTCTCAGCAATGATATCCAACATACTTTAAAAACCAAGGTTTCTAATTAGAAAATAGATCTGTTAATTGTTAAACTTGGAAAACATGGAAACAAAAATAGGAGAAAATTAAAATCTCAGTGTGATACCCCTGTACACTTACTCATTTTCTCATGTCAGTTAATACTCTTCCAAAACATGATTTTAGAAGGAGCATTTCTGTCTCTGAAGTCAGAGGGAAGCAAAGAAGAATCTGAATGAATAGGCCTTGCTAAATTTCCCCGTTCGCTACCCTTCACTCATACCCTTTTTTCCTGTCATTTTTCATGACTTTCCACTCTGTCAAACCTAGTATAAAAACACTTAGGCTTAAGCATTTCTTTGAGTCTTTATTTCCATATGAAATCTCCCATGTCATGTAAAACATATTAAAATAAATATGCTTTCCTCCTTTAATCTTTGTCAGTTTGATTTTTAGGCTCAGCGAAGGACCCTAAGAGGGTCATGGAAAAGTTCTTTCTCCTCCAGAATTCTCTCTAGCCATGCATCCCCTAACATAATCTGATTGTACTGAACTGAACAGGAGCATAGCGCTCATTCGGTACCTGGCCTTGCACATCAAATCATTGATTCAACGTGTATTTATTAAGGAAGGATCTGTGATGTTACTGTCACGGTCCTTAACCTAAAAACCTGATGCTTTCCTCATTTTCCATTCATTCTTTAACCCTCTGTAGTATTGCATTTGCTCTCACTATTACCCTGAAATTACTGTTGCAAAGGTCACTAACTAGTAATTAATTTCCATATTGCCAAATTTCTATCCTTCCTTATCTTCCTTGACCTTTCTAGTATTTAACCTTTTATAACTCACTCTTAAATTCTCTCTTGCTTTCACTTTTGTGCCCAGCTTGTTCCTATTCTCCTCTGGCCGTTATAATAATTTCTTAGTATTGCTCCAAAGACTTTTGCAAAGGTTGGAGTTCCCCACGTTTTATCCAATGATCACTGTTCTTTTTTTTCTTTTCCTTTCTTTTTTTTTTTTTTTTAAAGATTTTATTTATTTATTTGACAGAGACACACAGCTAGAGAGGGAACACAAGCAGGGGGAGTGGGAGAGGGAGAAGCAGGCTTCCCACTGAGCAGGGAGCCCGATAGGGGACTCGATCCCAGGACCCTGGGATCATGACCTGAACCGAAGGCAGACACTTAACGACGGAGCCACCCAGGCGCCCTGATCTCTGTTCTTTTCATTGTCCTCATCTTGTGCCCCTCCAGTCTGTTCTCCCCAATGCAACAGGAGTGCCAGTTTAATTATGTCAAACCCTTCAGTGTCGAGCCCTTCCTTACCGTCCTCAGACAGAGTTGATGTCCTGCATGGTCTTACCCCTTCTTGGTCCCACCAGCCTTCTCTTCAAATTTTACTCTCCAAATCGTAACTGTCAGTAAAGATTGGGTTGCTTTCAGTTGCATGAAACAGACAAAAGCCCAATTCAAAATCATTAAATAGTACAAAACAAGAAGTCTGGAGTTAGGTTTCCAGGTTAGTTAATTCAGGAACTCAGGGGTGATAGTGAGCAACCAGATTTCTTCCCTCTCTGCTTTCCCATCCTCAGGATTTTGGTTACTTTCTAGAATGGCTTCTGCCATAGTTGCAAGTTCCTTCTATGTTTCTGTTTATCAGTAAGAAGACCTTTCCCAGAACACCCTGAGCAGCCATCTCTTCAGAGCTTATTGGCTAGATTGGTCATATACCCCTTCCTAAACAAACTGCTGGCCAAGGAAGTAGGATTACCATAAATGACTTAGTTGTGTGTTAGGGAGATGGACAGCCAAACAAAATTAGGGCTCCATAGCAAGAAATAAGGGAGGAATGATGCAGTTTACTATCACCCATACACATCCTCCTTCCTTTACATACACTTTCAAAAGTGCTCATGCCTACATAAAACTTCATTCCCAAAGAGATCAGCCAAAGTCTCATCCAGTTACTTGATCCAGTTTCATGACTAGGATGTTTGGGATGATGTGCAGACCTCTTTTTCAGATCAGCTGTGCTCCCTGGTTTCTTGTCCTCCTCAGCCACATCTAGTATGAGCGCTCAGAAAAAGATTTTTTCCAGGGTTCCCCAGCTTTAGAATGCATTTCTTGATGGTGTAAGTTTGATGCCCTGTCCCAGGGTCACCATATTCCCATCTAGAAGAGTTGTGTCCTCAGTGCCTTCCATCCTGCCTCTTAGACATAGCTGGCCAGTTACACAAACCAGGGTCAGTTGGGGATCATTCCACTTCCAAATACCAAACTGTCTGTCAGTTTGAGTTCTTGGTCATTAGCAACAGAAATGAATTCTGGTTTTTAGCATAAAAGAAGTTCTATTAGAAGAATATTGCATAGCTCATAGAATAGACACAAGGACTAGAGAATCGAGATCCATCTGAGTCATATAGCTAGGAACAAACTGCACAACTAGTCTAGCAGGGAAATTGTACACTGTTGTCAAGGACTGAACACCGAGCTTTGTATTACTGTCTCTACTGCCTTAGGAATTGGATCTTGATAGGAGTGCTGCTGCCTCGAGAGAGAATTAACCAGGGTACTTCCTTGATTCATTGTGTCAACTAGCTACCAATTTCTGTGACGGGCAGAGCCTAGGTCAAGTGTCCAGCCAGGACGTGAACTCCAAGGGATGTTGAGAAAGCAAAAGTTTAGCTTCTCAACTAGTTTGGCATTTTCAGCTTCTATAGAGGAGGCTGCCTCAGTGGGCATTAAGACTCAAGGAAACATAAGGGGTCTGAGATTCTGAGCTGCCCAAAAGAATGACCTGTCTTCTGTGAAGGAAAATCCAGATTTTGTGGAGCGTGAATTTACACAATTTGGTGGTTGGGTGGGTGAAGGGGACGTAGTTAGGAAAAAACAAAACCCCTGCATTTGCTGTCACTCTGCACAGTTTATCTCATTCTTTTTTAAAAAAAATATTTATTTTAAGTAATCTCTACACCCAATGTGGGGCTCAAATTCATGATCCCGAGATCAAGAGTCACATGCTCTTCCGACTGAGCTAGCCAGGTGCCCCCAGTTTATCTCATTCTATTTGGCTAACGTCTACCTGTTCTTTGAACCTCAGCTTAGACATTACTTCCTCTTGAGAGCTTTCTCTCAGCTCTTAGAAGCTTCCCACTGCTGTCATAGAGCCTTTTAATTTCTCCCATTTGGGCACATACAACACGACAATAATAATTGCCGGCTGATAGGTGTGATTCCAACACTATATAAGAGCCAAACTTGTAGTAATTTTAGTACTTTCAGGTCCTAGTGTAATATTTATAACTGTACATACTAGATATTTATTAAATACCTGACTAACTACATTTTCTCCTTGCCCGTTTTCACACTAGTTTTCTCATGTTGCTAACTACCATCTGTATGCTGATGACTCTCAAATCTTATCTATGGAGCCAAACTTGCCTTAAAAATAGCTTTATGGAGCTGTAATTGACATACAATAAACTGCACATGTTTGAAGAGTATAAACTCATCATCACAATAATCAAATAGTGAACCTTCCCAGGTTTGGTGAACATTACCCTAAAAGTTACCTTGTGCCTCTTTGTAACTACTCCCTTCTTGCTGTTGCTCCTTGCTCTTCTTGGCCTATTCCACCCCCTAGTTGACCACTGATCTGCCTTCTGTCACTATAGATTATATTAGTTTGCATTTTCTAGGATTTTTATAAATGGAATCATAGAGTATATACTATTTTTTGTCTGGCTTCTTTTACTTAGTGTAATTATTTTGAAATTTATCCATGTTGTGGTGTGCATCAATTTATCATTCCTTTTTTTTTTTTTAAGATTTATTTGAGAGAGAGAGAGAACCTGAGTGGGAGGGGCGGAGGGAGAGGGAGAGATAATCTCAAGCAGACTCCATGCTGAGTGCAGAGCCTGATGTGGGGCTTAATCTCAGGACCCTGAGATCATGACCTGAGCCAAAACCAAGAGTCAGACGCTCAACCAAGCGTGCCACCCAGGCACCCCAGTTTATCATTCCTTTTATTACTTATATTTCATTGCATAGATATACTACAGCTTGTTTATCTACTCACCTGTGGATGGACATTTGGGTTGTTTCTATTTTCAGCTATTACCATTAAAGCTGCTATGAATATGCCTGTACAAATCTTTATATGGACATGCATTTTCTTATCTCTTTGGTAATACCTAGGAGTGGTCTGTCTGGGTCATATGACGGTTGTGCCATTTTACATTCCCACCAGCAGAGTATGAGTTTTTCAGTTGCTCTACATCCTAACATTTTAGCCATTTTTAAAAAAAAGATTTTATTTTAGAGAGAGTGAACGAGAGAGAGAGAGAGCACGAGCGGGGTGGAGGGGCAGGGGGAGAGAGAGAAGCAGACTCCCCGCTGAGCAGGGAGCCCGACGTAGGGCTTGATCCCAGGAACCTGGAATCATGACCACAGCCAAAAGCAGACCCTTAACCAACTGAGCCACCTAGGTGCCCCTAACATTTTAGCCATTTTAATGTGTTGTGGTATCTCATTGTGGTTTAATTTACATCTCTCTAAGGACACTGATTCTGAACATCTTTTGATGTGTTTATGTGACATCCACATATCTTCTTTGATGAAATGATTGTTAAAATTTTTTGCCTGTTAAAAATTCTGTTTTTTTTTATTACTGGGTTTTGAGAACTCTTTATATATTCTGGATGCAAGCTCTTTATCAGCAATATGATTCCCAACTATTTTTAAAGTGCGGAAACCTTTTAATTTTGGTAAAGTCCAATTTATCAATTTCCTCTTAAGGAACATGCTTTTAGTGTCATATCTAAGAAATCTTTGCCTAATCCAAGGTCACTAAGATTTTCTTCCTTCTAGAGTTTTAAAGTTTTTTTTTTTTTTTTAGGATTTTAGAGAGAGCGCACACGTGAGTGGGGTAGGGGCAGAGGAAGAGGGAGAGAATCACAAGCAGACTCCCTGCTGAGTGCAGAGCCTGGCACAGGGCTTGAGCTCACAACGCCAAGATCCATGACCCGAGCAGAAACCGAGAGTTGGATGCTCAACTGACTGAGCCACTGAGGCGTCCCTAGAAATTTTAAACTTTGAAGTTTTACATTTAGGTCCATGATCCATTTTGAATTAATTTTTTTTAAGATTTAGTTATTTATTAGAGAGAGAGCACACGCATACGCAAGCACGAGTGGAGGGAGGAGCAGAGGGAGAGGGAGCAGCAGACTCCCCAATGTGCAGGGAGGCTGACGCTGGGCTCCATCCCAGGACCCCAGGATTATGACCTAAGCCCAAGGCAGACACTTAATGGACTGAGCCACCCAGGCACCCCAAGTATCCTTTCAACTATCTACCCTGAATTACCTTTGGACCTTTGTTGAAAATTAGTTGTCTATGTATGTACAGGTGTATTTATGGACTCTATTCTGTTCTATCAATTTGTCTATCTTTGTGCCAGTACACAAGGTTGATGTGCTGAAATTAGGTAGTGTTAGCTCTCCAAATTTATTTTTCAAAGTTGATTTGACTATTCTAACTCTGCATTTCCATTTGAATTTGCAGACTCAGTATGTCAACTTTTTTTTTTTTTTTTTTAAGATTTTATTTATTTGCGAGAGAGAGAATGAGAGACAGAGAGCATGAGAGGGAGGAGGGTCAGAGGGAGAAGCAGACTCCCTGCTGAGCAGGGAGCCTGATGTGGGACTCGATCCCGGGACTCCAGGATCATGACCTGAGCCGAAGGCAGTCGCTTAACCAACTGAGCCACCCAGGCGCCCAGTATGTCAACTTCTGAAACAGAAAAAGCCTTTGGGGTTTTGATTGGGATCATGTTGAATCTATAGATCAACTTTGGAAGAACTGACATTTTAACAATATTGAGTCTCCATAGATGCCTCACCATTTGTTTAAGTGTTCTTTAATTTCTCTCAGCAAACTTTCATAATTCTCAATATATACTTTTTGCACATTCTTTCTCAGATTTATTTTTTAGTATTTAATATTTTTGATGCAATTGTAAATGTCATAAATTTGAAATTGTTGATTTTAAATCTTTCCCTATTTATTGAGGCATGAAAGGCACAAATCTTATGTGTATAACTCAATAAAATTTTGCATCTGAATATATTGATGTAACTGCCACCTAAATCAAGACGTGTGGCATTTCCTGCATCCAAGAAGTTTCCCTCACAGCTCTTCCCAACTAGATCACTTTCTGGTATCCCTCAAAATAGTTTTTATCTTCATATAAATGGAGCCAATCAGGATGTACCTTGTCTGGCTTCTTTAACTCAACATTATGTATGTGAGGTTCATACATACTGTTGTGTGTATTGGTAGTTCATTCTTAAATCATTGCTCTATAGTTTTTTCCTCCTATCAAAGGACATTTCCAGTTTTTCCTACTGTGAATAATGCTGTAATCAATATTCTTGTACACAAACATAAGTACTCTTTTCTCTTGGGGATATGCCCAATGGTAGAATTATTGGATAATAGGGTATATATGGGACTAGCTTTAGTAGATACGGTCAAAAAATTTTCTAGGGGTGCCTGGCTGGCTCAGTCAGTGAAGCATGTGACTCTTGATCTTCGGGTTTTAAGTTCAAGCCCCACCTTGGCTGTAGAGATTACTTAAAAAAAAATCTTAGAAAGTTTTCTAAGGTAATTCCACCAATTTATACTCCTACTAGGGATATACATAAGTTATAGGTGCTCCACTTTGCCAAGGCTTGGTATTGGAATTCCTTTTAAACAATTCTGGTGAGTGTTTAGGACTGAAGCATGATTTTAATGTCCCTAATATAGCTATTGATGTAGAACTTCTTTTCATATGCATATTGGCCATTTAAATAACATTTGAAGATCAACCAAAGTAACTGACTTAACATATTAAAGAAAAAATAGATATGAACATTTCAACAAAGGCAAAAAAAGCTTTTGCTATTGAATGCTCTCCCCTCTGATGTTATAGCTAAGAAGCCCATTATCACTATTCTAGTCAACACTAAATGAGACATACTAGCCAGAAAAAGACCAAGAAAAATAAATAAAAGGTATAATCATTGCACACGACATTAAACCATCTTTATTAACAGATGACAAAATTGTAATCATAGAAATTCTAAAAGAAACTACAAGGTATTAGAAATAAGAGAACTTGGTAAGAAAGCTGAATATGAGGTCAATATGTAGAAATCAATACTGTTTCTATATATCAGCAACAAAGAAGCAGAATATAAGACTTTTTAAATGTTATTTAAAATAGTACTAAAAAGCCAAATACCCAAGTATAAGTCTAATGAAAGATACGTGAAACCACTACACTGCAATTTACAAAACACTGCTGAAGGAAATTAAAGACCATTTAAATAAATGGAAGGTGTATGAATGATACTTATGGGTTGGAGAACTCAATATTAAGATGCCAGTTTTCCCCAAACAGATCCATAGAGCCAATAAAGTCCAAATAAAATTCCAGCAGAGTTTTTTTTTTTAAGTTGACAAGCTTATTCTAAAATTTATAAATTAATGGAAATAAATTTTATAAGATGTCTAAAATAATGGAAATTACAAAGGACTTAGAATAGCTAAGGCAACCTTGAACAGTTCTAGGACTTCAAGACTTATTATAAAGCTACATTAATTATGACAGTGTGGTACTGGTACAAGGTTAGACAAACAGACCAATGGAATGAGAACCTGGAAACAGGCCCACCTATATATGGTCATCCACTTTACAACAAAGGTGCCTGAAAAATATGATGGGGGAAATGACAAACGATAGTCTTTTTAATAAATAGGGCTGGGTCAACTGGATATCCATATGGGGGGAAATGAACCGATCTCTTTCACAAAAAATTGAGATAAATCCTAGACCTAGATGTCAAAGTTAAATTAATAAAGCAACTAGAAGAAAACACAAAGAATATCTTCATGGCCTTGGAGTTGATGAAGCCTTATTAATAGGACACAAAAAGCACTGAACATGAAAGATCAGCAAACCCAGCGAGTTTTACCTCACGTATTTCTGTTAACCTTCTGTCCATCCCTACAATCACTGACCTACTTAAGAGTCACTTTGGCTTGTAACACTCTCCCAACACAGTCTCCCAACAACTGCTCTTTTCCCTTTAATCATTGTTCCATAGCACAGACACAATAATATACTTTCAAAAATGCAAATTTGACTGTTACCGCCTTTTTAAATTAGAAATTCTGTAATGGGCTAGCACCGGTACGAGAATCACAACCAAGCTTCTCCGAAGACCACAGGCTAGCCCTTTATGACCTGGCATTTCACCTACCTCTCCAGTGAGCGTCTAACTTGAATTCTGGCTCCACCAATTTTAGAACTCACATTATTGTTTTTCTAATACACGTCCTAGGCTATCCAAATTGTGTTTTTCATTTCCTTCATTCACTAATTTAGCTTTTGAAGCTGAGGCTCAGGTATCACACCTTTGAGGAATCCGTCCTTATTCCTTATATAGGGTCATTCCCCTTTCACTTCAGCATGCAAAACAATTAGTTTAAATTTCTGGAGGGCATATTAACAACTTTGAATCCCAGGTAGTTTAGATTTTGGATGCAGTAGACACTCAAGTCCATTTACTTGTTAATCTCTACTGACTGAGAAACTCACTCCCACTCCCTCCTCCTTGGAACTTGCTGGAAGCTTCTATCTGGTCTTCATATGTCAAAGAGCGGTGAGGGAGAATAGGACCGACTACGTTGGAAAAGTAAAACAGTACTGACACAACCTCGGGCCACCTTCCTCCCTTCGGTGCCTTCGGATGTAACAGGTTTTCTTCTCAATCGGAGAAGCCAAATACGAAAAAGGCCTGGGGCTGCGGAGTTGTGGGTAATGGACTAGTACAACCGCACCGGAACCAAAGGGCTTCCTTCACTCTAGCATCTGCAAAAGCAGAACGATTTCCGGCGAGTCCTTGTCCGTTAGGATTCCCGGCGCAGAGATCACGGGATCTACGCGCAAGCCGAAACTATGCTCCCGGAAAAGAACACGTATAGGCGAATGACGTCACGGGTCTCGAAAGGCTTGGCTACCTCCGGTAGCCATGATGAGAACTGTGGTGAACGGTGATGAAAATGGAGCCCGACGTGCCTTGTTATTAATAGACGTCCAAACTCTCCCAAACGCCCCATGTTCCTGTGGAATAACAGTATGCTACAAAAGTGCTTTGGAGCTACTACCGCTGAAGGTTCTATTGGGGTGCGGAGGCGTAGTGGAAGACAGGGCAAGCGTGAATAGCCGACGCCTCCGTAACCATGGCTGCGAGGGGCGGGGACTGAGAGTGCCGGTCACGGGACTGGGGCCGGCCGGGAGACTCAGTCCTCCACGGTCCCAGCCGGCCCTGCGCACGCTTTTCGTCTCCCCTCCCCCGCCCCGCGACACGCTGCGTGGCTGCTCGTTGGCTACTTAGGACGGAAGCTCGGTTGGTGCTTCTCCAGAAGTTTCCCCGTTGGGCGGCGGCGGTGTAGCTCATAACCTCGGAGGAAGCTGCTCTAACAGCAACAGCGATTTTTAGGGATGGCGGCAGCTGCAGCAGAACCTGCAACAGCCCAGAAGTGCGTGTTTTCATTCTTGCTATTTATTTTTATCTCCCCCTCGCACCTACCCACCACTTGGTTAGTGAGCATGTCGTTGTTTTCCCTGGCAGGTTTTTCCGGAGCTTCTCAGATGCTCTGATCGAGGAGGACCCCCAGGCGGCGTTAGAGGTGAGAGAACCAATCTCAGCTTCCTCCACTTTTCTTGGGGGAACGCGGCCACGACGGGTCCCGGCGGACCCCGACTCTTCCCAGCTCTGCCTTCCTGGGACCGGCGTTGCTGTTTTTATGATGTATCGGCCCTAATACTGACAGCTTCCGTCTCTCCTTGGTTCCACAGTGGCCCAGTTACTCCAAACCCCTGTTCTTGCCCCCTCCCACTCCTGCACCGTTACTGCATCCTCTTAGCTCCTTGGGAGTACTTGATCTATTCTGGGGGGTGTAGTTGACATTCATAGTTGGCCCGGAAGGAATTTTTTTTTTTTTTAATAGTATGTGTGACTAGAAGAAAAAGTGAAATCTAGGCTTGATGATGTTTGTTAATTAACTCGGTTTTTGCCATTCTTACATACCAGATGTTGTGCTAAGTGCAGACTACTGAACAAAAACCTTTTCCCGTATGTCTTTGAATATTTCCAGAAGTCCTGTTACTGTTCATTATTCATTCATTCATTTATCAAAACTATTTGCAGTTGCTTTATGCAAGACACTGATTGCTATGGAGTAAAGTCTTGTTTATGTATTTAACTGACTTACAAGGCCCTTTGTGTGAAGTGAAAGACTATAAAGCCAAAAAGAAAAGTCAAAAGAGCAAGAATTAAATAATTTAAAATAATAAAGAGAGCCCAAGCTAAGGATACATGATGCAGTTGGTTGCAAAATTTAAGCAGGGGTTTTTTGCTTTGAAGCAGGAGGGAAGAAGGAAACCAAACCCTGTTGGGTTGTTATAATGTAATATAGGTAAGGTTAGCAATTTGAGGCAAGAGAAGTTTTTTGCTAGCTAGGACCTTAAAAGAAATTTGCCACGTGGGTAGTAGAGTCTCTCTGAAGGAGTGATACTTGAGGAGAGACCTGAGGGAGTGAGCTCTGTGGAAAGAACATTCTGGGCAGGAAAAGAGCCATTGCAAAGATCCTGAGGTAGGAATGAGGTTGGCTTGTACAGGGAGCAGCAAAAAGGCCCATTTAACTAGAGTGGGATGATGGAGGAATAAGTGATGAGGAGGTGGGAAGGAAACCAGGGGCTAGGTCCTGTAGGGCTTTTTAAGTTGGAGTATGTTTTTTTGGATCTAGATATGAAGGCCCTCAAATAAAATGGTTGGTTGGTCATTTGTGCTATGATGTTTCCTAATGAGGCTTCTGGGATCAGTATTAGAATAGTATTACAGGAGGCATTGAGCATCTTTCTTCACAATTCATTATGTCATCTAGACAGCTATTAATTTCAGAATCTACATTTGTTATGGTCCTCTTAGCCCCAGTGCCACTTTTGGAAATCCAGTTTATATGAGTTGCTTTTAAAGGAAATTATTGTAATGAATTTTGTTGTCCCTTTCCATCCCTTTGATGTATGCTATATTATAAATCTTAAGTCTGCAACTACTGAAGTTGTAGTTTTATATATGTATAGCCCCCAGATCAAGATAGAGAACACTTTCATCCTCACAATTCCCTCATGCTGCTTCTCAGCCAATAATTCTGCTTACCCTCCGGGTAACTCCCATTCGTATCTCTGTCAGCATCAGTTCTGCTTGTTCTTGTACTTCCTATAAACAGAATAATGCAGTAGTTACCCAGTTGAGTTTGGTACTCTCATGTGAGATATGTCCATGTTGTGTGAAGTGGTATTTTTTCATTGATGTATAGTATTTCATTGTATAAAAATAGAGCACAGTTCTAACAATGGACTTTGGCTTATCTCCAGTTATTAGCTAGTATGAATAAAGCCACTGTGAATTTTTTTGTATGGGTATTTTGGTGAACACATGCACTCCTTTTTTGAGGGGTGTACATACCTAGGAATGAAATTGCATAGAATAGGCATGTGGTTAGCTTTAAAACCTTGATTCTTAAAGTGTGGCTTTTGAACCAGCAGCATCAGCACCACCTGCGAATTTATTAGAAATGCAAATAGTTGGACTCCATCTGAGATTATTCGAAGCCCTTACAGCTCATATGGTGTAGTACTTACCCTTCCATTTTACAGAAGAAAACTGAGACCCAAAGAAATCGAAATGATCTGTCATAGAGGTGTATATAGCCAATTAGAGGCAGAATGGGACCTTCAGGACACAAGTGTCCAGACTCTTAGTCTAGTGCTGTAGAAAAGTAATTCTCAAAAGTATCATCCTGAGACCAGCTGCAGCAGCATCGCCTGAGAACTTGTTAGAAATGCAAATTCTCAGGACCCACCACCTACTTGAATCAGAAACTGGGAGTGGGGATAATGATCATGATAAGAACCAGCTGTGTTAAGAGACAGTGTTTTTCATTTTTAATTAATTAATTATTTATTTGAGAGAAACAGAGCGGAGGGGAGAGGGAGAATCTTAAGCAGGCTCCATGCTCAGCACGGAGCTTGATGTGGGGCTAGATCCCACGACCCCCAGGATCATGATCTGAGCCAAAATCAAGAGTTGGATACTTAACTGACTGGTCCCCCCAGGCTCCCCGAGAAAGTGTTCTTTTTAAAGCTTGAAGTGACCTCACAGTTGACCCTTGAACAACCTGGGTTTGAACTGCATTGGCCCACTTATATATGGACATTTTCTAATATGTGCAGTACTGTAAATGTGTTTTTCTTACGAATTCCTAATTTTTTTTCTCTAGCTTTATTGTAAGAATATAGTATATAGTACCTATACCTATAGCATACAAAATATGTTCTAGTTGACTGTTTATGTTATCGGTAAGGCTTCCGGTCAATAGAAGGCTGTTAAGTTTCTGGGGAGTCAAAAGTTACACTTGGATTGGGTTTTTGACTGGGAGGGTCAGTGCCCCTAACACAATGTCATTGTTCAAGAGTCAACTAGTCATTTTGAAATTGAGGACACTTGATGATACATCACTGAAAATGTTACAAGACCATCCAGTTAGGATTAAAGGGGAAATGTTTGTATCAAGCTGATGCACATTTTTCATTCATTCATTATATAATAGTACATATTAGTGGTGAATTTTGTACTGAGAGCCAGGGATCTAAAGATGAAAAGACTGCATTGAGGAAGTTTGCAGTCTAGTGGAGAGACAGACAAGTCAACAGATTATTAAAATATAAGGTAAATATTCTAAAGGAGTGGTGTATGAAGTACACTAAGAACACAGCAGAGTAGAGGCTAACCAGGGTAGTCAGAAAAACCTTACAGAGGATGTCTCATTTCACTAGGTAGAGAAGACGTGTGAATTACGAGAATCTTTTGAGGCCCAGTATGAATAGTGGTTAAGCGCATAGGCTCTGGGGGTACCTGGCTGGCTCATTCAGTAGAACATGAAACTCTTGATCTTGGGATTGTGAGTTTGAGCCCCATGTTGAGGGTAGAGTTTACTTCAAAACAAAAAACAAAAAACAAAAAAAAAACCCTCAGGCTCTGGAATCAGAGTGCTTGGGTCCCGTCGTTTCATAATAACTCTGTAACCTCAGGAAAATTCCTGATGTCACTGGGGATCAGATTTCCTATCTGTGAAGTGAGACTAAGTAGGACCTATTTGAAAGGGCTATAATGAAGATAAGTAATGTAAGGTACAAGATGAGGCCCTTGAGGGTAGGCATCTTGCAGCTTCTTTGCTCTCTAGGTTCTAGCCACACTTTTTTTTTTAAGATTTTATTTATTTATTTGAGACAGAAGGGTGCACGTGCGAGCACAAACAGGATGAGGGGCAGAGGGAGAAGCAGACTACCCACTGAGCAGAGTCTGATCCAGGACTTGATCCCAGGACCCCAGGATCATGACCTGAGCTGAAGGCAGAGGCCTGACCAACTAAGCTACCCAGGTGCCCCAGTGCTGTCTTTTTTTTTTTTTTTTTTTAAATGTCACTTGAAATGTATCAAGCTCAGTCCTTGTGGAGGGCCTATGGACTTGCAATTCCTTTTGCTTAAAATGTACTCTCTTGTACTATCTCATTTTGCTTGGAGATGCTCATCATTTGAGATTTCAGCTGACATGTCACCTCAGAGAAACTTACTTTCTTGGACCACCCTATCTAAATTGAGCCCCATTGTAAGCTAACAAGGTGGCAGGGGTTTTGTGTGTCTTTTTTACCACATTCTCCGTGTAGTGCCTGCGATGTGGTAGGCACTCAGATGTGTTATGTGAAATGACTCCTACCATAATTCTTATAACAACTGAGGTGGGTATTTGTATTTTACTCAAAAGGAAGCTGAGACCAAAGAGGTTCACTTGCTCAGGGTTATATAGTTGAGAAGTGACAAGTCTCTGGGTTCAAGGCATCAGGTCTTCCTCTAGAGGAGGGGGTAGGTCTAGGGATGTATAATATAATTAAAGGTTTGATAGCTGACTTTGAAGTAGCTGACCATTAATAGCTTTGTTCAGAGCATTGAGAACAGAGAGAGTTAGCATAAATGCAGTGTTACCTGTTCTGCATGGTTACATGGTAAGGGTATACGAGTGGCTGCGCTCCAAACAAGCTTTAGCAGTGCTAGGTAGTTTAGGAAGGGAGAACGGTTGGTACTCTTGTTTATTATCTGTGATTGGGAATTAGCTGTGGCTAGAAGAAAATGTGAAGTGGAATCAAACTGAGATACCCAGAGCTACATGCCTTCAGCAGTTAGATCAGTCTGAGCAGTTTGCTTTTGCTTTTAACCTTAACAAGAAGTTAACTTATTGACTAGCATTTTTAAAAAACCTAAAACTTTAAAGATTTGGAAATTCATTTTCTGAGATCTAAGTTTTAAACAATTTCAGTGCGTTAAAAAGGAGTTTTTCCCCGATTTGGATTATCAAGGTACTTCCTTCACCATTATCTTGGTAAAGATTTCAATGTAATTATATTTCATAGTTCATTGAGTTTCTTTATTTTTGAGAACTGTAAGTTGCTTGACTATAAACTAACTCATTTTATGTGAGTCTGCATTAAATAATGGCCTTTTGCCCCTTTAATTCAAATGTTGGCACTGAAGTCCTTGCCTTTGAGATACCTCTCTCTAGTTTCTTTGCTCTAGCATCGGGCAACTGTTGTCACAGAAACAGTAGAACTCTCAAAACATGCCACAAGTCTGATGTTGTTAATACAACCCAAATCATTGTTTTAATTTCACTTTTTCTGGTTTTATTATACTGTATATTGTTTATTCAAAATAAACTGGTTATTGTGTTTTATGACTTATATTTGTGTGTCATAGTGTTCAGTTTGTGTTGTTTTTTGGTAACTTTTCAAAATAATAGCCCAATAAGTGAATTGCTTAGTTTATTTAACTGAGTGACATAAATGGTTCTCCTTAACCAACAGTTGGTTTGTGTTTTTAAAGGTCATTTGTAAGTTGGTTGTTTGAAAATCAGTTTTTACTTGATTCCATTTTATTTATCTTTGTACCCCCAGTGTCTGGCCTGTCTTTGTTACATAATATATGTTTAAAAATACTTATAAATTGATGAACCAGATCCTAGTATAATTTATAGTAGCTTTTTGACTCATACCTGTTTTCTTGCTGAGGAGAGGCTAGAAATTTGGTTTGAAGATGTATTTGAGTAGATAGGTAAGAAGCTATCAGAGGTTTTCAAAATTGTTGAAAGTTTAAGTACAAGATGGTATCATTTAACTTAGGAATTTCAAAGTGTTAGGAAACATATTAATACAAATGTCATTGGTATGTGAAAGATACTTGGATTAAAGAGAGGTTACCAAGAGGCAGTGTGGTTTGGTGTTCAAAAAGCAGATTTGGAGTCAGACCTGGATTTGACAGTCTTGTCACTAACTATAAGGTGATGGGATGGATCTTCTGAGCACATGTGGGGAAGAGCTTTCTGGTGAGAGGGAGCAGCAGGTACAGAGTCCTAAGGTGTTTGAAGAACAGCAAGGAGGCCATTGTGGCTAGAGTAGAGGAGCAAGAGGAAGAGTAGTAAGAGATGAGGTCAGAGAGCTAGCAGAGGGTTGTATCAGGGAGGGCCTTGAAGGTCACTGGAAGAACTTGGGCTTTTGCTTGGAGTCAGCTGCAAAGACGTCAGCTGCAAAGACGTTGGAGAGTTTTATGCCCATTGACATAAACAAGATCTGATTTTCAGTATTGCTTGGATCAGGATGATAGAGGTGAAGAAGGTAAAAAGCGGTTTGGATTTTAGGCATATTGCGTTTTAGGTAAATGATTACCAGGTATAGTATAATTTGATTTGGGGGAATCACGCTACTAAGAGCAAAATCAGTGACGTGTTGTTATTGAAGTAATTTTACTTTTTTTTTTTTAAGATTTTATTTATTAGAGCAAGAGAGCACAAGCAAGGGGAACAGTAGAGGGAGAGGGAGAAGCAGGCTTCCCGCCTAGGAGGGAGCCCTGTGTGGGGCTCAATCCCAGGACCCTGGGCCAAAGGCAGATGCTTAACCATCTGAGCCACCCACCCAGGCGCCCCTGAAGTCATTTTACCTTTTAAGAAAACTACCAAATCCCTAGAATGTGTGAGCACTAGGTAGAGAATCAAAGCATTCCTATTTGCCTACATTTATTCTTGGCCTCACTGATCGTGCTGTCATTTCTTGCATCATTACTGTTCCAGCTACCACTTACATACTGTGACTGCGCAGGGTGACAAAGTTTTAATCTCATATTGATGGTAGCTATCTATGAGGTACTGTATCTGGGCTTTCAACGGAATGCGGTAATTTCTTAGGGTTGTCTGCTATTGACAGATGATGGGGGAGGGCCAGATAAGCTTCATTGTGTCTTTATTGATTCTGTTAACCTTCCTGAGCTCTAGATTCAACTTCCAGGTTTTTTGTTTGTTTTTATTGGACGGTTTCATATTTTCTAGGCATCTCAAATCTTCGAGTCTTCTCCAAATTAGAGGGAGAAAATCTTTGATGGTCAATGTATATAAATTCTTCAGAATAAATGAGGTGATAGTAATTACCATTTAGAGTTTCTACTATAGGCCAGGAACTGTGCTAAGATACTACATTAGATTGTGAATTTTGGGGGAGAGACTGGAGAAGGGGTGATATTGATCCTCTTGCAAAGGAAAGCTCCAAGCTTATTCTGTTATCTTTCCTCTAAATAGCTTATGATAATAGGTTATTTGATTAAAAATCATGTTTAATTAGAATTCAGTTGCTTTTAAAAACATTTATTGACATTCAACATGTTTGTATTTGTAGGAGCTGACTAAGGCTTTGGAACAGAAACCAGATGATGCTCAATATTATTGTCAAAGAGCTTATTGTCACATTCTTCTTGGGAATTACTGTGGTAACTTTTCTTACTAAATATATTATTTCTTATAAGTTATAAATTTTACCCAAGATACAGTGAATCAAATATAGTAGATATTATCTTTGAAGATTTTTAAATTGGTCTTTCACGCAAGGTGTGAAGTAGCTGAAACATGACAAATATGTTGAGCAACACCCATACAAATGTTCTGGGTGTCTCTTCTTCCTTCAGTGGGTGGAGAATTTATATAGATTTCATTTGTAGTTATTGGATATACTAACAAAAAATAGCATCACATTTATTGTTTTACAGACTATTTAAATGAAATGCTCTTGTTTGTAATTTTTGTATATTGTGTAACTTTTAAATTATTCTGGGTAGAGAATCTAGGTAGGGAAAACTAAATATCTTGAGTCAAATTACATAAATGATGTTAATGAGAAAATTAGATGAACTTTGTGACAAAGCTTTATACATTGACTGAATAGCTTTAAAAAGAAAGCTAAATATTAGGCTAATAAGGTATGAGAGTGATTTTTTTTGGATTATATCTTGGATTAGTTTTTCCTAATTTAAAAGCATTTGTCCATTGCACCAACTTGAAAGCTTAAAAATGTAGGGCTGATTCAAATTTTGTATGTAACTTGTTAGGATCCATAAATTACTGACTAAACCCTCCCCCTTTTCTTTTCTTTCTTTCTTTTTTTTTTTTTTTTTTTTGTATGTAGATGCTGTTGCTGATGCAAAGAAATCTCTTGAACTTAATCCAAATAATTCCACTGCTATGCTGAGAAAAGGGTATGCAATAACTACTCTTCTAATTGGGTCTGGACTATAGATAGTAGGTGTTTAGTTCGTTGAATGAATTTTAAGTTTTATGTAAATAGTAAATTCTGTATTTATACATTTTATAGCTGAGGTAGGATTCAATTTTAAATATAATTTTATACTTCTGTTGTAGTGTGTTTTAAAATAGTGATGGTTGAAGTAATTACAAGGAAAAGAAGAAACTGATGGATTTCAAATCCCTTTTTCGTTCATTGTTTGGAATTTATTGTATTTAACCAGGCTGGACAGGCTACATTTAATGCTGTGAAAGCCCTGTGTCTGTGTACGTTACATCCCAGCTTGTTTCTGTTGATAAGTGTAATTTTATTCTTAAGAAACTTCTTTGGTTTCTTAGCATAACTATATTTTGGTATAAGTATACACAGTTAAATCAAGAAATTCCTTTTGAAATGAGTTCCAAAATTGGGTTTTAATGAGAATTGTATTTAATGTTACAGTATATTAGAAAATCTCTGGGCTTATTAACATATATTTAAAATAAATTATTTTTTTACCAATAGAGAGTACTAGGATATTTAATTTAGAAATCCTTTTTTGCATGATCTCATGTGTGTGTGGTATTTGTTTTTAATATGCTCATGCAGGATATGTGAATACCATGAAAAAAACTATGCTGCTGCTTTAGAAACTTTTATAGGAGGACAGAAATTAGATAGTAAGTATTGGAATTGTATGTTAATAAACTAATCCATTATTTCTGTGTTTTTTTTTTTTAAAGCAATCTTTTTTTTAAAGATTTTATTTATTTATTTGACAGAGAGAAGCACAGTGAGAGAGGGAACACAAGCAGGGGGAGTGGGAGAGGGAGAAGCAGGCTTCCCGCTGAGCAGGGAGCCCAATCTGGGGCTCGATCCCAGGACCCCGGGATCATGACCTGAGCCGAAGGTCTGACGCCTAACGACTGAGCCACCCAGGCACCCTCTAATGATAGAGTTTTATCACAGTTCTCTAAAGCAGTGGTTCCTAAGTAGGGATGATATTGCTTCCTGGGGGACATTTAGCAATGTCTGAAGAGATTTTTGATTATCATGACTGGTGAATGGGGGATGTGCTATGGATACCTAGTGAGTAGAGGCCAGGGATACTGCTAAACATCCTACATTGCACAGAATTGTCCCCCACAACAGAGAAGTAGCTGGTCCAAAATAGCAGTAGTGCTGAGGTTGGGATATCCCTGCTCTAAAGTATTGCATGAGTATGTTTTTATATTTTAAAAATTTACTCTTGTATTGCTTTGAATATTTGCTCTTCTGCTGTATACCTGCTTGAGAGAGGACAGTGGGTCCAACTTTGCAATTGGAACCTACAAATTAGGAAGGAGTAGTGAGTGGTACATGAATAATTTGGCTATTTAGTAAGCAAGCCAGCATATCTGCGCTTTTAGCAGATTCTAAAGAGTCCAATTATCCTGTACCTTGACACATACTTGAAAACCCGGGAGAGACATAAATCATTCCATGTTGTAGATTTCTAAGCCCTATTCCTTATTTCTTTTAGAGCAATAGAAAGTTCATCACCTAAATTGTTTCATTTATTAATATCTTACTGCCATTGATTTTTATCTCAGGATTATTTCAGAGTCTGCCTCAAATGAAGGTGTCTGTTTTTTGGTAAAATTGCTTTTAAGGATATTTTAATTTAAAAACAAATTTGTCTTTTAATTCTAAGGAAAATTTATGTTAAACTGTTAGGGTTCCCTTATTAACAGGGTAAAAATTTACAACTCAGAATATTACCTTTTTTTCCTTTGGTATGGTAGGAAGCTTGGTTTTATTTACTGATATTCAAATCTAGGATTTTGATATAATTATTACCCCCACTAGAATGAGTGTGTGTGTATATGTGCCTAGGTATTAAGGCCTATACAGTTTGAATTTTATTTATAAATCAGTGTACTAGAAAATTCCATTTTAAGAAATTTTTATTTTTCAGAATAATCTTGCCTGCAATTTGAGTTTGCAAACTTTTATTTAGAGTACTTTTAATAATTTTTTTTAAAGATTTTATTTATTTATTTGACAGAGACACAGTGAGAGAGGGAACACAAGCAGGGGGAGTGGGAGAGGGAGAAACAGGTTTCCCACTGAGCAGGGAGCTGGATGCAGGGCTCAATCCCAGAACCCTGGGATCATGATCTGAGCTGAAGGCAGGCGCTTAACGACTGAGTCACCCAAACCCCCCACTTTTGATAATTTTTAACATTATATTGGATTAGACCCCGTACTGTTTGGATTATCATTGTCCTGAGTCTTTAGAAATTAATAATTTGCTCATGTACATGTTTACATTGCTATCTCTAAATATATAGTTCACCATCTGTAGTCTCTTGGCTGCTGTGGAATCTGGAGATAAACAGAACTGCGCAAAGTACAGAGGTGTTTTTTGGTGTTGGTAGGAATGGCATGGTAACAGGAAAAGCTACTGAGAGAAGAGTAGATAGAAAAAGTGGGTAGCTGCATTAGAGAACAAATCTGGGGTCAGAAGAAGCTTCTAGACCTTGGTCTAGCTGTCTGGTACCAGGCTTCTATCCCACACTAACTGATAGTGTGTTGGGTATCTAATTCAGGTCTGATTTTGTTGTGTGAGAGGAAGCTCCTTCAACAGGAGAGAAGTGAGGGGAAGTGTAGATTATTTGTATCTGGGAACCAGTAAGGTTGACTGTGGCTAAAACCATGTTTTTTTTTTAATTAAAATTCTTCAGGATGAATGTCTAAATGTTAAAAGTATTCGTGTACTTATAGCTGTAGCATTATGGTTACTATAAATCCTGTTAGGACAAGTATTTTTGTTTAATTTACTGCTGAATCCCCATTGCCTAAAACACTGTTTGGAACATAGTAGGTATTCAGTAAGTATTTGTTGAATGAATATGTTAGATGGTGCTGGTGAGTGAGTGATGTTACAGTGAGTTTGTTTTTTCTAGGTACAGATCCTGATTTCACTGTCTGGATTAAAAGGTGTCAAGAGGCCCAGAATGGTAAGTATATAGGTTTCTCATGTCTTTCACTTTACAAAGAAATAAATTTTTGACATTTTTGGATTTAAACAAATGCGTTTTTAACTTTATAACTTTATAAATCATAAATTTAAATAGTGTATGTTCCCTTAGATAGGGATTTCCAAGGTTTTGTTATGTTGAACGGGAGATTTGGATGGATTTGTTTTGCAGTTGTGTTACCGGTAAGAAATTACTAAAAGTCTACAGTGACTCTAGGATGCAAAATTAAACCACTTTTTAAAATTTGAAATGTATGGAAAATTGGCTTATGTAATCAATCAGTATGTTTGTGCTATAGAAGTCATGTATGTGACTGCCTGTAAATGTATTGTTAAATGGAAATGTTTTCTTTTTATGTTTTTAATAGGATCACAATCTGAGGTGGTAAGTACAAGATTTTTATTCATGTTCTTACTTAATTATAATTTTGCCATATATTTGAGACAGGACTCCGAATGACCTTTTTTTACTTAGATCTTAAGCAATTCCATGTAAATACTTTTCCTCTAGCAACTGCAATAATACCGTTTTTGGTGAAATAGATATAGAGGTTTATAGTCATGAAAATTATTGGGCTTGTTTCATGTGTGATCAAGTTGATTTGGCATATTTTAGTATGGTCAGGGTGGTTATTTTTTGTCTTTTCTTTGCTGAAAAGTCATCACATGTAGGATAAACAGCTGCTGCCTAGAAAGCACTTTCAGAGTTTATTGTGGTGTATTAAGAACACAAAAGTTAAGTAAAATTTGGAAATGTTTATCTGTCTAATTCAGTTTCACATTTATTGTTTTGGATATGAAGATTTCCAAGTCTTTTTTTTAATTTTTATTTAAAAAAAAATTTTTTTTTTTTAAGATTTTATTTATTTGACAGAGAGAGACACAGCGAGAGAGGGAACACAAGCAGGGGGAGTGGGAGAGGGAGAAGCAGGCTTCCCGCAGAGCAGGGAGCCCGATGCGGGGCTCGATCCCAGGACCCTGAGATCATGACCTGAGCCAAAGGCAGACACTTAACGACTGAGCCACCCAGGCGCCCCCCAAGTCTTTTCAGTTACTAAAATTTATGGTGGAGTTGAAAGTTAATTTTTTTTTTCTAACCACTTAGGTTTATATATAACACACATAGTTACATTATGGCTAGTGGTTTTTAGCAGCGATAATCAGCAGTTTAGTCAGTAAATAAAATGACGAGTCAGGAGATGTGTGTGTAGTCTTAATTCTGTTGGCGGTTACTTAACCCACTTGCGTCTCTTCATGTCTGAAGGAAGATTTACATTTTCTGTCTTCCAGAATTACATTGTGACATTGAGAAAGTCTTTTATTCTCTGGGCTTTTTTCATGTGTAAACTGGGCCTAATAGAGCTAATCTCCTTCAGGTTGTGAGCATCAGGTCAGATATGTGTATATGTAGTGATTGGAGTTTGGAACATCACCAAAATTGAGCCCTGTCTGGTTATTCCTGTACCTCAAAGGCTTGTCCATATTCCTAAGGGTGATGGATGAGGGAAGTATTAAAAGTTGGCTTCTTTCGAGGCACCTGGGTGGCTAAGTTAAGTGTCCGACTCTCGATTTAGGCTCAGGTGATGATATCAGCGTCGTGAAATTCAGTCCCCTGTGGGGCTCTGCACGTAGCGTGCAGTCTGCTTGTCCCTCTCCCTCTACTCCTCCCCCTGCTCACTCTCGCTAGCTTTCTCAAAATAAATAAAAATCTTTAAATAAATAGAAGTTGGCTTTCTTCACCTGCTGGTATTTTTGTTTAGGTCTTAACAGTATCGTATTTGGGATTGGAACTTGTCCTGAAAACAACAAAATAGCATTTGGATTATACTTTGGTAACACAAACAGCTGTTTAGCCACAGTACATTTTGTCACTGCTGTGGTTCACACTAGTTTAATCTTTGTACCAAGGTGAACAGGAATAATATGTTCTAGTCATTATCTCTACTTGGTATCACCTAGATTCAGGTATTTCTAAATAGTTAACACTGGAGAGTAATTCTGAGTTAGACTCAAATCTGTGTAGCGGGGTTTTATTTTCTTCCTCTAAACCCCATTTCTTCCCTATCATTTAGGGACAACTTAGAGGTCACTTATGACCCATGGCAAGTTCTTTAGATTTACATAGTCTTAACTGGCACACATATAGTTTAGGGAAGTATTGATTGGTCAAGAATCAGTTTGTTTCTTGATGGGCAGTGTAGAATGTTTGTTGCTGAGAGACCATAAACAGAGTGTAAGCTGTTATCTGGAAGGCACCATGGAAATGTTCCTTCATATATTCCAGAGCAGTGTTTGATGCCACTGCTAAGCCTGAAGGTTATACTCTTTCTAAAAAAGTGCGTTTTTTTTTTTTTAGGTTTTTTAAAATATTTTTGTTTTTGGTTTAGAGAGTTAGCCTTGGAACTGGACATTTAAATGTAACCTTTTCCAATCATAGCTTTAGAAAGTTTTTTGGGTTTTATGGTTTTTATTTTTATTTTTTATTATTTTTTTTACTTCGATTTAATTAACATATAGTTTATTATTAGTTTCAGAGGTAGAATTTAGTGATTCATCAGTTGCATGTAACATCCAGTGCTCATTCCATCAAGTGCTCTCCTTAATGTCCATCACCCAGTTACCCCATCCCTCCACCCACCTCCCCTCCAGCAACCCTGTTTGTTTCCTGTAGTTAAGAGTCTCTATAGTTTGTCTCCCTCTCTGTTTTCATCTTATTTTTCCTTCCTTTCCCCTTACGCTTTTATTTTAGAAGAAAAATCTTTTTTGAAATTTTAACTCCTAAAATTATAAAAATGTTGAATATTCTAATATTTTGTGATGACTAGTATTATTTAACAATTATGAATTCAGGTATGCTTTGTCTTTGAGGGACATTTTCACATAGTTATTCCATATCAAAGTAACCATAGCACTGGGTAAATTAATAATACATGCATTTTAATATACAGTTTGTAAACTAATTTGTAAAAATCTTTCTCTTGCAACTTGCCAAAATCAGTGTGCATCCCAGAGGACTCATCAGTCAAAAATCAAGTAAGTGTTTCTTTTTCATAAGACAATGCATGATAAATACGCCTAAAGGGAAAAATCCTTTTGTTTAATAGGAAGCAAGTCCTTACCCTGTGATGTTCAGTGTTTCTTAGTTTTTTTCAGAAATTTGTTTAGCCTGGGAAAACTAATTCTAAGGCTGTTTACTGATTGATTTTAGTGTTAAATTCAAATCAGTTCTCTATTTTAAACATGCTTCATCTGGTTCCATATTATGTCACCTTTCCATGTATGACGAGAGCCTCTTCCAGTTGTTATTACACAGGTAAATAAATTAGTAGTAGGCTTGACAGAATTGTAACTACCTGCCTTTTATATTTTAGAGTAAATTTTTCATAGAGTGATTCTGCATGAGTTGAAAGGGACTGTTGCTCAGGGCAACAGTTACAGTAATGAATTAAGCGTCTAGCAAGTATTTGAATTTATTTTTAATTGTTCATCAGCCATGTGTACAACTTGTATTCTTAGGACTGTAACAGAAAGAAACACAAGGCATTGATCGGGAGCTTTGCATCCTCACTGTATTTCAGAGGGAAACTTTGAGACTCTTAGTTCATTTCTTTAATCAAGGTGCATTTTAATTACCTAAAGTGGTTTGGAAATGTTAAAACAAAACAATCTATTCATGCTTCTTCTGGGGAGATTTAGGATGACTCTCCCAAGTACCAAGTAGACGAGGAACTTTGACTAGCTTGGTGGCAGCAGCAGGAGTAGAATACAAACATCAAATAATAATTAAGATGTTTGGAGCATAAAATAATCCAACATTGATTTAATACTGGTACTGTGTACCAGGCACTGTGCTTAGTTCTAGGAATATAATAGTGGCAGGATAGATAAACTGCTCTGCGTCATGGAGTTTATAATCTAATAGAGTCTAATTTGAAAGTGAGGATCCCTACATTTCTAGAGCCTTCTGTGGGAAAGATACACATAATTAGAATCTCTAGGCACATTAGTTTTCCCATGTACCTTGAGAGTGAAGGAAGATACTGTATTTAAGTTGTGCCTGGCAGGATGAGTTAAATTTTAAGTTATTTTAATTTTAGCTCATTTGCTGCTTCTCCCTGTGTTCGGGGCTCTTTGCTCCAACTTCAGTTAAGAGATTTTGGAGTGTGGAGTCCAGCCGACATGGGTCTAGCGTAACACCTGCCACTGACTGGCTGATTGCTTCGCCCATCTGGGCTTATTTTTCATCTGTAAAAGAGGGATAGAAGTGCTTTTTCTTAGTATTAGGTTGAAATGAAAATGTAAAGCTATTAATGGTATATAATAATGGTTAGCTGTTAAGAGTAAATTTCATCTTTAACATTAGCTTAAGCACAACAATATTAGAGATATAAGTCAGAACCCAGAAAATCGTGTAAGTATTTAAGTCTACTGGAAAGGTTTGAGGCATCATACTCTACTGTTCTTTTCCATTAGTGCAGGTCAAAGAAAATTAGTTCTATAAAATTGGTTCTGTGAATCACCATCTGCTTTGCTTATTTGTTCCTCAAGGTGGAGCTCTTGTTGTTTATCAGATTGTAGCTTTTATCTTGACAAAACATAAAGAAGCAACAACTTTAAGAAAATTAGATGTTCTGAGGTGGTTTTTTTTCTTTTTCAATAGGTATGACTGGTATCAAACAGAATCTCAAGTAATCATTACACTTATGATCAAGAATGTTCAGAAGAATAATGTAAATGTGGAATTTTCAGAAAAAGAGGTTATTACAGTCTTTGAACTATTTTTTATTTTGAGATTAAATACTTTTATTTGCAAATATAGTATATTGCAGAATAATCTATAGCAGTTGATCAGATACATCATTTCTTCCTGAGATGTGGAAAATGCTGATGAAAATCTGAAGCATGGCTTTTCAGCTTGAATGATTTTAAATTTTGAGACAAAAGTATTCATACTGTAGGTTATAGCTAGATGTGCATTATTTTCTTTTTCTTTAGATTTGAAATTCAAAGCAGAACTTGGTTGACAAATATAAAAGACATTAGTAAGATATGTGATTTGGTTACATTTGTGTGGTATACTTTGTGAAAAAGGTCTGCTTATTTGTTGTGTGATTTCTATGTCTTAGAGTTTACTAACCACATTGAATTAGTGTGACTTGTAATAACTTGATTTCTTAGCATTTAGTAGAAAACTTCAATGATATTTAAGTTAGTGGTAGAAGTAGATGTTTTGCATATGACTCCTTGCTTTTGTTACATATTGTATTGTTTTGCTCTTATATCTTGAGTTTTCTAGAGATTTAAATGTTATATATGTGTTTGAAACATACTATTTTCTGCTTATTTAATTATGTACATGAGAATCCACGTAAAGGAAACCAAGTAGGAAAAAAAAGGATTATTTTGAATTTCTTAAGTCTGATATTCCATATAAAGTATTTAAAATAATCTGCAGCAGTATTGAAGTTCTGCAATTATATTCAGTTTAAGTATTTTACCTTTCATTATATAAATTTATAAAAATGTGCTGCTAATTTTGTATTCATTAGTTGTCTGCTTTGGTGAAACTTCCTTCTGGAGAGGATTACAATTTGCAACTGAGACTTCTTCATCCTATAATCCCAGAACAGAGCACATTTAAAGTACTTTCAACCAAGGTAAGACAATTTTAAAAGAGTTGTCAGTAATGGAGACATCTGGCTGGCTCAGTAAGAAGAGCATGTGACTCTTGATCTCCTCGGGGTCATGAGTTCAAACCCCACGTTGGGTGTAGAGATTATTTAAATGAGTAAAAGTTGTAGTAGTAGTATTTCCAAAATAAATACTGGTCAACTAATTGCCTGTGCGATTATAAGCTTATAGATCCTTTTAAGCACATATTTTCAAATTAAAAGGGACAGGTTAAATGGGCACCTGGGTGGCTCAGTCACTTGGGCATCTGCCTTCAGCTCAGGTCATGATCCTGGAGTTCCAGGATCGAGTCCTGCATTGGGCTTCCGACTCAGAGGGGTTTCTGCTTCTCCCTCTGACCTTCCTCTCTCTTGTGCTTTTCTCTCTCTCACTCTCTCAAGTAAGTAAATAAAATCTTAAAAAAAAAAAAAAAGACAGGTAAATAAGGACAATAAATTTTGAGTAACAATTTTCCCCTCCCCAGATTCTGGGACAATGGAATTTAAAAATCAATTTAACCTCAGTAGTGTTTGTATACTTAAGATTGGTATATTTCTTAAAGAGGTTTTCAAAAAAAGATGAAATTATCAGCCTCTCTTTAGGATTTGATACCAAAAGTCTCTTCTCTTAAACTTGTCTCTTTTGATGTATAAATATTTTCTTACCCTACCTTAACATAGTTAAAAATACAAACTACTGTGAAGATGAATCTGCTCTTTTTTTTTGTTTTTTAATTAAGCTGAATTTTAGAATACTTTATGAGGGAATACTGAGTGATTTAAACTGCAGTTCGAGTAATTATATAATTTTTAGATTTCTTTGTATTTTCAAAAAGAAGTAAAAAATGCGATGGAATTAAAATTCATAGAATGTTTTAAATAGCAATCAGAAGATGTAGGTAGTATAAGTAGGACAAGTACTGAACTGAAAAATAAAAAAATCTGACTCTGGTTCTTTGCTTGCCCTGTGAATTTAGACTAGTCACAAAATTATTACAGGACTATTGACCGTCCTTTAAAATGAGAGATACAGACTAAATGAGCTCTGAAATTTTTTCATCTATAAAATTGTATGAAGGTATATAATGAGGTATGACAGCAGATGATATACGTATACTTTTTCCATTACTACACCTTCTTTATACATGTCTTACAACATACTATGTTAGTAACTGTTGAGTTTAAGTTCTAAGGATATGTGAATTTTCCTATCCTAGGATAGAATCAGGGTTGGCCTTTAGTCTGGGAAAATATGGTAACTGGGCCTGCAGAAAGAAGAGGATACCTGCAGAGCATTTGAGCAGAAGTGCAAAGTTAAGAAGTGGTAGTTTTTTGTTTTTTTTGTTTTTTTTAAAGATTTTATTTATTTGACAGAGACACAGGGAACACAAGCAGGGGGAGTGAGAGAGGGAGAAGCAGGCGCCCCGTGGAGCAGGGAGCCCGATGTGGGGCTCCATCCCAGGACCCTGGGATCATGACCTAAGCTGAAGGCAGACGCTTAACAACTGAGCCACCCAGGTGCCCCAAAAAGTGATAGTTTTTTGCATCTAGTTAGAAGTGATTTGCCCACTTATCTATTTGAAGATTACAAAGTACAGAGCTGTTAAATTATGAGTGAGAGAAGAAACAGTTGTTTGGGTGATAGAAAGTGAGAAAAAGGGATGAAATCTTAGCAAGATTTTAGTCTTACACATAGTGTAGAATTTGTTCAGTAAAAGAAGTTGGGTAAATAACCACAAAACTCTAGCTAGATTTGGGTCAGAAAGTCATGAGTTTGGCATTTTTGTACATATTTTTATCAACAGGTTGTTAATGCATGTTCTTTTGAAGTAGTTTAATAGATGGTAAATGACTTAAAAACTTGTGTTACTGGGTCTCCTCATAAAATTTATGGAAGAATAGAATGTGTGGTAATAAATACATAAGTTTGTGTGGCTAGAATTGGGGATGTTAATGAAGCACCGTTATCTCTCATTCTTTAATTCTCCTTTGAAACTTGAGTGCTTGTTGATGCTAACCATTCTGCAACCCCACCCTGCTGTTTTCCCAGTTTGCTTTCTTGGTCCCTTCAGTCTTTAAATGCTACATAACTACTTCTCTATTTTGTATAGTAGTTCTGTATAGTAGTTTATAGTAGTTTCATTCCCCTTGCGTTTAGTCTGTGAGGATGAGAAGCAAGTCATATTTGTGTGTTTGTATATGCTCCAGGTAAGGATGCCCCAGTTAACTCCACAAACAATGAGTAATTTTTTAGTGTAAGTATGATCCATTTGCTAAATTTGCCTGTATCTCTGTGTATTGTACATAGTCTGCTGCTCAGTAATTGTTTAGTGAATGAATTTAAATTGGATTCTGATATTAACCCTTTGAAGTTGACAGAGTATTTTTATTCGTTTTATAGATGAAAAGAAACAGGTTCATGGACTTTAAATGCTTTCCCCGAGTTTACATAGTTACTAAATTGTTCATCCTGGCCCAAGAGTAATACTTTTATTTCTGGAAAGCTAGTGCTTCTTCGCTTAGGTTTTTCTAAGTTCTGTATTAAAGAATTAAAATTCTTAAGATGTCTAATGGAAGATGATTATTTTTCTTGTCTTTACCCAAAATAATATATATTAGTTTTGTTAGACTACCAACTTCTAAGCTGTATTTTATGGGAAACAAATTGAAATAATTGCACTTAATTTTATCTTAAGGGAAATGAAAGTTTTGAATCTTTTTTTCATACAGCAGAGGGAGACTTAAAATACTGAAAATAAAATTTTTCTGTGGGTTACTGAGGCTTATTTAATGATACTAAGAGAAAAATAAGTCATTTGACTTTTATATGTATTCAGGTGTCTTGAATCCTTTATGTGAGTTGAGAAAAGAATTGTTCTGTTTAGAAGAATCTGCTTAAAATTAGAGATGCCATAAAATCTGTGCTTTAAAACGGTTGTTTCTTTGCTTTGAGAATCCAGTTTCTTTTCCACCTTCAAGGTTGAATAAATGTTGCATATTCATGTATAATCGTTGGTTAAGTGTTATTAATTCGAGTGAAATATAATTTGCAATGAAAATGAGAAGTAGGACCCTTAAATTAATGAAATAGCATTTCTTAACTAAATATTTTACAATGTCATATCTAGGTCTTTCCAAGTCAGAATTCGTATTTTTTTTCCAGTACCTCTGATAGTTTTTTCTACCCTTTATTGAATACCAGCTTTGATATCTGCCTATTAATTCATTTTCTTTATTAAGAAACTGTAGTGTTTCTTTTGTTCCATCTTGTTAATTTCATGACACTATTCTCTGCTCACAATCACAAGATTATAACTTCAGTGACAGCTATGCTGTGAAATACTCATTTTAAAGATTAATATTCACTCCTTCTAAAAAACTAGAATTTTCAAAATCCTTTGGAGTAAATTTACCCTTGTAGAAATGTTCTTCTGGGCACCTGACTGACTTAGTTGGTGGAGTGTGTGACTCTTGATCTCGGGGTTGTGGGTTCGAGCCCCATGTTGGGTATAGAGATTACTTAAAAATAAAATCTTTAAAGGGGAAAAAAAAGTGTTCTTCTATTCCTGTTTTTTGGTTTTTTTTTTTTTTTAAAGATTTTATTTATTTATTTGACAGAGACACAGCGAGAGAGGGAACACAAGCAGGGGGACTGGTAGAGGGAGAAGCAGGCTTCCCGCTGAGCAGGGAGCCCGATGTGGGGCTTGATCCCAGGACCCTGGGATCATGACCTGAGCCAAAGGCAGATGCTTAACGACTGAGCCACCCAGGCACCCCACTTCTATTCCTGTTTTTAGTCAAAGCAGTTTTTTTGTATTATAGCTATATAAAATATGAAGGCTTTTAACTGGAATTGTGGGAAGTAAAATGTCTTTAGTTGGAGACAAATAATTGCTCCCTTCTCCCTTCTTAACTCAATAAAATTGAGAAGTTTTAGAGTGAATTCCTTTTCTTAATATTCATAGAAGAATCCTGATGATGATGTGATAGAGTTGGAGATGTTTGGGCAGGATATTTCTGCTTTTTTAAACACACAGATGTGGGGGTTTTTTGATTGTTTTAGGTCTTTTTTTTTTTTTTTTTTAAGATTTTATGTATTTATTTAGAGAGCACACACGCGAGCAGAGGAGCGGGTCTGGGGAGAGGGAGAGAGAATCCCAACCAGACCCCGCACAGTGCAGAGCGTGAGGCAGGGCTCAGTCCCATAACCCTGAGATCAGGACCTGAGCCAAAATCAAGAGTCCGACGCTTAACTGACTGAGCCACCCAGGCGCCACATGTTTTATGTCTTTGATACAGTGGTGGTGGTAATAGTTTTTGTTTTTTTTTTTAAATAAGTGATTAGTTGCTGTAATCCACAAATCGTTTTTTGAAGTGTATTCTTGCCCCCTTTTCTACTAATGCATATTCTTATTTTCAAAAGAAAAGGATTTTACTACAAGTACTGCCTATAGCTGTCTTTTTAAATTTAACCATACATTTTGGATAATTTTTTGATGCCCTTAAGTATTCTACAGCAAAGTATTGTACTGTGTACATTTGTTGTAGCTTAGTTAGCCAGTCCCTACTGTTTGACCTGTGCAGAATTATAGTAGGTAACTGTTTTGACTGCTGTGTATTATCCCATGTAATCCACACAAATACTGCATGGTGTAGGTATTTTTATCACCTACTTACAGGTATAAACTGAACCCAGAGATGTTAAATAATTTGCCCAGATTTTTTTAGCTAATTATGATGATGAAGATAATGATAATAGCATTCAGTTATTTGCCAGACACAGTGCTCTGTTCTTTTCCCACATGGTTTCATTTAACCCTGATAAGAACCCTAAATGACGTAGACCCTATTAATCACTTTTTACAGGAGAAACGGGCTCAGTGAAATTAGTTACTTGTTCATGGTCATATTTCCAACAAGTAGCACCTATTTATGACTCTTCTCTAAAATTATACAGTTGATAGTTTTTGTCCTGTTTTTAACCTCTGCTTATTTCTGAGGAAATAAGTAGAACTTCTAGCAGTAAAAGACACTTCCAGCAAGTTGTCTATCTTGGCTGTCTCATCTCTAAAATATGGATGGTAATCTCCTTTTACAGGGTTGTTCTATTAACTGAGCTGACATACACGAAGCACACAGGGTTTTAATAGTGCGCAATAAATGTTACTGCTATTAGTATTTTATCCTGATTATTCACATTTTTATTCAGGTTATAAAAGCAATAAATGCATATCATAGAAAATTTAGAAAAATATAAAGGAGCTGAGAAAGTAATCAGTCTCACTACTAATGACATTTTGACAAACTTCTAGGAAACTAGAATATTTTCCTATGTTTAGATCTTTCACTACAGGTGATATATACTGGAATTTTTTGTTTATGGGAATATTTCTTACTGATTTCTTCAGGAAGAATAGAGACTGTGATCTTAGGTACTATCACAGTGCCTTGCCCACAGTACTCAGTAAATACTTGAATTGTGCTATTAGAACTTCTGTGATTTTTCAGTTTCTCGTCATTAATTACTGTCTTCTGCATTTTAAAAAATGATTACAAAATGATTTGAGTGTAAAAATAAAGATGGTAGATGTGCAGTATGGCTTCAGGAAGACTGAGTTTACTCTATTTTTGGAGGAAGCAGTTAGGTACAGCCATTAAACGTGTAAAGAGCTGAGTAAGAGACTATTGGGAAAATTACATTCTAAAGGTCAGGAACAATTGTTTAATGACTACAGCCTTGAAACAGATGGTTGTCAAAACTTTGCCCGAAAAAGTTTAGCAGTAAACTGCCACAGCTCTCTAGTCTCTGAGAAAGATGCCTTCACGGTGAGTCTGTGACAGCAAGTGGGAGCTTTACCCCCCTCCTAAGAAGGTGGTGTCTGGATGCCATGACCCTTTTGGGTCATGGCTTCCCTTTAAATCTGAAGTTATTTCATTGGAAAATATTAAATTGTCTGTGTAAAGAATTGAGAAGTGGGTGATAGTATGCAAAATCATGAAAACTTAATCTGGAACAGCAGGGATTCTTACTTAGTAATCTGTGAATACTGCTTTGGGATATTACTGAAAACCTTCCCCGGGCGTATGAGAGGAACATTCAAACCAAGGTTTTAAGTTAACTTGTAAATTATTTTGACTTAAATGAAAATAGAATAGCTTATTAATAGTTGCAATAAAAATATCTGCAATTGGGCTGTTGGTTACTCTTGGAGGTACCTGCCAGGATCATTAAGACTTAAAACTTCATTTTTAAAAGCACGTATAAGCGTTGAAAGTGAAATAGGGGTAAAAAGGAATTCACAGAAAATTAGCTCCCCCCACTTTTATCTTTTTAAAAAGCTACTTTAAGTGTGTTTTATTATGTGCAGCTATTTTAATGAATGGATTAAATATAATTTCAGGTTCAGGTCAGCGTGTCTCACTTGATACATGTTGTTACTAAGAGCTTTGACTTTGGCCTTACAGAGGCCTCTTGATTCATACTGCACAATTACTCCAGTTACAGTGGCTTCAGTAGATGTGAGTGCTAGTGTATGCTGCTCTCTAGATGAAACAAGGAGCATTTTATAGACCGTGCTTAAGTGCAGGAACAGGAGGTGCGAATAGAGGGTGCCCTGAGGCAGAGGTTAGTTAAGGATAGTGTTGCCAGGTCTTCATTTCCAGATGAGTTGAAAATTAAAGGAAGAAGATGAAGTTTTAAATTTTAGGATGATAATATCCCTTTTCAGTAACTGTTGCTGTGTCATCGCCAGCTATTAGATTTTTGCCCCTTTTTGATAAATATTCCAGCAGTAACAACTTAAAATAACCAAATTATTATCACTTAATACTGTGTATGAGAAAATATAGGTAGTGTTTTACTTTATAAAAATTAGTCATTCATTTTAGAGAATTCTAGAGATTCTTAAAATTGTTTTCATGTAGAATTTAAACACATAAATTACATTAAAAATACTGTACTTTTGGTCTCTTTCCCAGTGACATTTGTTTCATGGTTTTTTCATTATGAAAACAGTTTTTTGTTAAATTTCTGTGCTAAAGAAAATACAAATACTCAGACTATACCCCTTCTATACCATCACTTCCTATCTGATTAAAATTATTGGCAGATTTCTTGGTTAGTGTTTTGTTAAGGTATTTTAAAATATAAATTTTAAGGATTCTGACACTTAATGCAGGTGGTAGAAAGATTACCAGTAATTGCTAGTTTAAATGATTTATCTGATTTAATGGCGTTGAAGAAACGGTGTGAATAGGCTTTTCTTTCTGTTACATTTGTCTTTTGATTTTTTTTTTCCTATTTACAAAAGTAAATCCTTTTCTTAGAAAAAATTAGAACATAAAATTCTATTTTGAGGGGTGTGTGGGTGGCTTAGTTGGTTAAGCATCCGACTCTTGCTTTTGGCTCTGGTCATGATCTAGGGTCATGAGATGGAGCCCTGCATTGGACTCTGCGCTGGGTGTGGAGCCTGCACTTAGAATTTTCTCTCTACCTCTCCCTCTGCCCCTCCCCGCGCTCGCACTTCCTCTCTCTCTCAAATATATTTATAAGACTGATAAGATCTTTTTATAAAAATCTATTTTGATTCTTAAACTGTTTGCATAATAATTTATTAGTGTATAAATGCTGATTTTGCTAGGCTTAAATTGGGAGTGAGCATTATTTGAACAAGGAAAACAAAAGGTGTATGTAAGTGCTCCGTGAGTGTATGTTACAGTTAAGGGTGGACTCTAGGGGACCAGCCTTGATTAGATAATTAAAGATGCTTTTAATATTTCATTTTAATAAGTGAAGCTAGTTTCAGCTTTTCATAGTTTGCCTTACACCTCTTTCATCTGTATTTTTTACTGTTCTAACATAAATCCTGGACTTGAGACAAATTGGTCTTGTCTGTACTCCCTGATGCACTGTGTCCTTTGAAACCTCAGGGCTCCAGTTTCAGGCTGTTGCTTTTGCCTCTGGAGACCTCCCCCTTCCACCATTGCAATTGCTCCTGCCCCTCAAAGCTCTTCAAGATGCACTGAAACTTTTTCTTTTCACACCCATTTGTAATCTCTGCTAAACTTTTAGAACATTTATTTGCCTCTTGATCAACTTTCTTTTAGTATCTCATCTACTTTCAGATGGCCAAGAACATGTTTTTAATATTTTAAAAGTCCACCACATCCCTGAAGATTATAACTTGCTCATATTGGGTGTTTAATAATTATTGACTGAATTATTATAAAAATTTTAGCATTAGTTGTATTATTTTTATACAATGATATGAATTTGTCTCAGCTCTCAAATGGGTTAATGTACAAGCAAATGTGGTAATTCCTTTATTTTTTTAAAATATTGATTTATTGGGGCACACGTCGGTTGGGCGTCTGCCTTTGGCTTGGGTCATGATCCCAGGGTTCTGGGATTGAGCCCCATGTGCTTCTCTCCCCCTCCCCCCCCCCGTGTGCTCTTTCTCACTCTCTCTCAAATAAATGAATTCTTAAAAAAAAAAAAAAAAAGGTTGATTTATTTATTTTAGAGAGCGTGAGCAGGGGGAGAAGCAGAGGGAGAGAGAGAAAGAGAGAAGGAAAGGGAAGCGGACTCCTTGCTGAGCATAGAGCCCGGCAAGGAGCTTGATTTCAACAACCAGAGCTGAAATCAACAGTCAGATGCCTAACCGACTGAGCCACCCAGGCACCCCTATAGTAATTCCTTTAGAACAGGGTTTCTCAATGGGGGGCGCTGTTGACATTTTGGGTTGGATAATTCTTTGTTGTGGAGGGGTTGCCCTTTATGTTGTAGGATGTTTAGGAGCATCCCTAATCCCCACCCCAGTTGTGAAGACCAACAATAACCATAAACGTTGCCAAATCACCCCTGGTTGAGAACAGTGCATTGGAAGAAAAAAACATGAATTTCAAGACTCTTAATTATAGCTTATAGTATGTATGTATGTTGTTTTTGAAGGGTGGCTTTTAAATAGAAACAAAATGTTTCAAAGTTCTTCAAATTTAACCTTGTATAATTTAAGGAAATTTTCTTGAGGGCACTTAATTCTTATAAAATTTTATGACTTAAGGAAATTGCATTTGTTTTTTACTGTTTTGTATATTTTACATGGAATAATAAATTTTATTTGGTGTTTCCTCCAGATTGAAATTAAAATGAAAAAGACAGAGGCTGTGAGATGGGAAAAGCTAGAGGGGCAAGGAGATGTGCCTAAACCAAAACAGTTCATAGCAGGTTTGTTTTCTGGCCTTGATGAACTTTAAATTCATATTGTGTTACATAGTTGAAGTTAAATAGTAATGAGCATTCTTCCTACTTTCATTATTTATGTTCCCAAGAAAAGATATATTGAGTGCAATAAGATTGCTCTGTAATGAATACAAAGTAGCCTTTCATGTGAAGTTTCTACCTTTTTCAATTCTTCAACTCAGAAAACAAGTGAATGCTCGAATAAACCCTGAGGGCGCGTTGGGTTTATATTGTTTACCCAGTCACTGTATGACATTAGTTGAGGGTTGTTTTTGTGTGTTGCCCTTTCCTATTGCTTCTTTTTGGGTTGTAAGTGGATTAGAGGTTTATTCTGCTGAAATAATATCCTCCTCTTCCCTCTCCCTTTCATTTATTCCTTTCTGTTTCTTCTGATATTGTCAACTCTAATTTCCTGGACTTTCAGGGCTTCACAGAGTGAAATATCTAACCCATTTCACTCTATTGCTCCTAAAGAAGTGCTCACAAACAGGTCATGAAAACCTAAGAAAAGCCTAGGAGAAGAGTGGAAAACTAGGGTTGATTGTTTTTAATCCTGTAAGGGACAGACTACTGTATGTTGGGTTAATTTTAAGCCCATGCAACAGACAGGTGTTTTTCTAATGGAATGATTAACCTGCTAGATACTCTTAGAACTACAACCTAAGAGTATATTTTATAGTAATGGCCTCATTAATGAAAGGAGAGAAATTTCTTTTTGATTAATGTTCTGATTTGATGACTAAAATGAGTTAATACTGTGTTTCAGTTACTTTTAGATTTTTCACTGTTCTTTCTATAACATAAAACAGATTTCCTTGTGGCACCTTTTAGAAAACACTGAGTTAGCCAACAAATCATTTTATTTTATTTTTATTTTGAAATAATTTTAGATGCCCATAGAAGTTGCAGAAATGATGAGTTCTCATGTACTCTTCACCCAGCTTCCCTGCATAATAACATCACAACTAGTCTATTGTGTAATTAGCAAAACCAGGAAAATTGACACCAACAGATAATTTTTTAGGATTGAAATATTTGAAGTTGGTATTTCTGCTTCACATTTTATTTGAAAGACAGAGGAAAGATGTTATGTGCTTCTTTTGGGTCTGACTCCCAGAGACTTGGGGGCTGAGGTTTATATATAGCTCAAAAAGCATTTAAAAAAACAAAACAAAACACTTTAAATGTAGTATCTCACTCGATTCTAACAACAGCCCTCTATAGTAGGCAGGCCTATTTTACAGGTTTCGAAAGTAAGCAACTTGCTTAAGCTCACCCATCAGTTTTCATTGCCTAGGACTAAACCCTGGTCTTCACGGTCTGGGTCTGGTTCTTACATAAACCCTATATGTGATACTGGTTCTTGCTGCATCTTCTAACAATGGAAAAAAGTCTCTGCTGACATGAGTATCTTTGCAGTTATTTGATATTACAATGAATGAACAAGGAAGTTAGGTTACCTATCCATTCCTCAGTAGTTTATCCACCATCTACAGGTGTTAAAGTTTTTCTGAGATTAAATATAAAGATTTTTTAGTGTTATGGTTGCAAAGTTTTTCTAAACTCAATGCCTTGGATATTTCAGATGCTATTCCTTCTGTCCTGTTTTATATTTTTGTAAGGAATTAATATGCTTGTCAGATTCCTATGTCCTGCAAGCTGGAGACTGCAGATAAGGGCAAGTTGCTTGACCTGTCTGGGCCAGTTTTCTTATCTGTAAAATGGAGGTTAGAACCTGTGTTCCCATTCTTCTGGGGAGTCAGCATTAGGATTAATTAAACCCATGTTTTTTAGGCTTTTAATTTACTATGACATATTTTTTTGTTTGTTTTCTTTGGCTACTAGTGAAAATGCACATAGACACACAGGATTACTGATAGAAGAAGGGTAGATCAGAAAACTGTATGCTTACCCTAAGTAAAACTGTGAGGGGTGTTGTTTACTTTTGTTTTGCTGGGGAGATAGGCAGGGAGAAAGACTTACAGGTGAAGAGAAGAGATGGAACAACAACCTGAATGGTTAGTGGTTTCTCATTTCTGAACTATTTTGAGGAAAGGGATATAGAGAGGTAGTAGTGGAAGGAGGGACATGTAATGTGTCCTAATTTATTAATAGGGAAACTTTGAATCAGGTTTTTTTAAAGCTCTGTAGCTACACTGTCCAGTATAGTCACCACATGTATCTGCTGAGCATTTGAAAATGGCTAGTCTGGATTGAGTTGTGCTGGAGTATAAAATACCAGATTTTGAAGACCGTATGAAAGAAAGAACATAAAATGTTTTAATATTGATCCATGTTGAAATGATACCATTTTGAATATATTAGGTTAAATAAAATATATTATTAAAATGCATTTCACCTGATGATTCTTAGTAACACGGCTACTAGAAATTTTTGAATTATGTATGTGGCTCACATTTGTGGCCTGCGTTATATTTCCATCGGAGAGTGAACAGAACTGCTCTTATAACTTCTAGGTAGCTTACTTTTTAATTACTTGGGTGCCACCATCTTGATTCCCTTAGTCTTTAGGATAGCCTTGGCAGTGCCCTGAGCCCCTGGGCCAGTCAGTAGCCTCTCTGGTTGTAAGCAGCCTCCATTTACCCCAGTGTGTCCTACAGGTACTGTTATTTTCAATGTGTGCGTGAGTGGGCATTGAACTCTAAATGATCACATGGTGTATTTTTCAACATTCAAGAATTGCTTATTATCTCCTATTGAAGTAATCTAATAATCTAATGTGGGGAGAGGATGGAGTCTTAACTCACTGTCTAATGGCATGGATAATTATATTTTCAGTTTAGTTCTACTCTGAAAGAGAAGCACCTCAAAAAAGTCACATTTTTAACATTAAAATCTTGTTTGTAAGAGAAATTTCTTAATGAAGCATTATTTAAAAACACTATTTTTAGAATTGTTTATACTATCTCTGCAACTTTTCTGTAAATATAAAAGTTCTAGTATACTTCTCACTCAATCCCCTCATTATTAACACAAAGAATCTGTTTTTAATCTAATTTTGCATAATATATCAAAAATGTACACTTTATTAGATTTTGCTCAAAAGAAACTTCCAGATTTTACATTACGCTGATTCAGTTTTTAGAAGTGTAAATCTGATTGTTGATGTATATATCAGAAAGACATTTATTATAAACATGACATTTAGTGACCTGAACTATTTGCTAAGATGTTCTATATACCATGGTCACAAAGTTTACATATTCTTGACCTAATCATCACATGTTGATTAATCACTTCTATCTTTTTTACTCCATAGATGTAAAGAACTTATATCCATCATCATCTCATTATACAAGAAATTGGGATAAATTGGTTGGTGAGATCAAAGAAGAAGAAAAAAATGAGAAGTTGGAGGGAGATGCAGCTTTAAACAAATTATTTCAGCAGATCTATTCAGATGGTTCTGATGAAGTGAAACGTGCTATGAACAAATCATTTGTAAGAACATAAGCTTGAAAAACACATATTGTGGTAGTAAATTTCAGAAATTTTATAAGATTAAGGAGGCAGTTTGAAACCAAATTGTATGTATTGTAGTTGGGAGGCCTTTTTGAATAGGCTTCATCTGAACATTTCTTTCTCCTCTAAACTTAGAGTAATTATTGGGGAAGTTGGAAACTTGTGGGGGAGTTGAGACTCAAGTGGTTTATTCCAAATAAATATTCTTTAGTCATTGAGTTAGAACTTGGAAGGCTAAGAAATACTCTAATTATCACAATAGCTGAAGGAGCCTCCATTAGAACCATATATAGTGGCCTCAGTGTCAGAGATGAAGAATATAGACAGGAAACTGCCAGAACAGTGTTTGGCAAGTAGAAAGTGCATATTAATTACTCATTGGTTTGTTAATGATTTGTTGATTAAGAAAATAAGGCCCAAGACAACCTAAATATCACCCCGAATTAGGCCTCAAGTTCTGAGATTTTAATAACAAGTCATCTCTGTAGAACTAGGTTGATTATTTTGCATTAGTTGTGATCATTTGACTTTTATCAGTAGCTTTGGAAATGTCACTCTCTTCTTTTAAGGCATTTAGATTCAAATTAGTACTTAGTTAATAAATGTCTTTTGAGACTCAGGTATTCCACAGAAATTACTGTGTTGTAACTGCTCATGATTGAGCTTTTCACTGTTGATTTAAAAAAGTTTTTTTAAACTTTTTATGTTGAAATAATTATAGATTTATATACAGTTGTAAGAAATAATGCAGAGATCCCTTGTATCCTTTACACAGTTTCCCCTTAACGGAATCCTCTTGCAGAACTACAGTACAGTATCACAACCATGATAATGACAGTTCAGATAGAGAACATTTCCACTGCCAGAGGATTCCTTCACTGTTGTCATTTTATAGCCATACACACTTCCTCCCACCACTGCCTCTCCTTAACTCCTGCCACCACTAATCTGACAAGTCTTTGTGAGATACATAGTTTGCAAATATTTTCTCTCAGTCTGTAGTTTGTCTTTTTATTTTCTTAATTGTCTTTTGCAGAGCTAAAGTATTTAATTTTGATGAAGTTCAGTTTATCAGTTTTTCCTTTTATGGATTATTCGCTTTTAGTATCAAGTCTAGAACTTTTGCTTAGTCCTAGATCTGAAAATTTCTTTCAATAAAAGTTTTATAGTTTTACATATTACATTGAAGTCCATGATCCATTTTGAGTTAATTTTTATATAAAGTTGAGATGTTATTTTGGGGTTTTTTTTTTTTTTGTATGTTTTGGTTTTGGCCTGTACGTGTTCATTTGCTCCAGAACCAGTTGAAAAACTGTCTTTCTTCCATTGAATTGTTTTTGCATATCTCAAAAATTACTTGAGCGTATTTGTCTCAGTCTATTTCTGGGTTCTCTTGTTTCATTGATCTATATGTCTATTCCTCTGTAATATTACAGTCTTGATTATTTTAGCTATGTAAGTTTTGAATCCAGGAAGAGTCATTCCTTCTACTTGGTTAATCATTTTCAAAATTGTTTTAGATATTCCAGTTCCTTTGCTTTTCCACATAAACTTTAGAATATTTTGTTTATATGTATCAAAATATCCTGTTAGGAATTGCATTGACTGTATATCAGTTCGGAGAGATTGACATTTTTACTGTGTTGAATCTTCCAATCCATTTATTTAGATCTTTGATTCTTTCATCAGCATTGTGCAGTTTTCCACATGTAAATCCTAAACATGTTTTGCAAGATATACCTAAGTATCTTTTTTTTGAGTGATTGTAAATTATATTGTATATTTAACTTTCGTGTCCATATGCTAGTATTTAGAAATACAGTTGGTTTTTTTGTTTATCTTACATTCTGTGACCTTGCTAAACTCACTTATTCTAGGGAATTTTTTTGTAAATTACATGTGATTTTCTATGTAGACAGTCGTATCTTCAAAGAGGGACTTTTTAAATCTGGTATTTGTGACTTTTATCTCCTTTTTTTAGCTGTATTGCAGTGGCTAGAACTTCTGGCACTATGTTGAAAAGTGTGGTGAGAGTGGACATTTATGCCTTGTTCCCCATTTTAAGGGAAAACCATTCAGTCTTTCCCCATTAATTATAATGTTAGTGGTAGGCTTTTTGCAGATGCTCTGTCAGGTTAAAGTTCTCTATTTCTTTTGTGAGATTTTTTATCATGAATGGCTGTTGACTTTTTGGAAGGTAGCTATTAGGCTTACCACTATACCACCAACACTGCACAGCTAGCTGTTCACTTTTTGAATTTGAATGCTTTTTCTGCATTGATCAAAATGATTATGTGATTTGTCTTCTTTAACCTGTTACAACGGTGATTTTATATGATTAATATGATATTTCTACTAGAACCAACCTTGCATCCTTGGCATAAGCCTCACCTGGTCATCGTGTATAATTCTTTTTGTATTTTGCTCAATTTTACTTTCAGATACTTTGTTAAGGATTTTTGTGTCTATATTCATGAGGGATATTGGTTTGTAGTATTCTTTTTTTGTATGTCTTTTTCTGGTTTTGGTATCTGTGTAATACTAACTTCATAAAATGAATTGGGAAGTGCTCTATCTTCTTCTGTTTTGGGGAAGAGATTATGTAGAATTGGTGTTAGTTTTTCTTTAAACTAGTGAAACCATCTGGTCCTGGATATTTCTTTTTTGGCAAGATTTTAAATTACAAAATTATTCTAATAGTTTATAGGACTGTTCAGATTATCTATTTCATATTGAGTGACTTGTGGCAGTTTGTGTTTTTGAGCATAAATGCTATTTAGTTTGTCTAACCTGTCAGTGTTGGTAGTATTTTCTTACTGTTTTTGTTTTGATATTTACAAGGTCTGTAGTGATACTCCCATTTCGTTCCTATGGTGGTAATTTGTGTCTTCTTTCAGTCTTGAGGTTTGTCAATGTTACTGAATTTTTTTTTTTTCCCACAGAATCAGCCCTTTGTTGACTTAAGAAATTTCTTCAGTTTTTTATTAGAAATTCCATTCATTTCTGTTCTTTGTTATTTTCTCCCGCCTGCTTGCTTTGGGTTTATTTTGCTATCTTTGTAGGTTGTTCAGATGTTAATTAGATTGTTGATTTGACTTTCTGTTTTCTGTTGTGTATGTTTATGCTATAAATTTCCCTCTTAGCGGGGTTTTAGCTGTCTCTCACAAGTTCTAATGTTATATTTTCATTCAGTTTAATATGTATTTTGGTTTCAGTTGAGACTTCATCACATGGATTGTTTAGAAGTGTGTTGTTCAGTTTCCAAGCGTTTGGAGATTTTCCTGTTACCTTGTTATTATTGGTTTCTAATTTTATTCCATTGTGATATGAGACTATGTACCATGTGATGTACATTCTTTGTTTTATTGCCTAGCATTTGGTGTATCTGAAGTTTATGTTTCGCTTGAAAAGAAGGTGTGTTCTCTTGTTAGAAGGAGTGTTCTATAGATGTTGCTTGATATTGTTGAATTCTTCTGTATTGCTGATTTTGTCTTATTCTGTCAGTTTTTGCTTCACATATTTTGCAGCTCTTTTTGCTCCATATGCATTTAGGATTGCTGTATCTTCATGGTGGATTGGCCTTTTTATCATATATACGTGTCATTCTCTAGCTCTGGTAATTTTCTTTGCTCTGATACTAATGTAGCCAATTCTTCTGTCTTTTGATTAATTTTTGCATGATGTCTTGTTCCATTCTTTTATTTCCAACCTGTCTATATCATATTTAAATTGATTGAGTCCTACTGTTTTTTAAAGTGAGTTTCTTGGAGACAGCATATAGTTGGGTTATGTTTTTTCATCTCTTCTGCCAGTCTCTTGTCTTTTAATTGACGTATTCAGATCATTTACATTGAATATAATTACTGATATTTTAGGACTTTAATTCTACCATTTTATTTTTTTTGTTCTTTTGTTTTTCCTGCCTTCCTCTGAGAGTACTTTTAAATATTTTTTAGTTTAATTTTTATTTATTTATAATTTTTTTTAGTGTTTCTTCTTTGTATAGCATTTTTAGTGGTTGCTCTGTATACTAGCTATATTATACATAGCTTATCAGAGTTTACTTGTGTCATTTTTCTTGTCAGTTTGAGTGAAGTGTAGAAACCTTACCTCCTCCCTTTATGTCCCTTTACTCTCTCTCATTTATAATTTTCACAGGTATTTCCTCTACATACATTGTTAATTTTCATTCAACTGTCACATGTAATTTAGAAAGCTCAAGAGAAAAAGCAAATTCTGTTTTATTTGTTTAAACGTTCTGAGGTTCTGTTATTTGTTCTTATTTTAGAGAACTTTAGGCATTCTTTTTTTTTTAATAATAATAATAATTTTTTTTTATTTTTTTTTTTAATTTTTTTAAGTAGGCTGCATGCCCAGAGTGGAGCCCAGTGCGGGGCTTGAACTCAAGACCTGAGCTGAGATTGAGTCATATGCTTAACCGATTCAGGTGCCCCCTGGCATTCTTTTAGATCTGCCTGTGACAGATTCTTTGTCAGCAAGGATTTCTTTGGGTTTATTCTGATTGGGGTTTGTTGAATCTGTAGGTTTATGTGTCTTGCCAAATTTGGGAAATATTCAGCCATTATTGCATTGAGTACTTTTTCAGATCTACCTTCTTCTTCCTGAAACCTGAGGATATAAGATAAATATTTTGTTACAGTATCACACATCCCTGGGACTTCCTTCATTTTATCTCTCTTTTCTCTCTGTTGTTCAGATTAGGTGATTTATATTGTCCTGTTTTCAGGTGCACTGATGCTTTTCTCGGTCCCTTCTATTCTGTTCTTTAGCATTATCCACTTACCTTTGTATTTCAGTTGTAGTTCTTGATTCTGAAACATTTGATGGTTCTTTAGATTTTCTTTTCTTTGCTGTATTGTTCTATTTTTCATTTGGTTCAAGCAAATTCATGATTTCTAGTAAAGCATTTTTTTACTATGATTACTTTAAAATCTTTGTCAGATAATTTTAACATTTTTCTCATCTCAACATTAGTATCTATTGATTGTCTTTTTTTAAAAAAAAATAGAATCTGAAATTTTCCTTGTGCTTGGTGTTTTTTTACCAGCAGCAAGTGATTTTCAGTTGAAACTTGGATGTTTTCATGTTCTGCTGTGAGACTGGATCTTATTTAAATCCTCTATCTTAGGGACACCTGGGTGGCTCAGTCAGTTAAGCGTCTGCCTTTGGCTCAGGTCCCGGGGTCCTGGGATTGAGTCCCGCATCGGGCTCTCTGCTCCGCGGGGAGCCTGCTTCTCCCTCTCCCACTCCCCCTGCTTGTGTTCCCTCTCTTGCTGTGTCTCTCTCTGTCAAATAAATAAAATCTTAAATAAAATCAAATAAATCCTCCATCTTATTTGGCTCTCTCTGCCAGTCACTCTGTCAGAGGAAGGGAAAGCACTGCCTCATTATTGCTAGGTGGAGGTAGAAATCCAGGCACCCTAATCAGCCTCCTTAGACATCCCAGGGCATCTCTTCACTACTGATGGGAGTGGGGTAGATGTCTCTGTGGTTTTCACTGATACCACAGGTGGCAGAGGAGGTGGCTTCATGATAGCCCAGCATGGGTGGAAGTCTAGGCTCCTCACCCAGCCTTTACTGGCCTTGGGTGCGGATGGCACCACAGTTTTTTTCTGTGGTGTCTAGTGCAATGGAGCAATTATAGTCTAAAACTTTTCTGTCTTCCTAAGCTGTCTTTTTGTCTTTCTTCATCCTTTAGCTAGAGAAACCAGGTTTCCGTTTGAGCTTTTTTTGTGTGTGCCTCTTAGCGTTTCCAGCTTCTTCAGCAGCAGCTCTAGGACATGAGGCAAAAAAGAAAACCCAGGGGACTCACCACCATGTTATGTTGTTCTTGGCTCCCAAGGTCCCTAGCTGATCTGTCTTCTTTCCTTCATCTTTTAGAGTCTTCTTATGTTTGTTTACATATATATAATGTCCAAGGTTTTTAGTAGTACTAAGTGGGAAGAATAGGGTAAAATACATCTACTCTGTGTCCCCAGGAAGAGAAGTCAGTTTCAGTATTGACTTTTTTAAGAGTATGCTAGACAGAATAGCAGTGTGTGAAATTTCAAAGATAGATTATAGAATCTGCATCCATTTTCATACAGAGGCTTTGCTAATAGTAATTGAACCATATACACCCATAAATATGCAAGCCACCTGGAACATACCAAGTGCTTCTGGGAAAACAAGGAAAATAGACTCATCTATGATCTTCCAGTCTAATTGGGAAAAAAAGACCAACATGTACAAAATAATCAGAGGGAAATGCTAAATTGCACTGCAGTCCATAAGGAAAGGGGAAAGTAAATGTCATCAGTAAATATCAGATTATAAATTAAATCTGATTCCTTCATCTTCATAGGAGTAGTTTATTATATAGAATTTATCCCTTTTTTTCAAATTTTTTAAAGTCTTAAATTCCAGTTAGTTACTATACATGTAATATTAGTTTCAGGTGTACAAAATAGTGATTCAGCACTTCCATACATCACCCGGTACTCATCACAAGTACACTCCTTAATCCTTATCCCCTATTTAACCCATGCCCCCATCCACCTCCCCTGTGGTAACTGTCAGTTTGTTCTCTATAGTTAAGGATCCATTTCTTGGTTTGCCTCTGTCTCTCTCTCTCTTTGCTCCTTTGTTTTGTTTCTTAAATTCCACATACGAGTGAAATCACATGGTGTCTGTCTCTGACTGACATTTCAGTTAGCATAATACCCTCTAGCTCCATCCATGTGATTGCTAATGGCAGGATTTGTGTGTGTGTGTGTGTGTGTGTGTGTGTGTAATATTCCATTGTATATGTATACCACTTCTTTTTTTCTTTTTTTCTTCTCAGATGTGGGTTAGGATTAGGTTAGGGTTAGGGTTAGGGCCAGGGTTGAAGGGTAAATGCCTCGTATCCTGCAATTTGTAGAACTCTCCAGAGGGCTCAATGACATTAGGATTGGGGTTAGGGGTTTAGGATGTTAGTGGGTTTATATTAATGAGAGGAGATTTGTTACTTGAATGACAGTTTATACACAGTGTAGTTCAGTGAGGTAAGCACAAGGCTCATGCTATATGCTGCTAACATATGTTTACATATACTTATGTCTTAATGAAAGAAGGTGTTACTTAAAACATACGCTGTATAGTTTCATTCAGGTAAGAATAGGTCTATTCCCACATGCTTCTACTAGATATTACATTTACAAACATTCATATCAATATTTTATTTGAAGTCTATCATGTGCCCAACCGTTGTGGCTTAGATCTAGGATACAAGTGTTAGTAAAATATGTTCCTTGCCTTGTAGGGGCTCTCAGCTTTAGTTGGAACCAAGGGTACGAAGCGTATAAAAGAAAGCAGACCCTTAAAATTCTAACAGTGTAGTGTGATACATATTAATGGTAATTATGCTCATACAGAACACAAATTCTACAAAGGTAGAGTCCTGATTAGGGTCAAAGGAGGCCACAGAGAAATGGTGAAATGTTATGTTTAGAGGATAACTAAAGAATGGGAAAATAAACCGGTGGGGAAGAACATCCCATGCAAAGCAACCCATGTAAGGGAGCTTGACAGGGAGTGTGGGGCATGAGGTTATACTGAGGTTCCAGTGTAATAGTCAGGTTTGTAACTATATACATATGCCAGCAGCACAGCTGATCATGTAAAAATGTTTAGATTTGAATAATTCACACTGTTTTTTGCTGTGATCCAAGTCAGTTAATTTTTATTAACATAACAAATGTCCAGAGGTTTTTTTAGAATGTACTTATGAATGTGGTAGGGTTTTTGGTGGGTGGTATATTCTATAGATGGTAAATAGATAATCAGTTCTTTACTGAGATACTGATTTTATGTACTTGTGTGTATGCACATTGATTTGAAAAAAATGCCAGCATTCCCTTGTATATATTTATCACAGCATTACTAAGGGGATCTTAAAAGTTCTGTCCAACTAGTATAGAAAGAGTTTACCTTGTCTGGTTTTTACTATCCTTAACAAAAGAGATTATTATTTTCTTGGGGAGCCAATTTTATTTTCATCAGAAGGTAGATTTTCCACATTTACCTCAATGCTGATTAGCCAAGGGAGATGTGCTTTATATGACTGTATGAACATGATGCCTTCTACCTAACTTATTTGAAAAGCCTAAGATTAAATCAAAGTATTATCCTTTGCTTATATTGAGTCAAACATGGGCTATATTTAGAACATTATGCTTGGAACATTTTTAGAAAAATACTCTGCTTTGATTATATGGTCCAGGGATTAATCTATTTTTATTTCTTATTGCAGATGGAGTCTGGTGGTACAGTTTTGAGTACCAACTGGTCTGATGTAGGTAAAAGGAAAGTTGAAATCAATCCTCCTGATGATATGGAATGGAAAAAGTACTAAATAAATTAATTTGCTATCACTGTATTGCATATATTTACCTATGCCCATTGTGTATTAATATCGCATTCTTGAATTTTGAACTCCGAGTATCTTTTTGAAAGGTTATACCTCTTTACCTCTTTGTGCTTTAGAAATTATTTTCCTTCCAAGTGTTCTAAGAGTCTAATGAAGAACTAAGATCATATTTTAAAACTTTTGTCCTTAAGGATTTCAGACATGCTGAAATGGAATGAAGTATCATTTGCTACTAGATAGATTAGTTCTACCTAGTTATGGAAGTGGAAAAATCATCAGTGGGATATCTTGGGTTATTGCCTTATTTTTGATGGAGTATTCTGTTAATAATTTATTAGATTTGGCAGTTTTGGGCGAGCATGGATTTTTTTCACCTTCCGTGTTACGTTGTTTGCTTTTAAAAACTGCTTTTGGATGGAGTTGTAAATACAATTTTTCTATGAAGAAGTTTGGTTTATTTACCTTTTTCTTAAGTTTTGTAATGAGAACTTTGAGAAATTATAACAGGGAATTCTTATTTGGTTATTTTTATGGGAAATATTTGTAGTTACACTGAGATTTTGGTCCTTACCTTCCAAATTCCTGTATAAAACATAGACACCTGAGTTTAACATGCTGCAAATTTATCCATACTGAAGGCTAATCTGTGAAATTGGGCCAAAGAGTGATTTAGGAAAGCCCAACACTACTTCTTGCTGGGGTTCTTTTGTTGTTGATTTTTTTTTTTTTTTTTTTGGCCACATCAGGAGGCTTGAAATTACTGGTGGTTTGTTTTGTTTTGAGGTTTTGTTGTTTTTGTTTTTCTGTGTTTTTTTTCTTTATTAGAATATTTCTTTTCTCACATCCCAACGATTACTTTGGTTTCAGTGGTTTAGGCTAGCTGCTGAGAGGGTAATTTAATAGGTATATATTTAGTATGTACTCTGTTTCTAGAGTAAATAGATACCATGGGAATACAAAAAGTAAAGACACGATCATTAACTTCAAAGAGCTTATAATCTAGCAGAGAGAAACTTAACATTCATGAAAGAATCATGGAATGGCTGATTGCTGAACTCATTATAAATACAGTCTTGAGACAGAAAAATAGTGTTTTATGATTAAAATTCTTTGCGGTCTCAGCTGTTACAAAGTATAGGCCATTGATGACCTGTATGTCTAACTTTGCTTTTTGACCATAATTGTTGAATTGTTGAGGTTGATGTCTGTTAGGTCTCACAGTGTGGCAAGGCATTCCTATACCCTCATAGCTGAGGATAGGGTGAATCAGAGGTGAATCAGCCATTGGTTCAGCCTCCCAAAGAGTGAGAATTCAGTCCCTTCGATCTAGTCATTTGATTTGAAATGTAGCAGGGTTCATGAGGAAAATGGTGGTGGGGTGATATCTGACTTTACCCAAACCTCTTACAGCCTGTTAATGCACCTGGGAGTTTTCACTTGTCCTTTTGCCCACTTAAGACTACAGGCTACTTTTTTGGTTCTTCAGCACTGAAGGAAAAGGCAAAATTAATTTCTTGCTTGTGTGAATTTCTGAAATTTTCTCCTTAAGGAAATTAGATAGTAGTTTTAGTATTCTGTATGTCACAGTTTCTCAATACCATTAGTCCTAAGGGGAGGTAGGGAGGCCAGTGCTACAGATATGACAAGTTGGGCATACAGCACTAGCCCAGAGACAGGAATCCTAGCTTCAGCAAATCTCTGCCACTAATTAGCTCTATACTCTTCAGCAGGTTTAGCCTTTCTATGTGTTAGTTCCTTTATTTGTAAATAATCTTTAGGTCCTTAGAGTTAAAATTAAAAGTCCATGATTCTAAATAAGAAACATTTTTGTTGCTTAAGAGCAGCTTTTTTCTTTCTTAGGAATGACACTATTGTAATAGAAGTTGATTTAAAAAAAAATTCTAGTACTAGTTTTGCTTGTACTTTACCAAGGATACATTATATCTAAAGTATGCTTATCTGTTGGCTAGATTTGCTTAATGTTTGGGATTCAGGATTTTGCTGAGCCAAATGAAGTTCCTAATATACATGACTATAAATGGAGCTGGTCCAAGTACAACAAATTTATGGGTAAAGAGGGGAGTTATGAGAAGTAGGTTAGACTGCTGCCCTAAAATACCACTCTGAAGTACTGCTTCTCTTTCACCCTTTAGATAATGAGAATTTTTAGCCTGCAGAAAGTTAAAAAAACAAAAAACCAACAAACCCATCATTTCAATTAAGAGCCTCTTTATCCTTATGCTCTATATTCTCAGCTATTAATTGCTCTCTCTTTCTAGACTTCCATTTTCAGTTCTTAAATTTTGGTTTTCTTAGTGTTCTGGTTAACCTTTTGTTTCTTTAGAAGGTACATTTTTTTTCTCTTAGTATTTCTTATTTTCCTTTTTAAGGTTTAGTCTTGGAATACGTTTTTTTCTTAGCTTTTTCATCTGTTCTCCTGATTTTTGTAATCATCTGCACCTTGATGACTTCCCAGAATTCTCACACTATCATCAAAGAATTTTGAACAGGATAATCTGCTTCTTTGAGCTCTTCTATCAAGTAATCTCTTTAGATGGCTGTACAAGGTCAATTTTGATAATTTTCTGTCATGTGTCCTAACCCATTCAGAGTTGGTTGCCAGTTATAACAAAGTTCAGTCTTCAGCATTGGCAGTTACAGGCCACTTTAAAAAATAATTGGTTTTCTCTGTCTTTATATGGAATGGAGAGAAAGGAGGGTTTGCATTGATAACTACATTTTAAAATTATTTCATCTCGGGGCGCCTGGGTGGCTCAGTCGTTAAGCGTCTGCCTTCGGCTCAGGTCGTGATCCCAGGGCCCTGGGATCGAGCCCCGCATCGGGCTCCCTGCTCGGCGGGAAGCCTGCTTCTCCCTCTCCCACTCCGCCTGCTTATGTTCCCTCTCTCTCTGTGTCTCTCTCTCTCAAATAAATAAATAAAATCTTTAAAAAAAAAAAAAAATATTTCATCTCTTAGATTTGTGATAGTCACTAACTTCAGAACATTGAATGATTATTGTCTCCCTGAGGCTAACTATTTAGAACAAGGGAGAAAATTGAATTCTTATAAATATATTTATAAATTTATATCTATAAATTTTATAAATTTCAAATATTTAAAGTGGGGTATGTCAATACATTAATATAAATAGGTAGAGATTTTAATTTAGTTCAGAACTTAAATATTTGTTTGGCTATCCTTACCCATTTTACTTTCCTTTTCTCCTTCCCCAATTATCTACATATCAGAATAGGTCATTGATCTCTGAGATCTCTCACTGATTCAGAGCAGTATTGCCTATTAATTTACCATCTGATCTGCCTAATGAACTTTAATTGTATTAGGATCTTCCTTGTCCAAATTAGTGTGTATTTCTCTGACTTGTAGCTATTACTGACATTTCCAAAAATATTCAGAGAATTTCTGGGTGGGTGGTTGGTTATGAGAGCTACTTTACTTTTTAACCACCTCTGAAGAAGTTTACCTTTAGACATTCATACCTGTTGTTATATAGTCTCATAATAATATGGATTTCGGTTATCTGTGCCTCGGAGAAACCAAGGAGAGGAGATAATAAAAGCTTAAAAGGACAAAATAATGGTGTCTGTGCCAAAAAGAGTTAAGTAGTTCTAAATGAGAGATCATCAACATTGATCTGGTTTCCGTTGTCTCCAATTATGCATATTCTATTGTAGGTTCATTTTAAACCAAGATATTTGATTTTGGAAATAAACTTGTGGGTAAATTGGAAATACTGATTTACTCACAGTTGTTACTGTTTGGGACCATCCTTATGATTTGCTTCTGAAGTTAACCCTGAGCCTCTCTTCCTACCTCAGTAAACTTGCCCCCCAAATCAAGCTAAAATCCTATACCTTGCTAATCCATTAGGACAGTAACAGTGGTAGCAATTCTGTACTAGTACATTTTATGGGCCAGGTGTCACTAAGTGCCATATATACACTACCTCATATATAACAGCCTTGTGAAGTAGTGAGGCCAAAGTTAAGTTCTTTGCCCAAATTTACTCCACTGATAAGTGATGCAGCAGGGATTTGAACCCAGGCCTTTCAGACTCCAGTGCCATGTTGTAACTCCCTCTTGAGGCTTATGAGTTGGGTGTACAATGAGTGATTTTTATTAACTACCTATCTGACAATGAAGCCGAAAATGTATATGTTGAATTATTTAATTCTGCTTGTATGTGGGCTGGGAAGGTATTTTCTTTCTGTCTTTGTCTGTCTTTCTTTTCTTCTTTTCTTTTCTTTCTTTCTGAGAGAGAGCAAGTGTGGAATGGGAGTGGCAGAGGGAGAGAATCCCAAGCCAGCTCCATGCCCAGCACAGAGCCTCATGCGGGGCTCATTTCCACAACCCCAAGATCATGACCTGAGCCAAAATCAAGTGTTGGACGCTCAGCCAACTGAGCCACCCAGGTACCCCCGGAAAGGTATATTCGTAAATGTCAGAATATTATCAGTTTCCTAAGTAGGAAACTTACTAGGAATCCAAACCTCTTGCTTCTTAAAGAAGGTAGTATAAGCAAGTTATCTTGATTTGTGTTGCAGGTGCTGTGTTTTTTGTTTTTTTTTTTTTAATCAAAATTCTTTCATCTCTTAGATGAAACAAGATACCCTTAACAACTGTCGCAGGTATAAGAAGACTGGCACATCATGCTGATCAAATTCTTAGGATAATAATAATATCCACCTCGTGAGCTGTTAGGAGTTAAATGAGTTGTTTATTTTAATCCAGAAAAAACTAAATTTGTGTGTGAACTTAGAGTATGAAGTCGTATTTTGCCTCAGAAATATTAATATTTTTAATTACAGAATGCTAGGCACAGATCCCACTGATGTTAAAAAAATGATATATCTGTATTGTATTCTAAAATCCAAAATTCTGAATTGTAGAAACACATCTGACACCAAGGGTTTGGAAAGAATTAGGTACCTGTATATTTAAAGTACAAAGAGCAGTGCTTAATATTACAGATCAGGTCAGGTTTTTTTTTTAAGATTCTGTTTATTTATTTAGAGAGCATCTCAAGCAGACTCTGCACTGTGAATGGAACCTGATGGCAGGGCTCGATCTCACAACCTTGGATCATAACCTGAGCCGATATCAAGAGTTAGACACTTAACTAAGCAACCCAGGTGCACCCCTGTCAGATTATTTTATATGCATTTAGGCTGAGAGGCTTAAATCCTGTAGAAAGCCTTTTTGTTATAAGTTCAATCCTATCAGATTCAAGATTCTGTTTGAGGAAAGTATCAGCTAGTTAAAAATTTTATACTTTGGAAGCATTAGAGTTCATAGGAAAAGTCTTTAATTTGAATGAGTAATTTTAATTAAGCAGAACTTAAATATGTATATATTAGTGGTATTTTAAAAAGAATCATGAAGTGTACTGGTGGTAGAAGATACAAACTAGGTAGAATATTAAGGGACTTCTTTTTAGAAATTCTTTGGTTTTAATTCCATTTTAATTTAAATGTCAAACCAGTAAAACTGCTAGGATTTATAAAAACAAGGTACAAAATCATACCACTTGTAAACCATGAATTCTGTCCTGTTATTTCCATTGGTATAGAGAAGCTGGTGTTTTTATAAAAGAAACTGATGTTTTATAAGAGTCAATCCTATTTTCACACCAAAGAATGGGGAGTGTCAACCTTAAAAATAGCCAGTTATTTTACCAGCAAAATGAGTTTATTCAGGAATAGCAGAAGAAATGCAATTTGGAACATTCCAACTGTGGTAAACCATAGGCAAGTCCAGGAATGAAGAAGAGGGGTTTGCTTTTATAGACGAAGAAGTTGGAGGGGGAGTTTTTGAACAAACGTTTGGTGGGGGAGAGGAATTCGGGGTTGTGGCAACTTCTCATTGGCTGGCCAGGAATCAGGTTTTCTGCATTGAGTGATTTTGTCCCTCAGTGCCAGGAAGGACCTTTTTTGGTTATCATGTCCCATGGTGGAGAGAAAGTGCACAGGTGGGAAACCATTTAGGCCACATTTGAGTGAAAAGGAAAGGTAGGAGGGAGAACTCAGGCATTTCCAATCTAAAGTCTTTATCTTGTTAAGTGTTGTAAGCATGGGAGATCACTAAAACGTTCAGCTAGAATTACCCTATTGGGCATTTTTACAAAGGGTTGGTGGCATCGGGTACAAAGCTTAATAAGAATTATACAAAGCAGAATTGAAAGTAATAATGACAAGTCCAGTTTGTTCAGTGCTTGTAAACCAGGAGCCCAAACATGAAGGTAACCAAACCAGATGAAGAGATCAAAGGATTGTTAAATGAAATTTGTTGTAGCAATGTGTTAACTCCCTAATTTTATGCAGTTGGATTTCTACCTCCCCAGAGGAATTTATCCATGTGCAACATATGGTATTGGCAGTCACATAAACACCTCCTCATTCAGCAAGTACACAGTCAAGGGCTGTACGATTAGCCAAAACTACTCTAGCCATCAAGTCAAGTGATTGTTGGTGGTCTGCTCTTGGCTTGGCAGCACAATTGGGTAGCTCTCATGTTGGAGAGATTTTGGATAATGCAATCCTTGGCACTTCTTCTGACCTTAAGGGAGGCTCTCTCTACGTAGGCAAACTGGGAGTCCTATTTGCTTCCTGGAAGTTCCAATTTAAGATGACCATGGAGGCTTAATGGGGTAGACTAGTAGTAGGCTTCTCATTTGTTACGAAGAGAAAATAGGACAGTAAGTACAGTAAGAGCACATTGTCCTTTCATTGTCCAGCTGTCAAGATAAGTTGCCCAAGCATAGGGGCAATTCACCAGAACCTCCACATGTAAAGGAGTAGCTGGGATGTGTATATATGACTTCCTCTTAAGTATTATCATTTATGGACCCATTGGTCAATATAGAGGTGTTTGCATCATTCAGCCAAGAGGCAAATGCCATATTACATATTGAAAGACCACCGAGATAACATGGGTTTGACAGCAAACCTGCAAATGATTTGACTACATTGACTATTTATATCTTTCATACATGTATTTGATGGATCACATTCTCCGATCCCAGGGTTGGGTTAAATTGAGGCAAGGAATGGTGGTATGTGGATTTAGTATTCCAACTTTATATAAAAGGGACCTGTGGGACAATTCAGGCCTATAGTGGCGCCTGGGATTCCAACAAACTTACTTACAGGGTAAACTAAGGGGTCACTGCTGTCTTGGATGGATAGTGGTTTCGGATGACAAATCTAGTAATTGGAGCAGCTTACCCCTTTTTCAAGGTACTGGGAAATGTTGAGAAAGGCATTACCCTTCCATGAAAGGGAGAAGAAAACGTGAGAACAAGCAAGGGAAAGAAGGTATACAGGCCTGGTCCAGTCATCTCAGGAAAGCTGTTTTCTGCTTCGACTCCTGGAAGTCTTGGCTTTCAGGTCACCAGTTGGTGCATAGGTCCAGTTGGGGTTTGGTGCTTTCTTTAGATGGGATACATGGATCCAGAAGTCTGTTTCTGGCGTTTGGTGGCTAAGAATTGGGCCTTTCCAGCAAGATTGAAGGGAGTCTTTGTAGAGATGTCATTTACAATAGATTAAATACCTGAGTTACAAGGAGTGATGCTTGAGGTCTTTGTCTTCCCAGAGTGTGCTGTGGGAAGATTGTTCTACTAGAGCTGGTTATTTCCATCAGAAGTAATTAGACCTTGATAGTATTAAAGCACGTTTCCTTTTCATTGCGGTGAATCAGAGAAGCAGGAGCTATGTGCATTGGGTGCCCTGAGGTTTCCAGATTGCAAATGAGCTGTGTTCCTGAAATTTAAAAGGACTAATGGCAATGCTTTTGGCCTGAGTATTTAAAAGGGTCTCTATAAATCTTGCCAGTGGAGCCTTAATGATGCCATTAGTGCATTTGATTAGCTGAGGATTGAGGGTGATAAGCACAATGAAAGTGTAGTAGAATGGCTTAATGAGCACAGGCCTTTAAAGCCCTTGACCAGAGAATTGAGTTCCCTTGCCGCTATAAAGTTCCAGGGGAGTTCCCCAGGTAGGAACAAATTTTTTTTTTTTTAAAGATTTATTTATTTATTTGAGAAAGCACGTACGTGCACATGAGCGGGACTAAGGGCAGAGAGAGAGAATCTCAAGCAGACTCCCCACTGAGTGCGGAGCCCAACTCAGGGCTCAGTCTCAGGACCCTGAGTCATGACCTGAGCCAAAATCAAGAGTCAGATGCTCAACCTACTGAGCCACCCAGGCACCCCCAAGACAATCCTTTCTAATAGTATTTTAGCCATGGAAAAGGCAGTAGCTTGCCTAACAAGGAAAAGGTTCAGTACAGTGAGAAAACATACAAACTATGACTAAAACATATTTATAAGACTGGAGCTAGGGAGAGATTGACTGAAATTCATTTGCCAAACTTTGAATTGTCCATTGGGCAATTTAAAATGTCCAGGAGCGAGGCACCTGGGTGGCTTAGTCAGTTAAACGTAAACGTCTGACTCTTGATTTTGGCTCAGGTCATGATCCTCAGGATTCTGAGGTTGAGCCGCGCATCACGCTGTGCACTGGGCATTGGAGCTTGCTTAAGATTCTCTCTCCCCCTCCACCCCCCACTTACACGACAGCTAAATAAAGTGTCCAGGATCAGTACAGATAATATTCCTTGGGTTGTATTTGGAGCAGGTGGAGCAAGCAAAGTAGGCACTTTTTATGTCTTAATTGATAATTCCCCACTAGTATTGGTTCATAATGGCTATCATTTCGTCAGAAGACCAATAATTCAAAGCATATACGGTATGAAAAATTTTTTAAAGATTTTATTTTTATTTATTTAGAGCACACGAGCATGGCAAGGGGCAGAGGGAGAGAGTCTCAATCAGAGTGCAGAACCCAGTGCAGGGCTCGATCCCACAACCCTGAGATCATGATTTGAGCTGAAATCACGAGTCAGGTGCTTACCTGACTGAGCCACCCAGGCATCCCCGGTATGAGAATTTTAAGACCTGGTATGACTAGGTTTCTACTATTTGGCCAAACCAGAGTTGTTTCACTTAAAGAACCAACAGTTACTAGACTTCTGATTTTATTTTTCCTTTTCTGAGGCCAATTTTTGAGCATTGCTAGTCAATTTTTCTACATTATCATTTGGGAGAAGCATTTACAGAGGTTTCCCGGTGCATATAAAATTTGTTTATGCTATACTGTAGGCTGTTAAGTGTGTAATTGCAGTATGTCTGAAACAACATGTATCTTAATTAAAAAGTGCTTTATTGCTGGGGCGCCTGGGTGGCTCAGTCAGTTAGGTGTCTGCCTTTGGCTCAGGTCATGATCCCAGAGTCCTGGGATCGAGTCCCGCATCGGGCTCCCTGCTCCAAGGGGAGCCTGCTTCTCCCTCTCCCTCTGCTGCTCCCCCTGCTTGTGCTGTCTCTGGAAAAAAAAAAAAGTACTTTATTGCTAACCATCTAACCATCTTCTGAGCTTTCAACAAATCAGTCCTTCTGCTGGTGAAGGTTTTGCCTTGATTCTGATGGCTGCTGACTGATGGGGGTGGTGGTTGAAGATTGTGGCTGTGGCATTTTCTTGAGACAACAATGAAGTTTGTAAATTGACTTTCATAAATGATTTCTCTGTAACGTGTGATGCTGTTAGATAGCATATTACACACAGAACTTCTTTCCGAATTGGGAGTCAGTCCTTCCAAACCCTGATGCTGTTTTATCAACTAAATTTATGTGATATTGTGAGTCCTTTGTTGTCATTTCAACAATCTGCCCAGCATCTTCACTAGGAGTAGATTTCATCTCAAGAAGCCACTTTTTTTGCTCATCCATAAGAAGTATTTCTTCATCTGTTAAAGTTTTATGATGAGATTGCAGCAGTTGTCACATTTTCTGGCTCCACTTCTAATTCTAGCTGTCTTGTTATTACCACCAAATCTGCAGTTATTTTCTACACTGAAGTTTTGAACCACTCAAAGTCATCAATGAGAGTTGGAATCAGCTTCTCTGAAGCTCCTGTTAATGGTGATATTTCGACCTCTCCCCATGAATCACAGATGTTCTTAATGGCATCTAAAATGGTGAATCCTTTCCAGAAGGTTTTCAGCTTCCTTTGCCCAGATCCATCAAAGGAACCACTATCTTTGGCAGTTGTAGCCTTATGAAATATATTTCTTAAATAATAAGACTTGAAGTTAAAATTATACCTTGATCTATGAGATGCAGAATGTATGTTGTATAAGCTCTTTATGTATTTGGGTATTAACCCCTTATCAGATATATCGTTTGCGGATATCTTCTCCCATTCAGTAGGTTGCCTTTTCGTTTTCATGATGGTTCCCTTCACCGTGCAAAAGCTTTTTATTTTGATGTAACCCCAGTAGTTTATTTTTGCTTTTGTTTCCCTTGCCTGAGGAGACATCTAGAAAAATGTTGCTAAGGCTAATGTCAAAGAAAGCACTGCCTATGTTTCTTCTAGGAGTTTTATGGTTTCAGGTATCACATTTAGGTCTTTAATCCATTTTGAGTTTATTTTTGTGTATGCTATAAGAAAGTAGTGGTCCAGTTTCATTCTTTTGCTTTTAGCTGTTCAGGTTTCCTAGTACCATTTATTGAAGAGACTGTCTTTTCCCTGTTGTTTGTTCTTGCCTCCTGTATCATAGATTAATTGATCATAGAAGCATCAGTTAGTTTCTGATCTCTCTGTTCTTTTTCATTGATCTGTGTGTCTGTTTTTGTGCCAGTACCATACTGTTTTTACTACTGCAGTTTCATAGTATATCTTGAAATCTGAGATTGTGGTATCTTGAACTTTGTTCTTCTTTTTCAGTGTTGCTTTGGCTACTCAGGGTCTTTTATGGTTGCATACAAATTGTAGTATTGTTTATTTTAGTTCTGTGGAAAATGCTGTTGTTATTTTGACAGGGATCACATTAAATCTGTAGATTGCTGTGGGTAGTATGGACATTTTAGCAATATTCTTCCAATCCATGAGCATGGTATGTCTTTTCATTTGTTTTGTCTTCAATTTTTTCATCCGTGTTTCATAGTTCAGAGTACAGGTCTTTCATCTCTTTGGTTAAGTTTATTCCTAGGTATTTTACTCTTTTTGGTGCAATTGTAAATGTACTTGCTTCCTTAATTTCTCTTTCTGGTACTTGATTATTAGTGTATAGAAATGCAGTCAATTTCTGGGTATTGATTTTGTTTTTTGCAACCTTACCGAATTTATTATTCTCATAGTTTCTTGATGGGAGTCTTGAGAGTTTTCTATGTATGTCATCTACATATAGTGTCAATTTAACTTCTTCCTTACCAATTTGGATGCTTTTTATTTCATTTTCTTGTCTGATTGTTGTGGCTGGGACTTCCAGTACCATGTTGAATAAAAATGTCAAGAGTGGACATCATTATCTTGTTCCTGATCTTGGAGGAAAAGCTCTCAGTTTTTCACCATTGAATATGATACTAGCTGTGGGTTTTCCATATATGGCCTTTATTATGTTGAAGTATGTTCTCTTTAAACCCATTTTGTTGAGAATTTTTATCATGAACAGATGTTGAACTTTGACAGATGTTTTTTCTGCATCTGTTGAAATGACCATGTGATTTTTATTTTCATTTTGTTAATGTGGTGTATCCCGTTGGTTGATTTGTGAATATTGAATCATCTGCATCCCTAGAATAAATCTTCCTTGATCATGGTGCGTGATCCTTTTAATGTTTTGTTGAATGCAGTTTGCTAATAATGGTTGAGGATTTTTGCATCTGTTATTGGCCTGTAGTTTTTTTGTAGTGTCTTTGGTTGTAGTATTGGGGTAATGTTAGCCTCATAGGATAAATATGGAAGTTTTCCTTTTCTGTTTTTTTGGAATAGCTTGAGGGAAGTAGGTATTAACAAATATTTGGTAGAATCCACCTGTGAATCTCTCTGGTCCTAGACTTTTACTTGTTGGGAGTTTTTGGTTATCAGTTCAGTTTTGTTACTAGTAATTAGTCTGTTCAGTTTTTCTGTTCCTTCTTGATTCAGTTTTGGGAGATTTTATGTTTCTAGGAACTTACCCATTTTTTCTAGGTTGTCCAGTTTGTTGGCATATAATTTTTCATAGTATTTTATAGTTCTTTGTATTCCTGTGGTGGTGTTACCTTTCCTGTTTCATTTTTTATTCTATTTATTTGGGTCCTGTCTTTTTCTTGACGAGTCTAGCTAAAGGCATATCAATTTTGTTTATCTTCCAAAGAACCAGCTCTTGGTTTTACTCATCTTTTCTATTTTTATCTCTATTTCATTTGCTTCTGTTCTGATCTTTATTATTTATCTCCTACTAACTTTGAGCTTTGTTTATTCTTTTTCTAGTTCCTTTAGGGGTAAGGTTAGATTGTTCAAGATTTTTCTTGTTTCTTGTGGGAGGCCTGTATTGCCATAACTTTTCCTTTAGAACTGCTTTCCCTGTGTCCTAGAGATTTTGGACTTGTGTTATTTTCATTTTTTTTTTTTTTTTTTTTAAGATTTTATTTATTTGAAATAGAAAGCAGGAACAGGAGGAGAGGCAGAGGGAGAGGGAGAAGCAGACTGCCCGCGGAGCAGGGAGCCCGATGCCGGGCTTGATCCCAGGACCCTGGGATCATGACCTGAGCTGAAGGCAGACGCTTAAATGACTGAGCCACCCAGGTGCCCCTATCTCTCTTTTTAAAAAGATTTATTTATTTACTTTAGAGAGAGGAGGAGGTGGGGAGGGCAGAGGTAGAGGGAGAGAGAAACCCAGGCGGACTCTGTGCTGAGTGCAGAGCTCTACATGGTGCTTGATCTCCTGACCCTGAGATCGACCTGAGCGGAAACCACGAGTCGGATGCTTTAACCCAGGTGCCCCATTTTCATTTATCTTCAATTATTTTTTTGTTTCATCTTTGATTTCTTGGTTGACCCCTTCATCGTTTAGTAGCATGCTGTTTAGTGTATGCTGTGTACATTTGATAAGTTTCAACTTTTTATAATAGATTTGTGTGTATTTTATGATAGTAAATGATAAAATAGGCTAGTAATCATATATATTTTTTGCATTCATGACATATACCTTGTTTTTAATTTTTTCAGTATCTCTAGACTATGCAATTTGTTCATTTTTTCAGATTATTGCATATCCCCCCAAAATTTTCCAGTGTATTTATTGAAAAAAAATGTGTGTGAGTGGGCCCACACAGTTCAAACCTTTGTTGATCAAGGGCCAACTGTACATTGAAAACGTTTTGCTTAGTGTAGCCACCTAATTAATTAGCTTAGCTAGATCTTCCAGGTAACTTGATCCAGCTTCTATATCAGTACTTGGTGCTTCATTTTGCACTTTTATGGTATGGGGATGACTTGTTTCCTTAAATCTCCTGAACCAACCTGCCAACTTCAAACTTTCCTGCAGCTTCCTCACCCTCAGCATTCATAGAATTGAAGAGAGTTGATGCCTGCTCTGGATTAGGTTTTCTTAAGGGATTGCGTGTCTTGTTTGATCTATCCAGACTACTAAAACTTTCTTTGCATCATCAATAAGGCTATTTTGCTTTCTCATCATTCGTGTGTTCACTGGAATAGCACTTCTAATTTCCTTCAAGAACTTTTCCATTGCATTCACAACTTGGCTGACTGGCACAGGAGTCCTAACTTTCAGCCTGTCTCAGCTTTCAGTATGCCTTCCTAAGTTTAATCATTTCTAGCTTTTCATTTACAGTAAGACATGTCTTTCTTTCTTTCATTTGAACACTTAAGAGGCCATTGTAGGGTTATTTGTCTAATTTCAATGTTGTGTCTCAGAGAATAGGGAGGACTAAAGAAAAAGAGATATGGGCGAATGGCTGGTTGGTGGAGCAGTCAGAACACACACAGTTACCAGTTCAGTTCACTGTCTTATATGGATGTGGTTTGTGGCACCCCCAAACTATAATAGTAATGTCAAAATAACTGATCACGGGCACCTGGTTGCCCAGTTGGTTAAGCATCCAACTCTTGATTTCAGCTCAGGTCACGATCTCAGTTGTGAGATCAAGTCCTGCGTTGGCCTCTGCCCTGGCTGTGGACCCTGCTTAAGATTCTCTCCCTTTCCCTCTCCCCTACCCACGCTGTCTCTCAAAAAAAAAAAAAGAAAAGATAACCGGTTACAGATTATTATAACAAATACAGTAATAGTGCAAAACTTTGAAAGAGACACAAAGTGAGCAAATGCTGTTGGAAGAATGGAACTAACTAGTAGACTTGCTTGGAGGTGGGATTGCCACAGACCTTCAATTTTTTAAAAACACATTATCTTGGAAGTGCAATAAAACAAGGTATGCCTATTTTGCGGTGTTGCCCTCAGGTAAAATGCAGGCCTGAGTAAGACCATACAGTTCAGCCTCTTGGGCTAAGGTGGCCAAAGGCAAAGGTACCATTTTCACCTTTTAAATAAGTACCGTCAGTAAACCATGGAGTCAGTGCTATCCAAAGGAGTTTCCTGTAAGTTTTCATGGAGGGAGTCCATTCATAATAAGCAGTCATGAGAAGTTTTATCAGTGGAGGGGAAGAGAAGAGTAGTAGGATGAAGGTTGCTACAGCGAGAAAGATTTATACAGTAGTCTCCCGCCCCTCCCCCCCACCCATCCCTTATCTGCATGGGATGCTTTCCCAGGACCACCAGTGGTTGCCTGATACAGCAGGTAGTACTGAACCCTATACATATACTATGTTTTTTCTATACGTACATACCTGTGGTAAAGTTTAAAATACATGAGATTGGGACGCCTGGGTGGCACAGACAGTTAAGCATCTGACGCTTGGTTTTGGGTCAGATTATGGTCTCAGAGTTGTGAGATCGAACCCCGCGTTGGGCTCCACGCTTAGCATGGAATCTGCTTCAGATTCTCTCTCCTTTCCCTCTCCCCCCCTGCCAGGCACTCTCTCTTTCTCAAATAATAAGTAAATTTTTCTAAAAAAAAAAAAATAACATATATGAGGTTAGTGGCAATAAGATTAGAATAGTTATAACAATATACTGTAATAAATGTTATGTGAATGTATTTTTCTCTCTCAAAATACCTTATTGTACTGTACTCCTTTTTCCTGTGATGATGTGAGGTGATACAGTGCCTACGTGATGAGATGAGTGATGTAGGCATTGTGACACAGTGTTAGGCACTGTTGACCAGTGGCAGACTTTCTAATAATAAATGCAGAAGGATAATCACCTGCTTCAGATGATCCTGGATCATCAAGCCCTGACATTGTCAATGATTGGGGGTACTTAAAAGTTGAAGAGTTTTTTCGCCTAAAACTTTTGGAAGAACATTGTAATTGGAATTTGTTGTCTCTTTTTAACTATCAGAGTGTTGCTGCAGAGATTGTAATCCTTCAGGGATCATACAGATGACTTTAATCCTGGGTTCCATTTGAGGATCATATTCTGTAATTTTGTCACTTAATGTCTGTGCAATTCAAAACACTTCAGCAAATTTTGGTAATGTCCACATTGCTGGTTCTGCTTTATTTTCTGCTTCAGTTTCTTCATCTTCTTCCTTTGTAAATGACTCAACAAGTTCTTTCACTTCCTCACTTGTTAACACTTCTAGATGTTCCTCGGTATGTGCTTCAACAAACTCATCAAATAGGTTGGCTAGTTCTACTCCACTAATTTATCTTGCTATGTGAAGGATTTTTTAACTTCTCCATCAATCCCGTGGAAGCCTTTGAAATCACTCATGACTTTACTCCATAAGCTCTTCCAGCAGTCATGTACAGTTTCTGGTTTTAATTCATTCATTGCAGCTTTTATGAATGTTACTATATCAGCAGTAGTGAATGACCTCAAGCATCGCGTTATGTCCAGATTACGGTCTGCATCAATTGCCAATGGAATGCGGTAAAATACAAGGCAGGTACATGTGGCCTTGAAAAACCTAATGATGTCCTGGTCAAGGGGCTAAAGCAGTGAGGTTATATTTGGAGGTAAGAGTATAACCTCATCATTGTCATTTAAATAGCAAACAGACTCAGGATAGCCAAGTGCATTGTCTGTTATTAAGAGGACTTTAAATTCCAAGTCTTCCTCTTCTGAGTATTTTTTCACTTCTGAGATGAAGCATTGGTGGAACCATTCCATAAATAAAATGGCTGTCACCCACGCTTTCTGATTATGTTACCAGAAGGCAGGCACATAATTTGTTTTTGTTTTTGCAAGCACATGGGTTCTTTCCTCTGTACACTACACCTGGCTTTATCATATACCCTGCAGCATTGTCACATAGTATCAGCGTTAATCTGTCCTTCCATGTTTTATGCTGTAGTGCCTCTTTTGCACTTTTATTAATGTAGGTTCTGTTGGCCATCTTCTTTCAGAAGAGCCCAGTTTCATTGCATTTGCAGACTTGATTTGGATGCTATCTTGTCTCCTTAACCAGCTTCTTCAGCTCTGCTAGGAGTTGAAACCACAGGTAAAGGGTACTGCTATATGAGGAGTGGTTAGCAGGAGGATTTCATATGAGGTGAGGCAACTAACTGACAGGAATTGAATATGATGAGAATTTAGAAGGGCTTCTCCTGAATAGGGAACAAGATTAGTTAGGAGGGATCCCATGATTATTTCTTCAGGGACCTTGACTAAAAGAACAGTGGCAGCAGTGGCTCTGAGGCAGAGGATGGGGTGTGCTCTTATGCCACAGGGTCTAGATGTTGGCCAGAATAACCTGTGGGCCAGTGGTGTTTCCCATGTTTTGGGGTGAGTACCCCAAGGGCATTCCTCTCTGTTCATTATGTAAAAAGGAAAATGGGAAGTTGATCGTCGAGATGTCCAAGGGTAGGGGGATTTGTTAGTCTTTCATTTAAGACTAAATTATTTTGGTCTTAACCAAATAATAGGGTCAAGTTTGTTGTTTTTTAGTAAACATATAGGGGTTGGTGCATAAGAAAGAAGTTTAGAATTGAATTTTGAGAGTGGCCAAGAGAGAACCTTGTAATTGGTGCTTAGTTTTGGTTTTTGAGAAGTTTAGGATGCCATGATACCCGTTTGGATCTAATCGTAGCCTCTGTTTCCAAAGTTAGGTGCTCTAAATACCAAACCTGAGTTTGAACGAATTGCCATTTTTCCTTGGAAACTTCGTGTCGCTATAAGGCTAAAAGGTGGAAAAGCAGAGAAGCAAGTCATCTACATATTGTAATAGGGCAGAGCTTCCAGGAAATTTTATATGATCTAGATCAGTTTTCAAGGTTTGTGAGAAGTACAGAGACTTTGAGTAGAACTTTGGGGGAGTACTGTCCAGGTGTATTGTCCTTCCCAAGTAAAAGCAAAGACATAGTGTCTGGTGTTATCCACTGAGATGCTAAAGAAGAAAACCATGGTGAAAAATTTGCTTTCAGCAGGTATAGAGACCAATAAAGGAGAGTATGGAGATTGGGAACAACTGGATGGCGAAGGATGACTGTACTCTTTATGGCTTGGAGGTCCTGCACAGATCTCCATTCTGCAACCATTTTTTTTTTTTTAAACAGGTAAAAAAGGGCTGTTGCAGGGACTAGTACAGGGGATGATGAGGCCTCAGGCCTTATAGTCTTTCATTGTGAGCTTAATACCCTGGACAACCTCCTTATTTATAGGGTATTGATTAATTCTAGGGAAAGGCTTTGATCCTAATTCTAGGATCTTAATAGGAGGTACACTGTGGCACTATGCCAATAACAGTTGAGGGTTTTGCCCATAAGGAGAGTGGTAGCTGGTTCAATAGGGACAAATGATCAGTGTCCTTGTAATTAGCTCTAGTGCCATCAGAGACGGAACAAATAAAACATGTTGCAGGATCGTGTGGTTCACCTATTTGGCTATTTTGGTTGCTTTTTTCAAATTCTAGAATTATTTCCCCCTTTCAGGAGAAATTCCAGCATATTTTCTAAGAAATTTCAGCCCAGTCAGGAGGGGCAGAAGAGCTAAGGAGAAAAGGGTGGAGATATCTTGGCCTAAACAAAAGGGAATAGGTTTAGAGGTAGGAACCTGTTGAGTTTTATTGGAGGTTTTGGCTTAAGGGATTCCATGGCTGGTTTGATCTTCTATCCAGAACTATTTGAACTCTTTTAATATTTCAGGGCAGGGGCTGTTTAATAACAGTGAAGTTGAGCACCAGGTATAGCTTCAGTGTCAATAAGGACAGAGAGACATTCATTCTCAATCTGGAGAGTGGTTTCTTTGAGCTGATTAAGGGGAAGGATTGGGAAAAGCCCCTGTAGTTGCTTGGAGTTCCGACATTGGGGATTGGCAGGGCACTGGCAAGGCTGGCTAGAGGGCTGAAGGTACCTGGAGCACTTAAGCTTGCAACAGTCTTCTTTCAGTGCCTGGCCTTTTACAATAATGGCAGAGACCTAGGAAGGTTGTGTTTTTGTTTAGGGGCCTCCATTTGTTAGAGCTGAAAGTTAAGGATTTTACTGGTCTTCCTCTTAGTTAACTCATCTAGGTGCAAGTGAGCTGGCTTGCTAAATTAACTAAATCTGAAGTGGACATAGTTTCCTATTCCATCCTGGTCCTTTTACCTAGAAGAAAAAGATCCTGGTTCAGCCCATTAATAGTGTTTTAAAAGGCTCCCCAAGTGGATTCAGTGAAGACTGGAGTTTTCTTCAGAAACAGTTTGGAGCTGGCTATTGTAATCATGCATGGGTTTACTGGACTTCTCTGTATAGGCCTGAGTCTTACTCTCTTTGACTCTCACAAGTATGTTTGAGTCAGATCTGTTCTTTGTTATTAAGTCACTATAAATGACCCGTTTCTTCCCCTGTGCGACCAGTTGCTTGGGTGAGGGGCTGGGGGTGGTGGCTTCCAACTTCGTATCTGCAGTATCTGGTACGTAGGGAATAGGCCCTCAGAATTTGTATGATGATGGATGCATTTGGTTATGGTCTTAATGCTGCATAGAATGTCCCTATTTTTTTCCATTTATTCTTTAAGTGTCCCCAGTGAGAATATCAGTACTCTTATGAAATGCCCCATTCTATGCCCTCTACAGGAACCTTTGCCACTCCAGCCGTGATGTGGAAGTGCCTTGTTTATGCCCCTTACGGCACCTCTCACAGCCCCTGGTTTTAGGGTTAGCTGCAGTTAGCTTTTTCACCTTGTGTGTCGTCCTTAGAGTGTTGTTTCCTTAGCTTTGGATCATTGATGCAGAGCTCCATGCCTTTCGCATAGTAGATAATCAAGTATTGGAACTGCTACTTTTCCCAAACTAGTTTTTAAAATTTACTTTGTTTTTTATATCATGCCCTGGAAATTGATCACTTATTCATCAATATAGATAGAATAGTAATTTTTCAGTAGGTTTTTAACTCATGGCCATGAGAACTAAATCTAATTTGTTTTTATCTACATTACTAGAGGGAATAGCAGTTATTATGTAAGTAATCAAAACCAAAGTGATATCCATGTGTTTTTTGTTTTGTTAATTAATTTTTAGATTTCTTTTTCTTTTGTCCTAATTGTTTAAAACCAAAATGTATATGTTTTCTTAAAGATGGGACTGAAGTTTACTTTCTAACTGGGTTAGTCATTCTTCCAGAATGACTCAAGAGCCCAGGGAACTTGGGTAGAGTTAAAGAGGCAGAGAGGCCAGAGATTTATAAACCCAGGCATGGAATTGGTTTGGGCATATGGAAAGGTCTGGAAACCAAGAGCGAGTCAAGCAGTTTCATTTATAAACATACCAATTTCTGGATACAAAAATTTGAACTACTTGTATATTTTTTTTCTCAAAAACCTCCAAAGAAATTTTGAGATATTAAATACCATGTGACCCTCTTTGATGGGGGTTGCATACTTTATTTTTTAACAGTGTGAACACCTTTGAGATCTTTCTGTCAAAAGCTATGTATTTTTTAAGTGGGTTTTCACTTTAATACAGGTATTAGAAAAATATAGGTACGTGAAAAATATATAATTCAAGATATACCCATTCATTAATTCGTTGAATGCCAAGTATGTGCCAGACACTGTTCTAAGCACTAGGGATGCACTGGGGAGGAACCCAAAATTCCCTGCCTTTCATGGATCTTTGCTCATTAGAGAAATAATCAAAATGTGTGTTAAATGATGTTATGCTAAGGAAGACTAAATGTTTGAAGAGGACAAACTGGAGATAGAAGATCAAGTAAGAACCCAGCAGGTGACATTTGAACACAGACTTGAAGGAAGCAAAGGAGGGAGCTGTGCAGATCCTTGAGAAAGCGTACTCCCTGCAGAAGGAATGGCAGATGAGAAGGCCCTGATGCAGGAGTGAACCAGGGGCTGAGATTCCTGAGGGGGGGAGAAGGTAGAGTGGGGAGGTCTGGATCTGGTAAGGCCCTGCACAAGGGAGTACAGATGAGACGGTGGTTGCCAAGCCAGGGCTTGTTCTAGCTGATTATAAAATCCTGTTGTCCTCACTCAAAATTCTATCAGTTGTCATTCTTTTTGAAAATGTTCTTATTTTTACCAAGTGTGCATACAGTCAAGTTAAATTTACTTTATAACTCTAATAGGGATTGTTGTGGAGTTTTACTCTGAATATCTGGAAGTATTGATGTGAATGGATTTCAGTTTTGGTATATGACTTTATGGGTATATGGTCAGTCTCCATACTCACCTGCCCTTTCCTCTTCACATGTTAAATTACAGTAATATCCCATTTTAGTGTAATCTGTGTTTAGCAAAGCTATTTCTTATCTGGAATGTAAGTATAGTTTATAGCAGAATAGATATGGAGTCAAAATTGAATTAAATAAAATGACTGGTTATGAACAGGGACTTAGGAATAAGTGTGGTATGGAGTTTTATGTGTAATAGAATTGTAAAAATCAGATCAGCAGGGCATGTTTTTATGGCCCATCTACCAAGACTAGAAATAGCTTTGGTACCTATTACTCCCTTAAACATGTATTTGCATTTCATCCCCTGTCAATACGAGGAGACAAAACAAATAAAAACGAAATCAGAAATTTAGAGCTGGAATGAATCTTAAATACTATCTAGTCCAAACCTTTGGTTTTACAAGAGCATTTTTTCCAGAGTGCACTCATAATACTGTTTTTTTTTTTTCCCATAACAGTTCATTAACACAGCTCACACACATAGTTGGTGATAGAATCAGAATCTAACTCACTTAAAACTTTATTTCTCCTGGGCGCCTGGGTGGCTCAGTCGTTAAGCGTCTGCCTTCGGCTCAGGTCATGATCCCAGGGTCCTGGGATCAAGTCCCACATCGGGCTCCCTGCTTGGCAGGAAGCCTGCTTCTCCCTCTCCCACTCCCCCTGCTTGTGTTCCTGCTCTCGCTATCTCTCTCTCTGTCAAATAAATAAATAAAATCTTTAAAAACATGTACTGGCTTTCTGACAGTTGCCCCAAATATCAGGCAACTCAAAATTAGAGCATTAGTCAGATATTCTGTATAATATATAGCATAGTGGTTCTCAATGGTGAATAACCCTCACCTGGGAAGCTTGTTTTCTCGGGTTCCCTCCTGAGATTTTGCATCTGTAGGTTTGGAATAGGGCTGGGAAAAATCCATGTTTTTAATGACCTGGTGATTTTGAAGTGTGAAGGGCAGTGCCCTTAAAAAACACTGATTTCAAGGTGGTAGAGGAGAGACCATAGAAGTGATGTTAGCACTTAATGTTCTCTAATGCCTTATTTCCTATAAATTTCAGCTGCTTGGGTGCTTGTTCCTTTGTAGGATTTGTTTCCCTCTTATATGGATGTAAAGGCAGAGGAGAGACAGTCAATGATTATTTTTATTCCTCTGTCATTAGAACCTTAGGGTCATTATGATAAACTCATTGAATCCATATAACTGTGTGGTGTTGTACATGATGAAAGGAAATCTGTTTCAAAGTGAAACAAATTGAGAATAGTTGGACAAGATGCTAGCTTGTCACTGCTGAGATATTATTAAAGTCAAGCAGAGAATATTAGAAAACTCAATATTCATGGAGAGCCATGGCATAGTACTGGTGTATAATGAGGCACTATTTCTTCTTTAGCAACTGGAATGTTCTCAGATGCTGCCTGTCTGATTATGCATAGGTGCTAAGTGAATATTAAAAATTACGGGGCTGGTTGAGTAGGTCGAGTACCATGTGTTTTAGGTTGAGTATCATATATCCTGTGGAGATCTTTTAGCTAACTCAGTAACTAACAGGCAGGAATATGATTTTAATTGAAAAGAAAACACTTGCCTTTAAAAGCATTATGTTCTGCTAAAGGAAAGTTCATGCTTGACTAGTTTATTCCAGGTCTTTGGCTATGTCAGTATAAAGTGAATTCATTATATAAAAATGGATAATAGTCTGGGTTAATGGAATAGAACAGTTGAAAAGAGAACTTTTTACAGTGAAATAATTTACCCCTTGGAAGTCTGAAGGACAGGAAGCCACCAAAATCATGTTTGGGGTTTTTTGTGGGTTTTTTGGTTTTTGTTTTTTTAAGTAATTGTAAGTAAATTTACAAATACAATCCTAGTTTTAAAAAAGTATATAGAGGTTATTTCAAGCTGTCTCATTGATATTCAAATTTTTGTAGCCATCTGAGAAAAAAAAGGTTGAATTTTCTGGGGTTCTAACTCAATTGTAGGAATTTGATGTGAAGAGAATTTTTGTAAAGGAGCAGGCACAGAGAGAACAGGACTATGACAAGAACATCTGTAAAGTTATTACTAAGCTCATACAAGGAACTTAGTGGGGAATACCTCTTAAAACAGTTTTTAATAATTTGGTTTTTTAATCTAATGACTTATTTACAGCTTAGTGGGTATACTGTTTCTAGTCCCATTACTGATTTTTATCACTCTGATGATAACATATATCCTAATAATGACTGACTCCTATATATTTGATTTTAAAAACTATTAAGACATGGAAAAGATTCAGTAAGCCTAAAATCAGCTATTTGCTAGGTTTAGGTTATCCATGCAATAAATGTATATATAGATGTACTTATCTTTAAGAGGTAAGTACCTAAAAACTGTATGGAAGTTGATTACTTCTGAATGTAAACAGTATAAATAAAATCTGTAGCGATCCCTTTTATTGTTAAAAGTCAGACAACACTAACTTAACCTGTTTGTAAATTTGATTCTGAATACTATAGTGGGCTTTTTCCAAGTGTAACCTGTATATGCATATAGGATATGAGCATGCATATATGTCCAAAAGCCCTTCAGAAAGAGTTCACCTTCCTTTTATAAACTTCAAAACTCAACTGTGCCTGTAAAATGTTTTTGCTCACGTTTGCATCATTGACTCAAATTTACACCTTCATGTTTGAGATCTGCTACTAGGACTATCTATGCATGTAGACTTTTGTCAGCTCCCTCTTCCACCCCTCAATAAGGCAGTTAACTCTAAAAAATATTGTGACCCTTTCTATAAAATGTTCATAAAAATCAGCATATTCAGCTTATACAGAAATTAATTCATCCCCTACACACAAGGAATTTCTATTTTGTAAGAATGTAGCTTGTATATCAGAGCGCAATAAAATCTGGTGTGAGAAACAAACTGTTGAGTGGGTTAAGTGGTTATTCTGAATGTATTTACTTTTCTAGTGTCATTTATTTGAGGTGGTGGTGGAAGGAGGCATAAGGCGGAGGTTTTGACACGTTTTTAAAATTGCAGTGGACGTATGTTGGCATATTTTAGTGAGATATGTTAATGTAACAAACTACTGGAACCCAGCATGACCATTCATTTTCTTTGTGCTTATGCAGCAGCAACTATGACATCTAAGGCTGTACTAGCCCTGCCAGTCGAAGTGAGGACTTTGAAAATTAACCTCTGATGGCCAGAGGATTTGTTTACAACATTGCTGAAAATTAAATGAGTACCCATAAAATAATATCACATATCATAGATATAACATATACATACACAGTGCACACACACAGTTAAAATTCAGCACAGCAAACTGGGCTACATTTGCAGCTTTTAGATTGGCCTGGTTAAAGGTAATCCGGGGATTAGTACCAATTTGTGAAAAGTTTATATTCTGCAGTGTCTTCTTTTACTAAGTGTTCTTCCTTTGTACACTTGATTCTTCTCTTTCAGAGTAGGCCTTTCATTTTCTTCCTTGAACATAATTTGAGTCTGTCATTTCTACCCTTAATCCAACCTTGAATCTCCCCTCTGCCCTTAAAACATCAGTATTTTTTTTTCTATTAAGTTGACTTCCTTGGGTATTTCGTGGCTTTTCATAACACAGCATAACTCTTACTAATTATGAAGTAGACTATTCACTTCCCATATTTCTGTTTAATTATGGTACTTTGAAAAGGGAGTACCTTTTCAAGAGACAGCCTTCCTTCTCAAGACATGCTTTGCTCCTTACTAAGTCTGGCACCTGCTTCGTTCTGTCAAGGAAAGCTACCAAGTTTGGTCCATCTAAAAATGGAGACTTAACCAGCTCCCTCCGTGCCAGCAACCTTTATTGGTTTCCTGTTCCTTATCCACCAAATAAATAAATTCAAAGTTAACATGCAATGTAAGATATCTTCTGTCTACATTTCCATCTTAATATGTTCTACCTCAACCAGAATGCTCCGTTTGCCTGATTATATCATGCATCTTCACACCTCTGACTTTACTGAACTCCCTCTGCCTGGAATGCCCCTCCTCTGTCACCTTTACCTGGCTAACTCCTGCTCATCCTTGAAGACCTAGCAAAGGCATTCTCTTCCTCCAAGAAGCCCAGTGCTCCCATCTTTGTCAAGGCTTTTTGTGTACTAAGTCCCAATTATCCTCTGTCTCTCATGAGACCACAAGCTCTTCTGGGCTGGGATCACTGAGTCTTTTTGGTGGTGGTGTGTTTTTTTTTTTTTTTCCCTTTTTATTTAGTTCTAGAATCAAGTACAGGTTGCTGGACAGTGAGGTTGGAGATGGTAGGCAGAACCATTGACACATATTTGCTTAGTTAATAGAGTAACAACCGTTTTAAAGACTAAACATGTAAAATTCCTATCTGTGCCAGAAGTAGCTGCTGCCTGAGAACAGTGTGACCATTAGACATATAATTCTGCATGTATCTTTCCTTTATATCTTTTTCATGCAGAGACCTAATTTACTGTATATGTTCCATTAAATGCAGACATACAAATGTTCATCTGATAACCAGGTTTGAGAAATTTTAAGATTTTACCAACTTAATTTGGCAGACACTAGATGTACAATAATAAGGTTTATTTAGAATAAGTGAGATCATGGTATCAAGACCTTTCTGTCATCTCTGAATCAATGTATTGTTTTGGAAAACTTTTTTATTTTCCTTGAGAAGGTTCTTTGTCTCTCAAACTGTGGGATTCAAAACTAAAATGTCAAAAATACGAAATACCTGCTCATTTTCCTGATCTAATATTTCAGTTTCTAAAGTTTCTAAAGACAGTCCTTGTTCCTAAGAGACTTTATGTCATTATAAATAAGCCATTCCTCTCAGCCAGATCTGCCAAGCAGCACTGTCAGTCCTATTACTATGAGAGTAACTTAACTGGTAATTGGACTACATCACCAGCCTGATTTGTACTACAAAGGTAGCTATCACTCTGCTTCATGCCCAGTGACCACTTCCTGAACAGATTGAAAAGGATGTGAAGACCTGCTTTTCAGAATGTCAATGGAAGTCCTTTCCCACAAGTCAGATTTATCTTTGACTTCATTTTCCCACTTTATACTAATGCTCTTTTCCATGGGGTGACTCCTGACATAGGGCAGCCACCTGTTAATCACATGCCAGCACAAACTGTAAATTATAGATTTCCTGTGAGCTACCACCTTGAAGTTTATAGTGCTTGCTCTCGGGTAAATTCCATTATATGTCCCCTTTTACTTTTTTGTTTGTGTTTTTATGTGGGAACTTTGGAGCACATATGCAAGACTGGGAAGAACAATAAAGGTTAAGACCAATGGAGGAATTCTGTATAAATAACAACCAAAACCAATTTAATTACTTCAGTGACTTGATTAAAAAGAACTCAAGTGTACAACTGAGATCTTTGACATTGTGATTTTTCATGTTTATTTCAAAGTAGCTTGGGAAGTTAGTCTTATAAGTAGGCCTTATTGGCAAAGCAAAGCAAATAAAAAATAGCAAGTAATAAAAGGATGGTTATGGCATTTGAGAGTTAAACTACCCTTTCAGTACATTTGCACCTTCTGGATAAAAGTTCTACAAAGCAATTGAGAGCTTTTGTTAAAAGTATCTCGAATAACATGGCATAAAATACTTTGTGGTTCCTTCAGCATCAAGATGCCTCGTACTCTGGTTGTCTCTTGAGCTAGTTTTTATGGTGCGAGCACCTGGTAGATGAAGTGATTTCACACCATGCCCAAGATGCGGGCCACCCACCAGCTACATGGCATGACGACTCTGCACGCTGAACGGCAACCCTGATAATTATAAGGCCATGGGTAGTAGCCCCCCAGGGGTTCACAGATCTTCTGGCAATGAGTGTAGCTCCGTCTGCATTCTATACAGCAGATGCCTTCGTGGTCCAGTCTCGGGTCAAATGTCATGCCTTCCCCCTCCTGCTGCTGTCAAATAAAAGGTAGTTATTTGTGTTTTCTTCATAATGAGAATTAGGTAGCATGCACATTATTTTAAAATAAGATCCTGAATGTTACAGTGGTATAAGAAATGAGCATAATTCTCTGTAAGAGGTTTTCAATCTTGATTATAACCTTATAATTCAGAATTCCTTCTAAAACATCAAGGAACCTCCATCTGTCACTGGCAGGAAGTTGGTTTTTTTGTTTTTAATATTACGAAGTTTCTCTATGCTTTTAATGAGCCATGATTCCCACTCAGTAGTGACTCAGCTTGTCTTAAGTTAGGCAAACAAAAAGGAAACATTCAAAAGTAGCATTTCTGCCACTACTAACTGAGTGAGTGGAACACTGGTGCCATTTTGTACTGGTGGCCTCCAGGGCTCTGGGAGCACCTTTTGAAAAGTCCTTGATCTAGGCTAACAGATTGCTGTTATAACTGCACTGGCTGAGAACACTGACATCATTTAGATTCTGCCGTCATTTCAGCCTGAAGGTGTCTGTAACACTCAGGAAAAGGCTCCATATAATGTCTAAAAATTCAAGACCACAAACTTTATTTTCTAGTTTCTATGTGCCATTATTACTACATAAACAAAATCATGGAGTAAAAATCACCTACACAATCCCTATTTTCACTGCCGGAGATACCACAGAACTGGAAGGAACTTGCCCTCTGGCAAATCTATGTATCTGGTTTTCCCTTTCATAGGTTCCTAGGGGTTTAGATTCTGCATTCTCTTTAATATGTTATTGAGTTATATTGCCAAGAAGCCCTTAATGTGTATTCTTTATTCACTTGAAGTCTCTCTCCTTGAGGGACTTGAACCTGGGGAGATGTAGCACCAGACATAGGTCAGGCTTGAACAAAGTGAACCTTGCAACCCTATCACCTTTGCTGGTACACAAACAAGTCTTAACCTTTTTGGGGGGGTGCTTTTTATTATTTGGAATATCAAACACTGGAAAGTGGAGAGTGTACTGAACATCATCTAGTTTTGATAGTTGCTAACCTTTTGTCAAATGTGCTTGACCTTTTCTGAAGTATTTTAGATTTGAAGTGACTTTAAAGAGAATTGAAGGTACTGTGACATTTCACCCATAAATACATTAGAGTGCACCTCTAAAACAGTATTTTGCCTACACAACTACAATGCCATTATCATATCTAACAAAATTGGTAATTGCTTAACACCATCTGATAGAGCTTATGTTCAGATTTTATCGTCAAAATATTTGCCTTACTCTCTCAAACCATTTTTTTCTTTATTCTTCAGACTTTCCATTTTTTCCCCCTTATCTCTTGAACTAGGTTCATCTGGGACAGCAAAAAGAAAACCACCTCATTCACTGATTGTAGCTGACTCTTCCAGGGTAGGGGGAGTCAAAAACCTGTCGGTTGAGACATTGCCTCATCTGAGGGTTCAACAAAGGTTTGTTAGGATTTGAAAGTTGGGAGGAAATCTCAGGTTATTGCCCCAGGATATTTCCTTAAAAGGAACATGTGAAGGACTGAGATCATGGGGAGATGTTTCTTAAAGCTGAGCATGAAATAAAGGAAAAACTGATAGAATTGGGAGTTTTTCAGAGAAAATGGATCATTCAAATCTGAAAGCAAGGCAAAGTCACATCCTGCCCTTCTGTGAAGGGGCTGATGCCCTCTCCCTTGAACCAGATTTAGCTAGCCCAGCTACCTAGGGAATAAACTATATTAAATTTTCTGTTTGCCTATTCAGATTTGTTTATTTTTTTACGTCCTGAATTTTCCAGTAAGCCTTGGGTCATTTAAAAAATACTTTTTGCTCTAAATCTTTCTAAAATATGTTAGTCTAAAATGATAACCTAGAAAATTAAATTGGTAACACATGAAACAGTATAGGACTGAATAGGGTATACAGGAAAAAATATGCAAATGAATTGGCCTATAAAAAGATGCTCAACCTTACACATAAAGACAGGCAAGATGAAACAAGAAGAGGATACACTTTAGACTGGTAAAGATTTTTTTTTTTTGAGGTTTGATAATAAATGAGTCCCTTTCATTACCATTGAAGACCTGTAGCTGGTTTAATTCCTTGGGAGATAATTTGGCATCCTCCATTAAATAATGTAAAATTCCCATCTCCTTTGACCCAGTAGACCCATACATCCGTATTTATGCTAAAAAAAAAAAAAAAAAATTCCGACACGTGTACAAGAGGTATAATAAGACTAATAGTTAATACCAAGCAAGGTCATGCCTACATTGTACCAAGCTGTGCTAAGAGCTTTGCCTGCGTTACCTCATTTACTCCATCCCATGACCGTGTGGGGCATGTACAATGTTGTATACTATTAACAGTATTTTATAGGAGCAAAAGATAGGGTAATAATCTACATGTCCACCAAAGTAGAACTAGTTAAATTTCCGTACATCTATCTGCACAATGGTATATGATGTGGCCATTAAAATGAATGAGGTAGATGTATGGAGGAGATACAGAACAATCTCCAAAATATTGTAACTGGAAAGAAAGCGTATAGAAGTGTTGTATGCTCTTTTGTGTTAAAAATGTATTTGTGTGGTACACTTTCTTGTGCAAAGAAAACTGGGCAAATAGCTATTATTAATGTATTGCTCTGGGGAAAGTGAGGTGGAAGGGAAACACATTTAATTGTATACCCTTTTTTACTTTAAGAAAATATATGCATGTATTATTTTTTCCTTTAAAACAGTAGTTACAAAAATTTACGTATTCTTTTGCTCCCTTCGCTTATGGTAAATATTTTTTGAGGATTTGAGAAGTTTTTAGCACGTTAATGCCATCCTTATAAACACCAGTGCCCAGTGTTTCAGTCTAAATTGTTTTATCTGTGTATATGAATCTGTCTCCCCCCTGGACTGAGAGCCTCCAAGTGCAGAAGTTAACTCCTGTCTGTGTGCACAGGGCCTGGGAAAGAGCAGGTTCTCAGCAAATGTCTGTTGAATGGGTGAATAAAGTGGATATAAAGGGAGAGAAAGAATACTTTCATTCCATGTCTTGTCCCCAGGGCACATTCTTGGAAACATTTTTTGAATAATCAAATTCCTGATATGAATTTGTCTTTACAGATTTGCCTGTGACTCAATAAAGGGAGAGCACAGAAAACAAGTTTGAATAAGGGTTACAACCAAACTGGATTTCACACTACAGAGACCATACTTAAGTGTCTTACCCTCATTTTGTAAACTCTGTGACAAATTCAGATGCATTTTTTTAAATAATTGAGTAAAAATCTAAGTTGACTATTAAGTGCTCATTTGAAGCCTCAAGTAGAAATAACCACCACTTCAATGTTACGTTCAAGGGATTCGTCTGAGCAGTCATGAAAACATCAGTACATACATGGTAAGGGTTGTCTGGATTGAAGGGTTCTGAATCCTCTTGAACACTGGGTCTGGTTTTGTTATTTGGTCCTCCGGGGCCTGGGTTGCCCCGTGGTCCACTGTGTGGTCTTCTTGTGGTAGTTGTAACAATTTTTCTTACCAATTCTCTTCTTTCTCTCTGGATTTCTTATTAAAAAAAAAAAAATTGCTCTAAGTTAATTCATTTATTTGGATAACTAAGGAAGTACTATGATTATATGGGTAAAAGCATAAAGGGGTATCAAAACACATTCTTGTCTAATTATTAAAATTTGTATTGAGGATTTTTAAAATAATAAATGGGTTAACATACAGATAACCAAGATTTGGTTTTATAGTCCCAACTGAGGCATTTTATATTGTGAGCTATCTAACAAAAATCCATTCTCAATCCTTTTTCCTTACCTGCCTCTCCTATAGGGGCTGAGGAAGTAAAATACCACTTGTTTCCCTAGCCTCCCTTCCAATTAAGAGAGACCAGATGGAACATTTCTGGCCAGTGAGATATAAGCAGAATATATTGGTTCAGTTTCTGGGAAAGCTTTTGCTTTCTTGGTAAAAGAGGACTGAAACAGTTTTCTCTGTCTTGTCTTCTTTTCTTGAACATAGACATACCTGGGTTATGAGAGCCAATTTGTGACCAGAGGGATAGGCACAAGGATGATAAACCAATATGGTATGGGTAGCAAAACATTAGGCTAGAAAAAGCCCTGGTGATATCGCTGAGTAGCTACTAATGCCAGAAACCAACCTCCAGACTTCTGACAAAAACCTTTATTTATTGAAACCACTGATGATCAGGTATTCAAGGCTACTTGAAGGTTTGAGCATTCTTGTCTTTTTTTAGTAAACTCCACACCCAACCTGGGGCTTGAACTCACAACCCTGAGATCAAGAGTCACATGCTTTACCAGCTGAGCCAATGAGGCACCCCAGCCCTGAGTGCTTTCTTAATGGATTGGCTGTATATGTATGAAGCTTTATAATTTTCAGGAGATTTGTTATCTTGGTTGAGTCTTTTAAAATGCTATGGGCGGGATAGAAAAAGCAGATACTTTTATACACAAGGGCATCAAGGCTTAGAAAGACCAAGAGACTTGGCCAAGATCACAGAATGGGTGGCAGAAACAGGAGGCAAACGTGAACTTCTCTGGCTCCCAGCCCAGTGCTCTAGTCCCATCACACCACCACAGGGGGCCTGCGGCATGACCCACGGCTGCCGAATAACACACATGGGAAGTACCACACGGCACTGGCTTTGGTGTCTCTGAGTCTCACTTTCTTCATCTGTAAAATGGAGATAATATATCCAATTCACAGAGTACTGATAGAGGATAGAGCTGTGTCTGAGGGTTTTAGCATAACATTTGGCATATAATAAGCACTCAAATGTTAGGTGGTGATGATTATATCATGCTGTGTTATTTCTGAGAACTTAGATGGGCTTTACAGCCATGGGGAGCTTCCACGGATAACTCCTAGGTTTCTGAGTTCATGGTTGGAGAGGCATCAGGGAGCCCTGGATTCAAATCCGAACACCACCACTTTATTGAACTGAATGACCTCAGGCAAGTTATTAAATCTCCATGAACCTTGGTTTCTTCATCTATGGGAATATTTGTAGTTACCTGGACAGTTGTTGCTAAAGAGTGGGGACAAAACCTAAAACTCTAGCACAGTGACTGGTAGCTGGCATGCAGCCAGAGCTCAGCAGCCACCAGCTGTCACCCTTCCCTCTGACCTTGTCCAGCTGCCACTGTCTCTGATAATACAGCTACATGATGCTGATGACCAGCCAGCTTACGGACCCAGCAGAGGTTGCTGGACCCTGGAGTTGGGGAGTTTTTATTAGAATTAGGTGTTAGGGACCAGGCATCTTCAGAGGGGATTTTATTTTCTTGATTTTATCGTTAAATGTGACTGCATTTATGAGAGACTGAAAAAAAAAAACCAAACCATCTTTAATGTGTGTAATATTCCACCCTATGGCTAACCCAACAGTTATTTAACCCTTTCCAACTTGGGGCATTTAGGTGGTTTCCACTTTTCTGGTGTTGTACGTAACATGTCATTCTGGGGTGGGTGTTGTGATGATTGAACACTTAAGCTGTGGTCATGCTGTGGGCGGTGAGGGGCCAGGCTACATCTCCGAAGTAGGGAGCACACTCCCAAAGGGTAAAGGTACTCATCCTATCAGTCAGACTAGCACCGGCTTCACGTCTTCACCCCCACCCTCTTTGCCCTGCTCTGTTATTTTTCCATAGCACCTTGTATCCTACCATACGATTTTCTTATTTTAATTTAGTGTGTGTTTACTGTTTCCCCTTGCTACAGTGTAAACTCCCTGAGGGCAGGGATTCTTGTCCCTTCTGCACCAATGCATCCCAATTACCGAGAGCATGCAAATGGCACGTAATAAGCCTTCAAAAAAGTGTGTTGAATAAATGAACTGGATAAGAGGCTTGTCTTCAAACAAAGTGATTACAGAGAGCTCTACATAGTAGCAGAGTCAGAGGCTTTTGTCCTTGAGTGGACAAGGTGACAAGTATTGGAGTAGTTCCTGGGAGGTGGAAAGCAAGAAGGCTTGTTCCATGTGGAGGCAGGTGAGGAATCAGAAGCCCCCACTTGGCAAAAGGCCATAGAATTGTGAGTTGCGAGCACACACTGCAGCAAGAGCAGGGATGGCAAAGTGACAGTCCCGTTTGGCAGCCCTCTCCAGCCCCTGCAGAGGGGACACACTGCTCATGCCACTCCTTACTGAGCCTGCGTGTGGCCTCAGGATCCTTCTCAACCCTCTCCTCCAAGAGGCCACTGCCAGTGGCTTATAAATTGGATCCTATTGGCTTTGCCTGGGTCAGAAAGTAACCATCTTATCCAAGCTTTGGGACATAAGGAGACTTGTGACCTGTAGGAATAAATTAGCGGTGACAGAATCAGAAGCCTGGACTTTCTAAGCCTGGTGAGATTTTTTTAATTGTGGTAAAATATAAAATTTACCATTTTGACCATTTTTAGTTGTACAGTTGAGGGGCATTCCGTGCATTCACATTGCTGTGCAGCCGTCTATCTCCATAACTTCTTTCATCTGGCGAAACTGTAACTGCTCTCTCTCTATAATCACTGCCCGCTGCCCCTCCTGAGCTTGGTGGTTTTAATGCCTGTATTTGATTTCCGTGCTGCTCTGTGTCCAATAAAATCTTTCAGAAGACAGAGTATATATCTCAGCTGCGCTGGGAGAAAGGCCTTCTACACTTGAGCCGTAGCTACAAAGTAGGCCTTTGGGGGATGGGTGCAGTGGGGCGACTGGTGGTGAGGAGTGAAAGGACCCCTGGGGACAGAGAAACTCGGGAAAGAGTTGGCCCTCAGGGCTCACTTGCCCTTCACCACCCACAGATAGCTCAAGGGTGTGTTCCAGGCTAGCTCTGAACCCCAGGGGCCCTTCATTTCTTTTCAACGGACCTGGAAGCCAATGCTCAAGCCTTGAACTTGAAGAATCTCAACCTATACCCAAAGCAGCTTTTGGCTGTCCCATAATTCTAGGTTTGAACATAATAAAGATTCAGCAGTATGACAGCTTCTTAGTCCCTTGATTCCCTGCCGTAGGAATAAAAAAAATGTAAAATTGAAAGTGCAAACAACTTAGATTAAGGGGCAGAGCAGAAAGAAGGGGGGAGTGTCATAAAAATGGCAGATAACGCAGTGGTATTCTGTCTCCCTGACCCACTTCCTGTTAACCCTGCTGCTCGTCCCTAAAACATTCATGACAGTCAACCTCCTTCTCTTTGATCTCTTTTGCCAATTACTGAGACACTGTGGCACGCATCCTGATGTGTCTTCCTTGTTACAGGCTCAGGCCTGCCGAAGGGCTCACAGGAAACACACAAACAGAATTCCCAGCAGCATTAAGAGGATTTAAAATGTTACCTTTTGGATATGTTGGCTTAAGCCAGAAAATAGGAAGGTCGCCACAGAGTTCTAAAACTTTAGAACTCAAGAAGCTGTTGTCCTTCACAGGCTGGTCTACAGCCACCCAGATAAGAGAATTTTCTTCATATTTAACTGGCATGATCTTGCCTTCCTGCAAGTAAGTAAAAATGAAATGCATTGAGCAAAGAGGACAGTGAAACATGCTGTGTATTAAGAGTCACGTGCTGGTAGATTATTTCACCTAATAACTTAATGAGAACTGTGTGTGTGTGTTGGGGGGATTTGTGTGTATGGGGGGGTATGGTATATGTGGGGGGAATGTAGAGTGTGGGGTGGGTGTGGGGGTGTGTATGTGTAGGGGGATATGTGGGGATATGGGGTGTGTATGTGGTGTGGGGATGTGGGGTGTGTGTGGGGGGGTGTGTGTAGGGGGTATGTGTATGGGGTGTGTGTGTGGTGTGGGGATATGGGGTGTGTGTAGTATGTGCTGTGTGGGGATTTATGGCATGTATGGGGGGGTATGGTATATGTGGGGGGTATGTAGAGTGTATGGGGTGGGTGTGGGGGTGTGTATGTGTAGGGGGTTATGTGTGGGGTTGCGGGGTATGTATAGTGTGTGTGGTGTGTGTGGGGTGTGGTGTATGTGGGGAGGTATGTAGGGTGTGTGGGATGGGTGTGTGGGTGTATATGTGTAGGGGGTATGGGGTTGGGTATGTATGTGGTGAGTGTGGGGATTTGGGGTGTGTGGTGTGTGGGGGTGTGGTGTATGTGGGGGGCATGTAGGGTGTGTGGTGTGTGTGTGGGGTGTGTATGTGTAGGGGGTATATATGGGGTTGTGGGGTGTGTATGTGGTATGTGTGTGGTGAGGGGATTTGCGGTGTGTAGTGTGGGGTATGTAGGGTGTGTGGGATGGGTGTGGGGGTGTGTGTGTAGGGGGTATGTGTGGGGTTGTGGGTTTTGTGTGTGGTGTGTAGTGGGGGGTTGGGGGGGTGGTGTGGTGTGTGTCTTTTGTCTTTGTAACTCTCTTCACAGTATTGTCTTTGCCCCTCTTGTCGCCCTGCCTTTGGATAACTGAAATGTGTGAATATTGAGTGTCCTGAGTGGAAGTGAAAATTACTTGATACCAACTTTGAGACTTAGGTTAATCTGATGTTTTTAATCAAAGATTTTTTTGAGGAAAAGCAATTGAACGGACTCTGAAATCCTATAAAGGATAGAGGAGCCCTTCATTTGAAGTGAAAATCCTTTGGGGTTTTGTTCTGCAGCTTCTGAACAACAATGGAAAAAGCAAGTGATTGGTTCTTTAATGTCTTCAGTTCAAAGTATTATTTAACATAAACCATTTCTACATTTCCCAGCTATAAAAAACACATTTCAGATGTTCCTTGCATCAAGCATACCACTGAGATTTCAAAGCTAAATCCTGGATTTTCTTCTACAGTGAGATGCTGAGAACCATCTGATAACCCAGGAGACAAATTTATTTTGCCAGGTTGTTCCTTTTATATATTTATTAGTTTGCAATAGGTTGGAGAAATTAAAATGTTTTCTTCATATTTTTAGCTAAAAGCAGCACTTCATTTATACTTTCTCGACCCCCAGGCTTATGGTTGCATTAAAACAACTTAAAAGTTATTGGAGGAAGCTAACACTCAGGTAATCCAGTTATTTACCTTAAATTAAATGGCTCCATCCAGGAAATGAATGCTCTTTGGGTATAGCAGCTTTTAAAGTTATACAAAACTGATGAAAAATGTATGAGATCAAGTGGTGCATAAATCTACCCCATCATAACCTAAAGTGTGCGGGGGAGAGAGTGGGGTGGTAGGGGTAATGCAGACCTATGCATCTTACAAGCTGGCAATGTGCAATCAACTTGGGGCACACGGCCTCAGCTGCCTGCCCCATCTCTCCTCTCCCTGCCCCTGCCACACAGTCCTGCTTTTGTGTGAGGTGGCAGTGTCCCCGCCCCCAGGAGAGACGCCAGCAGCTAGGGGTGCCCGCGTGACCAGTTCTAGACTATGCAGGTCACACTGAAGCATGCTGGGGGTGCTGCGAAGCCTTCTACTTTTCCTGATGAGGGGAAGTCATGGTTGACACTGCTCAACCTCTTCCTGACTTCCTTACTTGAATGCATGGTTGACGGTTGGAGCAGGGACGGAAAGGCCACAAACAGCAGTGCCGGCCCCCAAGCCGACGCCGGCAGCCCACTCCCTCCACATGGCCCACTATGGAGGAAAACAAATCCTTTTGTGTTTAAGTCACTCTGTAGTTTTCTGCTACTGACAGCTGGACACATTCCTAATTCACGCAAACATGTTGCCTGAATTTGGCTTTGTCCACCAGAGGATCCACCAAGCACAATAGAAACAACGCAAACACAGGAAAAATCAGCCTCTGGTCTGAGAAAAGAATCAGATGCAGACAAAGCTGCAAAATGCTAAACCGTTCATCACCGTGAATTATTTCTATATTCAAGTAATTATTTTGAATTGTTATTTGAAAGAGTGAAAAACTGAAGATGGCTGAAGTATTCAAGAACAAAAGACTTTCAAATTATAACCATCTGAATATGTAATATATCCATTATAATCTACATTTTAGAAGAACTAAAGTGAGGGTAATAAGAATGTAGAGCAATATAACTTCAATTATGAAAAGAATATCACACACCCGCACACGACAATAATTCACCAAAACATTAACATTAGTATTAACATGAACATCTGTGGAATTAAGCGACTGTGGGTGATTTTCTTCTCTATTCTTTTATGTATTTCCCAAATTTTCTGTAGTGACCAAGTATTGTTTTTAAAAAGGAAAAACAACAAAAAACACTTGCTTTTAAAAGGCCCTGGAAAAGTACTGCAAACTTAGGATTAGATATCGGTCAGCTGTGGCTAGAGAGCTGGCTCTTTTGGAAGGCAGGGGACGAGAACTGCTTCTAGGTCCGTTGATGGAGAACACGAGTAAAGGATTCCGCATTGCAGAAATTGAGTAATAGGACTATAACAAAATGGTAATGCACTAAGAGAAGCTCAAGGCTTAGAACGAAGGCGGGCTGGGTATCATTTTTACAATTTGTACTATAACGGCCAGCTTTAAAAACTCACCGGTTTGTTGTAGCTTGTGTTTTGTTTTGTTCTCAGACACCTGAGGCTGCTCTCTATGACAGCAAACAATCAGGCAGTTTCCAGGCACCTTTGCTTACCCTTATTTTTCTTCCTTTGCCTTAAGGGACCTGATGCTTTACCTCCCTCTCAGGGATGCAGGGAGAACCAAAGCTGATCATAATGGAATTAGTAATTTATAGCAGCAACTGAGTAGTCATTATCCAGTGGGTTCTAAGCCCCGGGGACAGGAGGCAGACCCTTAGTTTGTAGATGACAAAACTGAGGCGCAAAGAATTGAAGCCACATCCATAGCGAGCGTCAGAGCTGGGATTTGAACCCACATTTTTCTAACTCCACAAAGTCTATTTTCTTCCCACTACACCCCGCCACAACGCAAATGGAGGACAATAATGCATGTGACCGCTTCGTAAGCCCTAAAGCGTCGGATAAACTTTAAGGTATTAGATGTGTCTTTAGAACTCTGCGCAATTCTTAAAGTAAATTTTTATAAAATCAAGCTCAGAGGCAAGTTGTTCATAATAAATGGAAGAATTATGCTTAAAAAACCTCACGAGTCTGAGACGTAGGAAAGGAATTAATACATGTTAAGAAGCTTCACTGGGCTGCACTCGAGCCAAGGGGAAGAAACTGTAGGGGAGCCAGCTCAGCTCAGAGTAGGCACAAGGGTTTGAACTCCGCGCCCCCCCCCACTCCCCCGGCAAGTTGTCTGGCGCCCAGGGAAGGGGGCCCTGTCGCTGCTTTCCAGCACAGGTGTGGTGATCAGCCGCTGGAGATTTTCAGGAGGAATTCCCACACTGAGTGGAACTGAGGCTAGAAAGCTCCTGAGGCCCCTTTACTGAAGAGTCTGTCATGAGAAGTCCTTTATATTGTTTTCATCACTAATCAGACAGTCCCCCCCCAAAAATTAGGCAAACAAGGGCCATGTGAAGACTGAGCCCCTTTATGCGCTTTAAAATATGGTTTACCGAAACCTTTAAGGATACTACATCATATAAGTATGATCTCTGGGGATCAACAAGTAGGACCAAAATAGTTTTAATTTCTTCAGCAGAGAAGGAATAGAACTTATGTTCTGGTCATGAAGCTATCCAGGAACCAGAGACAGAAAGGGCCGTGGAGTCAAACGATGTCTGTCAGACCCCCTTGCTGTCACGCATGCCGAGGGTACCCACCAGTTCGGAGGAGATGCTCTGTTTGGTCACGGTGCCCACCTCTGGAACGCGAGCCTTCACCTGTGCTTTGATGTAGCACTTCTCTCCTCCAGCGAAACGGATTCCAGTGATGCCCTAGGAAAGAAAAGTTTATCCACCTATCCATTCGTTCATTTATTCACCAGGTATAAGGATGACCAGAACAGACGGGATGTCAGTACTCATGGAGCTTACCTCGTAGCGTTATTTACCAAAAATAAAGAACAGAGGCGAAGTCAGGTGGTGGTAAGTGCCACGGAGAAAAATAAAGCAGAGTGTGAGGCAGGAACGACAGGATGGTACTTTTGACAGTGTGGTCGGGGAGACCCCTGCCAGGGGCATGTGAGCTGGGACGGAGTGTGTTAGTTGCCTCATCAACCCTGGCAGGCTCCAGTGAAAGGCTGCCTTGTCCAGGCAGCCTCCTCAGATCCTCCCAGGCGAAGAAGCGGGCTCCTCCTCCCCCTGACTTCTGCAAACCTCCAGCCTTCAGTCCCTCATCTGGCGCTTAGCTCTCCGTGCCTGTGTGGCCACTTCTTGTCGAGGTTCTGTCCCCACTCAGTTATAAGCCTCTTGACATTAGTATCCGAATCTTTTTCTTTTTGGGGATCCCATAAAGGTTCTCGGAAGAGGTGGGCCCAATTCATTAATTCCATGAATTCAGATTTTTTTCCTAAGTCACCGAGCCAGGGAAATAGTAAAGCTTCCTACACCACCAGGAGCTGACCTTTGTTCCTAGACCTTCCCGGAGGGACTTGGATGCTTTGTTTTGTCCCCTGTGAGACTCAAACAATGTCTCCTCCTTGTCAGCCTAGCGACCAGCCTCAAGGGAAACGTCAGCTGCAGGGCTCCAGGCTGGGCTGACCGCTCAGCCCCCATACTACGGCAGGTGCACAGAGCCTGACAGTACATTCTGTCCCAAGAGTGTTTACTTCCACCCTGGTGGAAAGCTGGTGGATTTCGTGATGAGTGAGTGGCCAGAAACAGTGGTAAGGGCCTACAGATTTTATGCAGCAGACACCCACAGAAATCCAAACATCTCAACTTGTTGATCTTCCGTTCAGTTGAGACAAATGTCAGGAAGATACGGGACTTGTTCCAGTGTCAGTGCAGCAGAGTGGGGGGAAGAAAAGCATCAGAAATGTCGGGGTCCTGGCTCAGGACTCAGCCCCGTTCCGTGAAGAACAGAGGACATTCACGGCAAGTTCTACCCTATGTAATCTGAGAGCCAGCAGCCCTACAAGGGCTGAGCCCCAGGGGGCGTGCCGGAGCGTGGAGGAGGAAAGGCTCCTTCTTCCTAAAGCTCCTCATGCTCCGCCTTGTGGCCTAACGGGCCGTGTTCACATATGTGACACATGAGTCCTAGCATCACCTCTCACCAGGGAGAGGGGCTAGCCATATCCTTGCCCACTCCAGGAGGAGGGACTCCCTGCACCAAAACCACCTGGAGAGATTTAAAACCATCGATGCCTGGGGCTCTCGGCAGAGACTCCCATTTAATTGGCCTGGGGCAGTGCCCAGACAGCAGTGGGCTTCAAAGCTCCCCACGTGGTTCTAAGGTATAGCCAGGGTGACCGACCACCAGTTTAGGGAGAAAAGAACTTATTCAGGGTAACAAAGTTGTTAAATGACTGAAATAGCCTGCTACAGACTGAATGTTTTTGTACCCTCACCCAAATTCCTATGTTGAAACTCACTCCCCCGCAATGGGATGGTATTTGGAGGTAGGGCCTTTGGGAGGTGATCGGGTCATAAAGGCAGAGCCCTCGCGAATGGGATTAGTGCCCTCCTAAAAGGGACCCCAGAGAGCTCCCTCATGCCTTTGGCCCGTGAGGACACAGAAGATGGGCCCACTGTGAACCAGAAAGCCGGCCCACAAGAAACACTCATCTGCTGTGCCTTAATCTCGCACTGCCCGGCCTCCAGAACCGTGAGAGATTTCTGGTGTTCCGAAATCACCCAGGCGCTGGGCGTTTGTTACAGCAGCTTGAACGGGCTAAGATACAGCCTTCGAATCCAAGTTTCTTCTGTACCATCAGCTCACAAACTTCCCCTTGCATCAGAATCACCTGGAGGACTTGATCAATAAAACAGTGTTGGACCCCACCCCCGGAGTTTCTGACGCGGTCGGTCTGAATAGGGGCGACACTCCGCATTTCCAGCAAGCTCTTCGGTGCTGCTGCGGCCACTGGTGGCCCAGGGAACACATCTGAGAATCACTGCTCCCTGCTCTCTGCTGAACACCTGCTGCTCTTATTCTGCATGTAAATCTAGGGCTCACAGTTTGAAAAACAGAACGCAGTGGCGGGAGGTGACGCGCTGTGTTCTCTTCACTTGCAGCCCTCATATCCTCTGAATGTGAGCTGCAAGGGAGGAAACACCATGTCACCATTACCATATCCCCAAAGGACTGAGCTGGTTCTGTTGAAGGATTCACAGCCCCGAATGTGAATCTAGTATTGAGTTAGTCCTGACGGTCTACATGCTGCAAAGAGAACTGAAATCCCACAGGGATGGGTCCTGTGGGACGGAATTCACACATATTAACCACCTTGTCTGGTTATAGATCCATATCAAGCAGCCAGATATATTAAGAGATTAAACAGAGGGAATGGGAAAGCACAGGAAAGCCAAGCAAACCTCGTGTTTCTGCAAACAAACAAGGCCTTAGAAGCTGGTGATAATGAAGAAATTTGCTACGAAAGATAATGAGTGCAGAGTCCAATGCTCTAGCATTTTTTTTTTTAAGTAAGAGTCAGGCGATCTCATTTTAGCTGCCCGTTTTTTCTGTCTAGAGGATCTCATGGATTTCTGTGGCTTAGACCAGAAGGTTCCAAGAAGGGCTCCTTCCCCCAAGAAGGCACTTTGGAAATCTTCCAGGGAGTTTTTGGTTGTCACAAAGACGGGGGCTCTCCTGGCCTTCCGTGGGCAGGGCCCGGGGCAGGGGGCCGGGTCGCACAGAGCCCAGGGAAGTCCTGAAGAACTGCGCGCCCCGGGGCCTGGCTGGAAAACCAGGTTAGAAGGATCTGTGCCTAGAATCTAACACACTTTTACGTATCAACGCAACGTGACTTCTGGCACAGTCTCAACGCACGAGGGCATTCTGAAGAATGCAGTTACTATGAAAATGGAGACAAAACGGTAGTTTGTTCCCTGTTTGAGAAAATAGCCTGGTATTTAATTTGCCAGCACACACTTCAGTCGGGCTGCATTTTCGGCTGTGGCACTGACAGTAATGTACCTACCGGAGCAAGCCCATGACGTCATGATGTTTCTGAGTTACATCAGGCTGAGCATTCGCATCCGGAAGTCCGAGCTCTGGTATAAATTACTTCTGTTTTCTTTTTCTTTGGTGTTATAGTTGGGGCCATATTGATTTTTTAAACTTTTTTTTGAGTATAGCTGACACACAATGTTACCTTAGTGTCAGGTGTGCAAGATAGCGGTTCAACAAGGTATGCGTGATGCTGTGCTCCCCACGAGTGTAGCCGCCCTCTGTCACCGCACAACCTATCACATACACAGTATATTCCCTGTGCTCTGCCTTTCGCCTCCGTGACTTACTCATTCTGTAACCAGAAGCCTGTTCTCCCTCTCTCCTTCACCCATTTTGCCCATCCCCTCATCCCTCTCCCCTTTGGCAACCATCAGTTTGTTCTTTGTATTTATAGGTCGGATTCTGTTTTGGGTTTTTTTTTTTTTTTTTGGTTTGTTTATTCATTTGTTTTTTAGATTCTACATTGTAAGTGAAATCATACGGTATTTGTCTTTCTCTGACTTATTTCACTTAGCATAACTCTGTCTAGGTCCATCTATGTTGCTGCAAATAGCAAGATCTCATCTTTTTTTATGGCTGAGTAATATTCCACTATATATATACCACATCTTCTTTATTAACTTATCGATGGACACTTGGTTTGCTTCCATATCTTGGCTATTGTAAAAAATGTTGCAATAAACATAGGGGTGTATATATCTTTTTGAATTAATGTTTTCATATTCTTTGGGTAAATACCTAGTACTAGAATTATTGCACCAAATGGTATTTCTATTTTTAATTTTTTGAGGAAGGGTTATATTGATTTTTGAAATCACTAACCTATCTACCAGGTAGTTTACATTATTCTTTTTTTTTTTTTTTATCTTTTTTTTCTCCAGCTTTTTAAATTCAAATTTTCAAATATACACAATTAAAAGAATTGGGTAGTGAACACTTGTATATAATTTCTAACCAGGTTTTATGTTATATAAATGAGTCATTATGCCAGATGGGTTGGCTTAAACCAACAGCATTGACGCTTCTGAGGGTAAAACTTTTTAGAATGCAACTCATACACTCTGAACAAACCTCTTTTTGTATTCCTTGGGGTACTAACAAAGACCCTCCTTGACCCACCTCTAGTCAGTCTCCTCTGAGTCTTCCTTTTGACTAGGCCCCAACCATGGGCTCTGCCTTGGCCAGTTTATTCCAGTTTTAGCAAGAATCCTGCTGAGTTGGCCTTGGTCTGACCACGCTTGATATCTGATCACCCTGGCTTGCCTTTAGCAAAAATCCTGTTGGTTCAGTTTAGTAAAGAACCACTCTATCTCTTAGTAATTTTCTATCCACCAATACCCCTACTCTACTCCTTGGCTATAAATTCCCACCTTTCCTTATCGTATTCAGAGTTGAACCCAATCTCTCTCTCCTACTGTAAAACCCCACTGTAGTAGCTCCCTTTGAATATGATCTGCCTTCCCTTTTTTAACAAGTGGACTGAATAATTTTTTCTTTCACAGTGTACAGCCTGGAGCCCTTTGTTCAGGGCTATTCCCTCTCAGGAGGGTTTTTTTTTTTTTTCCCCATTGGCTCTACTAGAATCTTGGTGGGGTCCTAGGTTAGCAGGGGAGACTGTTCACGGTTCACAATTTAGAGCCTTTCCTAATCTGCCCCCACCCCTCTTCTCCCCTTCCCCACCTTCCACCACACTAGGCTACTTAGAACTCAAGAGTGGGGCTGTGCATTTGTATTCAGCACTCCTCTCTGGGTCTGGAAAGCCCTGCTCCTACGTCTCTGCTAGTTGAAATCCTAATCATTCTTCAAGACCTGATTCAGCTGTCATCACCTCTGTAAAACCTCGGCTCCAACCCCCTAGTTACCAGCAGCTAGCTCCCCGCAACCATCAGTTTGTTCTTTGTATTTATAAGTCTGATTCTGTTTTGGGTTTTTTTTTATCACCCCCCCCCCAAGTGTGGCGGACCTGAAGTCACTTCTGCATGGCAGGTCTGCCTCCTGGCCTAGACTGTAAGGTCCTTGAGGGAGGGACCAAGTGTCAGTCATTTTTGCATCCCCCGTGCTTAGCACGGTCCCCTGCACACCGTAGGCCTTGATAAACACCTCTTGAATCTGATGGGTGGTTTAAAATATAAGAGAAAGTAATAGTGCGGGTACCGTCGTGGCTGACTCATGTTTTCAAAAGCCCAGGCTTGTTTAAACCCCTAACTGGTTCTATCCATCAGAAAAATGTCCTACTCACCAGTTCTGACTTAGAGAAATGTGGAAGCTATCAAAGAGAATTGATCAGTTTATAAAATATTTGTGGTCCTGTTGGCCTATGAGAACAAAACACAATCAATACCATTATTAGAACCGAAGGATTATAAAACAGAAATATAGGTTTGGGATTAAAATATTTTAAAAGTGTATTCCTGATTCATGCACGTTTGAGAGAGATGGATCTTTTCTTATTCATCTGTGTAACTCCCTTTGCATATCTTGATCTTGTGACACATCATAGGTATTTAGTTCTGTTCTGGATTGAATGATGTGTGTGTGGGAGCCACATTTTGTCATCTTTCGTTGAGCAGTACAAAGAAAAAATGCTTTTACCTTGTCCTGGATCTAGCAGTAAAAGCCTTTAACAGGTCCAGAGAAATTATCTTTGTGTACTGACCAGAACCATTTGCAAAGCTCCGACTAACAGGTCACATCCAGTGCTGCAGAGCCCACCCCTCCCCCCTCCCCGCCAAGCAGAGCCCACTCTGAAACACAGCCAGTCCTTGCCATCAGCAAGGAATACCTAACATCACCTATCACCGGACCTCGAAGGTTAGCATCTGTTTGGTATTCAACAGGACTTGTGAACTGCGTTTTGGCATCAGCAAGGGGAGTTCTTTCATTCAACTGAAAAGCATCTCTAGTTTTTCTCATCAATTGGAGCAAGGTGGGTCGATGAGATGTTTGTAGGCCAATAAACTATCAGAAGAGTCATTATTTTCAAGTGCCTTTTTTCATTATCGAGTCTCACCTACTCCATCTGCAGGTGTAACAGAACACAGTGATGCCTTTTCCTCATCTTTGAACATGAAGAGAATAAGACATTTACGTGGGCCAACAGGAGAGAGGCCCCGAGTGCCACAGTGTTGCGGACGTATGCCGAGGCACCAAAGCGCCGTCACAGAGCTTGACGTCTCAAACTGTCTGTAAGCTGAACTTCGGAAAACAAATGTGTTTGCCCCTTTCAAAGGAGACTCGAATGTTTTATCTGTAATTGGCCATGGTCAGAAAACATAGGATTATGACAGGGAATTTCTCCATGCTAGTTTTCTGGATTAAATGGGAAATCTGAAGAATGGAGAGAAGTATGTAAGTGGATCCCACCTGTTGTTGATGAGACTGTAGGGTCATTACAATTTCCCTCCTCTCTGCAGGTTCACATTTCAGACCTTGGAACATTCTGGGATGCTTTGAGCATTTTATTCACTGTGTTACAGAAAGCTGCTTGGAAAGAAATAGCTCTTTCCAGTCCTTCTGCCAAGACTTTTTATAGAGTTCCAAGTACCTGTTCTTTTCAGTGCCAGGGTGTTGTTTTTTTCATTTTGAAACTATAAAGGACAAAGAGTGGTCCTTTCTCAGAGACAATATGCTGCATAATGTATGTGAATTAGTGGCGCCATGACTGCCATAAAGGACAGTTACCATTTGGTTGTGTGTGAGAGATGTTGCTTCTCCCTGGGTTGGGAAAGCCTTCCAGGCTTGCCTGGTTAAACTCTCTAAATGCATGAAATATACTTACATTCTGGAAATCATTAACTTCAATTGCTTCTTCAGCTCCACTTCCCATTTTAAAGGTCTCCAGGTTGTTCCCAGTATCTATTTCCATTGACCCGTCTTGTAATTTCCCATTGATACTCATGGTATAATGGACATTGTAAATCTGGAAGTGAACACAGGAGTCAGGGATGCTTCCCTTTTAGAGCAATTCAGGGCTTGTCTTTAGACCTGCAGTACGTGAGGTAGCTTTCACACTGGTGAGAGATACACCGAATCATCGTTAATAGTAATATATTTATATATGAGGGCTTCATCCATACACCAATCACTTAATACAATAATTTCTTTAAGAAATACCTTAAAAGTAAAAGCTTTGGTAGTCTCCGATACTTATTCAAATAGCTCAGTGATTTGCGATCCTGGCCGCGCATACAGGTATCTGAGTAGAATCTCCAGCTACCGCGCATGCGTGTCCCGCCTGGATGAATCAAATCAGACCCTGTGGGGATGGGGTTTGGACATAGATCTTTCTTTTCCTAGGTCAATTCTACTTTGCAGTCTGAGTTGAGAGCCATCGATGGATACATGGTTAACTGAGCTGTTAACCGAACAAGTCTGCAGTGGCACCTCAATTTGAAAGGTTTTTAAAAATCCTCTGGCTAAGACTCGACCCGGGGTATGGCATATAGTGAGGACTACAGACAGGGCTGGGATATGCCTGAGAGAGAGCAACATTTGTGGACAGCAAGGTCAATGTGCACATCTGTTTCAGCTCAAAGTGGGAGTTAGTCATTTTAATGACTGTGGGACAGGCATCTGGTGTTGGAGGGCATATTGTTAGGAGGCGTGTGGGGGAAGAAGGGAGGGAGACTTGGCATCAGAGAAGAGCACTGGTCCACGAATCAGAAAAACGAGTGGCCACACCACTTATCCCTGGGTCTTGGGAGTTGCTTTGGGTGTAAAGTGAAGAAGCTGGGCCTCAGAGATGGTTTTCATTTACGTCCTTCGAGCTCTAAGGTTTCACAGAGGTGGCCCAGAGGTGATGGTGGCAGAGCAGGTGGGACTGTGAGGGTCGTCCTTTCTCTCCTGTCCACCTACAACTTAGCCAGAGCGGCTCTACTTGTTATCTGTGTTATGTGTTGGATTTCTGAGTAAAATCTTAAGAAAAATAACTCCATGAAATAGTTGTTTTTTTAGTTTACCACTGAATTAGATCATCCAAAGGGCTCTCTTAGTTTAGACATCTTGTTAGTACACTAACTTACAAAATAATTCACAGACTGCTCCTGCTCAGTGTGTTGCTGCCCTGCTAGAACTTTCTCTGTGTTGTGGGGTAGTAGGTGGGTCTTCCCTTCCCTTGCCTTCCCTCTTCTTTTTTCTGACTTAGAAGCATATGTGTGTGTGTGTATCTCTCTATATCTTATATAACATATAAGATATAAAATCTTTACGGGCCCCTGGGTGGCTCAGTCGGTTAAGTGTCTGCCTTTGGCTCAGGTCATGATCCCAGGGTCCTGGGGTCGAGCCCCGCATCAGGCTCCCTGCTCTGCGGAGAGTCTGCTTCTCCCTCTCCCTCTGCCTGCCTCTCTGCCTGCTTGTGCTCTCTCTCTCTCTGTCATATTTAAATCTCTGTCATAAATAAAATCTTTTAAAAAAATAAAATAAAATCTTTAAAGAGGAAGGACTGAGAACTGATGAGAGACACTTGCTACTTAGTGTCAGGTCAGTAGGTCAGAACTGCCAATAGCTCAGATTCAATTCAAGTCTGATTTTCTCCTCATTATAAAGAAAGACTGCTACATGGACAGACACTGGAAGAAGTATCTTATTACCAGATCATTACTTGTGGAAAACTCATTATCACGAGACCCACAGAGCACAGTTTTATTTTACCAGCAGAGATGTAGAAATGGCTTTGCAAGCCAGTTCCCTTCCGGGCAACAGCCTTCATTCAGCAGTACAGAAAATACTGGCACGCTATTTCAGCCGGCCCATCTCTCCGTGCCCTTCCCTCCCCCCTGCACTTGGATCCCTGCGGTATGTTCTCCCCCACACTGGCCTGATCATAAGAACCACTTCTAGCGATTCTGATTTAGCGGAATTGGAGCAGAGCCCACCAGTCTGTTTGCACTTTGCATCTCAGGAGGTCCTCGTGATCAGCCCAGTTTGGGAAACCTGTTTTCTTTGGCTGAGCTGGTGCTTTCTGCAGGTAAGGTTTAGAAAGCGGGCTCTGTTCTGTCCCTGGGCTCTCTGAGCAGCCACTCTTCACATGGGCTGAGTATGACCGTCAAAAGGAGTATGGCAGACAACATTTGTGTGAGTTCCTGCTGCAACAAACGTCCTTCGCTCATGCAGTTTAGAGGCTTTGTGTGTGTGTGTGTGTGTGTGTGTGTGTGAGAGAGAGAGAGAGAGAGAGAGAGAGAGAGAAAGCACTGCATGTAAGCTTTTACTAGTAAGGCAATGCAAAATTTCAGAAATGAACCGTTCCCAAGTTCTTCGCAAAATTAAGGAGACAAAATTATAACACTAGAGGGGTGGTTTGTGGTCCTAATTTTACTTTCCTCCACCACCGCCCCTGCCACCTTTGCACGACAGAAGCTCCCTGACCAGCCATAGGACTCGCGTCACTTGTCACCTAGCCTTAGCCCATCCTATAGAAGGAGCGTGCTGTGCACGGGGCAGCAGTGAGAGGTCTGTGCCCTCGTGAAGTGAATGGTGGGAGGGCCCACAGTCCAAAGCTATTTCCAAAGTACTGGGCCCTGAGCTCAGGAGGCTGGGCTAGAAGAGGAGTAATCACATTGTCTGCTCTGAGCCCACGGAGCTGTTGGTACCTCAGGCGAGTCTCTAAATACAGTGAAGTTTATTATTTGCCAAAATTCTGCCCAGCACGGTGCCTTTTACGGTCAGGAATATTTGCTAGTGAGTTTCTAAGGAAGCCTGGGTTCTGTAAGATTAATGACATAATGTTTGGGACACTATCTAGAAAAATCAGTCTGAGAATAAAGGCCTCAAGCACTGATCTCATCCCCTCCTCCCACAGGGCAGGGTTGTCACCTCTCTCTTATTGGTGGGGCTTTCCCCATATTTCAGTACCTGTAAGTAATCTAGAGCAGCACCAAATATTTTGGGATTTGTAAAAAAAACAAAAACAAAAAACCATGATTTTCTTCATTCTTGTGCCTGTACAGGAAATAGAAATAACTTTGATTGTTGGCAATAAAATGTGATTCACTATTGCTCTGTAGTCTTAGAATTTAATACTGCTCTCTTGAACCAGATTCTTGTGCTGAAGTACGAGATGAAGAAAGGGAGCCCCACTTAGGATGATCATTCAGTCTCTCCTTTTAGAAGCTTGTCAGTTAGTTGTATTTGCCTTGAATAATTAAATGCCAAATGGTATTCATTTTAATATACATCATGTCTAAAATCTCTACCATCCCCAAAACAAAGCAAAGCTATTTTTATCTCCAAATGACCTAGGCCACTGAGGTTTTGTCATCTAAAAGACAGCATTTACATGCGAATACCATACAATTTCCCAAGGGATGACAATCTCAACCCTGCTATTAATGGAGATGTAGATCTTGAAATTGTTCTCCTGTTCAGATTTGCTGCTTTCAAACATCTGGCCTAACTTCTATATTTAAAATACAAATACATTAAGGCACTTTTCAAATATACACAAAATACTGTGCAATTCTGATCTTACAAATCGATGCTTGTAAATTTGATATAGTCTCCAAAACAGACTCAGTGCTAAATGGCATGATTATCTACAGTAGGCATTTGAGTTAAAAATACAAATTATGCAGTGACTGCAGAAGATGTGATGTGTAAAATGGATGAATTGCTTTCAGCACCATTTTCTCTAAGTACTGGAATTCGTTCATGCTTTGAATTTCATGGTTGGGGGGGTGACAAACACCAGTCACAGATCCTCTGAGGGCAGTGATTAAGAAAAAGCCCTTTGTGTGCATCCTGGAGATGGAATTCTTTTCTATTAGTCGAAATAAGCTTATACCAGGCCTGGCAATGGTCATCAAGATAAAATGCCCCCCTTTACATAGGTGAACAAAACTCAGGGTACGTAGAAAACACCCTGGAATTCTGCCCAGTCAAGTTAGAAGCGCTTTGTATACTCGTTGAGAGCTGGTGGAGCTTTAAAATAAACAGTTACATACAAAGACAGGAGGACAGCCATCAGTGAATCATGTACCATTACATCACACGTGACTAGGCCAGAACTGATTTTTAAAGAGATTTGCCACCTTTAACGAAGTGAGCCCATTTCTTTCCTCAGGGCAAGAGAGAAGGGAGCATTCATGGACAGGTCACACGCAATAACAAAAACTCCCCAAAACTCTTTAAAGGTCAAATTCATCCCCAGTACTGGGTCTGAATATTCCCTAGGACTATCTTTGTCCTAGGTTCTTAAATTCGCACTTTCTTGGCTGGGAAAGGCCTCGGAGATGATTTAGCTCCATTTCTTACCTAAGGCTGAGGCCAGAGAGGTGAGGTGCCTCCCCACAGTCTCAGGACTGCTCGCTGCCCGCGCCAGGCTGAGATGCGCAGAAAAGGGCCTTCCTCCAACCGTCCACTGCATTCTCCCGCTACTCTACGTTTTAGTATTCTCCCTTAAAGCTCCGGCTTGCTTTTCTACGAAGCCGCCAAGAGCAGAAAGCAGCGTGGTGGTGGCGCAGGGAAGAAGGGAGAAGGTGCCCCGGGGGACCTAGAGGAAAGCCTCAGCAGGGGCGACAGGGCCCCCGCGGCCCAGCGCTCTGGCTCCACCTAGGGGGGACATGCGGGTGACCTGAGGGCCCCTTCGCCCCGCGCACCTCCCCGGCCCGCGCACCCGGACTCGGGTCCTCACCCCGCGCGCCGCCCTCTGGACTTACGTGATTGTCGCTCCCCTTCCAGAAGTAGAAGGCCCCGATGGCCCCGAAGAGCAGCAGCACCGCCCCCGAAATGAGGACCACAGCTCCGACCTTGAGCAGCCGCGCGGGGCTGGAGGGCTTCACGGTCACCGTGGCGTACGCCTGCGGGCCGGGGCCGGGGAGGGTCGGGGAGGGGGGACCGGTCACGTCTGCGCCGCACGCACCCCGGCACCTCGCCGCCCTCTCTCCCGAAGGCCCCTTGTACTCAGGCGTGGATGTGCAATAAGCAAACTTTCGGCGGAGCAGGGCCACGGCCCCCTGGCTGTGCACGCTCCGCCAGCCACAGGACGCCCCCTCCTGAATCCCGTCCCGCCCTCCCCTTCGCGCCCGTCTGGGGTCCCGAGCCCCCTGCACACGCGCAGGGTTGGGCACCCGCCTCCCACATTCGGGGGCGCAAATCCCTGACTCCGGGCAGTGCGCTCGGACACCCGCGGCAAGCCGGGGCCCTGCGTGTTTCCACTGACCCGGCAGCGGGACTGGGGATCCCGAGCCCTACTCACCGGGGGACTGCAAAACTCGACGTCGTCAGGCCCCACCAGGGCGATGGGAACTTTGTCGGAGTTTTCTGTCATGGCTGTGGCCGGAGGAGCGAGACACTGGGAGGCTCCGCGCACGCCCTGGGCTCTGTCCTGCTGCCCCGACGGGCCGGGCATTTCAACGCCGCGCACACGCGCGTGCACTCACAGTGCCGCGTCCCGCCCGGGCCAGCCCAGCGGTCCCCGCCCCTTCCAGGGCCTCACCTCTCTCCTCCCTTCCCTCTCCCGCCCCAGCAGCCCTGTGAGCTCGTCTGGCGTTCTGGACGCTCCCCCTTCCCGCCCTCTCCTGTCTACTGCTCCCCCTCCCCCAGAGCACCCTGAGTGTGTCACGGTGGGGACGGAGATGGGGAGGGATGGGTAGGCCGAGGATGCTGAGAGCTGCGATCCTCAAAATGTGAAAATGCCAGGACTCTTTCTACCATCCAAGGATCTCTTCAAATGTCAGAGGACTCTGCTGTGACAGCTGGCTGGAGGCCCATTTCCTGACTTTGTGTGTGGGGTGGAAGCTGGTGGAACCCGACAGAGTTTGGCATTGCTGGAGGGCCCCTGGGACCAGAGCATGGAGTAGGGCCCAGAGATGGCCCTTGCCACCCATGTCTCTAGAAGGTCTAGGAGGAGGGTAGAGCACTAGCAAAAGTGAAAGCCAAGCAGAGGGGGCTGGAGGGAAGGAGTTGGGGAGACCAGAAGAAGAGTGCATTCTGTTTGGTTAAGTGAGTTAAACAAACAAATCAACAATGGCAACACACACGCACCTCAAAAACATTATGTCCAAAGGAATACCTGAAACATCTATTTTTTAAAAAAGCAGAACGGGGAGGGTGTTTTTTCACTTTCGGAAATGCCATCTGTCAGTACCAGGATGACATAGTACCTCATTTGCAGCCGGGCTCCATTAATCCATACTGAGTTCTAGCTCCATGCAGAGGCCTCTGCTGGGGAGTCACCGTGTGCGAGGGTCTGCAGGAGGAAGGCAGGTTTCCCGAGCGAAGGGAGATTGGACGGGCGGGGCTGCAGCTGGCGGAAGTGTTCCATTCTGGGATGCTGGAGAGGGAGGCCATGTGACAAGCATGGTGCAGTGGGGCCGGGAAAGGAGGCAAGAATGGAATGGGCGCCCACAGAAGATATCTGTAGGACTTGGCAGCTGCTGGGCTGGGGAGATGGAGGGCCTCCCATCTATTGTTGTGGGTGGTTGAACTGGTACAACCCTTATGGAAAGTAATTTAATTCCAAAATGCAAAATACAATTTCATTTCTGTGGATTTATCCCACAGATGCACTCACGAGGGGGAAAAATCCTATCTATGCAAGGATATTCATTGCAGCATCTTCATTAGAGCAAAGGACTGGAAACATCTTGGGTGTCCACAGCAGAGAATTTTTGGTACATCCTCACAGAGGGTTCTTGGCAGCGATTTCAAAGAAGGGAGCAGCTTTGTATTTCCTGATGTAGAACACTCCCTCACATATTTTACGTGAAAAAAGCAAAGGATGGGAAATGGGCATAAATGCCTTCATTTGTATAAAAAAATGCAAACAAGAATATGTACGCATATGCTCTCAGGAAAGATACACAAGATACTGACAGCAGGGGTTGCCTCTGAGGAGAGCCCTGTGGCTTGGGGACACCATGGAACGAAGATACTTCACCATGTGCCTTCTGGAATGTTTTGAATTCTGTATTGTGAACACTTACTAACTTCAAAAAATGAGTGACTACAATAATAAATAACAGTGAGGTGGGGAGGAAGTGCATGCAGCACATGGAGACAGTTCTTTCAAGAACTTTGGCACTGAGGGGAAAAAGAAAGTAAGGAGGCTAGATTAAGGGAGTTGGAGGATCAAGGAAGTTCTCCCTGACACTTCATACCCCTCCCATCCCCCTGGTCGTCATGGTCTGGAAAGACCTTTGAAGGCCACAGGGAAAGGGGCAGAGATAACAGAAAGATGGGGAAGGGGGGGCTGGGGCCAAAGCAAGCAGGAAGATAAAGCTTGAGGAGAGAGGGACTGGTAGGAGTAGGTGACGGTAGGGATGCTTTGGGGACACATGGGCTCTGAGGAGAGGCACACTGAGGGAAGGGTGAGGAGTGGGGGAGAAATCAGGTTTCTATTTCATTCATACTGTTACGGAACCTGGGCTGCATCGCCCGACGGAAGAACCAAGCGGCACCCAGAGATTTTGGAGGATAGGAGGTTTATTTAACGCTGGTGGGCTCAGAGGAGAGTGGTCTCCAAAGGCCTGAGCCTGAGCACAAAAAAGGGGGTAATTTGTACACTTCTACTTCCGCACATTTGGCACTTTTGGCGCGTGCGCGAAGCAGGGCAGGGAGAAGACCCCGGATTGGTGCGCGCGGGAAGCAGAGCCGGGAGAAGAACCCGGAAGAGCCCCGGGGCAAGGACTGGGACTCTCGCTGGCTCGGTCGGCCATCTTAGGACACAGATTTTCCTTATCGTTACCCCCTTTGATGCCCCTTGTGGAAAGCTAAACACCTACTTTAGAGGGCACCATCTTCATCTTCTAAGGGACGATATAGTGAGTAAGGAGTAACTGGGGTCTGATTTTAGCAATTTGAGCAGGGATAAACCTAGTAAGGGCATTAAGAATACAAGGACCAAATGCCACTATGAGGAGAAGCAATAGGAGGGGGCCGACGAGGGAGGCGAACCAAGGGAACCGTTGTGAGAGGGAATCCCACCAAGTTGTCCGCTGGAGTGTTACCCACTGGCGATGTACTCGGTCCTGTAATTGGGCCAGAGTTTCTTGGACCACCCCCGACTCATTAGCATGGAAACAACATTCCTCCTGTAAGAAGAGGCAGAGGCCCCCTTGCGTGGCCGTGAGCAAGTCGAGCCTGCGCCTGTTTTGGAGGACCACTGAGGCCAGTGAATCGAGTTGGTGCTGCAGGACCAGGGCCGGCTGAGTGAGGGCTGAAAAATCCGCCGTGAGTTGTTGAGTTAGCCCCTGGTACTGAACCTGAGACATCCTGACGCCAGTGGTGCTGAGGGCAACACCTGATGCGGCCAGCAGCCTCACGATAGGAGGGATGGCCGCAGGGGAGCGTCGAAGGTAGCTAGGAGGTCCCCATATGAGTGGGGCATCGCTCCCAGGAGGACTGAAAGATCAGGTAAGAGACTGACAAGCGTGCATGATTGATCACACGGGGTGATGGAGATGTATACACCTTAATCACAAGCCAGAAAAGTGTTGTTCGGCACACAGACCCAACTGTGGCCCGTGATGGGAGAGGAAGAGTTGCCATACAGTGGTACCGGAGCCAGAAAGGGATAATCTGAGGCCCCTGGTGCTGAGGTGGGAGGTGACATGGTAGATTGGTTGAGGATGACACCTGGTATTGGACAGGACCGGGCTTTATACAGATCCAGCAGTCAGACGCTAGGGGTGGATTCAAGTGTTTAAGTGCTTGGTGGGAGGCATTAATCATACCTAACAGTTGTGCTGTAGATGCTTGCTGCCTGTGGATGGGGGACCCAGGGATGCACCAGGGTGAGTTATTTCCTGTCTGACTCTGGGGGTTGACTGTAAGGCTTGGAGTGAACATGGACTTAATCATAAATTTGGCTATGGCGTCGGTCCCCATAGGGTGATATTGGCCCAACAGGAGAATGATTCCTGTAGCCCATGATGTGGCATTGGGTTCTAAGCCTGAGAGGGTGAGCGGTATACAGTGATTGTTAGGGCAAGAGGATGGGGTGGTGTTGTGTGACAAGGAAATCCAGATGTCACTGCACTGTTTGAGGCGCCACCAGGTGGACCATCGTTCCATTCCCGGCCAAGTCGCCACCCATGACTCACATCCCCAGGCTTGCGAGCAGAACTGAGGGCAGGTGTTTGGCCGTTGAGGCGTAGGGCCCCCACAGATGTAGATATTTACCAGCTGGTAACCTGAGTGAGGGCCATGGTAGGAACACTGTCTATGAGGTTCCCAGAAGGTATCAAGAAACTGGCATCCATCAAAATGGAAGTTAACCTTCGGTGTGTGCCCATCCCAGGTGGAAGAAGTCAGTGGGGGCGCTGGTGCAGGATTGAGGGGGATAAGCTGGAAAGTCCATTTGCCAGTAATGGTGATATGAGAATTTGCCCCCCTTGCCTGGCTGGGCAAGCTAGAGGCAGTGAGGAGGAACAGCACACCAGGCAGCAGAAAACCGGGACTGACTGGGGCCAGGAAAACCATGGTGAAATGCGCTCAGGAGTAGACAGCAGAGGGCCAGTAAAAGTGGGATCTATGACCTTAGGTAGAGGGAGCCATCATGGCTAACCCATCAGCAGATGAAACCCGTGGACAAGTAAGTGCAGTAATACACCCTAGGGTCACCCAATAAGCAATGGCAATAGTAAGCCTCTGGGGGAAAGTCCAGTCAGGAGGGGCAACAGTGTAGTCTGACTCCCAAGATGAGGGAAATCATGCCGATGAGATCCAGGGACCACGGTGAGCAGGTGTCCATCAGTCGGTGGGGTCTCGTCGAAAGTGAAGCTGGAGTGGGTTCGTGAAGTCTGGCTGGACTCTCCACTTGCGTGGCTCCTTTTCCGAATGATGAGCTTTCTTCATTCTGGAGTGGTGGACCCACGGGGTGACACCTGAGACCTCTAGATCTTCAAAGGGGGTTGCTCCCATCCTCTAGACACCTGGCGGGGGCCGTGGTGCAGACCGAGCATTATTTGTAGCACATGTTATGCATCGTTCACTCGTTGCTCGGCATAGTGCTGGCAGCTGACTGATGTAGTGCTTCTTGAGAAAGGCTCTCATGCAGTTTACCCAGATGAGTGAATTGGTGGTATTCCTTGACTAGATGCCCTCCAGTTGCTGTTGGAACAAAGATGCACCCATTTGGCATCATCCACCATCCCTTTTCAGTCAGGGTGGCTCCCTCAGCCATGGCCCAATCCTTTTCCTTTTTAGTGCAACTGGGTAGAGGGACTTCTTCTGGGGCTATTAGGGCCATGGTGAGGGAAGGGGCTCTGTCCATGTCCTCACTGGCTGCAGTCTTGGCTGCCTCATCTGCCAGATGATTTCCCCATGCTATGGGGTCATCTCCTTTCTGGTCCCTTACAGTGCAGGATTGTTACTTCCTTTGGAAGCCAGACGGCTTTGAGGAGTCTCAGCATCTCCTCTTTGTTCTTGATAGCTTTTCCTGCTGCGGTTAGGAGGCCCCTTTCCTTGTAGATGTCTCCATGTATATGTACAGTAGCGAAGGCATACCGAGAGTCAGTATAGATGTTGACTTGCTTACCTTCACCGAGGGTGAGGGCTCGGACTAAGGCATATAATTCAGCCCGTTGAGCTGACCATCCAGCTGGTAATGCCTTAGCTTCTAGAACTTCAGTGGTTGTGGTTACTACATAACCTGCTTTCCGGTCACCCTCCTGTAGGTAACTGCTGCCATCCCTGAACAGCGTGAGCTCTGGATTCTTTATGGCTTGATTCCACAGATCTGGACGGCTCGCGTAGACTTCATCAGTCACCTCAGAGCGGTCGTTGTCTGGTCCCCCCTCTTCCGTGGGGAGAAAGGTTAATGTCCTTACTGTTTTGAGGGTGACTCGCGGGTTTTCGCAGAGAAGCCCTTGGTATTGTGCTAGCCGACAGCTGGAAAGGAAGCGGTGTCCCTGTGTGTTCATGAAGGACACAACTGCATGAGGGACCTTGATGTTAAGTTCTTGCCCCAGGGTAAGTTTGTCCGCCTCCTTGATGAGTAGGACTGTGGCTGCCAGCGCCCTGAGGCACGGTGGCCATCCTGCTGCCACGGGGTCCAGCTTCTTTGACAGGTAAGCAACTGGCCGTTGCCAGGGTCCAACAGTGTAGGTGAGTACCACGAGTGCTATTTTTTCCTTTTCATGCACAGAGATTGAAAGGTTTTTCTACATCTGGTAGGCCCAGGGCTGGAGCCGGCCCCAGGGCGGTCTTTATCTCTGTGAAAGTGGCTTCCGTTTCCTCAGTCCAGGCAGGGGGTTCTCGATTTGATCCCCCTAAGAGATCATAAAGGGGTCTTGCTATTGCCGAGAACCCAGGGATCCAGATGCAGCAGAATCCTGCAGGCCCCAGGAATTCTCATAGGCCCCTTTTTGTCTGGGGTTCGGGCAGGGAGATGATGACCCTTTTCCTCTCCGGCCCTAGTTCTCTTTTCCCTTGCGTGAGGAGGAAACCAAGGTATCGGACATGTTGTTGGCAGATTTGTGCCTTCTTCCATGAGGCTCGGTATCCCGAGTCTGACAGGAGATGTCGGAGGGCCTTTGTGCCTTTTGTACAGTCTTCTTGTGTGTCACTGGCGAGGAGGAGGTCATCCACATACTGGAGGAGGGTGCACCGTGTGGCCTCTCTTGGGAAGCTGATGAGGTCCACAGCCAGTGCTTCCCCAAAGAGAGTTGGTGAGTTTTTAAACCCCTGTGGGAGGTGCGTCCAAGTCAGTTGCATCTGGCGCCCTGTATCAGGTTCAGTCCATTCAAAGGCAAACAGTGGCTGGCTCTGGGGAGCTAAGCGGAGGCAGAAGGCATCCTTCAAATCTAGGCACGTGAACCATCTGGCCGACTCTGGGATTTGGCCGAGGAGGGTGTATGGATTCGGGACCACTGGGTGCAGAGAGATGGTCACCTTGTTGATGACCCGCAGGTCTTGAACTGGTCAGTATCCCCCTCCTGGCTTCTTGACTGGCAGGAGTGGGGTATTCCAGGCTGACTGGCACTCGACTAGAATACCTGCTTCTTTGAGTTTGGACAGATGTTCTTGGATGTTGATCTTAGCTTCTTGTGAAAGGGGGTATTGCCTTTGCCTCTGAGTTTGGGCTCCTGGGATCAGTTCAGCAATGATAGGGACCCAATTCCAGGCTAGTACAGGTGGGTTGTTTTCAGCCCATACTGAAGGCAAGTCTGAACTCCGGCTGGCTGCTCAGTTGGGCCTGGACACAGAATAGCCTCCATTCTTCTTCCCTTGGCATGGTAATTGCTAGTATTAGAGACCCCGTCTCCTCTTGCCTTGGGTTCAATTGAAGGCTAGTGTGTCCAGTGGGCTCAAAGGTTATCTGAGCCCTAAGCTTGGAGAGTATGTCTCAGCCCAGGAGAGGGATGGGGCAATCAGGCAGATAAAGGAATTCATGTTGGACCTTATAGCCCCTGAGTTCACACTGGCGAGCCTGGCAAAAGGCTATTGTATCGCCCACCTCTCGGTAGCCCCGAGGATGGTCGCAGTCCTTTTGCTGAAAGGTGTCATTGGGGAGGTGACAACAGAGTGCTTGGCCCCAGTATCAAACATAAAAGTCATTGGTTGGCGCCCCACCTTCATTTTGACCATGGGTTCATGGGGGCCAAGGAGGAAAGAGCCCAGTCATCCTCAGTCTGAGTCCATTCCCTCAAGGCCTATGAAGTCCTCCTCTCGGTGTTCTTCCTTATAGTGGCTGGGCTTTTGAGCCTTTCCCTGGTTGGGACATTCGTTTTTCCAATGCCCTTTCTCTTTACAGTGGGCACATTGATCCCTTGCCAAGGGGGTTCTGGGTTTCCCCCCTTTTGGTGGTTGAGGTCTCCCTGTCTTTGTGTTGTCCTTTTCTTTCAGGGTGGCGGCGAGGAGGCTGACTTTCTTTTTCATCTTTTTTTGGCTTCCCATTCGGCTGCGACCTCCCTGTTCATATAGACCTTATTGGCAATCTCTATTAGTTGGGTGATGTTCATCCCGGCAAAACCCTCTAGTTTCTGAAGTTTTTTTCTGATGTCTGGGGTGGCCTGAGCCACGAAGGAGGTGTTTACCATCTGTTGGTTTTCCTGTGCCTCGGGGTCAAATGGAGTGTATATCCTGTAGGCTTCACATAGTCTTTCATAGTAGTCCCTGGGGGACTCCCCTGGTTGTTGAGTGACCAAGGATACCTTAGTCATGTGTATGGGTTTCTTAGCTCCTGCCCGGATTCCCCAGAGGAGGGCTTCCTGGTACTGGCGGATGTGGGCCTGTCCCTTGGTTGTGGTGAAGTCCCATGCTGGGTACTCCTCGGGTGCGGCTGTATTAGCCCAGGCAGCAGGGTCGATGACTCCCGCTGGTGCGTGCTCTTCCAGGTACTGCCGTGCACCTTTCATTATTCTCCTTCTTTGCTCTGTGTTAACCAGGGTGTGGAGTAACTGTTGGCAGTCTTCCCAGGTTGGCTGATGAGTCTGGAAGAGGGACCTATGAGGTCTATCATAGCCTGTGGTTTTTCAGAGTAGGATGGGGTGTTTCCCGTTGAAGAGGTCTGTGGTGGAGAAGGGCTGATAATACATCATGGAATGGCCGGGTTGGACTGTCCTGTCTTCATCGTGCCTCTCGGGTTCCCGCGTCTCTCATACTGGCATTTGGAGGGTGCTTGTGCCCGGCCTGGGGTGCAGCCTGACTGCTGGTCCTGGAGAAAGTGGATCTTTGGGGCCAGGGGGCGCCGGTGGATCCTCTGGGCCTGGGGACGCCGGTGAGACCGATGACGGTGGGGTGTCTGGAGCTGAAGGGCCAGGTGTAGATGGTCTTGGGGGTATGTACGGTGGGGGCAGGGTCGGTTCATCCTCGGGATCTCTGGCTAGGATTTGTGGAGACTGGGGCTTTTGCTGATTTCCTTAGGTCACTTGGATGAGGAAATTAAGACCCTGGCCTGACCCTGCCTATTGCAAGTGAATCACACCCGGGTGGAAGGGTCTGAGCAATTCCTAGCCAGGAGTCAATGTACAGAAACTGGTCAGGGTGTCCTGGTTCTCCTGTTATGACTTGCCATACTTGACGAATCATTGGGATATCCAATGTCCCTTCTGAAGGCCACCCGACATCAAAGGTGGGCCATTCCAATTCACATAGGGTTCTCAACTTGCCAAGGTTCATCCTGACTCCATAGTCTCCTGAAAACCCCTTCTTGAAATTTTTGATCATGGTCTCTAGAACCATAGGTTTACTCTGCCCTGACCCCATGGTGATGTCTCCGTGTGTGGTGGCACAGAGACAGACAAAGAGAGGGTTGCCTCCTGAGATGTGGGGACCAATCAGAGATGCCCGGCTGGCCGTGTCCCAAAGGAGCTTAGGTGAGGCTTAGCCGTAGAGGTCTCAGTGTTGTGACTTACGATCGGAAACTATTCCAATGCCGCCATAGACCGTATGCAGTTCACCACGGAATTGCAGACGGGCCCACTCAGACTCTAGGCTTCTGGGGACCTTAAGGGTGCCCGCTTGTGGAGTCACAGAATCAGTCCGCTTGAGCAAGCCAGGTCGGACTGCACATTCACTCACACATTCACACTCCAGGAGTTATTACATTCCCTCCCTGGAAATCCCTACCTGTGAGACCTCTAAGAGGTCTCTGGGAGGTGATCAGGCTCCTCTTCCATCCCAATGGGGGTGGGCCTGTCTGGGTCCTGGGGCCCTAGGCCTTACCGGAATCTGACGTTGGGAACAGGTCCTCACCTGCCAAGTCTCCTCAAGTCCAGCGGGAACAATGGGGCAGGGTCCGAGGCGACTGGGGTGGAAGATTGCCAAAAATTAGGCAGGGTGCGCCTTCTCCGTTAAGATCCCTCGATCCGTCACCGCCTTGCTGTTGCCCCCAAACTGGTGGCAACAATGGGCCAGCAAGTTTGGGTTTCCCAGTCAGGGAACCAAATGTTACGGAACCTGGACTGGATCGCCCGACGGAAGAACCAAGTGGCACCCGGAGATCTTGGAGGATAGGAGGTTTATTTAATGCTGGTGGGCTCAGCGGAGAGTGGTCTCCAAAGGTCTGAGCCCTGAGCACAAACAAAGGGGGTAATTTATACACTTCTAGTTCCACATACTGGGCACTTTTGGCGTGTGTGTGAAGTGGGGCAGGGAGAAGAACCTGGAAGAGCCCTGGGGCAAGGACTGGGACTCTCTCGGCAGCTCGGTGGGCCATCTTAGGACACAGATTTTTCTTATCAATACAACAGATGGGGGTGAGCGGTTGGCAGGGAGACCAGTTGGGCACATTCTGTTGAAGTGACGTATTTTCAACAATTTTAAAGTAATATGTTTACATGAAGATGGTCAACAGCGATGAGAAGCTGGGAGAAGGAGCAGCACAGCGGGAGGCCTGTGGAGAAGGGGATCAAAGGGTGCCCATTTCATAGACTTGCTCCCCTCCGTCCCTTTCCTGATGGACCTGATTCATAGGCTCGTTCCTTGGAGATGAAAAGCAACTCAGCCCTGTATCAGGCACTATGCCAGGTCTGGGGACACAACAATGAGCAAATGAGACAGGGTCCCAACTCTTGAGCTGCTTCTAGGGGAGTGGAAAAGACAGTCATTAAGCAGATAATCACAAAATAATGGTGTCATTGCATTTGTGATAAACAATGTGAGAGAAAAGCACAGGGTACCTAAGACAAAACAACATCTAATCTACACTGGGTGAGGAAGGTGGGCAGCATCTGAGGAAATGAGATTTAAGCTGAGAACTGAAAGACAAATAGGAATTTTCCAGGGGGAGATGGGTGTAGAGGTGTGGGAGATGTGGCGAGACAGCATGTTACCATGAGGTGGTGAAGAGTTTGCCATTGGAAAGAAGGAAAGAAGTGTGGATTGCAGAGAATGAAAGAATGGCAGGCTCCAGAGAGCAAACGTGGTCTGCTAGGGCGTGTTAAGGATTTTAAATGTTTTCCTCTTAGTATTGGGAAGTCTTTTTTTTTTTAAAGATTTATTTATTCATTTTGAGAGGGGTGGGGGCAGAGGGAGAGGGAGAGTCTTTTTTTTTTTTTTTAAGATTTTATTTATTTACTTGACAGAGAGAGATTGAGAGAGAGAGAGGCAGAGGGAGAGGGAGAAGCAGGCTCCCTGCTGAGCAGGGAGCCCAATGCGGGGCTCGATCCCAGGACCCTGGGATCATGACCTGAGCTGAAGGCAGATGCTTACCTGACTGAGCCACCCAGGTGCCCCCATTTTTTAAAAGATTTTATTTATTTATTTGACAGAGAGAGGTACAGCGAGAGAGGGAACACAAGCAGGGGGAGTGGGAGAGGGAGAAGCAGGCTTCCCACCGAGCAGGGAGCCCAATGTGGGGCTCCATCCCAGGACCCTGAGATCATGACCCGAGCCGAAGGCAGACGCTTAATGACTGAGCCATCCAGGCGACCCCCAAGGAGAGAGACTCTTAAGCAGACTCAGTGCTGAGCGCAGAGCCCCATGTGGGGCTGGATCTCACCACCCTGAGATCATGATCTGAGCCGAAACCAAGAGTCAGATGCTCAATGGACTGTGTCACCCGGGCACCCCAGGTTTGGATTTTAAAAGCATCATTTGGGCATCCAAGTGAGATGATGGTGGCCAGAACTAAAACAGTCATAAATGATGGAGTTGGAGAAGAACAGACTTGAGATTTGTTTAATAGGTAGACTCAACAAACTCTGGAGATTGATGAGTGTGAGGTGCACGGGAGAGGGAGATGTCAAGATGACCCTCACATTTCAAGCACAAACAACTAGGTAGATGTAGGAAGCACTGGCTAGGTTTGGGGCCCATCAAGTTTGAGAGCTATGAAAATTCAAGGGGAGATGTTGTACTTAGTGTCAGTAAAGAGGCAGAGAGGACCATCTGCTGAGATGGAAAGGTGGGGGACCGAGCAGGACTTGTAAAGTATGGGAGAAATTGATAGCATTTGTATGAGAAATACAATACAGAGTTTACAAAAGCAATGATCCTTTGGGGCTGGAGAACAAGACTCTCCATTGGTACCGAACGAACTCAGAGCAAGAGAGAGGATGATGGATGATGTTGGGGGAAATTAGGTGTATTAGCCAGGGTTCTCCGAGAAACAGAACCAATAAGATAGCTATAGGTATACAGCAAGAGATCATTATGAGGAATTGGTTCACACCATTATGGAGGCTGAGAATTGCCTCTATCTTCTGTCTACAAACTGGAGGCCCAGGAAAGCAGGTAGAGAACCCTGAGTGCAGATGTCCAAGGGCGGGAGAAGATGAGTGTCTCAGTTCAAGTTGCATTCACCTGTTCTATTTGGGCCTCACCAGATTGGATGATGCCCACCCACATTGGTGAGGGTGGATCTTTACTCAGTCTACCTGTTCAAATGCTAATCTCTTACATAAATGCCTGCACAGACACAGGCAGAAATGTTTACCAGCCCCTTGGACATCCCTAAGCTCAGTCAAGTTGACACATAAAATTATCCATCACAACATGTTAATGAACTAGATGGGGTAGGGGTGATCCTTTCACAATGTATATGTGTATCAAATCACCACAATGTACGCTTTATTTTTTACTTATTTATTTTTCACAATGTACACTTGAAATATTCTACAGTTTTATAGGTCCACTATACCTCAGCAAAGCTGAAAAAAAAATTAACCATCACCTTGGGTGTTGAAGATGGTCTTAGGAAGGGCAGAAGGTCAGGGGCTGGGTGTCATAGGGTGTGGGCTGGGAGGGGAGGTTGGTGAAGTAGGGACAGTCTGATAACTGGGAGGAGAGGGGAGAACTGGCATGATGGCAGTGGCCTGAGGGTCAGGAGAAGGAAGAGCTCTAGAGATAACCAGAGAGGGAGAACTCAGTCTTTGAGGTCTTAGAGGTAGACCTGTTCTGCATGGGAACATGGTCTAACGTGTAGGCCTGGTGACCAAGGGGGGTGGGAGTGATGGCTTCCAGGATTTGAGGCTACTGCGGCTGGGGTATTATCAGAGTCATTGTGGGTTTTGAGGTTGCAAGGAGGCCCAGTAGGGACGTGGCAAAGGAAAACTGTGAGGGAATCGCAGAGGTGGTTAAGGAAAATAGGAGAGCATTCCACATGGAGCTCCCCAGCCAGAGGTGAGGCCATGATGAAGGTGGTATGAATGGATGTGGGAACTCCAGGAGGAAAGACTGTGCCAAGAACGTGGTGAGACGAAGTCCTGGAATGGACAGGAGAGAACAAGAAACCTCTCTCAGCTGTGGGGAATGGAGGCCTCAGAGCCTCCCTCTTGCAGGAGAGGCATGGAGAGGGGCACAGAGCTCCGATATCAGGACTATTACTGTAGCTGCTTTTACACACAGCTTTCTGCCACTACTTTTTAAAAAAAATTAAATTCAATTAATTAACATCTAGTGTATTATTAGTTTCAGAGGTAGAGTTCAGTGATTCATCAGTACTATATAACACCCAGTGCTCATCACATCACGTGACCTCCTTAATGCCCATCACCCAGTGACTCCATCCCCCCACCCCCTTCCCCTCCAGCAACCCTCAGTTTGTTTCCTGAGATGAAGAGTCTCTTATGGTTTGTCTCCCTCTCTGGTTTCGTCTTATTTTATTTTTTCCTCTCTTCCCCTATGATCCTCTGCCTTGTTTCTTAAATTCCACATATGAATGAGATCATATGATAATCATCTTTCTCTGACTTATTTTGCTTAGCATCATACCCTCTAGTTCTGCCACAACTTCTTTGTGTACACTCTGGCATTTAGGAGGAGAAGGTGGGCAGCTTAGGGACAAGTCGTCAAAGATAAAAGAGGAGATCCCACAGAGCCACTAACACAGAATTACTCCACACAGGCAGCAGGAGTCTCTCTAGAATTTTCTGGTGGTGACACTCCCCAACTTAGAGAGACGAAGAGGACATTGATGTAAAGCTATCATGGACGGTTAACTTTTTGTGCATTATTCCAGAGTCCCCGCATCCCTGTGCTCATGAACTGATGGGCTCATGGGTCCTATTTGCTTCTCCTTTCTCATTTTCTGCTATCTGGCAGGTTTGGAGTTAATATAGCAAATATTTCCATATTGGCATAATAAAGAACATTGCATTGATGGTAGATACACTGCAGAAAAAAAAAAAAGTCCTCTTCCAATGCTAAATACCAGGGATTATTTGCCTTTGGGGATTATCAAAGTAGGGTTCCTTCCCTTCAATTTAGCCAATTTTGAGCCTTTCAAATTTGTGTCAGTCCACATAGATAGGTTAATTTTCAAGTTATCTTTAATCGCTCATCCCTATGCTGCTGCCTCCTCCTCAGCTAAATGCCAAAGTATAGAGAAAGGGCACAGAGCATAGTGATACAGAACTGTGTATAAGGAACTGAAGTGAAAGCCTGCTCCTGCTTCCCGCCAAGGGGCTATTTCTTGGCTTGTTGGCTCCACCTCGGCCTTCCACTCTCATGAGTGGAAATCCCTCTTGATGGCCCTTTATGTGGCAGTCATCCCTGGGAGGACATGAGAACGTCCTCCCTGTCCGCCTGCCTCCCTCCGACGCTGCCCGCTTCCATCTCTTGGTACTGTCTCGGGATCAGCTCTTCTAAAGTGTGACTCATATTCCTTCACACCTCTGCCTAGGAGGTCCCCACGGGGACTGGTAGCGCCATCAGAGTCAAGTCTAAACTCCTTGAATGCATGGGTGACACTCTGGCCATTTCCTCAATGACATTGTTGCCTTTTTTTTTTTTTGTTCTGTTATCTTCGCTCAACTGTCACATAAGCTTCTGAGAGGTCAGGACTGTGTCTTATTCACCGTTGTTCATTCAACAGGTGCACAGTTAATTAATAAATGAAAAGAAAAGCAGTGCATGGGCCATCGAAAACATTTGCCAAGTCATGGTTCAGAAAATCTTGCCGAAAAGGCTCATGCTCCTCATTAATTGCTTGTTGCAGATTTATGAATGGTTAGTCACCTTATACCATAAGGTGTGTTCGGTGACCATCTTTTTTAGCTAAAAATCAGAGGAGTTTTGCCTTGCTTCCAGATAGAAGAGGCAGTCTGAGGAATGTAGCTTGGGTTCTGACTTTTGGAGTACCTCGAAGATTTAGGGGGGATAACAACCTAGAACATGAACTATCAGAACTAGCCCAGAAAATCTGGGACCTATGATCACAGGTCCCAAGAATCACAGAATAGTTGGCAGGTGAACTCTATGACCAAGGGTGGTGGTTATTTTGTGAATTCCTAATTGCTCTTCTAAGACAGCAAGTTTCTGGCTTGCTAGGGACTGTCTCATATGTCTTTGGACCCTTCCAATGTTTAGTATGGTGTGTTGGACACAGTAGGTCATTGATAAAAGTTTATTGAATGGCTAAATAAGGACTAAGTTAGTCATCTCCCCTGTGTTACACATGATTGCTCAGGGGAATGGAGACAAAATATTCAGGAACTTCTAGACTGTTCACAACAGAGCCAATTACCACTTGAGCCCACTGGGATTTGCCCTGGGGTCCTCCTAGAGAATGGCTCATCCAATTAACAGTTTATTCAATGTGACCATGACTTTAACGTATCTTGCCTTGGAATCACTAAGGAATATGGGCCAAGCTGATAATTTTCAAGTCCCATCTGTATGGATCTTTATGTTTTTTTTTCCATCCATACTCATCCAGATACCTTTTTCTGTCAATTGTGGGAAATTCTTTCTAAGAACAGGGGCTGAGAAAATAGATAGGGAAAGCCAATTGCATTCTCTTTGCTGAAAGTCATAAAAATAGGAATGGAGAGAAATGAAGATGGGGGCATTCCGAAGGGTCATTAGGTCGGCCTCCTCTTTATCATTGCTGAACAGCTATTGCGTGTCAACCCACGGCGGGCACAGTACGTGGGTAGGATCCCTGCACAGGAAGTTAATCCATATGCAAACACAGTGACCCCAATTGCTTTGCAATAGAGAGCCACATGGCCCGTGCCCTTAAAATACATCATTTGGGCAGCTGCCAGTGGGCTGATTTATCCCAGCTGGTCAGAAGCAGCCCTGAGATCATCAGCGCCTTTGTTAATTGGGAGAGAGGGGCAGAGGAATCAAGATATTCCTGGGCACCAAGCATTCATTAGCCACCTGGCCTTCCTAAATTATGATCCTGCCATGATTTTCCCAGTGCTTCAACTAAAATTTTAATATTTGGAATGTATTAATAACTCAGAACATGTCATTTCCTAAATAAGCAATGCCCTTCTGGACTCAGTGGAGAAGGGAGCCCAGAGAATGGATGCTTATTGGCTACCCAGTGGAGTGAGTGGTGTGGGGGTGACCCTGCAAGTTCTATCCATGACAGCAAATACAGAGGGGAATGTACAAATGGACCTCTGGGATAATGCCCCTGATTTCTACTCATATAGCATCTTCACAGAACCAACCCTGGCAAAAATGATGAAACATGATAATAGAAGCTAACAGTTCTAGAGCACTTATTCGGACAACTGCCGTGCCATGCAGATTACACCAGGAACCCCTCAGAGCACCCCCATGGGACCCCCACGGGACCTCAGAGCACTCCCACCCCCCATGGTGATGGGTGCTTCACAAGGGCAGGGACTTGTTCACCTTTTAATCCTCAGCACCTAGGTCAGTGTCTGGAACAGAGTAGCTACTCAATAAAATATTTGGTGAAGGAACGAGTCTTCATTTTAGATGAGGTGGTTGAGGTGTGACAAAGTTAGTAACCTGTCCATGTCGTGGAGCTCTAGAAAGTGACAGAGCTGGGACTCAACCCTCATTCACCATCCTCAGGCATCCTCTTGTTCTGGGTTCTCTGAGTTCCATCAGCCTCCTGTGTGGGTCTGTTCTTGTCAGTGCTGTGTTCTCCATTGTTATGGACTGAATGTTGTGCCCCCTCACATTCAGATATTGAAGCCCTGACCCCCCCACCCCCAATGTGATGGCATTTGGAAGTAGGGGCTTGGGGAGGTAATTAGGTTTGGATAAAGTCATGAGGGTGGGGCTCCCGTGTTGGGATTAGTGCCCTTGTAGGAAGAGGAAGAGACACCAAAGCTCACTCTCTCCACCTTATGAGGACACAACAAAAGGTGGCTGTCTGCAAGGAAGAGATGGGACCCTCACCAGGAACTGAATCTGCCAGCAACTTGATCTTGGATTTTCCAGCCTCTAGAACTTTCAGAAATAAATGTCTGTTGTTTAAACAACCTAGTCTGTGGTATTTTGTTATGGCAGCCCAAGCAGACAAAGACAGCCCTTCAGGCACACTCACCAAAATTTACTATCCCATGTCCCACTCATTTAAGGCTTTGCTTTCTACCAGTCAGCAACAACTGGTGATGTGATCAACTTCTTGCCTCCTGTTTCTACTACCCAACCCATCCAACATCTGTGCAGTACATCAGAGTTTACAAAGGGATTCATATACATGATTTCACATGATACTCAAAAACATCTTGTGAAGCAGGTAGGACCGTCCTCATTATCCCCATTTTACAGCTAAGTAAACTGAGGCTTGGCAAGATCAAGTGACTTACCCTGACCACATAACAAGGACTAGGACTCAGGTCTCTGACTCCTTAGCCCAGTGCCCTGTCCTCACCACATTGTGGAAAATGTCACAGCATGTCATTCATTCAGGAGTAGGTTGCTTTGTAACTGGAGGCTGATGGAGAGGCAGGATGTCACCTTCAACGAATGACTTTCTCTTGAGGCGTTTTGGGCAGGTGAGCTCAGAGATTCTGGAGTGCTTCAAATGGCTCCGAGTTGGCAGGGATCTATCTTTCCTACACCTGAGCCTGGGGCACGATCATTCTTCTGAAAATCTCCAGAGAGCTGGTCAACAGGTGCACTTGTCTAATCCACACACCTAACTGACCTTCAAGTCCTGACCATTCTAGGAAGTGTCACCTGCATTTGCCCCTTTCTGGCCATCGCCACTCCACCTACCATGCCTACCTTGGAGCCTCATGCTGTCCTGCCTGGCCTACTGCTGGGGTCTCCCAACCGGACCACTGCTGGCCTCTACTCTGTCTAGGCCACCTCTCATGTGGGGGACAAAGTGATCTGCTTGAATAACAAATCCCCAACCTCCTGCTTAAAAACCCATTTTTTAAAAAGATTTTATTTATTTATTTGATAGAACACGTGAGTGCAAGTAGGCAGAGCAGCAGGCAGAGGGAGAGGAGAAGCAGGTTCCCTGCTGAGCAAGGAGCCTGATGATGATGATGATGATGATGATGATGATGATGTTGTTGCTGATGCCGATGCGGGGCTCGATCCCAGGACCCTGGGATCATGACCTGAGCCCAAGGCAGACACCTAACCGACTGAGCCACCCAGGCGCCCCAAAATTCATGTTTGAAGAGTGTAGGAGGTGAATGTGGCAGATTTAAAAAGGGAAAGATAACAAAAATTTTAAGAAAAACTTTCTTTGGGGGGAGGACTTGAAAATTAATTTTACTCTTCTTAAAAAAGTTCTCTTTCTGGGCGCCTGGGTGGCTCAGTTGGTTAAGCGACTGCCTTCGGCTCAGGTCATGATCCTGGAGTCCTGGGATCGAGTCCCACATCGGACTCCCTGCTCAGCAGGGAGTCTGCTTCTCCCTCTGATCCTCCCCCGTCTCGTGCTCTCTCTCTGTCTCATTCTCTCTCTCAAATAAATAAATAAAATTTAAAAATAAAGTTCTCTTTCTATTTTCTTTTAGAAAGTACGCTCATGGGGTGCAGAATTTTATCTATTTATGACACAAAGTTGTTAGACACCTAAATATTAATACATGAAAGAACAGCCACACCTGATGTTAATTCTACTAAGGACCTGGATCTTTTTGCATGTCATGAAATTCAAAACAGAGGCCATTCACACTGACTTTGTTTTTTAAACAGTATGCTAATTTTTTACTCCAAGGAAATAATCCAAAAGAAGGGGAAAAGGCAATAAAAATCAAGATGATCATCGTGGAGTAATTTATAATATAGAAAAACTAGAAACAAGAGTAGTTAAGTAAATTATGTTGTGTCAATTTGATGGACTATCGTACAGTTACTAAAAATTATAATTACGCAGACTGTGTAGCAACAGAAAATGCCTATGATATAATGTCAAGCACGCAAAGCAGAAGAGCAAATTGCACATATACTTGATTACAACTCTAAACATCATATTTACATGTGGGCAAGGACTAGCAGGAAGCAAGAAGAATGAAAACAGATTAGTTCGGCTGGTGGGATTGTGAGGGATTCCTCCTCTTTTGGAGTTGGTGTTTTTCAGTCATTTGTGCCATTTTGAAAGGATGCTGTTTAGCCCTTTCGGGGACCACTTTCGAGAGCGTTGGTCCTGGGAAGGCACATAAACAGTGATAAGGACCGCACTTCCTGATCATGCCTCACTGCCGGGTCTCTCCTGGGTGCCTGGCTCTGCTGGTGGGAATACTCTGATCCAACCTGAGCACAGCTGTTTGCACAATTGTTCCCAAGTGCAACGTTGCTGCGGAAACTCAACCACTGGATGAATATTGATATATAAATGGGATCATATCCACAGCGATTCACCACTTTTTTTTTTTTTCATTTAAAAACAATGCAAGCACAAGGCTGGGAAACTGTTTACCTGGACTGTTGCAGAGGGAATTGCTGATTGGGGTAGAAGTTTGAACTGGATGATCTCAAAGACCTGCTGAGTCTATGAGTCTCACCCATGATCGGTGTGACCTTTCTATAGACCTTGTCTAGCCTCTTAGATATTCATGTGCTGTTTCCTGCTCTAGGAATGATGTGGCACATCATTTAAAATAGAGCACCTTGGAATGGATGGGCCAGGCTCTGCAGTCAGTAGCCCCAGGGTCAAATCCCACTTTTCCCACCGATAAGCTCTATGACTGTAGATGAGTTACTTGTCATCTCTCTGGACCTCAGTTTGGTCATCTGCAAAATCGGGACATCAGAACGTATCCCTGAAGGTTGTGGAGAGCTGGGAGATGAGCGGGCATGTAGGAGGTGCTGAATTAAATGGGAAGGAACTGGAGACACACGATAGTGACAGACTGAAGCAAGCTGATGGGCCTTAACACACGGGAGCTCAGGAAAAGTGAGTTTTAAGTAGGGATTTAAAGGATCAGATCCGGTGCAGGCGAAACAGAAAACTGTTGATAACATATGCTGCAGCATAAAAAAAAGCTGGGAGTTACTGCCAATTTACAGATGGCGAAAATACCGTTTCTCCAGGGAGCAGCTGTAACAGAAGCAAACGTGAGCAATCAAGAGGCTCCTACAATTTGATTTAATTGCAAAAAAAAAAAAAAATCAAATGCATAATCTGAGAATCACCATAGGCACCTGCTCTACCTTCTCTCTCCGAAGTCAAGATCTCCCTCTTAACTAGATCAGCTTTTCATGCTGCGATTCAAAGAGAAGCTTCCCTAATAAGCTGGCTTTTCAGATTTATGCCAGCCACATGTATCATGTGCACTATTTTCTGTTTTAAAGCCCCAGCAATTCTCTTGGGACCAAGATTTCCACTGACATTGAGACTCAGCGTTAATTCAAAGACTACTTTCTTAGTTACATCAGAATTCGATAAACTAAAACAGAAAAACTTTGGATTTTTGCAAACCAGTGTTAAGTTTTTCTTTTCTTTCTTTTTGTCTTCACTTTGTTTAGGAAAGTAGAAATGTTGAAAGGAGAAGTAGTACTTAGTATTTATACAAAACTTAAAAAGCCATAAGCCATTTTGATTTCACAAAAGTGCACCCTGAGCACACAAGAAACTTCTAATATTTCAGGAATGTGGAAACTGAGCTAATGAGCATGTCGCGTGGAAAGATTAAATACAGTGTATGGTATTTTTGGAGTCAACACAAAACCCACGGGGCATTTATGGCATCTGAAGACTGGTTTTATGAAATCCACTGAGCCAAGTTTTGCGCTGAAGCTGGAGCTGGACAGACATACTAATCACAGCACTCGGGGATTTGTGTGGAAACAGCTCACAGGTTTTCTGACAACCTTGTCTTTCAACTCGGATGAATGAAGCACTATTGTTTGGTCATGAGGAACTTCCATAAAAAAAAGTTGTCACCGAAGCAGTTTCTCACCGGGGGCAAGCGGTGTAGAAATGGCAGTCTTTAAGTTTTGCTTGAAAAATGAAAATATATTAGACACCCAAATCAGTGCCAGATTAAGGTTAGCTTTGAATGAAAAAATAAGGAAAACAACCAAATGCCAAGTGAAGACTAATAACCTTTGGGCTTTGTTAGTAGACCCACTCTTGTCTCCCACATGGACCCTGACTGAGATCACTGTGAAGGGGGGGGCTGTCTGGGGCACACAGACAGCTGGACATTTTGTAGGTGGCCACTTGATATAGCGTGGTTTGATATTATTACCTCACCTACGCTTTTTCAAGTACATTGGCTTGGTTCAGGGCTTAGCAATGGCACGCCAAGACACACTTAGCTCTTCTAAAGCCATGGCCTTTCTTGACTGGATCTAAAATGCCAAATATTGTGCTATCCATGGACATGTTAAGACTTCTACAAGTTCTCAGGAATCCTCTATTTGTAAATCGGTTTACACTGACTGTCAGGTAGACTATTGCTGAAAGAATCAACATAGGGCCCAAGGACGCAAAGGCTTTCAAAGCATCTGGCTCAACAACAGCCAGTCAAGGAGGAGAAGGATTTATTTCTTTATCTTCTTCAAGGGCAGAGGACTTACCAGAAAGCGCAATTGCCTTGTGGTCAATAGACCTGGGTTTGAGTTCAAGTGGGAAGAGGGTGAGATTGGGATTTGGGATCTGGGTCTTTATGGACAATGTTGACACCCGTGAACACTTTCACCTCTCAGAGCCTCCATTGGCTTGAGAAATGAGCCTACTAGTAACATTATTCTCACAGGACTGTTGGGAGGCTTCCATGGGGTCTGATGTTTTCAAAGGTGCTTTGTGTCTTATAAAGCACTGTACTGAGTTAGGCATTATTCCTGCTAATTGTGGGACCTTGGACAACCTCTTAGCTATCCTGAGCCTTAGTTTCTTTCTTTGTAAACTGGGGAGAGTAATGGCATTCCATATTCACTCCCTAAAGGTATTGTAAAGCTCAAAATGGAACGATGTGAGAAAAACTAGGCATATGGCAAAAGACTGATATTTTAGCAATTTAGAATAATTAATTTAAAAATATTCAAGTGAAATGCCTTGAGTATTATCCGCTTTGGGATGATATAATGATTTCTATTGCTTGTTGAATGTTGCCGTTTGTTTCATTCGGTCTACAGGTGGTTTCTAATATTCTAATAATCTCTTAGGTGGTTTATGGCATAAATACAATTTGGTGGCTTAAGAAAATATTGTTCTCATGTTACCATGGAGGTGTTTTCAACTACTTCCCAGGACAGCTGCCTCATGAGCGCTAGCACATCATTGTACCTGTCTTTTCTCCTTTGGGTAGTTATGTCCCCCTGCTTCCTGATCTCTCTATTGTCTGCTTCAGCGACATACGAGTGGCACACATTGGCCTGGAGCCCACCCTCATTCCCTCGGATTCTCCTCCTCTGTAAGAGCTGATCTCTGCTAGAAGTTGGGCATTAGTGGCTCAGGACCTCTGCAGAATGGGAGGGGAGCCTCTGAGACACTATGGAAACCAACATGTTGAGAACATGTAGATGGACAGATAGAACTTAAGAAATCACATAAATCTGCATCTTTGAAGAAAATCCTCTTCTTGCTGTGCAGCAACATTGTACCCTTTGAGGGACGTTTTATAAATGCTTTCTGAGGCTTTTCAGTGCCACCGTGTGATAGGCACTGTTCACCTAAGAGCCAACGTGTCTTGAAAGTTTCTGTCATTGCCTTTATTCGGAGAGGGTTGGCTCAGCCCTGCTGAATATATACCGTTTCTTTAGAAAAAGCCCAAAGACAGACACTGTTGACATTATCTTTGCAATTTCAAATAAAACATTCCTTGGTGAGAGGCAGTCTTGTTCCTATCCTAAGATCTATCAATATTGGCTCCCAAGCTGGTCTTCGCATTACACAGAGGCGGCAAGGTACCCGCGTTTGTGCTTGTCTGTATTCCTGCAGAGCCTTCCCGAGCAGGTCCTTACCTAGTCAAACAGGGACAAAAGACGATATTTCTCTTCCAGGGGATTTTGACTTCCAAAGAATGACAGGAGGTTAAAGGGCCATATGAACGCATATGGCAGACTCAAAGATTGACCTATTTTTCACATTTCTGTGTGCAAAGCTCCCAAATGAAAAGCAGAAAATGGTCAATTTATTTGAAAATTGAGACTGTGAAGTGGCAGAAAGAACAAAGTCTTTCTGAAAAGTAAATTAACAACTAAAAAAAAAAAAAAAGCAGATAGTGAAACTTGTTAGTAGCCACCCAAGAAGTGAGAGGAAGGGATGGTACAGGTAAAAATCTCTATGTGTGTGCATGCGTGTGCTTGTAAATAATGCAGTAGCTTTCTTCTATTCCCCTGCATTGTCTTTATTTCTTCCAGGTTTCCTTGTCTTGTGTATTACTTCTGGTCTCTCTTTCTCTGTAGTGGTTTTCCTCACTTGTCTGGGATCCTTGGCTGTCATTGATACTTAAGTGTGAGGCCCTGAAAAGCTAAATGAAAGCTCTCTGTGTGTGGGCAGGACTGCAAACTGGTATGGTCAACAAATGGGGACTTGGCTGTTTGTTGGGAATATACAAATATTTTTTCTGTGCATCCTTCCCTGGATCCTAGCAGTTTTCTCATAAAGGAACGCTCTCCCTACTCTTGTCTTCAGAGTTTCAATTAAGTTCAAGGAGCAAGAAGAAAAGGGGGCAGAACGTTCTCCATTCAGCCTGTTGTATTTTCTTTATTTTTAATTTAATTAAATTAATTAATTTTTTTTTTTTTTTTTAGAGAGAGAGAGAACGTGCTGGGGGGAGATGGGGGGTGCAGAGGAAGAGAGGGAGAGAGAATCTCAAGCAGACTCCATGCTGAGTGCGGAGTACAGTCAGGGCTTGATCCCATGGCCCTGAGATCATGACCCAAATGGAAACCAAGAGTGGAATGCTCAGCCGACTGAGCCACCCAGGCATCCTATTTTAATTCATATTGCAGTATAATTGACATACAGTATTATTTGAGTTTCATGTGTACAACATAGAAATGATCACCATGGTCAGTCCAGTTACCATCTGTCACCAGACATGATTTTTGCAGTATTATTGACTCTATTCCCTGTGTTGTGCATTACATCCCCATATCTTATTTATATTATAACTGGAAGATTGTACCTCTTAATCCCCTTTGCCTTCTTTGCCCCTCCCCCACCCCCTCCCCTCTGACAACCACCAGTTTGTTCTCTGCATCTATGGGTCTCTGCAGTATTTTCTTTAATTCTTATTTTCTTGGATGCAGCTCATCTTGCCTTCACCTGTGCCTATGCCCCAGACTCCAGCACCTGGCTTACTGATCCTCTCCGAGTGAACCTCATCTTCTGCCTGGCAGGGTAAGGGCTGCTGTCTGGCTACCTAGGTGGGGCAGGCACCTGGGACACAGACCTCCTCATGTGGACCTGTCAGCCTTCCTCTTTTCAGTCCTGCTTTGTGCCTCTCTGCCTTCAGGAGAACCTAGTATTATGAGTTCCTGAGCTTTTTGGGGCCCTGGGGTATAAATAGGTTTACCTCTGGTTGCCTTCCCCTGCAGGCACTTGGATTCAGCTTTCTTTGTTGCCTTTCCCATACAGTTTCCACATTACAAGATGTTATTGACATTTCTCATCTGTATAGTCTTCTCCTGTTTGTTGTTTGTTTGTATATTTTTAGCTCTTTAATTCTTTTGCTGTCATTTTATCAGGTTTTGGGAGGAAGTAGAGATAAACACCTGTGTTTGTTTAATCAGAAGTCCAATAATGGAATTTTCACAATATACAGTCACTGAGGCCCCATCCCTAAAGATTCTCATTAAGGGGTGTAGGGTGGGATCTGGGCATTCCTATATTTTAGGGGCTCCCAGAAGGGTGATGAGGTGAGCTGACTTCACGGCCCACTGAGCCCCAATGGGGTGTGGCTTTGAATACATTCCTCATGCATAGTTGACTTATATCCTTCTTGTTAGAAGCACAACAATGGGCAACAGCTACGTGTGAAAAGCATTTATTGGGTGCTTTCTATGTCCTTGGAATTGTGTTAAATATTCTTTTGGTAGCAGATGATTGAATTAAACAGCTTTGGCAGTGAATTTTTGGCCAATATAAATAATGATGGAACAAGCAGGTACTAAACACCAGATGGGCTTCCCCGGTCTTGCACCAATTCTTTTCTCTGTGTGCTGGCTTCATTCTTTATGAGGCTAGAACCATTTCCATGGTCCGATTTGATCTTCCATCTTTACAGACTCAAGTCTAGAGAAGAAGGGTCTTTCCCTTAGGTCCACTATTCTCATCCCGGCTCAAGTATGAACAACACCGGGGAAGGCCTTGGAGTGGCTAGCCTGGGCCAAGTTTTTATCTCCTGATCAATCATGATAGTGAAGTCGGGTATTATACGCCCTTGGCTATTCAGTACCTGGGTGTGCATGTGCACCATCTGTGCAAAACCACAAAATACATCCACCTGTGCAAAACCACAAACATGCTTTTTTCCTTAGCATTCTGAAATGTTCCAAAGTCATGTTCACTCCTATACATCATTCCTTTTCATTAGTTCTAGATGTAGCTTCTTTTTTTTTTTTTTTAAGATTTATTTATTTTAGTGAGATGGAAAGAAAGAGTAAGCATGAACGGGAGGAGGGGCAGAGAGGGAGGGAGACAGACAGACTCCCTGAGATCATGACCTGAGCCGAAATCAAGAGTCAGACACTCAACTGACTGAGCCACCCAGGCGCCCTAGATGTAGCTTCTTATGATTCTGAAATTTATAGGCAATATGAACAGTTAATCTTTCTCAACTTACCCAAGCCCCTAGAGCTCTGGTCTCAGGGGCTGAGTCCCCAGACCTGGCAGATAATCGTGCAACAAACAGCTTAACTGACTCTTATGAAGATCTCTATCAGAGTGAGGGGATGCTGATTGCCTTCCGTTTGTTGTTCTGGTTATCTGTTGCTGCACAACAAACCACCTCAGTTTTCAATGGTGACAGCAATAACAGTCATTTATTTTGCTCAGGGTTCTGGAGGTTGAGCTCAGCTGGGTAATTCTCAACCATGGTCTTAGACAATAGCTGGGCCTGGGGTCCTCTCAAAGGCTTCTTCATCCCACAAAGGTTGCCTGGCTGGGAAGATCCCAATGGCTGGGCTCCTCCGGCAACTCTTTCTCCTCAAGGTATCCCCATCTGGTGGCCTCAGGGCTCTGGACTCCGTACATGGCAGTTGAAGGCTCCCAGGATGAGTGTCCCAAGATAAATTGGCAGGAGCTCCATGGCTCTTTCTATCCTAACCTCGGAAATCATAGTGTCATCCCTGCCCCACTCTGTTCATTGAGGCAGTCACCAAGTCCGGCCCAGTTTCAAGGGGAGGGGACAGATTTTGCAAACATATGTCAAAACCACTCTCCTGACCTTCACTTAGCCAGTGCCCCTTTTTAGTGTCTGTCACTTTAAACATCCCACTTCTGTTTTTTTTAATAGGATTCTTTGGTTGCACATGACATGATTTGAATTAGATGAGCACTGGGTGTTATACACAACTAGTGACTCATCGAACACTACATCAAAAACTGATGTACTATGCAGTGACTAACTGAACATAATAATAATAATAATAAAAGAATTAGCATAGAGCTAAACCAAAGAAGGGCAGGGAGACTGGAGCCAGGGACTTCAACATCTATACTCCCTGTTCCTTTTGAAGAGTCCCGGTGACTTGCTTGAGGACACACCCCCTCTCTGGACCAATGACTGTAGTTGTAGGGTGTCTTCTAGGCTTGGCATATCTGAAAAAGGGTGATTGCCTCTCCATCAGTTACTGCGGTGCAGGTTGTGTTAAAAGTAGCAACTCCCATGTGGCCACCAGAGTGAAGTGTCGGGAAAGGCATTTCCCGGAAAGAGGAGGGATGCTTTTCCCAGGGGAGGTGGGGGTGATGGGCTGACTGGGCAGTGAAATCCTGCCCAGTTTTTACATAGAGTATCTCATTGAATTCCAGCAACAACGTGCCCTGAGGTAGGTACTAATGTTATTCCCTTTTAACAAATGAAAACACTGAATCTTAGAGATATTCAATATCCTGTCCAGGATCACTCAGCCAAGTCTGGCAGAGTGAGTCGCTGAGCCCATTCTGTCCAAATGCAAGTCCCTGATCTAAACACCTCTCTTTCCCCAGTCCGCAGCTGCACTCTCCAGCGCAGCCAATGGAGGTGAGAGACCAGAGCAGGTAAAGGGGGAAGGGAGGTGTCCCCAGGAGGACAGGTCTCTGACCTCCAGCCCCCACATTTCGTTTTTCTCTCCTACCCACTTGCCCTGCCTCTACCTCAGCTGCCGCCATGGCCGCCACTCCTCCAAGTGGCCAAGCAGTGGCCCGATTGCCCTTGGGTACATTGGTCCAGCAGCCTGCACCCTCTCCTCCCTTTGTTCAGCTGAAGTGAGGATGGACTGTCCCCCAAACAATCTTATGAGGAAATGCATGGGATAGGAATCCAAAGCAAACAACACAGAAATACAAGAGTTGAAGAGGTGCATGTGATCACAGAGTGGATTCCTTATCTTAGTTTCAGTAAAGGTCTGCCCCCCACCAGACTTTTCATTTCTTTCCCAGCCTGTGGCTGAAAGCGCTTCCCAGAGGTGCTTTCACCAGCTCATTCTGGAGGCGGGTCCCACCTCTGCGGTTTCCATTTCACTGGCCCCGAAAGACTGAGGCTCACCAGGCCACGTGATCCCCCGGGGAGGGCATCCTTGATGAAGGCCCCCTGTCACCTGAAGAAGATTGGCAGGGCCCTTACCTTCCACAGTCCAAGATTATGTGAGATCGCTTCAGAAGTTCCTGAGTAGCTTCCATTGAGCTCATCTGCAGGACCAAGATCATGGACATGACCACAGCCCAGTAGAGGTCAAGGCTTTTTCCTGAACATGTGTGTGTGGGGGGTGGGGTGGGGGCAGAATTCTGATTGTTATAACTTCTCAATTTCAAAATGCCTCACACGTATGTAATGATGATCCACATATAGTCAGCGGAGGGAGGGGACCACAAGTGATTTCTCTCCCTGGACCTCTGTAGACCCCCATTATTACACGAGACCCCCTTGTTTGTGCAAGAGAGAAGCAGAAGGACCTGAGACCGGTGTTGTTTCCAAGCTGAGGGCTCCAGGGCTGGGGAGGGAACAGTATTTTTTTTTTTTTTAAACAGCTGAGAGCAAGATAAAAGAAAATTACAACAGTTTGACAGCATAATTTTAATAAGTTTTGTTTTTTTCCTGGCACAGAGATTCATCAAATCGTGGCTTGAAGCAATAGAGAGATGGGGGCGGGGGGACAGTGTTGAGACAAGCAGTCACTGCGGTGGCCGCCTGGAATGTTATTGGGTTGTGAGTGTCGTTCACACTGTTGCTATTCCCAAATGCTTTACCGACTCAAATTAAAAGATGATTATTTAATGTATTCAGTTGTTCTGTCTACTCCTGAGAGTGCGACGGCTATGGCCTTCCAAGTCGGCAGGGCGGGGCTGCATTGGATTCTTGTCTCCGCAAGCGACCTCTCCCAGCCCTGTCTCCTGCTCCCTGCTTCTGCTCTCCCCTGTGGTGGGGGCCATGCTCTGCTGCCCATCAGCCTGCAGCGGAAGCCATGGGAAGCTCAGTTTTTTGGGGGTACTTCAGAAGAGGAGGGGGGGCTGCCAGGATGCCAGTGGAAGGAGAGGGGTGGCAGCTGTGGGGGCCTCTGCAGTAGGGTTGGACATTCTAGAATGTTCTACCTAATGCATTCAGTTATTGGGCATCTATGTGTATGCTGGCTGTATGCCGGGTACTGGGGGTGCCGGTGAGAAACAGGCAGACTCACTCACTGTCCTCTAAAACTTCTGTGTACTCTGTCCCTGCCCTGAGCCCTGGGGCTGCTCCCAGGGGGCTCTATGAAGCAGGCTTGTCTCTGAGTGCAATGCAGCCCAACTGGACCCCTGGACAACTCAGGAATGCAGTGATAGTTTGGGTACCTACTGGGCTGTTCCACTTTGGGAGGTGTTGGGGGTATAGGAGCCTGATGTGATCCCAGGCATTGCACTGAGCTGGTGGCTGGCCCTGGAAATGCCCGGCCCTGTGATATTCCCCCGCTGCACCCCCCCACCCCCCGTAAGCGCTGGGCCTGTGAGTGTCCAACAACCTGCTTTCCATGGGGATAAAATCTGTCTCACTTCTTAGCATCGATGACAGATGGTCTAAATCTTGACTACCCTAAGTAACACCAAATAAGAACAATACACACTTTTGTGAAAGATTTCATGCTTACAGTTGTCAAATCCTGTCAGTTTCTACCTCTGCCATATGCCTTCCGTCCATCAACCCCCTCCTTCCCGTTCCCACTGTCCTAATTCAATCCCTCATTATCTGCCGCCTAAGATGATTTCCTCGGCTTTCTTACTAGTTTCTCTGCCCGCGTTCTCTCTGCCTTTGAAATCATCCCACATAATGCCGCTGGATTAATCTTAAAGTGTAGCTCAGATCGCATCATTCTTTGGCTCAGAAACATTTTGTGACTTCTTCCGGTTGTTTATTAAATTAAAAGAACACTGTCTTGGCTTCGCACAAGGTAGGCTCCTGCACAGGGCAGCCACAGCTTCCCTACCTGCATTTGGTTGCTCTTCTGCTTTCACATCTAGTCCTCTGGCTGGAATGTTCCTCTTTGGGATCTTGGCCGGCTGGGACTCTCGCCATCCTTCAGTACCCAGCGAAGGTGGCTCCTCTTTCACAAGCCTTTCCCCTGGCCCCACATGGGTTGTTACTGTTCCTATCCTGAACCATCATGGCAAGGGGTTTGCCCTTCTTTTATGACAGTTGTCAAAATTAGTGATGAGTGCCTCTTTGGATAGAAAACTCATGGGGGCAGTGACTTGTATCAGGAACTCAAAATGTCAGCTGCTTCTCCTGAATGGACATGGTATCCATCTGTGCATTCCTGGCATGTAGTACATAGCAGAGCAGCCGTATTTTGTGGAAAAATAGAACTGAGGCCCCTTAGATGTTCTACCAATGCGATTATAAAGGATTAGAAGTTTATATATTTGTATGCATGTTCATTGATTATTATATGTGTGAACAGAAATGCAAAGCAATCCAGCTTAGTCAAAAAAGGGGTTTATTGGAAGGACACGGGTTTGCAGAACTGAGGAGGAAGATGAACTATCCAGGGTAGTTCCAAGGACCTCAGGGACAGGGATGGACAGCTCTGTCTGTGGTGCAGACCCTATTTGCATCTCATTTTGTTTCTCTCTGGGAGTCAACTTTAAGGTAAGGTGGGAGGAGGACTCGCTGCGGCAGCACATATAAGGGAATGTGGGCGGATAAGGAGTGAGGAGGATGAAGGGATGGACTCATCTGGGTCACGCATGATCACAGAAGATGATTAAGTAGATGACAGAGCTCCGTCCTATTTCTTTTGACCCACGCTGGATTTATGACAATCCCTAATTGTGTCAAGGGACACAGCTGTGTCAAAGCAAACCCCTTCCCCAGGCAGGAAGAGCCTGCCCCTTTCTTTTCCAGATGGGGGGAAGAGTAGGAGCTTTAGAAGGAGCAAGGAGCAGACAGGTGAGGGTTGGGGCTGGAGGGGCTGCTGGTGGCACTGCAAGTGGGGAGTGGGGTGGGCCAAGGACCAAGCTGAAGAATTCCAGACGAATTCTGGCTCTAGGCACAGAACACTGGAAGCTAAGCCTTTTAATTAACAGGAGTTGATAAAAATGTCCTGGCTGCTGAAGCAATTAGATGACTTGAAAGAGCTTAAAAGAATAACTAAAGAAGCAGGTAATGAGAGATACATGCAGCTGTGGGGCCGTGACTGATGATATGGAGCATCTGCCTACCAGCGGTAACCTGAATATTTAACGTTGTGAATCTATAAATATTTAACTACATTCAAATATTTAGCTACTGCAATTGCCTCTCTGAAAAAATGAGTTTTTTTTTCCTGAATACAGGGCCATTTTTCTCAAAGCACAATGTCGTCTAAGCTATTCATTTAAAAAATCGTTTTTGACAATTTCCCATCGATTACAGAATACAGCCCATCGTGTGACAGGATCCCTTCTGATAACACAGATTGGGTGGAGTGTAATGGGAGCTCTGACCTGTCTATCGTTCACCACACACGGGAGGTTAGGACACCTCTCCCAGTTTCCTGACATTTACCAATCGTATCCTTTTCTTGCTATCCCCATGAGAATCTTATGAGACTCCCCTCTGGGCAAAATCATGCCCCAGTATAGAAAATCTATGCATTTAGGGAATGGTCAACAACCACAACGAAATAATAGCTAAAAATCGGGGGTGGGTGTCTGTTAAAGAAAAGGTGGGGAAGGAAAACCTCCAGGACATTTGGCCACAGGCATGTTCCCGGGAATATTAATTCTAGGAGAGATTTTGCATGGAAATGGAGCATGTAGAACTTAATTCCCTCTGAACCATTTGTGCCCACATACCCTTTGGAAAGCCTTTGTATAACCCTGGGCTCAGGTTCTCTCATTTAAAGATTGCTGCTCTCCACGTATGCTTTGTCTCTCAAATCCTCTGCTTCTGAGGGCATTCCCTTCTCTCTCAACACCTGCTCTCCCTTCAGATTTAAGGGAAGACCCTTTATACAGCCTCCAAGCAAAAGGAAGGTAAGCTTCCATCTGTCTCTGTTAATTCTATCATTATTGTCTATAGCTCTTGTATTAGTCAGGATTCTCCAGAGAAACAACACGGGTATGGTAGAGATATAGATATAGGTAGATAGATATAAAAGGATATTTATTATAAGAATAGGCTCATGAAATTATGGAGGCTGAGAAGTCCACAGTCTGCCCTGTGTGAGCTGGAGAACCAGGAAAGCTGATGGTGTAAGTCCAAGTCCAAGAATCCTGGTCTGAGTCCAAAAGTCTGATGAACCAGAAGCACCAATGTCCAGTGTCCAAAGGCAGGAGAAGATGTTATGTCTCAGCTCAAGAAGAGAGAGCAAAATCACCTTTCTTCCATCTTTTCTTTCTATTCAAGCTCTGGGATTGGATGGTATCAACCTACATTGGAGAAGGTGATCTCTTTACTCTGTGTACCAATTCAAATGCTAATCTCTTCTGGAGATACCCTTACAGACACACCCAGAAACAGCTATCTGTTTCATCAGCTATCGGGATATCCCTTAGCCCAGTCAAGTTGACACCTAAAATTAACCATCATGGAATATAGCAGCCCATCACTGCTGCTCCTATCACTGCCTCCATGCTCTTGCCCACCTCAAACACTTCCTGCTCTATGCTTGATCAGTAGCATCACATACAGACTTTGGTTCTGTCTACCACCTTCAAGAGGCTCAGGGAATTAATAATGCCCCTTGAAGACCAAGGAGACACGTGCACACCAGTGTGTCCTTGGCACTTCTGATAACATCAGCAGTAATAATATTACCACCTGATCGCTACTGAGTTCCAGCTGGGTGCAAGGTTCCTCACATAACTCCCTGGAATCTCGCAACAAGCCTGAAGGTAGACAGTGTTACCTCTCTTTTACATCTGAGGCCACTGGATGCTGAAGCCCATGCTCTTCCCTTCCCCACACACTGAGAGGTGTCAGATCACCGTCATTGGAAAGGAGAGGGGCTGAAGATGATCTGCCACAGAATCATCATCCCAGGAACTGACAGTCCAGGAGCTCTTGTATGTGCCAGGCCCTCTTCTGATGGCTTTGTAGGCACAACCTCATGTTATCCTCATGGCAACACCATGGGGTGTAAGGCTACTATTATCTTCACTTATCAGTTGAGACACAGGGGAGGTAAAGGGCTGACCTGATGTCCCACTGGGAGTACCAGAGCTGGATTCAAGCCCTGGCCATCTGGTGCTGGATGGGCGGCCAAGGGCCAGTGCTCAGGTAGCTCAGAATTAGGTGGAGGGATGGGGAAGTCCCCCTCCTCCTGACTTGCCCTTAAGTAGAGAGACACTGCTTCACACAGGGCCAGAGCCACAGCCTTTGTCCTTAGCACCAGCACGGCTTGGTCACCTATAGCAATGATGGGTGTGAGTTTGAGAAAAAAATCACAGGGACGGAAACTAAGACGTAATGAGGTGCCGTGGCTGCCTGGTCCTTCCAAGCACAGTCAGCCCCCAAACTACATTTTGGTCTCATCTGCCAGTGCCCTAAATTGTAGGTTACAGGGATCAACGTGTGGCTTACTCTTGCAGCTCTTCGCCCTTTCTCAGGTTCTGCCTTCAGTCTGAAAACCCTAGCCCCCCTTTCCTCCTGGTCCTCAAGGCCAATTTAGAATTCATTTCCTCTAATCTGACAATGTTTGTTAGCTGTAAAAGGTTTGTATCTTTTGATTTAATGGTTCCACTTTTAGGGTTTTAAGCTAGAAAACACTGATTTTAAGGATTCAACGATCTAAGTTCACGGATGTTCACTGCAACCGTGTTTGAAATGTCAAAAAGTGGAAGCAACCTGATTGTCCGTTCACGAGGGAGAGTGAAATAAATTACAGTACCTCACAATGGAATACCATGCAGCAGTTTGAAGAGAATGAGATGGATACAGCACAGAAAGATGTTCAAGATATATAGTTAAGTGAAAAAAAAAACAAACAAACAACTTGTAAAACAATACGGGTTGTATGAACAAATTTTCTTACAAAATAAATAGAAGAAATAGAAGCATACGCATTGGGAAAGTCTAGAAATACACTAAACTATTGATAATGTAAATTATCTTTGGAGGGTAGCACTATGAGGGACTTTTTCATTTTTCTGATACTTGTGTAATATTTAATTTAATTTAATTGATTTTTAGAAAAGATTTTATTTATTTATTTTTAAAGATTTTATTTATTTATTTGAGAGAGAGAATGAGAGAGAGCACATGAGAGGGGTTAGGGTCAGAGGGAGAAGCAGACTCCCTCCCGATGCAGGACTCGATCCAGGGACTCCAGGATCATCACCTAAGCCAAAGTCAGTCGCTTAACCAACTGAGCCACCCAGGCGCCCAGATTTTATTTATTTATTTGAGAGAGAGAGAGAGAGAGAGAGAGCATGAGCCAGGGGAGAGGGGCAGAAGAAGTGGGAGAGGAAGAAGCAGACTCCCTGCTGAGCACAGAGCCCAACGTGGGGCTCAACCCCAGGACCCCAGGATCATGACCTGAGCCCAAGTCAGACACTTAACCGACTGAGGTGCCCCTATTTTATTTTATTTATTTTTATTTATTTTTAAAGATTTTTCTTTATTTTTGACAGTGAGAGAGAGTGTACAAGCAGGGGAAGCAGAGGGAGAGGGAGAAGCAGGCTCCCTGCTCAGCAGGAAGCCCAATATGGTGCTCTATCCCAGGACCCCGGGATCATGACCTGAGCCGAAGACGCACGCTTAACCGTCTGAGCCACCCTGGCGCCCCTATTTTATTTTTTATAAGAGGCTGGAACTCTACTTCCTTGGGGCATCTCTCTGCTCACCCCCATCAGCCCCTTAACACATTGCTTGTACCTTTTTAAGTCCTTGTTTCAATCTTGGTTGTTTAACATCTTTTTTTTTTTTTAAAGATTTTATTTATTTATTTGACAGAGACAGCGAGAGCAGGAACACAAGCAGGGGGAGTGGGAGAGGGAGAAGCAGGATTCCCGCTGAGCAGGGAGCCTGATGTGGGACTCGATCCCAGGACTCCGGGATCATGACCTGAGCCGAAGGCAGCCGCTTAACGACTGAGCCACCCAGGCGCCCGGTTGTTTAACATCTTAATCATTCCTCCTGAACCCTAAAGCCCTTGAACCCAGGGTTTGTGTCATTCATTTTTGTATGAGGTTGAATCAGATTCAAATACCAATATCTGACCCTATTTTGTCTGCAGAACTGGCAGATCCACAGTGTTGGGTCTACTTTGTCCTCAGCATGGTGCCCGGCTCATGGCTGGATTGACTTGAATTGATTTCCTGTTGGCATTTGGTATTTAGAAATCGGCTGATTTGCTACTTCACACGAACACATATTCATAGTTATAAATTATATTTATATATTTTTCACATATATTTATAAACATATTTATTCACACTGTTGATACCATTTGCCAATAATTAATTATTAATATATTAATGGTATTAATACATTTTGTAAATATGGTTCAGGTATGTGTATAATCGGACAACTATTGATTTGTTTGTGCAGGGAAAAAGATCAAAAGTGGAACTTCAAGATGAATCCTAGAAGCAGTAAAGCCTCTGAATGGGGAAAAAATAAGCAATCCTCTCATTCTTTCTGGTTCTTGATTTCTTTTTAAGACTTGTCAGCAAAAGAGAGTGAAGAGACTTGAAACAAGGCCAAGGCAATTTTTTCCACCCAAAGCAAGCCTTCAAACTGCCTGGCTATGAGAGAGAACGCTGACAGCAGCATTGGGTTGGGGGACTGCTTGTCAGAGCGCTTCTTTAAAGCCAACCCATCTGTCTGGAGGGGTTGGCTGTGTTACTTGGTTAAAGATTTGTTCTTCTTTCTTTTCTTCATTACAAACTGTTATGATATTATACCTGAGCGATTAATCTCTGACCTCAAATTTTCCACAGGTTCAGACAAGATTTCTCCTTTTGAACACAAGAAAGTATTTTATTTTTTAAAAAGATTTTATTTCCTTATTTGAGAGAGAGGCAGAGAGAGAGAGAGAGAGGGAGCTCACGAGGACGGGGGGAGGGACAGAAAGGAGAGGGAGAAGCAGACTCCCCACTGAGCAAGGAGCCCAATGGGGGACTTGATCCCACCACCCTGAGATCATGACCTGAGCCAGAGGCAGACGCTTAACTGACTGAGCCACCCAGGCACCCAAGAAAATATTTTAGGTGGTCAGTTTATTATTGGAAAAAGTAGAATCAGTGTGCAAACTTGGAAACCTAGACTAGAACACTGTGTTTCAAAGGTATGGGTGTGTTTCCACCTGCCAGCCCTGGACAGAGTCTGTCTCTTCACCGGCCCAGGCAGGAGGCCAGCCTTGCCTAGCGTGTAAGAGTAAGGTCAAGGTTCAGAAAGAGAATGGCCATTCAGCTCTGAATAGGCATCGTAAGTAATTTTTAAGTAACTTAAAATCAGAGCGCATTAGAACATTAGAACCAGAAGGAATCTTAGCAATTGTCTTGTTTTCCAGAGTTCTGCAGGATATTTTTAGGTGTTCAGAAATAAGGGAGGAGGCGTTCCATGGCCACATGAAATTGAGAAATGTTGGATGTAGCAGATGCCGTTGGTGTCCTGCTTCAGCACAAGACACTGACTCCCAGCAACTCTTGTCTGTATGTCTAAGGCCCTTCCTGAAGCCGATCTGCCCTCACATAATGGGCCATGGGTGCCAGGAACCTGACACCCACCCAAAGTGGCCATTAAGCTCCGACAAGTGAGCATCGGCATACAAACATCCCAGCAGTCTTGCCCCTCAGGGGGGATGACTGAGGCGTGTGCTCGACGCTGGCTCCTGAACCCAATGGGACTGCGTTCCAATGGCCCCTGCTGGCAGCCGCCTTAATAATGCATTCTTCAAGGCTGCCTTCCCGTCTGTCTTGCTTCCCAATTTCCTTGCTGTGTTTCCCTTCACTTCCCAAATCAATTACTTGCACTCAAATCCTTGTCTCAGCTTCTGCTTCAGGAGCCCGAAGTAAGATAACTGGGTAAAGACAAAAAAAAAAAACAAAACCAAAAAAACCAAATTTCTTTACTATAGAACTTTCCAGAACCTTTACTATGCTAATGGGCTTTGTGACTGCTTAAGAGGGACATTCTGTCTGCAGTTCCCAAATAATTCCCTACAAAACCGTATCCCCTGCTCCCACAGATCTCTCTTGAGACTAATATTGCAAGGAAAATATTTGGGGAGTCAATTTCTTTATTTTACTGGCGAGAATGTTGTCAATCTCTTCAGTGACAAGAGGTCTAATCCTAGGGAAGGTAAGTATTCATCTAAAGCGTCACAGCCACGAGCGGCCGAATTATGCTTAGAATCTAGGTTTCTTCTTCTCTCTTCTCCACACCATTTTGCATCTGTACCTCATTCCAGATCAGCCCAGTGTCAGAATTCTAAGGTCATTCAAGGTCATTCTAAGGAGTTCAGTTTCAGGGGCTCCATCTGGTCTCCGTCACCAACCAGCTGTGTCCCTCTGCTCGTTCACTTACAGTAATCCTTTGTCTTACCTTCTTCGTCTAGGAAACCAGATGGTCAAATTAGCTGACTTTAAAAAAAAGTTGAGGTAAAACACATCCAACATAAACTTTACCATTTTAACTACTTTTAGTTGTACATTTCAGTGGCATCAAATACGTTCACAGTGTTGTGCGACCATCATCATCCAACTCCAGACCTTTCCCATCTTCCCAAACTAAAACTCCACACCCATAAAACACAAACTCCCCATTCCCCCACTCCTCTCATCCCTGGCAACCACCATCTTATTTTCTGATTCTGTGAATTTGACTACTCCAGGTACTTCATATGAGTAGAATTAGGCAGTTTTTGTCTTTTTGTGACTGGCTTATTTCACTTAGCATAATGTCCTCAATGTTCATCCATGTTGTAACGTATTGCAGAATTCCCTTCCTTTAAAAGGCCGAATAATATTTCATTGTATGTATAAACCACATTTTGCTTGTCCATTCATTTGTTAATGGAGAGTTGGGTTTGTGTCCACGTTTTAGCTACTATGAATAATGCTGCTATGAACATGGGTGTACAAATAGCTCTTGACCCTGCTTTCAATACTTTTGGGTCTATACCCATAAATGGAATTGCTGGATCATATGGTAATTCTATAACTTTTCTCTAAATTTTTCAAAGTCTGACTCCCAAAAAAGGAAAAAGAGAAAAATAAAGAGGAGGGGGGAGGATGTCAACACTTGATATCCCGGGGAAGCCACTTTAGTTGGAGGGGGAGGGGCTTGGAGCAATGAGGGCAGGTGCACAAGCAATGGCTGCCTGCCTCTTTGTCGGCTCCTCTGATCAGAAGCAGCAATCAGCAATCAGAGAACAGGTCCTTGATATTTGAAGGACAGGGTTCTTTTTGCCTACCCTGACTCCAGTAAGCTGTGTGTAAGTTGTTCCAGGAACACATGCAAAGCTTCTTGCCACATTCCTGGGGGTGAGGGATGGGAAGCTGCTACTGCTCTAAGAGCTGAAATTGACTAAAATTCATCCATTTGTTATCTAAATCTAAAGTTGCAAAACTTTCAATAGACTCCAGAGTTTCCAGAATAGTTGTATTGGATAGATTCTGCCAGTGCAATGGTTGTCTACCTGGGGAGATAAATTCCTGGTCCTTCCTACCCTGCCATCTTCCCAGAATCCTCTCTTTATGTTTAATTTTTTGAGGAACTGCCATACTGTTTTCCATAAAGGCTGTATCATTTGACATTTCCAACAGCAATGCACAAGAGTTCCAATTTCTCCACATCCTTGTCAACATTTGTTATTTACTTCTTTTTTATAATATCCATCCTAATAGATGTGAAGTGGTATCTCACTGTAGTTTTAATTTGCATTTCCTTAATGATTAGTGATGTTGAACATCTTTTCATAGGCTTATTTACCATCTTTATATCTTCTTTGGAGAAATGTCTATTCATGTTTTGCCCATTTTAAAATTGTTTATTTGTTGTTGTTGTTGAGTTGTAGGAGTTCTTTATATGCTCTGGATATTAATCCCTGTTATCTTTTTAAGTTTCCTTTCTGTCTTAACATTTATGCATCTTTTTTTTTTTTTTTTGCATCTTTTAAAAAAGTTTTATTTATGGGGCGTCTGGGTGGCTCAGATGGTTAAGCGTCTGCCTTCGGCTCAGGTCATGATCCCAGAGTCCTGGGATCGAGCCCCACATTGGGCTCCTGGCTCAGTGGGATACCTGCTTTTCCCTCTCCCTCTGCCTCTCCCCCTGCTCATGCTCTCTCTCTCTCTCTCTGTATCTCTGTGTCTCAAATGAATAAATAAAATCTTTTTTTAGAAAAATAAAAAGTTTTATTTATTTAAATAATCTCTACACCCAATGTGGGGCTCAAAGTCACGACCCTGAGATTAAGAGTCACATGTTCCTCTGACTGCACCCCAACATTTATACATCTTAAAATCACATTAAAACCATACCAACCATGAACTCAAATGAACCCTATGCTTCGTCATAGATAGCTTAGAAACTGGCTACTCAAAGTGTGGTCCCCAGATTGGCAGTATCGGTATCATCAGGGAGCTTGACAGAAGTACAGAATCTTAGACCTCACCCCAGAGCTTCTGAGTGGGAATCTGCATTTGAACAAGGTCCCCAGGTGATTCACAAAGCCTGAGCAACACTGCTCTAGAGCACAGTGTGGCTGTATAAGATGTAAGATGAATCAAGCATTGCTTTTTTCAATTCTTGATTCTAGAATGATCCCATCCTGGCATTCTTGCCCTTTCTGCTATTAAACTGTGCATTTCTGATGGCAATGTCACAAGTGTATGGCCCTTCTTAACCCTGACATGCTGAGATGGATGTTTTTCTCCGGGGCTGAATCAGATCAGTCCATATGTCTATATCTTTTTCTATCTACTTATCTTTTTTTCCCTTCTCCCTGCTCCAAAAATAAATGTAGCCACTGGCTGTACCTTCTGTTTCTTTCCAGAAAAAAAAAAAAAAAGAAAAGAAACAGATTCACACGCTGGTTTTCAGTGGCCCATCTGACACTGTTTTATTTCTTAGCTGCTCTGTGTAAATTGCTTGTAGGCAATTCTCTTCTTAACCTCCAACTGGGGCTTTGTGCAACCAACGTGGTTATTATCTCAGCAAGTTAGTGACATCAATCCATCCTTTCTCCTGCGGGTTTGTATACCTTTAATGAGAATATTCCCTGAGTGTCCACTTCTGAGCTGCTGGGGCAGGTGCAGTAGCCAAGGGTGAGACCTCTGCACAAGGAACATTTGAGTCAGTGAGACTCTTCCCTGACACCTGTATCCTACATACTTCATTTGATCATTAGCCTTGAAAAATACCTTTGGCTCACGTAGATTTCTGGGAAGGACAATAATGAACACAATACCCATGCTAATAGACACATTCACCTTGAACATGGGCTGACTGCTTATTATTATGGTGTTGCCTCATGGTGAATCTTGCTTTTACTGGCTTACTGAACTCCCACTTACTCAGTCTAAGTTGTCTTTTAGTGATGTGAGCATTATCTTTGTTTATACTTAATTCTATCACATAGAGCACAGGGGTAGAAGGAACCTGAAACTAAAATACATAGTTTCTCACCACTTCTCAGTAGGAGTAAACCCGAAAGGAAGGAGGTGGGAGTCAGGCATCTGTGTGTAAACAGATGCTCACGATTAGTCAAAACCCTCAGTCCATTCTCCTGTGATGCCTCTCACCAAGTGACTGCAGAGAGGGGCTTCTTGGGAGAAGGACGGTGTACGTAGTGGATGTTGTGTTTGGTCAACATCCATTCTCCTCCCTTTGATTAGCCTCAGCCCATTGCAGTTACTCCCTGCCTCCACCCACTCCACCGCCCCCAGGCTAATGATTGGTTCTGGAATGGCACTCGATGAAGTAAGGCATGCAGCGATGTCTGGGGGTGGGGTAGAGGTGGGAGAATTCTGAGAGGCTCCCTTCGTCTATGAAAACGAAATGCTTCCTCTTTTTCTGCTTGAATCTGTCATGTCTGGGGACAATGTCTGGAGCCCTGCCGCCATATTGCCAAGGATGAAGCCAGTACTGAGAACAAGCAGCGCAGAGGGTTGGAAGGAGCATTGCTGAGCTGCTAGATCAACAACCCTGAGACCCTGACCTGTGGTCTGTCAGTTTTGTGCGACAGTAAATTTCCTTACTGTCTAAGTCAGCTTCAGCCAGAATTTTTGTTTCCTGTAGCCAAAAGCATTCTAACAGATACAGAGAGAAAATATGGACAGTTTCCCAATATTTCCCAATGTTTTGGGTTTATTTAGTTTGCAGTGTTGTAAGTTCACGGGCTAAAACAGATCCATATTCTGAAGTGTGCAAACACATTCCAGTGCGAACTATAAATTAGATGTAACTTTTAATCTTTACTCACATTTTAAAGTACCTACCCCATGAATTTCCTTCACTAACACAGATAATTGCAAGCTGGCTATTTTATTTCCACTGAACGATGCAGCTTTGGGTGTAGAGGGGTGACTGCAGCCAGCATCTCTCATCTGAGTCTGTTTCCTGTGAACTTGGCTGTGGGCCATCCAGGTGTGGCTCTCACAAGACTTAAGGATCACAATAATCACAATGTGTGTTTCAGCTCCATTAATTTGGGGGTAAGATAACGTTGATTTATAGAAGGAAATTTAAAATTACATTTGAATTTTAAATTACATCGAAACTAACACTTAAAATTAAATGTTGATTATTTTCTGAGTAGTTGGGTCACGTATGTGGTACACGATTCAAAGGCACAGAAGGGTATACAGTGAAAGGAAAATCTTTCCCCTTACCCGTGGCTTCAGCTACCTTGTTCTCCTTCCTAGTGGCAATCACAGTTACTGGTTATGAAAGAAAACTTATTTCCCTAATCCACTCAGGCCTGTGTTCAACCCAGGACATGAGCCTGCTGGTACATATGAGATTCTGGAAAGTTGGACAGAGACCTAGATCTAGACTTGCTAAGATTGTGTTCTGGTCTTGACCTTGAGAGAACGGCTGAGCCCCTCACCTTGATTAGGTCATCCGGGCTTCTTTTATAAAATGGGGGTTAATAATGCCTGCTCTACTCTTTCCATGTGCTTAGTTAAACTTCAGATGAGATATAATGATAAACGTTCTCTGGAAAGATGAAAACGCAACAGCAGCTAAATGCAGACAAATGAAAGTAGTTTACTGCATTGGGATCCCAAAATAAGATAAAGATTTTCTTGCACCTATTTAGAATTCCGTTTAATGTTTCAATAATTCTTGCATGACTGAAATATAAATGGAAACATCAAGCATATGGGAACCTGTCGTCAAAGGGCTCTAACTAATTGGCTCTACTATTTTTGACCCCTTCTGAGGTACAGGAAACTTTAGGACTCGGGCAGGCTTTTTTTTTAATGTGTTTGTTGTTTTTTTCCATTCTAAGCATCTTTAAGTACTTTTGTTGGCCCCACAGGGCAGGGGTAAAAGATGGAAAAGCAGGACCTGGTTTATATAATGTCTGGGGAGCACCATGGCCAGGAATAGCATGGCAGTGGTGCTGGGGCAGCCTGATGGGGAAGGAGAGTCCCTGCGGTAGGTTGGGTGGGGACTTAGGGGTTCTCTGCCGGGTGTGTATACGGTACATGGATGCATGCCTGGCGGTGGTGGTGGGGGGGGTGGGGACAGTGAACAAGTACCCCTGGGGACAGGGTGGTGGCATCTGGAGTCCTCATAGAAGGAGTGAGCCATCATTGGAGAGGAAGGACAAGCCCAGCCTCTGTTTAAACTGGAGGTTTTTAGGAATATGCTGAGCTGCAGGCAGAACTGAGCAAGGCTGAGTAGGAAAACACCCACAGAGGCCAGAGCTTACTCTGGTCCCATCAATGAGGGTTGACTGGTCAGGAAAAAGCCAGCATTGTGAGGGTCCAACCGCAGGCTGCTGCAGGAAGCCCACAGCTGGCATGTGGATCCTGCCGCAAAGGTGCCGTGTTTATTCTGGCAGGCCCCTTGGTAAATCCGCGCTGAGCCCCAGCTGGGACACTGTCAGCTATGAAAGGGTGCTTCACCTTCTGCACGGGGCTTTTCATTGGCCTCCGGGCATTTGCGGTTCATCTGTTTAGATTTTGAGCCCGGCAGAGACACTGTCCCTTTGTGCAAGGCCACTGTGGTGGAGAGACACTCTGATTCTTTTTAATTTGATTTCATTTTTTTCCCCTGAAAACCAAGCCTCTCTGAATTAGGAGTCAAGCTACTGCCCTAGGATCAGGCCAAGATTTTTGCGGTCGCCATGGTGACAGCACCTTCTCATACCTAAGAATGATTCCTTTCTCTCAGAAGTAACGCAGGGTCGGCATCCGCCCTCCGCCCAGCCCAGGGCTCTGTGGGTGGGGTCCCTGTGTGCACCGGTGGTCATTTCTGGAATGTGAACGGAGGGCGCCCCCAGCCCCGGGTGACAGTATCATTCCCATTGTTTTCCACCGTCCCCTCCCCCAGTCCAACCGCGACACACTATTTGTGAGTTTGGCCAAGTTGGGTTTTGACAGTTTACCCCCTGCCTTTACATCGCTCCTTTCCCGGTTCCAGTCAAGTTGGCAAACTTTTACTAGAGCAGCCCAGCCCAGCGATTATGCTTGAGGCTCCCGGGGAAAGTTTTTGAGTTTGAATCGCAGCTTCAGCATTTCCTAAGTATATGTCCTCAGGTAAGGTTCCAAGGCCCTCGGTTTTCCTATCTATGAAATGGGGCTAATCACAGGACTCTCCTCACGGGGCTTCGGGGAGGATTAATCTGGGATTATGTGTGGAAAGTTCTTGGCACCTCGACAGCGTTGCTAAGAACTCACCAATCAGCTGTGAGTTATGATGATGGTGCGTCGGGACAGATGCGTGCAGCCAGCAGCCCCAGCCCTTCCTCACCTTAGGCAGGCCCACCCAGGCCCTTCCACACTCACCCTGCTTCCTAACCTCGGTCTCCTTACTGGGTCTGCCGTTGCTCTCAGTCTGCTCTTGCAGTCCACACTCAACATCCATCCATCCTGGATTGCCCTGACCTTGGGGACTGCCGCTCTTTCTAGAATCCAGCCTCACATCTGTTTTCGCCTGCTTCAGATTCACCGTTGGCCAGATTTGGTCTCCAGAGCAGGGTCTGTCTTGATCCTGCTTGTTAGACACGCCTGGAAGGAAGGTTCTTGTTCTAGGCTGATGTGGCCAGCTCAACACCTCTGCAAGCAAGTCCTGCTGACTCTCTTCTGTCAGGCTACCGTTCGCAGTGGGCATGATCGAGGAGCTCACGCCAGTCTGTCTGCTGTCTCAGCAGAGAGCTACATGGGTTGGCAGCTGCCCCATTCCTACCTTGCAACTGAGTTCGCCCCAGCACACGGCAGACCCCTCCCAGCGCCCTGGACCTGGCCCCTTCTTGCCTGTCGGGATTTTGTGTAGTTTGGAGGTGCTTACAGAGCTTCTGTTCTTTCCCATCCGAGAGGCTGCCTTAGTTCTCACCTGGGGAGAACCAGGTCTCACCCGACAGACACCTAATGGGCCAGGTGGAGAGATGAGCCAACCACAGTAGCAGAAACAAGGTCCCCTGCCAAACCCCAGAGCTCATTTAAATAGCGGCATAGTAATGTGCCATCATGGCATGCCATAGTTTCCAGTACAGATCTGTGTCATAAAGTATGAGAGCCACCAGTCACATGTAGCCATTAAGTGCTTGAAATGTGGCTCGTCTGAATTAAGAAGTGACAGTGATAAAATATACCCTGTATCTTGAAGACAGTATAAAAAGTAAATGCTTGGGGCGCCTGGGTGGCTCAGTCATTAAGCGTCTGCCTTTGGCTCAGGTCATGATCTCAGGGTCCTGGGATCGAGCCCTGCATCGGGCTCACTGCTCAGTGGGGAACCTGCTTCTCCCTCTGCCCCTCCCCCTGCTTGTGTTTTCTCTCTCTCTGTCAAATAAATAAATAAAATCTTAAAAAAAAAAAGTAAATGCTCTAAGATTTTGATATTGATTACATATTAGAATGATCATATTTTGGATATATTGGGTTAAATAAAATGTATTCTTAAATTAAATTCACCTGATTATTTTTATTCATATTTTAAAAAGATTTTATTTATTTATTTGACAGAGAGAGAGTGTGCACAAGCAGGGGGCTCGGCAGGCAGAAGGAGAGGGGGAAGCAGGCTCCCTGCTCAATGCGGGGCTCCATCCCAGGACCCTGGGATCATGACCTGAGCCGAAGGCAGATGCTTAACCCACTGAGCCACCCAGGCACCCCGATTATTTTTATTTTTTAAAAATATTTTATTTATTTATTTGAGAGGGAGAGAGTGAGTGAGAGAGAAAGAGAAAGCACATGCACGGGGAGGGGGAGGGGGCAGACGCAGACTCCTGGCTGAGCAGGGAGCCCCATGATATTGGGGGCTCGATCCCAGGACACTGGGATCATGACCTGAGCTGAAGGCAGGCGCTTAACTGACTGAGCCACCCAGGTGCCCCTGATTATTTTTATTTTTAAAATATGGCTACTAAAAAATTTAAATTACACATGTGGCTCACAAGTGTGACTTGCATTATTTTTCTTCTGGACAGTGCTGCTCTAGATTATCTTTCTGCAATAAGTTAGGGATCAAGGAAAATATATATTACTCTAGGAATTTTAATCAGAGAGGGATTTAACACAGGGCATTAGGTGCTTACAAAACTAAGGGTGGAGGAATGAAAATTAGCAGCAGGGGTGGGTGGGGGGTGGGTGGGTCTCCTTAACTTTCGGGTTCAAGTCTGACTTTCAGAGAATCAGGAAGTACTGCTCAGAGCAGAGATCAGAAAGCAGGAAAATGCTAATGGCCCCAGCTGCCCCACAACACCCAGGTGGGTGGTTGGCAAGAGTTTTGCTGGTTTCTGCAAAACGCCACATGTGATAAGGCCCATGTGGCCACCATGGGTGCTGGAGGAAGAATAATATGTCCCCTTGCCTCCCTTCTGCCTTCCAAATCTCACGCAAACACATCTTGTTGGCAGAATGCAAATCACAGTCAGGATCCAGGTTGTCATATAGCTCCCAGTCTTCCAGCCCCATGATATATAGGAAAGCCAGAAAGTGGCGGGATACCAATGTTGAAAATAAATAGGCTAAACCAAACCGAAACAAAATAACCTCAATATTCAGCACACTCCTCAAGGACTCATATTCATCTTGGGGTCTAGCATAGTGCCTGGCACATAATAGGTGTTCAATGAAAGACTGTGTGTGTGTGTGTATGTGTGTGTGTGTGTTGTCTCCAATATTTTGCTGATAATGCTGCGGTGGGCATTTTCATGTATGACTTGTTTTTATTGATATGTTTTCTAGGGATAGACATCCAGGAGTGGGATTGCTGAGCATTCTTATTTGGTTTTGTCATGTTGCTTTGCAAAAGTTTTGTACCAATCTACAGTCATACACACACCTACGCGCGCGCGTGCACACACACACACACACACACACACACATATTCTATATGAAAGATGGCTTTTCATGGTAATGTCACCAACTGTGCATTATCATCGTTTGCTTATATTTGTTCTAATTTAGTGTATATAGGGTAAACCCAGTTTTCTTTGGGTTGGGTACTGGTGAGAGAGCTAGTAAAAGAGTTACAGATGGGGCTGATTGAATCAGTTACAGAAGTCACAATTTCTCTCATGAATGAAGTCCTCTAGCTGCCAAGTGCTTTGTTCAGTGTAAGCCCTCCCCACTGTTTGATGTGTTCTGTTGTAAGAGTGATGAAAAATAGTGACAAACTTTGAATCACCTAACTCTCCCTTGCTTCCAGTGAGAGTTAAGGATAATTACATAGATATTTGACAGTTGTCTCAGAGAAGGAACTATCAAATGATAAAAGCTAAATGAACCTTTTATTTTCTTTCCTGAAGCTTGCTGTGTTTCATGATGGGGACCCATATGATGATGGCTTATGTGTTTATGAATTATGTCCTAAGAACAGATACATTACTCATTTCTCTGCAAGGGGAAGATGATCTAAAGGATGCAAAGATAATGCAGAATCAGTCCAGAGAAAGGTTTGAGTTTCCTTACCTGTAAAAGGAGAAGAGTAACAGGATACCTTATAGGATTGTTGTTAGCATCAACTGATTTAAGAGCCCAAACGTGTTTCTCCCATGTGCCTGACACATAGTGAGTGCTGGGTAAATGGTGGCTGTTGTTAGGACAGGGGAGGCTCTGTGTGCTCCTCCACCTGAGCCCTGATGCTGTCGGCCACTTGTACCCTGAGCTGCATTTTGTTTTATGATCAGTAGCCAGGAGAGGCTGTTGGCACTTAGCCGGGAAATCCAATTGTCTGTAAAAGGCCTGTGGCCATCCTGTGGTTTATGAACAGGAAGATATGTGCAAGGTGCCTATAATCACAATGTGTTGAGTCCAAGAATGGCTAAGCTGGAAGGGTCTTTGACATCATTTAGTGATATTGTTTTATAGATGAAGGAGCAGAGGCCCAAGATTTTCCAGCAAGCTAACGGCCTATGGAGTAGAAGCTGAGTCTTCAGACTCCCAGAGCAGTACTGAGCTTGCCTACTTCACAAGGGCAGCGCACCGGCCGGCCGGCCAATGGCATGACCATGAGCCAGTAGTGGTGGTCAAGGAACCCCCCGTCTCTGATATCGCCCCTTCCCTAGGCCAAAAGGAGCAGATGCTGTGCTGCTACGGATCAGTTTCCCTGGTGCAGGGATTCCCAGTCTTTTTGAGGATGAGGAATATTTTGTAACTTTCAATAAATGTTATAGGCCTTCCCTGCTTCCAGCGTGTTACAGAAGCTGCACACTCAACATCCAGTGTTAGCGAAAATGTCCCATAATCCCGGCGAACTGTGAAAAGACTAGCACCGTACAATAGGGATGTGCATGCATTTGAAAGTAGTTAGACCCATGTTATTTATTCAGACTACATTTGATTGGATGGCATTTAGATTCATAATCACCTTGCAATAACTCCATCACCTCACTAGATGACGTTCACACCCATTGCCAGGAAGGGCTGTTTTCCTTTATTTTCTGAGAGTTCCAAAAGGAGATATTAATGTAGGAGTAATGCAGCAAGAATAAAGAAGAGCAGCAGGCTAAAACATTCTGGCTAAGCTCTCAGCTACAAGGAATGAGGCTTGAGTAGAACCCCCCCCACACACACACACAAAGCTCTTTCTTGTTCTTTCATATAAATGCAATGGTAAATTGATACCCAGTTGAGAATGTTGGCCCCAATAGTCTGAAAGCCAAAGTATCTGGTGGTCGTTATGGTTCATTAACTGCAGTGAAAAACAAAGAGTGACGGTCAAAGCCAGAGCTTGGGCCCCCAGATTTGTATGTTTTCTGATACTGGATAATATGCATATGACAGAAATAGATTCAAGCTGCAAAATCCTCCATTTTGCCGATCCTGGGGCAGAGCTGGGAAATGTGGAAAGAGAGAGGAGAATCTGGGAAATGACTCTGAAGGGCATAGACACCAGCCTCTGTGGAGCAGTGTTGGGGCTGGTGTGATCCGGGAAAAGGACAGCAGTGGGGAGTGGGAGCTCCCCGAGGCGGGTGTCTCCTGGCGCCTCCACATCCGCCTCTCGGGAGGGATTGGGGGAGAGGCTCCTGGTTATAGCAGCAGGAGAGGCCCCTGACTCCTCCATAAAGCAGGCATAACATTGGGGAAAATTGTCAAGAACAACTATTTCAGGGGCGCCTGGGTGGCTCAGTTGTTAAGCGTCTGCCTTCGGCTCAGGTCATGATCCCGGGGTCCTGGGATCGAGCCCCACGTCGGGCTCCCTGCTCAGCCAGGAGCCTGCTTCTCCCTCTCCCGCTCCCCCTGCTTGTGTTTCCTCTCTAGCTATCACTCTCTCTTTCTGTCAAATAAATAAAATCTTAAAAAAAAAAAAAAAGAACAACTATTTCAAAGCACTGTACAATGACTAAAGGCAGACAACAAATCGAGAAGCTTTTATTCTTGAAAAACCGTTGGAGCTCCAGGTAAGAATGGTAGGCGTCTGTGGCCTCCTTGCCGGGAGCTGCTCCATGCCCTTCTGTCAGCTCGGCTGGCCGGAACTGTAGCTGACGTGTGGGGCTGGCCTTGGAAATGAGCAAGTTTGCGGCCGGAAAGGACAGACTCGATGTGGGGTGTGTGTGTGTGTGTGTGTTTAGAACTGGGGCTTTGCTGGCTAAACATGGAGGACTCAGTTGGGAATGAACGAGGATAACCCTGAGACTTTGCTAGCCCAAGATTTTGCTCTTAGTTGGAGTGAGCCATAAATCCAATGGGGAAGTTGCAAAAATGAAAGAGTGCTATAGAGAGGCTGCGAAAAATTCTCCACGTATTCCTGACAGCTGGGGAAACTGCTTGCATGGAGCAGACCCAAGAGAACCCTGTGAAGACTGAAAACCAAGGAGAATTGAGATCTGGCTGCAGCTGTGAATGTCTTCTCCAACCCTGACACCAATCTATCTGGAGAGGGATGGAGACCTGGCCGGTAACTCCGGGTCCAGCTTTGGTCCCACTGGCCCATATGTCTGAGAACTGGAGGATCTTGAGACCATGAAGTGATCCAGGCTGTCAGTTTGCTACCTGTTGTTTTGGGTGCCCTCTTCGTGATGCTGCTGGGGCAGTGAGGCATGGTAGAAAGAGCTTGTGTTGGGTCAGACAGACTGGGGTTTTAATCCCATATCCATCCCTTCTACTTGGGTGTATTTGGATGAGTTGTCCACCATCGTTGTATCTTAGTCAATCCTTAGAAACATCTGGGGACATAGGCATTATTACTATTCCTATGTTCTAGGATGCCATGATATGGAGGGCTTTTTAATCTGTAAAATAGTTCTTTCTCTTGCTCTCTCTCTCAAATAAATAAATAAAAATTAAAAAAAAAATTTTTAAATGGCACCTGGGTGGCTCAGTCAGTTAAGTATCTGCCTTCGGCTCAGGTCATGATCCCAGGGTCCTGAGAATGAGCCCCACATTGGGCTCCTTGCTCAGCAGGGAATCTGCTTCTCCCTCTCCCACTCCCACTCGCCCTGCTTGTGCTCTCTCTCTGATAAATAAATAAATAAATAAATAAATAAATAAATAAATAAATATCTTTAAAAAAAACTTAATCTGTATAATAGGTTTTCGGGGATTTTTGAGGGGGAGGGTGAGGATTATATATATAATGGCTATAATGTACCTATCACATAGTAGTTGTTCAATGAGTACTTTTTGTTTGTTTTATTGTTGTTGTTATTGCTGAAGAGAAGAGTTGTGGTCAGGTTGCTAAGCCCAGAGAGCTCATCCACCCAGATAATCACCAAGAAAATCATAAGATGTTGGTACTAAGTTTCGGTAGGTGTATGGCCTCTGTGTTGGTTTTCAATGGCTGCCGTAATAAATTACTACAAATTTAGTGGCTTAAAACAACACAAATTTATTATTACTCAGTTCTGTATGTCAGAATTCTGGGTACAGAGTACTTCAACTGGGTCCTCTGCTTAGAGTCTCATAAGCTGACACAAGGGGTCAGCAAGCCTGAGCTCCTTTCTGGAAGCTCTGGGTATGAACCCACTTGTGGGCTCATTCAGGTTGTTGGCTAAATTAAGTCCCCTACAAGAGCAGGACTGGGGTCCCTGTGCCCTTGCTGGCTGTCAGCCAGAGGTTTATCTTTGCTAGAGATCCTGCTGGGGGCTGCTCGAACTCCTCCTTGTGTTTTCCATGTGACTCCCCTCCAGCGACAGGGACCGAGTCCCTCTCATGCTTAGAATGTGTCTAACTCTTCTGCGGCACCCCTCTGACTCATGTGATTACATTAGGCTTGCCTGGATAAGCCAGGCTGATCTCTGTATTTACAGTCCATAACCTTAATCACATCTGCAAAGGCCCACATTCACAGACCCTGGGGATTAGGGCATGGAGGTGCCCTAGGGAGAATGTGTATTCTGCCCACCATGGCCTCTCAGGGGAGAGCAGGCAAACTCTTGGGACAGGAAGCCATGTTCACCAGGAACAACCAGTGGTTAGAGAATATGACTGTGTGTAGATCAGGTTAGTGAGGCTGTCTCTAGTGGACCTCTGTTTTTGTCTACCCAACATTCCTTTCTTTGGGGGAAATGCCCCTTCTTCATTCTCTGTGGTTTCTATGAGGCTGCTCGTCACAAGGTTGTACCCACGTGGCCTCAGGGATAGACACATGACCCCAGATGAGCCAAAGAGATCATCTCTTTCCTAGGAATTAACTCTTGAGTGGAGACACACAGGCACTGGAAGTGACTGTCGTGGGGTCATGGAGTGCCAGAATCCGAGAGCTCTCAGCAGCCCTCATTCAGGTCTGCCCAGGGTCCAGGTGTTCAGCAATAACTTCACCACTGGACCCTACTTAGAATTCTTCCAATATATCCCTTTCCTGGCTCGAGTAACTCAGAGGTGGTTTCTCTTGCTTACACCGAAGAATCTTAACTGATATACCATCTTTCGATCTCATGGCCACCACCATCATTTTATATATATATATTATATATATATGATATATATAATATATACATGTTATATATCATATGTACCTCATATATATATGATACACATTATATATATATATAGAGAGAGAGAGAGAGAGAGAGAGAGAACATTCATTCAGATCTCCTTGGTCAGAATTATGCTGGGCTCTAATTACTGACACAGTTTCTAATTTCCAAAATGGAGCTTGTTACCTGTGCCATGTCTTTTTAACAATTCTCCACGAACGCTGATAAACCTGGGGCAGACACACAGAAAATAATTTAATAACAGGTAATGCCTCAGAAATCAAGTTATGTTAAGGGGATCAGCCAGAGAGGCAGAAATCACCACTACTTTTACCCTTTTATTACCTCCCACATATGAATTACAACCCTACAATATACTTCTCATTCAAGATGATGGCCTGAATTGTAAAATTTCAAGTATGAAATGTGCTCTCTTTATTTCAGCAGGAAAGTATGCAATACACCCATTCTCCTTGTTTATTTTTTATGATTCTGTGCTCGAAGGGGTAAAACCTTAAATCACACGGCACATTGACTCCTCCAGAACACCTCACCACCCGACAATGCAGGGGTCAATGAAGTGTTCTGGTGGGTGAGAATTAAGATTTGAATTGCGTACAAGCCACATGCAGTTGTGGTTCGGACATGATGGGTGAAGGGTGTGTTCTCAGCAACTAACATATTCAAAGGAGGGTTGAGGGAAGCCACTGCTCCTCTTGCCTTAGGTCTGACCATGATTCATGAACATGGGTGTTTAAGAGTCTGTGCTGATCACATGAAAGACAGTGACTCTGGAAGGGCTGGAAAATGGCTCTTGCTTGGTGCTCCTCAGAATAGCTTTCATGCGAAGAGTACAATATTCATTTTGATCCTTTCTGAAGAGAGTTCCAGCAAATTTAGTTCCACCCAAGTTCTCGTGAGGTCAGACGCCCAGTGCTCAGGTTGGTTCTCTGTGAAGATTAGGATGCAAGGAGTCTGCCAGCTGAGGTGGCTGCCAGACCCCTCCCTTTGTGTAATACAGGTGCCGTAACCACCTCCTGTGTTTGTATCATACTGCCTTTCCACAGGGACAGGACGCTTTGAAGATCCTCTCTCATTCCAGAAGGCAAGGCGCCATCGCTCCCTCTTGAACTCCCAGGAGGCCCAGTATGATTGATTGGAAAGGATTTGATCATCACAAAATCATTCCCATACACCGTGATCTTCTAAAAGCTTGTAAAGGGAATTTTAAAAAAAGATTTATTTACTTATTTTTGAGAGAGAGAGAGAGCGTGTGAGTGTGAGCAGCTGGGGGCGGGGGAGGAATAGAGGGAGAGGGACAAACAGACTCCACACTGAGCATGGAACCCAACGCAGGGCTTGATCTCATGACCCTGAGATCACAACCCTGAGCTGAAACCAAGAGTTGGCTGCTCAACCAACTGTGCCACCCAGGTGCCCCTGTAAAATGGATTTTTGATGCTATGTTCTATTTAGTTTTTCTTTTCTTTTCCTCCCTTCTTCCCTTTCTCCTCTCCCTTTTTTCCTTGCCCCAATTCCTCCTTCCTTCCTTTCGTCCCTCTTCTTTTTCTTTTAAAGCCTTTATTTTTTAGAGCAGTTCTGGGTTCACAGCAAAATGAGAGGAAGGTGGAGAGATTTCCCACATACCCTCTGCCCCCCCATGCATAGCCTCGCCCATGATCAACATCTGCCACCAGATGGTACATTTTTTAATTTTTATTTTTTTTTAAAGATTTTATTTATTCATTTGAGACAGAGAGATACAGAGAGAGAGAGAGAGCATGAGCAGGGGGAGAGGCAGAGGGAGAGGGAGAAGCAGACTCCCCGCTGAGCCAGGAACCCGATGTGGGGTTCGATCCCAGGACCCCAGGATCATGACCTGAGCCCAAGGCAGACGCTTAACCATCTGAGACACTCAGGCACCGCCAGATGGTACATTTATTATAACTGATGAACTTACACTGACACATCATCATCACCCAAAGTCCATAGTTCACATGACGGTTCACTGTTGGTGGTGTACATTCTATGGGTTTGGACAAATGTAAAATGACATGTATCCATCATTGTACTATCATGCAGAGTGTTTTCACTGACCTAAAAAACTGTGTTTCACCTATTTATCTCCCCCTTCCCACCAGCCTCTGACCTTTTTACTGTCTCCATAGTTTTGCCCTTTCCAGAATGTCATATTATGTAGCCTTCTCAGACTGGCTTCTTTCACTTAGCAATACCCACTTAAGATACCTCTCTGTCTTGTTAGCTCATTTCTTTTTAGCACTGAATAAAATTCCACTGTCTGGATGTACCACAGTTTATCCATCCACCTATCGAGGGACATCTTGGTTGCTTTCAAGTTTGGGCAATTATGAATCAAACTGCTATAAACATCTATGTGCAGGTTTCTGGGTGGACATAAGTTCTCAGCTCCTTTGGGTAAATATCAAGGAGCACGACTGCTGGATCATATGGTAAGAGTATGTTCAGTTTTGTAAGAAACTGCCAGACTGTCTTCCAAAGAGGTTGTACCATGTTGCCTTCCCACCAGCATCGAATGAGAGTTCCTGTTACTCCACATTTTTTACCAGCATTTGGAGTTTTCAGCGATACATATTTCGGCTACTGTAATAGGTGTGTAGCGGTATCTTGTTATTTCTTTTATTAAAAAAGATTTTATTTATTTATTCGAGAGAGAGAGAGCGAGCGAATCGGGGGAGAAGCGGAGAGAGAGGGAGAGAGAATCAAGCAGACTCCATGCTGAGCGCGAAGCCCAACCCGGGGCTCAATCTCACGACTCTGTGATCATGACCTGAGCCGAAACCAAGAGGTAGCCACTCAACCGACTGAGCCACCCAGGCATCCCTCTCGTTATTTCAATTTGCATTTCCCTGTTGACATATGCTCCCTCCCTCCCTCTCTCCCTCCTTCTCTCCCTTTTCTTCTTTACTAAGATTGAGCAGTTCAGATGATGTGCATACAGTCATCCACCAGGCAGCTTCTTTTCAACTTTTTAAAAAATGCGGTGGCACTTTTTCCATCTCAGGGGCTCTCGGCCGTCCTCCAGACGCGCCCAGAATAATGGCAGCCTGGGCCGTGACTCAGCCGCCTGCTGAGAGCCCTGGGTGTATTGTTTCCTCTGCAGTGACTAGGCCAGCGCTCTATGCCTTTAACACAAAGGCATTGTTATTGACTAGTTTTGAAGGGAGATTTATTTTCATCCGCCCTTCTAAGCCACAACGTCGACACCTCCTCCTCCTCCTCTTCATAATAGTCGCAGTAGGGTGTTCAATTATAGCTAAAAGCCCTAGATTTAAGTGACAGATTAAGAGGCTCGGCAGGCTGCTACGATAACGTTCATTTCATCTGTGGGTTTGTTTTTCTAACCTGCAGGCACCGGGCTTTAGGTAAGCCTTTCCACAAGGTGCCGTTGGCTGATGCACCCCGTGGCTGTCCGGCTCTCTTTGCTGGGCATTCACGGCCTGGTCTTTGGGAGAGGGAGCCCATCTGCAGGGCGCCGTCCCCAGCCCTGGCACCTTTGATTCTTGGCCCTAGCTAGTGAGGCTCCAACCTCCCTGCATGTCGGGAGAAGGGGAAGAAACCCTCCAGACACCCCCTGCTCCTTCCCCAGCCACCAGCCCCTGGAACAGAGCCTGGCACCCAGTGGGGACTCCATCAAGTCTGTAGGATGAAAGAATGAAATGCTCCAAAGCAGGGAGGCTTAAGTGTCTGCATTTGCTTCAGAGGGAGATAAGGGGAAAACTATAAATGCTACCCACTCCTCTTGAAATTACAGGAGAAAAAAAAATGCCTTTCTTTTTTTTTTTTTTTCCATTTTGGCTCTGTTTGGCTTCCAAGGGGCTATTTCTGCCCTCTGTCCTCTCTGCCCCTCTTCCGGTTCCCCTCCAAGGACCCTCCCAGGCGTCTTTGACCTCCCTGGGGTCTCACAGGTGCTTCTATCAGCTACTCACCTCTTGCAGGGGAGGGGGGGGATCTTCTCTGGACCTGAGGGCAGGGCCTCCCCTAAACTTGGCACTTTCATAAGGATGCAAGACTTCTAGATTTTCAGGAATGAATTCCAGGGGTGGAACTGCAGATACCCCTTTCAGGTCACAGAGGAGCTGTCTGGAGGTACGCTCTGCTGTCTCTCAGAGCCTGCTCTCCTCTTCCCCGAGGATTGAGGCTTCTGTCTCAGCCACCCAGCACTTTCTTGGGGGAGCTAGTCAGCAGACACGGTGAGAGGGTCAGGCCCTGGTGCGTTAGGTTGCCAGCTCAGGGCACCCGGCACCTTCCTGGTTGCACCTGCCCCTCCTGCCCCTGCTTCCCTGGTCTTCTGTAGCCCCAGGTCCCTGTGCTCAGAGCACTCAGGGCAGGCTTGTCCTTGCTCACACTGGAATATTTTTCAGGGGCCTTTGCTTGTGCTGGAGCTGGACCTCGCTCTGACCAGGGCAGCTCTCTTAGGTGCTCCTAGAGTGCTCTGGACGTCCCTTCACTGTATTCACATGTCTGATGTGTCTTCTTCTCCCAGGGGGCTGCGAGTTCCTTCAGGGCAGGAGCAGGCTTTCTCATTTGATAGCCCTAGTGTCTACTACGGTGTCTGACCCGTTGTAAACGAGTGAAAACTATTGAGAGAAAGAGAGGCAGCGAGAGACAGAGACAGAGACAGAGAGAGAAGAAGAAAATGAAGAAGAAGGAGAAGAAGAAGACAATGAAGATGACATCGGAGAGGGAGAGGAGGAAGGAAAGGGGAGGAGGAGGAGAGGAAGGAAGAAATTATGGGTTAGTCACCTAGTTTCTGCTATTTCCAATTAGTCTAATAAGTAATTGTCAACATAGTTCTAAAAGAAAGCTCGTGGTGTATGCATCCCTACGGATTTGAGTTTCCATCCAGAGGGCTGGTGGGTACTGGAATCTCTGGAGGAGAACAGGGGCACTTGTCTTATGACTGTGACGGCCCCATCTAATAGATAATTAAACCCAAGGTTTTTCCTTCCATCTCCTTGATCCCTTATTTTTAGTAACTACTCCAATCCTAAACCCCCTTTTGAAGTTGGATACTGTTGGTCTTTTATATCTAGCCTTTAACAGCAACGAGCTGGTGTCTGGTAATTGCAAATTGAACAAGAGGCAAATTGTATAGCAAGAATCTAAAAAGGTCAGGGAGTTGTGTCTAAAAAATGCAGCTACAAGATTGAAGAACCTTCACTGGAAGTATTAATTTAAGACAACCGCTAGGCCCTACATTAACGAGGCTGGAGATGCATCTGGTTTTCAGTCCCAGGTCCCTCTGCAAAGAGCAGGGAGGAGCAGAGCTTCCAGGCACGAGTGATGGGTGTGCGTGTGTGTGTGTGTGTGTGAACAAGATTCAGCCAGGGCTAATATTCAGCTGGACCATTGTTAGGTCCAGCTTTGATTCGGAGTGGTCATTACTCAGGCTGCACTAATTATTACACATAATGCCCTTCTCCAAAGCAGGGAGGCTTCAATGTGTGCATTTGCTGGTGGCGGCAAAGGGAGAAGCACCAGGCCCCAAGCTCCGGAAGCAAGAAGGTGCCTCTCCTCTCTTTTTTTCATTTTGGCCACACAGTGTATAATTAAAGTGTAGGCAAGTTTCCAACAAAAGAATGACATTTTTCTATCTTGCTCTTTAGATGAATCTGGAGGTTTCGTCTAGACCTAATTCATACAGGAATAATGCTGATGAAGTTTTGCATCCTGTAGGGTAAGTGAAGCTGTCTACCCCTTACTCTCCATTCATGTCCCAGGGAATTATTTCCTCTGGAGTCCCCAGAAGGGGAAATTCCTGATGGAGGGGATATCTTTTTGTGGTCAGGAGTTTTCCCAGAAGAGAAGGAGGCCAGCAACCATGAGCACTTTGGGGTATGGTTGTCTTCAAGCATCTTGATCTCATTCAAATGCTCAAGAGATGAGATGCAGAGAAGATGCCAAACCCAGGACAGCATGTGGAGGCTGTCCCCCATCCCCTCGTCTGGAGGCCTCCTCCTGCCCCTGTGATTCTCTAGGGAGGACAGGAGAGATTTCCAGAATCCCCCCCTTAGGTTCACTGCCAGGAGACATGAAGGGAAGAGTGGGATTCAGCCCTTAGTCAAAGTCCTCTGCTCTCCAGGCCAGCCAAGGAGTATTCCATAATTTGGGTACCTTCAGGCTTTTCTGGGAGTCTTCTTAGCTCCTTGGAACAACCCTTGCCCAGCAGGGACCGGGCCGATAGAACCCCCATTTACTCCACCCCCCAGCCTGAAAGGTGCCCGCAACCCCTAGAACCTGGTTGCTGAGAAGTCCACCACCCAGGGCCACGCTCATCTCTGCCACCTCTTGTCGCAGATGTCCCCCCCTTCTGTGACTCCTGCTTGCCCCAAGCTCAGAGTCAGAGAGGACAGCATGTCCAGAGACGAGGGAGAAGCTCCTATTGCCATTCGCTTATTGCTACCAGAGGGCCCAGTGCACAAACTCAGCAACAGGAGTCCCCCCGGTGCCCCCGGGCCTCTTCCGGGGAGGCCTTCCCTCTCTGCCTCCTCCCCTTTCCCCATTATTTGCCCTTACCTTCACCTTCCTCTTCTATTTTTATGGTCCTTACCATTGTCCCCCGCTGTCCCCCAAACCCTCTTCCTTCCCTGTGGAGTCAGCTCTATCTTTGGGTCATGCTGTCCCCAAGAAGGAAGGGCACCCCCTGTCTGCCCTCCTCCACCTGTGCACACACAGCTGAAGGCCCAACTCCCCGTGTCCTCAACCCTGCCCACCTCCAACTCCCTCCTCCAGCCTCCCTCCAGCAATACACCCTCATTTCTTTCTTCCTTTCTTTTTTTCTATTAAGATTTTATTTATTTATTTGGGGGGGAAGGGCAGAGGCAGAGAAAGAATCTAAGCAGATTCCCTGCTGAGCGCGGAGGAACCGAGGTGGGGCTTCATTCCGACCCTGAGATCACGACCTGAGCCGAAATCAAGAGTCAGATGCTTAACTGAATGAGCCACCCAGGCGCCCCTATACCCTCATTTCTTTATGATTCCCCACACAGCCTGGAAGGTGCTTTGAAAAAAACACTGGTTGATGCAGATATTGAATTAGCTAATGTCAGGCCGGTCTGCTTCCTACAGGACTGAGATCAGGGCTGGGGTGAACACAGCCTCTGAGGGGAGCTGTCTTCCTGGCAGGTCCATGGGGAGAATTAGAAGGGGAGGGGGCCTGGGAGCCTAGGCTTTAGAGTCAGAGAATTGAGGAATCACATCCTAGCTTTCTCACTGACCAGTTGGGGGACCTTGGGAAGTGATCTTACCTCTCTGAGTCTCATTTTCCTCATCATTACAATGGGGATAATAGTCCCTCAGTTACTGCGAAGATTAGATGCAATGCTGTTTTTAAATTTTTTTTAAAGATTTTATTTATTTATTTGACAGAGAGAGACACAGCGAGAGAGGGAACACAAGCAGGGGGAGTAAGAGAGGGAGAAGCAGGCTTCCTGCTGAGCAGGGAGCCCGATGCGGGGCTCAATCCCAGGACCCCGGGATCATGACCTGAGCCTCCCAGGCGCCCCTGATGATGTGATGCTGCTTGAAAGGGTCACTGCGTGCTGTTTTCTTCCCTGTCCTCCAGCCCCTGTTTGCAGAAGACATCCCTGGAGCGCGGTCAGGACAAACTGAGAGGGAACCCCGGGGCCAGGGAAATGGGACAGCAAGCCCAGGTCCGGCTGGCTGGGGCTGCTGACAGCAGCACTAGGACTTTGGGAAAGCTACTGACACCTCAGGGCCCGTCGTGCCACCTGCTATTGCTCAGACTGTGAGTCTGCTCTACCTTATCAGCTCCCTAGGGCTGATGCTGATGACGCTGGGGGCCGGGCCACAGCTCTGGTGAGACTGACCGGCCGGCTGATGGGCGTGCCGCCAGGACGGCTCCCCGCAGCCTGCTAGAATACAAGACACTACACAGGGCCTTCCCTTACCACCCATCATCCCTCACCAGAAGGAGGCCGCAGAGCTCCTGGAGTGGGGCGGCGCAGGCCTCGCACACACCTGACTGGTGGGTAGTGGTGTGGTCCTCCCTCCACCACGCCTTGGTGATTTTAGAGTGTATTGGTCAAGAGCAGGCACTTCGGAGCCACAGGGACGTGGGTTCAACTCTTCACCCACCAGCTGCCTCCTTGAGCTCCCGTGGGCCCATCTGTAAAGATGGGAATGATAACACCTACCTGGTGAAAGGCCCTGAAGACAATGGGAGATTATGTATGCCAAGCTTGTAGTCGGGGGCCACCGAGAAGGCCTGCAGTCAAAGGTATCAGGCCCGAGGTGCGTATTCCACAGCTGATTGTTTGGAAGGAACGAGGCAGAAATGGAAGAGCTCCACAGATACACAAATGCTGGTATTTGGAGCCAAAGTGGAGAACACTCCCCTCGGGGCTGGCTGACTCATGGAGCTCAAGATTGATTGTCTTCCATCTGAAGTTGCAGAAGAGGTGGGAGGGGGACACCCCAGGTCAAATGCACACCAGGTCCAGGGATCACGGTAGTTTGTTGGAGTGACTGAGTTCTCCCGCTGTGGGGTTTTCATGTGCGGGAGACGTGAAACATAGCATGCACTGACATCATTTTAATCAGGCTCAGGCACTTCTGCGAGATACTCTAGAGTCTTCCACTGAAATCGTTTTGCTGTCAAAAGCTGACATTATAACGACATTGCAGGAGAGACTCCCTGGGAAATCACTGCTCATTTCCTTTCAGGCAGTTCGTTTACCTGCAGAAGCTGGACTCTCCTGCTCAGCTCTGCAGCATCTGGCGATTGACATGATCCCGTAAGTCAATTTTGCAGCGGAGTGGACTGAGGTCCCAGAAAGCCAAAGGCCTGAAGTGGAAAATATCGAGCAGGTGACTTATTAAGGCGTGAGTCTAGGACTTGAGCCCCAAGGAGCAGCCTGCGCATTGCTGATCTTACTGGACATTAGGAGGCCTGATTGGACTGTGGCCTCATTTTAGGCCAGTGTGAGAAGGAGAGGGGGTGTCTGGGAATATTTTCCACTGCTGCTTTTCTAGGTTTTTAAATACATTTATTCTCCCACCCACCTTACTTTGATTCTTTATCCAATTCTCAATCATCTGCCTCTGATGCTAGAACTTTCCTCTAGCACCTTTCATTCTGTTCCATCCAAGCATGAAGGCGTGCAAAGGCACACTCCCTTCTCTTTAGGTCCTCCCCATCCCGTCCTAACTGTCCTAATTGGGCAGATGGCCATGCCTTTGGTTTCCAGAAAAGAGGGGGACTTGCTGCAGTGAGTCACCACTGGTCATCTGGTTCATCTCCCCTTCACTTTCCAGCCTCAGAAAATGAGGAGCGCACTCTGCCCAAAAGAGCTAGCCTCTGGGCCATGCATTGAGGCAGGACCCTGAGTTTTCTCCTCTAGGCTGAATTCTCTTCTAGGCAAAAATCGGCTCTTTGCACTGGTCCCTTCTAGGCTTTTAGCCACGTACTCGACTCACCTTCTCCCTCTTTCCGCTGGTGAGCTTCTTAACCAGTCATCCACATCTACCACCGCCACTTCCTCCCTCCTGGGGCTCCTCAGACCCTCAATGCCTACCACCCCTGATCGCTACTCAAATGGTACCCCTGAAAGTCAGAGGCGTCCCCCCCCCGTCGGTGGTCCAGCTGCCCTGTCTGTGCTCATCACTCTTCGCCCCGTAACCCTGGGCACTCTTAACCACCATCTTCTTTCACTCTTTCCTCCGTGGGCTCCCATGACACTCCACTCTGAGCTCTTTTCACCCTTCTGACCTGTGTTGTCTAGTGTTCCCTTGATGTCTCTTTCACCTTTCCCCCCAGAGCTACACAATCTTCAGGGCTCAATGTATAGTATGCTCCTGTTTTCTAGTCTTCCTTTGAAAACTCCCTCACTCTTCTGCTCCCATGAAAACTCATGGCTCCAAGCCCTGTGGGAGGGTGGTCCTCAGAGCCGTGTCTCTAGTTTCTACTTAACTTCCAAGTTCTCTACTTGTATCTCAAACAACTCCCAGAATCTTTCCCCCTGGGTAGGCTTCAACACCTTACAAGAAGGGTGGGCAAAGCCGATCAGGCTTCTGCATCTTGATCCAAAACATAGTTATTGTATTGAGGCTGTTTGGTGGGGTGTTTGAGTGTGCAAGCGCCAAAACCAGGCTGTGCTCAGAGCCTCTCCTGGCCTCCTCTTGCCCTTACTGTGTGACAGAGGGCAAATTATCGAACCTCTCTCTGTCTCAGTTTTCCCATCTGTGAAATGGGGATAATAATCAAACTGACCTTATATGATTGTTGTGAGGATTCATTGAAAAAATACACATAATTTCTCACATCAGTGCCTGACAAATGTTACCAAACATATTCTCAGATCTTCTGCATTCTCCTGGACATATTCCTCTTTCCTCCACCCCCTCCACCCCATTTTGTGTCTCATCCCACATGTCCTTTGTGGAGTCCTTCACTTTCCTCTAGGCCCTCGGTGCTCCAGGCTAGGATAGTGCATTTGGCTTTGAACTCAGCTCCTTATTTCCAGGTTCTTCTGCTCAATCCAGCCTGCACATCACATCTTTAAGCCTCACTTTGACATGCCCTTCATATTCTTACCATTTCTTATAGGAGAAAGTTCTCCAGCATCTCAATCTGACCTGTTTTCTCCATCTCATCTCCATTTCGCACCCACCCGAACACTCTGCTCCAGGCAGGGTAAGTGTTCTACAGACATCCTGCTCATTTCCCCCTTCACCCTCCAGACCCTCCTTTAAATCCTTAGGAACTCACTAGCATTCAAATGCCTACAGCGTTCATACTCCAAGTCTTTCGTTAATGGACTTAATCGTGTACAACTGTCTGGCCTGGGGAAGCCATACTTCCCGACAAGACTGGGAGCTCCTCGGGGTAATGACTGTGTTGCGCATGCCTGCCTTTGTGTCCCCTTGAGCACCTAGCACAATGTCTTGCTCCCAGTATAACATCAATAAAGATTTGTTGGCCATTTGGCCAAATAATTAGAACATCAAATTCACCATTCACTGTGAATAGATATAAAGAGGTGAGGGAAATCTGTGGACTCCCCCCAAGATTTGATCTTTGCTTTCTACATCCAGTATAGGTATGAAGTGTGTGAAAGGGCTGGACTGGGACAATGAGTGGGTTTAAGAAGAACGAGTTGGTCTGAAACAGATAATACATTATATGTTAAAAAAAAAGAAGATAGTAAGAAGGGAAAAATGAAGGGGGGTGGAATCGGAGCAGGAGACGAACCATGAGAGACTATGGACTCTGAGAAAAAACTGAGGGTTCTGGAGGGGAGGGGGGTGGGGAGGTGGGTTAGCCGGGTGATGGGTATTGAAGAGGGCACATTCTGCATGGAGCACTGGGTGTTATATGCAAACAATGAATCATGGAACACTACATCAAAAACTAATGATGTAATGTATGGTGATTGACATAACATAATAAAAAAAAAGAAAAAAAAAAGAAGAATGAGTTGGTCAAGGGAAACCAAGATGTTGATAATATGGGAAGAGCTGGTTATTTTTGGGTTTCAGGGCATCTTAAAGGCTTGCTCCAGTGTATCCCATAATTATTCATCCCCTGGCTTCCTGTTTCTTTCCTTGCATTATGCAAATATTGGCTGAAACTTCCATTTTGTTGGATTCTGGAACCATAGTCTTAAGCTGTGATGTTTACTGGTTGACTTAATGATGAATGACAGATCAAAAACCTTTCTTATCTGGTTTGTGAAACTGCTTGTCTGTGCCACAGCCATTCTGACTAGCTGTGGTGTCAGACTGACCTCTGAATGGACTGGTGGGGGGATACACAGCCCCCTGTCTGGGCAGTGAGGTGCAGAGCCAGCCTTATTCAGGATGGTTGAAATAGCTTCTGTTTGTCAGACATGTTCCTGCTTTCAGAAACAGAGAGGCATCTGGGATAGGAGAATGTCAGCTATCCCGTCTTCACTATGCTCTTTACTTTTCAAAAGAGCAACATTTGAACAGCATCCAAACTAAGCATTCCTAAGACTTGTCCTCAAGCCCAAAAGCTTCCTTTCCCAGTGGAAATCAACCTCATTTTAAATCAGTCTTTGTGTCTGCATTTGGCTTTTAAGATTTTTGTGAACTTCATCAACATTACTGACGAACTGGGAGATGCCCAAATCTCAACAGAAATCAATCAAGTGCTATAATTTTGGGGGAAGGAAAAAAAGTTGCTTTGTTTTCTGACTTATACCAAAAACAACAGCTCCAATCTGTCATTATGACTGAGAACGTGTCACAACAATCTGTTTTTATTCTTTAGGAAAGAAGAACAACATCTTCTTCTCCTCCAGCTATATCTAATTTGGAAAATTTGCAAGCTGACATGCAACTTGATTAAAATGACCTGGAGCCACCAATTCTTTTAAAATGCAACTCAGTGCTCACAACCCCAGACCTTAGTCCAGTTATCTCCTTCACAGCTTGCTTTTTGGAGGGAGCTAAGAGGATGCAGGTTGGGGTGGGGAAGGGCTTAATGTTATAATCCACATAGAGATTTTAAATTGTTTTTTATTTTCCCTTTTCAGCTCTACTGTCACCATGGATTTCCTTCATCACCTAGTGAAGAGGAACAATCGTGGGACATCTCTGAGAGACTAGTGTGGATTTCATAGTCCTTAGCACAGAGCAGGCACATGATCCAAATGAAGCATCCATGTTGGAGTTGGAGACTCTTTTGGCAGTGTGGTTTCACTCCCATTCCACACTTTTAGAAAATACATACAGATCTGTCCTAGCTTGAGTTGGCTTACTAGGTCTTTGTCAAATCCTGGCTACACTGAGAGTAATGATATTTCCTTTTAGGGAAACCAATGGGTAAGACAAACAATAACTATTTGGCCCATTCTAGGACTAGGAATCACGGGATTTCACAGAAGGGAAGCTGAGGCAGTGTTCAGGAATCAGAGTGTAGGATTGCTTTATAAATACACTCTTATGAATATCTCATTTTTCTTGATGGCATCTAAAAGTGTGTGTTATTGGCCCATCAGCGAGGAAGGTTGTTGAAGCAGGAGGTGTTAACGTGGGGCTGGCATGGGTACCCACAGCTGTATTGTTCACTAAGACAATGTATAATTACTAGGAGACTATATATAATTATATGTTGAATTGTGTGCACAAACTCTAAGTGTTGGCCTTCTATCTTAGAGAGAGGAGAGCTAATACTGGTTGAGACCGTGTAAATGCAGACACTCATTTGTCAGGGAATGTACAGTAATGAGAATCATTTCTGAATCCCGTTGCCTTGGCAACCTATTCTAAAATGATGTAGATAAAGAGCTAGCAACACTTATCAATGAAGCCAGCATGTCTTGGGAAGGAAAGCTGCCGAAAATAAAGCATGAAGCATCAGACCAAACTGATTCTTAGGGGGATGGCCCTCTTCAAAATTGGGTCAAGATCTGAAATGAGGGATCAAGCATTAAGGTCATGACTATCATCAATACCCCACAAGACACCCTGGTCAAACACAAATCCGCTGTCAAGGTTGTGGGGACATTAATCAACTCAGGCTCCAGCTTTTGCCAATAGCAGCTCTTCTGAATGGGTCATTTTTGTGTGGCTGGACAGTAGCTGAGATACCAGAGGGGACATCCTAGGGTGAGTTAGTATAGATCAGCTCCCTGTTTGGAAGACATAAGGCTCAGAGTGTGGCAAGAACGTCTGGACACTTCTCTTTTCCCCGGCTCTCTCAAGTCTAATGTGAATACATGATCTGATTTGGAAGAATTGATATAATTAGCTCCTTTTTAAAGATGAGGAAAGTAAGGCTGAAGACAGTGAAGTAACTTGTTTAGGTCGTGTCTTGGAGACAAGTTAGGACCAGCATCGGGGACTTGATCTGTTCTCCCCAACAGCTGGAGTGGAATCCCTCAGGAATCCCATTATCCACCTACCTGACCTCAGAACCTGCACATTTTTTTCCATTTCTGATTCAGCACAAGACCTGATAAGGGCTTAGTCTGTGATTCTGGGTTTGAATCCTGCCTGAGCTGTGCACACGAAACTCTAAATCAGCAACAAGTCTCCTGGGGGATGGGTGGGGTGGGGGCAGGCAGCCCCCGTGTCCCCCGGGGCCTCTCCAGAGCCTGCACCTGGGTCAGGGGCCTCCTGCGGGGAATGAGGCTGACATGCCTTTCTGGACAACTTATTTTATCCTGAGAATATCAATACAGAGATTGTAAGACTGCATTTTGAAAGTTTCTTTTTTTTTTTTAAGATTTTATTTATTTATTTGGGAGAGAGAGAGAGTGAGAGATCACAAGCAGGAGGAGGAGCAAAAGGAGAAGCAGACCCCCCCCCGCCCCCCGCTGAGCCAGGAGCCCGACTTGGGGCTCGATCCCAGGACCTTGAGATCATGACCTGAGCCCAAGGCAGCCGCTTAAACAACTGAGCCACACAGGTGCCCCTGAAAGTTTCTCTTTTTTTTTTTTTTTTTAAAGATTTTATTTATTTATTTGACAGAGAGAGACACAGCGAGAGAGGGAACGCAAGCAGGAGGAGTGGGAGAGGGAGAAGCAGGCTTTCCGCTGAGCGGAGAGCCCGATGCGGGGCTCGATCCCAGGACTCTGGGATCATGACCTGAGCCGAAGACAGACGCTTAACGACTGAGCCACCCAGGCGCCCCGAAAGTTTCTCTTAATAGTATTAAATTTTGTCCAGATTTTTTAAAACCTTTTTTAGTTGTGTTCTTTTAAATTATATTCCATCAAGGTCAGGCTGACTAGAATCAGACCAAAACAATAACCCAAGCATCTTCCAGATATGGAACTTCGATAATTGTTTACATTACCATGAATCTTGAGATTGAAAGAGTGAAGGGATTCTAATTTGCATGTTGTTAAAGGTCATCTATGAAGAACACAGAGATTACACTTAATACTGTATTGCATATTTGGGAGTTGCTAAGAGAGTAGATAAGTTCTCATCACAAGAAAAACAACATGTTGTAGCTAAGTATGGTGATGGATGTTAACTAGAATTATTGTGGTGATCATTTTGCAATATAGACAAATATCAAGTCATTTTATTAAACACCTGAAACTAATATAATGTTATATTCAATTATACTTCAATTTGAGGAAAAAAAGAAAAGCAAAGGAAAGAAAATCCCAATCAAAGAAAACCACCCAAAACCACTCAGAGGAAAAGATGAAGGCATACATTGCTTACGGTGGCATATGTTTACCTCTTGGCTCCTAAGTGGAGCAAAATGCTTATTTAAAAGCCCTTTGCTGTTGTTAATTACTGAGTCACAGATTAGAGAGGGCTGCTTCCTCCGGCTCTGTTCCTTCATATGCCACAGCTCTTCTTTCCCTCCCTCCCTCCCTCCCTCCCTCCCTCTTTTCCTATTTTTTTGAGCACTTACTGTTTATCAAACACAGCTCTGGACACTAGGGATATGAAGGTGGCTGAGGCACAAACCTGCCCATATGGGGCTCCTCTTCCGGTTGGAAATAGACACAAGGTTTTGATGACTACTGGCCAAAGTATTATGGGCACACAAAGAAGAGAAATGGGGTCAAGGTCAGGGAAGGGCTCATGGTGCAAGCAACATTTCAGCTGGGCTCCAGAGGTGGGTAGGAATTTGCCAATTGGAGAAAGGATTTGTGGGAGAGGAAGGGGCTTTCTAGGCAAAAGGAACGGCATGATTAAAGGCATGAGGATAAAAGTGCTGGTTTAGGGAATGTATTTAGTTATTAGATGTTGTGGAGATAGCCTACCAAAATTTGTGCTGTCCCTTTAATACCACAGACCAGTTGCCCAGCCACAGACTACATTTCCTAAGCCCCTTTGCATCTAGATGGGACCATGTGACTAGGCAGTCAAAAGGTGAGCCTGCTTTTCCCTTTTGTCTTTCCCATCTGCTTACTGGGATCCTGAGGATTTTTAATCTTAGGCCAGAAAAAAGCCAGAAAATGGGAGTAATCAGGGCCCTGACTCACCTTGTGGGAGGGCACCCATGGACGACTAACACCTGCATTGTACCATGTGATATGGAGGAAACTTGTGTTGTGGAAGTCACTGAAATTTTGGGCTTTCTTTGTTATAGCAGCTGACATTCATTCCCCTAACAGACTCATTGCATGTGCCAGAAGCATCCCAACAAGCGTTCAATGCCAAGAGTCTATGGTCGCCTAAATTTAGGAAACACTGAATTCAATAGGTTGAGTGCCAGCAGTCTGGTATAGAGTTTTTGTTTGGTTCGGTTTGGTTTTTTAGAGTAGGCTCCACACCCCACATGGGGCTTGAACTCACAACCTTGAGATCAAGAGTTGCATGCTCCACTGATTGAGCCAGCCAGGTGCCCTGGTATAGAGTTTTAATGTACAAAACTATATGAGTCTCCAAGAGAAATTTAGCACACAGTGTTTTCTGAATGTCTTTGGCCATGTGTCACTTTCCTGTTTTTAATACTTATGAACAAATTGTAATTCTGTCGAAGTCAGAGGAGGCAGGTGTTGAGTATCAGGGATGGAGTAGGAAAGGGAGGGGGCCGTGTAGGCTGCTTCCTCTCCCCCCACCCTCCCTCACACTCTGGCTTCTTAGCTCTTCACTCAGTCCTGAAGTGAGTCATGCTTTGTGTTGTGTTTCTGGCCTTTGCACACAAGGCTCCGCCTGGATTGTTCTCCCCTCATCTATTCTACTTTCTTTCTAAAGCCCGGCTTCCTCTGTGAACTGCCTCTGAATCCTTGTTCTGAATCCTCTGGTGCTAGAGCTGAGAGATAACCGAGAGACTGTATAATTGAGGGCTTGCCTTTTATGAAGGTGAAAAACTGAGACCCAGGAAGATAAACTGAGGCCTGAGGAGGTAAGCTGAGGCTGGGGAGGTAAACTGAGGCCCAGGGAGGGAAACCAATGAACAGGTTGGTTTGTTTAGTGACGGGACTGCAAGTTTTCCACCGTCAGAGAAATGATCCTTCCTGTGACAACAAATGTGGAGTTACCTCATCTGTGAAGTTTCTGAGCCTTTCATCTGGACTTTATGTTTCCTCTGGCCTTTTTTCCTCCTCATTACCTGCCTTCAGAGAGGTTCTGCAGTGGAGGTCTCTCGGTTTAGGTAGCTGATCCTATACATTACCCAGTCATATGTATGTGTCCCTGAAATACCCTGGCTTCCCCTCGGGGCCTCTGCCTTAACCTGACATTTTGGCAGGGTCTTGGAGGGCTGTGGGCCTGAAGGAGAGCTGGCCATCTTTTGCCTGCCCCCAAACCCAGTGGCGTGGCAGACTCCTTCTGGCATGCTGGGGGCAGAGGGCTCTGCACGCATAGCCCTCCACGCAGAGTGTAGCCACCCACAGGACTATTTTGTGCATTCTTTCTGCCAGTCTCAGGCCTCCCTTACAATAGCAGTAGTGTATTTCTTTGGCTTGGATAGTGTTTGAATTAAACAAACATAAGCAGAGCTGCTGGTTGGTGGAACGGAAAGGTTGGGCTGCATTATTTGTGGCCACCTCTGGTTGTAGGAAGCCAAAGCCCAGCCCTGTTTCTCTGAGTCAGAGTTTCCTGCCTGTGTCCTTGCAGGAAAGGCAAATCATAGTTGATTGGCCAGTTGCTCAGTGCATGATAAAAACTTACAAACCTAAGCCACAGTATTAAAATGTACACATTCACAGTGTTGTACAGCACACGAAGATGTCTCATTTTGCAGATGGGGGTGCTGAGCCAGAGGGATGAAGTGAGATAGTTGCTCAAGCAGCGAGAGCCAGAGCTGGGGCTCCCACTCAAGGCTCCTGTGACCCCACGTCCCATCCTCTCCACTGCATTGTCCTTTGAGGACCTGTCAGCTTCACAATAAGATGGCAGTTCCATATAAACCTCTGCTCCCAGGTAAATCACCAGGCTTCGGCCCCTGGGGTGTCAGATACCAGCTCAGCTCTCCGCAGCTGCCCCCCCTGGTCTGACTCCTCGATTCCCTACACCAGATCTATTTGCCCCTTTTCTGGGGCTCTGATGAGCATCATGGAACCTCCATCTCTAGGCTCAGAGATGACTTCACTAATGACTGATTACTGACGTTGTCCCCTTATGCTCCTTCTTTTTTGGTTCTGTCCATTTGTGGAATATGACAACTGGCATGATGGAGAAAGTGAGGGGCTAGGAGTCAAGTAGCTGCTCTGAGTCCTGGCTTTGCATTGTGTTGTATGACTGGGAAACCCTCCTGTATGTGGATCTGATTCCCTCATCTAGAAAACAAGGGGGTTGGGCAAAATCTATCTGGTCCCACACCATTCTAAAATTCTGTGCTTGTCTTTATAAAGGTAAGCAAGCAAACTAAACAACAAAACCCCAATTACCTCCCCGAACAAACATACCCTCAAATCCACATCCAGTAGGGATGGCATTTGTGATTTGGGTGTTGGCATTCAGGAATGTGGTTGTAAGATTCTAATATGCTTGCTGCTAAAATTTTGTCAGAAAATTTGAAGCAATGCATGCTGGTAGACTTTAATCTCTGAAAGTCCTCTAAGCAATATTTCTAATATATATTTTGTCAAAGACTTGATGCTCTCTGCTTAGGTATTTCTAACAAGCGCTCTCTCCAAACAAATCTCTTTGAAAATGCATTAGATAACATGGTTCCTTCAATTCCATATCTTCCTTTCTGTCTAAACTGAAAAAGCCAGTTCACGTTATTAATGACAAGTCATTTTGCAGAGTGCCCGGGTTAATAGAAGAGATAACTGGCAAAATATAAATGTGTAATACTAACATGCTGCAGATAAAACAGAGGTCTAATGCTGAATGCATAATGTGGAGGAAGGAAGAAGTTCCTGGCTGGTACCGAATTCCTGCTGAGGGAACCAGAAAGCCATGGTCACCAGCTCGTCCGTTGGTTTCCCAACTTGCTACTTGAACCCCACTCCTAGGATTTCAGGGCTTAAAAAAGGTCCTTAGGGAATTTTGAGAATGAGGAAACTAAGCCCAGTCAGGTGGGACGACTCACCTAAAGAAACACTACCAGTGTCCTCAGGGAACTCTGCTGGCTGCCATTTTAAGACCTTGCCCGTGATTCTGCCTATCCGGGTGCCTCCCTGGTCTTTCCCACATCAGCCCAGCCCAGGGAGAGAGAGCAGGGCCTTAACAAATTAAATTCAGAGCACAGTGGATTCAAATTCCAGCCTCATTGGCTCTCTATTTGTATGGCTTTGGGAAAGTCACCTCACCTCGCCTATACCTCAGTCTCCCCCACTGTCAGATGAGTGTTCATACAGGTAAAGCCCTTTGTACTCCAGTGAGTGTTCAGAAAAGTTAGCGATTTTCATCAATATTCTGTGATCTGTAAGTTTATTTGTTTTTGTTTATGCAATCTCTATCTGGAAGCAGAGGATAAGACTGGAGGACCTCTTGACATCATATCTGGCTTAAGAATTGTGTGTTTTCTTGATAGTCCTCAAGTTCAGTATCAGAAGGAATGTGGTAGTTGGCTGTTCTCCGTCCGTTGAACTTCAAGACAAGAGGGAAGGCACATAAATGGTAGCTGAGGTCACTGGAGTGTGCTCTGGTTTGGCTGTTTGTGTCTGGCCCCCCACATTCATATGTTGAAATCCTAATGCCCATTGTGATGGTATTTGGAGGTGGGGCCTCTGGGAGGTGCTTCAGTCACAGGGTGGAGCCCTCATGAATGGAATGCATGCTCATATAAAAGAGATCCCAGAGAACTTTCTCCCCATTTCTGCCATATGAGGACAGAGAGAGGAGTCAGCCTGTCTGCAGTCTGGAAGAGAGCCTTCACCAGACTTTGAATCTGCCAGCACCATGATCTTGAACTCCCGAACCTCCAGAACTGTGAGAAGTAAATGTTTGTTGTTTGTAAGCGCACCCAGCCTATGGTATTTTTTTTTTTTTTAAAGATTTTTATTTATTTATTTGACAAAGAGAGACACAGTGAAAGAGGGAACACAAGCAGGGGGAGTGGGAGAGAGAGAAGCAGGCTCACCGCGGAGAAGGGAGCCCGATGCGGGGCTCGATCCCAGGACCCTGGGATCATGACCTGAGCCGAAGGCAGACGCTTAACGACTGAGCCACCCAGGCGCCCCCAGCCTATGGTATTTTGTTACAGCAGTCCGAATGGCCTAAGACAGGGTGGATTCCTTAACTCCAAGAGTGTGGAATCTCCTTCAGTGGTAATTTGAAACAGAACAGTGTCCATCTCACGTGAAGGACACAGAGGCCAGGAGCTACCCTAAGGGACCCCTCCTAGCCTTTCAACTGTGATAAGTCTGGGCCTCCCACAGCAAAGTTTAATGAGTTGTTCTCATTTTATAAATATTAAATAAATTTAATTCTCCAGGTCCCAGTAAGGAAGGTCCCATTATCCTCCATGAGGATAATGAGAAAATTAAAAACAGAATTTGAGCTGGATGAACTGCGTTGAAGAGCTGGGACTTTGTAGTCAAATATGCATGTATGTGTACTTTCCAGCAGCATGACCTTGGGCAGGTGACCTCATCTCCCGAAACCTCAGTTTTTGCATCTATAAAATGGGAGAAATGTCATTTCCTTCCTTACAGGGGTGCACTGAGAATTGATGAGGCAAAACATACACTGCCTGGCATGTAGTAAGGAATGCTAGTTACTATTATTGCTAATTTTTAAAAGTGGTTTTAAAAAGCTAATGCCTCTTTTAGTTACAATCTTTATTTTTTTTAAAAATTTTATTTATTTATTTGTCAGAGAGAGAGAGCACAAGCAGGGGGATCGGCAGGCAGAGTGAGAAACAGGCCCCCCGCTGAGCAAGGAACCCGATGTGGGACTCGATCCCAGGACCTGGGATCATGACCTGGGTGGAAGGCAGACGCTTAACCGACTGAGCCACCCAGGCGTCACTAGTTATAATCTTTAGATGTCAAAAATATTTAAAAGTGTCTCAGGATAAATGTTCAAGGAGAAAGGATTTTTGTCTTTTATTTTTCCATCAATCCTCCCATCATTTAAACAGTAAACAGGTGAGGGGGCAGGCATCCTTTCTCATTTCACAGGGATTTTTTGAATGGAAAGTTCTGGAGCTGGCTCTGGGAGAAAAATCTAGTGTGTCTAAACAACACAAACTATTTGGAAAAACAAACAAAGCTGATCGATCTGAGTTGATTGTTTTTAGAAATAACAAATTGGGGCACCTGGGTGGCTTAGTCAGTTAAGTGGCTGGCTCTTGACCTCAGCTCAGGTCTTAATCTCAGGGTCCTGAGTTCAAGTCCCACGTTGGGCTTTATGCTTGGTGTGGAGCCTACTTAAAAAAAAAGAAAAAGAAAGAGCAAATTGGCTAAATCAACTACTCCCTCCCTTCTTCCACCAGCCAATTTTTGGGTAGAAATAGCCTCATTATGAAATCTGACCAACGGTTGATTCTGGATAATTCAATCTCCGGGTAAAAACAATCTGGAATGTTTTGTGAAAGACCTTGAAAGATTTCTGAGCAGGAAATGGAAGCCTGAAGAGACAGAGAGTGAATAAATTCAGGTTTTTAGTTTCTGGTGACTATGATTCACACCCAGCAACAAACTGATTGCTGTCCTCTGACACCCATCCTCCTCCTCACGTGATGAGTTGGAGTCACTCTACTCTCTGTCTGGAAGGATCACTGGAAGAAACCACAGAGATTAAGAGCGGACCATACCCTCATTCGGTAGATGAAGAAATCAAGATCTAATGAGTTTGTATGACAAGTGTCTATTACTCTTTGGTATTTTCCTCTTGATCTCAAGACAGTGCTCCATTGTCTTCAAGCAAGAGCCATTGGAGGGGAATTTCCAACCATTTTCTAGTTTCCATGTTATTCACAAAACAGAAAGGTATCTATTCAAAATGTCAAAGTGCCAGCTCTTTAGATCTGGGTGCATTGGTCTCTTTCCCTGGCAGAGGGTGGGGAGGAGGCAGGGTATCTGGGATTGGGGGTTGGTGGGTGAGTTGGGGGGAGAGGATGTCATGGGCAGGGCGAAGAAGACCTTCACTGCCACCTTGTGGTCACCTGGAGCCACAGAGGGTCATAGCTCTGGAGATCTGGTCTGTAGCTTCTTTCTTCTGCTAGCCTGAGATGTGTATCATTTCGGACAGCATTGCTTCCATGGAACTTCTGTTATCATTTTTCATTCCAGTGCATTTTTACTTTCTTTAGCCCCAGGAAAAGGGAAGTTGTTGAGAGCTAGCAAAATTCTATACTCTGGAAAAATATCTGCAGAGAGGAAGAAGTCAGGATCTAGGGAAGGGTTTTTATTATTTATTTATTTTTTTAAAAAAGATTTTATTTATCTATTTGACAGAGAGAGATACAGCGAGAGAGAGAGAGAGCACAAGCAGGGGGAGTGGGAGAGGGAGAAGCAGACTCCCTGCTGAGCAGGGAGCCCGATGCGAGGCTTGATTCCAGGACCCTGGGATCACGACCTGAGCCGAAGGCAGACGCTCAATGACTGAGCCACCCAGGCGCCCCGGGAAGGACTTTTAAAGATGAAATGTTGGAGATCCTTGTTTCATCTTGCTGTAGCATCTCTCTTACAAGAGCAGAGATTTATGGGACAAAAGTCAGGCCCAGAGTTGGCACCTGTCATTGTCATCCCCTGGTCAACTGGGGAAGTCTGGACAGATGAAGATTCATTTATTATCTCATTTATTGCCCTGGATTGCAGTCCAAATTAGTTCTCCCATCACATTCTGAGAGTCTCAGATTCAATATTGTCAGTTGAAATACTAACGATATTTTTCAGTGCAAAAAAAAAAATGACTTTCAAGGCATGTATTATGGAAAGGATTATAATAAATTAAATGCCTAAACTGGCAGAGTGCAAACAATTTTGACTCAGATCTAAATGTTTGCACTGGCTGTTTAAACATTTAATTTGTTAGAATGGAAGTACCACCACAGAATAAGCATGTTAATTAAACTTGGGCTTCAGGAACGTGAATCATCCCACGTACACAGAGCGTGACAAACCCGGACAGCAAGAGCCAATGTGCGTTGATTTCTCATTCTCCAAATGAACACTTTGCATCTTTAAACCCCGCAGACATCAGTGATTTTTAATGAATTGTTCTGTCTTTCTGAGGTGACTTTTAGATTATGCTGTAAGATATTGTTAGTCCGGGAAACAACTTTGCTAATTAAGTTTCAGGGATGTTATCACCCATAGATAATTGATTAAAGTGGTTACATGCATGATCTGTGGTGTGACTTAACATTAAAAAATAGAAAAATGTAAAGAATAGGAGCTACAAAAACAAAACCTCTAAAGACCAGCTTATCAAAAACAAATAATGTTCATCAATATCATCACCAACATCATCAAAACCATTATCTTCACCAACATCACCACCGTCATCCCCATCACATCTTTTGAGGCAGTGGAATATCCCAGCTGAAATTTTCTTTTCTTTTTAAAGATTTTATTTATTTATTTGAGAGAGAGAGGGAGAGAGAGAAAGCACACATGAGCAGCAGGGGCAGAGGGAGAGGGAGAGAGATAATCTCAAGCAGACTCCGCACTGAGTGCGGAGCCCAATGGGGGCTCGATCGCACAACCCTGAGATCATGCCCTGAGGCGAAACCAAGAGTTGGACACTTAATGACTGAGCCACCCAGGCACCCCCCGCTGAAATTTTCTTGTCTGGCCCTGTTTCTGCCACAGATTGGTCACATGATGTTGTTTAAGGCTCTTATCTTCTCTAAACTTCAGGTACCTCATTTGTAAAATGAGGGATTTTTTTTTTAACTTTAAAGATTTGTTTTTATTTATTTTAGAGGTGGGGGAGGGGCAGAGGGAGAGAGAGTCTTAAGCACACTCTGTGCTGAGCGCGTAGCCCCATGCGGGGCTCCACAGGGGCCGAGATCATGACGTGAGCAGAAACCAGGGTCCAATGCTCAACGGACTGCACCACCCAGGTGCCCTGAGGGTGTTTGTATTAGACTAAGACTGAGGTGTTTAACAAAGAGGACTCCAAATACAGTGACTTAAATAACATAGTTCATTTCTTCAGTAGACATAACTGAGTTATTTCAGGCCGGCAGGGAGCTCTTGACCACTTACTTGAAAACCCTTGGCAGCTCCCCATTGCCTGCAGACCCAACTTCAAGGTCCTTTACAATCTGATCCCAACTCCTACTTCCAACCTACCCACGCTTTGTCCTTCTACTTCTGCCTGTGTCTTTGCCATGCTGTTCCCTCTGTTTAGAATGCCCTCCTGCTCTTCTTCTATTGACGTTTTATTCATTCATGGTCTAACCCATATGCTGCTTCCTTTATGAAGCCTTATAATTTCCCGCCTCTGGTCCTTGCCATCCTGTTACAACATTCATTTTTTCTTCCTCTGCCTTCTGATATCTTTACCTCTTTTGTAGTGTTGAATGCCATTAGCCTTCTAATTTAGTTATTTATGCAAAGGGACTTTATATTCCTAGAGGCAACAGATTGCATATTATTTATCTTTCTTTCCCATATTCTCTCTCCTTCCTTGCCTTGCCTGATTTCCAGCATTGTTCCTTGCCCAATAAATGTATGTTGAACTGAATGAAATAAAAAGTAGTTACAGATAGGAAAACTCAGTCATCAAAATAGCAACCATTTGCTAACTCAAGGGGCCAATTAGGCAATGGGCTGTTTATTGGAAAATTCTAGATGAGGATCAAAACAGTTCCAATTAGATTCACATCCTATGCGAGACCAAGAATAGCATACAGAAATACTCCTTGGGCCCTACATCCATGTGGAATAGTGTTCCACTCATGTTTATTAGGAAGAACACTCTTCCTGAATCCACCATGATTTTTCTGAAAACTTTGTCCATGAGCCATGTGAAAATTTTCTTTTGAATTTGTATATGCACATGGACGCTGTATAACATATGCGTTAAGTCTATCTCCACTGGTGGAATTTCTACCTCCATTCCACCCCATGGCTATGTCAGAATCCATGAATTAATTGCCTGAGGGAGTTTCATCTCAAACAGGAACGTGGCTCAGGGAATCAAGGGCAGGGAACTCAGAGCTTTGAGCCCTGCCATGGTTTTGCTGTGCAGTTGGGCAAACGCCCCTCCCTCGCTCAGTCTTCTCATTTGTAGATGAGGCAGCTACGACGCACCCCTGCTCACAGGGCTGTTTGCACAGATGATGGCAGCTCATTAGAGGAGCGCTTTGAAGAGATCATATGGAATCCTGTCAGGTACTGTGGGGAGGCTAACCTCCAGGCTTATGAAAATGGATATTAAAACCATGCATCTGCTTGTTCCAGTCACTGAGAGCACATGAACAGTCCCTTAGTTGTGTTTATAACACTGCCGTTTTTTTCCGAAGAAAGAAATTAAATTTGTTTTTTCAAATTTTTACAAATGCAACCACGAGTTAGTCTGCTTGAATGAATTTCAAATCATAATTTAGATAGTGTCAGGATGGCCATAAAACTTATGAAATAGAGCAGGGGTGGGGAAAGAAGAGAAAGCAGGAGGGAGAGATGCAGACAGCTCTGCCTTTCTGCCTGGCAATTTTCTTTTTCTTTTTTTTTCCCCCTCTATGCCCTTCAATCCCCTAGAACATGTAAACCTTTCTGCTCCTCTTCGTTTAAATGAATCTGGCCAGGTGGCATTAATGCTTGTAAAGGTAAATGGAAACTGCAGAGACGGATGTAGTCTGTCATCTCATTCAGGGTTTTTCAATTCTTCGTAACTGTCATCTTACATCTCACCTATGATTGGAACCAACCTAGCTCAAGATGGTGAAGTTGAAGACATCGGAGTGTGTGCCCTCACCTTCCCCTTCTGCCCTTGTTTTTCCACTTGATTCATTTATCCCTCAGGAGTTACATGCCAGGTCCTCCTCCGGTATGGTCCTATGTACGGCGAAGACTCAAATACGAATGGGGCCAGTCTCTGCTTATAAGAAACCCACTGTGTTGTGGATGTGCTACCAGTTTTCAGGGCGACAAGGCTTATACCCACAAACGAACCTGTACGGGTGCAGTTTTAAGAGCAGGAGGAGTTTGGGGGAGGGCAAAGGACTCTTCTGAGACAGGGGTTGTCTCAGAAATCATATGGCAGAGCTTACGTTGCTTGTGCATGACAGGACCTTATTGTAAGAAAGAATTTTAGGGCTCCTGGGTGCCCTAAACATCTGACTTTGGCTCAGGTCATGATCTCAGGGTCCTGGGACCAAGCCCCAGGTCAGGCTCCCCCCGCAGCAGAGAGTCTGCTTGTCCCTCTCCCTCTCCTGCCCCGTCCCCTGCTCGTGCTCTGTCTCTCTCTCAAATAAATAAGTAAATCTTTTTTTTTTTAAAAAAGAAGGAATTTTGTCATCTCCATATGATCACTGGGAGGCCTTTGGAATGAGGTTAAATAGTCCCTCCATCAACACACACGCACACACACATACACACACACACAGAAGGTGAGGAATAGCAATCGTTTTACACTTGTCTTCATTAGGGACCATTTGGTCACAATTTGCTCAGGCTGGCTTAGGCAAAAAGGAAAATTTGTCTCCTAGAATACAGGAGTAGAGATGGCAACAGGGATCCCAGGAGGCTGAGTCCGGGAACTGAAAAGCCACCAGGAGCTGTGTCAGCTACCCTGTGGGGCCTCAGGGTCTCTGCTTTCCTTTGTCAGCTTGATGGACTTTTCTTTCCTTGGCTGACTGTTTTTCTTAGGTCACATATGCACCAAGCATATCTGCCTCTCCCCTGATCTATCAAAAGTCCCAAGGTCCCAATGCCAAATTCCCCCAAGAAATGACTCTGATTGATCATTAGATTGGCCTAACAAAGGACTCACTTAATTCAGTCAACACTTGAAATGACAGAATTACATGGCCATAACACAAGATGGCCATTTGCTTGCTTGGAGATAATATAGATAGGTTTTGGTATTCTTGGGTCCTGAGAGCGGAGAGATCTGGGTTTGGAGCTTGTCTTTGGGACTTACTAGCTGTATAACTGTGGGTAAGTTATGAGATTACCCATCTCCCCCATCTTAGCCTTCATCTCTGGGTCACAGAAATTTTTTATAAGAATTAGTGTATGAATTAGTGTATATTAAATGGGGAAATGCATATAAAGTAACTAGCATAGTACCTGACACTCACAGCATATAATAAAACAAAAAAGTTTGTTCACATCTCCCTTGGATATAAATCAAATTCTGGCAAACTGGTTCCTTTTTGGTGTTCCTTGGGGTGTTCAACATATAAACAAATTGTATAAGGAATACTTCGGAGCACATAGGGGAGTGGATCAATCGGAACGTAAGAGGCTACTTTTCTTTCTCTCCAATTTTCTCAATGCAGTGACACCGGAAATTGAGAGGAATTCCTCAAATGGATGGCATTGGAAAGAGCCAAGAAAACCATAGTCCTAAACCCACCCAGAAGAAAACAACTGTAGTGTTAGAGAAGAAGGAGGGAAACTCTGAGCTCAGCTTCAGCAAAGTTAAGGAGCAGGAAGAGGGTCCTGGGGTAGTTGTTAGGAACTCAGTTGAGAGCTGCACTCAGATGGGAAGGTCTAGTTGCCATTCTCCCTAACCTCTTGCCGAAAAGCAAGTGTGGCTAAAAGGCAGAGGAGGGGAAGGTGCATTGCGGGGGAAGGTTTCTCGGGTGATCGGAGCATCTGGGAGTGAAATAACCAAGGTGACCTTGAGGAAGTTCCAGACTTCATAAGAGATACAAAGTAGAGAGAAGAAGGAAAGACCTTCTTCCCAGGAGGGAAATCACTGAAATTCTTCATTGCTAGAGTAGAGTCCCCTTTACTTTGGCAGTTGGGGTGAGGTCTGCAGCTGCCTTCTGCCCTATGCCCTAGCTTCTCTGCTGGGATGGTCCCCTCACAAAGAACCCTTGCAGGAGAAATGTCTTTTGGGGAAACCAGTCAACACAATTGCAGAAGGAAGATTTGTCAGCTACTCACACTGATCATAGTATGAAGGGGCAACCAACGAGTATCAGACACTTGAGGAGAACAACAGCATGAAAGAGAAGTACGAAGATTAGCTAGAAGAGCTGCTGATCTTGGAGGAAAGAGGGACAACTCAGGAAACAGAAGTTTGGAAAAAAAACTGCGAGGGAGGTGTGCACTCATTAAAACAATAACAGAAATAGGCTGCTCTGAAAAAGAAAGACTCAGAGAGCAAGGAATAGTTCCAGGAAGTTAAAAATATGAAATGGAAAATTCAATACAGGGACTGAGCAATAGAAGAGTCCACATTAGTGACCTGGAAGATAAGGCTCAGGAAATCTATCTGAATTCAGAACAAAAAAATACACAGAGATGAAAAATACAGGAAAAAGTGAAAAGACAAGAAGGATCAATCCAGGAAGGCCCCAAATACCAACTGGATAGGAATTCCAGAGTCAGAGAACATGGGACAAAGGAAAGAAGGAAATCATGGAGGAAATAGTTCTTTATACTAAAGAGAGACAAGAATCGTCTGTTTTAAAGTAGTCATTGAAAACCACTGGAACTAATGTAAAAAGACCCACACCAGAAAATCCTGTGAAATGAACAAATTCCAAGGATAAGAGAAAAATCTGGAAAGCTTCCAGAAAAAGCGAAATCTTATCTACTATTGTGGACAATGGTAGTTATAGTTTTGCCTTTCTTGTTTGTTTTTCCTTCTCTCCATGCCATTCAGAGGGGACTGGGAAGTACAGGATCGACCCACAAGCCCAACCCAGGCCACAGGGGGAGTGTGGTTGATTAGCTCAGGATGGGCAGAGGACCCAAAAGGGCTCACTCAGAGTCCTCTCCAGGGTTTTCTCATGTGTTCATGAGGAAGTGGGTCTCTCTCTTTTGGGTTATGTGGCTGCAGGAATGTTGGCTGTAGCTGGGTGTAGTTATTTTCTTGCATAAAGCAAGCTTGTCACAGTAGGAAGAATGAGCCTAACATATAGAAACACAGACACACAGAGCCATAGGCCATGGAAAAGAACCTGATGACTCTGTTTGGACCATTGGATTCAGCCATGCTTGAGGCCAGCTCCACCTCTGGGCTTCCCAGGTGTGAGCTGATAAATTCCCTGCTTTGCTGAAGCTGGTTTGAGTTGGGTTTCTGTAACATGCACCTGCCAAGGAATGAAAGTCAGACTGGCATCAGACTTCTCACTAGGTAGACAGGTGCTAGAAGACCAGGCAGAAAAATCTTCCAAGTTCTGGGGGAAAATAATTTTGGATCTAGAATTTTCTATTCATTCAAACTAGCATTCTAGTATGAGGACATGTAGTGATTCAGGGGGTTTTCCATTCACAAAACATCTCTCAAAGAATTCCTCAGGAACATATTATAGCAAAAGGAAAAATGGATGTGAGAAGGAGGAAGGTGGAATATGGAAGATAATGTTGAGCAAAGTCTTCAGTAAAAGTTATAATTAACCCAGGGGCGCCTGGGTGGCTCAGTCGTTAAGCATCTGCCTTCGGCTCAGGTCATGATTCCAGGTCCTGGGATCGAGCCCTGCATCGGGCTCCCTGCTCGGCGGGAAGCCTGCTTCTCCCTCTCCCACTCCCCCTGCTTGTATTCCCTCTCTCGCTGTGTCTCTCTCTGTCAAATAAATAAATGAAATCTTTAAAAAAAAAGTTATAATTAACCCAAATAAATACTGATCCATAATAAAAATATCCACAATAGCCGGCAACTACAATTGTGAATTACTGTGTCACGGCTGGGAAATGCTGTTAGTGCACTAAGAATCTTACATTGTTAGGAAGAAGCTGAGATACTAACTCTAGGCTTTGATGGAAGAATTTAATTGTTGAAAATTAAAGGCAGCCTCTAGAAAAATAGAAATAAGATGTGTAATTTCCAGACCTTAAAGGGGAAAACAAAATCCTAATCTGATACAAGGCAAGTTTGGAGAAAAATAAATGGCAAAGACACATGAAAATAGAAAGCATAGAACAAGCTGACAAGAATACATCGGAACACAAGAGGGACCCAGAAGCAGGACCAGAAGAAGCGTGTTAGTTGGTTACGTACGTGCTGCTGGAATATGAGCGTCACGAAGGTAGGGATCCATGTTGGTTTTGTTCCCTGCTGAACCCTCAGTAACTATGTACTGAATGAATGAATGGATAGATATTCTAAGATCTGATTTAAAAACTTCTGTTTAAAACCCAGATCTAGGGATGCCTGGGTGTCTCAGTCAGTTAAGCGTCTGCCTTCGGCTCAGGTCATGACCCCAGGGTCCTGGGATCGAGTCCCCTATCGGGCACCCTGCTCGGCAGGGAGCCTGCTTCTCCCGCTCCCTCTGCTGCTCCCTCTGCTTGTGGTCTCTCTGTCAAATAAATAAAATCTTAAATAAATAAATAAAACCCAGATCTAAATCAAACAATCCCCACACACCGCATGCACACATACAGAGTTTGTAAATAAGGGACAGGGAAACTCTTTCCCAGGAAGAGGCTGACAAAAAAGAGCAAGTACAGTAATATTAGTATCAGATTAAAAAAAAACACACACACACACACACAACCAAAACTCAAGGCCAAATGCATTAAATGGAATCAAGGGCAATATTTTATACGACCTTCTAGACAGGAAGGGCAAGCCAATCAACTGAACTGATAAGGGAGGTCAGCAAGGCGACCAGATACAAAACCAACCCACACAAATGAATAGCTTGTCTAAATCCCAGTAATAACCAATTAGAAAATAAAAAGTCTAAAAAATCCGAATCACACTTACAGTAGCAACAAACTCGACAAAATACTGAGAATACTTATATAATAAGCGGAACAAGAAATGGGCAAGACTGTTAATGAAAAGGAACCTCCGAAATGATACTGAGAACATTATAAAACAAAACAGACCGTGAACAAAAAGGGAAATGCACTTCCTAAGCCCAACAACTCAACATTGTAAAGATGGTAACGATTCTCCCCCAGTCATTCTGCAAGTTCAGTGCAATCCAGATAAAAACCCCATGAACTTGGGAAGAAGAAAGCATGAGAATAAGAAACACTTTAAGAAGTAAAAGAGGAAAAGCTTGTTCTGCTAGATATCAAAATATGTTCCCAAAGTGTCATAATTACAAGTGCAGTGTTGGTGCAAAACCTGACATTAGTAACACAGAATCCAGGGACAGACGAGTGTGCCTGTGATAAAGACGGCTTTTCAGTTGTTGAGGAAACGGTGTTAAAAGGTGTTGAGAGGTGGGCGCTTGTGTGATGCAGTTGATTGAGTCCGACTCTTGATTTGGGCTGGGATCATGAATTCAGGGTCGAGAAATCGAGCCCCGCCTGGGGCTCCCCACTCAGCGGGTAACCTGCTTAAGATCCTCCCCTCTGCCCCATGCCCCCTCCTGCTAAAAATAAAGAAATAAATAAAAAATAAAATAAATAAAGGGTGTTGAGAAAATTACCTATTCCTTTTGAAAAATAATATTAGATTTCGGTCTTACACTATCACAAAAGTGTGGTGACGAGCACTGTGTGTTATGCGCAACTGACGAATCGTTGAACTCTGCCTCAGAAGCTAATGAGGTGCTATATGCCGGCTAACTGAACATAATAATAAAAAAATAATAAATGAGAAAAAAACTAATCATGAAGTCTAAATGTAAAACATTGAAAGAAAATATAATTTAAAAAATCACGTTGGGGGCATCTGGGTGGCCCAGTCGTTGGGCGTCTGCCTTTGGCTCAGGTCATGATCCCAGGGTCCTGGGATCGAGCCCCACATCGGGCTCCCTGCTCAGCGGGGAGCCTGCTTCTCCCTCTCCCACTCCCCCTGCTTGTGTTCCCTCTCTCGCTGTCTCTCTCTCTGTCAAAAAATAAATAAAATCTTAAAAAAAAAAAAAAATCACGTTGAAATGGAGAAGGCCTTCTATGTCAGAATAGACCAAAAAGTCAGAAAACACTAATGGCTTTGACTATCTTGAAAAAACAAAACAAAACAAAACACCCCAAACAAGCTTGGCTGTGGCAGGAAATGTTGGCAAGATATAAATACACAAAAGATTAATGTACATAATATTTAAAGAATTTGTAAGTCAACAGACAGTTCCATAGAAAAATGGACAAGGAATATGAATAGGCAATTCACAATAGAAATTAGAAATAGAAAATATAAAAGATCACTATGCATGTGCAAAATACCCAACTTCTTTTTTTTTAAGAGGTGTGGGGAGGGAGGGGCAGAGGGAGAGAGAGAATCTCAAGTGGGTTCCATGCCCAGTGTGGAGACCAATGTGGCGGGGAGGGGCTCAATCTCACGACCCTGAGATCATCACCTGAGCTGGAATCAAGAGTCGGAAGCCTAACCGACTGAGCCACCTAGGCACCCCTCACATTATTAATAATAGGGAAATGCAAATAAAATAAGAACATGCTGTCAATTTTTACCCATAAGGTTGACAGTAATAAAAAAACAAAGAGAAACCATTTGGTAATGGCACATGGAAGTTTTTGGCTGCAAGTAACAGAAAGACATGACTTAAACTGCCTTACAGAGTGAGTGGATTTGTTACCTGAAATGACCAAAGTCTCTATAGAGGTATAGCCAGCTCCACATGTGGTGACTTCAGTGGCTTGTAATGACAGTGGGGACCCAGGCTCCTTCTCTCTTTGCTCTGCCAAACTTTACCCTCAGGTTGTCCCTCTTACGGTGGCAAAAGTGTTGGGGGCTTTCAGATATCACATCTGGTCCTGAGACATTCCAAAGGAAGAGAGAATCTTCTTTTTCTTGTGACCCTTTTAGGAGGGAGGAAGCTTTTCCGGAAGTTCCCTCAGGCAGATTTCTCTTCAAGTTTCAGGAGCCTGGAACTGGGTCCCATGCCGTCCTGAACCCGTCCCTGGAGAGGGCCTTGACCTTATCCTTATCATCTGGGAAGTCAGCTACATGACCTCCCTAAAGAGGGCATGGGGAAATTGCTACACTCAGTGTTGGTGGAAGAATACATTGGTGTAGCCTATTGATAGCTTTCTTTAAAAAAAAAACTCCCCTTTCTACTTTATTTATTTATTTTTTATTTTTAAATTTTTTTAATGTAAGCTCTATGCCCACTGTGTGGGGCTTGAACTCACAACCCCAAGATCAAGAGTTACTAGTTCTACCAACTGAGCCAGCCTGGTGCCCCTATTGATATCTTTCAAAATGTAAAATTTGCACGTCCTTTCAATCATCACTCCAAGGCATCTGTGTTTCAGAAATATTGGCACTTGTGTAAGAGACGTTTTCACAGATATTTACCTCAATAATGCTTATTTTAAAAATTGGATATTCTCTGAATATCCATCAGTAGTTAGTATATTCACACAATACCATACACAGCAGCAGTTTCAAAAAATCTCTAAGACATAAGTGAAAAAAATCAAGTTATAAAAATGCTACATTTATGTTATAAACACATGGACACATTACAACTATTTGCATACAAATGCATAGAAAAGAAACTCAAAAGATATATGCTTTACGTCTAAGATTCAGCGTGTGGAATATGTAGATTATTCTTTAAGTTTGGTTTGACTTGTTTTTCTTACAATAATGGTTTAGACAATAAAGACATTTATTTATTTTTAATTTCTTTCAAAAATGTGAAATTTTAATAATTTTTAAATAAATTGACCTTATTTTTCCAGTCTACAGTGCTAACAGCAATATCTTAGTAATCTAGCTTCATTACAAGCTTATTAGCAGTGTGTACTTAAAAATTTATTATTTTTTTTATTTATAGTTGACACACAATGTTGCACATTAGTTTCAGGTGTACAGCGTAGTGATTGGCCAAGTCTATACATTATGCTGTGCTCACCACCACCGTAACCACAATCTGTCACCACACAATGCTATTACAATATCATTGACCATATTCCCTATGCTGTGCCTTTATTTCCGTGACTTATTCATTCCACAACTGGAAGCCTATATCTCCCACTCCCCTTCACCCATTTTGTCTCTTTCCCTACCGTCCTCCCCTCTGGTAACCAGGCTTGTTGTCTTCATTTATTGGTCTGATTCTGCTGATAATAAAGACATTTATAGGGACGCCTGGCTGGCTCAGTCGGTTAAGCATCTGCCTTTGGCTCGGGTCATGATCCTGGTGTCCTGGGATCAAGCCCCACGTCTGGCTCCCCGCTTAGCGGGAAGCCTGCTTCTCCCTCTCCCTCTGCCCCTGCCTCTGCTCGTGCTCTCTCTCTCTCTCTCAAAAAAAAAAAAAAAAAGACATTTACTCATGTCACATAATTATGTCTGGAGGTAGGTAGTCCGGAGCAGGTATGTATCAAGTCAGCGATAATGAGAGCTTCAGCTCTTTTTCTCTCTCCGCTCAGCTAGTCCCCAACATGTTGGCTTTTTGTTCTTAAGTTTATTGCAGAGGTTCCCAAACTTTCTCCTAAACAATTCCTAACAACTTAGTCGCCATTTAAAAAAAATAACACACATACATTGAAAGAAGAATACTTTTTTTTTTTAAAGATTTTATTTTTTTTTATTTATTTATTTGACAGAGAGAGACACAGCGAGAGAGGGAACACAAGCAGGGGGAGTGGGGGAGGGAGAAGCAGGCTTCCCGCGGAGCAGGGAGCCCGACGTGGGGCTCGACCCCAGGACCCTGGGATCATGACCCGAGCTGAAGGCAGACGCTTAACGACCAAGCCACCCAGGTGCCCCAGAAAGAAGAATACTTTTATTTTATTGGTAAATAACTGCAGTTACTTACCAGTGAGATGTGTGCTCCTGATGGGCACTGCACAACTTCTCAAACCACTACCCTCAATCCCTATTTCCTGTTGATTTTTACACAGTACTTGTTTCTAAGTCACAGCAATTGCCCAAAACCTAGCTTCAGAAAGATAGGTGTCATCAAAAGGATTGCAGTGCAATCTTCTATGGAAACTGGGAACTGCCTTGATCTGGTAGTTTACACCACGTTTGACAGATGTTGGGTATCACTGTTGTTAAAAGTTTACCTTAAGGGGCGCCTGGGTGGCTCAGTCGGTTAAGTGTCTGACTCTTGATTTGGGCTCAGGTTGAGATCCGGGGTCGTGGGATGGAGCCCCATGTTGGACTCTGCACTCAGTGGGGAGTCTGCTTGACATTCTCTCTCTCCTTCTGTCCCTCTTTTCTCTCTCTCTCTCTACCTCTCTAAAAAAAAAAGTTTACTTTGAAAATTTACCCCCATGATGCCTTTGTGAATTCACTGTGGCACTCTAGGGTGTGCAGGTTTATCATCTTGTGACTGCAAAACGGTTGCCTCAGCTCCAAGTGTACTTCTCTACATGACAATGTTCATGGAAGGAAGGAAGTACCGGCTTTCTCATTACTTCCTTTTAAACATTTTCAAGTTTATTGAGATATAATTTCATATTATGAAATGTGCCTATTTTGAGTGTATGGCTAGATGAGTTTTGACAAATGGGTAGATACAGAACATTTTCATCATCCCAGGAAGTGCCTTTGAGCCCCTTGTTAGTCAGTCCTCCTACCAACTCCCAGCCACCACTGATCTGCTTTCTATCTCTATAGAGTAAATTGATCTTTTCTAGATCTTCATAGAAATGGAGCACGCAATATGGACTCTGGCTCTGTGTAATGATTTTGAGATTCATCCATGTCGTTGTACGTATTAGTGGTTCATTCCTTTTTATTGCTGATTAATACCCCATTGTTTGAATATAACACAATTTGTTTATCCATTCACCTGCTGGCAACCATTTGGGTTGTTCCGAGGTTGGGCTATTATGAGGAAAGCTACAGTGAACACTGAGGTACAAGTCTTTGTGTGCACGTGTTTTTATTTCTCTTGGATTCTCTCTTTCTCTTTTTGGTTTAGGGAGAGTAAAATTATTTCCAGAAGCACTCCCAGCAGACTTTCACTTGTGTATCATTGGCCAATCCTGGGTCACCCTCATACACCCCACGCAATTACTAGAAAGAAGAATGGGGTCATCCTGGAGCAATCCGTTCAGATCCTTTGGGGCTGGGGGCTGAGGTCCTTCCTGAAGCTTGTTGCCTCCCCAAATAAAATTGGAGTCCTACGAACACAGGAAAAAGGGAGGGATGGCTCTTGGGCATGCACTCAACTGTGTCTGTCTCTTTACTTTATCCGTGAGTACTTTTACTACAGAGTATGGTAGTAGCATTATTTCTATATCACGATAAGAGCCTTTTCTCTGACATGAAGGTGCTTAAGCAGAGCCGTTGCTGATAGATACTCAACAATAGTCCTAGAAATAAGCCAAGAAGAGAAAAACGTATTAAAAAACCTTGACAGACAGAAAGATAATTGCTCTGGGGAATCTGATCTGAGGGCAGGTGTGTCATATGGAGAGAATTTTACCAACTGGCTGCCAGATGTGGGCCTGCCCTGAGCTGAGGCACAGCTGGTCTGCCCTACAGTAAATCAGATGTGGGAGGCAAGTACCATCTGGCACATAAACTTGGCAGAGCCTGGAAAGAGAAGTTAACTCACGTGTGAAGTTATTATGATTATGGATGCACATGATTGGTGCCCTGGCACCTGCGGCTGGGTGAGCTGCCTCCTTCCTTCGGGGCTTCTCTCCTGCGGCGGCCACAGAGCGGCCATGGAGCAGCCACGAAGGGGCTCCCTGGCCCCCCGGCCCTTCGCTTCTGATCGGGGCTGGCACTCTTCAGCTCCCGAGGAGCTTCTCACTGAGCACTTCTCCCCTTGTTCACCCCTCCCTCCCTCATGTTCTTTTCCTCCAAGTTTCTCTCCTTGCTAGGTTTCTGAAATTCAGGGACCACATCTTACCTATTTTTGTTCTCGATCCCTGCTCTGAGCATCCTGCCTAGGACAAAGTAGGTGCTCAATAAGTCGTGAAAAGGTCTTTGCCACAGGTAAGGACAGTACCAGTGATGTTGTGCCAGTAATGTTTCCACCTTGCATTTTTTGTGCCTGTTTCCAGATAGCTATCGATTGGTGACATGTAAGGACTCCAGCAAATGCATCCTTAGTGCGGATTTCAGTTTGTAAACCTTGCCCTAAGATATCCCGTTATTCCTAACTCTCCATTATCAACAACTAAGAATCATAAACTGTTAGGATTGGAAGGCACTGCCGAGGTGAGCATTTTCCAGATAAGAAGCCCAGAGAGTTGAAAGACTTGCTCAAGGCCATTCTGATGGTTGGTAGCAGAGTAGAAGAGTTGTTTAAAACCCACGTTATTCCTGCAAGGGTTTAAGCCAGTTTCCGAGGTCAACTAATTAGTTAAGACAGCAAAATTACAATTAGGTGCAAAAGAAGAAAACAAATAACCTAAAAAGGAGATAAAAATGAGGTCAAAACGGAAATGCATCCCCCAAAGGCTGCCTGCAACAGGCTAGTCATGCACTTGACTCTAAATCCAGGGGCGCATGGGTGGTGCAGTTGGTTAAGTGTCGGGCTCAGGGCAGGATCTCAGTGTTCTAAGATCCAGCCCGGGTTCTGAGTTCGAGCCCCGTGTTGGGCTCCATGCTCAGCTGGGAGTCTGCTTGAGATTCTCTCTCCTTCTCTCTCTGCCCCTCCCACTTGTGCTCTCTCTCTATAAAATAAGTAAATAAATCTTAAAAAAATAAATATCTACACATCTATACATCAAAACAGAAAGGAAACCTGGTCAGACACAAAATCCATGATATGCACGAAAGAAACATGACTCAGTAGCTCGGAGAAGCTCCGTCGCTGTTGGTGGCGTACCTGACAGGCATCACCCGTAAAAGAGCTCCGTGTGTTTGACGAAAGTCCTCACGGTGCACAAAGTGTCCCTTAGTGCGGGGCTGGTGGCTGATGGCAACACAGCAGAACTCATCCTGAAACGAGTTCGTAATTGTGGGTGTAGGGGAGAACCGAGAATCATCCTGAATCGCCAGTGGAGGACAGAAGCTCGCCAAATTGAGATGTGAAAGAATTTAACTCAGAATTCTGTGACATCAGGAGCACAGTAATAATTATTGTTCTTAATCATGACCCAGAGGCACGGGAGACCCTAAAGTATTTTCTAAATCATCTAAGTGGAATGTTTTAAAAAAGGTTCAGTCTGGTTTCCTATTAATTTTAACACAATTAGACACTGTCGTCTGTTCTCGCTGTTATGTCATATATTTGTTTTGTCCCTTCAGTTAGATTGTCACTTCTTCGAGGGCTGGGGTCTACATACAGGGAAAGGGCCATTTTATTTAACAAATGCAAGATGAATCCTCTAAGATTGACTTTAGGGGCAAAATCTATGCATGAGGACGGACAGCTGGCCTTTCCCACTGATCCTCTGAGCTGGTTGTGAATTTATATCGCTTCTACCACAGAAATGGCGGGTGGTACTGCTTTCTCCGTTAGCCCCACCCCTTTATTCTAGTCCCTTGCTATCCCGTAGCACATTTGAAACTAGTTTGGAATATTAAATAAGACCTTATAAAAGGCTTGGGGATAACGAGAGGAAAATAATTACGGTGAGTAACCTGAAACTATAGAATCTAAGTTACAACCATTATCAATATCAGCACCAACACGTGCTGACCGTATAATATAGGGACCAAGAGCCCAGATTCTGCTCTACTATCTATTAACTGTTTCACTTTGGGTATGTTACTTAACCTCTCTGTGCCTCATTTTCCTCATCTGTAAAAAGCTAATAATGGTACTTCTAGAGGTGGTGTAAGAGTTAAATGAATTCTTGTAGTAACAGTGCATGAGCATAATAAATATGGATAGGCTTTAATATAACTGAGCGCTTTTCTAAGCCAGGCATTATATATATATATATATATATTTATACACTCAATCTTCATGTAATGTTCTATTTTAGTGGTTCTTAATTTTTGTATCTCTCTTAAGAATTATTGAGAACCCAAAATAACTTTTGTTTATCTAGGTTGTATCTCTCTATATTTACCATATGAGGAATTAAAACAGAAATTTAAATAATATAAATTAATGTAAAATAACAATAAACCCAATACATATTAACAAAATGACAATTATGAAAAATAACTATATTTTCAAAACAATTTCTGAGAAAGGCATTATTTTACATTTTTTGCCAATTTCTTTAATGTCTGGCTTAATAGAAGAGAATTGGCGTCTCATAATTGTTGTATTCAAACTGGTGCAATATGTTGTTTTGGTTGTATATGAGGAAAATCTGGCATTACACAGATACGTAGCTGGAGAAGAAAAGAATATTTTATTAGACTTTTCTCATAATTATGGTCCTCTTTGATACTGTACCAAAACTCCACAAGTGGTAGTTTCTTAAAGGCTAGTTGCAATGTGGAATCTGAAACCATATCAATGAATTTTTCATCCTTTGTTACGTTAAAATCCATTCGTTTATCTGGCACTTTGAATGAATCACTTACCTACGTGTGGCTCTTTAACATTGTGCATTGATCACTCGGAAAATATTGACTTACTGAGTTCTGCAGATCATCTACATTTTGAAGCATTCATATTTGTTAATATACTTACCAATCTCATTTAAAAAGTCTTTAAGCATTGCATAACTGTCAAGCCCACAGGTTTAGAGTAAACTCTAACTTTACCTTGAGAGTTTAAATTTCATTATTGAACAAGCACTATCATTGCTGTCCTCAAAGTGACAGATTTACTTTATTCATTTTCGAGATGTCTGCCAAATACCCAAGTCCGAATAACCATAGTTGTCTGCCAGTCATTCTTTCAGGTGAAAATGGTGTTCCACAAAAAAGCAGCTAGTTCAGCTTGTGACTCCGTCACACTAGTGCTTTTCCTTGAGACAACCATTGTACTTCTGTTTGGTAGCAAAGTTGTTCTATGTGTACTTCCCATTTCGTCACAGAGAATATTAAAAAGACATCCTTGATGGTTGAGATTTAATAAAAGTAATAATTATTACTGCTTCATCAAGCTTATTCTTGAGGACTTTTTTTTCTCGCAAGCGTGAGGAATATAATGATTAGTAGTTTGGTGCCCCTGTCTTGATTCATGTTAAAGCACCAGCACTTTTTTTCCACCACTGCATCATCAGAGCAAATGTCAACACAGTGAAAAAGGCAAATAACATCTTAGTGTTATTATAAAAATAGAGACTTGTGGCCTTCCGGAAGATTCTAGGTGATCCCTAGGAGTTCAATGACCATACTTTGAGAATCACAACTTTTAACCCTTTACCTCCTAAGAGTCACCTCCAGCCCATCCAGAATCCTTTATGTCCAGACCCAGTAGATTGTGAGCCAGGCCCTGCTCTGGTCTACCAGAAGGCCACAATCTGAATTCTCCTTTTGTCTCTTTCCTAGATGTTTGCTGCTTGAAAGGACAAGGTCCTTCCAAATAAAAGGGGACTATGTCTAGTCCCAAGAGCATGGCCACACTAATTTGGGTGTGAACATTGTAATGTTAATATTTATAAAGAGGTACCTGTGTACAGTGTTGGAGGGATGGCTCATGCTCTGTTGTCAGAGCTCTCTTGGAGCCCCCACAGATCCTGGCCTAGTCCCAATCCCGTCATAATGCATAAACCCTGCTCTGTAAGGGTTGTTCTTCTTGCCCCTCTACATAATTGGCTGAGTGATGTCGCTGACTCTGAGGTGCTCTTTGGAGGAGAGATGGGCTGCCAGAAGCATTATCCATGTATCCCAGACCCTCTTTTGTTTTTCTCTGGCCAGGGAACCTATATACTCATGTCTTTAGGCTGTGATTATGTTCACCACTCATATGTTGATATTTCTCCTGCCCAGAGCCCTGTTCAGTTGGGGATAAGAAGTGAGGGTGAGGGGAGGGTGGCACAGTAATAATATTGTGGGTTAAAGACCTATGGAAGTCCTGGGCACACTAAGAAATAAAGTGATCCTTCAAAGCCATACTCTTTTGTTGTGGTTTAAAAAAAAAAAACAAACCCAATAACAACAAAAACAAACACTCGTGTACCCAACCAATTGAAATTGACAAATGTTAATGTTTTGTCATGTTCATTGTAGATCTATTTAAATAAAAGAAATAAAACATTACAAACAAGATTTAAGTCCCTTAAGCCTATATCCTTTAAATATTCATTGCACATTTACTTTGAAGAATGGCAGTGAGAAAAGGCAGAGGATAATCATCCTCTCTTCCTCCCAGCAGTTCAGCTTTCTCCAAATTTGCCTGCCCCATTCAGCAAATAAAAAGCAACACCATTAATGGACAGATGTTCCTTAGAGTGGTGGGCGGTCAGCAGCTGATCTCCCCCCACCTTACCTAATACCAATATGCCAATGCAGTTGGCATTGTTCTCTTTCTCAGAGGAGTTCTGGAAACAAGTGGTGTATCTAGTTAAATTTCATGGGGATTTTGATGATGCTTCTTATAAACTGGCTGTCCGTGCACTGCTTGGGTCTGTCCATTCCTCCCTATCTGGACAGAGTTATGTGAGCCCACGTGGATGACTGGGTCAAGCACATTGGTAGCTGTCTGTGTTCTAGTCAGGAGTAAGAGAGAGCACAAACAACCCAGTCTTGCTCTTTTTTCTTCCCACATCTCCACAGCTATAGTAAATCAGATTGCCTGACATTTTTTTTTTTTTAGCTGCATCTGAATCTAATGCCCTCAGACTAGAAATTTCCGTTATATCACTCAGTGCATGGCAAGAGCAATGGGCTTCTCTGATTTGTGAAGCAGAAGAGCAGAAATGAATCACAGCCCCTTTGTATTCTAGAGCGTGGGTCTGGGATGAGTGAATGCAGGAGGTTGGCCAAAACACAACCCCGGTGACTTAATTCTTAAATGATTTAAAATGAACATAAGCCTGGAGACTTATGTTGAATAAATATCTCCATTTAATAAGCAGCGGAGAGAGGGATGAGGTGGCAGGGCTAATGAAAGGACTGGGAGGATACCAGCTTCTGATAATCTTTTGCTCTCAGTTTCCCTTTCTGTAAGATGGGGCCACTCATCATAATCAGTGACAGAGGGCTGTCATTGTGAGCAGTATATATTAAGAATCCTCTTGAAAAATACCTTCCAACAAATCAAAGACAATTTCACAGGGACAAGAGTTGGGTTTTATGCCATAAAAGGAGAAAATAATAGACCTAGTCTTCCAGATCAGCTAAGCATCCAACCAGGAAAGCAGGGATTATTCTGCCTCTTCCTAGAAAACTGGAAGGAATGTAGGGGCTCTTACAAGCTGAATGGAATAAAAGCTAGAGTGCTAACCTTTCCACCATTTGAGAATCAGGTACAGCAGGACAGGACCCTAAGAATGCCTGGAGAGTAGAAGAAGGGGCATACCAGGAATTTGCATAAACTAATAACAAATAAGCTTGGGAGGAAACTTAAAGGTTATCTTATTTGACCCCCAAACCAGATCCCCTCACCCCTTATTCCATCAGCTGATTGTCTTACCTTTGCTTGAAAGTTTCCAGTGATAAGGAATTACCACCTCTTGAGGTAGCCCATCTTAGTTTTGAGTATCATGCATTATTATAGATTGTTTACCAAATCTCCCCCATGAAATGTTACTGCACTGAGTCCCCTCATCCCCTAAGCCTTCCCCCCGGGACATGTCCTGGACCCTGCCAAGGTGTACTATTCAGAGCTGTGCACAGCACTCCAGTGGAAGCCTAACCATCTATGAGCATGGAATGGCCATCAGTAGACTTTTCCAGGCCCTCTTTAACCTCTCCCGACACCTCTCACCTGAGTGCTGTGGTAGTGGAGAGGTGCGGGGAGGAGGGGGTGGAGGCAGGGAACACGATGCTGATGATGTCTTGGTAGATGGGACGGGGCCCTGCCTTTTGAGCTCCAAGCTTCACTCGCATCATCTCACTTGCTCTCTACTCAGGGGTTTTCTATCTGTTCTTTGTGTCTGTGACAAGCATAGAGTTAACTATTCTGGAGACACTGGTTGAAGATTATATTCTACAGCTGAAATACTCCTGGGTGAAACCTGATAGAATCATAGAATTTATGTCTTGGCTCTACACTGCATAATCTCCCTAGTGTAGTGCGTAGTTCTCAAAGGGTGGTCTTTGGACCAGCAGGAGTAGCATCACCTGGGAATCTGTCAGAAATGCAAATTATAGGACCTTACCCCAAATCTATTGTATCAGAAGCTTCTGGGCTGGGGGCCCTGCACTCTGTGTTTTAACAAGCCCACCAGGTGATTCTGATTTGAGAAGCACCGCTAGAGTGGATGCTGTTGGTGCCCCACCCACATGCACCCGTCCATGGAGCCTGTGCACTCCTTCCTAGCCACTATGAGCAGCCAAAGGCTCTTGATGGCTCCCTCCTCAGGAGAGCTTTCTTCCCCTGCCCTCATGTGCTGGCTTCTCTCCCCTTCTGAGAGCATGTTTTCAATAAGTGGTTTTCACAAGAATCCCCATTCAGTCTGTGCTTCTTAGGAACAATCACCCAAAGTTACATGAGGAATTGAAGGACTTAGGAAGATACTTAAGAGTTTCATATGGGTACCTGGAAAAATGTAGGTAATTTGGTAGAATGGGCTCTTTACTAGCTTTTGTATGGAGATATAGTCTGGGAGATGCCCCACCAAAGGCATAGGGAGGAACTCCAGAGACAGAATGGTGACATTGAATTTCCTTAGTGTGAGAGAATAGCTGACCTAGCTCTTAGCATTCTTGTTGCATTTCAGCATCTTCATTAGTTCATTCTCAGACCTCCTGTGAGGCCGGTGATTAAGGGCTTTTGGCTGATAAGCAGAATGAATCCCAAGGAGGTTAAGTGATGGCTGAAAGTCAGTTGCTGAATAAAATCGAGATTCCATCTCCACCCACTCACCCACTACTGCCAACAGCCCCGTTCTTCCTCGGATGATCTAGTGACATTCATTAGAAGCAAACCTGCGCCTCCTCAACAGCTACTTTCCTAGAACTGATAGGAAGAAAAATTAGCAAGCTAGACAAAGTCTCAATAAAATCAGAGCCTAATATCCAACATTTAGCATAGAAAACAACTAGATGCTTTCATCAGCTGTATGGTTTGCTGTGTTTGCCTAGAACAAAGTGTAGATTTGCCAATTATTTGTATTTGGGCCATGTTGCTTTAGATACCAAAATGGACTAGAGCACGTCAAATTTCCAGATCTATGGTGCCCACACACTTCTGGGAGTGGCTGAGTTGGGTCTCAGAGATGCTGCTTCGTTGAGACTGGAAGATGGGGAAGGCTTGATCTTTAGTAGGTAAGGTGGCTGGTGCGATTTTTGTGGCCTTCCAGCAGTCCTGCAGTCACTAGGCCAGCTGGGGCGGAGGAGAGGCTGAATCTGTTGGTCATGTCTGATTTGGAGGCATATTTAGCACAGGACCCTTGTGGGGAGGTATGTTGACTTGTAGATGCAGAGTCTCTTGGCTATGGTGTGTAACCATGACCTTTTGTGCCTGGCTCAGTAAATCATTTCATTCAGCAAGTGCTTTTTATTGAATCCTGATTATGAACCAGCCAGGGGCTGGGGATAGAGAGATGAAAGACACAGACAGAACTTGAGCTCATGGGCCTCCGGGAGAGATAGATATTCGGAGCAGCAATTACCTTCAGTTTGGTAAGTGCTAAGGAAGCGCGCAGGAGGCGCACCCTGCCCAGTCTGGCTGGTGGCTGGGAGAGGGGGTGAAGTGATTCTTGAGCAGTCTTGAAGGATAAGAAGAAAGGACCACAGAAGAGGAAGGTGGGGAGAGGGGGAGAGGAAATGGAATGCCAGTCCTGGCAGAAGCGCCGGGATGGAGCGGGGAAACAAGTAGATCCTTGTGGCTCAAGTGCCAGGTGTGCATAGCAGGTGGGCTGGTGGGGAGGAAGGGCAGCAACAGGACCGAGTCTGGGGCGGGAGGGAGGGGCCAGAGCACCAAGGGCCTGGGACGCCACGGACAGCACAGCAGACTTCATCCTAAAGGTGATGGGAAGTCACGCGGGTATTAATCAGTAAAGTGAGGAGATCAGATGTTTAGAAAAGGTCTTTTCGGCAGCAGTGTGGAGGTTGGAATGGAGGGGGACGGGCAGAGCAGATCGATTTGTACTGGAACTCAGGAAAGACACAATGAGAGCTTGAGTAAGGTGGTATTTCTTGTTCTGCATCAGACAGAAGTCAATTTTAATCCCGGCCCCTCCTGATATTAGCTGTGTGACCTAAGGCAAGTCTCTCCGACTTATCTTACCTCTCCGAGTCTCACTTTCCCCATATGCAAGATGGCCTCATGAGGACTGACCTCACAAAGTTGTGAGGATTAAGTGTAAAGTGCTTGGTGCGGTGCCTAGAGCATGGTAATCACACACACAAAAATGGTATCTTTGTTCTTTTTTTAAGATTTTATTTATTTAATTGACAGAGACACAGCAAGAGAGGGAACACAAGCAGGGGGAGTGGGAGAGGGAGAAGCAGGTTTCCCACGGAGCAGGGAGCCCGATGCAGGGCTCGATCCCATGACCCTGGGATCATGACCTGAGCTGAAGGCAGACGCTTAACCAACTGAGCCACCCAGGCGCCCTGGTATCTTTGTTCTTGTTCTTAGGCTGCCATCCTGATCTGGACAGTCCCCCTAAAAGAAGGCACTGAAGCAAGGACTTGGGTGCAGGAAACTGATGTGGGAGGTGATCCCAGGTAGCACAGGTGGCTGAGAAAAGTGAGGCAGGGAAAGAGCAGTGCCAGTGAGGGGGTGTCATTGGGTGGGCTGCTGCTGTAGGCAACTGGGGCTCAGATTCACTTGGGGCTCTCAGGGGAACTGTGGAGAACACAACTCAAAACTGTCCCTCCAAGAGATTGGAAAGCTGGGGTTTAGCCACCAAATTCATCCCTAAATTGGCTGATCTTACATCCCCTGTACTTCTGAATAAGCTTGTGTGGCCCCACCACAGAGGCTTGTTCTCTATTGGAGCCCTAAGCCCTCAGGAAGTCTCAAGCAGCAGAGACCGACATTTGCGGTGGAGACTATCACAATGCGCACCGAAGTGTCCTCTGAAGCTCAGGTGGACTCAGAGTGGGGACTTGGGCAGAGCATCCTATCTGCTGCAGTGGAGTGAAGGAACCCTGAAAAAAATATTTAGAAAATAGAATCAACAGATCTTGGTAAGTGGAGGAAAGTAATAGGGTGGAGTCTGAAAATGACGTGTATTTTGGGTTTGGTCTATGAACTGCAGTCCTAGTCATTGAGTTTAAAACAATTGCCAGGGGGCTAGTTTGGGGGGTGACGGTGACAGGGAAAGGGGGATGATTTTCACTTGGACACGCTGAGTCCGAAGTGTCCATGATATAGCCAGATGTCAGAGTGGGTTGGCAAATGGAATTTCCCTAATTCACATTAAACTATGCGGGTTTCACTCTGACATGTTGAAATTCATTTTACAAGTTTTGTGGGAGCAAATCCTGTACTCTGATAACGAGTGAAGACTTTTATCCCCCGGGGAAAAGGGCACATTTCGTCTGGTGGTTTAAGTGATGGCTTTTAAAACATTCTTTCTACCTGCTGTTCACTTATTAGGTGACTTTGAACCTGTTGGTGAATTCCATTGCAGATTATTTTCCTCTGAAGAAAGGGAATAATAGATATTCTCTTGAGTTATTGCATAGCTGTTGAAAACTAGACAGCATTTTCAAAGCCCTTCTGAGTTGTTGCAAAACACAGTGCCCCATCGAGCATTGTATTACTTTGCTTCAGTTTGCTTTTAAAACTTATAGCATTCCAATTATCCTGTTGTTACTGAATTCGATATTAAAGTGAATATGCTCGTTTTCTAAAACGGAATTTTTAGATGATAAAACCTTGTATGTACCAAGTGAGATAAGCCAGATAGTTAGCTAATTATGGCATGGAACTCATCCTGATTATATGTATTTTTTCTCTCCACGTGCATATATATTTGTATTGGAGATGTACATCCTGTTTTCACTCTATTTCAGAATGCATTTTTCAGTAGATGTTGAAACCACTTACATTTTAATTTTCTGAAGTGGTTTCTTTGATGGATATTTTATTATAGGAAGTGTAGGACATCCAAGTCAATGGGGCCAGATATAAAATTATGAAATAGGTAAAGTCTGGCTTTAGCTCTCTCTTTCAAGGTGACCTCCCACTTCCAAGGGCTTCCCATGTCCCTGTCCTCACTGCCATGGTGCCCAAGGATTGTGGCCCTCCACCTCCAGAGGGGTTTTTTGTGGTATTATCACAGATCTCTAAGGTTTGTGAACTAGCCTGCAATGTTTACTTTAGCCATACTTGTTTGTAGAGTGTTGAGTATACACGAGATTCTGGACTACACATTGAGACTGGGAGAAGTGAAGAAGGCAAACCAGTGGCAGAATGAGGCCAGACATCCTGAATCTGTGTCATCTTCCTTAGTGGTGGGACCACACTGATAGTTACAGTAGAGATTGACTTTCTAGGAAGCTAAGGAAAGAGGAAGATGGAATGTATCAAGTATTACCATGGGCTGGGCATTGTCCTAAGTACTCAGTTCATTTAATTTAATAAAGCAATATATTTTCTTAGAAATGCGCTCGAAAGTCAACATTTCTAGAGAAAAGCATAAAGCCTCTTTCATCTAGCTCCCATTTCTCTGAGAGCTCCTGCTGTTGGCCCTTAGAAGACCTCCCCCTTCCCCTCTCCTCCCTCTCCCTCCCTCCTTTTTTTTTTTTTTTAAGATTTTTTATTTATTTATTTGACACAGAGAGACAGTGAGAGAGAGCACACAAGCACAGGGAGCGGCATGCAGGCAGAGGGAGAGGGAGAAGCAGGCTCCTGGCGAGCAAGGAGCCTGACGCAGGGCTTGATCCGGACCCCGGGATCACGACCTGAGCCGAAGGCAGCCGCTTGACTGACTGAGCCACCCAGGTGCCCCCCTCTCTCTCTCTCTCTTTTTTTTTTTGTTTAAACAAACCATTTTAAGGACTGAATTGTATGTCTGATTTTTTTTTTTTAAGTTCTAAGCAAAAATAAGATCTTTTCATGTCATTCTTCTAAGGGAAAAATATGACGGTGAAGTTTTGACAACTGATTTTTTGGAGTAACGAAATAGTTTGCACGGTACAAAAATAAAATAATGACAATGACATTATTTTACTTTTGAAGGACAAAGGCAGGCAAACACAGTCAGAGATTGGATGCTTTTAGGCTGCAGCATGGGGTTATTCGTTCTTCTGCTCTGCATTTGATGGGACTAGCTCAAGAATAAAGATGTAGATGTTAGAATGGGAATTCTCTCCAGAGGTCTCTCTGCTAGGGGCTGGTCATCATGGCTCTGGAGCTGTCTGGTAACCTAGCCACATCCAACATTCTCTTTTAGAACCTGAGGTCTGGGCAGTCCGAGCCTGTCAGGTGCATGCTCAGCTCAGTCGCCTGCAGAAACCGCTGAACTTTGTGCAGGCCGTGGGTGGTAAAACACTTGTGTGTGCCCACCCTGCTGTTCAGCTTGGAGCCACCACTGGTTTCAATTATGACTTCAACAGGCAGCTTTGAGGGCTCCTCTATTCAGTACAGTGCCTCACACTCTATAATTAGGAATAAAGGGACACAGGCACTTCACAAAAATAAAGGGCTAAACAATAATCAGGTAGTAAGGGCAGTGCATTGGGACTTCGCCGCCGCTTTGTTTCTTTCAAGTTAGAAAAAAAACAACAAACAAAACTTGTTGCTTCATTTTATTTTCTTGCCTGGAATAATCTGGGTTTGAACTTTATTCTGGCCACTGATTAGCTGTGTGACTTTGGGCATTTTACCTAAACTTGCTGTGCCCTAATTTCCTTATCTGTAAATCTCATGGGGGTAGTTTGAGGATTAATGAGATAATTCATGCAGAGTGCTTTGTGAGGAGCTTGGCTCTTATTAAAGCTTGCTCAGTAAATGTTAGCACTCATTATTATCATTTTAATTTCAAATGAAATGAATGCATAGAGTATAAGATATAGGCATAGGTCTTTTGAGTGCCTTGTCAAAAACCTTCCATAACAAACATTAAGTACACACAAGCACACGAATAGATTGGTATAATTAACCCCCCCCCAACATGTACCCAGGCCAGTGTTGACAAGAATCAGTATTTTATCAGTCTCGTTTCATATAGCCCCGTGTTTTCTTCTAGAATATTTTAAAGCAAATCCCAAGTACCATGTCATTTCACCCATACATTTGAGTGTGTTTTTGCTATTAACATCCTAATATGCTAAGAGCTCCTTGAGACTATGTCTTCCTAACCTCGAACCACAGCTCTTAGGGGAGTTACTGCAGTTCATAAAAACTCAACAGATGTTTAATTAGTGTATGAACAGCCCAAACAGCTTTCTCTACTTTTTGTAGATGCCACCATAAATATCTGTTGAGTGAATAAATGAGGACAAGAATTTTATAGAGTGCCTGATGTAAATGGAGATGTGCATGATTTATAAAATAAAGTATTTTTAATACTCAGATGAGACTTTCCAATACTTGGAAGTTTAATATCGCTGTGAATATTAATGATGCCCAAATAATTAGCACTTGAAAGAAGGTTTAATTCTGGTACTCAGATTATTTGTGAATGTCTAACTGTAGGCAACTTCATGAAAAGCAATTAGCAGATTCTTCAAACACAGGACAAATCCTTTATTACTGTGCTTATAAGTGACACGGTTCGGTTTACAGAAAACCAAATGTAATTAAATAACATTGAACTTGAAATCTACCACAGACTCAAGATATACAAGGTATACTTGGCAAGGCAAAAATTCTCAAACACTAGGTTGTTTCAGGTGAAAGATAAATTTCCATTAAGTAATTCCCACTTTTTTTGTCTTATAGACAGTTCCTTTGGCAATAACTTCCACTTTAGCTTTTATTTTATAAAAATATAACAAAATTTCATTATATACAAACATTACATTACACAATGTACAGGTTAAAAACACTAAGAAAATGGCAAGCTGCAAGTGAAATTAAAGTCAATAGCATGATAAGAAAAATTAAATACTGCACACATTTCATAAAAATTACATTAACTACATTTTTGTTTGCAAATATCAAACAGTACCAATGTGATTGGAAATAGCTTCCAACAGCTTCATTTTAAGGCACATCTTGCATATTTAATATATACAACACTGAAACCAGTCAATAACTTAGGGGCTTCTCGGAGTGACCTGTATAAGTTGTGAACACATGCAGCATGGGGTTACACATTTTCATTGGCTTCCTTCTTTGGGGACAGGTACCTGCCAGGGGGGGACTGGTAGAGGGGTACCCCGATTTCCTGCAAGTCTGGGAGCCTCCCTGGACGAGGAGGGGAGAGCAGGGTGACTGTCCTGTCATAGTCTCTGTGTAGCACTTTCTCGTAGACGCTCTGCAGCCCCACTGTCTTGGGCAGCTGGGCCTGATAGTAATTGTCCCTGCGCAGAGGATCCCGAGGCAGGGACGTGCTCTTACAGAAGGTAGACATCTGCGCTGGTGGGTGAGCCGGGGGATGCGTGTTGGGCCCTCCGCATGACGGGCTCCAGCAGCGGTCAGAGTGGCCCAGGATCTTACACTCAGCGGTGCACGCCCACAGTCCTAACATAAAAGAGAAAGGGAGAGAGCGTGAGGATGATTACTGAGATTGCACACAACTATGCCTCCCTCTTCAGAATGTCAGGCAGGTCAGGGCGGCTGAAAAGAAAAGCGAGTATGAGAGTGAGCGCGGTGATTCAAGATTTGAAAGAAACACTGCTTCCTATAAAGCCACCTTCATCCGAAGTTGGCTCAGCTTCTTTTGTTGGAAGCAAGTTAAGGAACTCCGCAGAATTCCCCTCCTCAGGGAGCTGGGATCACCCCTGCCTCCACCTAACAGGATGGGAGTGTTCTTTATTCAAGTGGTGGAGCTGCCTCGACGTGACATTTTGAAATCGGCTGTCTGAGGAAGGCAGGGATCCCAAACTCGAGGACTGAAGAAAGTGGGGAAAAGGGAGGGGGCTGGAACGGAGATTGACAGGAGGGCAGCAGGGGAGGGAGAGGAGGAACGCTGAACTTGGCAGGAAAGAAGTGTCCTCACCACTCTGCATGTGGTTGATGAGATCCTTTTTCAGAGCGTCCCCGCTGATGTCAGAATCGCTGTCGTTGAAATCACTGTCCCCTTTGCCGCTGTCTTTTCCGCTGAACTTCTCCGCTTCTCGGCCAGAGATGGTGTTGAAAGAGTGTCCTTTCCAGACCGCCACAGGGGGCGCCGGCTCCTTTCCGAAGCCGGGGGAGGCACCGTAGGGCTGCAGGAAGGAATGGGGGAAGCGGGGCGGGCGGGGGAGAGGGGGTGAGGTGGGGGTTGGACAAGAAACAAAAAATAAGTGCGACAGGTTAGGCATCCAGGCACACCCAGACCCCTCCAGTCCCTTCCCCCAGCCTGTCCGCGGAGCACGGAGGGGGGCGCCCAGCCGAAGGAAGGCCTCACCTCGGCGTGCGCGCCGCGGAGCCGCTGCTGCCCCTCGAAGTGACAGGAGCTTTCCCCGGTGGCGCTGCCGCCCTCCGAGCCCGGCACTTCGGCCGCGGCGGCCGCGGGCGGGGGCGGGTCGGCCGCGGGGCTGCCAAAGGGCGCTTTGCCGCTGCCAGGGAAGGTGAGCACGTCGAACATGTTGGGCCTGGGCCCGGCTCCCCGGGCAGCCTCCTCCGGGGAGCCGGGAGCCGAGGCTCCGCCGCCCGCCGCCCCGGGCCGCTCTTCCCGGCGGGCCCCCCCCTTGCGCACCTCCTTCTTGCGGCGGTTGCAGGTGGTGGCGATGGCGATGATGGCGGCCAGCAGCAGCGTGCAGCTCCCGGCCAACACGATGATGACGATCAGCGGCGTGTCCCATTGTAGGGCCGGCCCCGACGCCGCGAGTCGAGAGCCGGGCGGGCGAGAACGCTCAGGGCTCCCCGCACTGGCGGGCGCCACCAGCCCTCGCCCGCCGCCTGCTGTCACCACGAAACTGACGGTGGCAGAGGTGGAGAGCGGGGGACGGCCGCCGTCGGATATGACCAGCAGCGCCCGGAACACGCGGCCCGGCGGCTCCTGCGAGAGGTCGCCTGTGAGCACGATCTCCCCCGTGCGGCGGCCGATGGCGAAGGCTTCTCGCGGCTCCTGCTGCTGCAGCTCGAATGCCAGCTCCCCGTTGGCACCATCGTCCGCGTCCCGGGCCTGCACGCGCGCCACGGCAGTGTCCCTTGCCGTGCGCCCGGGGACCGCCACTTCCAGGGTCCCGTTGGCCGGCGCCGGGTGCACCAGGACCGGTGCGTGGTCGTTCTGGTCCAGTACCCGCACTTGCACCAGGGCGCTGCTGGAGAGCTGAGGGGAGCCACCGTCGCTCGCCTGGATGCGCACGTCGAGCTGGCGCAGCGTCTCATAGTCGAAGCTGCGCAGCGCATAGATGGCCCCGGTGGCCGGGTCCACCGACACATAGGTGGACACCGAGCCCCCGGCACGGCCTACTTCAGCCTCCAGCAGCCGGTAGGTGACCTGGCCGTTGCGGCCCAGGTCGGGGTCCCGGGCGGCCACCGTGGCCAAGTAGGCGCCGGGCGGGTTGTTCTCACGCACGGACACCTCGTAGACCGGCCGTGTGAAGACTGGCGCGTTGTCGTTCTCGTCACTCACGCGCACCGTGTAGGGCCTCACGGTGCGTAGCGGGGGCGCGCCGCGGTCTTCGGCCACCAGCGTCAGGTTGTACTCGGCGATGCGCTCGCGGTCCAGCGACGCCGCGGTCACCACCAGGTAGCTGCCCGCGTAGGCCGGCTGCAGACGGAAGTGCTCGTGCCCGTAGAGGGCGCAGCGCACCTGCCCGTTGGCTCCCGAGTCTCTGTCCGAGGTGCTGACCAGCGCCACCAGGCTCTCGCGCGCCGCCCCCTCTGGCACCAGAGACACGGCGCCGGCCTCAGGCGTCCCGGGCCCGGTCGGCGAGGTCGCGTCCGCACCCCCGAGAGCGGCGGCGGCGGCTGCGGCGGCGAAGGGAGAGGCGGCAGGTGCGCCCGGGGCGGCCAGCGGGGTGATGGTGATGTCCGGAGCGTTGTCATTGACGTCGCGGATGCGCACGATGACCTTGCAGGTGGAGGCCCGGGGCCCTGGACCGCGGTCCTGGGCCCGCACGTCCAGCTCATAGGTGTCCTGGCGCTCGTAGTCCACCGGTCCTGCCAGGGTGAGGCGGCCCGAGCGCGGGTCCAGGCGGAAGAGGCGGCGCGCCTCGGGCGGGGTGCGGGCCCCGAAGGCGAACACCACGTCGCCGTTGGGGCCCTCGTCGGGGTCGGCCGCGTCCAGGTCGAGCAGCAGCGAGCCCACGGGAGCGTCCTCCGCCAGCTCCACTTCGGCCACGGCGCCCTGCGGGAAGGCCGGGCTGTGGTCATTGGCGTCCAGCACTCGTACGCTGAGGGCGGCCGTGGCGGAGCGCGGCGGGCGGCCGCCGTCCTGGGCCACCAGCTCCAGGCTGTAGGCGGCCTGGCTCTCGCGGTCCAGCTCCTGTAGCAGCACTAGGTCCGCGCACTGGGCGCCGTCCGCGCGCGTCTGCAGTTCCACGCGGAAGGGGCTGTGAGGCTCGGCCAGGCGCACGCTCTGCAGCCCGTTGGCCCCCACGTCCTCGTCCACAGGCACCTCCAAGGGGATGCGCGTGCCCACAGCTGCGCCCTCGGACACCTCCACGGGGATCTGGGCCCGCGGGAAGCGCGGCGCATGGTCGTTGATGTCCCTCACCTCCACCTCCACGTGCACCAGCCGGAACTGCTCCTGCGAGAAGCTGACCACGTCGAAGGCCAGCATGCACTGTGGCGCCTGGCCACACAGCCGCTCCCGGTCCAGGCCCGCGTCCCCGACGGTCAGCTGCCCGTCGCCCTCGCGCACCCGGAGAAGCGAGCTGTTGAACTGCTTCATCAGGCGGAAGCTTGTGTCTCCAGATACTTTCATATGCAGGTCCTCAGCCAGGGTCCCGATGACCGTGCCAGGGGCATCCTCCTCGAAGGTGCTGTATCGCACTGTCTTGCTCTGGGCCACTGAGAGCACCCAACAGAGGCTGAAGAGCTGTAAAGGGAAAAGGCAGGGGCTGCCCCCGCGCCTCACTGGACTCATGCCGCCAGCCCCAAGTGCTATTCCTAGAGGCTGAACAATTCCTCTCTGGTTTGCAGGTCCGGGTGTGAGTCGCAGGCTCCTAGGAGCACGCTCTTTGCGAGCCGTGTGCAGGAGATCTGTGGGCTGCAGCTCGAGGTTCCGGTGGGCTCTGAGGACGCGCCGACCTACCCACACTATACAATCCCCCTTCCTTCTCCCGGCTGGAGCTGCGCCGCTGCGCGCCGCCTCTGCTTTTATAGCAGCCGATATGCAAATCACCAGAGCCGGGCAGCCAATGGCAGCTTCGCCCTCGCGCCGCTCCTACGCCAGCCTCTGACAATCCCTTTAATGTGGAAAGGCTTAGAGGGGAAAACAAGAAAGGAAAATTAGGGAATCTTTTCTTTGTTTCTTTAACTCCTTTCGCCTTTTTTCCTTTCCTGTCAGCGCCCTGAATACAGAGGAGTTGGCACAGGTCGCCGGGAGTAAAGGAGTGGATGGTTTTGTTAATTGTGCCTGTCCAGGGCCGGCTGCTTGAACTGAAAACAAACACGCTTGGATTTCGCCCGGGTGGCTTGGGACCCGCCCCCCCCACCCACTTTCTGCGTTTTGCACCTTGGAAGGTTCCAAACCTCGCCCTTTTCCCTCCACCTACTTGTTCAGCCTTTTAAGGTCTTGCTAGTCTTCTCTCCCAGCTTCCCAAGGCACTCGGAAATAGCATCTCGATTTAGGAGCTCCAAGGACGAATGAAAATTGATTTTATTCAAATTTGTGTACGCAATTGTGTTTTGCTCATGTGAGCCTCGGCGATCAGGGCTGCCACTTCCCTTTCAGAAAAGAGCTCTGCGATGTGTTAGTATGCATGTCACTGTCCAAATGGCTTTCTTAAGCCTTGGACGCTAGTAGGCCAGGAAAAAAAAGTTCCAAATAGGATTTAGCATAAGCTTGAGGAGATTTGGAAAGGTTTCAAAGATCAGACTGTATCAAAGGCTTATGAAGCCCTCGTTAGCAGTGGAAATAGAATGGCGTGGCAGGCGATCCCATTGGAGGCCCCAATGTCTGTATTATTTCACTGTGACAAGCTAAGGGGAGAGAAAGTTGAACAGTTTCCACAGCGGAGTTGGGCTAACTTGAACATAATGAGCAAACGCCACATGTATCCATTATGTTCCTCTATTCATCCCCAATCACTGCCATAACTCTCCGGCTAAACGGTGATGGGCGCTGAATTCCACACAATACCCGGCTCGTATTAAAGTGCATTTAGAGAACTTTCCCTCCTGATGCCTTGTTCCGCCTATTTAGAGGATTTTCTTTCTGTTCTAATAGGGCTGCTCCGAGAAGCAACACTCATCCCATTCCAGAAGAACAAAATCACAGCATGACGTTGAAACCTGGCACGAACCTGGGGGAACTTAACCATCTGCCTAAGAACGTGTGGAGCTTCGGTATTGCCAAACTCGGGGCTGGGCGGATCCCCGGGCTAGCCAGGCTTGGCGCGGCCCCCCACAGGTATTACCCCCACCCCCAGAATCCGTGATGACTAGGGAGTTGGAGCTCTAAGCGGGAGCAAGACGAATTCCCATTGAAGAGCTTTATTGAGCAGGTTATGCAAATACACGCGAAGGAAGAGAGGTAAAAACAAAAGCCACGCACTGGGAGAATTTTTTTTTTTAAGGCGATGGATTTGATAAGCAGACTGCATTTAGTAAACGTTTTTCCGAATCCAGATTTTAGTCCTGCTGTCAGCATCCATCTGTGTTTTCCTTTCCCTCAAACCCAAGTGAATGTGTCCTGGGGTCTTTTCGGAAGGCATGCAGGAGGTTCCCCTCACCCCCCCCCCCAGAGTAGGGAGACCAAATAGGGAGGTGGGGGTGCAGTTGGGGTGAGGGAGAATGAAGTAGGGGCCCTGAAATTGCCAAAGAGAAAAAAAATGCATTCCCAGCGATTAATAAATAAAAGCTCTTCTGCGATGGGGAAGACGGCGGGCGATGGACAGTTGGAGGGTTCCTCGGAGCGATCTTTCCTCTGGGTTCCTTTCCCCGCCTTCTCCGCCTTGCTGCCCTGGTATTACTAAAAGCAGAGACGCCAGGCAACTGCAGCCGCGCAGGGACTAGGAAAGGGCGACGCCCCCTACAGGAGCCCAATTCCCAACCTTCTCTTCCACTCCCCTCTGCCCCCCGCCCAGCTACCAATTAAATAGCTTGCGCTCTCTCGGCTTCTGCCCAAGGGACATTTCCCGGGGGGTGGGGGGGTGGGGGTATGCACAGCCAAAAGAACTTTCTGTTCTTCTCTCCGAGCCCCGCATCACTCCAACCCTGGCCTGGGGCCTGCTGGTGACCTTTAGTGCTCCCAGGGTCCCGCCCCCCCCCCCCCCGTCCCCCTTCCCTGGTCAACCCAGACGCGAACAGATTCAGAACTCGGCAGTCGGACAGCGGCCGCGCCTCTGCCTAGTGTAACCCCTAGAGGTCAGGTCCGCAAGATGCTGCGGCAGCAGAGCCGAGAACCTGGGGGGGGGGGGGGAGGGCAGTGGGGCCAGAGTCGCAGAGAAAGGATGTTTTCAGCTGTTCTCGTGAGTAGATAATTGGCTAGAGCACGGTCGCGAGTGGCTGGGAGCCCGACCCCACGCCTGCTCCTCCTGCGTCCCCGCGCATCTCAGTTCTGGCCTGGACCCCAGGACCCCAGCCGCTCGCTGTTTAAATTTGTTTTATCTTTGCTCTGCTGGAGAATCAAAACTATCTAATATTTTTACTCAAAGCGCTTCGCGTCATCATGCTCATTCTCAAGACTGAAATACGGGAAGGCGTGCTGGGGTGGGGGAATGGGCGAGCAGCCAGAAACCAACAGGCGGGAGGTGGGGGGGGGGGCGGCTAGTAGCAGGTCCGAAGCATTCTATCCTGGGCTAGCGACTCGGCCGCTCGGAAGTGACCCCGACCGCGGCGGCGCCAGGAAGCGCGGGGCGCGGAGCCCAGGGCGGAGGGCAGCAGAGGAGAGCAGCGAACAGGGCCTTTCGAGCCGGCGGTAGAGGTGTGAAGGCACGCGAGCAGAACGAGCTCCGGGCCCCGCCGCCTGCGGCCTCCAGATTATGGAAATACGATTTAAAATAGCGCATCAGCGCCTACAGCAACTCCCGGGGGAAGCAAAATGTCCGGGGAGGTGGGGCCGGAGCAGTGGGGGGAATGGGGGGGGGGGAGCTTGCCGTCCCCCAGCGCTGATCCAGCCCCACAAAAGCAGCTCAAATCGACTTGTTATCATACCAAAGGCCCAGGCTGGCTCAGAGGAGCCCCTTTCTTTAGGTTTTAGCAACTTCGCAGGCAACAGTCTCGCAATCCTGAGAACAAACACAGCCCACAATGGCCGGCGTTTTCTCGGAATGCAAATGTTGCGGGCTCCGCAAAGCTGGGTTTCTGTTGCCGAGCCTAATGCCTGCTTTGTGAAACTCGCGTGCAGACCCCGAGATTGACACGGGCGTCACGTGACGGATTAGGGCTCTAGGAAAGTTTTCAAAGCGGCGACAATGGGGGGCTCAGCCTGATCTGATATCTCCCACAGTTTAGGGGGAAAGAAAATCAGGATATATTCTCATATGTAATAGGATTATCTTTTCCATTTCAAGTTCTATACAGCATGTAATTTATTTTTAATTAGGATTATATCTACCAGGAAAGGGAACTAGACTTGGCTGGAAAGTGTAATTCTAAGGATGGATGGGGAGAGGGGTATTTTTTAACCTTTTAACTATTTAAAAAATATATAAGACCGGGGCCCATCGTTTTTCCTTCAACAGGCTCACTCCCTCCGATAAACCTTCCAGGAAAGTTTGCAGCAAGTGCTCCTCCAAGCAGAGAACGGAGGCAGCTCTTCAGAGGCAGCCAATTCATTCTTGTAACGGAAGCATACTTTGTAGAAATCTCTCAGAATTCCTAAGTCGCTGGGTTTTGCTGGGGTTTGCTCTCTAGAAATGCAACCAAAGTCTTTTCTACACTCCAAATGCTAACTTTATATTTTTTAAAAATGCACCTCCCTGCCCGTTTATTGGGCTGCTGATACTGGCATTGTGACTTTTAAACTTTAATACCCACAGAGCAACATCCTCCATAGTCCTGATTCAAACTCAGCAGTCAGACAGTGAGACAGTTTGAGGGTAAAGGTGACTGTTGTTTAAACATTGATTTTTGGATTGAGCCCAGTGCCAGATGCTCACAAACCCTGGACCATGTCCAGGTCTTGGGCCATTCATCCTTTTGTATGTTCTGTGTGTCAGGATGCTCTGGGATACCCACTTAACCTGACAAGAAACAAAACACGGCTATTGATTACAACATCCAACTTGGGTTCAAATCTGATACCATTGAATTGCTGTGTGGCCCGGGGCAAGTTAATTGATCTCTCTGTAAACTGGGCTAATAGTAATACCTTGTAAAGTTGACTGGAGGACTGTGTAAGATAATACAGTGTCAGGTGCTTAGGAAGCTCTGAGCACGTGTTAATTATCATTTCCTTTTAAAGCAGGAGGAAGGAACATCAGAGGCTGGATCATCTAAACCTCTTATTTTACAGGTGAGGTATTTGTTCAGAAAGACAAAAAACAAAACAAAACAAAAAAACAACCCTCCTATTTCCTGTCTGCTTCTTTGCTTTAGTTACAACTATCCTTCTGATTCCTTTTTTTCTCCCACCCTTCTGGAAATAATAATAGATATAGTTGTAGGTTTATAGGTCCCAAAGGAAGGAGAAAAATTTTCATGTGAGGGTTCAAGTAACTTTAAGGCATGTCATTTCAAAATCTTTTGGTACCTTACCCTCTGGTTGAGATCAGATGATGGCAAAAAGGAGTTTCCAGGGGACTTTTTCACCACTCATTTCCACAAAAGCCATGTATCATGACAAACCACCTACAGAGACAAATATTCAGTGAACAGCAACCCATTATTCTGGGGGGAGAGGGCAGGAACATTCCAGAAGACTTTCATTCTTAGGATGCTCAGGAGCACCAGGTGATTTCCTGTGACTTACATGGAGCCAGTGTTTGACCCAGTGCTTCCCCTTAACGTTCATCTACTAGGGCTGCCATGAACTGCCTGGTTTCCAATAGAAATCAATATTCTGGAGGCTGGAAGTCCAACCTCAAGGTGTGGACAGGGTCCTGCTGAGGGCTATGAGGGAGAATCTGTTCTATGCTTCTCTCCTAGCTTTATTAAAAAAGAAGAAGAAGAAGAAGAGGAAAGAAAAGAAGAAGAAGAAGAACAAAAGAAATCATAGACTCTGTGTGCTAGCCCTGAGGCTGGAATTCTAGAAGAAGAAGGAGTCCCACCATCAGGTGTGAGGATTGCTGTGATGGAGGCCTACCCGGCAGCCCATGCCAGGTGGCTGCCCACAGTTCTTAGGGGAGTGGGATACCCGAACACATGCCTCATGTCAAGAGCAGTGGTACAAGTATGCATTGCGTGCCCGCGTGAACCCAGAGGAGGGGGGCCCAATTGTGCTAGGGGGCAGAGATGTGAAGGGAAAACTTCCTGCAGGAGGCAACATTTGAGCTGAGTTTTGAAGGATGAGTAGACATGAGCTAGGGGTAGAAAGAGTGAGGAAAGGGTGGAGATGAATAGGGCTTTCCCTCCTGAAGGAATAGCAAGCTCAAGGGTGTGAAGATCCAAGGGCTGGGGTGTAGGTTGCCATGAGTGGCTGGGGGAGGGGCACTGGGGCAAAGAAAGTCAGAGTGAGCAGGTTGGTGCTTCATATACTGCGTTAAAGAATTCCAGTTCTACTCTTAGGCAACGGGGTTGAAGGATGTCATTCAGAAATCACAGGTTCACCAGGGTAAAGGGAGGGCGGAGGAGGGGCAGGGCAGGGAAGTGGGACAAAGCCTAAACTGGTAGACTCTGATCTGGGAGGAAGGTGAAGGGCAACTCTCTGAAGTGACTGGTTTGGGAACAGTGACTGGCTAGTTTGTGGTCTGGCAGAATCCCAAGAGACTCAGGACAGAGAGGCATGCACTGAGAGGGCACTTGCTGTCTATGGGTCCAGCCCGAGGACCACTTCCATATGTGCCAGCCTGCCTTCCCCGCTGGCTGGAGGGGCGCTGGGGCCAGCACGGCAGGAGAAGCTGGTGGGTGGACTCCGGCATTGCCAGTCCTCTTTGAGAATGCCATTCCTCCTGGGAACCTCCTCTCGGATGTCTGGTTCCAAGGAGAAGTCGGGCAGGCAGCAGGATTTTCTTTTTGCTCAGAAAGCTGAGGCTTCTCTGGGTTCAGCTAGGAGCAAGTCCAGAGTCCCCACAGAACATTTTCTGTTGGACATCTGTCCAAGACAAATGGTGGGGGTGGGAATGGGGGCGGTGAGGAGCTGCATGTTCTCTAGCTGCCCACGGCCTGGGGTTGTGGACAGAAAGCCAGTGTTCCCCTTATCACCCAAGGATTCAGTGTGTGTGTTGGGGGGGAGAGGGGGCGATGAAGAATTTCCCTGGAGCTCTTTCGTTGGAAAGTATAGGATATGGGATGTGGCCTGGGCTCCTAGGACCTTGCTATGGTTCATGGGCACTCTGAGGCAGAATTAGGACCAAATTACACAGTTCACGGGGGAAGAAAAGAGGCTGTAGATAACCAAAGGAGCCCTCAGTGAGGATCAAAAGAACCACAAATCTCTGCTCAAACCATGCTCAGGAGTTCTGTAGTTAGGTAAATTGAATGATTAATTGCTTTCAGAGCCTAAAACATGTTGTTGCAAATTTGGGGTTTTGTTATTAATAAATCGCACATGATTCAAAAGAAATTAAAGCAGGGAGCTAGAGCCTTGTCAAGGCAGAGAGAATTTTAATCATTGGCTGGTGTCTCTTTTTTCTTTCCTCAAAGTCATTGTTCTGTAAGTGCTGAAGACTTCTGACTCAGGCCTTCCTTTGCATCTGATGGCTTGAACTCGCCTGCTCCAAGTGGGTCACAATTCACTTTTGAAATGGAAATGAAGTCTGCATGGCAGCCTCACCCTCAGAGCCCTGGGACCCAGGCCCAGCCAGGGTACAGCAGAGCCTGGTGTTATAAATTTCTCCGTAGATCTGAGAGCAGTTTTAGGCCATTGATCTCATATCACCCAGAATCGAGACGGAGTGACGGCTGATAAACTGCATGGTGACAGGCTGTGGCCTTGGAAGAAAAAAGTCTAGATGTGGGATAAAAAAAAAAAAAAGAAGCTGACGGATTAGTTATCGGCCTCCCGATTCTCCTCACCCTGGATTATTTCTGAACACTTTAGAAGCATTTATTTTCAGGTAATTTTACAGTTGTCTTTTTGTCCTTCAGAGGTGCTTTGGTCTATGAAACCACTCCAGGAATTTAGATGAAATCATTTTTATATGTAGTGCTCCACAGCCCCCTCCCCACCACCCCCCCAAGTCCCTGAAGCTGTGCTCTTAGGCCCAAACCCTTAGGAGGCTTTTACCTGTAGTGCAGGGGAAATGTGGATGCAAATAATCATCAACATTAATGCTAATTCATGATTCTTCTGCAGCACAATCCTGCCTACAGTCCTCAAACGCTACGGTAATAAGGGCCAAATGAGGAAAGAGGCACATGGGTGGGGGTGGGCACAGCAGGGGAAAACGCTCCGTCCTTGGTCAATATGTAAATGGATATTTTTCCTCCAAACTTTCTGATCCTCTCTGGGCTCCAGCCCTTCTGTCCAAAGGGCAGTGTGAATCACATGTTATCCTCCAGGAAGGCCCGGGCCCTTCAGAAAGATTTGGAGTAGGTGAGGTGAGAGGGCTAGGGAGATTAGGGGAGTGTGGCAGATCATTTGTGTTCCGGGATGAATAAAGGTTGAATTCTTGCCGCCCTGGCTCCAAGCTCCCGCTTTGGTGTCCAGTGTGGGAACCCGAGATGGGGAAGAATGGGCTGCTCCACTCATTGAACAGAGAGCCCTCCCGGGCATGGCAGGCCGTTTGTAGGGCATCAATCTTGCTTTGCTTTGCCTGGGGAGCCTTGTATAGAGGCCCATGGTCTCAGGGGACTGAGAAGAAGGTTAGATGGAGGGATCAGAGCCCCCACAGGGAAAAATAATGTGACAAGCTGTCAGAACATGGCGACTGGGTGACTCCTGTTCCCTCAGTGGCCAGGGGGCCCTGCTGGCCCCGCATCCTTCAGGGCTGGGAGCTGGGAGGAGGGAACAATATGGGATGTGTGATGGATTACACACCTTTCCATCAAACCCCAGTGGAAGCTTTAGCTGGACTTCTGGAAAAGGAGGAGTGGAGTGGCTCTTTCCAGGAGTGGAATGTTGTGAGTCGACTATTTTGGAGGGAGTGTCTAGTGATACAGGGGACATGGAATCTCTGGGGGTCAGAAAGGCTGCTCACATAGGTCAACTGTGGAGGTAGGCCTCCAGGAAGAAATTCAGGGGTGATAGCAAAGTATATCTTATCAAAGTTTGGGGTAGGAGTTCCTTTACTTAGGATAATTGTATCAGTCAGGATGGGCCAGGGTATGCTTCAGTAACAAACAACCCCCAAATCTCAGTGGCTTAAAACAGCAAGTGTATTTCTTGCTTTCTCTGCATGTCCATCACAGGTAGGCTGGGGAAATGCTGCATGCTCTCCTCACTTGGGGACCTACACTGAGAGAGTAGCCACCATATGGGACTTTCTCCTTGCTGTGGCAGAAGGAAGAGGGAATGCAACAAATTGTGTATTGGCTCTTAAAGTTTCCACCCACATATGACAGACTTCACTTCTGCTTACATTTCTTTGTCCATTTCCAAGTCCTGGTAATGTAGTGCAAAGCACATTCTGCTTCGTTATTAGAAGGTGGTTTTGAGGGAACAAAGCAGGAGAGCAGGACCAAAGCCTTAGACAGGCCGAGTGCCAAAGCATGGGCTCTGGGCTTGCCTCCCTTTCTCAGGTCTTGGATAAACTATTACTTTTTTTTTGCAGCAGGAAAATAGCAGTTGGGAGAAAGGCTGGTCAAAGGCATATGTGCCTCTAAATTCAAGGAAGGTCAGAAATAAATTAGAATTGTCCTCATGTGACACATTCCTTAAAGTATAGGCTAAATTACAGCTTCAGACTAATTAGTAAGGAAATCCCCCAAGAGTGAAAGATTGAGTATTGGTAATGGGATTACATGTCCTCTCGCCTGTGCTTGGGGGAAAACTTGCATAAAGTATCTTCATTAATCACAGTCCTAATGGCTTTTACTTTTACCACCATCAACCCACTACCAGGATCAAAAACATTTTACTAAGCAGCTTTCAGAGTATGGAACTATGCAGTGCTTTTCCAGTGGGGTCAAACGCTCTGCCTTTTAGGAGTTTATAATCATGCAGGCGGAAGTACCAAGGGCAGCTAAACAAATACTGAGAACAACATGCATGTGAGTATTGACATCTGGGGAGCCAGTGTAATCAATAGAGAAGGGATCAGGAACAGTGTTTAGAAAGGACAATTTAGTTCATCATTGTGTTTGCCATCTACAATGTGAGGCACCGGAGTATACGCTCTCACTCGGGAGGATGTTTTGGTCACTGGGAAGGCAATACACCATCACACGGCTTCAGTGTAATGTGGGGAGTGCGACACAGGGATCTAAAATTTAGCGATCGATTCCCAGGAGAGAAGATCAGCTTCTGGGAGCTCACTGAAGAAGGGGGAAGATGGCTCAGCAAACTCCTTGTGACAAGGAGGGGTTATTTTCGGCCAAGCCTTGGACTTGGGAGTAAGCATAGGGCAGGAATAATTGCCATTGTGTACTTCCTAGGCTCTATTTATAACCGTCAATATCCAAAAGACTCAGAGACTAGAATATCTCCTATTAGAGATGAATATAATATAATATTCACTTCTTTTTTGAAGTAGGCGAGGTATAAGTAACAGAAAGTAATGCAATATTTTAATATAGAATTTAGAAAACTTGAGGAGACAGAATATCCTATGCAGGTATCCTAAACAGCCTGTTTCTAAATTTGTTAAATGAGGTGGCTAATTCTTGCCCCCACCTGTCTCAGAGATGAGGTGAGGGTTCCATGATATAAGGGAGGCAGAGCCTTTTGGGAGCCGTAAAGCCGTGAACACAGTAAGCCTTAGGGCTGATGGGCTTGCTTGCCCTAAAGCGACACCGAGCCAGTTTGCAGACAAGTGTGGAGGGCGGGAGATGAGGAAGGAGGGAAAGCAGCTCAGAGCAACTGCTGAAGCACAAGAGCAGGGCTAGATCTGAAGTCCATGGCAGGTTTTCAGCACCTTTGATCTAAGAAGTGTGGGGCCATGGTAAAAGGAAGAAGGGTAGACCTCTGCTCCGCTGGGGTGGGGGTGGTGGCTAGAGGCTGGACAGGGTCAGAGAGGAGATTGTTCACTGCTTATCCTTAGTGCCTGGTGTAAAGAACTCACCAATAAATATGTGTTGGAATGAATGAATGAATGAATGAATGCAATAACATCTCTTTCAATTGTACCAGGGCCATGATATTGATCTCTGTCTCTGCACATATGCAGGAGACACCGGGTTCATTTTGTAAGCGTGAGTCTGGAGAGGTAGTCCGGGCAGACTCAGTGTCCAATATTTGGCTCAACACAGACATCCTAAGGCCCATGGGGCCAAGGTAGGAGGTGCCAGACCTTGGTCAGTACTACTAGGAAGTCAAGATACCACAGATGCAATGCCCCACTTCCAGACTGTTCTGCCTGCTCCAGGTTCCATTCCTGGAAACATTTGGCCCCTCTTCCCTGAGAGCCCTCAGGCTGATTCCAGTTCCCTAAAGCAGGGCTGGCTGCCTCCCATTCACCTCTGCTCAACTCCTGGCTGGTCAAAGTGACTTCAGCACCTGGCCTTCGTGGACTCTTTCTCCTTCATCAGGGTCTACATGGCATCACTCTTTCCCTGCCTTCAGCTCTCCTGTTGCCAGACCCAGCTCAGAGGTAATTCCAATTCATTCATAGATAAGCTCATATTACATATCATTTATCAAAATCACATTCACATATTAAATTCTGTCTCTAGGAGAAAGGGGCATGGTCCCAGTACACATCTTGGGAAGTTTGTTACTTGTCACGCATCCTTTTAATACGTTCCGGATGGCTCTCCTTATGTCCTGTCCTGCCCTGTAGGTATTTCCAAGACTTAGAACACAGCCCTTTGCTGAGAATAATAGCAGTAGTATTTCTAGTAATGGTTACGGGTGTTGCGCACTTGATTCTTTCCACACATTGTGTCAGGCAGTTCACTTACTTAATTTAATTTTTTCAACCGCTGTATAAAATAGCTCTAATGACAATTCTTAAAGAAACTGAGGCTCAGAGAAATTAAATAGTGTCTGCAAGGGCTCCTGGCTGATTAATGGCAAGGAAAAATTTACTTCTGACTTCTCAGGCTGACTCTCACCCTAAGTCAGGTCTCTTCCACTCGGACCTGGATGATTAAAATCGCTTCTGAAGTGAGCCGGCTGCTGGAACACACAGCACCTTTGTGTGCTTTAGAAAAAGGCTCCCTTGGGGCACCTGGGTGGCTCAGTCGTTAAGCGTCTGCCTTCGGCTCAGGTCATGGTCCCAGGGTCCTGGGATCGAGCCCCGCATCGGGCTCCCTGCTCAGCGGGAAGCCTGCTTCTCCCTCTCCCACTCCCCCTGCTTGTGTTCCCTCTCTCGCTGTCTCTCTCTCTCTGTCAAATAAATAAATAAAATCTTTAAAAAAAAAAAAAAAGAAAAAGGCTCCCTTTTCTCTGGATGGATGCAGTCCCGTGCCAGGGCACAGCACTTGGCAAGCAGAGCACAGGATGGAATTCAGTTCCCAGTGGCTACCTCAGACAGGAGAACTTACGCAGTGAACAGCCTGCACAGCTGTGCATGGTGACCCCAGAAGGGAGTCCTCTCTTTGCCTCTCATGTTTCTCCCTCTTCAAAACATTCTCATCTAGGATGATTTCAAAATATTCAGCAACCAGTAAGGCATGGGCACTGACCCATCAGAATGGACAGTACCATGAGTCTAGGAGCAGGGGAGTTGCAGGCTTCCTGCTGAGCTAGGCATTGACTCTTTTATTGCTTGATTGCAGGAGGTTGGGGAGATTGCTGCGGAGGGGCTAAGGTGGCACTTGGGAGCTCAGGGCAGTGCATTTTTACTAACCAGGGTGGCAGTATTTTAGTATTTTTACAAGCGGCGCCGCTTTCCTGGTGTGTGTGGGCTGGATATTAACTCAGCTTGTCCCGCTCAGGAACCCTCCACAGGTCGAGATCCAATTCCATTCATCGATGGTGTCTGGATATATACCACTTAGCAGTCATCAATTTCTACTGACAACAAGGATCTTGACATAAGTGATCATTTCAGAAGAGGCTTAAATTTAGGTGTGGTTATTATCAGAGCCAATTTCAGGCTATTTGCGGACCTGCCTCCAGGGGCGCTCAAGATGTCCACCTGTCCACCTCTCTCCCAAAGATTTCACTCCCTCCTCCTCCCTACTGCCCCCCAACAGGAGGAAACCCAACCTGGGGTTAAGGCCTAAAGGATCCACAGAGACTTGCAAATGGGCTACAGGGTAGGGGAGATACACAGATGTTAAACCTAGTGATATTAGCACAGATGTTACACTTGGTCCCATCTGTCGATCAAGTATTAAGTTTTATTCCTTTTCTTACTACTTCCCATTCCAACGGGTAGTCAGATTCTTGGTATTTCCTTGATTATGAGGGTTTTCTTTTCTTTTCTTTTCTTTTCTTTTTTTACTGGGCAGAAAATAAAAGCTGCTTGAAGAGCCAGAGGGGAAGCCAAGAAGGGGCATGTTTCTGGAGGTGTAAATGAGGGTGTGGTTGGAGTCTTCCCTCTGTTAGGGAAGTAGCAGGTTGTTGTGCCCTGGGGAGGGGGCCAGGCCTCGGAGGGAGTGGCGAGTCTAGGGAGTCTGCCTCTCTGGGTCTCTCAGCCTCACCTGAAGAGACCATATGGTGTCCCAGTATACCCACTGTGACTCACTGATGGGAGGCATCACTGCGGAAGCCCCTGGGACCTTTGCTCAAATCTGGGGACAGGAGCCCCGGTGCTGACTACAATGAGTTCCTGACCAGTTCAGTAAGATAGTGTTTTAGAGCTAAATTTAATGCGGAACTTAAAGAAGTTGAATTTAACAAAAATAGTGGTTTTTTTACACCTGTATTGTAAAACACTCTTTTTAAAATTTATTTATTTGACACAGAGAGAGATAGCAAGAGAGGGAACACAAGCAGGGGGAGTGGGAGAGGGAGAAGCAGGCTTCCCGCTTGTGGGGCTCGATCCCAGGACACTGGGATCATGACCTGAGCCAAAGGCCAGACACTTAACCACTGAGCCATCCAGGCGCCCCACACCTGTATTGTAAACAAAGTTTTACACCTGCCTTAAAGCTCTCTCTAGGCCTCTCTCTTGGATCTCTGGCTCTACCACTCTGTCTCTGTCTCAACTCATCTCTGTTTTTGTCATTCCTCCCATGTGGCTGATGTGATGATAGTGTGGGTCTGGGTGGCCTGCCTCAGGGGGGAGCCTGTCTAAGGTGGAACAGAAGAGGCAAGGAGCCCTTGCAGGGGCCAGCTCCGCCGTGGTCAGTAGGGGCCCTCAGCTTTCCAGGAAGCTGGGTATGGCTGTGAGACTAAATTCTGCAATAGCTTCTAAGCAGAAATGTCCTATGTGGTTTTTGGAAAATGGCTTGGATTCCCTTGACCTTATTTGTCCTTCTTTCTTTTTTCAGTCTAGAAGAGGAGTCAGCAAACTTCTGTAAAGCACCAGATAGTATTTTCAGCTGTGAGCCATATGATCTCTGTCCAACTACCCAGTTGTGCTGTTGAACTTTGAAAGCAACTATAGACTATACATACACAAATGAGTATGGCTGTGTTCCAATCAGACCTTTTCAGCAAAACAGGCAGAGGAGCGGATTTGGCTTCTGGGGTTAGTTTGCCCGTCCCTGGTCTAGGATGCCTAGATGGAGCCTAGAGTGAACCATGAGGTGGAAGTCATGTACCGAGGATGGCAGAAAAATAAGCCAGGAGGAGCCCAAGTCCCCACTTTTCACAGAGCCACCCCGTGAGCCCTCTGGATTTCATTTATGGGAGAAAAATAAAGTTCTGTCTTGCTTAAGCTACTGTCACTTGCAAATGAGCCTAATCCTGACTAATACACCATTCATGTGTGGTTAAGCCCAACTCACCAGAGTAGGAGACTGCTGAAGAATGTGGAAGCAGAGCTCTGGCTAAGAATGAGGCATGCATTTTCCAGGAGTGTGTCTTGTACTCTGTATACCTCCAGGATTTTCTACCCATCTCGATTAACTGAGGCCACAAATAAAACTCCGTGATGGGTCTCTGTGTGCTCCACAAGGTGGTGAGGGGCACGCAGAGAGAGCTGATGGAACTGACTTGTGGTCCATGTCACCAGTAGGCCCTGGGGTTGGTAAGATGCGACATTCCAGCGGGCAGGCTGTCTCTGCCAGGGCCACACACTGGAACCCAGCTGTGACACATGCTAATGAGATTTACAAGGTGCAAATGCAAGTGTGCTGAGTTTTAGCACTGCTTTTTTTTTGGCTGTCAGTCGGAAGCTGCGCCTGGATCATTACTATTGGAAAAGCCTATGGCGCCCTTTACTAATCCTTTCTGGTGTCTGAAGGACTGGCTCTGCTGAATCCCTTGGGGATAGCCAAAAGCCCAGTTTGTAGGATCTGGGAGTCTCATACACACTGAAAGAACAACAGGGTGATAGAAACCTCAAGAGCAATGGCAAACCCCTGCAATTTGGCTCTGAGTCCAAGAATGTTCCCTTCCCTACAGCTTCTGGAATGAGGTTGCTGACCCCTTGCTAGGAGCCTCGTCCACTCTCCTGCTCCAAGTGATGCTGCAGTTGTTTCTGGGTGCAGGCAACTGTTTTATGGGAGGCGACAGGGTTGTCAATTCTGTAGAGGAGAAAGCAAGGTGGTGATGTGCCCGTGCTTTGTCTTCAAGCACTTAAAGGGTGTGTGTGTGTGTGTGTGGTGTTTAATGAGCCCGTTGTGGGCAAATTGTTGCCTGTGTTTTATGAAAGAGGGGAGGAATGAGCTACTTTCAAACAAGAGGGGTTTTGAGTAGGCTACAGAAGAAAATCTCAGCCTTCAGAGTGTTCAGCTGCCACACTGGGAAGCTGACATGCCAGATCTCTGATCTGAGCTGGTGCGGTGTGGGATGAGGTTTGCAGACTTCAGAATCATACAGAGCCTGGTTTCTGCTTGGCTTTGGGAATGTTGCTCAACCTCTTTGTGCCTCAGTTCCCTAGTTCACAGGGGGGCTCTGTGATAACTGGGACTCAGGCTCCTTCTAGCTTATTTCTCTGCTTTCCTCAGTAGATACTTTCACCTCATGGTCCAATATGGCTTCTCTCACTCCGGCCACCACACATGCATCCGAGACCTGGGATCAGCAAACTACCACCCACAAGCCAAATCCAATCCTCCACCTGTTTAGCTTGGCAGATAATAGTACCACTGACATGCCAGGGATGCTGTCAGGAATGGATGTGATAACATTCATAAAGAGCTAGCACAGCGTCTTACCCACAGCACATGCTCAGAAAATAGGAAATGACAGATGAGACCCCACTGGCCCTGTGCAGTTCAAACATTCCATCTCAGTGGGGCAGCTAAATCAACACCTGGCGTCTATGTGGGTTGGATTGCATGGAGGGCCAGGCACCTTCCTTGTGAAGGCCTTTCTGGTTTCCTTTCTCGTGTCTTCATCTCCTGGATCTCAGGTCAAAACTTCCTATGGAAGCCTTCGTTGGTCGGAACCCTCACCACACACTCACAGGACCCCATGGACCTCGCTTTGTCACGTCAGCCTCAGCAGCTGCTGTTTGTGGTTTGTGGGATCCTTAGGTTGACGCCTCCCCCAGACTGTGAGTTCCTAGAGGGTAGGAACTCTTTCTCACCATCGTATCCTCAGCAGCCAGCTGAGTACCTGGCATGTAGCAGGTGCTCAATAAATCTTTGAAGGATGAATAAATGAATGGAGGTTGTGTCCCTCTGGTTGTGTATATCTGAGTGCTTTCTGTTCTCTCAGATCAATTTACATATCCACTTCCCTAACACAGACTGGTTCTGCCCTTTGCCCCGGTTTCATAGGCCCATCAGGAGGGTCTGTGCCTCAATGAGCTCCAAAACCTCTGGTTGTAGAGGCAGGAGGCTGACCCGGAGGCTTCCAGAGGGTGGAGGAGTCAAAAGGCTAGGGAGCTGTCAGATGGCAAGAGAATTTTGCTTTAGGGGGGCTGCTGCATAACTATCTGCTTTCAAAGGCTTGGGGCTAATCAGAATTTCAAAGGATACTTTTAAATGTAATAGAATTCTACCTGCAAGAGCAATGAGTGAGGTGGGAGCTCTTCATTGCTCTAGTTGTTATTCCAGGCTTGTATCAGAGATAGCTAGGGCCTTGCGATTTTATTTCCATTCCTGCACAAAATGGAAAAAAAAATCTAACGTGATAGCAGGCTGGTGGTGATGGCAAGATCACAAAGAAATACTCCACCCAGCTCCTTGTGTCGGTTTATTCTAAGAACAGAGGAGCTTAGAAAGTCAACAGAAGGGTGCCATTTTTGGCTGACTGGTCCTAAGAGGTAAGTCAAGTTCCCGCTTTCCTTCTCCAGAACAACCTTGGCGGGGCTTCATGCATTAGACCGATGCTCAGACAGAATTTCACGTAGAGAATGTTGAGAATCCACTTGGAAGTTAAAATCACTAGTATGAACACTTTTCATTGTTTTTATAACTGTTGCTTTTGACAACAGTAGTCTTGGGGAAAATGGTGTAGAAGAAAAAAAATAAAACAACCCAAACAAGCCCTTCCCAAAATTGTGGCAGGGGGAGGCAGGGAAGCTGGGAGAATACGCAAGTACATGTGGCATTTAAAAAGATCTGCACCTGCTTTTCTCAGACCAGCTGGCAGACTATTCAAAGAAAAGTACTGTTCTTTCTGGAAATGCTCAGGACTGAGAGCATCTGCAAGAGGGTTGATAGAAGCTTCCTGGGATCGATCGCCTGGAGACCGTGCCAAGCATCATTTTAGACATTTGAACAGAGTGAGAACAGGTAGAGTGCTTTAAAGAGTAGTTTGGAGATTTTGACACCTTATGAGTTTTGCTTATGCCCAGGAAATGGCAGAAGCAGCACACATCTGCTTTGCACACAACATTGGTATTTGCATACTAAGCTGCTTTATAGCCAGGTTCCAGGTGCTACTCTGAGATGCAATAGAACACGAGCGTTCCTCAGCCCATCTGAACAGCAGAAATATCAGCTGAGAGGTGTCCCGCGCAGATCCCTAAGTGGGGCCGCATCTTTCCCAGCCCCTGGGCTCGGCAGTTAGAGAATTAATTCATTGCATGAGGCTTCCCAGTGACCTGCCTCTCACCCCCTGGCTGCCCTAGAGCCTACATCCTTGATTCTGGTTCTTGGAGCCTAACCTCTTAGAGACAGTTACTGAAATTTAACGGAAAGCCTGTGAAAAGAATGATGTATTTGGTCCAATGCGATAGCTATTCCAAAAAGCTGTGCCTGGGCATTATTCCTGAGAAACTACATTTAGTTTCTCACAGAACACGCAAACCTGAAGGGAACAAACAGCCAATTCTGCTAATTAAAACCATCTTGCTGTGCCTTTTGTCGAGTGCAATTGCATTATCTAATGAATAATCAATGTTCAGCTGACACCTGAGGGTCCAAATACTAATCCTGAACAGAAGTCACTGATTTGTTCTGTTTCCAACCTTTACCACTGAGCTTATTTTCCTAACATTGAACCCCTCTTTTGGCTCTGACCCTTACCCCAGTTTTAGTGGACATCCAGAAGACCCATGGGCCCTTGGAATGCAGTTTAGGAGGGATGGGCTATATGCAAACTAGTGGACTCACCTGTGACTTTAATCCCTGATTACTTTTAGCTCCTTTATTTTTTTCTCATTTATTTATTTATTCATTCACTCAACAAATATTTCTTTGACAGGTCTCCGCCGGTGCTGGGCCTGAGTAATGATTTTGGTTATATCCCTGCCTCCGGGAGTTTGCGGTAGTTGTAGGTGCCAGGATGTGGCCGTAAGTCACCTCAACTTTGGGCTTTCTCTCTCTGGGTCTCAGATCTTGGAATGGATCATGTCTCTGATTTCTCAGAGCCTGTACGTTCAGAGTCAAGGCCTGGCTCTCCTGGGTATGGAAAGTCTCTCCATGTGTTTAGTGATACCACGCTGTCCAGAGGTGGCAAAATCTAGTGGGTTGATTCTGCACTACAGAAGAGGATGCCTTTCATCTTTTCACCTCATAGAAGTCCAGCGTGGTATATCAGAGCACCCGGAGGGAAACGACCATATTTTATTCATCTTTACTTTCCCAGCTTCTGGCAAAAAGCCAAGCATGTAGTAGGAGTTTTCAAAATGAATAGAGTGTGAATGGATATATCTGCTCAAAGTATATATCTTAACTGCAGGATCAATGGGGTCATATTCCCAGGTGAAGGGAAGCTTTATTGTTCCGGTGCATCATTCAGCTTCTGAAATGGAGAGAGGAAAGAGCCATGCATCAGCTCCCCACGAACATAGCCTAACTGGATGTGACTGGATACACACCTAGCAGAGCTTCTGGTCTCTATTTGCAGAAAGTCACGGATGAGGCACAGATACTTGCTGCAGATGGGAGTTGGCAGGAAGCAACTGTGCTTGGAGACTGATTAAAAGTTTGCGGACCAAAATGGTCACCGGTGTGGAGTCCTTTCCACGTATCTGTTTCTGGAACCGGGATTTCACTTGTTCCACAAATAGCATGTGGAATTCTGGTCTGGTGATTGAGGATACCATTATGAGCAAAACAGACAACAATCCCCGCCTTCGTGGAGCATTTTGTAGAGCATTCATGTGAGGGTGTGTGTGTGATCAGTCAGCAAAAGAAACGTGTATAGAGTGTATTAGAACGTGACAAGTGGCAGGGAGATGCGTAAAGCAGGGAAGGGGATGAGAATGCAGGGATGGGGATAATTTTAAATAGGGAGGGTAGGGAAGTCTAATTGAAAAGGTGACATTTGAGGAAAACATCTAAAGCTGGTGGGGGACTGAACCGTGTGGATTTCTGGGGGCAGATACTACAGACAGAGGGAACAGGTGTAAAACCTTTGGTGGCTTGTGCCTGATGTGTTCAGGGAGCAAAGAGACCAGTGTGGCTGCAGGGAAAGGGAGACAGATCAGGTAGGGCCTTTCAGGGAAGGGGAGGAGCAAAGCATTATCCATGTGTCTCCCCTTTCTCTACACTTGCTAAAATACTTCAGCTTGTTTGAGGGCCTATGCAGGTCAGTCACCAGGGAATCTGAATTAAAATGTATCAGAAAAGAGGGGCACTTGGGTGGCTCAGTTGGTTGAGCTTTAGACTTTTGGTTTCGGCTCAGGTCATGATCTCAGGGTCATGGGATAGAGCCCTCAGTCGGGCTCTGCGCTCAGGGTGGAGTCTGCTTGAGATTCTCCCTCCTGCTCCCATATACACTCTCTCAAATAAATAAATAAATAAAATCTTTTTAAAAAAAATGTATCAGAAAAGAAAAAAAAACAACAGTCACTGGCCTAAGATGGGGATGGAATGCTGAGATTTCTCAACTGTGAGTTTGGGTTCTATGGGTCAGGGTCTGGGGAGGAGCATGGCATCCTTAAATTCAGTGCCTTGGGGAGTTTAATAAAGGTAATATTATTTACAAAGATGAGCGTAGAGCATAGGGAGAACAAGAAGGGATGGTGCTATGTCCAAGGGGTTAGCAACACCAGGAGCCTATGCCACTGCTAGGCCTGAGAGAGCAGGGGAGGGAGATGTTACTGGCACCAGTGAGGGTAACTCTATGGAGAGGTCCACCTAGCAAAGCCATGAACTTTGGTTGAGGTCAGTCCATGGGGAACCACACAACAGAGCAGAAGTAATAAATGCCTACACCCATTCTCTTCTCTCCTTGAAGTGCTCCCCATGGGCTGACCTCCCCTGGCAACTGCAGAGCAAGGGGGCTTGTTGAAGTAGTCTACATGGGTCAGACTTCCAAGTTAGGGAGCTGGGCAGAGGAGGATGGAGAGTGGACCTAAAGGGGTAAATGGAAGACATCTGACATACTTGCCATGGCCTAGAGAGAAGAGGGGCAGAGGGGACTGAGGAGAGAGGAGAAGTAACACCGAGAAACCACCGAATCAAGGTGGCCTGTTGCAGGTTGCTGCTCAGAAGCCAAGCAGCCCGAGATGGTGTCTCTGAAACCCAGAGGGGACCACCCATTGTCAGCTGTCAGCCTGCTGCCCAGCGTGTGCTCTGTTTGAAGCCACTTTTATCTGCATGGCCAGACTGTCCAGTGCCCATCAGTCCATCATCGACAAACAACACCAGCAGCCTTGAATGTGCCTGCAGATGGGAGGTGGAGGACTCAGACCTCTTTTTAAAAATTAAGTTCTAAAAAATAAAATTGTATATTTTAAGGTGTACAATATGATGATTTGATGTACACACACACACAGTGAAATGATCACTACAGTGAAGCTAATTAACATATCTCATATAGTTAGTTTTCATGCGTGCGCACGCACGTGTGTGTGTGTGTGTGTGTGTGTGTGTGTGTGGTGGGAGCCCCTGAAATCTACTCTCTAAGCAAATTTCCGGTATCAATACTTTATTATTAACAAGAGTCATCGTATTGTACATTAGATGTCCGGGATTACGGAGAGGCATGCTGGTATGAAGGCAGAGGCTCATCCCTGGCTGAGGTGGGACTGGACTGAACCTGTTTAGCAGGACAGTGGTGGGCCATGATGTTTCAGTTAACACAATATAATGGGGAACATTCCTGGGCAGGACAGTGGAGCTTCAGAGTTGTAGCTCTGGAGAATTTAGAGTTCTTAACAAACTGTCAATGGCCTTAGGAACTAGGCAAATGTCTCCATTTCTGTGGATTTGTTTTCTTCGGTTACAGAGCTGACTTTGAAATTGATGATATGGATGATTGGGAATGTTTGAAATTTCATGACTCCAGGTACAGCCCCAAACCCTGAAGATGGAACCCAGCCCCTGGCTGCCTCACCGCATTGATCTTGTGGTCCTCTCCCCTTGTTCCCTGCACCCTAGTCACCTAGAGCCTTATTTCAGGGCCTCAAAGGGCCATGCTCCTTTCCACCTGTTGGCCCTCCCCTCTGATTCCCTCTACCTCCTCCTATAGCCACTTTGCTCCTTCATTAGACTCAGCTCAAAGTCACTTCTCCACAGAAGCCCTCCCTGACATTCCAGACAGGGTTGCATCATGGCTTCCATTCTCTGGTAGCATCTAGCCCATCTCACACCACTCACAACTGTAATTAAATCCTTAACTGAATGACTAGTCATTTAATGTCTGCCCCCCTTGACTGTAAGTTCTGATTTGCTGCTGCCCAGTGCCTGTGCATAGAAGACCCTCCATAAATATTTGAGGGAATTATTGACCAAAAGCTAAAAATGAGTTAAGGAGTGGGTGTACACACATTGCACAGAAGAGACTCAGAAGAAACATAGATTAGGAAGGATATTTGCCGGCCCTTTCCCCACACCAGCCTTTCTTGGTGTGGGGAACAAGGAGCAGCTGAAGGCAAGGATAGGAGGCGGCGGAAGGCAGGGAGCAGACACAGGCAGACACAAATCTGATTTCCAGTCGATTTCCCAGACACCTGCGGATGATGAAGAAAAGCTGTTGCCAGATGTCTCAACACTGATCTCATGCTCTCTAGCAAGAGAAGAAAAAGCTATCTAGGAAATATTGACAGAAGAAAGCTTTAAAATGTGAGAATAGCAACCCTCTTGCTCTGCTAACTGATTTGCAAAGGTCTGGGCTTGAGGCCTGAGGTGGTAACAGGTTCAAGCCAAAGGAAGTTATTTTAACTGGTGTCCTGACATCTGGGGAATTCAAGAGCTGGCAAAGCGAAGTGGGCTATTTATAAAATAGTAATAAATAAATAAATAAATGTTTGTAGCTTTCTAGTCGACCAGAACAACAAACACAAGGCATACCGTGATTAGAATCCACCAGCTCCAAATTATAAATCAGTCAGGAACAGACAATAAAATGCCAGGATTAAAACCAAAATCTTTATTTCATAGTGGCAGATTTATATTTGTGGGGTGGGATGGTCTCTGTAGAAGAGGTCACATGTTAAACACGGGCCTGATAGGCTCTGAGGAATGCTTGGCCCTGAAGGAGGATGGAGTTAAGGTTTATGGAGAGCTCAGAGAAATGAGTTTGGGACCCAGGAGGAGGGCATGAGGGAGACTAGGGAAATAGGTGAAGAACAGAGTGAGAAAGGGAGTGGGAACAGGTATGTGAAGATGATGGGGGGAAGAGGAAGCAGGTGGGCAGAGGAGCAAATCTGATGGACACGTACATGCCCATGACAATTCTCCCCTCCTCCCTTCTTTCCTTCCTCCCTCCTTTCCTTCCTTCCTTCCCTCCCTCCCTCCCTCCCTTCTTCCTTCCTTCCTTCCTTCCTTCCCGCCTTCCCGCCTTCCAATTCTCCTTGCCTTTGATTCCTACTATTACTTCTTTTTTAAAAAATCTCTTTATTGGGGGATGATTGACATAAAATGTTGCAGATATTTAATGTATACAACTTAATGTGTTTGGAGACAAGTTTACACCCATGAAACCATGGCTACCATCTATAATCATAATCATTCATCACCTCCAAAGGTTTCCTGGCACCCCTTTTGTTTGCTGTTGTTTTGTTTTGTTGTTTTCCTTTCGTGGTAAAAGCACGTAATGTAAGATTTGTCCCCTTAGCAAACTTTTCAGTACAATGCAGTATTGCCGCCTCAGTTGTACAGTAGGTCTTCAGAATCTTGTGTGATTGAAACTTTGTGCCTTTTGATCCACATATCCTCATGGCCTCCTCTCTCTAGGCCCTGGAAACCACCATTCTCCTCTCTGCTTCCATGTGTTTGATGAGCACATTCTTTTATTTTTGCTTCAAGTTTTGAGTGAATGTTTATCAATCATGATAACAGTGGGTATTCCCTTCAGGTTACACTTAGCTTCTGAGAATTAAGATCCTCTGTGTCTCTTGTTACTGTGCTGACTCCTGGGGCTGCCCCATTCTCTGCTCATTCTGTTACAGGTCTGTCTTCCCAGGCCTGTGGTAGAAAACACTGTGATTCACAAAAGTCAACACAATAATATAGAATAGATTAAAAGAGAACAAGCTATGTCATATGCATAGTTTTAACATGTTATAATAAAACATAATTCAAGATATAAATAATATCCAGTAGAATACACGACAGTAGGGGCACCTGGGTGGCTCAGTCAGTTAAATGTCTGACTTTGGCTTAGGTCATGTTCTCAGGTTCTGGGATCGAGTCCCGCATCGGGCTCCCTGCTCAGCGGGGAGTCTGCTTCTCCCTTTCTTTTGCCCCTCCTCCTGCTCGTGCTCTCTCTCTCTCTCAAATAAATAAATAAAATCTTTTTTTTTTAAAAAAGAAAGAATATATGACAATATACAGTAGAGTATTTTTTAAAAACTATATTTTTATTTATCTCAAATAGTATGGTGAAAAGGAGTTTCTGGCAAATTGAAGATTGTGGTAAATTAAAAGATGGAATTGGGCCTGGACACCAGCCGAGCAAGTTGTCACCTGTATGTGTGATTGAGGAGGTGGTGGTAGAGATTTCTAGTCTGAAATTCCAATTCCGTAGCCTGTCATTTAATCATGAGATAGTCTTTTAAGGTCTCAAGTCTTCTTAGGCATCACTGGTGAAATTCAGACATCCTTGAGAGAGGTTGCACTTTCAGTGTTTAGTAGGTGACCCTGTGGTTACAGGTGTTCGAATCAGCATTTTACTGCTTCCCACTTCCCATTCCTACACACCTCCCACTTTTTAGACCTCATTTCCTGTTTCAAATCTGACCATTCATGCTTCCTACTTCTCACATCACAAATTCAATAATCTTACAACAGTTTACCTCTCTCCCGTTTACCTCTCTCCCGACCTTTGTTCTATTTTGTCATCTTTTTTACTTCTACAGAAATTATAAATCCCACCTTACAGCACTGCTAAGCTTTCAGTAATTTTCTTTTCAGGAAATTATGAGAAGAAAATAAAGGAGTGCTTCATGCTTACCCACTTATTTACCGATTCTGGTGCTCTTCATTCCTTCTTGCAGATCCAAGTTCCTATCTGGTATCATTTCCCAAGCCTAGGGAAGATCTTCTGGCATTTCTTTTAGTGTAAGTCTGCTGGCTACAAATTTTCTCAGTGTTCTTTTTTCTGAACATGTCTTTCTGCACTCTGCTTTTGTTTTGTTTTAAGGATTTATTTATTTTAGAAAGAGAGAGAGTGAGAGCGTGAGCAGGGGGCGAGGAGCAGAGGGAGAGGGAGTGGGAGAGAGAATCTCAAGCAGACCCCCGGCTGAGCGTGGAGCCTGATGAGGGGTTTGATCCCATGATCCTGAGAGCATGACCTGAGCCGAAACCAAGAGTCGGAAGCTTAACCGATTGAGTCACTCAGGTGCCCCTGTATTCTCTTTTTGAGGGATAGTCTTGCTGGGTACAAAATTTGGGGTTGATAGTTTTTTTGCTTGTTTGTTTCAGTATTTTGGAGATGGGATTCCATTGTCTTCTGGCCTCCATTCCTCCTTTTCTTCCTCTCCTATTCTTTCTTCCCTTTCTTTAATAATAATGTAGCCATCATTTGTATTGTTTCCCTGTTTGTGAGGTCTTTTATTCTCTGGCTGTTTTCAAAATTTTCTCTTTGCCGTTGATTTTCAATAGTTTGACCATGAAGTATCTAGGTGAGGTATTCTTTGTGTTTATCTTGCTTATAGTTCACTCAGATTCTTGGATCTATAAGCTGAAATTTTACATCACAAATGTGGGAAATTTTCAACTATTATTTCTGAGGAGTCCAGCTTCTGGTTAAAAACCTATGTGGGATTTTTCAGGCCTGGCCATAGGCAATTGCAGAGGCTTTCCCTGGCAGGCCTCATGGTGGGAAGCTGCCCTCCCCACCCCAGGCTTGGTGCACGGTCAGTGCATTGCAGCGTGGAGGGAATTGCAGTTAAGGACCTGGGCCCCACTGGAGGGTCATGCTCATCCCATATTTGCATTCTGAGCCTCAGAACCTTTACTTCTAGATCTTTATCTGAGGCCTTGGGCAGAGGTCTTTTTTAGGTGCCTCTGCTGAAGTCTCCCTATAGGAGGAAAGAGGGAGAAAACCTGAAGACACTTTCCCCTCGTGACTCAGTGCCCAGTACTTTTCCACTTAGAGTCCTCTCCTCCCTTCCTCTGACCCCAAGGTCCATAAAACTGCTGGAGTCTTTTTTTGGGGCTCTTTCAACAGTGAGAAAATCCCCATGTCTGATCTGATTCACCTGACCCATGACTGGTATGCCATTTCATGAGGAAATAAAACAAAGGAGAGTCAGTGTTTTCTCCAATTTTAGCCTCTTGCTCATACTATCATGATAAGTAATTAAAGGCTTAACTCTTTCATTTTTGGCTTGTTGCTTTAATCTGTTACTTGGACACCTGACAGCTCAGGTTCTCTTTCTCTCCCAGCTCCTGACATTTCCTTAAATAATTTTGCTGTCCCATTATCACCTTCTTCTCCTTATGAAACTCTAGTTACTCATGTTAGGCTGTTTAATATTGTCCTTATGTCTTTGGAGCCTGGTTCATTTATATTCCATCTCTTTTTACTCTCTTCTTCAGATTGCATGATTTCTATTGATTTATCTTCAAGTTCATCAAAGTTTCTCTTACCACTTTCAATTTGCTCAAGTCCTGTGCAGTGAATTTTTCATTCAGCTATTGTACTTTTCGGTTCTTGAATTTTCATTTTTAAATGCTTTTCATTTCCTCTGATGAGATTCTATATCTTTTCACTCATTAAAATCATGTTTTCTTTTCTTTTCTTTATTTTTTTTAAATTTTTTTTATTGTTATGTTAATCCCCATACATTACATCATTAGTTTTAGATATAGTGTTCCATGATTCATTGTTTGTGCATAACACCCAGTGCTCCATGCAGAACGTGCCCTCCTCAATACCCATCACCAGGCTAACCCATCCTCCCAACCCCCTCCCCTCTAGAACCCTCAGTTTGTTTTTCAGAGTCCATTGTCTCTCATGGTTCTTCTCCCCCTCCGATTTCCCCCCCTTCATTCTTCCCCTGCTGCTACATTCTTCTTCTTCTTTTTTTTCTTTCTTAACATATATTGCATTATTTGTTTCAGAGGTACAGATCTGAGATTCAACAGTCTTGCACAATTCACAGCGCTTACCAGAACACATACCCTCCCCAGTGTCCATCACCCAGTCACCCCATCCCTCCCACCCCACCCCCCACTCCAGCAACCCTCAGTTTGTTTCCTGAGATAAAGAATTCCTCATATCAGTGAGGTCATATGATACATGTCTTTCTCTGTTTGACTTATTTCGCTCAGCATAATACCCTCCAGTTCCATCCACGTCGTTGCAAATGGCAAGATCTTATTCCTTTTGATGGCTGCATAATATTCCATTGTATATATATACCACATCTTCTTTATCCATTCATCTGTTGATGGACATCTTGGCTCTTTCCACAGTTTGGCTATTGTGGACATTGCTGCTATAAACATCGGGGTGCACGTAGCCTTTCGGGTCCCTACTTTTGTATCTTTGGGGTAAATACCCAGTAGTGCAATTGCTGGATCATATGGTAGCTCTATTTTCAACTTTTTGAGGAACCTCCATACTGTTTTCCAGAGTGGCTGCACCAGCTTGCATTCCCACCAACAGTGTAGGAGGGTTCCCCTTTCTCCGCATCCCCGCCAACATCTGTCATTTCCTGACTTGTTAATTTTAGCCATTCTGACTGGTGTGAGGTGGTATCTCACTGAGGTTTTGATTTGGATTTCCCTGATGCCGAGCGATATTGAACACTTTTTCATGTGTCTGTTGGCCATTTGGATGTCTTCTTTGGAAAAATGTCTGTTCATGTCTTCTGCCCATTTCTTGATTGGATTCTTTGTTCTTTTGGTGTTGAGTTTGATGAGTTCTTTATAGATTTTGGATACTAGCCCTTTATCTGATATGTCATTTGCAAATATCTTCTCCCATTCTGTCGGTTGTCTTTTGGTTTTGTTGACTGTTTCCTTTGCTTTGCAAAAGCTTTTTATCTTGATGAAGTCCCAATAGTTCGTTTTTGCCCTTGCTTCCCTTGCCTTTGGCGATGTTTCTAGGAAGAAGTTGCTGCGGCTGAGGTCGAAGAGGTTGCTGCCTGTGTTCTCCTTTAGGATTTGGATGGACTCCTGTCTCACATTGAGGTCTTTCAACCATTTGGAGTCTATTTTTGTGTGTGGTGTAAGGAAATGGTCCAGTTTCATTCTTCTGCACGTGGCTGTCCAATTTTCCCAACACCATTTGTTGAAGAGACTGTCTTTTTTCCATTGGACATTCTTTCCTGCTTTGTCAAAGATTAGTTGACCATATAGTTGAGGGTCCATTTCTGGGCTCTCTATTCTGTTCCATTGATCTATGTGTCTGTTTTTGTGCCAGTACCATACTGTCTTGATGATGACAGCTTTGTAGTAGAGCTGGAAGTCTGGAATTGTGATGCCGCCAGCTTTGCTTTTCTTTTTCAACATTCCTCTGGCTATGCGGGGTCTTTTCTGGTTCCATACAAATTTTAGGATTATTTGTTCCATTTCTTTGAAGAAAGTGGATGGTATTTTGATGGGGATTGCATTGAATGTGTAGATTGCTCTAGGTAGGATTGACATCTTCACAATATTTATTCTTCCAATCCATGAGCATGGAACGTTTTTCCATTTCTTTGTGTCTTCCTCAATTTCTTTCATGAGTATTTTATAGTTTTCTGAGTACAGATCCTTTGCCTCTTTGGTTAGATTTATTCCTAGGCATCTTATGGTTTTGGGTGCAATTGTAAATGGGATCGACTCCTTAATTTCTCTTTCTTCTGACTTGTTGTTGGTGTATAGGAATGCCACTGACTTCTGTGCATTGATTTTATATCCTGCCACTTTACTGAATTCCTGTATGAGTTCTAGCAGTTTTGGGGTGGAGTCTTGGGATTTTCCACATAAAGTATCATATCATCTGCAAAGAGTGAGAGTTTGACTTCTTCTTTGCCAATTTGGATGCCTTTGATTTCTTTTTGTTGTCTGATTGCTGTGGCTAGGACTTCCAATACTATGTTGAATAGCAGCGGTGATAGTGGACATCCCTGCCGCGTTCCTGACCTTAGGGGGGAAAGTTCTCAGTTTTTCCCCATTGAGAATGATATTCGCTGTAGGTTTTTCATAGATGGCTTTTATGATATTGAGGTATGTACACTCTATCCCTATACTCTGAAGAGTTTTGATCAAGAAAGGATGCTGTACTCTGTCAAATGCTTTTTCTGCATCTATTGAGAGGATCATATGATTCTTGTTCTTTCTTTTGTTAATGTACTGTATCACATTGATTGATTTGCGGATGTTGAACCAACCTTGCAGCCCAGGGATAAATCCGACTTGGTCGTGGTGAATAATCCTTTTAATGTACTGTTGGATCCTATTGGCTAGTATTTTGGTGAGAATTTTTGCATCCATGTTCATCAGGGATATTGGTCTGTAATTCTCCTTTTTGATGGGGTCTTTGTCTGGTTTTGGGATCAAGGTAATGCTGGCCTCATAAAATGAGTTTGGAAGTTTTCCTTCCATTTCTATTTTTTGGAACAGTTTCAGAAGGATAGGTATTAATTCTTCTTGAAATGTTTGGTAGAATTCCCCTGGGAAGCCATCTGGCCCTGGGCTTTTGTGTTTTGGGAGATTTTTGATGACTGCTTCAATTTCCTTAGTGGTTATAGGTCTGTTCAGGTTTTCTATTTCTTCCTGGTTCAGTTTTGGTAGTTGATACATCTCTAGGAATGCATCCATTACTTCCAGGTTATCTAATTTGCTGGCATAGAGTTGCTCATAATATGTTCTTATAATTGTTTGTATTTCTTTGGTGTTGGTTGTGATTTCTCCTCTTTCATTCATGATTTTGTTGATTTGGGTCATTTCTCTTTTCTTTTTGATAAGTCTGGCCAGGGGCTTATCAATCTTGTTAATTCTTTCAAAGAACCAGCTCCTAGTTTCGTTGATCTGTTCTACTGTTCTTTTGGTTTCTATTTCATTGATTTCTGCTCTGATCTTTATTATTTCTCTTCTCCTGCTGGGTTTAGGCTTTATTTGCTGTTCTTTCTCCAGCTCCTTTAGGTGTAGGGTTAGGTTGTGTACTTGAGACCTTTCTTGTTTCTTGAGAAAGGCTTGTATTGCTATATACTTTCCTCTTAGGACTGCCTTTGCTGTATCCCAAAGATTTTGAATAGTTGTGTTTTCATTTTCATTGGTTTCCATGAATTTTTTTAATTCTTCTTTAATTTCCTGGTTGACCCATTCATTCTTCAGTAGGATGCTCTTTAGCCTCCATGTATTTGAGTTCTTTCCGACTTTCCTCTTGTGATTGAGTTCTAGTTTCAAAGCATTGTGGTCTGAAAATAGGCAGGGGATGATCCCAATCTTCTGGTACCGGTTGAGACCTGATTTATGACCTAGGATGTGATCTATTCTGGAGAATGTTCCATGGGCACTAGAGAAGAATGTGTATTCCGTTGCTTTGGGATGGAATGTTCTGAATATGTCTGTGAAGTCCATTTGGTCCAGTGTGTCATTTAAAGTCTTTATTTCCTTGTTGATCTTTTGCTTAGACGATCTGTCCATATCAGTGAGGGGGGTGTTAAAGTCCCCCACTATTATTGTATTGTTGTCGATGTGTTTCTTTGCTTTTGTTATTAATTGCCTTATATAATTGGCTGCTCCCATGTTAGGGGCATAGATATTTACAATTGTTAGATCTTCTTGTTGGATAGACCCTTTAAGTAGGATATAGTGTCCTTCCTCATCTCTTATTACAGTCTTTGGTTTAAAATCTAATTTGTCTGATATAAGGATTGCCACCCCAGCTTTCTTTTGGTGTCCATTAGCATGGTAAATGGTTTTCCACCCCCTCACCTTCAATCTGGGGGTGTCTTTGGGTCTAAAATGAGTCTCTTGCAGACAGCATATCGATGGGTCTTGTTTTTTAATCCAATCTGATAGCCTGTGTCTTTTGATTGGGGCATTTAGCCCATTTACATTCAGGGTAACTATTGAAAGATAGGAATTCAGTGCCATTGTATTGCCTGTAAAGTGACTGTTACTGTATATTGTTTGTGTTCCTTTCTGGTCTGTGTTGCTTTTAGTCTCTCTCTTTGCTTAGAGGACCCCTTTCAATATTTGTTGTAGGGCTGGTTTCGTGTTTGCAAATTCCTTTAGTTTTTGTTTGTCCTGGAAGCTTTTTATCTCTCCTTCAATTTTCAATGACAGCCTAGCTGGATATAGTATTCTTGGCTGCATATTTTTCTCATTTAGTGCTCTGAATATGTCCTGTCAGTCCTTTCTGGCCTGCCAGGTCTCTGTGGATAAGTCTGTTGCCAATCTAATGTTTCTACCATTGTAGGTTACATATCTCTTCTCCCGAGCTGCTTTCAGGATTTTCTCTTTGTCTCTGAGACTCGTAAGTTTTACTATTAGATGTCGGGGTGTTGACCTATTTTTATTGATTTTGAGAGGGGTTCTCTGTGCTTCCTGGATTTTGATGCCTGTTTCCTTCCCCAAATTAGGGAAGTTCTCTGCTATAATTTGCTCCATTATACCTTCTGCCCCTCTCTCTCTTTCTTCTTCTTCTGGGATCCCAATTATTCTAATGTTGTTTCGTCTTATGGTATCGTTTATCTCTCGAATTCTGCCCTCGTGATCCAGTAGTTGTTTATCTCTCTTTTTCTCAGCTTCTTTATTTTCCATCATTTGGTCTTCTATCTCACTGATTCTTTCTTCTGCCTCATTTATCCTAGCAGTTAGCGCCCCCATATTTGATTGCACCTCATTGATAGCCTTTTTGATTTCTACTTGGTTCGATTTTAGTTCTTTTACTTCTCCAGAAAGGGTTTCTCTAATAACTTCCATGTTTTTTTCAAGCCCAGCTAGTATCTTTAAAGTGATGATTCTGAACTCTAGATCTGACATCGTACTAATGTCCGTATTGAGTAGGTCCCTGGCAGTCGGTACTACCTCTTGTTCTTTTTGTTGAGGTGATTTTTTCCGTCTTGTCATTTTGTGCAGAGGAGAATAGATTAATGAGAGAACAAAATGCTAGCAGGGTAACAACGTCCCCAGAAAATATACTCTAAACAAATCAGAAAAGACCTGAAGCAGTGGGAAAAGAAAGGGAAAGAGAGAAAAAAGAAAAGGAAAGAAAAAAAGAAAAAAGAAAAAGATAAAGATAAAAACAAACAAAAGCAGAACAAAACAAAACAAAACAAAAACAGAATGTGATCAAATATGATCAGGCTGGATTATAGATCAGTGCCACACACTAGATTTTGGGTGTATTTTGGTCTGTTAAAAGAAAGTCCCTCCCAAAATTTTAAAGAAAGAAAAACTTATATATGTACAAAAATAAGGGTTGATATGATGAAGGGATGGAATATGACTGTAAAGATGGAAATTATAAAAAATTTTTAAAAAGGATTTGATAAGTTGTTTGAAAAAAGAAAGAAGAGGATAAAAAAAAAAAGAAAGAAAAAAGGGAGGGAATGTGATCAGGCAGGGGAGTAGAAAAAAACCATACACTAGAGATTTAGAGTATATTTTGATCTGTTAGAAGAAACTATCTCAAGATTTTAAAGAGAGAACAACTTATATATATATGCCAAAAATACGGGTAACTACTATGAAGGGATAGAATATGACTTTAAAAATGAAAAATAAAAATGTTTTTTTTAAAAAAGGGATTGATAAGATGTTGGTTGAAAAAGGGAAAAAGAAAAATTCAAAAAAAAAGAAAAAAGGAAAAAAGAAAAAAAGACAGTTAAAAAAATAATTAACTTTGAAAGACTAAAGAATCATGGTAAAAAAGCCATGAATTCTATGTGCAGTATTCCCCTAGCGCTGGAGTTCTGCCGTTCTCACTGATCGGTAAACTTGGTCTTGGCTGGCTGTTCTCGCTGATCTTCTGGGGGAGGGGCCTGTTGCCCTGGTTCCCAAATGTCTTTGCCGGAGGCAAAATTGCCCCGCCCTTGCCGGTCCGGGCTAAGTAATCTGCTCGGGTTTGCTCTCGGGAGCTTTTGTTCCCTGCAAGCTTTCCGTACAGCTTTGGAGGCGGAGAGTGAAAATGGCGGCCTCCCAGTCTCCGCCCCGGCGGAGCCGAGAACTCGGGGTCCCGCTCCTCAGCGAGCCCCCAGAGAAAAGCAGTCAGTCACTCCCGTCTCCCCGGTCTCCGGCCACACTCCGCGCTCACCCGGCCTGTGACCGCGCCTTTCTATCTGGCACCCGACCCCAGGTGGAGTCTCCAAACCCAGCAGATCCCCGCAGTGCGCTCCCGCACCTCTCCTCCCGGGGGAAGAAGGTGAGTCTCCCCGGATCTGCCGCTTGTTGGGTCCCTGCTGGAGGAGCAGTGGCCCGACTGTGCCGCGGATCACGGTTTATAGCAACCCCGAGCTGAGAGCCCGTGCCTGGGCTCCGTCTCTGCAGCCGGCTTCCCTGCTCCGATACCTGGGAGCTCTGCCGCACTCAGGCACCCCCGGTCTTTCTGTGACCCCGAGGGTCCTGAGACCACACTGTCCCGCGAGGGTTCCACCCCCCACTTCGCCACCAGAGTGACGTCCCTCAGTGGAGCAGACTTCTAAAAGTTCCGATTTTGTGCTCCGTGGCTCTATCACTTGCCAGAAGCGGCTGACGGAGGCCCCTCCCCCGCCGTCTATCCTCCCGAATATCGCCTCGGATTCACTTCTCCGCACGTCCTACCTTCCAGAAAGTGGTCGCTTTTCTGTTCAGAGAGTTGTTGCTATTCTTTTCTTCGATCTCCTGTTGAGTTTGTAGGTGTTCAGAATGGTTTGATCCCTATCCAGCTGAATTCCTGAGAGGAGACGAAATCCAGGTCTCCTACTCCTCCGCCATCTTGCTCCGCCCCCCCCTTTTCTTTTCTTTAAATTTAAATTTATATATTTATTTTTTTGTTTCAGGAGTAGAATTTAGGGATTCATTGCTTACATATAACACCCAGTGCTTAACACAACAAGTGCTCTCCTTAATACCCATCATCCATTTAGTTCATCCCCCACCCCCCTCCCCTCCAGCAGCACTTAGTTTGTTCTCTATAGTTAAGAGTCTCTTATGGTTTGCCTCCCTCTCTCTCTTTTTTTTTTCCCCCTTCCCCTATGTTCATCTGTTTTGTTTGTTAAATTCCACATATGAGTGAAATCATGGTATTTGTCTTTCTTTGACTGACCTATTTCACTTAGCATAATACACTCTAGCTCCATCCACATTGTTAAAAATGGCAAGATTTCATTCTGTTTAATGGCTGAGTAATACTCCATTGTATATATATACCACCATGTTTTCTTTTAATAATTCTGCATATCATCCTTTAATTCTTTGAATATATTTATGATAGCTTCGTTGTCTCATAAATTACATATACGGAACACCTCTAGGTTGGTTTCTACTACCTGCTTTTTTTTGGATTATGTATTGCATTTTACTTTGTGTGTATATGTGTGAGCATGTCTAGTAATTTTGATTGTATACTGGATGTTGTGGGTGAATCAGTGTGGAGATTGAATTTTGTGATATTTCTCTGTTGGTTTTTGTTTTCATAGGTAGTGGGATTACTGGTAGATCACCTTGAACTTGTGTAAGCCTTGGTTTTATGTTTTCTTAGGGAGTATCTATGAAAATTCCAATGTTTTTTCAAAGCATAGCTTTAACTTGTGGGACTCAATCTCATAATTTTCATCTGGCAATCTTATCAAGGCTTGATTTTAGACTTGGGTAGGGTAGGTCTATTGTAAACTTTACTCTGGGGCATGATTCTTACTCCTGAAGAGTGGTATTTCTGGTGTCTCACCCAGGTGCCTGGGGAACAGGTGTTTTAAAGGTCTCTCCATTCTTGCTGACAACATCCCCCAACATTGCTTAACCTCAGGTATTTTTGTTCTGCTCTCAACCCCAGAATAGACAAATTCTGGTACAGTTTGTCTGAACTCTCCCTCCACATGTATAAGTTCAGTCCTTGCCTAAGCACTTGCAGAGATCCCCACATGGGATTCTTCCCTCTGCATAGATCCTTCAACATTTGTGCCCCACCTCACAGAATCCACTCTAGTTGCCCCACACTCTGATCTCTGCCTACTGAGCTCCGCAGGACTCCTGTGCTCTGCTTGGTCTTCAACTGTCACCCCGTTGGGAAATTGCTTCCTGGTGTAGAGCTGGGGGCTCAACTTGTGAATTTCCCTTCTGTTTTGTGATTTTGTATGTAATTTGTGAAAACAGTTCCATTGTATGTTTTGCTTTTAAGGTGTTTTGGCAGGAGGACTAGTCTAGTATTAGTTACGGGAGACTGCAATTCCCACCATGGGTTCTTGAACAAGGTATAATGAGAGGGTGTTGATGGACAATGATAAAAGTGGCTTGTAGAGCGGAGAACTGGAGAGTCAAGATGCTGAGTAGGAGGCATTTCCATCTTCTAAGCTGAAAACTAAGGTCAGGATGAGGTTTGAGGAAATACAAACAAAAGGGAAATACCATGCTAGAGAAAGAACTAGTGTTGGGTTAGTGATAAGTTGGATGTGAAGAATGAAGAAGAAGGTTTAAAATGGTGCCATAAATGTTTTAAAAAGGAGTTCTATCTCTGGGTATAAATACTGAAATATTTATGAATGAAATGATATCATGTCTGGGATTGATTCAAAATAATCAAATTCAGGGATGAAAGTGGGGAAAGGGTGGGGGTAGAGGTGAGACGAGAGTGACCATAGATGACAATTGTTGAAGATAGGTTATGAGTCAATGAGAATGTATTATATGCATTTTTCTACTTTTGTGTCTATCTGACATCTTAAATTAAGAAATCAAACAAAATAAAACAAAAATGAGGGGTTATAAACCTGGGAGGTGGAGTGTAGGTGAAGTTGGGGAGACTGCCGATTTTCGAGGTAGGGGAAGAGGGGATCAGGCAGTGGCAGTTCATTAAGTCTAAAATAGGCTTTTATGCAAAAATTGATTTAAAAATGATTTGCTCCTTAGAAGTGGCATCAAGTGCAAGGTGTATTTGATTAGCTGCTTGAAGATGTGGGTCATACGGCACCTGCTGACCAGAGGCTGTAGCATCAAGGCCACTCACTTACCCGACTCTGGATTCAGTGTTTGTGGCTCCCATTAGCTGAGAAAGCTCTGCATGGTCCGGGCCCAGACTACAATGCACAGGTTTGGTCAGACTCTGGCCCACATCTCCCTGAGTGGTTCCTGGAATAATTTCTGGAGGCATTTTGCTGTACTCCTCCTTTCTGTACCACCTTCTTGGTCAGCTGTACATGCCTGGAGCCTCCCTGAATCTTGCTTGCTCTCACCTGCTTCTTTCCAACTAACTGTGGACTCCGTAATTGAGCCCAAGAGAGGGGACTGTTCCCATAGCCTGAGGAGTTTCAGAAGTAGAGAGACTTTTCTACAAGTTAAGATAAAGAAGAAGGAGAAGAGGGGCACCTGGGTGGCTCAGTCATTAAGCGTCTGCCTTCAGCTCAGATCATGATCCCAGCGTCCTGGGATCGAGCCCTGCATCGGGCTCCCCGCTCGGTGGGAAGCCTGCTTCTCCCTCTCCCACTCCCCCTACTTGTGTTCCCTCTCTCGCTGTGTCTCTCTTTGTCAAATAAATAAAATCTTTAAAAAAAAAAAAAGAAGAAGGAGAAGAAGAAGAAGAGGAGGAGGAAGAAGAAGAGGAGGAAGAAGAGGAAGAAGAGGAAGGAGGGGGAGGAGGAGGAAAGCATTTTCATCTCTTACATACCACTTTCTTTTCTCATTCATTCAACAACCCTTTTAGGTGCTGCTGTGTGCCAAGTTTTATGTTAAGGAGTGGTTGAGGTTCAAAGGTGATCAAGACACAGCTCCTTCCTCAAGGATCCACAGCCTGGCGGTGAACGAAAGACATGCACACAGAGTGATAGAGTCACAGGCACCATGCGAGATGTCTGTACGGGCCCCGGTGGGACACAAGGAAGGAGTGGGTGGCCATTATTATTTTGCTCTTTCCTGGGGTCTGGGTTTTAATACTGTCCTTGCGACCTATGCATAAACTAGATTTTCTCTGAATCTCCATTTTTTCATTTTAAAATAAGGCTAACTATACCTGCTTACAGATTTTGGGAGTGTCAAAAAAAAGTCTAAAAGGACATTTGCAAGCCATTGGGGTTGATGATGATGATGATCTTTCCTTCTTCCCAGGCACACCAGTGAGAACTCTGGGCCCAGCTTCTCCCAGGTGACAGTCAAGTGACCGTTGTCACCTGCACACTCAGCCATATGAACATAAGCTGGGGGCTGCAACCATTTCCAGGGAAGATCTGCAAGTAAGAGGAAACCTCTTTTGCCATGTAGGTAATAAATCTTCTGCCTATTGACTTTTAAAAGTGTGGAGGCAAATGTCCCATTTGTCTGTTTAATACCAACCACCCCTTTAACATTTGTTTTGCTGTACGGTCTACAAAGTACTTTAGAAAGTCACAAATCACTGGTGTCTCATCATAACCTTTTGACTTGGTAGAAGAGATTTCATTTTGACCCTCATTTACAGAGGTGGAAAATAGGGCCCAGAGATGTTAAATGTGGGGCCCAGGATCCCTAGCTGTAGCAGAAGCCACAACTGAATTCTGGTCTTCTCTTTCCTAATCTTTGAGATCACCCGCTCCTCTCTATAAGCATCTAGAGCACTCAGGGCTCTCCTTTGACGTCTTTAGGAGAAGGTTGCAAACTCTTTTTTAAAATGTGTAAGAAATTATTTGTATTTGGACGTGTGGTGGGCATCGGGAGCTCCCCCCGGGCCCTGCTGCAGTCACAATCAAACAAACAAATAAGCATCTCCATTGTTTTGTGGATTATTTCCCCATGAGGCAGATGTTTACTTTTCACAAATGAAAGCTCATTGTTGTCAGGAACATTTAAGAGGCTTAACCTGTCTCCTCTGGCATATGGCGCTGGCTTTTCATGATAAAACTGGCTGTGTGCAGCGGCAGACGAAATTGCAAGCCTCCCCCTGAAACTTCATCAGTCGCTGTTGCGGGCGTCACTGCTTTCCTATGCAGGGACTTGTCTGGGCCTCTTCCACTGTGAAAGGGAAAAAAAAAAAAAAAAAGAAAGGCTGTTTCCTTTGGTAGAAAATACTCATATTTTAATGGATGTGATGTCATGAATTATTAAACTAGCTTAACTTTAAAGCCAAGCCCAAAGAACGCCTAATGAAGAATGACCTTGAGACTCTTGAAAAATGGGAGTGTTGAATGGGCCCGCAGACTCGAAGATGGATTTCTACTTTAGTTTATATTTATGCAACTGTGAAACTTGGTCCCTTGTTCCCAGAGAAATCCTTTGTGCAGCCGTGTGGAGAAAGTTATTACATTTTAGTGCAGAAGAGCTGTAAAGTTTCTTTCCTCACGTCTCATGAAAATGGGAGTGCTAGCGATCTTTGTGCTGAGGGATGGCCCTGAGGAATGAGATGCAGAGTCTCAGAAGACAAAAGGAAGCAGACAGGCATTGTTCTTAAAGAAAAAAATAAAGAGCCCAACATTAGGTTCTTCTAAGGGGTTTGTGCATAGCCCGGGTCCTGCCACAGGGCTCTGTTATTTCTGATTCAAGGTGAATCAAAGGAAAATAGGGTGCAGAAGGACAAAGATGATCCACCAGCCAGGGTTGCCTGACCACATGATATGCGCCCATAGTAACTTGTGTGGAGATCCAGGGAGAGCTCCGGAGGGGGTGTGATTTGGGGGAGGATCTTTCAAAGCATTGGGTTCAGCTACCCCAGGCTCATTCTTTGGCCGCAGGCTGCTGGGCAGAACCACAGACACTAAGAACCGGGTGAGTGTCCTCAGTTCCTCCAGTGGGCGCTGGGAAGTTGCCTCTGCATCCATAGAGACTTGAGAGTCAGGTTCCCTCTTTGTTCTTTGTGACACAAGTTCAATGAGCAGTCTTTGGAGACAGGAGATGAGAATGAATGGGGAGGGTGAAGAAACCAGTAGTCTCGGAGAGTGTTAAATGCTTGCCTCAGTCTTATATGATTGATCATGGAGGGGTACAGCATTATCCCCATTTTACAGGGCAAGACACTGAGGCTCCTCGATGTGTAAGATTCTTGACATCACACGGTTCCTGACAGATTTGAGTCTACATCTGTCTGACATCAGACGTTTACGTGAATTTACCATTCTTACTATGACATTCTGGTCTGAGTCAGTTTTTACTCTCTTCTTGCTTGTTTGTTTGAACTCTTGGCCATTACATACTGATGTCTTCCATTCATTCCTCCAGAACACCCCCCCCTTCAGCACTCCGCCCTGCAACTCGGCAGATGGCCCTATCTTGGCTGCTTCCGTGGTGCCCTTGTTCTTTGGCTCACAGCTGGGTTTGGCCAAGGTGAGACCCGGACCAGGCACTGGACGGCAGGTGGGTGGGAAATGAGATTGGGGCATTGATTTCCCCACTTCTCTCTCTGTTGGGCTCTCTCCGGAAGGTCGCCGCTCCTGCCACGTGGCCCTTACCATGCAGCTCCCCGCTGTGGGTTTGACTAACTGCCCCCTCCCCTGCCCCTTCAGGTTTAGGGGGTGGTGACAGCTGCTGCACAGTCCCTTGTGCTTTCTTCCACACTGCCCACACTTTTGTCAATTAGCCCCAGTAAGGGGGTTAGGACAAGTGGATTGCTCAATCTGAGCGTGCCATTTGCTACCTTCTGGCACCTTTACTGATACAGTGATGCGTCCTGTCATTGATGTCAGAGTTAATGTTTTGGTGTTCCATCCATTAGTGACTCTTTTTATCAGGAGAGAGATGATTTGGGTCTCCTCTTTTTTTTTACTAAGGATTTCCTATTTTAACTTCCAGAGGACCATTTTTTTCCTCCCTTACCTTCCTTTTGCCTTACTACTTGCCCTCTGGATTTCCTCTTTTCCCCTCAAATTGAGTCTGCATGACCAGGGCAAGCCAAGTTTCCAAGATTATTTTCCAAGATTGAGTTTCTTTGGTCTCCAAAGTCTCTGTTCTTCTATTAGCATTTCTTTGCAAAACAATCTGTTGGACTGTCTTGAGAAAACGATGTGTATTTACTAGCCTTCTGGAGAAAATTGATATTTCTCCAGAAAGGCAGGGAAATAATGGAAGTCTGTTCAGTAAGTAACAGTAAGGAGAATAAAGCGGGGAAAAGGCAGGAGATTCAGAATCAAGGTCAGTTTCCTCTGTTGTTGAATTGCAGCAAGCATTTAGTGGTAATAAAATCTTTTTCCTGTATAATACATTTTATATTAAAACTGCAGCCATTTAAATGAGGGATTTTATGTCTGCACAGTCTTTATTGAGCATGAAGGCTTACAAAAATGCTTTTTTTTTTTTTTTCCTTAAAAAATTTTTGAGCTTTGAAAAGCTACTCTGCCTCCCAGGCTCATAGGAGTGAAGATGCAGAGGTGGGGTGTAGCCACAGTGGCTCACACAGTTCCTTGTTTGTGCTATTTAACCTCGGACCCCTGTTATTCTGGGCCTCCGTGTCTCCTGAATAAACAGTAAATCTTTCCTGATGGCGTGGCAGCTTTATGATGTGGATTCATGCGTATTTTCAGAGGAGCACGAGAGACCTTTTAATGCGTTTTGCCTGCTTTTACTGGTAATTTAGCCAGAGCCTGTGCCTGTTCAGCCCATCTCTGGTAAAGGGCAGACCCTGACACTGAAGTGGTCAGCACTCAGATGATCAGTCTTCTGGTTCCAGGACAAGAAAGGTTAACTCCGGTGTTATTTCATAGGTTGGCTTGAAATGGATTAATTCTTCTGTTGAAGGTTTATTGACTCGTGTTTTTCCAAGGTCTTTGTCCTTCATTTTTAAATTTTTTAAATTATTTTTTAAAGATTTTATTTATTTGAGAGAGAGAGAGTGTGAGAGAGAGAGCAAGCACAAGCGGGGTGAGGGGCAGAGGGAGAAGCAGACTCCCAGCTGAGCAGGAAGCCTGTCGAAGGACTCGATCCCAGGACCCCGAGATCATGACCTGAGCCAAAGGCAGTCGCTCAGCTGACTGAGCCATTCAGGTGCCCTGGTCTTTGTCCTTTAATATTGAAAAAATTGTGATCTACCCCTGATCCTAAAACAGCAAGATGAGATAGCAAGAACTCGATAGGTCCTCCTTCTACCACAGGAGATGGTAGGATCACGCAGGGTGCAAGTTTGCTAGCCTGGTTTTCTGGCTCTTCATTTGGGGCAGATTGGAAGTGGTCTCAGAAGGTTCAAGGACATGCTGAGGTTAGATATACCAGAAGGAAAAAGTCAACTCACGGAGCAACTCCATTTTTTCCGTAGTCATTGCTGATATTCATGGGAAGAACTGTTGGATCGGACTCTTCTTGTCATGAGCATGGTGTAGAGGAAACAAAAACGCTAGGTGTGTAGCTTCTGAGTACTTGAAATATGCATTTGTGTAGGAAATTATCTGCCAAGGGAAGTAGACTATTGCTGGTGCGGATCTGACCTATAGCAGGAGATGCCTCATAATCTATAAATATCTGCTCTTTGAGTTAGAATGAATTACCTGAAGACGGCAGGCTCCACTTTACATCTCAGATCCCCAGAACTGCATTTCCCATTGGACAGTTAACAGCACCTTTTAAAATCTGAATTTCCCCAGTACACTGACCTGACCTGACTTCTTAGCCACAGCCTTAACTAGGCTTTAAAAATAGCCTGGAAACCAGCATAGTGGAGAGACCATTTACTTCAACAACTATTTTGTGTTGCCTATAATGTCATGTAGATCTAAGTCTGTTCGGTATCTTTCCACTACAATGGCAGCATATGGTCCTATTGTTACAATCAGATATTCTTGTGGGAAATTAGAGGCCATGGGTGAATGGAGAGGATATTATTGTTGAGGCTAAAGCTGTTGTTTTAAGCCCTGAACTTAAGTTTCCTGCAGTTTTATTTTTGGAAAGCTCAAACCTTTCAGGAAGTTTCGGCCAATATGCTTTGATTTTTATTTTTGATAGTGTGGACTAATGTTTACTCTGGGCTCCTGCAAATTGGTTAGGAGGGCTTTGCGTGGAGGAGAAAATGTGGACAAATACTGTTAGTTTACTTAGTGCTGAAGGCATTGGCTGTGAAAGAAAGGAAATGACACAGTTCTTTAAGCCAAAAAAAAAAAAAAGAAATCGTAATCTTTTTGCTCCTGAAGTATATATTCCTGAAAACCTTGTGAGAGTCCTGTGAGAAAGAAGAGAGCAAAAGGAATGGGAGCAAGAGAGTTGACATTAGCTCAGAAGCCCAAACTGCTAGGCCAAGGAGAGAATTGCCTCATTAGAAGAAAACATTTTATGAAAATAATGAATGTTTATTATACGGGACAGAATAAAGAATATGATTTCACTGAGCAGACACACGAGCACACACACCCTCGTGTGCGCAAACACACGCACGGAGGAAAGAAGGAATGATAAAGCAGAAGCATGTCGGTGTGCTTTATAATTCTGGATTTGTTTTTCGAGTTTTGAATTAATTAGATACCATGTTGAATTCCAAATGCGATAATTAGGCAAATTAATGCTGCAGTGAAGTTATTAATGAGGCAAAATATGCTAATATGCTTTTGATAAAGAGCTCTTCTTCTGCCTACCAAGAAATTGGCAAACATCTTTCATTTGGGGCCAGACAGCTTATCTCAAGTGATTTACTAAAAAGGTTCTCAGCCGTATGCTGTGAACAAATGTTGTAAATAGGGGTTAATGTCTAAATTTTTGATATGTGTGAGCCTGGATGTGGCATGGCAAGTCCCGTGACACTTAGCCTGGCTTCTGGGCGGCAGAGTGCCCAGAAAGGCCAAAGGGCTCTCCAGTGCCCTTCAAGGCCTGTGTGACTACAGTAAACCTCCCCCCTCCCCCCACCCACTTGCTGGTGTGGCTCCTATTAACACCGCCACCGACACTCAACTCATGGCTGGCCGTGGCTGCTAACCTGCCAACCTGCTGGTTTCATTTCGGCAGACTTGGTGTCTCCTTTGGTTTTTAGATGTCCAAAATTCCTAGCCAAGAATCATTAGGGAACCCACTTAGTGGTTTGAAAGTGACACAGCAGAATTCCTCTTTCCGATCTTAACTCCACTATTCAGAGCTCATCATGCATCAGGAGTCCTCCTGGGACTGGGGCGAGACACCATCTACCCAGGGGGAGCTGGCCATTAAAAACAAAATTTATGGAAATATGAAAAGAACTTTCCCATGAGCATATCATTATTTTAATCCTTTTAATCATAGACTCCATGAGGGCACAGCCTGTCTAATTTTGATTCATTTAGATACAATATTTGCTAAATGAGTTTCACTCTGCACCCTGGGTAGGACAGTTTTGACGTTGTAAAGCTGAGGACAGAAGACCCTAAGGTGTGTTTGAGTGGGGCAGCCCAGTGCTCAGTCCTTGGCTTAGTGAGTACTGTTGAGATGTGTCCTATGGCAGGAAAGAGATCGTTTATTAACTGTAAAGTGTTCACAGAAAGTGATTGGATCAGTTAGGAATGAATTAGACCACAAGTTACAGAAAGCCTTACTGACAGGTTTATTAACAAAGAAGTTTATTTTTCTCCCATGAAAAGCAAACCAGGATAGGTGGTCCACAGCTGAAAGGTATCTCAGGCAAGTTGTCAAGGTTCTTTTTTTTTAAAAGATTTTATTTATTGATTTGAGAAAGGGCATGAGCGAGCGCGAGAGAGCACAAGCAGGGGGAATGGGAAAGGGAGAAGCAGGCTCTCTGCTGAGCAAGGAGCCCGATGCGGGGCTGGATCCCAGGTTCCTGGGATCACGACCTGAGCCGAAGGCAGACGCTTAACTGACCGAGCCACCCAGGCGCCCCGTGTCAAGGTTCTTTCTATCTTTCCATTGTATCATTTCTGTGGGCACAAGACAGCTGCTGCACCTCTAGCCATGACATTTGGGTTTTAGGCAGGAAGAAGAGGGAAGGGTCAGCCAGTCTGTTCCTTTAGGGAAGGTTTCCCAGAAGCCCTAGGCAACAACCTCCACTTATCTCTCATTGGTCAGAATTGTGTCACGTGGCCAACCCTAACTGGAAGGTCCGCCCGTGAGGTGGGATCTGCTAGCTCACAGCCTTTGCTACAATTCTTTTCTTCCGCGCGGGGATCCTGGCGGTGAGGTTGTATCCTCATTTGACTGCAAAATTTGGTGGCCTGGACAAATCTGATGTGAAAGGGAAGTTCAGGTAATGAAGCCATTTTACTTTCCCCCGTCGGAAGGCAGTGTAGTGTGGGAATACAGCTGCAGACTTCAGGTTGAGCTGTGGGACCGCGCAGATGACTTTCACCTCTCTGACCCTTCGTTCCTGTATTTGTGAATTGGAGAACATTCCGGAGTTATTGTTAGGAAGGAATTGGGATAACACGTATAAAGTGAATATGCTAGCGTGTTCAGCTTGTTAATAGGTGGTAGCTGTTCAGGTGGGGAATGTATTCCAGGTTGTATTCATAATAAGCTGCCGTGTAAGAGACATGTAATGGGGGAGAATGGTTATGCACAATCCTTTACCTTTTAAGAGATGGGTTCTGGTAGGTGGAGGGGCCTTTTGGCTGAATGGATTGACAATTAGGAGGCTGTAAATTTGAAGTGATAAAGTCTGTGTGGGAAAGGTGGAGAGACTGTGAAACGTGGGAAGGGAAAGAGCGGGGATGAGGACGCGGGGACCAGGAAGGCCGAATGTGGGAGGGGGTGGTGGTGGTGGTGGGAGAAAGGAGACCCAGCAGCTCTAAGTTGGGGAGGGAGGCCTGAGAAGGGATGTCTCGTGGGGATTTTTGGCATGAAGCGGTGCACTGTGGGGTGTAAGGCCTTCCTCTGATTCACCTGAAGAACCATCCAGAAAACATGCCTGACTAGTGGTTTGGAATGAGAGGTTCTGTTGGTGAATGTGAAGAAAAACTAAGTCTTGCCTTAGGGTTGGTGTGAAGTTACAGCTGACACAGAGTTTCCAGAAGGTTTGTTTCACACAGGTTCCACCACTAAGTGTTAGGCTTAAAGGTGACAGACCACACAGAACATATGTGGCGAGGACTCGTGTGAAGTCAGTGGTAGGTTCTCTGAGAAGCAGAAAATGGCAATTTGTGGGTGAAATTTCCCTTCCAGAACACTCGTGAGAGTACGTCCTGAAGGAAGACGGAGGTCTCAGCTCCATGCTTTCCTTACCCGGTCTTACTTCTTTGTGTGATTGAATTATAATATAACATGTTTGTGCTTTTAGCAGTAGAAAATAAAAAAAAGTTATTTTTAATTTTTTTGGCATCACGTACTTCTAAACAAAAGCCAATACTATATTTGGTGCTTGCTTGGAAAATACAAGCCAGCAATCTGTTTCAAACCTGGAAGAAAAGCTGGCTCCTTTGAATTATTGAATAGTGGCACAATACTATATTTGATGAGTAAATCAAGAGATTTTTCAAGAGTAGTTGTGAATATACTTGGTTTTCACTTCATGGGCCAACTTTAGAACTTAACCTTTGAGTAAAATGTGACTCCACTGGTTATTAACGGACAAGCAACATACACACTAATATCCAGCAGGTACAAATCATAGACCACAAACTCACCTCTTTAAGAAATGTGGCTTACTTTGTTTCCCCCACAGTTGCGGATTTTCTTTTCTTTTCTTTTTTTTTTTTTTAAAGATTTTTATTTATTTATTTGACAGAGAGAGACACAGTGAAAGAGGGAACACAAGCAGAGGGGGAGGGAGTGGGAGAGGGAGAAGCAGGCCTCCCGCCGAGCAGGGAGCCGGATGCGGGGTTCGATCCCAGAACCCCGGGATCACAACCGGAGCGGAAGGCAGACGCTTAATGACTGAGCCACCCAGACGCCCCTCTTTTCTTTTTTCTTAAAGATTTATTTATATTAAAGAGTGAGAGAGCATGTGTGCCCATGAGTGGGGGGAGGGGCAGAGGGAAAGGCAGAGAGAGAGAAGCAGACTCCCCATGAACGGGAAGCCTGACTGAGATCATGACCTGAGTGGAAATCAAGAGTCAGATGCTCAACCGACTGAGCCACCTGGCACCTCTGCAGATTTTCTTTTTTTTTTTTTTTTTAATTTTTTTACTATGTCCAGTTAGCCAACATATAGAAATACATCAGTAGTTTTTGATGAAGTGTTCAGTGATTCTTTAGTTGCGTACAACACCCAGTGCTCATCACAACACGTGCCCTCCTTAATACCCATCACCCGGCTACCCCGTCCCCGCACCCCCCTCCCTTCATAACCCTCGGTTTGTTTCCCAGAGTCCATAGTCTCTCATGGTTCGTCTCCCTCTCTGAATTCTTCCCCTTCAGTTTTCCCTCCCTTCCCCTATGGTCCTCCATGCTATTCCTTATGTTCCACATATGAGTGAAACCATGTGATAATTGTCTTTCGCTGCTTGACTTATTTCACTTAGCATAATCCCCTCCAGTTCCATCCATGTCGATGCAAATGTTGGGTATTCATCCTTTCTGGTGGCTGAGTAATATTCCATTGTATATATGGACCACATCTTCTTTATCCATTCATCTGTTGAAGGGCATCTCAGCTCCTTCCACAGTTTGGCTGTTGTGGACATTGCTGCTATGAACACTGGGGCTCTGCAGATTTTCTGATTTGAATCCCTATTGGACCACGAGGTAGAAACTTAATCTGAATTAGTTCAGAGTCTCCTCTCCCTTTCTGGGAGTGGGTCTAAGTTTGGGCTGGCAGGTAAAGGGGCTTTGTGTCATGTCACAGGAGTGGGAGGGAGCACATGGTTCTGGGTTGTCATCTGCCCACATACTTGCTAGGATGTCCTCATGCGAATGTGGTGCCATTTGCCCAGCTGGATCACTCCTGGGAACTCTGTCCCAACTATATCCTTTCCCAGTTTTGTTCTCTCTTAGTGTCTCTCCACCTACCCTGATACTCGAGTGTGAGTATTGCTCCCCTTACTTTGGGGCCAAAGGAAACTCAAAGCTGTCCCAAGACCTTCTACCTTCACACCACATGGCATGTTTCTTGTCTCGCTCCTGTCCTCTGCAGGCTGTGGGGACTCAGTGATCTTCCTAGATCTTTGGGCAGCAGGAAGGGCTCTGGGCTCTCTTGGGATATCTGGTGTGCATTGATTTAGGCGGGGCCAGGGGACAGAGACCTTCTCAGGGGTGCAGAGGTGCTCAACTTCCGGCCCTTTTTTTCCCTTTCCTCAGCTGGGGTAAACTTATCTGACTTTCTAGAACAGGAGAAACTGGCTCTGACTGATCATATTTTTTTTTTTTTTAAGATTTTATTTATTTATTTGAGAGAGAGAGAATGAGAGACAGAGAGCATGAGAGGGAGGAGGGTCAGAGAGAGAAGCAGATTCCCCACTGAGCAGGGAGCCCGATGCGGGACTCGATCCCGGGACTCCAGGATCATGACCTGAGCTGAAGGCAGTCGCTTAACCAACTGAGCCACCCAGGCGCCCCTGACTGATCATATTTTATTACAAATCTTTTGTTTTTGCCCCAAGTCCTAGACTTTTGAAACTTAAAACCTTTTTTCTCAAACTATTGCTCTCATTTTCTTCTGTGTCAGGTCTTCCCCCAGTAAGCAAAAATAGAATTCTCATCTACCTTGGATGACAGAAAGTATGGCTATTGGAAATACTGTTAATATTTCAAATGATTACCTATGACTGACTGATATTCCATATAAAGAACCGGAAGTGCTATGCCAAGGTCCCTGAGGGTATCTGTCTGCCTTCCTGCCTGCCCCTCCCGCCATCTTGGCTCTTGCTCTTACGAACCTCTCAGAGGACTGGTCAGACATGCTGCTTCTTGAGGGCAAGAGGCAGACATTTTCTTTCTCTCACAAACTGGTACAAGGCTTTGCTCAAAACATTCACCACAGCCCCCTGCCCATCTGTAGGCAGGGAAACCACACTTCTTATGTGTGGGCTGCTGACAGTTTTTTGTGTATTCAAAACACCCAGCGTCAAAGACTTGTCATCTTAGGCAGATGCCATAATTTAGTTAAAAACTTTAGTGGGAACCTGGGTCAACCGAACTGTGAGAGATGCCGTGTTTTCCTCTCAGAGCCTGGTGAACTCTGGGAAAGGCTTTCACAGCTGGGAGATGACTGAAATGTGTCATGAAAGATACACATTCACTAGGAGTTTGCAAGAGGTGAAGGGGTTTAGTGGATAACAGAGGGAGTACCCAAAATAGCACGTACCAATGTTACAACTGGGGGAGAAATGAGATGATTTGGCAGCCATAGGATGCCGCCAGTCACTCGAATTTGCTGTGTCAAAAGAAATCAAGTCCTTGGGAACTTTGTAATTTTAATTTTTTTATTGTGGCAAAATATACATGCCATAAAATTTATCACTTTAATCATTGTAAGTGCATATTTCAGTAGCATTAAATATATTCACATTGTTGTGCAACCATCCCCACTATCCATCTCCAGAACTTTTTCATTAGCTCGTATTGAAATTCTGTACCCATTAAAATTAACTTCCCATTTTGGGGTGCCTGGCTGGCTCAGTTGGTAGAGCATGTGACTTTCAATCTCAGGGTTGTGAGTTCAAGCCCCACATTGGGTAGTAGAGATTACTTAAAAAAAACAAAAAAACCAAAAAAACCCCAAAACATCCCCAATCCTTCTTTCCCCCAGCCCCTCATAGCCTCTGTTTTAGATTCTGTCTCTATGAATTTGACTGTTTTAGGTACCTCCTGTAATCATGTAATAATTGTCCTTTTGCCGGCTTATTTCACTTAGCATAGTATTTCAAGGTTCATCCATGTTGTAAGCATGTCCCAGAATTTCCTTCCTTTTTGGGGTACATAATATTCCATTGTATATATATACGGCACATTTCGTTTCTCCATTCATTTGTTGATGGACATTTGGGTTGCCACTTTTTGGCTTTTGTGAATAATGCTGCTAAGAGGATGGGGGTACAAATATCTGCTCATGTCCCTGCTTTCAGTTCTTTTGAGTATATACCCAGACATAGGATTGTTGGATCATATGTCAGTGTTATGTGCACATATTTAAGGATCCACCACAGTGTTTTCCACAATGGCTATAGCATTACATATTGTCACCAACAATGTGCAAGTGTTCCAGTCTCTCCACATGCTTGCCAGTACTTGTTATTATTATTTTTATAGTGGCCATCCTAATGGGTATGAAATGTTATCTCATTGTGATTTTGCTTTGCAATTCCCTAATGATGAGTGCTGTTGAGCCATTTCATGTGTTTATTGGCCATTTGTTTGTCTTCTTTGGAAAAATGGCTATTTGAGTCCTTGGCCCACTTTTCAAATTGGGTTGTTTGTGTTTTTGTTGTTGCGTATCGATCTTGGGAACTTTTATTTCCATTCCCTTCTCTTCTCCTTAATGAAATGCTGTCACATGTTGATATGTTTGTCAGAGGAGAGAGGTAACTTAAGAAGGTTGGAGGAGTCCGGGAAGAGAGAGCACCAAGATTCTGTCTCATTGCACAGGATTATGTCCAACCTCCTCAGCGTATGAGGCCCTTCACAGCCTGGCTCCCCCTGCCTGTCCAGTCTGGTTCTCGGCCCCTGACCCACCCAGTGCTCCAGTGCATTCGCTTATGTGCATTTTACAAATGCCTGCAAACCTTTGCAGAACTCAGGCCTTCCCTTCCCTGTGAAGGCTCTCCTGACCCGTCTAGTTTGTTCCATTGGCATGCCACTTGTTTATTCGGTCATTCAAGAAAGATGCATTGAGCACACACTTGTTGGCAGGTTACAAAGCATTGTGCCGGAGACTGGGGACTCGACAGCAAATTAAACAGTTTCTGCTCTCAAGGAGCTCACTCATTGTCCAGTGGAGAACTGGGTAAGTGATCTGTCAATTACATTTCACCCGGAGGAAATATCCAAATGGAAGTCAGGAGGGTGAGAAAGATTATCTTCCTGAGCTGAGAGCTGGGTTAGTATTTATGTGCTGTTGTGAACATTCCCATATTCTGTACATTAAAGTGAGCTTGCATTTGATTATTTTTATTTTTATATCCCTTAACAGAATCACTTGTAAACTGCTCTTGCCTTCTGTAATTTACATCCTCTCCTCACAAAGAGGCGAATTCCAGTTAGGAGGTGGTTTTTCTCACACCGGGGTATTTGAGGGCCATCTGAAGGTCGCAGTTCAGACTATGTATTCAGAAGGCAGGCGTGTAGCGGGGTTGCCTGGAGGCGTGTAGGCCTAACCACCTCCCTGACTGGGCTTACTGGGTGTGTGAGTGTTTGTGTGCGCATGAAGCTGAAGAGTTATGGACAATTCATCATCAGCCCTGGCCTCATGCCCAGTGTGGCGTAGAGCAGGAGCTCAATACATGCTTCTGGTATTATTGGGCTCTATGTATCATGGAGGATGATGTATCTCATTTACCAGCAGTGCATCCACAGTCCGGGGCAGGAGGGGGTAGAGTAGTTTTAAAGGGGAGTCACGATAGGGAATTTGATTCAGAAGAAGCACATGACGAACTCTTTGTCTTTGGCTTTTTTGAGAAACGGGTTGCTTATTTGGGCTTTGGTAGTCCTAGCGAAAGGTAAAGCAGGCCCTCCGGAAAAAGTCAAGGCAGAACAGGAAACCAGGGAGAGACTCCCAGAAGAGACCAGACTGCCACTTAGAGGGAGAGATTTGCACTTGAATGCAAGGTTTAACTAGGGAGCAGGGAATGGACACTTCTGGGGATTACCCAGGAAGAAGAATCAACATAATATGGATTTTGAGGGGTAGCAAATGGAAAAAAAAAAATAAAAAGGATTTAAGATATTGGTTTTAGGATTTAGAAGGGAGGATTTAATTTGGAAGATAAGGGATTTACTGTTAGATATAGTGACAATTAAGCATTGAATACACGCAGTCTGAATTGCAGCTTTCACATGGCCCTCAGATATCCCAGCGTGAGAACCTCTGCCTCCTAATTGGAATACGCCTCTTTGTGTGGCAAGGACATGCAGTACAGAAGCCCACGACTGTATAGAAATGACTCCGTTTAGGGCAAACCTTTCCTTTCAGCTCAAATCTGTTACTTAAAAGATTATTTATTCACAAGTTTGCAATAGCTGCCCCCCCCCCCCCGTCAGGGCGCTGCTGCCTTGCCATCATCAGTTCACTAGGCAGGATGCGAGGCCCCAAATCAAAGAGCACAGGAAGCCATCAGCCCAATGAGCAAGTGATAAATCATCCCTAAATGCATATCGAACAGGGATTTCTGAGGTCTCTTAAAACTCCTGTTGGGTCTGTTCTTGCTGGTGCCTGAGCCGGGGGCCCTTGTGGGGAGTCGTCAGGAGGCTTTCAGGGCCAACCCCTCCCAGACCGGGCTTAGCATGTATGAGTGTTTAGGGGCAGATGGTCTTGAGAAGTTATGGATGCGGGAAGAGCGCATGTTTCACTGATGCGGCGCCCCCGGCTGCTGCCCCATGGGGAAGGCAGCCCATTGATGTGAGTGCAGGGTGGATGTCTTGCCAGGAATGCCTCCCTGTGTGAGAGTAAATTTCCGCACCTCCTTCGCCCACCCCTGCAGCTTATGGTTGCTCCAGGTCCCTTTCTCCTGCAAAAGCCACTCAACTGTGCCCCAGTGGAGAGAAAGACCTGGATAAAATCCTGGATCTGACATTTTGGGTTAAATACTCAAATCTCTGCTTTGGTGTTCTTATTTGTAAAAGTGAGAGAATAATACGCCCCCTCAGAGCGTCATTTGGAGGAATAAGCAGGGAAATTTTTAGACAATGCCTGGTACAATGTGCTGCCCTCAATGACTGGCACGCAGTAGGTGATTTACAAAGAAAAGAGTAGTATTAACTCACTAATAATGATAGTGATGCCACACACAAGTGTGCAAAAATGTAAAATGAAGTTTTTGGGTTTTTTATACCTCAACTTAATTTCTCCACTCCCCTTCAATCCCCTCCCCTCCCCTCCATTCCCCTCCACTCTTTTCCTTTTTTTTTTCCTTCATTCAAATTGCCAGATAATGGAAGTTTTTTTTTTTTTTTTTAAGATTTTATTTATTTGACAGAGACACAGTGAGAGAGGGAACACAAGCAGGGGGAGTGGGAGAGGGAGAAGCAGGCTTCCCGCTGAGCAGGGAGCCCGACGCGGGGCTGAATCCCAGGACCCTGGGATCATGACCTGAGCCGAAGGCAGGCGCTTAACAGACTGAGCCACCCAGGCGCCCCAGATATGGAAGTTTTAACCTCAATCATTTCAGGGTCTCAGCCCACCCGAATCCTTGGGGAGGAGATCTGGTCACTGGTCATGGTCCTCTCTTGCCCATCAGCCTTCTGGGCTTCTGTCAGCAAATATGGAGGCCATATTTTCTCCTCCGACCTGCAAGGCCTTTCCAGATCTGTCTTTCACTTGGTTATTTTTGCTCTTTTCTTGTACACCTGGAAGATCTGGTTGTCCCCCGTGTCATGCTGGGAGTGCTGAAAGGCTCTTTCAGGCCCGGCTGCCTACAATTCCCACCCAGCCATCCCAGGCCACCGCCTTACCAGCCAGTTGGCTTCTGGAAAGCTCTTAAATCTGTAGAATCACGGTGGGATCTTTATGGTGCCCTTCCCACCAGTGCTTGCCTGGGGGTGTGGTGGGGTACACCCCAGTGTCTAGTGACCTTCAGTTCCCCTTTGCCTGCACACATTTTCTATATGAACCCCTTAGGACAATAGTTTTCTCCTAAGCTTTTGGAATGCGAAAGTCTTTGCCTTAATCTCAGCTGTGAGTTTCAAATTTAAAACTCCCCAATCAAGAATAGACTTTTTCTTTCTCTCAGCATTTCTGCTGTGCCATCCCTTTCCTGAGGCACTAAGAGCTGGATTCGGAAATGTTTGCCTGGGGAGAGAGGGGTTGGTAGAGGGAATGAGGGTGTTGCGAGGCATGAGAACCTTGGTTAAAATCTCAACATATTTTTCTACTACATTGCTATTATTATATCCCTCCTCCATACAGTTTCAGCCCCATGGGGCTGAGCTGCAGATTGATTTGCTTCAATGTTGGAGCATTTGAGGATGATCTGTTTTGACCTGTTGTTGGCAAAGTTAAAAAAAAAAAAATTAAAGCAGCAGATAGTGAAGCCAAGAAGAAAGTCAGACCCAACTCCTGGTCTATAAAGTGTTGGTTTAGTGTGGAGCCAAATGCAGCTCTGGCCTCGTTCTCCTTTTCAGTCTCCCAAAGGTCATGCCACTTTTCTTGATCTGTTTTCCTGTTTCCTGTTCCACAGCCCGTCGTTGGATGCTCTGCTGCCTAGGCAACAGCGTTTGGGGCAGCTCTCAGCCCTCGGTGTTCTTGGAGAGTGTTTCGAGGGCCATGTGTGGAGCATTCTGTGCAGTCCGGGCTGTGTTCTCAGTCTTGTAACCGTCGGTGCACAGCCTCATGCTGACTCAGTGAAGCTGTTCAGACCCACTTCTGTATCTTCTTGGGTATGGGATCTGAGAGGCAAGAGTTACCTATATTTCAAAGATATCATTGTCACCATCATGTTCAGGCGACCGTACTGATGCTGGTGGCATCTCACCGCGTCTCCTTGCCTGTAAGTGTCTGATCAATCAATGTCTCTTTGAAATGTGCTACATTGTCAGCTGGGCACTGGGGACAGCACTGTTGACTTTCACCCGCCTAGCAACCACAGGAAAAAACAGGGAACAGCATTCACACATCTGCACAGGATTCACCAGCTAACCTAAAACAGGATTTATAGACTTGAACCATGGAAGCAATACCCAAAGGTTCACCTCCACCACCACCACCACCAGTAATAACAGTAGCCGGCATTCACGGACAGACCTTTTGTACTAGAGGATAAGCAGAAGTCGGCCAGGTAAATGACACAGGCCCGACACTGTACTAGACTCTACATGCGTTACCCAGTTTAATTTTCCCGACAAACCTACAAGGCAGGCATAGTTCTCCCACTTTACAAATAAGAGAATGAGTTTAGAGATCCTAAATGACTGGTCTCTGGCCACAGGGAGAGCAAGCAGAGTCAGAATTTGGAGCCAGATCAGTCTGACCCCAGAGCCCTTGTCCTTTAGGCGAGGATGGAGCCATAATCGCATGCTTGCTGAGCATCTTATTGGCATGCTGAGTTCACTAACAGTGGTTCATGCCTAATCTAGTAGGCACACAATCACATTTAAAAGGAAATGATTGATTACTTGTATTAGAAATGGATGCTTTGTATTCTGAAGCATATCCTTTCGCTAAGGTAGTGAAGTAAAGTTACAAAACAGGCATAGGGTCTTCCCTTTCAGTGTCCCAAGAACCGTCGGTTTCTCCCTCGAGCCCACCCACGTATCTCCACGCCACCTTCACTTCCTGCTTGAGCTCATCAGCAGCTTACATCTGGATACAGAAGCATCTTCGCCACTTGTCTCCCTGATGCTTGTCCTGCTTTCCTCGAATCCATGCTCTGCACAGCAGCCAATGAATCTTTCTAATCTAGCAATCTGCTCACATCCCCCCATGCACTTAGAACAGAGTTTGACTATTTCAGAGTGCCTTTGAGGCCCCTGATGACCCAGTGCCTCCTGCTTCTAGGGCCTCATTTCTCTCCACTCCCCAGTTCCTGGCTTTGCACCTTGAGCACACCATCTTTTGCCTACCTGCAGGCCTTTGCATGTACTGTTCCCTCTACCCCAAACACTGCTCTCCTGTGTCATTTACCTGGCCGACTTCTGCTTATCCTCCACTGCTCAGTTTGTATGGCATCTCTCTGGGTAGCCTCCCCGGACCACAGAGCCTGCTCCCACAGTGCCCCCCGCTTCCTGCATCAGAGCGTGCAGCACCCCATCATATCACCCTGTGTCACCCTCCTTCCCCACCAGACAGAAGCTCCATCCAGCATTAGCCACAGTGGCCAGCTCCAGGCTTGGCATCTAGACAGCACTTAATAAATATCTGGTGAATAAATGGAGAGTTATATTTAATCTATTTCTTATAGCCATTCTTGGATCAGAACAGCTTCCTGAAACCTTGAGCTTGGGAACGTTATTATACTTAGGGGCAACATTTTCAAGGCAACAAATTAGAAACGGCTTCAAAAGTCCTTGATGTAGTCTTTCAGGAAATGGGGGAGGCCTTTGTTAGATTGTCTGAGAATCTGAACATCTTCAGATTTAAAAGGTGCAAGCTCAAAACGTCATTTTAGAGCACAGACCCAAGGACTCTTATAAGTTTTCTGTTTTATTAAATTGGGTTGTCACTAACATTAGACACAGAGGAAAATCACGTTTTAACCTGATGAATGAATGGTCTCATTATGCCATTTCCCCAGTGTTAAAGAATAGAACTACATCTCATTGTCTCTGGCTCATCCTGCCCATCCCACTCTGGGACTGAAGCCCCTGAAAACGTCTGCTCTGGCTTTTCCTTTACAGAGGAACTGTCAGGGCCTAGAAGAGGCCCTGCTTTGCAAACTCTCTCTCCTGCAGGGGAGGGACCAGATGGGGCTATTGACAACAACAGGGAGCGGAGAGTTCTAGCCTCTCTTGGCTGTCATCCTTACTGTCATCTAGTTCCTCGCTGGATTTTCATACAAACTCATGCTCTCCATGCTTTTTTTTCCCCCTGCACACCCCTGGCTCTTGCCCTAATGATTATATTTAGCGGCTTGGGTTCCCCAGGCTTCGATATTCGCACGCATCTGCAAGGCTCTCCCCAGCAAAGGACAAAGCTCAGTTCTGGGGCTGCAGTTTGTTGTAAAGGCCATGGTTAGATCCCTCCCCACAGACCCCGCCTGCTGCCCACATAGCCTGCCCCTCGCTGCCTCCCCTCCTTCTCCCACTCTTTCACTCTTTGAGCCCTGGGAACCGAGGCCCATGCCAGAGCAAATGGTGAGCAAACCGACCGGGGCTGCGTTTGGGGGGGGTTCCTTTAGCGCCATCTGCCACCTCCGCAGAGGTCATTGGGATAAACCGATTTGCTAAACAAAATGGTTAACAACTCATGAATAAAACTCTAAAAAATTCCAAAAAGGATATGGGTACAACTTTTCTGAGGCGGTACCTCTCCTGGGCCTTTCATCCCTCTCCCCTCCTCCAGCTCACCAAACACGCGCCATCCGAACCTGCACTTTCCTTGGGTGCCGGTAGGGGGCAGCTGCCATCAGGCCTGGGGAGATTTTTTTTCTTTTCTCTTTTAACATTTTTTTGTGTGTGTGTGGGTATGAAGTATCACACAGCAACAGAAAAATGCACAAGGCGTACATTTACAGAAGCAAACACTCGTGTAGCCACCTTTCTCAGGTCAAGAGTTAGGATATTGCCAGTATCTTACATACAACCCCCCAACCCTTCCCACCCCATTATAATTCCTTCCTTCCCCGCTATACTAACATCCGGTAATACTTTCCTTGCTTTATGTTAACGTTTACCACGCGCAAATGCATCCCAAAGCAATAGGGGGTAGTGTTGGATGTTTCTGGTATTTTGATGATTTTGAACATTATATAAATGGAATCATACTATGTATATTCTTCTGTCTTTTGCATTTTTTTTTGCTCAAGATTATGTTTACTCATTTTCAGTGCTGTATAATAACAATAGCAATGGTATTGATTGCCTTTACCATAACTTATTCATCTATTCTACTGCTGATGGACATTTGGGTTGTTTCGAGTTTGTGGTAATCGTGAATGACACTACTATGAACATTCTAGTCTGTGTATCCTGGCACGCCTAGGTGTGCATTTCCACAGGGTCCGTACCTCAGAGTGTAATTGCAAAGTCACAGGAAGTGGATATTTTCAACTTTACTAGATAGCTGACAGGTTTCCAAAGAGGATGTTCCGATTTGCAGGCTCCTCAGCGAAGTATGAGAGATACTGATCCTCCACATATTTGCCAATACTTGGTCTTGTCAGACTTTTTAGTTTTTGAGGCTAATGTCTTTTATCAGTGTTTGGCCAATGAGTGGCAAGGGCACCCTTCTTAATGGCTTCCGTATGGTTCCCGAAGCAAGAAGGGGCTTCTAGACCTTTCCCTCAGACACAGATGGCAGAGTGGCATAGTGGGATGCTCATCTGTATTAAACACAGGCAGTAGGTGGCTCCTCAGAGAGAAGAGATATTTTCTCTCCTGGCTGATTTTCTCTCCTCTTTTGGAATGCACCATCAGTGCTAACAATGGCAATTAGGCTCTCTGTGCCATCTGGATGGCTGGCGCTGCCGTGGGAAGGACATCTGCTCGCAGCTGCAGAAAGAAGAAAGATGCACCAGAACTAGGCACGACCCAGGCACTGCTCCCTTGTGTGGACCTGCTGCCTCAGGCCAGTTCCATACAAAACAAAAACGCTTCTTCACTCATTTTATTTACTCAAGAGGAACCACCCAGTGGTCACTGTGGGAGTGCCTAAAAAAAGAAAAAAAAAAAAAAGGAGCTGGCAATTATTCTCGGTTAAGAGACCCAATCAGTCCTGCTTTTCATGAGGTTTGATTGCTTCCATTTCAGCATTGGTCGCTTTCACTGCTCTTGTCTGAGCCTTGAATATGACATGGGGATAGTATAACCTCTTTCCCTGTTATGGCGAGGGCACAACGACATGGATATCTCTTTTGAAAATGATCAAGGTATTTATTTGCTTGAGTCTAGAGTCAGATTCCTGGATGAGGGCCTTGCTGTAGAGGCATGAGGGGGAATTGTAATTTTAGATAAAGTTTCCCCTGTAAGACCAGATCCTCCAAGGATGATAACAGTGGGAGGAGTCTCCCCTGGGCAGAAGGGGAAGACTGGACTCTGTCCTCTTGCTTAGTTTATCTAACTAGAGGGGACGGGATGAAGGAGGTGGGGTGCATTTCACAAGTCTTTACGGGATTTTGTGAGTAATAGAAAAATAGGAGGGGGGTCCTGGGTGGCTCAGTTGGTTAAGCGTCTGACTCTTGGTTTCAGCTCAGGCCATGATCTCAGGGTCGTGAGATTGAGCCCTGCCTTGGGCTCCACGCCCAGCATGCAGTTGGCTTAAGATTCTCTCTCTCCTTTTGCCCTTCCCCTGGCTCGTGCTTTCTCTCTCAAATAAATAAATAAAATCTAAACAAAACAAAACAAAACAAAAAAGCAGGCAGAAATGGAGAAAAAACCCAGCACCACCAACTAGGTGATCTGGTTCCAAGGCATGGCTTACTCATCCTCACTCTCAGCTCCTGCTGTTTCCCCGTTTAGCTCCTGTCTGTCCTCAGAGTGGCAGAGACCGTGTCTAAGCCTCAGTCCCATCAGAGAGCCCTGTGAGGAGCCTCCCACAGGAGTCTCTGCCTTTACACCTGTTGTCCAGCATAGTGAATAAGAATGCCATTTTTTATTCTCAAAAACATCCCATTTTAGATAATAAATGATAGATTTGTCCTAAGAGCACCTGACAAGTAAGTTCTGGTTTCTTCTAGGAGAATCTGCTTCTACCTACCTTCAGGATAGATGCCACTCCCTACCCACAGGCATGGTCCTGGGTACAGGAGGCTTTATTGTGCGGCCCTCTGGCCACACTGCCCAATCCAAATCCCAGCTCCACTCCTGATTAGCTGCATAATTGGAGGGCAAGTTACTGCCTTTGCCTTTGCCTGAGTTTTCTCAAGTGTCGAATGGAAATAATGATAACATGCCTGGAGTGTAGGAAGTTGCCAGTACATTTTAGCCAATGCTGTAGGACAGGGGTCAGAAACTGGCAGCCTGCAGATGGAGCCCAGCCTGCGAACACTTCCGTTTGGCTAGCACGGTGTTTTCCAAGTTCCAAAGCTGCAAGCCTCGAGAAGGAGTGTCCCCTCCAGTAGGTCAAAGGCATCACCTGATTCATGCCTTGATCACATGTTACCCTCCTGGCATCTGAGTGTGCAACCCCTCTTCAGGCCTGGACATGACAGACATACCAGGCCGTCCTAGGTCTGGACCACGAGACAGAGACGGGTGTTACTCTATGTGCATGTCCTCTCCCTTCCACCTCCTTCTCTGCGAGTTAGACTCCAGCCAGGCTCAAGTTCACGTGAAAAGGAGCTGCACTCTTGGAAAACCTGTCTCCTTTTGCCAGAGGTGTTTCTCCCCACCTCCATGTTGTGTAGGAAAGTGCTTCTCAAACCATGCTGTGCATACACATCGCTGGGAATCTCATTGAACATACAGATCTGGTTCAGGAGATCTGGAGTGGGGCCCAAGATTGTGCATTTCTAACAAGCCCTCAGGCGATCCTGATGCTGCTTGCTCAGGATTTAGGGACCGGTGGAACCTCGGGAAAGTGTTTCTACTTGAGGCTGAGAGTGGGGCCTCTTCCCAGCGTAGACCGAACACTTCCTGTGAGCACTTTCTTCCCAGTGGGCACTGCCCCCCACCCCCACACCCAATATCCAGGAATGAACGACGCCCAGGAAAATATGCATCTGTCCCTGTGGAGGTTGAAACCTAGTGGGAAGACACTGACGCCCCCTTGAGGGTAAGCCCAGCCTCAGAGAATTTCTGGCCTTTTTGCCCTCATTCATTATGCAGAGGTGAGCTTTCATCTGATCACATTTTCGAAATTGACCATCTTATGAGTGGACAAGGAACTTGCTGCTGTTTCTCTCAAATAGAATGGTTCTCCAAGCCTGGTTCTGGGACCAGTAGCATCAGCATCACTGCGAATTTGTTAGCATTGCAAGTGTGAGCCGCCCCCCCACCCCACCCCGACCTCCTGAATCAGAAACTCTGGGAGCTGGGTCTAGCAGTCACGTTTAACAGGCCCTCCAGGTAATTGCCATGTAGGCTCTAGTTTGAGAACCAATGTTAAGATATCCAGTTGCTGAGAAGAGTTTCCAGAGGAGAAGGCCCTGGATCCTGGCTGCCTTTGGAGGCTGCCCAAGTTCCTGGGGCACGTTGTTCCATGGATGGTTTTCAGCTGTGAGTCAGAGAGATGATGATCCCAAGAAGGGGGTTTGAAGGATGGCCACTTCAGGTGAAGCAGGAGCAAATGATCCATCTCTTGGGGGTAATTGTTTGACTTTATGTAAATATTCTAAGCAATAAAACCAGCCAGTGATGTACAGGAAGTATGTGCCCCCCCACGCCGAGTGGTTTAAATAGATTGTTACCAGGGATTGGGCTTTGGAACCCCTATTACAGAAGGCCTTTAATGGAATGATACACACCACACCGGCTAAATGAAATGCATATGGGGACATTATGGGAGTTTTCAGCAGCATTTTATTTTGCATAATATAGTTTTTTTTCCAGACCAGAAATGGTATATTAAAAAGTCAGCAGGTATATAGCTTGTTTTAAAATTATTATTACTTGACTCTGGCTTTGCAGACCTTTATTTTCTTCCTCCTGCTGCTATTGCACAGAAATGCAGAATATTCTATCCAAAGGGATCCTAGAGATTGATGAGTCTACTCCCTGCAGCTTTACAGCTGAGGAACTGGTGTCCAGCGATGTGAGGTGACTTGCCTTGAATGAGGGCCTGGGGCTGGTACCCAGGACACCTGAATCTCAGACCCCGGGATTCCCAGTGATTTCTTTCAGGAATCCCAGGCCAGGTAAGGGACCTGGGAAGGTGGCCTCGTGCATTCTCCCACTTGTAGACCGGATTGGGGGAGTGCGGGGCGCAGTGATGTCATTCACACGTGTGCACAAGTGTCGATGCATCAGCCAGAGCGTGTGTAGTTTAGTCAGAAGCATCTCCCATTCACACTGAGGCTTAAAATAACTGAGGCTGGGGTAAGCCGCAGCCGTCACCCCCGCAATCCAGGTATGCGTCACATGTGTGGTTGTGGGGAACACGCCTTCTCCTAGGGCTGGCTTCACGGGCTGTGGAGTAGCGCGGCAGCCTCGGCTTATAGGGACCCTGTGCTTGCTTTAAAGCTCTGTTGTCCCTGTCTTGAAAGTCTCGATACTTCTTGAAGAAGGGGACCTGCATCTTTATTTTGCACTGGGCTTTGGGAATTATGTAGCCAGTCTTTCTCCATATCTCCCATCCCCTCTCCCATACATCCTTCGGAACTCAGCTTTTCCAAAAAGCCTTCTCTGATTCCCCCAGGTGTGTTATATATCATAATCTTCATCATTTTAATGCCTTGCTTTCTTTCTGTAGGCCACCTGTGAGGTAAATACTGTCATTGTCATCATACCCACTTAACAGATGAGGAGACTGAGGCCTAGGGACAGATGAACTGGCTCCAGGTCACATGGCCAGGAATTGGGGTTAGAAGCCAGGTCTGCTGGACTCCAGAGAACAGAGACTTAACCTCCATGCTCTTCGACCTCCTGGTATTGTCTGTCGAGTGCTAACACTCTTTGATGTTTCCTTGTTTCTTCTCGTTGACTGTAGGGGAGAGACTGAGTCCATTATGGCAGAGACTGTGCCCTTTATTGAGTCTTGGCCTGCACCACGCCTGGCTCAAACAGGGTGCTCAATGAATATTTATGTAATAAAGAGCATTTGGCTAAATTTAACATGCGTTTAGCCATATCAGAACTTCCCGCAAACTGAAGTTAGGCTTCCAGGTTTGTGTTTAAATTTCTACTGTGAGTGAGGCTGCACAGTATGGTTGGTGGGGGCTTAGAGATACCTTATATTTGACTTCATGAATTATTTATGGAATTAACACCGGGAATGATCATTAATTTGTGGATGGAGAGAAGCAGCTCTGTGGCTTGCTGCCCATGCTTTTCTGGCAGGGATAAATTGCCTTCGCATCGGCTGCTGGGTGGGGGGGCGGAAGACTCGGCTGCTGGTTTCCAGGGGAGACAAAGCACTTCAGTCCCCTCTTCCCTTCTCTTTCCCCCAGCGGAACAATCTGGGAAGCACAAGTTACACAGACTGGCACAGACTCCTGGCAGCGAGCCAGCTCAGCTTTCCTCAACACATAGGCAACGCACCGTTTCTAAAGCACCACCCGTGTGTGCACACATATGCTAAGTATGGGGATACAACCAAGATGCAATGTAAATAGTTACATTATCAGATGATTAGTGGCAAGAAATGCATGTTCTCAATGCTGTGGGAGCAGTGGTGTGGGGAAGTTCTGGGTGGTGGTGGTTCCTGCCTCAGCCATCTTCTAGGGCAAAAATGAGTTAGTTTAGCTGGAGACAGGGTAGAAGTGTAGAGGGGCAGGCTTTCCAATTGGGAGTAAGGCTGCAAAGGGTTGGAGAGAGACCTGTAAATAGTAGAAATGGCTGGCGTAGGAAGAGGGGCCCTCCAGGGTGACTTCTGGGGGCTCAGGCAGAGGCTGGGAAGCGGATGTTGGTTGTGCGAATGGCTTGGGTTTTGGCCTGGAGGCTAGTCATGTTGGTGGTAGATGGAGCTAGCCGTGTCGGTGGCCACTGGTACCTCCTGAGCCATCATCACTGGGGTGGCTCTGCAGGGAGCAAGGTCTTCACGCTCCAGGTGTGCACCGGTTTTGTGGGCTCCTGGGTCCCCGAGGTGGGGGGGTAGGCGGTGGGGGAGGCGTGCCTACCCAGATGGGGAGAGTAGGAGGAACTGTTGCTGAGTTCAGCAAGTTTGCTTTCGGAGACCTACTGTATATTAGCAGTCTCTTTCCCATTTTCTTCAAAGCATCATGAGGAAATCTAACCAAGGCTGGGTTCAGCAGCCCTCGCTTTTGAGCAATAAACTACAAATGATCACAGTTTGCTTTGATGCTTTTGGAATTCCCCTACTAGTCGCTGTGGTTTCTTGCCATTTACTAGCTGGAAAGTCGCCTGCGTGCACACGCTCTGCCTCTGGAATGAACCCTTGCCTCTCCGAGCTTGTCTCAACGTGTTATTTATCCTGCACTTCTTCTTTGGGCTCGAGCAGTGCTCTGGGCTCCCGGGCTGCCTTGACCACACTTAGGGGTCCAACCCTGCTGCCCCAGCCTTGACGGGAGAGAAGATTGTTCTCGACTCCATTTATTTCCAGGTAGAAAAGAATCAGAGAGCCCTGCAGGGTGAAGGCGAAGGCGAGGCACTCCAGATGAGTGTTTTTTTCCCCTCTGTATTACTTATTTATTAAAGCCAGTGAGGCATAACTAAGGGAAGGGAAAGGAACCGAGGAAACAGAGAATACAATGGCCCCTCAGATTTTAATGGGAGAGATGGCTGGAAGTGATTCCTAAATTATTAAATAAATCGATTTGATTCTTGAAGCCGGCCTCCAAGGTATATTTGTCAGTTTCATTATCATTGGCTTCAAGGGGAGAAGGAGTCACTCATGGAGAAAGTTTTATTATTTTTGCCTCCTCTGTTTTATTTTGAAGGCTGCGATTCATGGCCCCTGTCTAATTAAACACTAGCTTCTTTACGTGGCAGGAGCAGCATACTTTCCATTTTGATTTTGGCTTCCGTTCTTGATCCATTTGGTCTCCCAGGCCCACAGATGTGTAATGAGATCAGGTCAGCTGTAGGGCACGTGCACTTTGGAGAATCTTGATCCCATTTCAATTACAGGACCTTTGGTCACAGATGAGCTCCATGGTAATTTGTCTGCACACACACACATCCTGTCACTTAGCTATTTGCCTAACATAATCCGCTGAGTGTTAGAATAATAGGTTGTGCCATCCCAAATGCCAAGAATAGCACCTTACTACATTTTAGAGAAGTCAGTGATTTTATTTTGGGGTTTTGGTGGTGACTGCAGTGGTGTTTGCCCCTTTCTCCTCCTAAAGTCATCTGCCTCCAGCCCAATGGTAAAAAATGCCTGAACATCTAAATTCTTTTTCTTAATTATCCTCCCGAGGAAAGCAGGCCAAGCACCAGGGTGCAAAAAATTTAAACCATAAATAACAAGCCAAAAGGAAATAAAAGAAATGACACCAGAATAAGCTATTAACTGAAAGCTTTACATCTCTGTCCTCCTTGGGCCTGAAAAATCTAAGGGAAGGTGGTTAAGTATTTATTTTGCAAAGAATGTCATTATAATCTGCAGCAATTAAAAATGGATGAAGGAAACATTGCCCCATGATTTCTGGGGGTATGATAGGCACTGACGCATGAAACATTTTGGGGAACATGGTTCCCGCTCCGCCCCTCGGGACAAGTGGTGCTAAAGGACAGATCTGGGTCCTTTGGGGGGCATCACTGCTGTCTGCGTCTGGGGTGGAGGGCAGGGATGGGAGAAGGGAAGTGAGCAAAGTAATGGGTAGTGACTGAACGCTTCCCAAGACAGATGAGTGCTCCTCCTTGGATCCGCTGCATGATTGCGTCTTTCAAGTTGGTACACCTGCTGTAAAGAACTCTATTCACACCAGCAAACCTGTCTGGTTTCCAATTATTGGTGTGCATTTCAACTTCCTAGATGCTCCCCGACCTTGGGGGTGGAAAGAAGGTGTGTGCATGTTGGCAACACAGAACACTGAAGGTGAAGGCACTGAAGGTGAAGGTATGGGGTGCCTGGGACGCAGGAGAGAAGACTGTCCCTCCTTCTCCCCAGTTTGCCCAGGCAGCCAGGCTGACACCTGCAGAATCACCTCCAACCACTTCGAGGCCCAGGGCGTCCTTGTGATCTCAGCTTTGCTTTGCCAGGGGAGCCGGTCCTTCTTTGGCTGCTGGGACTGAGGAGAGCCCCAGAGCGTGTGTGTGTGTGTGTGTGTGTGTATGAGAGAGAGAGAGAGAGAGAGAGAGAGAGAGAGTGTGTGTCTGGGAGGTGCACACCATCCAGCCCACCAAGCGGGGGGTAGATCTGGGCTCAGTGTAAGACCTAGGCAGGGCTGTTTTTTCTGTATAGCTCAAAGGGAGTTTGGTGAGAAAAGCAAGGTGCAGGAAAGTGTGTATTAGATCTCAGTTTTGTAGAACACACCATGACAAGCCATTCAAAGTCTGTCTGTATGTATATGAAGGACTGTACTGGATTATATAAGTAGCGAGGAAAATCTAGGACACATGCTGTGTTCTTAAAATGTGTTATGGGGTGGGGGTGTGAGAATGGGGAGCTGCTGATACTGATATGGGGTGGGGTACAGCATTTGTGATAACGGCATTGATCGTATGACCCCCATTTACACAAAACTAATATTTACATATGTATTAAAGTTTAACTGCTTTTCTCTACTCTGCTCATCTTTCCTCCAAAAGTGCTTTCTCTGAAAAATCTCCCAGTGCCAGGTACCAAGTGTTAGTTTTATGTGGGCTCTTTTTCTGCAGCATTTAGGGTCACTGCTTTGCTGCGGCATTTTATGGCGCGAGCCAAGAAAGAGCAGAGCCGCTTTGCCTCAGGGAAAAGCCGTTATTAACTGCTCTTCTTGTCCACCCTCCCCTTTGTCCTGATCAAGGGGCCAGGGGTGGGGAAAAAAGCTTTCTCAAAAAGCCCGATTCCTCTTGAATGGATGTGGTGCCCTCTGGCAGACAGACGGGCTCTATAGCGAGGAGACCTCAGGAGACCCCAGCTGGGCTTGTCTGGCCTCTGGGGGCTGTGTGGGCTGTTCTGATCACCCCCCAGGGAGGGCACAGACTTTCTGGAAAGCAGAGCTAGGATCTGGCGATGGAAATGACAGGGCGGCAGTTTTTAGCTCAACACTTATGAAGGAGGGGCTTTCTAATCACCTGAGCTGACACTTGGCTGGGCCACTTACTGGGAGGAGGAGGGGTCTCATTGTTGTGTGGGGGGGTTCGGGATCTGGTGGCCCCTGGGTCAGGATTCCTGCACTGTGTGGCCCTGGATTATAAGATCTCTAGGGGTGTGCTGTCTGACATAGTAGCCAGCCACATGTGGTCCCTGAGTGCTAGAAGTGTGCTTAGTGCAACTGAGGAACTGAATTAATTTTAGCTAAGGGTATATATCTGAAGGAAACAAAATCAGTATCTTGAAGAGGTATCTGCACCCTATGTTCATTATAGTGTTATTCACAGTAGCCACGGTATGGAAACTAAGTATTTGTGGACAGGCGAGTGGACACAGAACATGTGGTATATACATAAAATTGAATATTATTCAGCCATAAAAAAGGAAGAAGTAGTGCCATGTGTGTCTACGTGGATGAACCTGGAGGGCATTATGCTAAGTGAAATAAGCCAGACAGAGAAAGTGCTGTGCGGTGTTGCTAATGCGTGGAATCTAAAAAAAAAAAAAAATAGCGGACCTTATAGATACAGTACAGTGGTGGTTGCCAGGGGCTGGTGAGTGGAGGAAATGGGGAGATGTTGGTCAAAGGGTACAAACTTCCAGTGATAAGATGACAGTTTAATAATACTGTATTGTATACTTTAATAAAATGTGGCCACTACAGAATGCAAAATTACATTACATTGGGGCTGACATTGTATTTCTTTTTTCTTTTTCTTCTTAAGATTTTATTTATTTATTTGTCAGAGAGAGAGCACAAGCAGGGGGAGTGGCAGGCAGAGGGAGAAGCAGGCTCCCCGCAGAGCAGGGAGCCCGATGTGGGACTCGATCCCAGGACCCCGGGATCATGACCTGAGCCGAAGGCAGAGGCTTAACCACCTGAGCCACCCCCTGACATGGTGCTTCTGTTGGGTGGTACTGCTCCAAGTCCCTGGCAGCGTGGGGAGTTTGTGATGCTATACAATTGTTCTTGTTCCCGGTGTGGCTTCTTACCTCTCTTTAGATAGAAAGATACTCCATAGACACTTGTGGCTTCCACGGTGGCCGCCCAAGATAATTTTTCCTGGTGACACTGATGGGAATCTTGTGAAGTGTCCAGACTTCAGAGAAATGCCTGGAGCAGGGATGTCGGGCGCTCTGAAAACTTCTGGTGGAATTTATTACACAAGAGCTTAGCTTGCGTGGGCAAAAGCTGGGGTTTAAAATAATAGGACGAGGTTTCTTTTAAAAATCAGAATCTATAACCTGACTTTTATTCACTGCCTTTCTCAAGCAGTTAAAGTTGAATAAAAATCTTTCATCGTTCTGAATCATTAAAACACATCCCAAGAAAGGCCTAGAAACACAGTGGTAGACTCTAAATTAAGCAATAAGATATGCACTTTTAGTTTCCCTAATTACCTACCATTGAAAGTAGGTTGGAACTAAAATAAACATGCTGCCTTGAAATGAGAATTAATACGTGCCAGTGCTGCCGGGGAAAGCCCTATTAAACAATTGAATTTTGGAATATTTTGCTTTGTCAAAAAACCCAAAGGCATTCTTCCCTTTGGAATTGAATCTTCATTTAGAGTTTTTTTTTTTTTAATTACTTGTTCCATGTGTTTTACAAAGTGCCTTTATCAAGCTATTATGACATTTTGTTCATTATGTATTGAACCCTGTCACATCCTGTGAAGGAAATAAGTGCCTTCTCTGTCGCTTCCTGGGAAGCCAAGTGGAAAGAGTGCCATGATTCCATGGGGGAAGGGAACATCTTGTTGGGAGTTCTGGAAAAGACACCTCTTTGTCATTACTCTAGGAACTAGGGACTGGTGAGGGGAGATGGGAGGGAGGAAGGGAAGAGTAGAGGAGGGTGGGGGGGAGAAGGGGTGGGGGTGGGATGGCACTGAGGGATTTTTTTTTTTTTAAGATTTTATTTATTTATTTGACAGAGACACAGCGAGAGAGGGAACACAAGCAGGGGGAGTGGGAGAGGGAGAAGCAGGCTTCCTGCGGAGCAGGGAGCCTGATGCGGGACTCGATCCCAGGACCCTGGGATCATGACCTGAGCCGAAGGCAGACGCTTAACGACTGAGCCACCCAGGTACCCCGGCACTGAGGATTTAAATCCAGCCTTTCTGTCTAGCTCTGCCAGACCTATTGATCCCGTATCATGTATTTTTCAAATTAGGGGTGAATTCTAATCTTGTTTTCCAAGAAACGTATTCTCCACTTAGAGTAGGCTACAGTTAAGACCCATCTCATTATAAACCAAGGCTGTTAGAATCAGGTCAGAATCTCTTCTAGGGGCTGAGCATGACTGAATTGGAACTGAAAAGAATCTCAGAGTCTTGAGCAAGTCTTCATTTCTGTCCCCAACTGGGAGAAGAGGAGAGGAGAAATGCAATTCTAGCACAATCCCAGAGCCTATTATCAGGGCGGGAGCAGGGGAGGTGTTGATGTTAGGGCTGAAAGAAGACAGTTTAACTATCACCTTTTACAATGAAACTTTAAAAAGACAATTTAAGTATCACATTTTAAAATGAAAATGCTAAACAGTTTAGCCTAGGCTGTTATCAGGACCATAAGTGACATGTCTTTTTAAAGAGATAAAAGAAAAACATCATTGCAGAATACCTGGCCCTCAAAAATCAGCTGGCCCAAGTCGTGACCTCATTGTTCTGGATAGGCTAACTCCCAAAAAAGGGAGTTTAAGACCCTTTTCCCTGGGTTGTCCTTGGGGCTCTATGGCACAATCTACAGGATGGGGCAAAGGGTCCTGTGGCTTTCCTGGAATCCATCCTCCTGCTTCAAGCTAGGATTTCTACTAAACCACTGTTGCGTGATTGGACCTCAAAAGTTGCAAGAGAGAGGGATTTCCTATTTTAGTTCTATGATGATTCCAGGGGAGTAACTACTATGTGCCAAGGGCTTTATATGTTATGCCTTTGAATACTCTACTGGGAGGTAGTATTAAGGTAAGGTGGGTATTATTATATCTGCCCTGGAAGTGAAGACACCGAGGCTCTGAGCGAAGACATAACGTGCCCAAAGTTAAACGGCCATTGAGCAGAAGAATTGGGATTTATTGCTAGGACGGGCTGCCTCCAAAACCATGTTCTTTCCCACTATAGTAGTATGCTGTTCTTGTTAAGTCCTTTTCCATATCTAATCCGCATCTTTCCAGCTATAATTTAGGCTCATTATCTCGGTGCTTGGTGGAAATGGAGCAGTTATTCTCAATTTTCCATTCAGAGCTTTTCCTATGTTTGAAGATGGCTACCTCGGCTACCTCTTACCTTTTTCTTATCTGTTGCACAAAGAACTAAGGAAGAGTGGTGCTCATGTACCCGAAATAGCTTTGTTTCTTTTAATTGGCATTTAATGTGTATCCACGTGGACGAGTCTTGCTGATAGGAAATTGACTGAATGTTCCATTTCATTCCTTCATTTGTCCACAGGATTTATGTGGTGCAGACTGGATGCTGTGCACTGGGCTGGATCCTGGACCTTCAAGTAAGATCTGTGCCAGAGTATAAAAGGGAGCGCCTGCCCCTGTCAGAGCAGGATGGAGAGTGCGTCCCCGGGAGGGTGGCAGTAGAACTGGGCATTGAAGCATGAAGAAGAATCTCGCTAGCCATTGGGGCTCTCGGGAGGCAGGACAGGCAAAGGGAACCTCAGGTGCAGATACCTGGGAGCTGGCCACACTCCTGTGTAGGGGGGAGAGGAAGTATTTTGGTATGACTGATCGGCACAGGCAAAGGGCAGGGGATGATTCAGGGCAAGTGTCAGATCACAGACCGTTTTCTATTTCATGTTAGAGAGTTCATACTTTGTTGTGAATTTTGAGAATTAAAAAAAGCATAAAGAATACGTTCATTAGACACCTATATCCATGTTCCTACCACCCAGATTTAAAAACTGTTAGCATTTAGGGGCGCCTAGGTGGCTCAGTCAGTTAAGCATCCTGACTCTTGATTTTGGCTCAGGGCATGCTCTCAAGGTCGTGAGATCGAGCCCCGCATTAGGCTCTATGATGGGCATGCTTAAGATTCTCTCTCTCCCTCTCCGCCTCCCTCCCCCCCCACCCTGCAGAGCGCACGCACGCACGCTCTCTTTTTCTCAAATAAATAAAATCTTAAAAAAAAACCCGTTAGCATTTAGCCGTGTTTTTTCTAGTCTTTTAAAAAAGAAATAAAGTACTACAGATATATTTAAAGCCCCTTTAACCAACGCCTTTTGCCTAATTGCTTTCTCTCCATTCCTTTCCCAAGGCAATGATCATTCATCTGGTATTTATCCTTTCACATCATTTAAAGCATATTTTACACACATAAGTATTATACTCTAAGACATTATTCTGCATCTTGCTTTTTTCTTCCCTTGGCTTTGTTTTTGAGCTCTATTCATCAAGTTCATTCATTTTAACTGTTGCATAGAATTTCATTTTATGAATACTACATTTTATCTATATGTTTCCCTATTGAAGAGGATACTGGTTGTTTCCAGTTTTATGCTATCAAAAATGACGTTACATTCAGCATCCTTACCCTTATTTCCCTAGGGAAGCAATATCCAGTTTTTCTGATGATGAATGAGCCATCTTGGAGAGTGGGGGGATTTATTAAGAAAACAAATAAGGAAACAATAAGCAAAAGCAGATCTCTAGACCTTTTCTCTAGAGATTCTTACTCAGAGGGTCTGGTAATTTTGGGGGGGATAACAAGTTCCTCAAGTGATTCTCTTCAATAGGGAAATTGAAAAATGGGTAGAGAGTATATGGGTACTGGGGTGCCTGGCTGGCTCAGTTGGAAGAACATGCAACTCTTGATCTTGGGGTCATGAGTTTGAGCCCCACATTGGTGTGGAGATTACTTCAATAAATAAAGAATTTTTAAAAAATTAAAAAAGAAGAGAATATATGGATATTGAGAGAGGTGTGGGGCCACCGTAGGATTTTATGTCAAGAAGTGCCATGGTGAGGTTTGTGTTAAAAAGTATTACTTTGGTGACAGTATGAGCAATATTCTGGGCCCCAGCTTCATTTGTAAGGCAGTCCTCTTTCAGGGATGCAAAGTGGAGTAAAACATTGTCTTAAAGTCGAGTAGCTTGCAGTCTAGCAGAACATCTTACAGAAATGTGGGCAAATGGGATGCAAAGCTTAGGGGCTTATTATCCACAGGCAAATTGTTTCCTGGTCCAGGACTGGCCGGTCAGTATCAGCGTCCAGGTTCCTTGTGTTGTCTGCCCACCTGGAAGGTGATTCTTTGCGTTTTCCATATCTTTGTTCTTCTAAGTTCTTTTTCTGGGAAGAAAGTTGGGAGAGATATCTAAATGGGGTTTGACGTATATATTTCATATTTCCCCATTTTCCATGAATGTAAAAAATCAAGATCTGTGATCATTTTAGAAAATTTCCAACGCATCCAGCAGCAATAGGAATAATTCAATTCTTAATAATTCAGCAATTCATTTTGATGTCAACACCCTCTCTGAAGCCTAAGAAAATGATATTTCTAACCCACTATATGAGGACAGACATCGGGTCTCATAATAATAGGAGTCTTAGAGGCCATTCATCCCAACTCCCTCGTTTTACCAAAGAGAACACTAACACACTAAAAGCACAACAGGATTGTCTAAAGCCCCTCGGAGGGTTGGTGATAGAGCCATGACTGGAACGACGGTCTCCTGAGACTTCTTTGCCCTTGTTCTTTCTACACATTTGTAACTGTCTGTACCACCAGATGATCTGCTGTTTCTACAAATAAATCCCACCCCCACCTATTTTCAGGAGGTGGTAGCTGGGAAATCACCCCACGGCCTTCTGGATGGGATGTAGAATAACTCGGATGTTATTCTCTACTCTGAAAAGGCCCAGGCAGTGTTGACCAAGCCACCCAAGGCAGCTTAATGTCTGTCCCAGCCACACAGCTCTCCTGGTAGTCTGTGCTCGTTCCAGGACCGAGCACCCATTTCTCATTGTGTTCCTGCTTCCTCTGGCTAATGGAAGCTCAAAGTTCCTTTTGAAGTCAATGGAGGAGCTCTGCTCTCAGGTAAGCTTTGAGAGACTACAGAGAAATAGACCCCGACCTGCCAAGGAGAGGGGCTATTTTTAAGCCAGGAGAGGAGACATTACTGTTGAGTGAAAGAATCCTTTTGAGCCTTTATTATAACCTCTTAGAAGGAAAGACTTTTATGTTGAGTGTATTGATACAAATTCAGTGCCCGAGTCTAGAAATTTTATTCTCAGAAAAAGCTTTTTCAGACTCTCTCCATTATTAGTCATATACCACCAGCCTCTCAGAAAAAGTAATGCTCTGTGTAGTGGCAAAGATTTTGTATGATTTGTCATCAGAAGAACAGGGTTCAAATTTTGGCTTTGCTACTTACTAGTGTTTGATCCCTGGTAAGTCACGTTGCCCCCACCTCTAGCTCAGGCTCCTGAGTCTAAAATGGCAATGGTTGGGACCTGCTTCTCAGGGTTGTTCGTTCATCCATTCATTTTTATTCATCCATTTATTTACCTGCTATATGGCACACACTGTGATAGGTGCTAGGAATCCAGTGAATGAGGCGTGGTCACTGCTCTCATGGAGCTTATAGTCCAGTGAGGTAGACAAGTCATCACATTTTAAAAAAGTTTTTATTTAAATTCCAGTTAGTTAACATATAGTGTAATATTAGTTTCAGGTGTACAATATAGTGATTCAGCACTTCCATACATCACCCGGTGCTCATCAGAACAAGCGCACTCCTTAATCCCATTACCTATTTAACCCCCCCCCCACCTCCCCTCTGGTAACCATCAGCTTGTTCTCTATAGTTAAGAGTCTGATTCTTGGTTTTTGTCTCTCTCTCTCTCCCTTCTTTTTTCCCCCTTTGATCATTTGTTTTGTTCCTTAAATTCTACATATGAGTGAAATCACATGGTTTTGTCTTTCTCTGAGTGACTTACTTTGCTTAGCATAATACATAATACTAGCTCCAACCATGTCATTGCAAATGGCAAGATTTCGTTCTTTCTGATGGCTGAGTAATATTCCATTGTATATGTATACCACATCTTCTTTATCCATTCATCAGTCCATGGACACTTGCCCTGTTTCCATGAGTTGGCTATTATAGGTAATGCTGCTATAAACGTTGGGGTGCATGTAATGCTTTGAATGAGTGTTCTTGTCTTTTTTTTAAATTTAATTTAAATTCAATTAATTAACATACACTGTAGTATTAGTTTCAGAGGTAGAGTTCAGTGATTCATCTGTTGCATATAACACCAGTGGTCATTACAGCATGTGCCCTCCTTAATGCCCATCACCCAGTTACCCCATCCCTCCACCCCTCCCCTTTAGCAGCCCTCAGCTTGTTTCCTGTAGTTAAGAGTCTCTTATGGTTTGTCTCCCTCTCTGATTTTCTTATTTTATTTTTCCCCTCCCTTCCCCTATGATCCTGTTTTGTTTCTTAAATTCCACAAATGAGTGAAATCATATGATAATTGTCTTTCTCTGATTGACTTACTTCACTTAGCATAATTCCCTCTAGTTCTCTCCATATCATTGCAAATGGTAAGATTTCATTTTTTTTCTGATGGCTGAGTAATAGTCCATCGTATATATACACCACATCTTTATCCATTCATCTGTGGATGGACATCTGGGCTCTTTCCATTGTATGGCTATTGTGGACATTGCTGCCATAAACATTGGGGTGCAGGTGCCCCTTCAGATCACTACATTTGTATCATTTGGGTAAATACCTAGTAGTGCAATTGCTGGGTCATAGGGTAGCTCTATTTTTAACTTTATGAGGAACCTCCGTACTGTTTTCCAGAGTGGCTGCAACAGCTTGCATTCCCACCAGCAGCGTAAGAGGGTTTCTCTTTCTCTGCATCCTCACCAACATTTGTTGTTTCCTGACTTGTTAATTTTAGCCATTCTGACTGGCGTGAGGTGGTATCTCATTGTAGTTTTCACTTGTATTTCCCTGATTCCGAGTGATGTAGAGCATTTTTTTCATGTGTCTGTTGGCCATTTGTATGTCTTCTTTGGAGAAATGTCTGTTCATGTCTTCTGCCATTTCTTGACTGGACTATTAGTTTTTTAGGTGTTGAGTTTGATAAGTTCTTTATAGATACTGGATACAAACTCTTTATTTGATAAGACAGTTGAAAATATCTTCTCCCATTCTGTAGGTTGTCTTTTGGTTTTGTCGACTGTTTCCTTTGCTGTGCAAAAGGTTTTTATCTTGATGAAGTTCCAATAGTTCATTTTTGCTTTTGTTTCCCTTGCCTTTGGAGATGTGTCTAGCAAGAAGTTGCTGTGGCTGAGGTCAAAGAGGTTCCTGCCTGTGTTCTCCTTTAGGATTTTGATGGATTCCTGTCTCACATTTAGGTCTTTCATCCATTTTGAGTTTATTTTTTGTGTATGGTGTAAGAAAATGGTCCAGTTTCATTCTCCTACATGTGGCTGTCCAATTTTTCCAACACCATTTGTTGAAGTGATTGTGTTTTTTCCGTTGGATATTCTTTCCTGCTTTGTCAAAGATTAGTTGACCATAGAGTTGAGGGTCCATTTCTGGGTTCTCTATTCTGTTCTATTGATCTATGTGTTGGTTTTTGTGCTAGTACCATACTGTCTTGGTTACAGCTTTGTAATATAGCCTGAAGTCTGGAATTGTGATGCCATAAGCTTTGGTTTTCTTTTTCAGCTTTCTTCTGGCTTTTGGGGTCTTTTAGGATAATTTGTTCCAGCTCTTTGAAAAATGTTGATAGTATATTGATAAGGATTGTATTGGTTGTGTAGATAGCTTTGGGTAGCATAGACGTTTTAACAATATTTGTTCTTCCAGTCCATGTGCATGGAATGTTTTTCCATTTCTTTGTGTCTTCCTCAATTTCTTTCATATGTGTTCTGTAGTTTTCAGAGTACCTATCTTTTACCTCTTCGGTTAGGTTTATTCCTAGGTATCTTATGGGTTTTGGTGCTATTGTAAATGGGACTGATTCCTTAATTTCTCTTTATTCTGTCTCATTGTTAGTGTATAGAAATGCAACTGATTTCTGTGTATTGATTTTATATCCTGCCACCTTGCTGAATTCCTCTATGAGTCTAGCAATTTTTGGGTGGAGTCTTTTGGGTTTTCCACATAGAGTATCATGTCATCTGCAAAGGGTGAGAGTTTGACTTGTTTGCCAATTTGGATGCCTTTTATTTCGTTTTGTTTTCTGACTGCTGAGGCTAAGACTTCTAGTACTGTGTTGAACAACAGTGTTGGGAGTGGACATCCCTGTCATGTTCCTGACCTTGGGGGAAAAGCTCTCAGTTTTTCCCCATTGAGAATGATATTTGCTGTGGGCTTTTCATATACGGCTTTTATGATATTGAGGTATGTTCCCTCTATCCCTATGCTGCAGAGAGGTTTAATCAAGAAAGGATGCTGTATTTTGTCAAATACTTCTTCTGCATCAATTGAGAGGATCATATGGTTCTTGTCCTTTCTTTTATTCATGTGATATATCACATTGATTGCTTTGCAGATGTTGAACCACCCTTGCAGCCCAGGAATAAATCCCACTTGGTAGTGGAGAATAATCCTTTTAATGTACTGTTGGATCCTGTTGGCTAGTATCTTGATGAGAATTTTGGCATCCGTGTTCATCAGGGATATTGGTCTGTAATTCTCCTTTTTGGTGGGGTCTTTGGTTTTGGGATCAAGGTAATGCTGGCCTCATAGAATGAGTTTGAAAGTTTTCCTTCTATTCCTATTTTTTGAAACAGCTTCAGAAGAATAGGTATCAAGTCTTCTTTAAACGTTTGGTAGAATTCCTCTGGAAAGTCATCTGGCCCTGGGCTCTTGTTTGTTGGGAGATTCTTTTTTTTTTTTTTTTTTTTTTAAGATTTTATTTATTTGACAGATAGAGACATAGCGAGAGAGGGAACATAAGCAGGGGGAGTGGGAGAGGGAGAAGCAGGCTTCCCGCCGAGCAGGGAGCCCGATGCGGGGCTTGATCCCAGGACCCTGGGACCATGACCTGAGCCGAAGGCAGGCGCTTAACGACTGAGCCACCCAGGCGCCCCTGTTGGGAGATTCTTGATGACTGCTTCGATTTCTTTGCTGGTTATGGGTCTGTTCAGGTCTTCTGTTTCTTCCTGGTTCAGTTTTGGTAGTTTATATATTTCCAGGAATGCATCCATTTCTTACAGATTGCCTAATTTGTTGGCATATAGTTGCTCATAATATGGTCTTATAATTGTTTGTATTTCTTCGGTGTGGGTTGTCATCTCTCCTCTTTCATTTATGATTTTATTTATTTGGGTCCTTCCTCTTCTTTATGGTAAATTGGCTAGGGGTTTATCGTTCTTATTAATTCTTTCAAAGAAGCAGCTCCTACTTTTGTAGATCTGTTCTACTGTTCTTTTGGTTTCTGTTTCATTGATTTTGGCTCTAATCTTTATTATTTCTCTTCTCCTGCTGGATTTAGTCTTTATCTGCTGTCCTTTCTCCAGCTCCTTTAGGTGTAAGGTTAGGTTGTGTATTTGATACTTTTGTTTCTTGAGAAAGGCTTCTATTGCTATATACTTCCCTCTTAGGACTGCCTTTGCTGCATCCCAAAGATTCTGAACTGTTGTTGTCTTTTCATTCTCATTTGCTTCCATGAATTTTTAAAATTCTTAATTTCTTGGTTGACCCATTCATTCTTCAGTAGGATGCTCTTTAACCTCCATGTATTTGTGTTCCTTCCAAATTTTCTCTTGTGATTGAGTTCAGATTTTAAAGCATTGTGGTCTGAGAATATGCAGGGAATAATCCCAGTCCTTTGGTACCAGTTGAGACCTAATTTGTGACCCAGTATGTGATTTATTCTGGAGAATGTTCCATATGTACTTGAGAAGAACGTATATTTTTTTGCTTTAGGATGAAATGCTCTGAATATAACTGTGAAGTCCATCTGGTCCAGTGTGTCATTCAAAGCCCTTGTTTCCTTATTGATCTTCTGCTTAGATGATCTGTCCATTGCTGTGAGTGGGGTGTTAAGGTCCCCTACTATTATTGTTTTATTATCAGTTATTTCTTTAATTTTGTTATTAATTGGTTTATATAATTGGCTGCTCCCAAGTTAGGGGCATAAATATTTATAATTGTTAGCTCTTCTTGTTGGATAGACCCTTTCATTATGATATACTGTCCCTCTTCATCTCTTGTTAGTCTTTGTCTTAAAATCTAATTTGTCTGATATAAGGATTGCTACCCAGCTTCCTTTTGATGTCCAATACCATGATGAATGGTTCTCCACCCCTTCACTTTCAATCTGGAGGTGTCTTTGGGTCTAAAATGAATCTCTTGTAGATAGCATATCGATGGGTCTTGTTTTTTAATCCAATCTGATACCATATGTCTTTTGATTGGAGCATTTAGTCCATTTACGTTCAGAGTGATTATTGAAAGATATGAATTTAGTGCCATTGTATTACCTGTAGAGTCACTGTTTCTGTAGATTGTCTCTGTTCCTTTCTGGTCTTTGTTACTTTTGGTCTCTCTCTTTGCTTAAAGGGTCCACTTTAGTATTTCTTAGAAGAGAACAGAAACCAAAAAGAAAGAAAAAGAAAAAAAATGAGAATAAAATCAAACAAGAAGTAGAGCAGAACAGAACAATAAACTGGATCCTAAGTGTATTTTGGTCTGTTTGTTAGAAGAAACTAGGTCCCAAAATAGGTAAGAAAGAAAAACTTATATATGTACAAAAATAGAGTTGAATACAATGAAAGGAAGCCAAAATGAAAAATATATGTATGAACTCTAAGTGAAAAAATTAAAATTAAAAAAGACTTAAAAATACAATTGATAAGAAAATCGTTGAAAAGGATAATAAAATATAAACCTGAAGGACTAAAGAATAATAAAAATCCACAAACTCTATATACTGCTTTCCCCAAGAGCTGGAGTTTTACAGTTCTGTATGATTGGAAAACTTGGTATTAGCCAGACATTCCTGCTGGCCTTCTGGGGGAGGGGCCTGTTGCACTGATTCTCAGGTGTCTTTCCCCGGGTGGAAATGCACCCCTTTTGCCAGGGGGCTGGGCTCAGTGTAAGTGGCTCTGGAGCCGGTGGGGTGGATGAAAATGGCAGCGCCCCAATCTGTGGCGTGGGAGCTGAAAGTTCATGCCCTCTACTCTTCAGCGGGCCCTGAAAGGTGGTCAATCACTCTTGTCTCCCTGATCTCCATCCACACTCTGTGTTCACACAGCCTGTGACCAAGCGTTTTTATTTCAGGCATGCTACCCTCTTTGGAGTCTCCAAACTTTGCGGACTCCTGCTGTGTGCACGCATGCCACTCCTTGCCTGGGTTCTGCTGCTTGCTGGGCCCCTGCTTGGAGAGCAGTCGCTGGATTGAGCCTTGGTTCATGGTTTATGGCAACACCTAGCTGAGAGACCACTCTAGGGCTTGTTGATTGCAGCTGGCTTCCCCGCTCTGATGCCTGGGAAGTCTTCTGCACTCAGGCACCCCGTTCTTTCTGTGATCCCAGGGATCCTGAGACCACCTAGGATTCTGCCCTGCTTTGCCTCCTGTGTGCCTTTTAGGTAAACTAAAAGTTCTGTTTTTGCACTCCGCTGCTCTGTCACTTTCTGGTAGCCGGCTTGTGGAGGCTCCCTCCCCCCACGGTTTATCTTCTCATATATCACCTTGGATTCACTTCTCCGCACCTCCTACCTTGCAGAAAGTAGTCACTTTTCTATTTGTGGAATTGTAGCAATTCTTTTCTCAGATCTTTGGTTGATTTTGCAGGTTTTCAGAATGGTTTGATAACTATCTAGCTGATTTCCAGGGACCAGACGGAACCAAGATCCCCTACTCCTCCACCATCTTGAAGCCACTCCTAGTGTTCTTGTGTTCTTTGGGTAAATACCTAGTAGTGTATTGCTGGATTATGGGGTAGTTCTATTTTTAATTTTTGAGGAACCTTCATACTGTGTTCCAGAGTGGCTGCACCAGTTTGCATTCCCACCAACAGCACAGAAGTGTTCCCCTTTCTCCACATCCTCACCAACACCTGTTGTTTCTTGTGTTGTTGATTTTAGCCATTCTGACAGGTGTCAGGTGATATCTCATTGTAGTTTTGACTTGCATTTCCCTGATAATAAGTGATGTTGAGCATCTTTTCATGTGTCTGTTGGCCATTTGTATGTCTTCTCTGGAAAAATGTCTACTCATGACAAGTCATCACATTAATGAATATGTAATTCCAAACTGAATGCATGCCCTGAGGGCTGAGAGCATGGTTCTCTGAGAGAGTATAACAAGGAAAATGATCTAAATGTGAAAGGGTGGAGTCGGAAAATCGTTTAGGAAGGGGTCCCTGAAGAAAAGAAATTTGAGCTTGGATTAGAAAGATACCACAGTTAAAAGTAGGATTAGTGTGTTCCTGATAGAAGAAATAGCATGTGCAAAGACCCTGGGGTGGGAGGTGCACAGTACATTTAGTCAAGGACTGAAAAAATGCCAAGGTGACTGGAGCTAAGAATAAGGGGAGAATGGTATGAAGGGAGGCTGGAAAAGCAGGCGGGAGCCAGACTGGGCAGGGATTTGGGGGGCCACAGTGAGGATTTTGGTGTCTAATCCCAACAGCAATGGGAGGTGACAAAAGATTTTAAAACTGTGTGTGCATGAGTATGACTGTGTGTATGTTGTATGTGTATGTGTATGTGTGCATGAGTGTGTGTATGTTGCATGAGTATAGGTCAGGCCTACCAATGAGGATGAGTTGGAGGGGAGCCAGAGTGGATGTGGAGAGAACAGTCGGGGTACAACAATAGTAAAGGCAGGACTTGGAAGAATATTCAGTTAGGTTGGTGATAGTGGGGAGGCTGAGGACTGGGTGCACTTTTGATCTCTCATGTATCATTTAGGAGGTGAAACTGATTGAACTGGGAGGTCGAGTGGATGGAGGGGGTGATGGAGAGGACCACTTCTGATTAGTGGGATGGGATGGGTGATGGTGGTGTGGGAGAACCAAGGAGGAGAGCCAGTTTTTTAAGGGGAGAAGATCATAAGTTCAGTTTTAGACATGTTGAATTTAAGAACTTTGGAGGCATCAAGGAGGCAGTGTTGAGTAGGCAGGTGGGAGTGAGTCTGAAGCTTGGAAGCAAGGTCTGACCTGGAGATAGGGGTTTGAGAGTCAGGAGATGGTTACCGAATTCACAGGTATGGATGAGATTGGGAAGAAAGTGTGGCTTGAGGAGTGACCAGAGTCAGGAAGAAAGTCAGGATGGCATTGTTTCGTGGGAGCCAGGAAAGGACAGCATTTCAACAAGGAGGGTGTGGCTAACAGGGTCAAATGCTGCTGACAGGTGAGACAGGATGAGGATGAAATGTGTCTTTTAGATGTAATGGTGGTGATAGTTAACATTACTGGGAACTACTCTAACACCTTTATGTGAAACTTGTCATCCCTGTTTTCCAGATAAGAAAACCAAGCACAGAGAGCTTATATAACTTGCCCAAAGTCACACAGCAAGTAATTTGAATGAGGGAATATGACTCCAGAATCCCATATCCTCAACCACTGCCAAATGCTGCTTCCTCCTAGTTATGTAGAGGTCATTGGTAACTTTGTTGAGAGCCGTTTAGGTACATGAATTGGGGAGAAGCTAGATAGAAGCTGGTACTGTCTGAGTTATCTGTAATCTTCCCGGGTCTTTGGTCTTTTGCTTTCTGCTGTAGCTTCCCTTGTCTTCTAGGTCTGCTAGCTCATATATAATGGCTTCAACATTTTCTGTCATGTGGGAAAATATTTGTCTCCTGAGCCTTATTAAGACACAGGGGGACTTTGTAAGTCAGATTTAAGCATCCCATAGATATGGTGACCATATGTTCCAATTTGCTTGTGACTGTCTCAGTTTGTGCTTGTTCTGACATAATCATGAATAGCTCTTCCTTTCATTCTCAAGAGTATCCCAGTTTGGATGGTAAATTATATGGTCTGTGATGGTCAGTTTTTATGTGTTGAGTTGGCTAGGCTTGAGTCCCCAGTTATTTAATCAAACACTAATCTAGGTGTTATTATGAAGGTATTTAGTAGATGGGAGGGAATAAAGTCTATCATCAATTTACCCTAAGTAAAGGAGATTACCCCAGATAATCTGGGTGGGCCTGATTCAGTCAGTTGAAAGACCTTAAGGGGCAGAATTCAGGTTTCTCTGAAGAAGAAATTCTGCCTGTGGACAGCAGCATCAGCTCTTGCCCCAGAGTTCCAGCCTGTCCTTTCTGATGGCTTGCATTATGGATTTCAGACTTGCCTAGCCAGCCCTTACAATCATGTAAGCCAATTTCTTGCAATAAATCTCTTAATATATATCTCCTACTGGTTCTGTTTCTCTGGTGGAATCCTGACTGGGCTATCTCTCTACCGATAGAACCATCTCTGCCCATGCCACAGTGTCCCAGGGAATGGGGGTGAAGTGGGGTTGCCATCTTCCAGGGCCCTAGACTGGAGGCAGGGGACGTTTGGGAGTTGTGGGGGACTTTTTGTTGTTACGATGATTAGGGATACTGTTGAGACTTAGTACCCAGGTGCTAGGATGCTAACTGCCTTGCTATGCATAGCAGCCCTGCATGATAGAGAGCTGTCTTACCTAAAATGTGGCTCAAAATGCTTCATTTAGGAACACTGGAGCTTTTGCAACCTGGGAATGATAAAAGGGAGTTAAGGAGTGTGGTAGAAGGTTGCTGACATGATGGGCCATATACCTGGGTGGATTAGGAAGGAAGTGAAGAAAGGAAGGCACTACAGGTCTCAAATGAACTGGGGGTCACAATGAGGTTGGAAATGACCCTTGAGGGAGTTAATGAACAGTGGGTTGGATGGAGAGGAAATTGTCATCTTGGATGACAATTGTAGGATGCTGGAATCAGTGGTTTTAAAGGTGAAAGTTTCCATTGATGTCAAAGTGCACTTGTGACCATGGAGATGGGTGGTGGAGCTGAGAAAAAGGTCAAGGATGACAGGTAGATGATCCACACAGATATTTTGATGGAGAAGAAGGCAGGCCAAAGTTGTGAGGAGCAGATGAAATGATGGACTGGGAAATTCTCTGTTAACTCTCAATGGAGTTACTGTGATTACAGAGCCTCTAGCAGAAGGGGTCTTGTCTCTTGGCCCTACATGTTATTCAGGGCTTCTGTTTGCCTAGGGAAAGCCAAAGCCAATTCTTCTGTCCTTCATTCGGGAAGTGTGTTGCTGGAGTGTGGCCCTCACCTTCTCTATGGCCCCTTTCCATATCCTAAAGCTCAACAGGTGTCACATGACCTGACTTCACTCATAGGGTCATGTGACATGATACAGGGAGGATTTAGCACATCCGAAGCAATAAAGTGAACTGAGGATCAGGGAATAGAAGTGGCACACCTTAGATTTTGTGTACATCCAGGGGTAAGCTTAGCTTAATCCACTCGGCATTTGTTTACAAGACCAAAGCCATGGAAGGATCTGCGGCAGAAATGCTGGATGCTCACCCCCAACTACAGTAACTCTACTGGGATTTCTATCCTTGTGTAATCCTATACATGGATTTGCTGCCTGAACCAGCACTTGTCCCTCTGCAAGAAGGAAAGTACAAAGGCCCATTGGTCACAGGGGTGGGACATGCTGTGTGAAGTTATGGAGACACCATGGATGGGTGTGGACATGGTCAACCATGGCAGTAAAACATACTGACCCTCTATTGAGTAAGGAGGTTGTTCTGACTCTGTTGTATGAGAAGGATCCTTTTACTTAGAAGACAAAGCAACATATTGTTTATGTTCCTTTCTGCATTTTTTTCTCCTGCTAAGCTGAGCTTTGTGTGTCTAGCTAGAGCGCTGTTGCTGATCCAGACTGTCGGCTTTCTTATTTATTTATTTATTATTTTCATACCTCTGGCTTTCTAACGGGGGTCATTGGAGTGACAGGTTGGTGTAATTTAGGAACTCACTGTAGAGTCTAAACATAACTATAATAAAGTTTTTTTCATGACAACTCAAAGCAATAAGGATAGTTACTTCATTTCTCAGCCAGGAAGCTAGGGGCAGAGAAGGCAGGTGAGTATAATGAGATTACCCAGTAAGTAAGTGGCAGGGACTGGCTCTGAAGTTGCAGTTGGCATTTGAGTGCATACTATAAGCTCTAGGGGCTTTGTATGGTTTATTTGAACTACTCCTTATAACTGTATTATCATCATCATCACCACCATCATCATCATCATCATCACCACCACCATCATCACCACCATTACCGTCATCATCATCATCACCACCACCATCATCACCACCATCACCATCACCACCATTACCATCACCATCATCACCACCACCATCATGACCACCATCACCATCATCACCACTATTACCATCACCATCATCATCACCACTATTACCATCACCATCATAATCACTATCACCATCATCATAATCACCATCACTACTACTATCGTCACCATCATCACCACCACCATCACTACCACTGCCATCATTACTGTCATCATTACCGTCACCACCACCATCACCATCACCTCATCACAGCCACCATCACCACCATCATCACCATTACTGTCACCATCATCATCGCCAGCACCACCACTACCATCACCATCATCATAATCACCATCACCACCACTATCATCACCATCATCACCACCACCATCACTACCACTGCCATCATTACTGTCATCATTACCGTCACCACCATCACCATCACCTCATCACAGCCACCATCACCACCATCATCACCACTATTACTGTCACCATCATAATCGCCAGCACCACCACTACCATCACCATCATCATCATCATCATCACCATCGTCATCATCACCACCACCATCACCAACATCATCACCATTCCAATCCACAAATTATAGGTCAAGAAATCTATGTACAAAAAAGTGAAAACATATTTTTCCATGTTAGATAACTGACAGATGGACAAATGATGGGATTTGAACCCAAGCCATCTATCTATCCATAACAGGCACACTGAACTCTTGTCTTGCACTGCCCTGCTTTGTCCTGTCTCCTTGCACTAATTCAGTGCCAATCCATAGGAAGATACACCTGCCAGGTGCTATGTTGGATAAGAGTTATGAGCATCTGTAAGGTACCAGAGAAAGTGATAGAAATTGATGGGCCATGAATATAAGAATAATGTGAAGTCACTTTCCAGGTTATTACACAGCAGCCACACTCTGTTATTGCATGTGAGCATCTCTTAAGTGAATCCTGGGGTTTTATGAAGTAGTTTTCTGACATGGCTACTCTGTTGGGGCCCACAAAATTAAGGTGGCCTTCTTTTGGGTAGGCATGATCTTGTGAAATCATTCCTGACATCTCTCAATTTGGAAAGAGATTCTTAATCAGGAACCAAACCGTGACAGTGGAGAGAACTCAACCCTCTATTTTGTCCGGACTGAAGAATGACCGTGTCTAGGATTATACCCTGCCTGGTGGAGATTGAGGATGGTGGCTGCCATGCTAAGGTGATGGAGAGACAGGCAGGAGGTGAGTGTTCTGGTGCTCTGCTAACTGAAAAGGTGTAAGTAGTATTTTATGAGAGATGACCCAGATTTTTGGTATTTTTTTTCCCCACTTTGTTACCCCTGGTCATTAGCAAAGACTTTTGGTTGTTCCAGCCCAGAGCCAATTATGCTGTCATGTGTAAAGGAAAGAGGTGACTTGTGAACATTTGTGTCAGTTATAAAGCAGTGGGAGCTGCAGTGGACTCTTGGAACAAGCATGAAATCTGCCCAGAAAGTCCAGAGAGACGTACAATTTTCCTAAATAGGGTCCCAATGTCCCCATAAGCTCTCCCTTCAGAAGAGTCACCTTTAGATTCACACTTGGAGGTTTGGAGTTTTGTCTTTTATATGTCAATGATAGTGGTATCATTTCCTTCATTCTCTTGGCTAAATTCTGCACCTCCCACTGCCTGGCAAATTGTTCTTGTGAAGGAGTGAGCTGCCCTGCAGCTGCAAGGGCAGACTTTCCGGCTCTGAATTCTACCATCATTAACAAAATCCCATAGATGTCCACCAAGCCCACGACTCTCCATCACTGTTGCCATCAGAGAGCCTTACTGCTGTGAGAGATTTAAAAAATGTAATTACTCTCCTATATAATTTCATAACCACACTGAAACATTGAAGCAGAAAACAAAAATTTACCCACAATCCTGCTACCCTAGCAAATCAAACTATTTTCGTGTTTTTATGTCATAATAATCATAGAGAAGGTACAGTTTAGAGGTTTTTTTTTTTTTTTTTTATTGTGTGTATGTTTCTCTACTATAGGGACAGTATGCTCCAGATTTTCTGCAACATTCTTGCTTTCATTTATTTCTGATACCTTTTAAAAAAAGGCAAATCATTAAATGTATAACAAAATGTGATTAGTTGTATACCTTTGTAAGATGTAGGAATAAATTGATGTGTGAGGAAGAAATTGTCACCCTATTCTAGCTTTTTATGCATTTTCCCCATATTTTGACATAGCTTTCATATTTACAATGCAGTGTTTCTCAACTGGGGGGTGATTTTGCCCCCATAGGAGATATTTGGCCATATCTGGAGACATTTTTGGTTGTCACAACTAGGGGATAGTGCTACCTTCTTCTAGTGGGTAGAGGTCAGGGATGTTGCTAAACCTTCTGCAGTGCCCAGGACAGCCCCTACCACAAAGAAGTCTCTGGCCACAAATGTCAGTAGTGCTGAGGTTGAGAAACCCCATTACACTGCAGAATGGTGATTTCATCATTCTTTGAGTGGATGCTTAGCTTCCTTAGGTACCCCTGCTCCCTTCACTGGACATTAAATGTCCTCCAGTGTCTCAGGGTTTTGAGGAGCATCTTCAGGCGTTGAGCGTTGCCTTGCTGGGCTTGCAGTGGGTTAATCAAGGGGACGTTCCCAGCTGCTGCCTGGCTTCCCTGGGTTTGGGAATCATCCCCAGACCAAGTGCGAGGACTTTTCTACAAATAGTACATACTGTTTGTAGTTGCGGTTACTGCAGTCCAGATGAGCGAACTCCCAGGCAGCAGGAATGCAGTGGAGCATGCACAGAACTGGGAGGGAAGGCAGAAGCTCGAGACCAGGGAACTCAGGGATCTGGAAGGTGAAATGGGTTCATGCCGGCTCTGAAAGCATTGTCGGGGGTTGGTCAGCATGGCCTTCCGTGTACCTGACCACGTCCAGCTGGAGTGGGAGCCTCCTCCGCTCTTCCCACCCACCTTGTGCGTTTACCGTTTTCCTTTCGCACTTACTGCTCTCTTGTATGATGTCCATTTTACTTATTTGTTTATTTTGGTCTTCTACTCCACGGGGGCAGCGATTGGGGTCTGTTTTGTATCGTGCTGTTTCCCAGCACCCAGAACAGTTTTTGGCCCGTTGTAGACACTTGGTGCCTGCTTGCTGAATGAATGAGTGGATAATTCACAAACACAAGAGGGTTTTTTTTGCTTTCAGAAATGTTTTACCACTCCCGTTGCTCTCAGATCAGGTTTCTCTTTTCACTCTCTCTTCATTTCACTTTGGGTTTCTCACCAGGGTCTGGGGAAGGTGTCCTTGGAAGGGGTGACGATTCAGAGAGAGAGAAAGAAAGGGTGAAGCAGGGAGCCCCAGGGGACAGCATCCCACCCTCTGTGGGGACAAGGTGCGAGGCTGCCAGAAGGAGGTGTGGACAAGAACTGCTGCAGGTTGGCGGCAGGGAGCCCTCATTCCTGGGTTGTGACTGTTCTGGGAACTGTGCCCCGGGCCATTGGGGCCGCGCTGGGCGGCCTTGTCAGGTCGTCCCGGATGCCTGTGAGGCTCCCCTTAGAGCTGCATCCAAAGATGGAAGCCCCCTTGGCCAGCTGCCTCGGTGCCAGCCTTGGGGCTGCTCCCTGGGACTCATTATGGGCTGCATTCCAGGGCATCTCAAACCACACATCTGTGGCCTCAGTGTCGGGGTGAGACTCCTTGTCTGAAGGTTCACGTCACATTTGAGCTAATGTTCCTGCAATTATGTATATTCTTGACTCTTTAAAAAGAAAAACCTGCAGACAACCTTCGTGCATCCATAGCCACATCTTTATTAAAACCCTACCAGCCCCAGCTAAACATGGGTGGTGGGAGTTGGGGTGGGGAGAGGCCATCTGGAACCATCCAGGTGAGTGGTGACAGCCCCGCCTCGGGCCCCTGCAGCCTGGCAGTTGGCAGCTTTGGAGGCCAGCTTTATGTCTCACGTCACTCACAGGCAGCTGCGGCTGCGATCAGGTGGCCCTGCCCGCCCCGGCTCGGCAGCTCGGGTGCTTGAGAAACGAACGACAGGGGCAATCATCTGCACTTGGCAAAGCAAACCCCAACACACTCGGAAAGGCACAGCTGGGCCAGGCTCAGCGACTTTATTCATTAGGCAGTTAATCTCCAGGCTGTCAGCCAAGGCCACAAGGGCAGGCCCAGGCAGGGAAGCTGTGCTTTCAACAATTCAATCCAGGCCCACAAATATTCCTGAGCCCGTGCTCTGCACGAGGGAGGCACTGTGAGTGGCTGCCGAGGAAGGTGATGAGCAAGGGACAATTCCTGCCTCAAGGAACTTATATCCTGGCTTCTCCCAGAGCCCCACAAGAGTCAAAGCCAAGGCCAGCTGGGGAGCCGAGTTGGAAGAGAAAACAGCTAGTTGAAAAATCAGGACAAGTGGCATGGAGGAGCGCTGGAGTCTGGAGTGGATTTCGTTTTCCTTCCCTCTTTCCTCACCTTCCTCCTTCCTTTCCGGCAGTAGACAGAATAATAATTACACACCCCCAAAAATGTCCGGGTCTTATCCCCAGATCCTGTGATTGTATTACCTTAGATGACAAAAGAAGCTTTGCAGATATGATTAAGTAGATTCTCCAGGTGAGCCCTGGCCGTAATCATGAGAGTCCTTGTAAGAGGGAGGCTGGAGGGTCAGAGGTGGACACAGATTTGAAGAGACCGCATGCTGGCTCTGAAGGTGGAGGAAGGGGCCATCAACCAAGGGATGCAGGCAGCCTCGAGAAGCTGGGAAAGGCAAGGAAATGGCTTCTTTCCCTTGGAGCTTCTGAAAGCAACACAGTCCTGCTGACCCATTTTGGACTTCTGATCTCCAGAACTTTAAAGTGATAAATCTCTAGTGTTTATGTCATAAATATGTGGTCGTTTGTGAGAGCAGCAATGTAAACCAAATATACTCCCTCTCTCCTTCCCCTGATGCTCTCTCCCTCAATCTCCACTCCCCCTCCCTATCTTCCTCCCCACCCCCTGCACACCTGCCTTGTATTCTCTCTTCTCCTCTCCCCCTCCTCTCCTTTCTTTTCCTTCTTTCTTCCTTCCCTCCCTCCCACCCTTCCATCCTTCCTTCCTTCCCTCTTCTCCCTCCCTCTAGGTGGAAAGATCCTCAAGGCAGCTAGGTATATGGATCGGGGCTCTGGTGAGAGGTCAGAGGTGCAGAGACAGATTGTGAGCTTTCTGCAGAGGGGTGAAGCAAGAAACCTGCTGGAGAAGACAACTGAGGGCAGGACCTTGGGGAGCTCTCAGATTTAAGGAGTGAGGGAGAGAAACCAGTGAAAAGCAACCAAGAAGGATAGTCAGAGAGGCAGTGGGACACTCAGGATGGTGAAATAGCAGGAAAACCATGGGCCTTTGAAGAGGAGGGTGGTCAATAGAGTCAACGCCGCATGGAGGTCAGGGGGCTGAGGAGAGAGGTGAGTCCTCCCTGCGGGGTTGGGGGGGGTCATTCCTGAGCCTTGCCTGTGAGGAAGGAGATGAGGGGCCAATGAGGAGTGAGTGGGGAAGCAGTGGAGATGTCAGGGCTTCTTTCAATGCACTTGGAAGGGAGGGCAAAGGAGGAGTATAAGAATAGGACCTGAGAGAGAAGCAGGTGACCCAGCCTGATTGCAGGCGAGTGGGAGTCGCTGGGAGAGACTGGGAGATGGGAAATGTAAGCAAGTGAAGGCTGAGGGAGAAGGGGAGGGGGAAAAGGGATAGTCTTTTTGAGAAAGGGCCCTTCCTCCCTGGGAGAGGCATGGAGAAAGAGAGGGAAGGAAAAGAGATTTTTTTTCCTGCGGAAAACAATCACATGGGCTCTTGGTAAAGCAGCAAGCAAGGCCACATTCAAGGACAAAGTGTGTTGGGAGTGGGTCTGAGGACAGGAAGGAGGTAAGACGTTTGGATCAGCCACTTCAGGGATTTTAAGAAGGAGTAACAAACACAGGCCACCTGCTTGAATTTTGATGGGCTCTAGTAAGAACTCGCTTTTCCTGTCGCGCTCAGCAGCAGGGGAGCAGAACCTGGAAAGGACACAGTTCCAGGACTGGGAGGGAGAGCTGCAGAAGGACAAGGCAGGGGCCGAGTGGGGGCAGGGAGCAATCACATTGTCAAAATGGCTGAGTGTGGCTTCCAGGCTGGGCTGAGGTCAGAATGGGGAAGAGACATGGGAAAACCATGTGGGTTGAGGACCGCAGCTCATGAGAGGTCACAGAGCCCGTCTCTCTGACATTGGGCCAGTCTCCCTCCCTGCTCCCCTCCCCACCCGTTTGACAAAGCAGCCTCGAGCAACACACCAAGCTATTTCCTTCCTCCTGATTGGTTTGGAATGAAAAAACAATTCCTGACAGAAAATGTCTGTGGGCCCCTTTTTCCCCGAAGACCCTCACCGTCCCTGCTCCCTGATGGCATTTGAGATCTCTGAGGATTGGTTTCGGCCCATCTTCACCTGCGTGTCCTCAACGTTCTTTGGGTCTGGAGGATTTTGTGTATGGGGCTTCCCTCTGTTGGCTTATGCTTCGGTGTCTGTGTGTGGTTCTTCTCTCCTTTTCTCTCTTCCATTATTCGCCAACTCTAAGTGTGCTACCATGGAACTCGGGAGCTACCCCACACGCCTGGGCTTGCCAGTTTGGGAAGGCCGCATGGTGCAACACCAGGTCCGAAGGAAGATGGCCTCTGTTTGGTGCTGACAGTCTCTGGTTCCTCTTTGGGCATCCAGCAGTGGGGCATTTAGGAGTCTATGAGCAGCCTACAAAAACCTGCCCCTGAGATGCAAGTTGGGTTGGCTGATTGACCAGTAGGGGGTCAACAAAACATATACATATCTATTTCCCCCATGGAGGACGCTGAGTCACAGCCTTCAGGTCATGAATGCTGTGCCTAGCTCTATCTGGAATTACAAATGCCCGAGAACGCCAAGAGGCCGTGGGGCAGACGCTTCATGGCATCTCACCACCCCTGTGCTCTTGGATCCCGTAGCTCCTTCTCTTTCTGATTTTTATTTTTATAGTTTTTCCTCTTAGATTTATCAGTTCCTTCTGAGCAAGGTCTATGCTGTAAGCATCGAAACCAGGGTCATATTTGTGGAAGCTTTTCCTCAGCATTCCCCTTCTGGGAGGAAGTGGGAGGAGGAAGGTCTGCTCAGTGGCGCGACAGTCTTTGTTCCCAGGACTCAGGGCCCTACCTCCACATGGGGCCCTCCTTTCCCCTCTCTCACAGGCTGGCCCTGCCCCAATCCTGCTGTCCACTTGACTGACTCCTCGTGCGTAGTGCAGATCCTGGAGGGATTGGAAGCATAGCTCCAGTTTAAAAATGTGCCTCATTCTCAGAGTACAGATGATGCAGATAATAAAGCCTTTATCTTTAATTTTGCCTACTCTCTCCTTCCACATTGATTCCGTGCATTTCACCAAGGGGCTTATTTGATTTGGAGGTGGATTATGCAATTACCTCACCTATCATTGGAGTAGCACAATAAAGGCCAGAGTGTGGTTTATTTATAAAATCTGCATTATCCAGATAGACCTAACCTCGGAGAAGACAGGACCCAGGGAAGCATGCCAGGAGATCCCCGGCCCCAGAGCACTGTGCTTGGAGGACCCTGCCCTGCAGAAGCTTGGAGAAGCAACCGTGTATTGCAGAACAAGGGCTTGTCTCTCCCGCAGCCTCGGCCGGATCCATTTGTCACTTTGGATTATTTCCCTTCTACCTGCATGGGAAGACAGCATCGTCAATTGCAAGGATTCCCAGCATGCTCTGTTGTGGCATGAAACACAAACACCATTTCCTTTCAGCGCTGGCTTTTACAGGGCCTGCCCCAATACATTTGTGTTGTCTCCAAACCTGGCACTTTAAAATAAATGAAAAGTTCCCCGAATGACAAACACAGCGCACATAGTGGGAGGGCCATTTGCGGGGAAATGGTCGCAAGGAGAATCGGTACTTTATGAATATTCACTGAAGTGTAAACCTGCACATTGCTTATACGCTTTTCTGCATCCTAATTTGCCCATGAATGCAAATGAGTCCCGTTTAAAATAGAGACGGGGAGAGCAGGCTCCTCACAGAACACCTAATTGAAAGATGTTTGTACATCATGTCTGATATTTAGTAAACAGAGAGACAAATCCAATCGGTTTCCAAATGAGACCTCAGAAACAATAAAAAATAATGATCACAAAAACCTGGAGAGTAGGAATGTGCAGAACTAACTGCTTTTCTAAAAAGGGGGACATAATTACCCTGTCTCAGGGTGCAATTAGTGTCCTAATTATACGAAGGTGTATTTTGCTTATCTCCTCAATAAGCCCTCTGTCAAGATTTAGTGGTCTCCAGGAGCCACACGCAGGGGCCTGGGTCCCGCACTGGGGTAGGCGGTGGATGGTCCTGTGGGTAGAGGGGCCCAGAGAGTGGTACTTGGGGAAGTACCTTCATCCTGCTTTCAGACTGACAGATGGTTTCAGTCTGGGCTGGACTGCCTGCTCCCGCTTTCAATGCAAAAGTGTTACCTTTCTGGATTCATGAAAGCCACTCAATCAAAGATAAAAAGGCAGGCCAGTGTGGGGAATCAATAAAATCTCTACTTTCAGCTGGAGTGTCTAATAGTAATTCTTCTCGTGTCACTGACTGGTTAAACAGTCATACTCCTGCTAAAAGCCCTGTAAGACATAATAGATTCATGTGGCTTTCCTCTATTGTGTTGCATTTGGCCTGAAAAAGGGGAAAGGGGCTCCTGTTTTCCCAAAACAAACCAGACACTGAAGCATTGTGTATCCAAATGTATTCACCCATTGCGGATTGTCTCATTAGAGCGGAGGGGGCTTCCTTCGCACACCTCTTGCCGAGCTATTTCCAGACATCTGAGATATTCATTGCAGAGCCTCCTTCGGAGCTGTTTTCGTACCAGTTCCAAGTCACTCTGCTTACATTTCAATGTGTTCTTTGGTGGTGGTGGTTCTGGGAAAAAATCATAACAAGTGCTTTTTATTTCAAACCGAGCCAGTTGTGCACATTGAGCTCTGTGCCTGAGAAGTCAACAGCAAATGTCACACATCTCAGAGCTGAACTAGAGAACACCAGACGGCTTGGTCATGGCGGAGAAGCTCGGCCAGGGCCTTCGGTCATGGCTTCTTAGGAAACGAGTTTGTGTTAATCTGGCGGCCAGGGGTTTCCTGAAGGTCCTTGCATGGCGGTGGGGTCAAGATCTATGTGCCACGCTCTCTCCTTCCCCCCGACACACAGGCCCTGGAATGGTCCCAAACCCACAGCCTACATGGTGGTGAGTCATCGGGGTGTCAGGGCCTTTTCTTTGCCATCTTTCCTCCAGTCTTACAGAGAAAAAAATGAGGTAGTTGTGCCTGAGTTGTGCAGCATCGAATGGAACTGGCTGGGTCACCACCCACACGTGGACGTCCAGGGATTTTAAGTGACTGAGAATCACAGAGCATGTTATTTCATCACCTGGGGCGAGAGAAAAGTGATGGGACAAGGGGCACTTTGTTGGCCATTTCAAGCAGGCCCTTTGATCAGGAGTGGCCTTTGTGAAGGCTTCTGCTGACCCCTCCTCTCCCACGTCCAAACCCAGGCCACTTCCCACCCTTCGCTTCCCTTGGAAGGTTTGCCTGCCGCTGCCGGGCCAAACCTGAGCCTTTTCCGGCGCTTTGAGGCGGACTGCCGAAGAGAGGAATATCAGGAGTGCCTTCCCCCTCGTTGCCCCTCATGCACCTCCCCAGGAAACTTCAGCAGATGTAGACAAGGCTTTAATAGCCACGTAAAGAGACATGCATGACAATCTCATTAAGGGAGCCATAATGGCCTATTGGAGGATCTCACAGAGGACAATATATCAACGTCTAGTTTGTCACGGCCTCCTAACGATGGCACTTTGCCCCTTCCCATAATCGCCCATTCATCGCCCGTTTGGCCTGGCTCCCAATAATACTCTGCTCTCCTTGCATCGGTCTCCCTTTGAGGTCCTTGACAATCGCCGCCACATTTCTTTACGGGCGGGTCAATCAGAGCCGTAAGTGACAATCATAGAAAAGCAATTAGTGGGCCACCCCCCCGGCTTGCCCTGTTCTGGCGCGTTCAGGCCCTTTCTTCTCTTTCCCCAGCGGCCCTTCATCCTCAGCCCAACATCTGCAGGAGGTCAAGGCACCGGGAGCCCCGAGATCTCAGCCATCTGCCAAGGAAGAAGCAAGTCAGTGCCGGAGGAGGGAGGAGAAGGACCTAAATGATATTCTGAAGACCTTCTTAAAGTTATTTATCGCGGGCGAGGGCAGGAGAATCGTTATTAATGGTAGCAGCCCATTGTCTCCTGATGGGCCTCAGAGGGCAGCGGACATAATTAAAGTCGAAGCCCAGTTCATTCCTCCCCTTGGAGGCTTAAATAGCCCGGAGTCATTTCCCATTCCTCCCTTCCCAAGAGTGCCTGTCCTCCCTAGCTGCTGAAAAATTCAACATTCCTATAAACTACAGTACTTTGTAAAGGTCATGCGCCAGTTAATCTGAACCCGGGGTCTGGAGCTGTGCTCACTCGAGCTGCGGCAATGGTGATGTGGGGGCTGCCTGCGGAGGACCGGAGGGGCACGAGGCAGGCACGCGGAGCTCTTTAAATATTGCCGAGCATTTCCTGGATCAGCATGATATTTAAAGATTTTTGTTCCACCTGCCTGCGAAATATAGAGTCCAGCCGAGAGGCAAGAAAATGAATATGGATTTCTTGCCCTTTCAGTGTATTCACTCCAGAAAATAGCCATTTCTTCTTCTTTTTTTTTTTTTCTTTGGCCGAGCTGGGGACCGCAGGCTTCAGGCAGCCATGATTACAATCATGCATCATGAATGAAATGTGCCATTTGGAGAAAATCAGCCACTCATTCCATTTCAACCCCCCCCACAAATCAATAGCACTAGCAGAGTTTTTGGACTGAGCTGGATGTTGTGCTTGAACTAAAGTACTTTCTCAACGCACTTCCGATACTCGGAGCAGTGGCCAGGGGCAGACTCTGTGCCTGGGGCTCTAACAAGAGGATTACTGGCCTCCAGAAACTGGGTCTGGTTCTGCACGTGACAGCGAAGTGAGACTCCGTGCCGATGGGTGAACACTGGGCAGGATCCGAGGATGTGCTTCCTCCCTTGGGCTCTGTCTGAACTAGCGTTTTATTAATCCTTTCATTCAAAAAACATGTCTGGGGTACTTCCTGTGTGCAGGAAGTGGTTTGAAGCTCCGGGAATACAAGAGCAAACAAAGTAGACACAAACCCTGCCTTCATGTGGCTTCGAGTTTAATGTGAGAGGCAGAACAATCACAAGACAGTGTGATAAACCTTAGGACATTGGGAACATTTTTCATCTCTCTGGTTTCCCGTTTTTTGTTTTGTTTTGTTTTTTTAAATAGGCAAAATGAGGAAGTTTAGAAAGATAAACCCTCAAGATCTTCACCCCTTCCAGAATCCTAATCAGTCAGTAGGGCACTTAGTCAAACTTTCAGACTTACCTTGTTTCCAGAGCTAGGCAAGGCTTTTGCTCCTTTGTCCTCAGGGTCACCGCAGCCTAGTTGCAGATACGAAGACTCACGCAGATGAAATGTTAACTCACAGTTGAGGTGCCAGATAAATGTTAGGGACTTGGAGAAGTTTTGGCAGTTCTGAGTTCCTTGGGAGTTCCCAGGAGGGAGAGATGGCTCAGTGCATTATCTATGCCAGTTATACTTCTCTCTGTACCTTTTTAACCACTCCCCTGGCTCCCATTACTTATATATAGAGAAGACTCCTAAATTCCTGTCTCCAGCCCAGATATTTCCCCTCTCCCTGGCCCTTGCCTTGGCTAATGCCTACACATTTTCCATCTCCCACTCACGTGCCATTTGCTCCAAGAGGCTTATTCATCTCCTTGGGCCACGTTAGGTCTCCTATCACATGTTCCTGTGGCATCCTGGTCTTCATCAGAGCACTTATTACGGTGTTTTTGTAATTATTTAATCAAATACCTCTTCCACAGGTCTGTAAGATCTTCAAGGGCACAGACCATGCCTGACCAAATCACTGTTGCTGCCCAGGGCCACTACAGTGCTTTGCCTTTTTTCCAGTGTTTGGTAAGTAATTTGTTCTATCAGTGAATGGTTATCTACTTCTTCTAGAGAATAAACCTGCCTTTCTTTAAGGCGTGCATCCAGACCATTTCACTCTATTTGGGTGGTCCTTCCCAGAGTAAGATAAAACTGAAGTGGCTCGATGCCGATATATTACCAACAGAGTGTGGTGTCTTAGGCAGAGTTTCCTAAAAATCGGAGCTTGCGACAAGGCTTACATGCTAATGTTTTATGTGGGAAGTGTTATCCCAGGAAAGTGAAGGAAAGGAGAAAAGAGGCGGGAAGGATGGGAAGCAACTCAAGGTGATATGTTACTGTGCTGGTCTCTGGCTCGTGATAGCCTGTGCGTGCACACACACAATGACAACAAACAAAATAATCATAGCCAGTTGCTCAGCAGGTGCACCTGTCTGCCGTGCAGACCAGACAGAAAAACCATGCCTCAGAACAGTTCTTGGGAGTAAAAAGGGAAGGGGATTTATCCTCCCATTCCTGCTTCCACTGATCAAAGTTAAGCCCCATGTGGAGAGAACTTCCTTGTATTTATGGTTTGTTATGTCTGACCCTCTTGAAAGCCACTGAGGAAGTCAGAGGAAGCCAGAGTTCATGCCCTATGATACGGCATTTCATCCAAGCCACGTATATGTGGGACAGAGTAAATATTGCAGGCCTGACACTGCTATTTGCCAAAAGGCCTGCTGGAAAGGTTGGACCTTGACTGGCATCAGGGAACTTGGATTTCAGAAGGGTTCATGTCATTGTGCCTAGACCTTTTTGTGCAAATTTATGCCGATCACCTGTTTTCCTTCTGCAAGTCTGGAGTTTTGGTATGTCCTGGCAGACGTTACCTCCATGGCTAGTCCCCAATAAAAATCACAGGGCAGTGAGTCTCCAGTGAACTTCGCCGGTGGACATTTCAGACGTGTTGCCACAATCCATTGCTAGAGGAATTGAGTGAGTCCTTGGGACCCCACTGGGAGACGTCTCTTGGCAGCTTGTGCCTGGTCTCCCCTGAACTTCTCTCCACATACTTTTCCCTTTGCTGGTTGCACTTTGTATCCTTTGCTGTAATAAATCATAGCCATGAGTACCACTATATGCTGGAGTCCTGTGTGTCCTAGACAATTAACCAGCCTGGGGTGGTAGTGGTCTGGGATACCCCCGACACGGTATACGTAGCGGGTTGGCCTCATGTGAAGGAACCTATCAGGCTTTGGGTAATTGGTTGGCCAAGGCAGAGGCTGAAGTGAAGCAAGAGGATGAGGATCTGGGGGACAGGGGAGGCTGAGGAGGTACAAAGGTACAGAGATGTGTCTGATACCTGTAGAAAAAGAGCCCAGATGGACCTTGGCAGCCACCAGCTGTGCAAACTGCTCCCTGGATTAATGTTTCTTTCTGCCTCAGTTCCATCACAGAAAATTGGTGACAATTATATCTACCTTGCAGGATTGTAAGGATTGGCATAACATATGACTTCCTTTAATCCTGTTGACTTTTGGGAAAAGATATCTTGACCCCTTATTTTTAGGCTGTAGTATTTGGATAGATTACATGGAGTGTGGCAGGGAGGGAGATGGAGGGAGTGAAGATGCAGTAGTGCGTGAAGACTGCCAGTGTGTGTGGGGAGGAAGTCACCATTTCTACTTCACCAGTGCTGAATGGAATGTTCTGGAGAAGATAGTACCTGGTTCTAGATGTTGTGGTAGGTTTTGCTGGATATAGAATATTTCCAAGAGCATTCTCTTGGAGTCCAGCTGATTATTAGACTGCCCACATACAACTTTTCAGATGGTGGTCATCTTGAGCTTGACCTGAGACCAGCCGAAGACCACACAGGACATTCTTAGGTCCCCATTTCCTCTGTCAGTGAGTATTAAAATCATTTGGCTGCCAGCAACAGACTTTAACTAACTTAAGCAAAAATGCATTATTGGAAGGCTTGAGTGTAGCTTGTGAAGAGTAGTAGCTGGACCAGTAGGCTTCAGGCAGGGCAGACGCCAGGGCATGTCTGGGTACCTCAGCAGTTGGACCAGCACTCCAGAATGTGATCGTTGGATGGCAGCTACTACCTCTTGGCTCCCCTGTTTGTCAAAGATTCAGATTCCCTACAGAGGGGCTGTGATTACCTTCCCTGGAACACTTAACCACCCTGGTAATCAGGGGGAGGATTTCTGTAATTGGCAACCAAATAGAAATACATCAGGGGAGAGGGAGTTCCCCAAACGAAGGAGGATGCCATTACCAGAAGCAGGTCAGACATCAACACAAACTTGCTTTTCTGGCGTGGCCTCTGCCCTATGGAACTCAAATCACCGGGTCACAGTTCTGCCTCTGGGACATCTGAAGCCTGGTGCTACCAGGGGAGCCTGGGGCTTTGTCAGATTCGGTCACTCTTGAGGATTTGCTGCGTCCTCTTGGTTTCTTCATGTTTTCCAGGCATGCCCAGAAAACATTTTGGGACGGTCCCCTGTAGATGTTATTGTGACCTTAGGTTATAACTTTGTAGAGCCTCAGTGGTTTTTCAACCTGAGCACTTTCATATTTCACGCCTCTCCAAGCCTTGAAGATGCTCTCCTGTTTGCTCCGACTGTGTTTTTCTCTGCGACAAATGCCTGCTCACCTTTAAGCCCCGCTGCCATTTTTCTCTACACAGCTTTGGCAGAGTCTCATGTAGAATCCAGATCTCGAAGCTTCCAGCTGGAGTCATTTCAGTAATGTAGCTACTGATGAGGGCTTTGGAGTCCAACAAACCCTGGTTTCAGTTCTGCATTTACTGTATTAGATAACCTTGAAAATTTGACTTACTGTCTCGGAGACTTGGTTTTCTCTTCTTTAAAGGGAATATTAACAGTACTCTGCACATAGCTTTTTGAGAAAATTAAATAAGATAATGCATGCAAAGTGGCTTGCACAATGCCTGGCACGCAATAAGTGTTCAATAAATGGTAGCTATTATTGTATTGTGTTCCTGTCCCAAGAACATTATGTAAATGAATTAAAGTATAGAGAGCTTGAAAATCCTCAGGGGCAAGTGGAGTAACCAAAATGTGCAAAGACTTGGAAAGCCCCAGGGAAGAGTCAGTATTGAAAAGCCTGCTACTGTAAAAGTTGTAAACAAATCTTAAAATACTAATTAGGCAGACGCATAATTCGCTCTCCTAAATAGTGAAATATATGCAGTTGTTGTTCATGGTTCAAAATAATAAGTTCTAAATTAGTCACTCAGAGCATTATTAATAACAAAACACAGTCTGCAAAGTAGCTAAAGCTGTATTTTTGACCCTCATGAATTTAGTAATATCAAAATCAGACTTTTTTGAGATTATCATAGATCGCTAAGAGGGTTGGTTCTTGTGGGAAGATGATTGTATTTGGAATTGGAACACCTGAGTTTGAGTCCCGGCACTGCTGATTGTTAGCTACGTGATCATGGGGGAAGACACAGCTCAGCACAAGTTTCAACTGGGGTAAAGAGGCAGCAGAAAATGTCATGTCCACTCTCAAGAAACCAGTAGGCTAGTTGAAAAGATACACAGCACATAGCCAATGCGTCCTTCTCAGCTGTTCTGACTTTAAATCCGGGGAAATACAAAGGAGGAGAAAGTTCAGAATTGACTCAAGAAAAGCCATCTTGAGGGGAGTCTTGGATTGTGTCCTGTGGTTCAGGTTAGGAGTGGGGAGGACAGTTTGCACAGCTAGAACAGAATGAGTAAAACAGATGCGGAGACAGCAAATGCGTGTCTGGTAGCGGGCAGTTGGTAATCAGGTAGTGGACACATCTGTATTGGTGCAGCATGATCCCAGCGCTGTCCTAGGTGCTGTGGGCGGACCAGAAGGAAGAGGCTTGATTTCCATCTCCTGGGAGGTTGCAATCCACAAAACACTAGGAGAGGGAGAAGAAATACTCGTAAAGCACCGGAAGAAGAGACAGGGCATGAGTGAAGTGCTCCATGTTTTTGAACTGAACCGTGGGGTTTAGCCATCTCATAAACTCTGGCTGACATTTTTCTATAGAGGAAGACTGTATCTTTAAATCCACAGCGGGAGAAAACATTTCAGTTTGCCAAGTTTCTGCTAAGCCATCCTGAAAAAAAATATTCAACAGCTTTCACCAGCCAGAGGCCCCGATATCCAATCTCTGTCTCAAATGATAAATGACATTTGTCAGTTGACAAAGCAAATAGCCTCGACCATTTGAGGACATGGTCCTGCAGTGCATAGCACTCCTGTTGAACCAGCCAAGAGCACCTTGAGGTGAGAAAAAGCCTCTTTGTGTGTGAGCCCTCTGGAGAGAGGATCCAGAAACAAGCAGCCTCTGTGTTGCTCGGAGGGCAGTCCCTCATTAGCAGCTGGAAACTTGGTAGAAAATATCTGTCTGGGTGAGAGAGGATTGCTCAGGTCTGGGGCTGGATTAGCTGGGGATGGCCTTGAACCTTGCTTTGCTGGTGGCCATGCACTTTGCCTATGTTTCTGCTGAGATCCGTGCTCTTTCCCCCAGTATCCTCTAGATCCAGTTGTCTTAGCGTAGATGTCAACGTGATTAGCTGGAGACAAAATTAAGGAGTACAGCTCGCGTGACACCAGTAGCATAGTTGGTGGTGTGCACAGAGAGGAAGGGTAAGTGATTTTGGCATTTGGGGAGGAGGGACACGTTTTCTTTGTGTGGTTTTCTCTCTAGAAATTGCAGGGTGTTTAATAGCCGTGGCCCCACTCACTGAATAATGTGATTGCCCCCAGTCATCGTGACTGTTAAAATCCTCCACACCTTCCCAACCTCCACCTTCCAGGGCTTGTGGGAGCCCAGAAGCACGTGGGGTGGATGGATGCCTGCAGGGGATCTTGTCCTCTCTCGGGCCCCAGCCTGCTCTGCTGTTCTTGAGGAGCCTGCGACAGGGCAGAATCTCTGCCCTTCTCAAAACTGGCCCCTGGGGGTAGGGGTGAGGGTGGTGGACTATAGATTTGGTGTGTCCCTCATTCTGCTTCCAAAGCTAGCTGTTTACTCCATACTGAGCCCCCTGGAGGAATCTATCAGCTTTCCAGAATGGGGACGAGGGCAGGGCACTGGGCTCAGGGGAGCTGGGAAAGGCAGGCAAAAATAGTCAGCCGGTCAGTTATGGGACATCACAGTTGTCTCCTGACTGCAAACGGTTCCTCAGGAGAAGGACTTCCCAATTTGATCCAGTCCAAGTTGAAGGCCGGGGACAGAGGGAGCCCTAGGGTCAAGTGGTCTAACCATGTGTTCCAGTGTTTGCCAATGTGTGATCCATTGACCATTTGCATTAGAGTGACCTGGGATGCTTGAGGAAAACCACAGATTCATGGCCCACGAGACCTCCTATGTCCAACTCTCTGGATTTGGAACTGGGAATCTGAAGTTTCCAGAATCTGTGATTCTTTGTCAAGCTAAAGTTTGAGAGAACTAAGGATCTTCCGATGCTCGAGTTCCCTCTGTAAGAACCCTGGTGAATAACTGTCCTTTCTCTGAACATCTCTACTAGAGGGGGTTCTCATTCTTTGTGGAGATAGCCCTTTGTCTCCCTGGATAGCTCGGTGCTCTGCAAGCTTTCCCCGGGGGGTAAAGTATGGTCTCATTGATGGGGAGAAACTCTAAACTCAAACTCTGTGTGTGTGTGTGTGTGTGTGTGTGTGTGTGTGTGCATGTGTGTGTGTATGAATAAATGTATTTTGCACTGGGCTCGAAAGGGTATACACTAAAATCACATGTGGCTCCTCATGGAGGGAGAGAGTAAAATCTGGGTATATCGGAAGTTAAGGGGGGAACTTTATATTCTCTATATATCTGTACTGCTTGAAGTTTTCTTCGACAATGTACATGTATTAGTTGTGTAGTTTAAGAATAAAAGGCACAGCAACACCAACACTGATGTTCTTGATACTGAGCCAAACCTGCTTCACTCTGTATTTTCCCTTTCGTTCTAGGGGAATCACAAAGGGTTGCATTGAACCACTAGCTTTTTCTCCACCTGCCAAAAGTTTTTGAATGCCATTAGGTCTGTCCCTTCCAGGCACCAGCTCTCTAGGCCAAATGGTCCTGGTTTCTTGACCTTCACATTGTTATCGGGTGCATGACTCTTCCTGGAAATTGCCCCTCTTTACCTGCCTGGTGATGCTGTTCAGCTTGACCGTGTTCTGTGAAATTTACGTTCTGTGCTCTGTACTGAAAGCAATATTCTTGGTGTGCTGTGACCAGAACAGAGGGAGTAGGACAGTCATTTCTGACTTACTAGGTCCTATCTTTCCATTAACACTGCTTAAGCCTTTTTGGCAGTCATATCACACTGATGACTCCTCTTGAGTGGAGAGCCAACTAAAACCCCTAAAATCTTTGTCATACCAGCTGCTGCCAAGGCTCATCCCCACCACCCTATACTGCTTTCAGTTTTTCAGTTGGCTTTCTGGACTGAAGTGGAAAACCTTAGACTAATTCCTATTAAACTTCATGTTGTTAGGCTTGGCTCATTGATCTAGGAGGCTGAAACCTCTCTCTTTCTCTCTCTCTCTCTCTCTTTTTTTTTTTTCCAGATCCTGATTTTGTTCTCAGAGGAAACCTTTTTTTTTTTTTTGCAAAGGTTGATTTTATTCAGCTGCAAAGGGGGAAGCCCCGACAAAACTCTCTTTATTTTGAACAGGAGGCTCTCTTAAAAAATCAGCCTGAGCTTGGCATTTTCTAATACCCTGAACAAATGCAGAACTTGCTGTCAGCTTGATTGGACAAGGCTCCATTTCAAGGTCTGCTACCTGCAGGCTTTGAAGGCAGGTCCCATTACATACCCCACCAGGCTGAAAGAGAGCTCTGCAGACAACAGTCCCCTTCCCAGACAGATGGGTGTCTCTCTTCAGCTGCAAGATCCCCTGGGAAGGCTCGACTAGGAGCATCTTCCTGAAATGAGATGACTGTGTATTGTGAATGGCTTTATTGCTCAGAGCATCTGGATGTGTTGTGATAAACAGCATGATAGATGGCTTTAACGCCTCTAGAAGGGGTTGCCCAGAGAGAAGGAACAGAACAGAGAACGTTTACTTCCCTATTGCTTGGAACAGAGCAGTGTCACTCACAAAGACTCCGCCTGAGTGGGTTTTTCCTGTTTATACTTGTGGCAATTTCAGCACCATGGACCTGAGGGGGACTTAAAGAAGGGGAGATTGGCTGGAGGTAGTGAGCTGGATGGGCAGAGTTCATTTATACCTGCGGCAAACATTCCTTGAGGATTGATGCAGGTCACTGTGCTAGGCACTAGGGATAAATGGTAAGAAACCAGGTATGAGCCTTGCACTCACAAAGCTTTCAACTTAGTCAAAGAGCCATATGTTAATAAGGTGGTCACTTACATACAAATATAATCACAATTTTAGTATATGTGCTGCCGAAGCGAGCACAATACAAGTATAATCACAAGAGGGTAAATGTAACAAAGAGAACATGTAATGATGGGGAGTCTGGTTCTGGTCTGGAAGGTCAGGGAAGCCTTCTTGAAGCCGTGACACTTCACATGAAATCCGCAAGTTGAGTAGGAGGTTACTTGGCAATGAGGTAGAAGATATAATAGGTATATACTAAGTATGTGCTAAAGCCCTGTGGCAGGTGGAGACACAGCATGGTCAAGGATAGGAAAGAAGGCCAGTGTGTCTGGGTGAGGAGAACAAGGGGGAAGCATGTTGCAGTGGAAGGTTAGAAATATTGACAATGATTGTGTAATAATAATAACAATATTGATAATAATATTAATTGATGTTTTTACTTAAGATTTACTATGTTCCAGGCATCATACTAAGTACTTCATATGTATCGATTCATTTCCTGTTTCTGATAAACCTATGAGATATGTGCTCTTCTTATGTCTCTTTTACAGAAGAGGAAATTGAAATGGAGAAGTTAACTAACTTCTCCAAATTGATAAGGGGCAGCGCTCTTCAGCATCCTGGAGTTCCTTGTAGGGATTTGCTCTCTATCTTAAGTACTCTGGGATGATGCTGGAGATTTTAAACAGGACAGAGAGATGATAAGATTTGTGTCTTGAGATTTCTCTGGCTACTGGGTGGGGAAAGGCAGGAGAGAAGCCAAAGGGGCAGGGGACAGCCAACAGAAACAGTCCCACTGGTCCAAGCGGGAGATAGCAAGAGCTTGTACTGGCATGGTGGCTGTGGTGACGGTGGAAAAAGCCTGATTGGAGAGGTAAAATATTTTTGAAGTAAATCAAGAGCTTATAAGAAATTGGACCGAGGGTGAGGGGGAAGAAGATTGAGGATGACTCTCAGCTTTCCGTCAGACCCAACTGGATGGATGGGGAAGATGACCGCCTTTGGCATCCTAAGTGTGATGGGCTTTTGAAAGAACCAAATAGGCAGTTGGACATGGTGTTCAAAGGGGAGGGCTGGATGCTGATTCCCGGAATCATTGGTGAATAGGTGGAGAATGAGGTGGTGGCCTGGGTGGAATTTTCTTTGGGAGAAAGTACGGCGTAAGAGACCAAGAGGGCCTGGGACTGACTTAGCCCTAAGGAAGTCCAATGCACAATGGCCGGACAGAGGAGGCAAGTCTATAAAGAAAGGTGACTGAGAAGAAAGTGACCAGGGGATGGAAACCGGGAGAGTATGAGGGTACAATGTCCGGGAGAGAATCTGTTTGTGGGAGATGCAGGGCTACCGGAGCTGTACGTGGCTGAGATGTCAAACAATATGAGAAACTGTCCTTGGGATTCAACAACATGGGAGATTGTATTCATCTCCTGGGGCTGCCCTAACAGATGACCACACACTGGGTGGCTTCAAACAACAGAAATTGATTGTTTCACATTTCTTGAGGCTCCAAGTCTGAAACCAAGGTATCAGCCAGGCCAGGTTCTCTCTGAAGGCTCTAAGGGAGGATCCTTGTTTGTCTTTTCCTTGTTTCTGGTCGTGGCAGCAGTTTCTGGTGTTCCTTGGCTTGTAGATGCATCACCCCAATCTCTGCCTCCATCTTCACAAGGTTTTCTCCACTGTGCGCCTTCTTATAAGGACACTAGAGACAGGGCCCACCCTAATCCAGTACAGCCTCATCTTAACTTGATTACATCTGCAAAGAACCCATTTCCAGATGAGGTCACAGTCACAGGTACTGGGAGTGAACACATCCTTTGGGCGGGGGGACACGATCCAACCTGCAACAGAGGTCATTGATAATTTTGAGAGCTACTTTTGTGACAAGATGAGAGAAGACAGCTGGAACGTATTGAGAAGGGACTGACAGGTGGGAAATTAGAGCCAGCACAAGAAAAGACAACTCTTTCAAGAGATCTGGCTGACTGGGTCTCTAGAGCACTAGAACTAGGTCAGAAAATCTTCCTCTGAGGTTGAGCTCCCCTGTGACTGGTGTGACCTTGGGTAGACCCCTTACCCCCACAAGCCCTGCTTTCTCAATTGGGGAATGATATGTCCACACAACTCACATTTAGAGTGACTTTGAACTCTCATGAGGCTTCAGGGAGAAAGGGCACAGGAAGACTTTGTAGACTCTAAAAGCAATAAGAGAGGCAGGCAGTTATGATGATGTGGTTTTCAGGAAGACTCCTACCATGTTTGGATATGTGTCTGTGGGTCAGTTCGAGGCAGGGGTCCCAGGTGGAACAGCAGGATTTTGGAGTCTCCGTCCTTGAGCCTGCTGACTCACCCAGACAGCACCAAGCCCCACCTGTTGAGCGGCCTGGCCTTCCGTCGTCCACCCAGGCACTTTGCCTGCTGTGTGGGCGTGACTTCGTGGCGCTGTGTTCCTCTGTCCCTGCACATAGGATTCATGTCAGTCTGGAGCCTTACACACTCAATCTTGGAACCTCTGATGCTGGCAGGGAAGTTGGAGCTTAGAGTCTTTGTTTCTTGGGTACCAGTCAGGGGCCTGTGGACTTTACTTGCTGAGGTCTCTGATCCTGCGGCTGTCACTGGGGCAGGCCACTGGGAGCCAGTTCTCAAGACCTGTGGGTTGACAAGGAGGGGGCCACTGTGCCACAGGGGCAGGGGAAACCAGCCTGAGGACAAAAGCTGGTTGTCAAGCAAGCCCAGGGCAGGCAGGATGCACCGTCTGAGTTGTAACTGGAGATTCTTGTGCAGCCTGGAGCTTGGAAATGGGGTGGCAGGAAGCAGGCAGCACCGGGGAGTCAGGCGGGCCGACAGCTGTGGCAGGCTCTGTGCGGAAGGGCAGATCGTCCTCCCAAGAGGAGGAGCTGGTTGGCTGCAGGGCCTTCGTTGCTAGCAATGATGAATTTACTCCTTGCTGGATTTGTCAGGTGTCAGGGCCCAGGTTGGGGGCTGGCTGGCGGGGGGAGGTGCCAGGGCTCAGAGGCCACAGCAGGGGGCAGGGTAGCAGGGCCTCTGGGTGGGGCCCCTGGTCTGGCTGGGATAGGGGGGCCACGGAGGAAGCACAGGAAGAAGAACTCCCACCACTTCTGTGCACACGAATCACCGAATCTCCCAGGATCTCTCTCAAATGCACATTCGGGTACAGTAGCTCAGATACAGTAGCTCTGGGGTTGGGCAAGAGATTGCGCATTTCTGAAAATTCACAGGTGCTCCTGTTGCTGCTGGTCCACGGGCCACGTGTTGGGGAACAAGATTAGCAAGACGGGGATTCATTGTCACTGTTCAGGAGACTCTCAGGACATTTGACAGTAGGAACTGCAGCCGAGTTTCCAGAACTAAGAACCTGCAAGCTGTCAGCACTGACAGCTTCTCTCTCCTGAGCCACACGGCCTCTTGTCTGCACATCTGCTCTCTCCTCTTTAGCCTGCCTTCTTCTGCAAGCCTTTGTAACTTGCCTTGCCCTTGGCTGTCATTACCACCTCAAGGGCTCCGGCCCCCACCTTATGGCTTAAGCTCCTAACTCTCTTGGGCTATTGTGGTTTTGGTCTCTTACTTCAGACTTTTTCTCTGTCAAAATTCTGATTGGCTTGGCTGGTCAGGTGTCTGCATTCGGTCCAAGCAGCGGTGCAAGGGGGCCAAAGAGCAGAGGTTCTCAGGCATGCTTTCATCAAATGAGGTCATGGGACACCACCCATTGGGCAGGCTCCGTGAGGTGGATCAGGAAAATTGGAGCCTTGATGAACTGTTTTAAACAGGTGTGATCAGAAACTTTGGGGGGAAAAAAACAATTAGAATTTTAGCATATATTTTGGCCGCTTTCCAAAATGCAAATTCATTTGAATTATTTATGGAACTAGATGGGTGAGCACCAAGATCTTTTTCTTGCTTGAGGCCCTGGAAGGAGCAAGGGCTTGACATGAGCCCAAATATGCCTCAACAAGAAGTGACCAGGTGGGGTGTAGAGATGAAGGCCCTGTGGCTTGAGACAAATTAGGAGGAGAGGTAGGGGGGTGTGGAGATGGGGCTGTTGGTTGGTTGGTTCGTGTGTCCCCAGGGGAGCTTGCCTGTGAAGGAGCTGCTGTAGCCTGCAGGAACCCAGGGTGATGACCCAGCCGCCGGTCTCAGCTGCAGGGGGGTGGCTGAAATTTCAACCACAGCAGTCGGGTCTGGACATGGTGAAGGGTCACGCTCATAACATCTCGGACTGTTCAACCTAGAAATGTACAGATAAGGAAGCAAGATGCAGAGAGCCTCTGACCTGCTCAAGGTTAAACTCCCAGTTGGTGGCTGAGCTAGCCAAGAATGCCCGTGTCCTGACACCCAGCCCTGAGCTTTTTTGAAAATGAGGAGACTCTTAAGAATACACAGTACTATAGTTGTGCAAGACTGTCGAATCACAGACCTGTACCTCTGAAACAAATAATGCAATATATGTTAAGAAAAAAAAAAAAAAGAAGATAGTAGGAGGGGAAGAATGAAGGGGGGGAAATCGGAGGGGGAGACGAACCATGAGAGATGATGGACTCTGAAAAACAAACTGAGGGTTCTAGAGGGGAGGGGGGTGGGAGGATGTGTCAGCCCGGTGATGGGTATTAAGGAGGGCACGTTCTGCATGGAGCACTGGGTGTTATACGCAAACAATGAATCACGGAACACTGCATCAAAAACTAATGATGTAATGTATGGTGATTAACATAACAATAAAAAAGTAAAAAAAAAAAAAAAAGAATACACAGTACTTCCAAGCTTTCTGTTCGCACAGAAGTTAGTGTGCAAAGCAGTTGTGGAGGACTCCGAAGAAGGGCAGACCGTCCCCGAGGGGGCGGAGCTGGTTGCTGCAGGAGCTCCGTTGCCAGCAATTATTAATTCACTCCTGCTGGAGCTGTCTTGGGGGGCCTCCCGCGCACAATAACATTAGGAGTGCTGGCAGCTGCGGAGGGAGAAGCCCTGCTCCCTCTGGGAGGGAGGAAGGTGCGACTCCTTGCAAGGTTGCTCTCCTCCCAGGCTCTGCTTGCTCTGGGGAGAAACCGTCAGTGCTTGAGGGCCTGGGAGCAGGCTGCGGAGGACACAATGTTCCCGGGGATGGTGGCAGATCTTGGAGAAGGGACAGAAGCTGGGCCAAGAGACTGGAACTTATGCAAATCAGGCCTGAGGAGGGTTCAAGGAGGGGGCAGCCCCTGCCTCTGCCTTCCCACTCAGTATACCCAGGGTCAGACACCTTAGGAAGAGGGAAAGAGAAATCCTCAGGAGGAACATAGGCTTTTATCCTCAATGCTAAGCTTGCTCGGAGGGTGTGTGTGCTTTTGTGTGTGTGTGTGTGTGTGTGTGTGTGTGTGTATGTGTAAGTCAGTGAGCCTTCCTTTTCTCTTGAACCTTTTCTTGCTAAAATAGCCCATGTATCAAAATGCCTGTAGGGCAGAGAGGTTTAGCAGAAGGAAAAGTTGGTGGTTCGGGAAGCAGGAAAACTGGGTTAATCGTTGCAATAGGCCTGGGAGCAGCTGAGCATTTCTTCTGGGGTCTGGAGGTCACCAGAACTTCTTTTTTGGAGGGCCAGGCCACTGGGGGCTGCTGCATACTGTTGTGCAGGCTGCACACTGCATAGTTCCAGGGGCCACCATTCCCATCGTGCGTGTGAGGCTCCCCCACAGTGGCCTGCGTTTGCACAGGTGATTCACTTAGGGACCACCCTGGGCCAACTGTGAAATTTAGAAACAGTGTCTTCCTTTCTTCTCTCACTGCACTCTTTCTCCTGTTGGGCAACTCATGTTCCTGCAGCTGCTCAGTTGGGACTGTATCCTCCAGTTTAAAACTTTCCCTTCCTTCCCTCCCTGGCCCCACTCCCTTGATTCTCTGGGCATGACTGACTGCCATAGGGGAAAGAAATCTGACAAACACTGTGCTAAGGAAAACATAGAATAATAGAATCAGAAAGCTGGGAGGAACCTGGGAGGTCGTCCAGGTCAGAGACTGCAGACCCTGTGCCAAAGGGCTTTGGTGTTTTCTTAAATTCAAATGTGAAGGCTTTCCATTTTCCAGTTCTTCCTAGACCCACCGTCTATTATTTCCCACCTGCCTGCTTAAATCACTTATGTTACCTGTCTGCCTCCAGGTTGGTGTGTCTGAGTCTAGAGGCCCCCAGTCTAAAGATTAGACTGTTTAAGGATTAGGGAGTGGAGGCTCGAAGAAGTGGCCCGATTTGCTGCACTTTCTTAATATGTTCCCTCTCTGAGGAATATTGGCTTTTTCAAGGATGGGAGCTGTAGAGGCAACTCTGAGGAATAAATCTCAAATGGAGAGGAACTGCCCAGCATCATACAATTTATTTGCTGACTGGACTCTCTGAGATGTTTGTCCTCATTTTCTCCAAATGTAAAATGAGGGTGTTGGACTACTTGACCTTACGTCTTCTTCCAGCTCCTTTATCATCTCATTTCCTCCCCAGAGAAGTTGGGAAGATTCCGCTGGCAAAGATTAATGGTTAGAATCTCTCAGAGTCTCTCCAGGGTTCACACCCCAACAAAGTGTATGCACTCTAAATAACTTGATCAAACCACATTAGAATCAGTCATCTGATAGTTAATATCTGAGAAACTGATTGGATTGCTGTATGAGCCTTCTAATTTCATTAAGATGACCTAAAAAGTTGGATTGACTCTTTAGTAGTCATTAAATTCAATCTGTGCTGGCTTCTCATTTTGGCTCTTTTATCAGCATGTGATCACACGATTTGTAGAAAGGTGTTTGTTGCCCCAAGTTTGCATTATAGGTGTGGAATAAAGAATTTGGCTGGCTCTATACCTGGTTCCTGGGAGATAGTGTCTAAACCATTTGAGTTTCCCAAGTGATAGGAGTGTCTTTGTTACTCATGGTGGGCCCCTTCAACCACACTTAATAGTTTTTGATAATGAGGTCACTCAGGATGTGGACTGACTACGCCAGCAAGACCAAACTTGTGATAAGAGGGTTGGGGTTTTGGGCTAGTGATAACAGCCCAGCCTTTGGGAAAACAAAGGTGGCTGGGGATTGAGTTCAGTCAAGTGGCCAATGATTCAATTAATCAGTGCCTACATGATGAAACCCCAATAAAAACTCTAGATACTGAAGCTTGGGTGAACTTCCCTGGTTTGCAATATTCTCTCATACTGCCATACATAGATGAGACAATCCCTGAGGAGGATGGAAGCTTCGCATTCAGGATTCTCCCAGACCTCACACTATAAGTCCCTCCCTTTGAACTGGTTCTGATTTGCATCTTTTTGCTATAATAAAACTTTAATCATCAGTGTAGCACTTTTCTGAGTTTTGTGAGTCATTCTAGCAAATTATTGAACCTGAGGGCATAGTGGGAATACCCAAATTTGTAGCCAGTGGGTCAGAAGTGAGGGTATCCTGTGGATCCCTGAACTTTAGCTGGTGTCTGGTGTAAGGGCAGAAGACTATGCCTTTAACCGGTGAAGTCTGGCCCAACTCCAGGTAGTAGGAAAAAGAAAAGAAGCAAGAGGTTATGTGGAGAAGAGCTGGTGGGTGGAGAGAAGAAATTCCAAGAAGGTTCCAGGACTACTCTTTCCACATATGCAGGGCATGCTTTCCCATATATCTATGGGCACCTCTCTGCCTTCTCCACCTCTCTCTTGGGTCCCAATTCTCAATTCTGGAAGAAGCCACTGGATTCTTAAGAGAGGCCCCCTCATGGTCTGATTAGTAGCCTGCAGGGTGAGCAAAGTATTGATCCAGAGTGCAGGCTCTGGAGCAGACTGCACAGGTTCAAATCCTGATATCACCATTAACCAGCTGTGTGACTCAGCTAGGAAAATTACTCATGCTCTCTGCCTCTTTCTCATCTGTAGGATGGGGATAATAACCCTACCTCATTAATTAGAGGAATAATCATACATAAAGCACTTAAAAGTTTCACAGAACACAGGAAAGTCTCTATTAATTCTTCTTCTTCTCCATTGAGCATTACTCTTAGAGAAAGCATAATGTACCGTAGAGGGAGTGGGCTTTGGAGGTAGACCTGGGTTCCAAGTCCTGTCTCTGCCACCAGCCTGCTGCACAACTTTGGGCAAGATACTCTAGTTTCTCCATGCTCCATTTCCTAATCAACACAGTGGAGCCATTGATATTTAAAGCCTTACCCAAGGCATAGAAGTGAGGTATCCTACGCCCCTGACCCATGGTAGGTGTTCAGTGAACGGTGGCAGTAGCTCTGGTCATTAGCTCTGCTGGTAGGTGTTAGAACTGATAAGATGCCTGCCAGTGGGTATATGCAGTCAGAAACATGAGGCAATCTTGCAGGCGGTCGTGATAGAGGTTCAGTGGAGGTACTACTGGTGAGTGTGGTCTTGGAGTCCCTGAACCAGAGGGGAGTCAGGTTATAGGGATACGCAAAGTCAACTAAAAGTGAAGACCATGGCCTAATGTTTAAGTTAGGTTGCTAAGAGATTGACAGGGGGAAGAGAGAGGCCGGCTGTCTCTCTAGGAGATGCTCCCACAGAACAAGTTGTGGGGCAAGCTCCAGCAGCTCAGGGTTTGTCACAGGGAAGGTGAACTCCACAGCTATTCCCCACAATGGGCTTTGTTATTTATATGTCATATTGTTTGTTTATTGAATAGGTATTTGACAGAAGTATACTCAGCAGAGCACATCAGCAGGGATGGTGTTTTACCAGCAGATAAATTAGAATCGTGGAGTTAGCTAAGGCATAACGAAGTACCTGGCATAAATACGTCATTTGGCCATTATGAATTCATTCATGTATAGGAATCTATAATGCATCTTTATCAAACCTTTAAATGAAAAGTTCTTTTTATAGCAGGCCTGTATTTTAATTACAGGCAGCAATAATATTAGCGCAGCCTCAAGGAGCGGTGGCAGTCTAGCTGGCGCCTATCCCCAGCTCTCTGTGAAAGCCCATGCAAGCCCTCAGGGCATACTCAGCCCTGCTCGGCCCCGCACGGCGTGTCCGGCCTCTCCGGTTCCTTCCTCCCTCCATCCTGCTTCTTTCTCCTCCAGTTAGTATGGAAAGTAGGAAGGAACCGGCAGGCCGGCGGTGTGAGGCAGGAAAGGAGAACCGGATAAGACCTTGGGGCTCAGCCAAGGCACACGAGGGGAATGAGGTGCCGGGATCAGTGGAGCCCCCCTGGGAGGCCAGGGCAAACCCTTCCAAAGTGTTCTTGACTGACGCTTCAATTCCCCACTCCCTGGTGAGAAAGCTTTCTTTCTGAGGCTTGCAGTTGAAAGTTGAAAGGCCATTCGCCCCCTCCCACTGCCCTTTGCCTATTTTTTCCCCCTGGTGGGGAAGAAAGGATGAAAAAGAGGCTAAGAAGGCAAAGAAAGAGACTGTCACAGTGCCCATTCCTTGGCTATCAATCATTGGTGGGGGGTGAGGAGGTGAGTCGGGGGAGAAACCAGGAGGGGTGGAGGAAGGTCCCAGGCTGCTTTTTGAAAAGCTGAAAAGTTTCCATTTCTATTCAAATATTATTAACACAATGGGAAAGAGCCATGAATTTCACAAGCTTTCTTATAAATAATTTGGACCCTGAGTGCAGCTTCATATGTTGTGTTCCTCTTCCTGGTCCAGCCGCACTCATACCACTCATGCCACACACATCTCTAACTGTGTATCCTGTCACTAGCAACCTCAGGAGCCTAGGATTCTCTCTCTCTTTCTTTTTTTTTTTTCTTCTTGACCAATTTAAAATGATTGTGTGGGAAGCTCAAAAGATATGCTGGGAACTTCAGAAATCCCTACAGTAAATGCTGATCTCTGATGTAGGTCTTCAAAGAACTCATCTTAAAGGTTTCAGGGGTAGAAGATTTCAACTTCGCAATTTTGATTGCACATTCACAGGATTCACTCCCCACCCCCTTTTTCACTTCCAGATAATGTAAGAGAATTTGAAGGCTCCCAGGAAAAGAAAGCAACTCCAATCAATTTCTATTACCCAACCCCTTTCTTTTGTGTGTAGGAAATAGAAAGAAGGCAAAATATCTTTGGGTAATTAGCAGGTTTGCCTGGAAACCAGCGCTTGCTGACTGAAGGGAGGCAAAAGACTGGGGCAAAGGAACCTTGCTCTTGATGTCATCAAACTTATTCATTATCACATCCTTCCCCGTGAGAGTGTGGGTTCTTTTCTCAGTGGAATCATTGTACCCATTTTATTTTTGACATTGGGCATGACCAATGTATTCTTTTTCTTATATTTATAGAAACGTATGCTATTTGCATGATATTTAAAGGACATTTTAGAACACTGAGTGGGGAACTTTTCGAATGAGATTTGATTTTAGAAATTACCTTGTTCGCCTCTTCAATTTTTGGAAGAGGAAACTGAATATGGAGAGAAACATCTTATCTAAGAGCAGACCATGAGTTAATTGTAGCAAAGGGATTCAACTCAACAAAGAAGAGACAAATGCCCAGTAGACTGATGTAAACAATGGGCAAGTGATAAATACCGATTATCTTGCCATCCTCCATTATTTTAATCCATCAGTAAATGCACCGTTATGTAGCAGGCCCTGGGGATACAGAGAACTGTCACTGGTGGGTGTCAGGATGTGCGTGCTCAGAGGAAAAATGACAGGTGCAAGTGTGTCATTTCCAGAAGAGCAAGAGAAAAACGAAAAAGATGGCAATTTTTATCATTCCTATTTTTGGGTGGAAAAACCAAGGCTCGAATTTCCTTTTTCAGACATTCTATGGAGTGTAATATGGACTGTGGGCCTCTTAGGACCCAGTGACTCCAGGTTAGCTTGAGGTGCCAATGAAAAATGGAGCACTGGCGTCTCCATTTCAGCCTCATACAGTGTCCAGGAGCCGCTGGGGGTGGGGGGTGGGTGGGGAGCAGGCAGTCTGGCATGAGGGAAAAAGTGTTCTGCAGAAGTCAAGGGAGTAGCGGAGAAGGGAGGAGCGCACTGCATGGGTATCTGTAGTGGGTACAGGCCAAGGGGGTGAGTGGGGACTGACATCCAGTTTGTGCTGCTGGCCATGCGCCCTGGTAGGGAGTGAGGTTGCCCGGGTGGGCTTGGGGAGAAATGCTCTTTCTGATTTCGACATGAGTCCCTTAAAGGCTAGAGGTGGCCCTGCCCCTGTCCCATTGTGGCCAAGCAGTGAAGAATAGGGGCTAGAGGGAGGGCAGTGGTGGGTGTCTGGCTGAGGAAGAGGTCTCCCAATGAGCTCTAGAGCCAGCAGCTCATGTGCTCCCAGCACATCCTCCCAGGGCCCAGCTGCCCAAGCCTGCATCTCCCTTGGGGCTCCCGCAAACCCCTGCAGTTTCCCCGCTCTGGGCCTCGAAGGAGAGGGCGGAGGCATTCAGAACGTTTGGACTGGGACTGCTGCATGGTGTGTGTGCGCGTGCACATGCGCATGTGTTTTGAGTGGCAGCTGCTGGCTTGAGAGAGAAAGTTGGTTTTCAGTTCAAATTCCTGCCTGGGGTTACGGGGAGTTTCATTTTTGGAGGTGGGGGTGGCCGTGCCACCAACGACGTTTACAGATTGCCATGGATCCAATTGCAGTGTAAAGCATTGAGCTGCGGAGGGGTCTCTCTTGGTGCTAGATTGATCCAGTGACCCCAGAGAGCATTGTGACATGGAGGGCAAGCGGCGAAGCGAGACTGGGACACAGTGGCAGGAGCCGGTCCCACTGAGAGCCGACTGCGTGCGCGCACGTTTCAGGGGCGCAAGTGGAGGGCAGCGCCGAGCTGCAGTCCTTTACAACTTGCAGGCACAAAACCTCTTAAATCATCATTGAAAAGTCATTAGAAATCTGGCAGAAGAGCAGGGTGCAGATTGCCAAGAGAGGACACAAAACCCCATTTTCTCTCCACAATACCTGTAATGAACTGGAAGGGGGGGTGGGGCTGAGAAACAGATTTCCTGCCATAACTAAAGTCTCTTTTCAGCCTGGTTTGCCACAGTTTAGAATTTACATTCAAGTGTTTGTTAACCATTCTTCAGCGTAATGAAACGTTTTTATCCGTCTGACCTCAACCTTTGCCATATGGTTCCCGAACTGTTGCACTGAAGTCAGACGGTGGCGGGGAGATTGTGGGGGAGGGGTGCTCGTGGTGGGCAGCACTTTCAGACCAGGCCTCAGTGGGGCTCAGTGACAGGAGTCCCGTCCCTACTCCTGGGAGGCTGTTCCCACAAATTCATTTAAGAGGGAAAAATGCCCTTGGGCGAACCTGTGTCCTTTGCAATTACGAAGTCCTATGTGTCCTATGTCATGATCGGTGCTAATTTTCAAGTTTTCATTGGGAAAGTTAAAGGAATTCGTGGATCACTGGCAGCAGATGTTAGGTCTACAACTTGACCTTAGTGTGTGAGTTCCCTGAAGATAGGGACCATCCCTAACTTGGGATTTGGGACAGCACCTTCCACTCTCTGAGGCTTAGTACATCTTGACTTTCCAGAACAATAAGAACATAGTGGGAGCCAGCTCTGTTTGTTTTGAAGAGTGGGGAGAGGACCAAGGGTCAGGTTCTCAAAAGTTAACCGAGGTTCAGTGGAAAATTAAATATTTCCTTGAGTGTGAACCACAGATGAGGAAAGACAGCTAATGATTATTTGACTCTTTGAGGCCAGGAGTGGAGGGGTTTGAGAAGAGCTCTAAGTCTTATCGATTCATTCTTACAAGGCCACAGGGACAACTGGGAGAGAAAGTGTGCCTTGTGCCAGTGTGGATGTCCTGGGAGAGACATGTCTGATGGACATGTCACAGGCCATTAGGTACACTCCTCTCCTCCCGTCTCCCCTACCTAGACCGGAGTGCTTGCCAACTCTCAAGGCAAGATTTTATCTTATTCCCAAAGATCTCCCATGAGAGACAGACATAGATTCCTCACCAACCTTTTCAGCTGAATTGTCTTTCTCTACTAATATTTATTATCTTGTCTTTTGCTTATCTGGAGGGCAATGCCACCACCCAGTTTATTAGTGCTTGAGGATTTAGAGTAACTGACCTTCAGTAGGTCTCTGCGGCCATTCATTCATGGCCAAGTATGAATTGGGTGCTCACCACGCAATAGGTGCTGATGAAAGGCAATGATGAAAAGAGATCAGAGGCCCTGACTTCGCTTTCAGGTGATAAACGCTGGCTTCCTATGATTTGATCAAAGTATGAGCCTCCCTTTTTTCTATAGCACAGAATATTTTGTGGTATACTGGGTCAACATGTGCATCTTCCCCTACATTCTGAAGGAACTGATCACCAGTGGTGCAGTCGGCAGGTATATATAGTGTACCTACTTAGGCGACACAGCCTGCTGATTGCTGGAGCATGGTGTGCTCTGCAGGGCCCACAAAGATCAGATAACACACCCGTCCTCCCTTGCTCTCGGAGGACTGACAATTTTAGAAAGAAACTCCCTACAGGGATAGCAGAGCTCCTGGCCCACTGTAAGCTCATTCTGCAGTTCCATAAACGAGTTTAAAAACTGTTCTTGTTCCATCTTTCCTTGACACGTTACCTCACTCTGGTTGACTAAAGTGAACACAACTCTCACGGCTTCCAATTTGGAATCTAAATTCTTTTTTTTTTTTTAAAGATTTTATTTATTTATTTATTAGAGAGCGAGAGAGAGAGAGAGAGAGCGAGAGAGAGAGAAAGAGAGAAACAGCATGAGAGGGGAGAGGGTCAGAGGGAGAAGCAGACTGCCCACTGAGCTGGGAGCCCAATGTGGGACTCGATCCCAGGACTCCGGGATCATGACCTGAGCCGAAGGCAGTCGCTTAACCAACTGAGCCACCTAGGCGCCCTGGAATCTAAATTCTTATGTGGAACTTTCATTAGCTCCCAGCAGGAGCATTGCCTGCAGCTTTAAAAAAAAATTATTATTTTTTTTCTCAGTGCTTGGCTTGGCAAATCTCCTTTTCCCTTAATTGATCAATTTTCCTGTTCAGAAATAGACGTAATCAGATATATTGCTCAGTAGCCTCTCTGAGAAAGCATTAGCTCTGTCTGCTTAGACAGGCATTAGGTTCGACACCCCTGAGGGTTGCTTTCCTTTTTCAAGAAAAATTAAATGGCTAAGTAAGAGGGTGTTAAAACAAAGTTGTATTACTGCTTGGCATTTAATTGAGAAACTTGCTAATGTGTCCTTTGAACTCTTGTTTTCCCCTTTCCCTGAGGAATTGCTGATACTTTGCTTTAATGGCAGAATAAAAATCTCAGTTTGACTCCGGGTAGCATTATCTGGGCTTTAAGAATGCAAATTGTTGTTTTTACTGCATTCATTGGTCTAGTGATTCTGACAGCCACCACATCCGAGTAACTGACTGTTTATAGAGAAAGTTTCTAATTTGGAAGACTTCTTAGCTCTTGAGATCTCGAAACACTCTCCTGGTGGTTGGCATTGACAACTCCCACCTTTTCGTGAGGCTGATCTGTAATGGAAGTCAGTACTTCAGAAAAAAAAAGGTGGTGGAGGGTGAAAACTGCTCTCCTTGAATAACGAGTCACAGTGGTGGGAAGCAGGTGGGCTTTGGAGCGAGATGGACCTGGGTTTCACTTTGCTCTTCCCTTTGCTCAGTTTTATGGAAAGACTCAGCAACTCCCCAGCCCGAATTTGTCCATTTACGAAATATAAGCAGTAGATACAAATCTCCGTTCATCAGTTCATCCATTTCGGTTGTACAGAAAAGTAACTTTCAAATTTTCCAATAACAATTTTATATGTATTAGAAGACTCCATACTGTTGCGTTGGCAGTAAGTTAATCACAGCTAAATTAGGAGCCATCCTCACTTTTCTTTCTTTCTCGCAGTGTCAGAACCTTGGGGAGAGCTCATCTTGCCCTTGCTATCATCTGTCCACAAAAACCTAACACAGTGTGCTTTGCCCCATCTGGATTTTGGTCACCTATTGACCTCAGGTTGCCCTTGGGGTGTCCCTTGTTCCCCTCCATGTAGTTTTATCAGATCCTGCAGTTTTCTTTTAATTCCATGTTCTGCCTGAGACCCCTGTAAAAATTTGCTGCTTCCAGGCAATACTAGGGCAAAAAAATCTCTGGCGTGCTGCTAAGGTATTCTTGTCCCAACTCATACGTACTTCTCTGAAGGCCTTATGGTCTCCAGGGGGCTCTACTGGTCAGTAAGTGCAAGATCCCCACTCCAGGGCCCAGAAAAATCCATGGTGTCATGCCTCTCTTTGTCTTCCCTCTCCCTAGCCAGAAAAAAAAGCTTTCTAGTCTCCAGGGAAAGCTCTGCTCTGAAACTTCATTCCACTCAACGTTTAACCTATGCCCAGGTCCTCCTGAGTCTTTTAAGAACATTGAATTTTTAGAGTGGGATGCTAGAATATTCTTTCTTTTCTGTGTTCTACCCTGTATGATCTGCCCTTAATGCGATGAGTATTGACTGGTCTAGCTGCTTGAATTAGGAGTGGTGAAGAGGTGGAAAAAGTGAACTAGCCAGGGAGAAACAGAAAACTAATTAATAATTCCAAATATTATCCTGCCACACAGGGATAATAACATCCTGTAGCATTGTTATAGAGTTCACATGTGAATGTGAATTGCTCAGTAATGAGATTCTCAAAGAATAGGTAGATAGATACCACAATCCAGGCCATCTCTACTTCCCCTCATGGTTGTAGTGGATGTGAGGGAGAAAGGTTGGATGTAGTGTCCCTTTTGCTAATCTTGTTTCCCCTCTTGTTTTCCGTAACTCAGTGTTCTTTCTTTACTCATTTGTTTGTGTTAGAAATTAGGGAATTATCTTGAACATCTCTCCTTTACCTCTTTTTCCCTAATCATTTCCCCAAAATCAGTTGGCAAGTCTTGATTATTCTGTCTTTGGTGCCCTATCTCAATCTCTCTGTCTCTCTGTTGCTCTCTGTCTGTCTCTCTCCAGGCTTCTTCCATCTTTTTCCTGAACATTATTCTAATTTCCCCAACATCTATTCTTGCTTACCTTTGATTCTTTCCCCACAAGTAGCCAGAGGGGGCTTAAAAAAACACAAAACCTCTCACTGACTTGGCTTCCCATGACCAGATAAGAATGAAATGTAAACTCCATGACATGGTCTTTGAGGTCCCGCATCTGGCTCCTCCTTGAACTTCATTTTATTCACTCTGTCCAGCACAGGTGGACAATTTCCAGAGCCATGCTTCTTGGCGGTCCTTTCCCTAGTTGGCTGTCCCTTCCAGTCTCCATAGTTGAATGATCCCAACATTTACGTGCCTCCATCACATCTCATGCTGTCCTCTGACGCTCTCACTTTCTAAAGATAACCTGACCTTCATCTTTGAGAAAACACAGAACATGATTTCTGAGGTCCCTAAAGTAGCTTCACGTTTCCTCCAAAATACCTTTCTCTTCACTGGTCATCTCCTCAACCGTGTCACAGCGGACATGCCCACACCCCTTCCCACTTGTCCTTCTTCATGGGCTTCTTGTCCTCCCTCAACTTAGAGTTGCCTGAAAACTAAGACGATCACAGGGCACCCAATTAAACTGGAATTTCAGATAAATGGCAAACAAAATTTTTTACTACAAGTATGTCCTGAATATTGCATGAGGCATACTTAACGCTAAAAAACTATTCACTAGGGCACTTGGGTGGCTCAGTCAGTTAAGCAATTGCCTTCACCTCGGGTCATGATCCTGGAGTCCCGGGATCGAGTCCCGCATTGGGCTCCCTGCTCATCAGGGAGTCTGCTTCTCCCTCTGATCTTATCCCCTCTTGTGCTCCCTCTCTCTCTCAAATAAATAAATAAAATCTTAAAAAAAAACCTATTCACTATTTTTCTGAAATTTAAGTTTAACTGAGTGTCCTGTAGTTTTCTTTGCTTAAATCAGGCAACCCGACCCCTACCTTCTTAAAATTGTTTCCCCTTCTCTTTCTTCCTTCCCACTGGGTGCTCCCACTCAGCTTTAAACTCTCAAGCTACTTCCACTGATAAATTCTTAGCACAAAAAAATCATTCCCTTGATTCTATTATCCTTCAAGCTAGTGCCCCAACTCTGTGGTCTAGTCTCTATTTCAACTTTCTTACTTGCTTTCCGTTCGTTAGGTCTTTGCAATATGATTTCTGGTTTGACTACTCAATACTCTTCTTAAATATCACAAATGCTTTCCAAATTCCATCTCCTGCAATCTTCATATCCAATTAGGCTTCTCATTTGGGTGTCCCGCAGATATTTCCCCTTACACACTCTGTTCTCCTAAATGTTAAAGAGTTAACTTTTAATTGCCCTCTTGTAATTTATCCCTCTTTCTGTTCTAATTGTTGTGATTTAAAAACATCTACATAGATCTAGTTGCCTAGGCTGAAATCCATGGAGTCACATTCCTCCTTATTTATCATTCCCAATATAATTGGTTACCAGCCTTTATGGCTTCTGTCTTTGGAATAAACCTTTTTCAATTTTCTCTTCTTTACCTCACTAACTTCCTGTCTCTGCTTTAGATTAGGCTTCTACCATTTCTCATGTGAATTAGTAGCAATTTTAGATCAAAGGGGATGCAACATTTTGTATGTTTTATATATATGCCAAATTAACCTCAAGGATTGTGCCAAATTTAACTCCTGTCAGTAAGGGATAATAATGTTAATTTTCAGGAATCCCTACCCAAACTGACTGTTGTCTTGGAAAACAGCTTTGGCAGTACAACAGGTTAAAATGCCATTTCAGTGTTTTAATTGCATTACTAAGAAAGTGGAAAACATTTTTTAGACTCCAGATTTTTTGAAAACTCAAAGGTGGATCTACATCTCCTGCTGAAAATCTTGTGTTGCTTCCCATTGCCAGTGGGATGAAATTTAAAGTTCTTGGCATGACATTTAATGCTTTTCACTACCTGGCCCCCAAATATTTTCCCAGGTTTTATTTCACATGATCTTCTCCCCACATGCTGAGTGAGAGGAAGTAGAGAAGGAGACTTTGGTAATTTCCTTGTGGTCAGGAACTGTCTTTTTTCTCTCTCCTACCACTGTAATCCTAACTCTAGCACATAGTAGGTGCTTAATGAGTGGAAGGGTGATGGCTGAGAGTGAGATGAAGGGGGTGGAGGTGTGTTGGAGATATCCTCGGGTTTATGGCCCCAAAATGCCTGTTATCCCTAATGCTACCTGTCTGTGGAAGCTATGATATAAAAGTAGATAATCTGGGATAATTCACAAAAATGGACACGTAGTTGTACATGTTGATAATATCTTCACCAATATATGAGGAAAAGCAAGGACGCCATTTTCTGGAAGCCACAATAGCAGTCCCTTCACCAGCAATCTTAGCTGGCTAGAACCCTCATGCCTACCTTCTGGGCTTCCAGACCTAGTGATTGGCTGGCAGGGATTTGCTGACCTTTCTTCAGCTTCACCCAGGATGACAATACCCAGGCACCACAGCTACGCACAGCCCCAGTTACCCCATGCTTCCTGGAGCCCGCTCCTCTTCCTGCGCGTCCCTGGACAGCTCCCTTCCAGTCTCAGAACCACCGATAGAGGGCAGCTCTCAGATCGTCTTTGCTGCACCCTCTAGTGGCCACTAGGTTGTTGCACAACTACCAGAGTTGAAATAGGGCAGTAATGTGTGCAACCCTGCAATATCACAAAGCATTAACTCTGTTCCAGCTAGTTTTCCCTGGAACACAGCTCTTGTTCCCTGTATGGCTCAGACAAGGTCTGAATCCATTTCGGAGGATTCTTGGCAATAGCCCCAGATCTCCTCCCTCTTCTCTTAGGGCACCGTGTCCCTTACAGATTCCATAGTTCCATAAAGGAGATGTGTGAATTCAATGCTAATATAATGATCCTGAGTTCTATGCCTGATTTATAATCTATGTTATAAGACCGCCACTTGGTATTAATACGTTACATATTTGCATTAATTGCAATATAAGGGAACACATAATAGTTCGAAATGGTGGCATTGCAGCTTGACAGTCCTGATTTATGAAAATAAAGAACAGTGTGGAAGTTGTCATCTTGCCAGTAACCTTTGTATTCTGAAGCTGCTCCCATTTTTAGGCCGAGTGACTCTCACGGTTCATGCTCATTTTACTTTGGGGGGAAGAAGCCACCCCGAGATACAGAGAGAATCTTTCCCTAAACTCGCAGCCTCACTGCAGCACAGCCCATGCTCAAAACTGTCAGTCTGATGCCCAAGTTGTCATTTTTGTCCTGCTGACTCTCTCCCCAGAGCCCGATGGAGTCTCCTTGAGGCAGCCGAAGGAGTGACAGATAGACAAGTTGTATAGTGGGGCCATTTCAGGCAGCCACATGAGGTATGGAGAATGTGATTTATAGGTATTTTTTTCCCCAGGGGAAGATGGATTTCATTATTTTCCACCTCAGGTAAGGGGTAAACCTCTGGGCTTGACCTTGGAAGGTTGTGCGGCTATAATATGCTGGCTGAAGTGCTGATATAGAGTAAAACCTCATTAAATCAATATTGGTTATTCAAAATCATGCTTGATTGGAAGCAACTGCTCTCCCTCAGCTGCCTCATGCCTCACTGTTCCTTGAACAAAAATATTAGCTACTTTAAAGTGGGCTAAGCTGTGAAGTTTTCCTGGTCCTTGGAGTTTCAAATTAATATGGTTATTTCTTACTTTTCAAATAGAAGGCAGTTCTGAAACACCAAGTCCAAAATTGATTATAATTTACTACTGTCACATGTAGGTTTATTAACAAAAGATCCTGTCTGTTTCAGTAAACAAGTCATGTGTTTTCTCCTCCCACTGGCACAGGTGTACAGTGAATGCTTATTGGAATAAAGAAGCTTATGGGTCCCTAGGCACATGGAAGTTATGTAAATAAGCAGCCTTGGCTAATTATCCATGGCAATGGTCAACCGGAATGCAGATGGATGAGCTCCATTGTCAGTTTAAAGGCTTCTTTTAGCCAGAGTGAGGCCAGGTGGAAGGACCTGGGAGAAGATCTGAGGTCACAGGTGATCTTGGACCATTTTACCTCCCATCCACTCCCCACCAAACCAAACCTATGGTAGTAGACATTACCAAAACCCATCATTAGGGTTTTCAATAAAGGATATCAAAGTACCTCAGAAGAGAACAGGCAGCTAGAGGTCTGGTTAACCCACACATTAATAAGTAGCAGTTGTATGTTTATCTTCGTGATCACGCCAGAAACTTCCAGATTTATAATGCAGCTTGCAGATCCCCAGAATGCTGGGCCTTCCTAGGCCTTCAGAGGCAGTACTGTATATTTGTATGTTTGCCATCTCTTGACTAAAGTTTTTAGGGTTTAAATGAGGCAGGCTGTTGGATTGAATGTTTGCTTTCTCTAAACCTTCTTTCTTTCCTTTGGTCCTCTCCCTGGTTGAAGCCAGGATAGAGCCTGTTGCTTTTATCTTTACTATGCCCCCCTCCTCCTAAATCCCTCCAAATTTCCAGATCTGTCCTGTGGGGAATGGGAATGGGTCCAGGTGGTGTTAGGGTGGGGCTCCTGAGAGACCAGAAATTAGATCTGAGTTAAAGAAGGCTGGGAAATGGGGTTCTGGCTGCTCTGGGGTCCTGGCTTGGAATCCCTTACCACCAGCCATCATGTGGGATAGGGATGAGGAGCTGTTTGTGTTTGGGGATCCCATCCTCAGTTTTTCCTCTTACTTCAGGGACACTTCTAGGTATCCCAAAATCCAGGATATAGGGATAAAACCAGGCACGTCTTTCCTGAAATGCATATGCTTGGTGATCTTCCGTGGCTACTGACCATGGCAGGACCTGTGCCTTGCAGCTTCCCCTGGCTCCTGCTGCTTCACCCCAGCTGGGATCCTGAACAGCAAGGCTCTTCTCGTCTACTTTGGGAAGGCTGCCAACTTGCCCATGTGGATGTGGCTTTAGAGGTGACCAGTATAAGCCTATTTTGAGAAAACCTCATACATGGAAAGCAGAATTTATAAAACCAAGAAATGAGGACATGGTCTCTCCTGTAACAAAGGGAATTCTTCCAGATTCCTGTAAACCATTAACTTTCCTAGAAGTGTTTTCAGTGTTCCTCATTTTGCTTACAACATTCTTTTTAAGGTGCTTTTCTACAGAGTGAGCAGGGGAAGCCCTCGAGGTTGTATAAAGGGACACGTGGGCTGAGAGTTTGGAGACCTTAACACAGGCAAGGAAGCCTGTAATCCATGGTGGCTGGGATGGAAGAGTAGCTGAGGACACTCAGCAAATTAAAGACATTTCTCTTTTATCCATTCCCTGTCCTCATTAATTTCCCCCAATGCACTGTTTTCCCAGGACTGCAATGAAATGAACCTTGCTCATGATTTGTCTAGTCATAATTAGAGTCTTCCTTTCTCTTGTTAGACAGTAATGCCAATAATGACTGCAAACATTTTGTCTTCTTTTAGAAAGGCAAAGAGCCAAAATCGCTATATCTGTGAGTTGATGTCAGATTTATAATGCTGAGATGCAAGCTTCACATGCCGTATGTGTGCCAAAATTTCATTAAGCTTTTGGAAGGTTTAACCGTGCATTAAGAAGAGATCCTGTTTTTTCCTCATGAATTTTTCTTCCTATTTATTTGCACTGGAAACCAGAGCTTTCTGTTTACCATGACTCATTTTCAGGGGAGGCAAGTGGGAGGGAAGGGAGAGATGAGGGGAGGTAAGGTATCCGATGGGAAGTGAAGGGGAAGGAGGTTTGGGAAAGTCCGAGGGCAGTAGTAAGAAGAGGAGAGGGACAGATCAAGGGAGAAAGGAAGAGAGGCTAAGGAATCGGATGAGTAGTCGTGTGTGCATGTGTAAGGCAAGTGGATTACTTAGAAAGAAGCCAACAAAATAGAGGGAAAAGTTAACTTGATTGACTTGCTTTGGCTAGGTCTCTTCACCTGGGCTCACACCCAGGCACACCAGAGGACAGTCTAAAAATAGGCGGAATTTATCACATGTGGTTAAGCAGATTACTCCCAAGGGGGTGTTTCCCAGGGCCCAAATGGTAGGATCCCAACCATTTTGCACTGCACAAGAGGTAATTTACTTCACACAAGTGAGCACTTGGCTCCCGGGGAGAGTATTTCTTCCTTTCTGCTCATAACAGAATGGGGTTCAATATTCCCAGCCCTGTTGGTGGGACTTACATACCCATAAACCAAGGAAATGAGATAATTAATGGATTTTGATATTCTTTGGATGAGAGAAAGGCAGCAAATCTTTCCAGGACTCCTGACTTAGGCTCCCTGTCCCACCCCTGTGTGGCAACTCAAGAATGTTTTAGAAAATTGTGCTTAAAGGCTAGAGACAGAACACACATTTCTTTCCTTTCCTCCCCCCCGCCCTCCAGTGTTGGCACCCAGAAGTGCATTTCTCACATGTAAGATTATCCCAATGGATAATTCAGTCCCCAGGCGCTGGGAAAAATAGGTTTGGAGTTTGATGAGCTGCCTGCTGCTGGCTCCTCTGTTTTCTGGCATCAAGTTTTCTCAATAGTGGACTCAACAGTTGTATTTTTCACCTACAAAAGAATTGCTATCAGAAAACCAGACAGCGGATAATTGTATTTTGCGAATTGACGGTGAAACTACTTGGTTTCAGCCAAGGTCCAAAGGCTGATAATGTTCAACCAAGAGAAATGGTTTGTGTGGGAGAATTCATTTTTGGGTGCTCATTTTTACTGGAGGAAAGAAGTTTGCTTAAGATTTTTAAAAAATTCTTCTCTAACATGCAGCTAGAAGGTTCAGAATCTTTAACAGCTCTGGTGAACCCTGCTCTATTAGTGTGAGTGCAAGACTCCTGGGAAAACTGGAGTCTCCAGCTTCAACCAGAACCTTCATCTATCTCCTCAAACCCACCAGGAAAGAGAATAAAAATACATGCCATAAATAGTGAATGTGTTGGCACCTCACCACCTGGCTGTATTGGACAAGGAAACATGAAGTGCTGAGTGTTTCCCTCCGAGCACAAACCTAGAGCTGCTCCCACACCTAGCTAGAGCAAAATCAAGATGTTTCCCCAGAAGTGCACCAGCTGTGCATGTGGGCCGGGCTCATCCATCCAAAGCTGCCGAAGAACAACAGCTTCCTTTTCCTTCTCCCACTTGGCCCACCAGGATGACTGCAGTTTTCTGGAACTCCTATTTTGTGTCATTTTTCACTGAACCTTGAGTGAGATAGAAAGAGAGACCTACATTCTCCTCCTTGCTCTGGAAAAAATGTACCAAGGGAGTGAGAATAAAGGCAAAGCCTGTGGGTCTGTTCCTTACACACATTGGACTCATTCCCACCTCTGTGCGTGCTGTTCAGCCGACTTGGAACACCCTTCACTCTCCCATCAGCACCCATTTACCTAAATTTTATTCATTCTTCAGGACTCATTAAATCCCATCTGCTTCATAAAGATTTTTCCATCTATGAGTTTACTCCCTCCCCTGGTCTCCTGTATCTACAATCTGTCCCAGAATTTAATGTGCATATAGACCATGCCTTGTATTTTTTCTCCGTTTCCTTCCTGTACCCGCACAATGCTGTCCATAATAAGCTTCCAGAAAAGTTTGTTGATTGACACATTGAGGAGATGAGCTGAACCTCATTCTCCTTTCCGCAGTAGGGAACAGGGGCTGAGAAGGTTATAGTGTGTGTCTCACTTGTAAGATCACCCCAATGGATTTCTGGGTCTGGATCCTCACTAAAGAGCAGTTTTAAGGACAAGGGAATCGTCCCCTGCCCCCACACCTCCTTTTTTCTCTCCACTATCATTTTTGTATGGACCAAGGTAAGATAAAATGGCTATGACATGGGAAGGGCAGGCCCCAGGCAGGGGGGAATTCACACAAGCACGGAAGGTCCCACCTGTTGTTCTTCCTGTGTAAATGTTTCTCGGGATCAGGCTTTCAGAGCTCAGTCTTCAGCTCCCTCAGAGACTCCCTAAACAAAATAGTGTGATTACAGTGAGAAGCTGAATTGAATACCAGGAGGGCACAGGACAGGGAGTAACCAGCTCTGTTCTAAGGTTGGTGATGGGGAGCTGGGGATGGTGATGGTGGTGGGGTCATGCAAGATTTCACAGGGCAGGAGACCTTGGAATTGGCTCTCAAGTCTCGGGTCAGAGTCATGGTCCTTTAGCCTGGCACCGAGAGGGAAGGGCCCCCAGAAGCCCCGCAGAGAGATGCCCTAATTCCAGGGTCCTAGGTAGCGGCACACATGGATGTCCTCCTTGACACTCGTTGGCATTGGCAGTGCTGTCACAGACCCAGCAGCTCGGGGGGAGGTCGTGGAGTGCTGTGAAGATTCTTCCATCCTATTTCCCAGACACACAGAGCTGCCTCGAGAAGAGACTTCTAGCTGATGGGCAGCTGGGAACCCAGGGGGCCAGGATGGCCAAGCAACTTTCCAAGGCTGGCTGGCAGGGACACAGGCATGCTGAACAGTACTCTCTGATGAAGGCGAAGCGGAAATCTGCTCTTAAGATTGAATCCAAACTGCAAGCGGTAGGGACAGAAGGCTCAATCCCGTGTGCCTGTTGTCAGGGATCTGTCAGAGCCACCCCTCTCCGGGAGCCATCAGCTCACTGCACAGCAAATGCCTTTGTTGGGACACCTGGTGGCCAGTGGCAGCAGCAGCTTGATCAACACTGTGCACTGACATCAATTAAAAAACAAACAAAGCAAACTAGAACGTGGCTCTCCCTTTGGATGCCTGCTACGTCTGGTGATTTCTAATGCCACCTTCAGGATTTGCTGAGAACCGATTGGGTTTGGCAGCCCTGGGTACCAGTTTATTTAAAAGAGCTATATTTAAAATGAAAGAATAGGGAAGGAAACCAAAGGAGGGGTGATTCGCCGTGTGGTCCCAGGCTGCTTTCAGTGTTGGGACATGGTTTCGAGAGAAGCATGAGAAGATGGCGGCTCCGAGGCCTGAGTTGTGGACTGACAACGTGGGAGCCATGGTCCCGATGGGGGCCTGAGAGGAAGCAAGCAGGGCGTGACATGCCCGGGGAGAACCACGGCAGGGCTTTTCCCTGTGATGTGTTGTTCTGACCAGTCTGGAGGCTGGCTGTTACTTACCCATCCATTTGAGAATATTTACTGAACATTTCTGATGTGGAGGGCGTGTGCTTGGTGTGGGACATACAAGGCCACTGTAGGCTCTGTGCTCCTGGCGCTCACGGTCTAGTCCTGACATTTGACCGGCATGGGGCTCATTTGGTGCAAGACAAGGACCACACGAATTAGTCTAACAATTTCATTATTCCTTCCGTCATTCTTTCATTTGACTTAACCTCTCTTCATGAATTTCTAGCCCTGACTTGTGTTTGAGGAGTTTGGCACTTCATGGAGGTGGCCATGGCAAAGAAAAGGCACTCTGGGGAGGGCACAGAGCAACCAACTCGGGTGTTAGGGTTGTGGGGGCGGGGGGCTGGGTTGTGGAAGTTCCACAAGGGCAGGAGACATTTGGATTGGGTCCCGAGAGAGGAGAATTGTGAGGAAAAGAAGAGGAAGGGACTGACAGCCGAAGGGAGGGTGGCCTAGCCAGGGCACCTACATGGATGAAAGCACTGGACAGGAGAGGAAGCGGGCACATCCGATAGAATGGATGTGGGCAGGTGGACCGATGGAGGCCAGCCGTGTGTGTGTGTGTGTGTGTGTGCGTGCGTGCGGGCACGCGTGTTTGGATGCGCATGCTTGGGCTCTGTGTTTGCGCTCTGTCTGAAAATGTTGGATTCGTATGCTGCTGGGATGAAATCTTAGAAGATGCAAAATTCTGCAATCTGACTTTGAAGGGGAGCAGTAAAAATGTGGGCATGACACACCCAGATCTGCAAAATGTGAATTTGCCTTTACACTTCAGACTAGAGGCCTCCATCAGTGTTGCTTGTTTTTCTACGTCCTCTATTTGTTACTGAGAAAAGTCTCCAGATTTCCAGGAGAGGTGATCATCACAAGAATGTCATGGGTGTACTTGAAACATCTGCTTTACTCCTCCGTGGGTTCCGATGCTGGAAGCAGTTTGTTGACAGGCCGGGATTCAGGCAGGAAGGCAGGGTACTGTACTGGGCGGGCTGGGCGGGTGGCCAGGGCCGCTGACCCCCACCCTGGAAAGAGAAGTTTCCACCAGGGCTATCACTACTCTGGATTTCTACAAAGTAACATTTCAGGGACAATCTGTATGTTTTAACAAATTTTGCTATTATGGACAAAGCTGGAATTACTTCTAATCATTTCACGAGGGACATTTTAAAACTTGCTGACGATTTTGCTATTTTGTCGGTGTGGAACTGACCCATTTAAACTTTCCAGTCATATTAATTTTTAATTTAAATTTAATGAAATTAATTCAAATTAAGAAGGTGACCATTATCAATTTCCTTTCCTATTAGTTCCTTAATGCTTTGGCAAATTACATTCTAAACTTCTCCTTCAACGAGCTAGATACATATTCATGGGTTTCCTAAGAAAAGATGAATTTGATCTTGATATGCTAATCCATAGCCATGGCAGCAGTCAAGGAGCAGCTAGGGAGAGAAGTGCATTCTGGTATTAATTATGAATCAGGCATTAAGAGCTGGTAAATAATTAAAGCTTCATGTGTCACAACACAAGTTAAGGATCAGTTTATATTTCCATTACCAAATACATTTGGGGGCTATTCTAGCCCTATTTTGATATTGACTGAACATAAACTGGGATGCAACTAGGTGACTCTCATTCATAGAAATCTCATCGTGCAGAATTTTGAACTTACTGAACTACTGGTGTAGGGATACATCCCATTTCAGAAGCTGAGGTCTGGTGTTTCTCGGAGCTGCTGGGTCATCAGCCCCCTCCCCTTAAAGTTTCTCCACTCTTTGGGGGGGGGTCTGTGCAGAGGAGTCATGCGTTGGGCAAGAGGTTGTGCTGCTTCGAGTATGCACAGATCAGTCATCTCTGCAGCACCCAGGAGCTGGTTAAAAGTACAGGGTCACTTGCCTTGGTTTCCTCTTCTACCGTGGAAGGGAGGCTGCGTTCCACTTTGGCTCTCCCCGGTTTCTAAATCTCCCGCCTCCCCTCCTCCGCATCCCACTCTGAGGGGCTGGGTGCTGCTGAGGGCCGGCTGCAGGCCTTTACTGCGGTGCCGGAAGCGGTGGTCTTGGGTCTGAATCCTGGTTCTGCTCCTTGTTAGCTGTGATCTTAAGTAAGTTCCTGTGATCTTAAGTAAGTGGGAAGGGCACTGCCTACCTCACCAGGCTGTTGTCAGGAGCGAATTTCTGTGGGAAATAATGCTTTCCAGCCGCACAGCAGTCTGCAAATGGGAGTCATGATAATGATGATGGTGAGGAAGACACTGAGGCAAGAGTAACTTTTAGAGGAAAGATTTGGTGGCCAGGAAGGAAGTGATTAACTTAGTGGACAATGGAAGGGTGTTAGAGATTCTTGAAAAAATAGTCATGCATTAGGCTTGACGGCCTCAAGGGAAGTTGAAAGGAGAGGTTTCTTGGCATGGGTTTTGGGAGAGCAGGAATTATATTCTCAGAGAGTGAGACTTGCCCTGGAAAAGAGAGGAGAAGGGCATTTTAGAATGAGATGCTAGCGCCCCATCTGTCCAGACCTCTTCGCATCCTGACTTTCTCTGCCTCAAAATGCTATCTTGGTTCCACCGAGGAAACGAATGTGACCTCATGCAGATGTCAGCCTTTTCTCTGGATGTGACAAATAAATACCCTTCGCATCTTTTCTACAGTTCAAATGAAACGAGGAAGGGAAAGAAAACGTTTGAAATTCTGAAGTCTAAAAACCTCAATTTAAGAATTTCTACTTTATAAAGACACCTGGGGTTACCTTTTTCAGAGACCCCTATTTCATACCCCAAATGGTAAGTGTTCTTAACGGAATTGGGCCTCTCGAGTCTTTTCCACTCTACAGAATCTCCTTTCTTCAGTTCCCTTAGTCACTTCTGCTCTCGAGAAGTATGAAAATGATATTTATTACAATAATAAATGTTGACCTCTTCAGAGATAGAATGAGCCGTTAGTGGGATGAGGTTAAGAAGCCCAGAAGCCCCAGGAATGTTTTCATGTCCTTTCAAAATGCTGGGTGAGCCGCTGAACAAGAATGAGAACCTCTGGGCATTTCCCATCAGCGGCTGCATGTCACAAGGTCACGGGCTCTGGCCCTGCAGGGACATATGAATATCAAATACGAAGGGCTCCTTCTTCCTTATTCTCTAGAAGGCACAGTGTGGAATTACCCATTATGGCCATGAATTGCCACTTTATTTTCATGGCAATGAAAGAAAGGAAAGCTGAACATTAAAAAAAACAACAAAAAACCAAAACCCTCATCTTAAACTTTTTCAATTTTTAAGCTCACAAATACAGGGGTCAGAACAAGAGGCCCTTCTTTTAAAAAATATTTTATGTCAGGTTGTGCCATATGTAGTATTTAGCAAGCTTATTTTCTCTCATCTGGGAGGTAAAGGATTTTTTACCAGCTCCACTCACAAAGCAATTTATAACCATATGCTGAAGTACATTAGAATTAGAACCTCAACTTCCCATTTAAATTTGGGGCACTGAGTTTGATCAGATATTGATAGGTTCTGGAACTTTGAACTTGGTTCCAGAATTGGTTGTTTGCGGAATCTTTTAGGTCGGGGGCAGGGAGGGAGAAGGGGACAGAGGGTGCTGCTAAGGTCTAACATCAGAAATGTCCTTTCTCCTTCCTGTCTCCCAGAGCACTGTGTACCTCACTTCACACACGGAGTGGGTGTGACTCACACTGTATATTGTCTTCATTTGGGACCCTGAGAGCAACGCAGCTAAGTGGGGAAGGACTTGGACTCAGGAACCAGCCGCCTGGGCTTACGCCCTGTGTCAGCCACCTACTAGCTGTGGGACTTAGGCAAGATACTCTGTGCCTCAATTCCCTTATCTGTATAATGCAGCTAATGGTAGTTCCTACCTGTAAGGTCACAGAGAGGATTGGATGAGTTAATACGTGCAATGCACTTCAAGCAGTGCCTGGAATATAGTAATCGGTATGTATTTGCTTACTCTTTCTCATCCCAGCTGCTTGACCCTGAGCTCAGAGAGAGAATTCATCTTTCTATTTCCATAGTGCCAGGGATAGTGCTATTCAGTAGTGCATACATGCCTACAGTGAGTCAGACCTTGACTGAGAGGCTTGATAACTGCCCTTCTGGAAGGAATGGTTTCCCCGGGGAGAAGAGCAAATATTGCAATACTGCTAATTGGGGAAGTTTGGGATGCTATGGAGCACATACCTAAGAGGTGCTTATGTCAAACCTGTGGGGAGCAGGTCAGGCTTTCTCGAGGGAAACTGAACCTTAGCCGAGTCTGTAGGATGAGCAGGAGAGCAGAGAGGATTCTAGGTAAAGGGAAGCACCTGTGAGAAGGTATCCCATGAACAACTGTTGAATGAAATGAAATTCTGGTCAGCTTTTGAGAAGGTGAGGGAACCTCAACATCTTCTTAAATTATTAGTTGAAACAGGAATACCATTACTGATGGCCATATCTTAATTCCTTGAATAAGGATGAAGGTGGAAGAAGGCATCCTGAGAAGAGTCCCCTTCTGCCAGGAGGGTCTTCCAGTGCTCAGGTCTCTGTGCTAAAGCCACCTTGGGCACATCTCTGTGCTTTATGAAACATTTTTCCCCTCAATCCCCCCTCCCTTGGCCCTTCCCTTTCCCTCCCTCCCTCTCTTTCTTTTTCTATTTTTTTCTTTCTTCCTTCCTTCCTTCCTTCCTTTCCTTTCTTCCTTCCTTCCTTCCTTCCTTCCTTCCTTCCTTTCTTTCTTTCTTTCTTTCTTTCTTTCTTTCTTTCTTTTTTTCTTTCTTTCTTTCTTTCTTTCTTTCTTTCTTTCTTTCTTTCTTTCTTTCTTTTTTTCTTTCTTTCTTTCTTTCTTTCTTTTTCTTTTTCTTTCTTTCTCTCTTTCTTTCTCTCTCTCTCTCTTTCTTTCTTTCCTCCCCCCCTCCCTCCCTCCCTTCCTTAAATTTAGATTTAATTGACATGTTAGTTTGAGATGTACAACATAATGATTCCATATTTGTGGATACTGGGAAATGATCACCATAATAAGTTTAATTAACATCCATCACCATAACACATTGTTACAAATTTTTTTTTCTTGTGGGGAAAACTTTTAAGATCTACTCTCTTAGCAACTTTCAAATATATAATACAGTGTTATTTATTTATTGCTACAGATTTATTCAACACACAACAGTCTCCTTCAGCTTTACTGAGGTGGCTGACCATGTGTACGACCAAATCCACCTCTAAACTGGAATTCAGTTGCTGACCCAGTCCCAGCCTCAGCTCTCTTGTCAGCACCAGGGGCACAGTGCTTTGTCCATAGGTGTCTCTGTCAGCTTCCCCTCATGTGAGTCTTGCAGATCGCTCTCCTTCCAGACCTTTGGGCCGTAGTCCACCAGTCTCAGAACGGTTGTGGCTCAGAGTGGCAGGCACCATCTCAGGGGGCAGGTGGAAGCAATCATGGAGATCCTGGATATGCTGGTTGGTAAGCTATCACTAGAAGTGCCTCCAGGCAAACTTCCTTTACGTAGCCTCATGATCTGAGAGGCTGTATGGACTTCATGATGTTAAGATCAGGCACATTCTTGTTTGCCAGCTCAGGGTGTTTGGACATGTGGACATCCTTCTTGGCCACCATCACTCCCTCCTTGAAAAGGATTTCATAAATGGCAATATGGTTCTGGGCATCAACATCTTGGTGGCTGCTAAGTCTGGGGCCGGGGCTGGAAAGGCAATACAGTATGAACAGTAGTCACCATGCTGTACCTTCCATCCGCAGGACTTAGTTCTTCTATAGCTGTAAGTTTGTGATTTTTAACTACCTTCTCCCCATCATTGCTTTCTTATACATGTATTTTAATGCCCTCTTTCTCTAAATCCTGGTCTGTCTCTAGCAGCTTACCCTGATAGTGGTGGTAGATGTTTTGACTGCAGAGGAACGCACAATTCATTGCAAAGAACACGTAGGTCAGGTTTCCTTCATTGCCATCCTCAGACCTGGCAAAACTCTGCCATCCTTAAAGGGAGATTTGTTCCCATGTGGATTGCTCAGGGCCACCACCCCTTCACTCCTGCTGAGCCTCACCTATACCCTCTCTGTCTTCCTCATCATGTCTTCATATGATAAAGCCAACTCTTGAACTGGCAGACAGTGGGGTTAAATTAAAACATTTATTGGCTAGTCGTTTAAAAGTCACGGAGCAAGAGGTAAAATGTTGCCATGCTCTTATTAGTCCCCTCATGGGGGAGTTTTGGCACTGGGCAGAGGTGAGCCAGTCACCACCTTCCTTTCCCTTGAGAGGAGCGGAATTAGCCCTTGTCTGTATATGGCGCCTTTCTCTGAAGATAAATCCTTGATTGAGTTGGAAGCCTGGTTGCTTTTCATGCCCTTTGATAGCAGGGTCCCCTTGACTGTCAGTAACCTATTCAGCATTGGACTCAACATGATCAGTAGCTTTCCATTAATGCTCTTGGACCCAGAGGAAGCAGAACAGATGAAAGAAGGCGAGTGGGGTGATAGATACTTCAGAATCACCCAGAGGTAAATGGTTATTTCATATAGAGAATTCAGGAGAGAGATTCACTCTAAATATACATATTTCCCCAAGACAGGTGAGTGATTGCATTGCTCTCTGGAGGCGGCTGAGATGGCCGTCAGCATTTTGAGAATTAGCCTACTTTTGCCTTCCTTTCCATGAAGAAGAAAATGTCCTTAGAATAAATCTCCCCCAAGAGAACTTTCTAGAACAACTGAATATGTGCAGTGACTTTCCCAAAAAAGCCTGTGTTTTTCTTTTTATGGTGAATTTATCATTCCACAAAATGTGGGAGATAGGACTGCAATATAAAGTGATTTCTCATGAGGAGATGAGCAGCAAGATTAGATAAGTAGGAGGTTTCACATGCCAGCCTCTCTGCCATGCCTGTTTGTGTGTTTCACATTTGGAAAATGCCCTCAGAGGTGTTTAAGGAAACGTGCAGAGTTGGCACACAATTATGGCAATGTAACAGAGCAGCCACGCCCAGAGCCTTGGGCCTATGCAAATGCCACCGGATAGGAAAGAAACAGGAAAACATGGCTCTCAATGAAAATGGAAATGATCCCATCATGTTTCTGTAGTTAGGAACCCACTTAGACTAGGTGCTAGAGTAGGTTTGCAACAGCATTTTATGGACCCATACTTCCTTCCCTCTAGTCCCTATTGCATCTTCCTCATAGCGTCATGGACACCTTTTATTATTCATTTACTGATTTATTTGCTGCACCTTAAAGGTTATGTAGACTTCCTTTGCAATAGTCTCTTTTAAAAAACAGCATTTGTTTAAAAATGGTCAAAGTAATATATGACATGAAAACAAAAACCCCAAGATTGCAAAGTGGCTTATCATGAGAGGAATAGAAGCTGTCTCACTTAGAACCATCTCTCAGCCCACCTCACAGAGGCAACGGCTTTGAACTTTTTTAGCTGTTTCTTTGCATAGTTATTGTTATTGATTGGTTTATTAACTTTAGACATTTGTTCTCTTTCTAGTATAATCATGTACCTCTAATACTCTACTCCTCACTCCTCCCTCCATTCTTTTAATAGATTTTTTTTAGTTGTAGCAGTGGAGTGATTATATTATTATGAGTATTTGACTATTTTACATTTCAGAGTCCAGTAGAGTATCATTATTATATTTTCTTTCTTCAATAGCTGTTGGTTTTTCTTCATGTTTCCAATGGACTTTCTTTTTTCTGTGTATTGATTGCTCTTACATCCTTTACTATTCCAAATCTTTAAGAATATGTCCAACCCTAACAATGCCTGAGTTACTCCCCTCCATGCTCTGCCTCAATTTCCCCCTTGACTCTCCCTTTAGTGACTAGTTCACCATGAAACAACAAACTCCTTGAGAGGGTGCCATATCTTCATGTCTGTATATTCTTCGTACCTATCACATTGTTTGGCACGTACTGGGCTTTCATTCCATATTTGATGAATGAATGAGTGACTGTATTTCCACAGAGTGTTGAACAAACGAAGTTAGGCTTTATGGGCTTGAGTGAAATGACTTTCAGATGTTAAATGTGATAATATAATTTTTCGAATCTACCAGTTTACTTTCTCGTCGTCTTTACATTTTACTCTTGTCTTCACCTTGTAAATATTCACACGTTCCCAAACATAACCTGAACAAAGTATTATCAATCACATAAAAAGATGAGTTATGATTACTGAAGTCTAGATATGAAACAGATGCCATTCATTCAATAATTTAATGCAGTGTTTGCTCACCTAGCAAACTACTGTTTGCATATTTATTATTATGACCTCCATCTCTTCTTGGTGTGATTATTGACTGTAAGCCACATATATGTAATTTCAGCTGTCGTGACTTCAGCTTTGCCCTGTCTGGTCCCTCTGTCTGGTATGTTTTCTCCATTACCTCTCACTCCCCAACCCCCCCGACACACATGCCTAAATTTCACCTACTCTTTCTTCTTAGCTTAGTTCCATCATCACTGGCCAGGCCATTTCTTTCCATTTGACACTCTCACATCATGAAGCACTTACCTCCACTGTAAATGAACTTTGACCTGAGTGATTCTTTGATTGATTTTTGATGACTGTATCCTCCACTAGACTGTAAGCATCTAAGTGTGCAACCCTGTTTTGCCTTCTGTTTCATCCCTAGCTTTCTGTGTGGAACTTAGCACGTGGCAGGTGCTCAATTATACCATTAAAACTTTCCCCCATGATTTAATTTTTTAAAATAAGTCTTCCATGAGTTTAAACTTCTGGAAGTTTCTTTTCTAAAAATAATTGTCAAAAGTTGACTTTTGGGCTGTGTGAAGGACTATAAGAGTAGGCTTAAGAAATCTGGATTAGTGAGATATCAAGAAATCCAGGTAATTTTGTTGTTATTATTATTATTAGTTTTAAAGCAGTGTTTTCTAAAGTGGAGGTGTTTTCTATTGGGTATGGAAAGAAAATATAAGAACTTCTTTTCATAACTATTTTATTTTAAATGTGGTTTAATACTTCATCTGTGATTGTAAGTATTCAAGTCTTTTCATATAAGTGAATTTTCTAACTAATGCTTATTCCATTTAGCACAATAATATTTCTATATGTACTATTTTTAACCAGTTTTTCCCAGTAGACACACAGACCTTTCTGCCATCTTTGAAAGAGTACATTGGCCTCAAGCTTTTTCCTGGTGACTCAGTCATTGCCAGACACACTGGAGAGTAAAATGTACTTATTATTGATTTTAATGGGTTTGAACAACATATTAGTAGAAAAACTGATTAGATGTGAAGACTGACTTTTTTAATGTAAGAAATCCAATATTGAGTGAATGCTAAAAGACCGTAAAATATGAGCGGAATAAGAAGAATAACAATATAAGAAATACAGGTGTACCCACAGCCCTGTTTTAAAAATAGAATATTTTAATTACCCTTAAAACCTGGAAGTGTTACTTTCTCGATCCTTCTCTTTCCTTCTACCCTTAGATGCAACCATTATTCTGAATTTTGTATTCATGATCATCTTGCTTTTTTATGGCTTCAAAATGTGTATTTGCAGCCTGAATAATATGTTATTTAATTTTGCATATTTCTGATTATAAATGGAGTCATACTATATGTACTCTGCAGCTTGATTTCTTCTTGCTGCGTATTGTGTTCATGAGATCATTTCTTATTAGGGAGTGCAGCCGTACTTTGTTCATTTTCACTGATGCGTGATATCCCATGTGAGATGACACAACATTTATTTATCCATCTTTGTGGGTTGTATCTAGGTTTTGCTATTACAAACAGCAGTGTTTGAATATGCTTTGCACCATCCTCTGTGCGCATGTGCAAGAGCTTCTCTTGAGAACGAATCTAGGGTTGGAATTGCTGAGTCATAGGTTTATGTGTATTTTAAACTAGATAAAGCCAAAATATTCTCCAAAGTAATTGTCCAAATATACACTCCCAGTGGCAGAATTTATGAGTGTTGGATGTTCTACATTCTCTCTAGCACTTGGTATTGTCAAACTTTTAATTTTTGCTACACTGGTAAGTGTGAAGTGTTAATTCATTATAGTTTTATTTTGCATTTCCCCAATTACTAATGAAGTTGAACATTTCCCCCCCCCATATTTATAGGTTATTCAGATTTTCCTTCCTGTGAAGTGCCTGTTCAAGTACTCTGCCCAAGTTTTGTTTTGTTTTGTTTGCCTTGTTTTGTGTGATCTGTGGCTCTTTATACTATATTTCATCAAATATAAGAGATCACTGATTGTAAGGGATGCTAATATTTTATTTATCACTAAGAAATAAAAATAACAAATTGTGACACCCTGTTAATTGTAAGATATGTCTGATTTAAAAGATGCTAAAATATGAAAGAAATATGCATTTCAGAATGATGAAATATTATATATTCTGGATATTAATCCTTTGCCAATTAAATGTATTTTCAACTATATTCTCCGGTTTATATTTTGCCTCTATTTTCTTTGTATAGTCTTTTAATGCAAACTAGTTCTTTTTTAAAGATTTTTTATTTATTTATTTGACAGAGAGAGACACAGCAAGAGAGGGAACACAAGCAGGGGGAGTGGGAGAGGGAGAAGCAGGCTTCCCGCGGAGCAGGGAGCCCGACGTGGGGCTCGATCCCAGGACCCTGGGATCATGACCTGAGCCGAAGGCAGACGCTTAACGACTGAGCCACCCAGGCGCCCCTAATGCAAACTAGTTCTTAATTTAATATTTTACATTAGACTAATTTTAAAATCCTGTCCTCTATGCTTTGTCCTGTATGCTTTGTGTCTCAAGGAATCTTCCTCATGCTGAAGTCATAAAGATATCTTTCAGTATTTTCCTTTATACATTTCATGGGTTTGCCTCCCACATTTGAGATTTTAGTTCACCTGTAATTGATTTTGGAGTATGACCTGAGGAAGGAAGGTTTCAGAATAACATAAATTGTTCTAGCATCAAAAAAGCCCATTATTTACCAACTGCCCTATAATTCTACTTCCATCTTAAATCAGGTGTCTATATATGTGGGTGGGTCTGTTTCTGGGCTCCCAGATCTGTTCCATTAGTATATTTGTTTCTTCCAACACTATTACTATGCAGATGGATATGGATCTACCATGAAGCTCCAGAAGCTTAAGCATCAGTACCGCCTCATTTCAGTACCTCTCATTTGCTTGGATTCCTGATTTAATATTTATAATATTGGATTATTTTCTTTAGAAGCGTATTCCATTTACATAAACTTTAGGCCCTACTTAACCTGGATCCACCCTTTTGTGCAATCTTAAATACTATTAACTCAAGTCCTCTCCCTGCCCGCCATTCCTGTTCTTCTGGAATGCCTCGCCTATTCTTGAGCCTTTGCTTTTTTGTATGCATTTTAGAATCCCCTTGTCATTGTTCATAAATAAACTTCAGTATTTTCAGTGGAATTACATCACATCTCTAAGTAAAATCGGGCAACTTTGACATCTTTGCCATATTGAGTTTTTCAACCCATGATCATGGTGTATCTCTCCATTTATTTAGCTCTTCACTAATGTCTTTCAATAGAGTTTTCTCTCTTTTTTTTTTAAAGTAGGCTCCATGCCTAGCACAGAGCCCCACATGGGGCTTGAACTCACAACCCTGAGATCAAGACCCGAGCTGAGATTGAGAGTTGGACGCTCAACTGACTGCACCACCCAGGTGCCCCAAGTTTTCTAATTTTTTTGGAATATTTTATGTATCTTTTATTAGATTTATTTCTTATACTTCATGTGTTTGGGGGGTACTGTAATGAATATCTTTTAAAAATTGTATATTCTAAATGTTATTGATGCTATATAGAAATGCGATTAATATTGAACACTGATTTTGTATTCAGCAGCTTTGTTTATCTTCATTATTAGTTCTAATAGCTTAGTTTTGGGGGAATCCTATGTTAGTATCGTCACTTTTGTTTCTCTTTTTCCAGTCATACTCCCACCTTCCTTCGATTCCTCCCTCCTTCTCTTCTTCTTTCTCTTCCTTTTCTCCTTTCCTTCATTCTTGTTTTACTACACCGCCTAGGGTCTCCAGTGCAGTATTGGAGAGATGATAGTCATCTTGTCTTCTTTTTTAAAAACAGCTTTATTGAGACATAATTCACCTACCATACAATTCATCCATTTAAAGTGTATGATTCCATGGTTTTTAGTATATTCAAAAAATGATGCAACCATCACCACAATTTAATTTTAGAACATTTTTATTACCCCACAAGGAAACTCTGTATCTATTAGCAGCCACTCACTCTCCATCCTAACACTCCTTCGCCCCATCTCCATCCCTGACTCAGCCAATCCTAGGCAAGCCCTGATCTTTCTGTCTCTCTAGATTTGCCTATTCTGGATGTTTCATATAAATGGAATATGTGGCCTTTCATGGCTGGCTTCTTCCACTTAGCAGAATGTTTTTAAATTTCATCCATGTTATGGCATGTATCAGTAGTTAAATTTGTTTTTATTGTCAAATGATACTCCATTGTATGGGTATGGCATATCCATTCATTGTGTAACTGAACCTAATTTCGTCTGCCTGATGCGCAGCAAAGTCAATCACTGAAACATCAGGTATGCGGCAAGCAAAGAGTTTATTTGTGAGGCAGCCAAATGAGGAGATGAGAGGACAAGCCTCAAATCCTCCTCCCCGAAGGGGGACAGAACAAGTTTTTTATAGGAATTGATGTTACATAACATTTTGATAAAAAGGGCAGGGAGACTTATTTGAGGAAAGATGGTGCATGTGCATTGAGCCAACATATATGTAACATATATCCCATGTTAACTTTGGGGTGGACATTTAACATCAGGATGAGATATAATTGAGCCAGATGTCAGGAGGTTATCTCAGGACAAGGAGAAGAGGTTATGGGCACGCTCTGAGAGCTGGTATTAACTGGATGGGGTTTTGGGCTTGTTATCTTGGGTAAGGAATGCAGGGTCTTCCCTGTTCATAGACTGGAACCTTATCAGTTGACCTTGAGTCCAGACTTCTGCAGAGACAGCTAGTGGATTTGTTAGTGGGGTCTGAAAAGACACAATAGCTGATGAGGGAGAAACAGTTTTCTGAAAAACAAGCTTTAAACTTTCTGCTAGTTTCAGGGTGCCGGGGTGGCTCAGTTGGATAAGTGTCCAACTCTTGGTTTCAGGTCAGGTCATGATCTCGCTGTTGTGAGATCGAGCCCTGTGTGGGGCTCCACTCTGAGCACAGAGCCTGTTTGGGATTCTCTCTTTCCTCTCTGCCTCCACTCAGGTGCCTGCTCTCTCTCTCTCAAAACAAAGCACAAAAAAACCCAAAAACAAAACCCAAAAACTTTCTGCTAGTTTCAACTCCATTAACCCTATGGAGCGCAGTTTCAGTTGGTTGAAGGACATTTGGGTTATGTCCACTTTTTGGCTATTATGAATAATGTTACTGTGAGCATTCATGTACAAGTTTTTGTGTGGACAAATGTTTTCTGTTCTTTTGTGTATATGTCTAGAAATGAAATTCCTGGGTCATATGTTACCTCTATGTTTCGTCTTCTGAGGAACTGACAAGACTCTTTTTCAGGGGTGCCTGGGTGGCTCAGTCATTAAGCGTCTGCCTTCGGCTCAGGTCGTGGTCCCAGGGTCCTGGGATCGAGCCCTGCATCGGGCTCCCTGCTCCGTGGGAAGCCTGCTTCTCCCTCTCCCACTCCCCCTGCTTGTGTTCCCTCTCTTGCTGTGTCTCTCTCTGTCAAATAAATAAAATCTTAAAAAAAAAAAAAAAGACTCTTTTTCAAAGTGACTGCATCATTTTTTTTTTTTTTTTTAAAGATTTTATTTATTTATTTGATAGAGACACAGCGAGAGAGGGAACACAAGCAGGGGGAGTGGAAGAGGGAGAAGCAGGCTTCCCGCGGAGCAGGGAGCCCGATGCGGGGCTCGATCCCAGGACGCTGGGATCATGACCTGAGCCGAAGGCAGACGCTTAACGACTGAGCCACCCAGGCGCCCCTGACTGCATCATTTTATATTCCCTCCAGCAGGGTATGAAAGTTCCAATTTCTTCACATTCTTGCCAACACTTGTTATTGTCTGTCTTTTTGATCATTGCTATCCTTGAGGGCATTAGGTGTTATCTCATTGGGGTTTTGCATTTCTCTGATGGCTAATGATGTTGAGTATTTTTACAAGTACTTATTAACCATCTATCTTCTTTGGAGAAATGTTTATTAGGTCTTTTGCCCATTTTTAAATTAGATTGTGTGTCTTTATTTTTGAGTTGTAAGAGTTCTTTATGTATTCTAGATGCAAGTCCTTTATCAGATATATGATTTGCAAATATTTTCTCCTATGTGGGTTTTATTTTCATTTTCTTGATGGTGACCTTTGAAACACAAAAGTTTTTAATTCTGAGGAAGTTCACTTTATCATTTTTTTTGTCATGTGTATTTTTGGTATCATATTTAAGAAGACTTTGCCTAATCTGAGATCACAAAGATTTATGTGTCCTCTAGGCTTTTCAAGAAATCTCTTTTAAAAGGCTAAGAAACTCTCCTTCTGAAAATACTTGGAATTCTATCAAATGCATTTACTTGCAATTATTGAAATGACTGTACTTTTTCTTATTTAATATTTTACTGTGGTGAAGTACATTAAATTGATTCTCTAATTTTAAACCAAACTTTGAATCCTGGCATATATCCAGTTTGTTCATGAGAGTATCTTTTTTCACATATTGCTAAATTTGATTTGATAATATTTTATTTAAGAGTTTTGCATCTATGTTCATAAACAAGATTGACTCTTGTCTTTGTTTTTCCCTCAAACTGTCTTTGCCAGATTTTAGAACTGAAGTTATGCTGTCAGCCTCATAAATTGAGCTGGTAAGTATTCTCCCTTTTACTCTTGTCTTGGGTAGATTTCTGTAAGATTAAAATTATTTGTTCCTTGAATGTTTGATAGAATTGGCTGGCAAAACCCTTTGTGTTCTTTTTTTTTTTTTTTTTTTTTTTTTTTTTTTTTTTTTTTTTTATTTTTTTTTTTTAAAGATTTTATTTATTTATTTGACACAGAGAGAGAGAGAGGAATCACAAGCAGGCAGAGTGGCAGGGAGCGGCAGAGGGAGAAGCAAGCTTCCCGCGGAGCAGGGAGCCCGATGTGGGACTCGATCCCAGGACTCTGGGATCGTGACCTGAGCCGAAGGCAGACGCTTAACGACTGAGCCACCCAGGCGCCCCAACCCTTTGTGTTCTATATGGAAAGGTTTTTAACTGCTGATTCAATTTTTTAAAAAGGGACTTAAGATTATGCAAGTTTTTTTATTTCCAGGAATTTTGTAGGAATCTGTCCATCTCATTTAAATTTTCAAATTTATTGGCATAGAATTGTTCATAATATCTTTATTCTTTAAAAAAAATTTCTACTGCAAATAGATTATTTTTGGCTATTGCTTTCCATAGGTTGAACTTGATTCTGTTAGCTTTTCTAAATAGATGATCATATCATTAGCAAATGACAAGATGTTTTATCTTTTCCTGTCTAATTCTTAACCATACCTCCTTTTCTCCTTTCTAGTATAGGGCAATTGTATCTTCTTTTTATTCCTAAAAATGTATGTTTGTGCCATTTTTTTCTTGATCAATATTGCTGGTGTTTTGTCAATATTCTTGCTCTTTTAAAAAATCTAATTCTTGGCTTTGTTCATATTTCCTGTTACATTGACTCTCCCAGTGATGAACTCCAGGTTGCCCCAATTCCCTATTTTCCTAAGCAGTGCTACTATGTGCATCCCCAACATGTCTCTTTTTGGGCCTATGTGGGAAGTTGCCTGGAATGTATATTCAGGACCAGATTTTCTGGGCCAGAGGGAATGCGTATGTGTCATTTGAATAGGCAGGGCTGATTTCTCTCATTGGTCTATAATTTCAGTGGTGGTGTATGGGGATTCCTATGTCCCCACATCCTCACCTAACGCTTGAGTTCATCCACCTTTCCAGTTTTAACAGTTTTAATAGGTATAAAGTGATAAGCATTTTTGTTTTAATTTGTATTCTCTGATTACCAGTGTTTTGGTACATTTTATTATGTGCTTGTTGCCTTCTTGAGGTGTTCTTCTGTACCTTGCCTGTTCATATACTTTGCCTGTTTTGTTTTTTGTAGTATCTGTCCTTTGCTCATTGATGTGACGTCATTTTTTTTGGATATTTTACATAGTAGTCTTTTGTCAGATTTAGAAGTTCCAAATATATTCTCCTGTTTTGTTGGCTGTTTATTAATTGTTTTCCATGGTAAATTTTGCTGAAAGAAGTCCTTAAGTCTGATGTAATCAAACTCGTCAGTTCTTTTCCCTAATGGTGTATGCATTTAAAGTTTTGTTTAAGAAGTTCTTCCCAATACTAGATTACAAAGAAAACCTGTTTTTTTCTTCTAGTAACTTTATCCTTTGACCTTTTATATTTATGTCTTTAATTCATCTAGAGTTCAACTTTGTAGATAGGGTTAGGAAGGAATCTGGCTTGTTTTCCTTCATATAACAAGACAGTTTTCCTAACAGCATCTGCTAAAGCATCTGTCTTTCCCTATTGATTTTTGATGTCACATTTATTGCGTAATAGATTCCTATATATTTATGGTTCTGTCTCTGAGTTACTTGAACCAAAACCATATTATTATTACTATTACTATAGCTTTAAAGAGTGTCCTAGGCAAAAGACTGAATAGCCAACACAATATTGAAGGAGAAGAACAAAGTGGGAAGACTGAGACTACTCAAGTTTGAGACTTCAAGACAAGGGTACAGTAATCAAGACAGTGTGGTATTGAAATGAAAGACAAATGGATCAATGGAACAGAATAGAGAGCCCAGAAATAGATCCACATAAATATAGTCAATGATTTTGGTAGAGGAGCAAAAGCAATATAGTGGAGCAAAGATAGTCTTTTCAACAAATGATACTGGAACAACTGGACATCTACATGCAAAAAAATGAATCTAGACACAGACAAAAAATTCACTCAATATAGATTGCAGGCACAAATGTAAAATCCAAAACTATAAAACTCCTAGAAGATAACCTAAGAGAACACCTATATAACCTTGGGTATGGCTGTGACTTTTTAGGTACAACACTGAAGGCATGATCTGTGAATAAAATAATTGATAAGCTGGACTTCATTAAAATCAAAAACTATTCTGCAAAAGACAGTGTTAACAGAATGAGGAGATAAGCTACAGACTGTGAGAAAATATTTGCAAAAGACGCATGTGACAAATGATTATTATTGAAAATACACAGAGAATTTCTTATGAACAACAAGATGCCACTACACTGATTAGAATAGCCAAAATCCAGAATACTCACAACACCAAATGATGGCAAGGATGTGAAACAGCAGGAACTCTCATTCATTGCTGGTGGGAGTACAAAATGGGATAGCCACTTTGCAGTTTGGCAATTTATTACAAAACTAAACATATTCTTATTATGTGATCCAAAAGTCATGCTCCTTGTTATTCACCCAAAGAAACTGAAAACATATATCCACACACAAAAATCTGCACATAGATATTTATAGCAGCTTTATTTCATAATTGCCAAAACTTGGAGGCAACCAAGATGTTTTTCTATTAGTGAGTGAGTAGACTGTGGTATGTCCAGACAATGGAATATTATTCAGCACTAAAAAGAATTGAACTGTCAACTCATGAAGATACATGGAAGAATCTTAAATGTATATTACCAAATGAAATAAGCCAATCTGAAAACACTACATACTGTATGATTCTAACTATATAACATTCTGGAAAAGGCAAAACTATGAAGACAGTACAAAAATCAGTGGTTGTCAGGGGAAGGGAGAAATGAATAGATGGAACACAGAGGATTTTTACATGGTGAAAGTCTGGGCGATTGATCTGTAAGATGCCATAATGACAGATACTGTCATTATACATGTATCCAAACCCATAGAATATACTACGCCAAGAGTGAACCTGTATGTCAATTACAGACTTTAGGTGATATGTCAGTATAGGTTCATCAATTGCATGAATGTGCCACTCTGGGGGGGGATGTTGATAACGAAGGGAGGAGCCTATGCATGTGTTGGGGCAGGGATATATAGGAAATCTCTGTATCTTTCTCTCAATTTTGCTGTGAACCTAAAACTGCTCTAAAAAAATAAAAAGTCTTAATAACAATAAAAGAAAAAGTGTTCTAAATATGGTAGGTCATATGGTCCACTCCTCCAAGGTCAACTTAACTATGTATAAAGCATTTGTTTTTTCACATAAATTTTGGATTTAGTTTGTTGAGTGTCTCAGGAAATTAAAATGGAATTTTGAGATAGTATTGAATTTATAGATTAATTTAGAAGAGGAAAATTGACATCTTTATTATATTTTCTCATCCAAAAACATGGAACATCTTTTCATTTATGCACTTCTTCTATTTCTTTTATTAGAACTTTAAATATTTTACCCTAGAGCTCCTGTGTATTTTCAATTAATGTAATTCAAGGAACTTTATAATTTTTGTTGCATTTGCAAATGGATTATTTTTGACTATTGCATTCCATAGGTTGAACTTGATTCTGTTAGCTTTTCTAAATAGATGATCATATCATCAGCAAATGACAGATGTTTTATCTTTTCCTGTCTAATTCTTAACCATATCTCCTTTTCTCCCTTCTAGTATAGGGCAAAAGTAGAGTTATGTTAAAAGTTGGGATTCTGGGAATCCTTGTATTGTTTTCAACTCTACAAGGAATGCATATAAAGTTTCTCCATTAAGCATAACATTAACTATAGGTTTTGGTATATAAATTTTATCCAATAAAGTAAGTTCCTTTTAATCATTTTATCCCAAGATTTTTAAAAGCTATTTTTAAAAGCTATGAATAGATGTTATATTTTATTAAAGGCTTTCCCTGCTTTGAGATAATGTGTATTAATGTGTGAAATTGCACTGATAGATTTTTTTTTTTTGCTGATGTTGAATCATTCTTGCATCCCTTGGATAAATCATACTTGAAAATGATGTGTTATTATTTGTGATACACTGTAGGGCTAGATTAGCTTATTTTTTTTTACATTTATGTTCATAAGTGAAATGCTGTATGATCTTTTATTTATTTTTCTCATCTGCTCTGGGAGTCAAGATTTCAATAGTTGCCTAAAATGAGCTGAATAGCTTCTGTTTTTTTTCTTTTCCTTTCTTTTCTTTTTGGTCTTTCCTTTCCTTTCCTTTGGAATAGCTTGTATAAGTTAGAATTCAGTGCTTCTTTGAAAGTTAGTAAAACTTACCTATAAAATCATTTGGCTTTTTATTTTTTCTTGAGAGGGTAGATCTTTGAACACTTCAAGTATTTAATACTTATTGTCCATTTAAGTTATCTATTTCTCCTTGTACTACATACTGCATTTCGTATTCTTTAGGAATTTATCCATTTTATCAAGTTGTCAGATTTATTAACAATTAGTTACTTATGATATACTCTTTTCTTATTTTAAAAATCTCTCCGGTTATTTGTCTCCTGTCTGTATCTTTTATTTGAATATTTAAAAAATCTTTCTCTAGTTTTACCAGAGGTTTGCCTACATTATGAGTCTTTTAAGTGAACCAGCTTTAATCATCTCTATCATTTTTCAGTCTGTTTCATTGATTTTTGCATTTATTATTTCCTTTCTTCTTGATTCTTTGGGTTTGTTATGCCGCTTTTATCCCATCTCTCTCAATCAAATGCTTGTTTATTTTTAACCTTTCTTATTTTCTTCCCCCCAGATTTATTGAGATATAACTGACATATAACATTGTATAAGTTTAAGGTGTACAACTTGTTAATAGGATACACTTATAGATTGCAAGATGATTACCACCACACCTCCATCACTTCATGTACTTGAAAGCTGTAAAAAGCTAAGTACCTCTTCTGTTCCCCATTCTTGATATGTAGTGTTTTCATTATCGTTTTAAAATTTCCCTTATTTCTGCTTTTTTTATAACTCAAGAATTATTTGTTAATAATGTTATTTAGTTTCCAAACCCATGGGATTTTTTTTAAAGCCACCCTTTACAATTAATTTTTAATTTTACATTAAAATTAAAATTACATTATCCAGTTTTAAGATATTGATCATTAGAGGTTTTGTATTTTCCTCTCTGACCTAATACATAGCTATTTTGTAAATGTTCCATGTATGCTTGTAATAATGCAAATGCTCTGAGTTCAAACTTACTTGCTACCTAGTTCATATCTTCAGTGCCCTTTGACTTCTTGACTTTGTGGTTTCTGAGAAGAGTAAGTTAAATCTCCAACTACAGTTGTTGATTTACTTATTTCATTTGCAGTTCTATCAGTTGTTGCCTAATATATTTTGAGACAGTATTGTCAGCTGCAAATGTGGTTCATGATTGATGTATTTTTTTCTCCTATTGTTTATTTTACCACTTTTTGGCCATTTGTGACATATATATTTTTAGCTTTATAATGTACATTGTTGGACACTAAGATTACTACTTAGCTCTGTTTTAGTCCATATGTGTCTCATCAATCCTTTATTTTCTGCCTTTCCATGAGTCTTTTAGATGCCACTTTTGGCTGTATGTTTTAACATTTTATGTCATTGTAGTTTTTTTTTTTTAATTTTTTTTGTAGTTTGTTTTTAAATCCAATCTAAAGGTCTGTGTTATCTAGGTAATGAGGTTAACATAGTGACATCTATTTTAATTATTGTGATATTAGAACTAATTTCTAGTACATTATTTTATGTTTCCATAACATGTGCTTTCTTTTTGCTTAATTTTTCTCCCTTTCAAGAGACTCTTAACTATAGGAAACAAACTGAGGGTTGCTGGAGGGGTAACTGGGTGATGGGTATTAAGGAGGGCACTTGATGTAATGAGCACTGGGTATTATATGCAACTGATGAATCACTAAACTCTACCTCTGAAACTAATAATACACCATATGTTAATTAATTGATTTTAAATAAAAAAAAATTTCTCCCTTTCTTCTACCATATGGTTTGAGTTTTCTTCTATTAGTTTAATATTTTTTTTTTACATGGTAGCTTCCTTTAACTTCAAACTCATACTCATATTTATTTATCCTTCATCTCTTGAGCTTATTAATATCCATGCCTTCTTAACACTGCAAGTACTTGGCATGCTTTGATACCTCTTTTGTGTTGAACCTCTTCCTCTGATCTTGTTAAGATTGTCTAGAATTTTAGTGCTAGATACTATGGATATACATTTTTTTCTTTTCTTTGGTCATAACCCTTTCCTCTTTTTTTTTTTTTTTTTCCAAGACAGCAATACATATCATAGAGTGTATAATGATTCTTAGTTTTCAAATCTGATGTAACATCTCCTAGAATCTTTTCTTCAGCTATTTAACTATTTTTCCCCAAATATGGGTCTTTGTGTGGCAAACTTGTAAGGTCACAGATGCATGAGAATTTTTTTTTTTTTTTTTTTACCTCTTCATAGCTACATAATGAGTTGGCTGTATATTTTAAAGAATTTAAATTCTTTAAAATATTATTCCATCATTTTCTTACATCCTGTATTATGGCTGAGAAATCTGATGTCAATTTTGGTGTTTCTTTCATTTTTCCCCAGCTTTATTAAGATATAATTGGAAAAAATATAATTTGACATACAACATTGTGTAAGTTTAAGGTGTACAATGTGTTGATTTGGTGCACTTATATATTGCAAAATGATTATCACCATAGTTCTAGCTAACACCTCCATCACATCACATAATTACTATCCTTTTTTGCTGTGAGAACATGTAAGATCTATACTCTTAGCAATTTTCAAGTATATAATATGATATTATTACTGTAATCACCATGCTGGATGCTAGATCCCCAGAACTTATTCATCTTATAACTGGAAGTTTGTAACATTTACTGACATTTCCCTCCTCCACCCCCTACTCCCTGCCCCCAGCCATTGGTAGCCACCATTCTACTCTCTGTTTCTATGAGTTTGACCTTTTTAGATTCCATACATAAGTGATATCATACACTATATGTATTTCTCTGCCTGACTTATTTAACTTAGCATGATGCCCTCAAAATCTATCCATTGGGACCATGGAGGGAATCCACAGCAGGATTTTCTTTTCTCTCATAGCTGAATTATATTTCATTATGTATTACATAGCACATCTTCTTCATCTATTCATCTGTTGATGGACACTTAGGTTGTTTCCATATCTTGGCTATTGGGAATAATTTTAGAATAAACATGGGAGTGCTGATATCTTCCATATCCTGCTTTTATTTCCTTTGGATAAATACCCAGAGTGGGGTTGCTGGATCAAATGGTAGTTTAACTTTTTATTTTTCGAGGAATCTCCATACTGTTTTCCATAGTGCCTGTACTAATTAACATTCCCACCAACAGTGCACGAGGGTTCCTTTTTCTCCATGTCCTCCCCAACACTTGTGATTTCTTTTTAAATGATAACCATTTTAATAGATATGAGGTGCTATCTGATTGTGCTTGATTCTTGTTTTTTTAGAGGTGATCTTCCCCCCCCGAAAGCTTATAGAATTTTCTTTTTAATACTCTTAGATTTCTCTAAAATGTGAATTTTTTCTTATCCTACCGTTTGCTCTATGAGTTCTTTCAATCTGAGTTATTTTGGGAAAGTTTGTCTCCAGTATTCCCAAGATGTTTTCTCTTTTTCATTTGGAGTCCTCATTTTTTAATTCCTATTACCTATATATTGGTACCTCTACTTTTAACCTCCGTATCTCTTAGTTTTTGTTTTATGTTTTTATCTCTGCATTTTGACTGTTGCCTTCTCAATATGAACTTCCAGTTTACATGTTCACAATTCCTTCTTTAGTTCCAAAAGTCTAGTTTTATTTCATTATCTTGTTTGTTATTACAGTTTTCATACTTTTATGTATAATATTTCTTTTTTTTTCTTTTTTAAAGATTTTATTTATTTATTTATTTGAGAGAAAGAGAGAGAGACAGAGAAACAGCATGAGAGGGGAGAGGGTCAGAGGGAGAAGCAGGCTCCCCGCTGAGCCAGGAGCCCGATGTGGGACTCGATCCCAGGACTCCGGGATCATGACCTGAGCCGAAGGCAGTTGCTTAACCAACTGAGCCACCCAGGCACCCTAATATTTCTTTTTTAAAAAATGAATTCATATTCTTATTTCAAGTGGCTAATATCTTCCTTTATCTCCTTAATATATTCGTTGAGCTTCTCTCAAATTAGATCTAATAATTCTGCTTCAATATATAGTCCAACTCATTGAATTTTTTTTTGATGTAGTTGTACTCTTTGAGGGTCCAGGAGAGTGTATTGAAAAGGGACTGAAGGTTGGGCTCGAATCTGTCAGGTCTTCAAATTTAAAAAGAAGGGAGGGAGCCCGCCTGTAAGGAGAGTCCAAGCTCCACAAGCCACTTATGACCACCTCTGCTTTGCTGTCATGGCACCAGGCAACAGCTGTGGTCACTGTTTCACTTTAAAACTTTAGGGAAATGCCACACTGGGAAAAGGTAGCCCTAACAGCTTGTTATCCACCAGCTCTGGGGCTTTGGAAGGCAAGCTGTGGAAGAATTAAGGCTGTGGGTAGATGGTCAGTTAATGCCTCTTTTCCTCAACTGCTCACTTTAGTGGAGCATATGTACATGTCCCTTATTTTCCCTCCTGGACGACTGAACTTGCAGTGTGGACCATTTCCATTGATTTCTAGAGAGAAGAGAGAAGCAAAGAAATATATCAAGGCAGTTGTGGGAAGACAAAGGTGTAGAATTTAAAAATCTTCCTACCGATCTATACTTTACTTCTATCTCTGCCTACTCCCAGCTCCAGGCTACACCACTTACATTCCCACCTACCCTCTGACACCAACCTCAAGTCATACTTCCATCTTTCCAGAATTTTCTCATGTTCTGTAGTTTCTGAAATCCACTTTCCCCTCTTGCTTCTATAGATTCTTTGCAATTGTTTTTGCTGGAGGGATCCAGCAGCACATTCTAGTTTGACATCCTGGCTGCCCATTCATATTTATTATAATGGCTATTATTTGGATATATTTCCACCATCTTCTTTTATGCTTTTGATGGTGATTATTTTTTTATATTCTTTCTCTCTCCCTTTTCCTTTTCCTTCCTTCCTTCCTTCCTTCCTTCCTTCCTTCCTTCCTTCTCTCTTTGGATTGAGTAATTAAACATTTTTTCATCTTCCTCTCTTTATTTTCTGGAACTTAGACATTCTACCTATATTCCTTTATTGATGTAGTAATTAGAGTTAGTTTTGACTGAGTGACAAAACCTTAAATGGATAGAAATGGCTTAAAGTCCAGGTAGAATGTTAATGGATTGGATAAATAAATAGTGTTAAGATATTTTTCTCAAAATGACCTGTTGACTCAGTGAACTCTCAATCCATAGTTCAGCAGATGCTTATGATGAAACTGCCAAGATGAATCTATGATTTTTATGAAAATACAAAAGATCTAGCAAAATAATCTTGAAAAATAGAACAAAATTGGATTCACACAGATGATTTCAAGACATTATACAACTATAATAAGAAAGTTTAGTATTTATGTAAGGATAATATTATATTGTTATAGGATAGACAGGTCAATGAAATAGAACAGAAACCGAAAACAGACCCACATATATATGGTCAACTGATTTTTAGTAAAGGCACTGATGCAATTCATTTGGAGAAAGGTAAGTGTTTTTTTAAAAGATGTTGGAATGACTGGATATTTGTATGAAAAAATGAACCTTAACCCCTCCTCACATGATCCACAAAAATTAATTCATGATGGATCACATACTTAAAACTTAAAGAATCATAAAGCTTCCCAAAGAAAACAGGAAAATATCTTTGTGAACTTGGAGTAGGCAAAGAATTCTGGATAGTGCACAAAAATATACTGATTTTGACTTCATCACAATTAAAAATTTCTATTCATTAGACTGCCTATATTTGGAAAAATATTCATATTTACAATATACAAAGACCTATTAATTAACAATAGAAAGAGAAACTAATCAATAAAAATGGACAAAATAAATAGCGATTTCACAAAAGAAGATATATTAATAGCTAATAAGCACATGACATCATTAGTCATCAAGGAAATGAAAATTAAAACCTCCACTAGAGTGGCAAAATTTCTTTCGAAAGCTGATAATATCAAGTATTGGAGCATCTGGAATTCTCCTACATTGCTGGTAGCCCTGTAATGATTTCATCTCCTTGGAAAACTGGCAGTTATACATTCATAAGCTTACACTTACATATGACACAAGAAATTCCATTCCTATGTATTTACCAAAAAGAAAGCATGCATTCCCAAAAATCTTACACAAGATGGTTCATAGCAGCCTTATTACAATAATCCCAAACCAGAATGTCCATCAGCGGGAGAATATTAACCCAAACGTCCATCAATAGGAGAACAGATAAATAAGTTTTTTGTGTCTTCATATAATGTGATACTACTCAGCAGTAAAAAGGACATGCTGCTGATAAACGACACAGATGAATTTCAAAAACATTATGTTGAGCAAAAGACTCTAAACACAAAAGAATAATTCACATAATTCCATTATATGAAGTTTCAGGAATGGGCAAAACTAATCATAGAGTTATAAGAATCAGAAGAGTGGTTACCTCCAGAGGAGGGAAATTGAGAAGGGGCGTGAGGGAGCTTTCTCCAGTGAGGGAAATAGTCTGAGTGATGATTATGTGGTTGTATACAATTGTCACAGTCCATTGCACTAAATGTTTAAGATGCATGCATTTTATTGCATATAAATCATACCTTAATTCCACTCACTCACAATATTTTCAGAAGAGTCCAAGTAGGTGCTCAGAGATTGAAATGTTATAAGATACCAGGGACCCAGACTGTATTTTTTTCCTTTACATGCAGCAAGGTAGTTTGTTTTTATGTATTTTATATGGCATGTGTTTGGAGTTAACTGTATATTTACTGTTTTCTTTCCTCATCATATTCTTCTTCCATCTAAGATATTTCATCCAAGATAATGTTTTTTTCTTGACTGAAGTATCTTAAGATTTGTTTTAGTGAGAGTCTGTTGTGGCACATTCTTTTTTCTTTTTTCTTTTTTTTCCTCTGAAAATTTCACCTTTATCTTGAATGATATTTTTGCTGGATACACAGTCCTGGGTTGCTTGTTATTTCCATTTAAGTGCATTGCTGTATCATCCCCTTGTCTTCTGGCTGCTGTTGAGAAGTCAGCATCTCTGTCTCATAGTTGTTCCTTTGTAGGCAACATGGCTCTTCGCTCATCTCTGTTTTTGGTGTTCTGCAAGCTCACTATGATGTGTCCAGGTATGGATTTTTTTTTTTTTAATTTAACCTGCTGCTTGAGATTCCTTAGATACCCTGAATCTGTGATGTCTTTCATGAACTCTGGAAAATTCTTATTTTTCTTGATTATTTTCTCCTCCTTATTCACTGTCGTTTCTTCTGCAACTCTGATTGGACGTATGACAGACCCTTCACTCTATCTGCTCTGGCTTTTAATGTCACTTAACGCATTTCCCAACTTTTTGTCTCTCTGGGCTGAAATTCAGATAATTTCTAAAGATTTCTTCATTATTAGTTATGTTATTAGCTATGTCTAATCTGCTGTTAAAGCTATCCACTGAGTTTTAATTTCAAATATAACTTCTAGGAGCACCTGAGTGGCGCAGTTAAGCGTCTGACTCTTGGTTTTGGCTCAGGTCATGGTCTCAGGGTCGTGAGATGGAGCCCCTCATCGGGCTCTGCGCTCAGTGGGAAGTCTCCTTAAGACTCTCTCTCCCTTGGCCTCTCCTCTCTCTCTACAATAAATAAAGAAAAAATTTTTAAAAAATTTAAATATAATTTCTAAGATTTCTACATGCATGTTTTCCCAAATAAGTTTGGTCACTTAGTTTCCTCTCCCTTATACATATTTTAAATCTCTCTTTTATTTTTTTAAACATGTATTTTTATTTTGTAGTCTGATTATTCTAGCATTTCAGGTTTTTCCATGACTGATTCTGTCAAATAATTGTTTCTGTAGGCTCTTTGCATAGACTGCCTTATTTCCTTGTGCATTTTATGATTTTTTTTTTTTTTTTTTTTGCCATGATATCCTATTTCTTAGAACTTTGTCAGTTGGAATTCTTTAAGACCTGAGTTGAGGTTATTTCAAAATAGAGAATCCTTGGTTTGTTTTTATCAGGCATCAGAGACCACTTTAGAACCACATTAGAACCACTTTAAACTAAAGTCTTGGCTTAAGGTTCAGTGAACTTGGACTGAAAAGCTGTGTGAGGATCAGTTGCTGGTTAGGAATTCTCAAGACTTTTCTTTTCTTCTCTACTTCATGTCAAGGTTTAAAACAGGCAAAGTCCTCTGCTGTACCCTAAGCAGGGAGGTGATTTACCTTGAGTCTGTCCCTACATGGAGATTATAGCCCTTTGGGATCCCAGCTTTATAAGTGGGGACTCACATCAGACTCTTATCCATAACTGGAGAGGTCTGAAGGTCCTTATCTCCTGTGCCTTTCGATTCCCAAGGCCGTGAAAACTGAAGCTTAACTTCACCAAAGTAAGCAAATGTCCTCAGGTGGAAGCTGCTTGCATGCTCCATTGACTTCCTTGGGCTCCATCTTCAGTTAGTTTTTGGCCTCTGAAAACTTACAACTTTCTTGCCAGTTTATCCTCACATTTACATAGATTTAAAAAAATACATATCTAGCATCTTTAGTTGTTTTTGCCGAAAAGATGGCTTGAGATAGCTAGTCTGTGTAGAAACAGGAGTCCTGTATTTGTTTTATCTCATTGTTATAAGATGTCTGTTTTATGTATAAATTTTAAAAAATGCACATGATAGAGTAATATAATTGTGTTTAGTTTAATTTATAAATGAATAAATAAATGTAAACTTACCAGGAGTGTGTGCTCAGAATGCTTATGGCTGGGTGTGCAATAAAGAAAGTTTGGGGAACTCATCTTAGGGTCACAACATGGGCCATTCCCTTCTTCTCAATACCTGGGGAGGTGACCACAGCAGAAGGGAGCCTTGCAAGGCCTTCATTGTCTTGGGGATCTCCAGGCTTTTCTCTTGCTTTCCTATTATGGAGCAGAGTCTAGGAAAATTATGTAAATATGACTGGTTATTTATAATTTCCTCAAAGAGTCTTGAAAGCTTCCTAGGGAGGTATGTCCACCTCTTCATTGAGGGTGGTTGGCTGGTTGGTGGACATCACCCTATGGATCAATAGCACACAGGCCTGCAATGCTGACTACGGATGACTTGGATGATTGGCTCTCTAGATAAAGCCAGCAGCTCAGGCAGCTGTGTGCCCCCACCCGCCCCCATTGCACTGCTCTGGCTGGTCTTACTTGAGACAAACCTCTTTCACTCTAAAAAAGGTTTTTATATTGGAGATGATGCTTTTGACAGAGAGATACTTGCTTTCTTTTGACTGATAGGACCTTGGCAAAGAAAGTCCATTTTTCTAGTTGCTGGCTAATGTCCTGACTGGGAAGAGCAATAACTTCATTAATGAATTATCTCTTACTTACAAGACAAATTTGACTCATTTGTTTCCTTAAAAAGATGGTGTCATTGATTAAAGATGGCCATTAGTGACCACTAATAAATGTATCTGTTCACCCTTCAAAGATATTTGACGTTTGCATTTTATGCTAGGAAGCAAAACAGTTCTTTGGCTAACCTATATGTCTCCAAGTTAGCTTAAGGTCTCAGAGTTCTAAATAATAATCATTAAAGGAGAAATTATTTAAATATACCTGAGTTTAGTGAATAGATCTGGAGATATTCATTTGTAACCTTTAAATTGGGAGCAGTGCTAACTTTTGGCTAAATTACATGAGGAATCTCCTGGCAGTGATCATGTTATTAGGGTACAATTCACAAGCATGGTGATATCCCAGATAATGAGTCTGAGTATAACAAAGTACTTAGCAAAAGCTTCAAAGCTAAAATGGAATATATCACACCAATTGTGGAACCTAAAACCAAAGTCAAATGCTAATTTTTACAAAAAGGCATCAAAGTTTCATTTTTTTAAAAGTCAACTGAACGAGGCTGGATTGAAATTCAAGCCTATGTATTATTAAAATAATTGAATTGGGATATCAAACTATCAGACTGAACTCGAATCAGAACTCCATACGTTCTCGATGGTAGATAACAGGTGCCTCCTTTATAAGCTAAATTGGACTTTTTGAGAGGGAATGGCAGTTACGCTATCAGCCAACAAAATGATAGGCCTCACAGGATTAGCCTTCAGAGGGAAGGTACAGATGTGCCGAGAATGACAAGGTGCTCCCTGGCCCTCCTGAAGTGAGCAGGAGCTGACGGTTTTCCTTTGGCACAGCATATATGTGTCCATTGGATCTTTCTACAAGGTATCTTTGGCTGAATTGAGGTTTGGTCATTGCAGCCAGGTTAGGACTGACCGTATGGGGGCACCAAATCGGCTGGACTGACTGTTCATAGGCCACTTATTTGGGGGCATAGAGTTACATCCTACTAGTTGTGCTTTTCATGAATGGGTGAGGAAACATTGGCAGATGACGTGGTTCCTGAACCCCCACCAGCTGTGATGTCTTTTCTGGGTGAGCCTGATTGCTTTTGGCTCTGTCCAGTGCAGTGTTTTCCATTAAATCAATCTTTCCTCTGTGGGGGTATTTATTATGTGTCATTTTGAAAATAAAAGGGACGCGGAGCAATCATCCAGCAAAACCATAAAACATTTTATTATCTGAGACGGTGAGGGGACAGGTTTGACGTACAACACTGGGAGCCGCGATGGCCGAACAATGTGGTACTAAAGCGTGATTTAATGAGGCTTGGAGGATTGAGTTCAGTCAGAAAAGTTCCACTGTGTCTTGGGCATAGGAGGAGCAGGCTGGCATGGGCACCTCACTGAGCAGCATCTCACCAGACAGGCTTCAGCCAGAAGCCCCCATTTGTCCTGCTGTCCCAGACAACCATTGTCAGGGCAACTTTAGCGATGAAAACTTCTGACTGATTTAGTGGACCCCAAACTTGGCAGAGCTTCCCAGTGGCTTCTGTTTTACAGGCCAGCAGTTAATCCAACAAAAGCCTGAATTCATTTCCCTCTATATCCATTGATTGCCAACCGAGAGCTGGATGTTGTCAACTTGCTTTTAAAAAAAAATTCCGTTTCACTGGAATTCAAGTCCTTTGCCCTCTGATAAATGGCAGTGTGCAGTCTTGGGCAACATTTTTGTTTTCCACTTTTCCAGAGGAAAAACTCATTAGTAGATGGTGGCTGGTCATCAAGTCAATCATTGTCTTTGGATTTAATCATACACATCTTTCTGATCCAGCTGAATAAACCTACCTGTTATACTTCATTATAAAGTTGGCACAACCTCAGCCTTTGAGTTATGAACATAAGACGTTCATGGACAAGTTCAAGCATCATTTTATCTTCTTCATTGAAGTGGAGGTGTTTGCTGAATATTTATCGAGTAACTATGGCACGCTTGGTCCCCTGGGATTGAATAAAGCTGTGGAAGAGTTAAAAGCCTAGTTCCTGTCCTGAAGGGGCTGATGATCTAGAAGGTGAGATGTGGCACACACATAGAAAAACAACACCACTTTATTACATAAGCTACGGGCTTTTGTCGAGGCAGCCTTGGCTTAGTTTAATATGGTGGTACTCCACAGGATAGTGCACCACAGGATGATCTGAGAAGCTTTCAAAAAGGATGAATGTTCAGGTACTTAGTCTGTTGGGGCAGCTATAATAAGAATATCATAGGCTGGGCTTAAACAATAATCATTTATTCCTCACAGCTCTGGAGGCAGAGAATTCCATGCTCAAGGTGCTGGCAGTTCTCCTATGTTGTGAGAGCCTACTTCTTGGTTTGCAGATGGCTAGCTTCCCATTGTATCCTCACATGACAGAGAAGGGAGGGAAGGAGGGAGAGAGACAGAGAAAGAGAGAGTCAGAGAGCGAGAGGAAGAGAAATCTTCTGTTTATTCCTCTAAGGGCACTGATCCCACTCATGAGGGCTCCACCCTCCTGACCCAGTTACCTTCCAAAGGCCCCAGCTCCTAACACTCATTGCATTGAGGATAGGATTTTAGCATATGAATTTTAGGGGGACATCAACTTTCAGTCCATAATAGGTCCTTATACCAGAGACCCTGATTCAATGAATCTATGGAGGGTCTAGGCTTTGGTACAGAGTAAAGCTCCCCAGGTGATTCTAATGTTCTGCTAGGGCTGAGAACTGCTGGGCTAGGAGACAGATGACTAGGCGTTTTTGTTTGTTTGTTTTTTAATTAACATTTACATTCTACTCGGGATTTTGTCCCTCTCCAGATAAATAGAAGCTTTCTCTTCTCTTCTCCAATAGCTCCTCATACACATCAAATGATAGCCTCACTACCTCCCTGTAATAATCTTTCCACGAATCTCTTCATCCCACCTCGTTGCCCCTCTGGGGGTAGGGACAGAGTGCTAGCCGTTGTTTTCCTCCTAGAGCTTGGCACAGAAAAGATGCTCCACAAACATTTGTTGGATGAAAGAGTGAAGGAATGAGCTGGCTGACCTTGAACAAGATACATAAACTCTCTGCTTAGGAGTCTTTGTCTCCATCATAAAGATGGAGGAAAGGAGGAATTATGCTATCATTCTGTGGGGCTAAATTAGATGTGGATGCCTTCCTCTGATGACTTTGGAGCCCTTTTAAAATAAAGGTGCAATACAAATTCTAGGCATTCTCATGGACAATTGACCCTGGAGTAATACCTTTGTTCTCCCATTTTGTGTCAAGACACGAGTGAATTTTGATGAGATTATAGCAGAGCTGATGTTGGCACAATGAGTCTACTAATGTCATCTAAATGAGATGGCTGACTTTTAAAGTAGTTCAGAACACAAATAGGGCCCAGAGTCTGAGAAGGAAATAAAAGTCCAAGAGGGCTTGGACGAAGTCAAGGCCTTGGTAATGACCGACGGATGGGGGCAGGGGGTCAGGGGTCTCCCCACAGTCCTCAGTCCCAGGGCATGGTTGACCTCTAAGTGACTCTTTCATTAAAATTCTCTTTTCAAACCCTGTTTGCAAATCCATTTATTTATTTGGGAATGGGGTTTAGGTGTAAGAAGGTCAGTATTTTTTTTTAAAGATTTTATTTTTAACTAATCTCTACAGCCAACGTGGGGCTCAAACTTACAACCCTGAGATCAGGGGTCACACGCTCTTCTGAATGAGCCAGCCAGGCGCCCCACGAATCTAGTATTTCTAAGAGAATGTTTAGGATACTAGTATTTCTAAGGGACCAGTGGTTAGAACTCATTTACAGTGACAAATTAACTATTGATGTCTTTTCTTTTTATGAATTAGTTTAAATATGCTGACAAGTACCTTCCTCATTTTTTCCTGCCCGCAACCTTCATTGTAATAAAAATTAGCACTCAAAGCTCTAAGCCGCGTATTCTAGATTACGGGAAGGCTTCTGCTTCTCAGAAAACATTCAGGCTATTTAGGTGACGTAAATTTTGTGCTAAGCATTTCTGAAATCCAGGCTCATTTGTTTACTTGGGGTTTAGAGCCTAGAGAAGAGCCTCCTGCAATGTTCTGACCTCTGCTCTCTGAAGCCGAGGCCAAGTGCTGACTTCCCTCCACCACTGATGAGAAGGAGCAGACCTCCTGCCTTATATTTCATGAGCAGATTTTCTCCTTTGAGATCAAAATGCCTTTAAAAAAAATTTCAGGTGGGAAAACTAAGGCCCAAGGACATCAGAGGCCACCCTTTATGTTGTTCTGTCTCTCTGAAGTGGGTCTTTTCCCAGGGTGCCTCTCGCCTATTTATTTTGGAAAAAACATGAGTTCAGACTGCCATTAGGGAAATTGGTATCATTTAAAGGTGAATTAAATATTCCCCTCTTCTAAACTGCTGTGGGGAGAGAACAAAGGAAGTGTCACATGATGGCGGTTAACACAAAGATGCTTTTTTTTCTAGTGTAAATGGTAACCGGGTAATAAGAAAGGCAGTTTTGTCAAGACAGCGGGGCATAACCAGTGACAGTAATTTCAAGGACTTTGAGTGAGCTGTGTGGTTAGGCTCGGTTGTCGGTCCCTGAAGTGTCAGGCTGGAGTCAGTTCCTAACATCACTGAGCTTCAACTTCTACCTTTAGAGCAGGGCGATTCTGCATGTCAAATCCTGAATTTAAATGAACGTGAAGCTCTGTTGGAGAAACCTCATTCCTGTTTGCAGCCACAGCTGGGCGGCCACCAGAGAGTTTTCAGGCTAGACATGTTTTTCCCCAACATCTGTCAGCTTAGCTAAATCAGAGCTCCAAATGAACAGTGTAATACCCAAGATCATTATCTGGATCTGTGGCACTCTTTCCCTCTTCTCCCCGGAGGGTTTAGGATTCAAAATGAAAAACAACATTTGTAAGGGATCAGGGAAGGGAGGATTTTCATCTTTATTATTATTACTACTAATAATACATTTTCATTAATATGGTTTTAATAGTATGAAACAAGAGAAATGAAACATGCCCCCTCCAAGTCAACACATTCCCCAGTGCCTTTTGCATGGGGTACTGTATCTTCGACTCATTCAATCCAAGGTAAGCCTATTAATTAAGCTTCCGTCTACAGGTGTCGTCTACACAGATGTAATTTTCCACTCTAAGCTAACTGAAAACTTGCAGATGGGTTCTGGGTTTAGCACTTTTTTCACAACATGGAAAAGATGCGGTCTGTGTTCCAGGTAGAAGGAGAGAGTTAATCTACTAATCAAGCCAACAAATATTTATTGAGTGCCTACTTGATACTCAGCTAGGTGCTAGTGCTAGAAGGGATGCATGATGAGAAAACTTACACCTTTAATGAGGAAACATGACTCACATTACAAGCAGCATGGCACTGTGGACAGAGCACAGCATCTGGAATCAGGCAGACCTGGTTTAGAAATCCAGTTCCACAGCTTAAAAGTGCCATGACCTTGAAAATTTTATTTCATATTGTAGGCACCTGGTTTCTTTTTATTAAAACAGGATATTAATACCTTTAAGATTATTGTAAGCATTAGCAATAAATTTGTAAAGTGTCTGTCCCATCAGAGACAATCCAAAAATATTACAAGGTGGAATATTTTACATACATATTATAATTCAGTTATAGTTATGCAAATCCTCAGAGTTGGGAGAGAATAGTGCAAGCCAGAATAGATGGGTAAAGGCTGAGCGTAACTAAGGTAGCACTTAGAAATGACAGAATCAAGGACTCTTACTAGAAGGAATCTTACCAGCTAACTTACCAATCAGACACAGAGGCTCAGATAAGTTGACTTGCTCAGACTAGTAAATAAATTGAGAGTAGAGCCCAGATTGGACTTGACATGTGACCCTGCTTTTGGAGATGGTGCTATGTGATATGATGGTTCCCAAACCTGACGGAGCGCTAGGATATCTTGTGAGCTTTTTAAAAAAGATAGGCTTTCAAGAGAGTCTGCTTCATGAGGGATGAAGAGAGGCCCAGGAAGGTGTTTCCGCAGTGCGTCCCCGCTTGCAGACCAGCTCCCTGGTGAGCATAAGGAGCACTGAGCTGGGAGCTGTCACCCAGTTCTTTCTCTCTCCTGCTGTGGGAAAGCTAACCTGGGCATTCTTGGTCTTCTCATATGTCTCTTTCTCTCTGTCTTTTTATTTATTTTAGAGAGAGAGCACAGCGGGGGGGCGGGGGCGGTGTGGCGGGGGAGAGGAAGATGGACAAGCAGACTTTGCGCTCAGCATGGAACCCCATGTGGGGCTCGATCCCAGGATTCTGAGATCATGACCAGAGTGGAAATCAAGAGCCAGATGCTCAACCAACTAAGGCACCCAGGCACCCCTCATCTGTCTCTTGAAGGGGTAGCACTGGTTGAAATTCTGGGCACCCCCATTGCTCATAATCACTCTGTTATACCAGTTCAGCTCAGGCTGGGGCTGAAGTTGGGCTAGGGTCTGGCCAGGAGGTGAGGGGAGGGCTAACAGGAATTGTGGCAGGAAGGCAGGGCCATGAGATGAACCTGGCTGGGGAGTCCGTTCCTGAGGGAAGGAGAGAGAGGCCTGGTCACATGGCTAGAAAAGGGTTCCAGAATGGAGGGCTCCATGGGGGGACATCACTTTATAGAGGAGCACTTGCCTAAATTGTATTCTGTGGAACATGAGCCCTTTGAGATGCCCTAAAAGAGATCTCTGGGTACATAAGTTTGGGAGATGCTACATACCGCATCATGGAGAATTCATAATGCACACTGAGAGCTCTGAGGAATCTGATTAACTTCACTTAGACTGGAATGTTCCAAATTTATTTGATCACAGGGCACTTCAAAAAAAAACCCTATTAACTAATGTTCCACGGAACACATTTTGGGAAACACTGTTATAGCAAATGGAGTCATTAGGAGTTCTGTGCTCAGTTTGAGAGAACTTTTAGAGGAACTTGGGGAAGTGATCATTAGAAAGAGCACTTAAGAAGAGCAGGAAATGAACTGGAATTTCTCAACCTAGAGGAGAGAAGCCTTACGCAATGCATTTTTAGTTATATGAATTGGTATAATGAGGGCTATGATTGATTGTTCTTCATATTCGCTGAGCATCAAGCCAGAAGGAATGGGCTTAAGATTTAGGCCTAGAGATTTAAGAGGAAGAAAGTGGAAATCTTTCTGAGAAGGGATAGAAACTAGAATAGTTTATCTAGGGAAATAACGCAATTTCCAGAGTCTCATTCATTTCAAGGAATAAAATCAGAAAGTGAGCCTAGATAACAAGTCAAGTCCATTGCATTTTCTTCTCTGTCTTTGGATATTCAGGGATCCATGCACTTACACAGGAGCCACGGAGCAGCCTCATGTCTGAACAAAGATCCAGCAGCGTGCAGAACCATAGATTTGGAAAGAACCCAACCTCTGGCCCAACTTCCTACCAAAGCAGGAGTGTTTTCGGCAAGCCCCTGCCCCCTGGCCGTCAGGAACACACTAGGAACACCTCCAGTGCCAGAGAAATCATTGCTTTTCCGGGCGGCTCATTTCATTTATGGATGGAGCCTTACCACGAGCCAAAATATGTTTCATCTCATCTTACACATTTCAGACCTGGTTATTTGTGTTGGAGCTCCACAGAGTATCCTTGTTACTTTTCCCCTATGAGATGGCCATTCAGATGTCCAAAGACAAATACCCTATCTGCACTAATGCTTCCCCGAGACAAATAGTCCATCCCCTTCAGCCATTTCTCCTATCGTACATCTCTAGAAACTTCACCACTCATCCAGTGAATAAGGGTTGATCGTTATGAACTGCAGCTGGATTATGTCCTCTTTAGATGTGGACAGAGTCTTGCTGCAGAGAGGCTGTGCGTGCAGGGCACGCCGCTAAGATGGAGCGTTCGGACCAGTCCAGCATGTCTGGAGGGCTGGGCGGGCAGATCCATTTGGTCTCTTTACATGTGGGATCAAGGGGCCACAGAGAGAAACCCATGCTAATGTAAAAAAAGGGTGGTGAGCACCAGTTTGGCAAGGTAATGGACTCTCTCAGGACTGGGCATCGCGGCAGAGCTGTATGGGGTAAAGAGGGTCGGACCTCAAGTTTCTCCAAGTCACTGAGGGCGAGCGCTGAAGCTGCTTTGTGAACCTATTAATGGGGTGAAATGTGGAAATGCAGGAGATGTCCCCGCAGCATCCTGTGTCACATCTTCCCAGCAGTTAGGCCATTGCTAGTGGGAGCAGGAGAGGAGGTTTGGAGGGGCATTGTATCGAGGGGAGTATATGTGAGGTGTTCCTGTGGGGGTGGGTGGGAGTGACTCACAGAAACACTCTTCCTAACCCTGCCTGGGACCATCCTGTCCTGGACCTCAGCAGCCTGAAAATACAAGCCGGATCTTATTCATTTGTTCACTTCTTTCCTGTTTCCATAAAAAACTGCTCTTCTCCATTTGTGTTGTTTAGCAGTTGTGTCACGCAGTTAATGAAAATACTTTTTTTTTTTCTTCACACCAACCACTATCAAGTTCTTCCTCATATTGCAGTGAATTCTTTGAGTCTAAATGCAGGATTTTACATTTGTCCCTTTTACATTTAATTTTATTTATATGACTTTATTGATGTTTTTAAAATGGTTTCTTCTGAAGTGCTGAATACTCCTGCTATCTTGGAGTCATCTTCACTTTGGATAAACAAGCCTTCCATTTCTTCCTCAAAGCCTTGGCCTGTGCCCACCAGAAAAGGATCAGGGGGAGAGAGTTTGGTGGCATGCTACTAAAGGCTTCTCTGGAGTGAGACACCAGCCCTTTAATCAACTCTTTGGATTAAAATGTCCAGAATGAAAATAAAATTCATTCACCGAGTAGGGCGATTGTCCCATCTATATTTCTCCATCTTGTTCCCAGAGAAGGAATGACTGCTGAAATCAAGATACATTATGCAGTAGTTTGATTTCTTCCCCTGTTTGTCTGATATTCATGGGAAATTGATGGGAGACTGAAAGTATATTTTAGCAGACAAACATTGCTGTCTCTGGGTGATAGAGGTCTTTCCCACCCACTCATGGGCATGTTCACTGTGCAACAAGCAACGACTGCCTTTCACAGCATGGAGTTCACACTCTTGAAACAGTTTACACGTCCTTCACCAGTTTGCTTCCCTTTCCAGCCTGGTCTTTCTTTGTTTTCCCCTCCTGTTCTAGTTCTCTTAATAGGCCACACTCCCTAAACTTCCGGCTATTGACACCTTCCTCCCACTTCCTGGACACTGGACACTCTTCTCCTTCCACTTCATTTGACTAGCTCCTGCACATCCTTCAGCTTAGACCTATCTTCCTCCAGGACGCTAACCTCCATGTCTCCAGGCTGGGTTAGGTATCCTTCCCGTGCGCTCCCTCCCATCCCAGGCTTGTCCCTGCAGTAGCACCTGCCATTCAGGTGTCCTTGCCTGTGGACTTCTTCCACTTGGCTGTTCACTCCTTCAGAGCAGGGACTGTGTCTGGTGCATAGCAGGCTCTCAGTGCATCGATTAGAAACTACAGGCTGGGAGTTCATAGGCATAGGGCACGAAGACATGTTAGAGTATTCTGAAAGAGCTCGAGGTCCTTTCTTGATATTTGGAATCTGGCCTTGAGCCAGTCATTGTCTTTTGGGGTTTCAGTTTCTTTATCTGCGAAATGAAGATGATCTCTAAGATTCTAGGCTAATGCAAAGAGCATTCAACTGGAAACATGTAGTCCTGACCTTGATCTGCAGAGAGATTGGGAAAGACATTTAACCCATTCACTTCTCTGAGTCTCAGTTTCCTTATCGGATAAAGAGGCTGAACTCTGTGCAGTCATGAGGGTGGGTTTGGAGATGGACAGGTGGCTGCTGAGCAAGTCACATTGTGCCTCCGTTTCCTCATTCACAAATCCTCATTACTTGGCAGCATCCCAGGTGAGGACTAATAGAGGTAACCCCAGTAACTAAGGAAGAGGATAACAATATATTGAATACCAGCCCTGTGTTAAGTGCATTTGTCATAGCACTTGATCCTGCCAACAACCTATACAGTAGGATTTACAAATCTCCATTTTAAAGAAGGAGGAAGTGGTTCAAGGTCACACTGTTTGTAACTGGCAGGACTGGCTTCCGAAGGCGACTCATGCCCGTCCCATTTCACCCTGTGGCTCGGTTCCTCCTTTGTTCAGTGCTCAGCACTGGGCTCTCTCCACCTTTCCAGGTCCAAGCCTGGCAGTAGGACCTGCTCCAGCCCCAGGAAGGAGTCCATGCTAACAGGAGCCTCTCTGGCCTGCAGATGGAGCGAGGTCTGGCCGGAGCCTGCTGGCGCGGATGGCACGGCTGGCTTGAAGCCCCGCTCACGATCTCTCTCCGGAGCGGAGGCGGGGGAGGCAGGGAGCGGGCACAGAGGCGTCCAGGCAGCGTGCATGGTTTATAAAAAGCCATCAGGAGCACTGTCCTGGGACTGCAGTCATTTATCCGCACTTTTTCCTTGTAAAATGTTACTGACTGTTTTACACCAAGGGCAGTTTATCCTGAATGGGATGTACAGGCATTCAATTCACCTCTACTTTTTGCCAACTCTGCTTTTTTACCCCCCTTGCTTCTGAAGTTATATATGGTTCCGAGAGAGGAAGCCATTTTCTATCTGAAGGGAAAAAAAGAGCTGACGGCTTTAAAGAGAAACCTTCCATCATAGGAGAGAACATTTGGTTGGAGAGATAATGCCTTTGTTTTTAAAAATGGGATCCTGCTTCGGTGGTATTACATTCTTCTGAAATTGACCCCATTTCCGGTCAGATGCTAAGAGCATTACAGAGGCGATCTGTATCGGTGTTCCCCGTGAGGGGAAAATGGAGGCGAGATATGATCAGGCCCATTTTTCAAATGGGAAAATGGAAGCTGCAAGAGGTTAAATCACTTGTTTCAGAGCGCGGTGGAAGGCTGCTGGGGCAAATTGGGGTTAATAATGGAGAACAGAAAGAGGGAGAGCACCTCTGAACCAGACGCACCACCCCCCTTCCACCGCCTCGTCTACGTGAGACGGGTGTTGCTTTGTGCTCCATTTGCAGATGAGGAGAACGAGCTTCTGTGACATCAGCGACTGGCTGAAAGTCACACACTTCGTTATGGCAAAGCAGGTCTCCAGCCTGAGCCTTCTGAGTCCAGGCCCTCCAGCTTGCCGCCGTTAGTACCCTCCACTTGTCTGCCCCGCTTTCATGGAGAATCTAAATGTAATGGATTGCTGCTGCAGAATGCCAGGATATTTTAATTTATAGAAGAGAATAATGGGGTTCAGGTGAATGCCCTCTTCTGCATATTCTCTTCGGAACGAGGCTTAGCTTTATTGTCCTTTCACTTCCTGTTAGTTCTAGCTAAAGTGATTCCATAATGACGTATAAACCCAAACATGAGTAATTGATGGCAGCCTCAGGAGCTTGAGCAGAATAAAACCAGACGGAACTAGAATCTCCAGGGTGAAGAATTAACATTTATTGGTTTAGTGAAATGAATTTATGTCCCAATAAAGCCGGTAACGGACTAGACTGTGATTTAATGAGGTACCTTCTGTAGAAAGAGCAAATATGAACTTCTGGGTTTGGGTTAGGGTGTGACTGAAATGCCACGTACTAAACCAGTTTTTCAGATGTGTTCAGAAAAATCTATGAAATTTCCTTAATCCATGAAATTTGTGTTTAACCCATTCTGCTTCTATAGAGTTGAAAGTGGAAGGGAAATTCAATCAGCCTCTCCAAAACCATGAATAGTATGTTTGTTCATGGCTACCACCAGATCAGGACTCTGAGCACTCCTGGAAGCTTGAAGAATGATTAGGACAAATGATGTCAGAAAAGAAAAGAAATGCTGAATCTGGATATGCACGACACCCTTTAAGGCTAGAGGTTGTTGCTCTGGGTATGTAGGAGGATGGGAGGAGAAGGGATGGAGAGAATAAAGGTCCATGGTGCCTTCTCGGGGGTGGGGCCATGGGCAGAGAAGGACATCTTTGGTAACTGTCCCTTGGCCATTGGACAGTCCATATCTGCCATTATAAGCTGAGACCATCCCTGCTTCCCACTGCTCTCTGCTTCTTCATTGAGATTTGATAATAAAATTTGCAGGCCCAAACCCTGAGTCATCTTGACTCTTTTTCTCTTATATCCCATATCTTATCCCATAGGAATTTCCCTATCAGGAAATACTATAGGCTCTACTTTCAAAATAGCTCTAGAATCTGTCCACTTTTCCCCATCTCCACTGCTACCTTCCTAGTTCAGCCACCTCCCCTCTCTGCCTGGGTAACTTCAGTGGCATTCTAATTGGTCTTCCTGCTTCTATTCCTGATTTCTCCCTCCCAACCTCCATACACGCATTTACAATCTGGACTTAATAGAGAGGGGGATGCTTTTAGAATAAAAGATGGTGCCTCCTCTCTGCTCCAACCTGCCGGTGGCTCTCCATCTCACACAGAGTGAAGTAAAAGTCATTATAATGACTCACAAAGCCTTCCACAGCCAGGCGCCCCCACTTTCTGACCCCTGTCCCCTACCACCACATTCCTGGAGCTTTCTGCTGCAGCCTTGTTAGCCTCCTTGCTTTTTCTCTTCTTCTGCCTCAGTGCTTCTGCCTGCATGGCTCTTCTCCCAGATGTCCACATGGCTGGCTCCTTGACCGATTTTACTGTTTTGCTCACTCTCACCTGCACAACTAAAGTCCACTCTGACTGCCTCGTTTAACGCTGTCACCCCTCCAAGCCCCTCAGGTGCTCCTGATCCTCCATATCCATCTCTGCTTTTCCCAGAGCACCTGTAACTTTTTGATATGTTGTCTAATTCACTTATTTATTATGTCTTTGTTTATTTCTGACTCCCTCGTTTGAATGTAAGCTCTGCAAGGGTTGTAATCTTCCTGTTCTACTAACTGCTACAGCCCAAAAGTCTAGGACAGTGCCTGGCACATTGGAAGTGCTCCATAAATGCTTGTTCAATGAATGAATGAGTGAATGAATGAATAGGAAGTCTGCTGAAAGCCAACTTAAAATAGATTGAATACTGAGGTGAGAAGCACGACCGACTCAATTTTGTTTTCACAGTTGGATATTTTTGCAGCCTGATTTTCTTATATGTTTGTTTTTAACTCTGGAATATAAGATATACTGAATTGGATTCAAGCCATATTTTCTATGTCTGTGAAGTTTTGAGATCTTGGGCAAAAGAATTTCAGTTAGATGAAGAGGATTTTTATTTGAATAATTCCTGTTAAATTCTTTCTTATTGGAGCATATTAGAAATTTTGAAATTTGAAATTAAGTGGAATAGCATTAGGAAAAGTGTACCCTCTTGTAATGTCACCATTGACACTGACAAAATATTTGAGCGCCCACTGGGTGCAGAGCAGTGGAAAAAAAAACCCATTAAATGTGTGGCACACACATCTGTGCCGCTGTGAGGCCAGATGTTCTAGTTGTGGGAGTTTTATGTTTCCAGTACTTCTAAACAGGAATGTCAGATTTCGTGCGTTTAAATTAACTTTATGAGGAGTGGCTGTTAAGTGTAAAATGTGGTCAGTAGTGAAGAAAGCAGAAAGCCGATTCGTTCAAGCGGAAATATCCTGTAGCATTTGGCATGATTTTTTTTCTTATTGTTACCTAATCAGGCAAAACGTAGACTATAGCTGTCATCCTAATTCACATTTGTGTAGCACTGTGCAGCTTACAAAGCATTTGCTTATAATAGGTCATCTCAAGTGTACAGTCTCTGGGAAAAGATTTGCCAAAGCCATTGTCTCTGCCGTTGTAGTCGGTATGTCGAGTTTGGTTCTGTAGCCCAGGAGGCAATCCGTTCAGTGTTGTGTGGGTGAGGAGAAACCCAGGACCTGGGGAGGGGGGAGGCTGGCGGGGGGGTGGGGAGGATGAGTGGTAGGGGGTTGGGGGGGTGGGCCGCCAGGCAGCCACACCCGTGGTGCTGCCGCCAGAGCCCAGACTTTGCCGCCATGCTGCCTGCTTTCAAATCCAGGTTTGCCTCTTCCTTGCTGTGACTCTTAGTGTCTCATTTTCCTCATCTGTAAAATGGAGTCAGTGATGGTAGCTCCTTATAGGACGCCTGTGAGAATGGAATGAATGTCTAAGTGGAGAGTGCTTAGAGCAATTCCTGGCACCTGGGAAACCTCCCTCACGTGTCCGCTGTTTGTACTGGGGCACAGTGAAAGGACCTGCTTGTCTCTCATCTCTCCTTCAGTTTTTTGGTCAGACTGTTGGAAAATTTCTCCTTTGGATACATAAGTTTAACATCGTCAAGGAAGAGAACCTTAGGAGAATCAGATGAAAGCTGTGGATTTTCTCCAGAACAACAGGCATATTCACATGTGTGTACAGTTTTGCTTATAATTTCAGGAAGCTTATAAATTCCTGAAGTCCAGATCAAGAATCTCCCGGTGAGGGTATTGTGTTTCCAGAGGCTGAGCTTTGCTTCTTCCTGGTTGAACCATCGTGTATGCCAACGACACCTGTGACCGCCTGTCACATCCAGAACCTGGATCACTGGGAGGGCAGACTCAGGGGATTCTGCTGTGTCCCCTGAGGGGTTTGTGAGGAGTGACTTGAAGTAGACAGAGGGGACACAGACAGTGGAACAGGTGTCTATAGAGACCAGCTTTCTTCACATAATCACTCTCCTGGGACACCCCCTCTCACCGCCTTCCAGCTGCCTGGCTCTGCTCCGAAGCTAGGGTGAGCCTGACACTCTCCCCTTCGGCCTCCTCCCACGCTCAGTCACTTCTCCCTGGGGGCATCCAGTGGCTGAGAAGCGCAGAGAGGGAGAGAGTCATCCCGGTGAAAGTGAAGAGGGTCTGAGCAGATCCTAGCAGGGAGAGTGATCTGACAAAGGGAGTTACACCACAGAGGCAGAGCTGTGTAATTGGATGTCAATATATGTATTTCAAAACACAGTCTCCAGGTATCCCAACTTCCCAGGGAGATGAAAAAGAATCTTTCAGTATGAAAGCTTGTTACATCTCAAAGCACACTGGTGCTTCCCAAGGACAGAGCAAGAAAGTAGAGTCACAAGAGCTGCTGTGACGTGGCATGTCATTGACACCTTCTCCCATCACAGTTGGAGGGGCCTTCAGATTTATGTTGTTTGTCCCTTCTTCTGCAGCTTCCAAGGACAGGTAAGGGTTTGATGGTCAGCATTTGGCTTGTGGAGGTAGCAGCCCCGTACTTTGGGCCCAGATCCACTCCTCGGAGGAAAATGCTGATTCTCCATGTTTTCTCTGCTGCTGGCAGAGGATAATAAAAGCCTTTTTTTTTTTTTCCCTCTTGGGGACTTGGTGAAGATTAATTAGATGCTGCCTATGAAGTGTTTTAAGCTCTGGCAGAAGAAGGTGCTAAGCATTATTTCTAAAGCTAGGTTCTTTAACCCATTCTGTGTAATAGGGATCTTCATCCATGAATTGGAATCTGGGTGGATGCCACCCATTGTCCAGAGTAAAATGGCTAGTAGGGGCTGGTGGTCACGGGGGTCTGATGGTGGAAACAGAGGTCAATTTCGTTCACTTCCTTCAAACAGAAGACCTCATCACGACCTGAGGCCTCTAGTTGAACACACCTGAAAGAGACAGTAGGTGCAGCCAGGGCCAGAGCAGGCAGGACCCTTCTGAGACTTCTTGTCTTAGGGATTGGTGAGAAAGTGGGGGGACATCATGACTGAGAATGGGGCAGCCAGAAGCCCCAAAATGGGAGTTTCTGTCTGGCTTCCTGAAAGGCAGAGGGCAGACTGGAACACCTGGGCTGGGAAAAGTCAACTCTTCTTCACTGTCCAAGCTTAGAAGTTGGCCTAGGGTGGAGCAGTTGTACCCACGCTATCCCAGTGTGTGGTGAGGCCCAGTGTGAGAAGGATCCTCTCAGGTGGTCTTCCACGCTTGCAGAGGAAAGCACAATCAGACACATGTTCTGAACAGAGGACAAGGTCTTGAATCAAGAAAATTTCTTTCATTTATTCATTTAATACATATTTATTCGGCATCTATGATGGGTCATAGTTCTATACAGCAAAGGTACAGCTGACCAGGATGGTCAAAGTCTTTATTCTCAAGGAGGTTGCATTCTAGCAGAAGAGAAAGCCAATAAATAAGTCAACAAACTCCCTAATTTGTCTGTATCTTAATGTAAGCTCTACAAGGGCAGGTTGTTGGTTTTTTAAATCTGTTTCGTTCATTGCTGTGTTGCCAGCACTTAGAGTAGGCCCTGATAGCTAGATATTGGGTGCTCAATAAGTATTTGCTGAATAAATGAATGAGAAAGATCGTTTCAGACATTGGTAAGTACAATGAAGGAAATGAATCCGAGTGTAGGTGGGAGATGAAGATGGAGAAGTAATCAAGAGTTGGACTATGTAAGGTTTTGTAGGCTTTGGTAAAAGTTTGGGTAAGAACAAGAGGTTTAAAGCATAGGAAATATGCAATTTACTTTTCATTAAAAAACAAAAACAAAAACAACAACACTTAAATGCCATATAACAATGGGGGGAGGAAAGGTGGCCGGGTCGTGATTATGAGTGTAAGAGATGGGGCAAGGTCTAGGGAGAATCGCCAGCAAGGAGGAGGGGTCTTTGTATGGCAGTCTTGCTAAGTCCTGTTGAATTTGTATTGCATGGCCATTTTTGCCTTCTGGGTTTTCCCTTCCCCCCACCATCTTCAGGAAACTTTCAGTGCTTTCACTTCCTATTGGTTTTGATAAATTTTGCTGAGACACTGTATCCTTCTTCATCTGTTCCTGGGCAATATTTTATGTTGCTCTTAGTGCCAGATAATTCAGAAGAGCTTAGGTCTTCTTCCAGGTAAGACACTCATTCTTCTTCCAGGTAAGACACCAGGCTAGACCCCTCCACCCTGCTCTCATGTCATCCACCAGTTACAGAGATAATCCAGGGGACTACTGGCAAGAACAGATAATGGTTCTTTTACTTGGTTAACTGTAAACCCCCAGGGACCCTTCCGGGCCCTACCAGGTGGCTTCACATATCGTGGTAGGAGGGAGATATTCTCCAGGAAATGATTGCCAACCAGGTAGTCACCTCAACACTGCTGTTACACATTCGTGAGAGCTATGGAGGGCTGTAGACACTTCTCCCAGCATATGCACATCCACCAAAATTGTGTGCTATTTTATTTTTATTTATTTATTTATTTATTTATTTTAATAGTTCCATCTCTAGAACCTCAAGGGGTGCATGGAGACCAGGATTTCCAAATACTGGAATACTGGAAATCAATCTCTGAAGGAAGCTAGACCCTACAGGCCACCACTGTCTTGGAGGCAGTCACTGGTCATTGCCGCCGATATAACCAATCCAAGCCCCACAAAGCAGGCTGACACAGACCACAAAAAACCATGATTGAAAATGGAGTCACTTACTTCTTCCCTGAGCTTCAGAGTCTTCAACCACAAAATGGGGATAATAATACCTTAACTCATAAGCTTATTATGGGCATCAAAGTAATTTTAAATTGTTGCATATCATGCAAGAATCAAAAATCCAACTGCCCCTCGGGGTGGGGGTGGGGGCCAGGCAAGTAACATGTGCCAGGTGTAAGACAATAGGGAACAGTGAGGCCTGTGGCACATTTGAGACATGCATTTTGTAAAATTCAAGTTTTATGAAACAATGCGGAGTCAATCGTGGATATTACAGAACATCTGTGGGCTGAATTTGGCTTTGGGCCGCAAGGTTTAGATTCCTGAAAAATGTTAAGTAGGGCACTCTATTAGCTGTCATGTGGGGAGTCGATGGGACAATCAAGGCCTGTTTTTTATATGCCTAGAGAAGAAGGCTGACAATTTAGTGTGGTTTGGAGGGGCTTCTCCTTTGAAGAGCTCCCTCTTCGGCCTTCCAGGACCTGAAATCCTAACCATTAGTGTATGGGGAGGGGGGTGAAGGGGTGAAGGGGGGAACAGTGGTGATTAATTAGGGGATTAATGGTTCTCATTAAGATATAAATATGTTATCTATAATGGAAAACCTATTGATTCTCTTTTGGCCATTTACACTTAAGCATTTTAAGACAGTAATCAAAAATCTCTGTGAACTGTAATTATACCCTTTAGCTTTAATATTGCAATTTGACTACATACTATGTATCAGGTACCTTAAGAGGGGTTGGGATTACATCCATGAATACAACCTGACCCTGTCTTCAGAGCATTTGACTGTAAGGGCCACGGTGCTGCCTTTTTGGTCATCACTGGATACCTGGTCCCCCACGTTGCCCTGAACATAGAGGCAGCTTAACAAATGGATGGGAGCTAGGCATCACCACAACCCTCTGTGATGTGTGACAGATGCAGGAAGTGAGCTGTAGTGGGGACTGTGGGTGAGTTTATCAGATTACCTCTAGAAGGGAGAGGAGACTGGGGAGAAGGACACAGACCGAGGGGTCAGGGGCTGGGGGTTGATGAGCAAAGAGAGGATCCTGCTGGGATGGTGGGGTCCCTGGGGGAGGAAGATGTCTGTGAGCAGGGGGAGTCTGGTAAGAGCAGGAATTGGGGCAACCAGCTGGAGCAGAGTGGATGGCAGGACGGTTCTGGGGACCCAGGGGGGCTGGTGGTGGCCGGCTGAGAAGGCTGTGCTAGGTGAGCCCCCAGGCCGGGCTGCTAGCCTGGGAGGGCTTCCCAGGTGATGCTACCAGGCAAGCAGAGAGTCACAGAGGCTGGACATGCAGGTGGCACTGGGCTCTGATGCTGTAGTCGTACCTCCTTGGGTACAAGTGACAGACTTTCTCCTGAGCCCAGTGTTCTGAGAATTTCCTGGCACCTGGTGAAAAGGGTTATCTCACAATCCTCCCAGAATTAAGTGATATTTTTAATAACTGCCGGCTTTTATGTTGGTAATTCGCCCCTGATAACAGAGCTGTTAACTGCAGCTCTTATCAATGGCTGTTAGGGCAAGATGGTTTGAAGTGAAAGCAACGATTTCGGGTGTAACTTGGACTCTCTCCCAGGTTTGGCAACTTGAGTTAGTTCAAGGTCAGAACATCCTGTTAGAGCCTGGAGGTGAAGATTTGAGCTTGACTCATAGATTGTGGGTAACATTAGCGGTTTTTCCTGGTTCCCATCATCCCACTTGCAACATTTCAGCCTTGTCTCCTGCCATTCCCGCATTTGGTACAAGGAGCCAGAGTGTTTGCTGTTAGTGCACATGCCTGATGTTTTCAAACCTGGAACTATCAAATGATTCCACTTCTCTAGCCTCTGAAAGCCTTGATTTGCTCATTAAAAATGGGGGCAATCATTTCTAACTCATAAGTTGCTGTGAGGAAGTGTGATGTGGTTGAAAGAGCATGGCTTTTGGAGTCAGATGGACAGAGGTTTTAATTTCTTCTCTCCCATTTACCACCTTACGATGTGGTCTTCATTATTACTAAGTTTTTAGGAGTCTCAGTTTCCTAAGTTGGTAAAATGTATATAATCACAGTGACCTTCATTTGGCACACAGAAGGAAATCTTAATTGATAGCGCCCTCCCTTTCTTCCTCATCCTTATGGCTCATCCTTAAAGTCTTAATTCCCTTGTGGATGTGTCCTAAGGCTTCTTAGGGAGTCTTACTCTCTCACTTCCTTGGGCTCTCAGGATGCTCCTGCACCATTTCTACCTTTCTCAGCCTACTATTACCCTTTGCTGCAAAATGACCATTCCTCTCTCCTTCATTCCGCTCCCTCAAGAGGTTGGCCTCAATTAGGTGTTGGGAGGAAAGCAATCTAATTAAATTGATTCATATCAATGTGCTAATGAATGGTCCACCTTTAAGCTTTACAGGAATATTTGCATTTTGTAATGGAATTCCTAATCAATGGCAGAATCACCCTGGTAGAATTTCTGGCTAGAGGACAAAGGAAGGTGAAGAATTTCAGGCACTGGAGAGAAGACAATGGCGTTAAGGTTTGGAGAGTAGAACAGTGTTCGAGTTGGTCAGTGATGTGGCCTCATTGCCTGCAATGCCTTAACCTAAAGCTACTGCTGGCAACACGTGCCAAGAACACAGCTATTTGGGAGCTAAATCTAGAGAGAGAGATGCTATCTATTTGCACCCAAGTGCAGTTCCTCCAAAGATCTGAAGGATTAAGATCTGGCCTGCTGTTAAAGTTATTGTTTAGAATTTGGATGGCCCATTTTATTTTCAGAGTTCTTTTTATTCATTAATTAGTTATTCATTTATTTAATGCAGTTTTTAATTGTGTGCTTATTCCATCTTGCAAGGTGGAATTATTCAGAGGAACATTTAAAAGAAATTAACAGTATGACAGGGCTTATAATTGTGCTTTAATCTTAAATTAATATCCCTCCTGTTTTCACGTTACCAGGACAATTATCCCGAACGGTACCAGAAGCAGGAAATTATGTATTGCCCTATATATGGCATTCCCTCCCGGAGAGCACACCATTTATCATGGCTTTTTAATCTCCTCCGTGTGCAATAGAAGATAAAACATCTCAACAATATTTCAGTGTTTGGAGAAGATTAAAGCCCTGCAAACATTCCTGTTTGTTTCACCCAGTTCCTCTGCTGCATCTAACTGGGTCAGAGTTGAGGTGGGTTGGATATCCCTCTAGGAATGTGGCTGTTTGTTTGGAGTTTCTGGGGACTCCCAGAACAAGTCTTATAAGTAACCCTAGCTGGAAAAACTGGAAATGTGTTGGTTTCTCTTAATATTTCTTTCTCCCAGCACTTCCTTTTTTTCAGTACTAGCTAGAATGTGCCTGGTGACATTCACTGAGTTGAGAGAGGACAAAGCCAGCAGTTAGATGCTTGGACTGACTGTAGCTTCCTTTTCCTTTATGGAAGAGCCTCTGACTATAGGTTGTAGCCCCAAAATGAAAGTGCTGCCCCCACATTGTCTGCTCTCTGGGGAGGCCTGAGAAAGATGCTTTGAGATTCTGGAAAACAGCCGATTGGAAACTGCCTCAGTCAAGGTTCTCCAGAGAAAAAGGACCAACAGGGTAAACCAATATAAACAGGAACTCTAAAAACCAATATTTATATAAATTGGCTCATGTGATTGTGGGGGCTGTCTAAGCCAAAATCTGTAGAGCAGGCTGGAAATTCAAGAGCCGATGTTGCAGTCTTGAGTCTGAAGTTTGGTAGAATTTCTGTGTTGCATTCTATAGGCAGAATTCCTTCTTTTTGGGGGAAAGTGCTCTTAAGTCCTTCTTCAACTGATTGGATGAGGCCCATTCGCATTATGGAGCATAATCTGCTTTCCCGAAAGTCAACCCTTTGCGAATGTTAATCACGTCTAAAAAATACCTTCCCAGTAACACCCAGGTTAGTGTTTGACCAAGCAGCAGGTCACCATAGCCCAGCCAAGTTGACACATAAATTTGATCCTCACAGAGACTGGTGTCCTGCTGATTACAGAGTCCATGGTGCCTTCTTCGTGTGACAAGCAATGAACGGCAAAGCTGCCTCTCACCCTGACCATGCCTGGAGAGCTTGCCCAGTTGGGAGTTTCCTCCATCAACCAGATTCCCTCCTTTGGAGAAAAGCTAAGTGTGGCCCTTGGAGGATGGCCGTGGTTTTGTTCTGTGCTCCTCAACCTCTCCTTGGCATCACTTCCCTCTTCCTGTCCCAGGGCTCCTGACCTCCCACTCAGGAGCGCAGGGTCCTCTTCCTCCATAGCATTTTTAAAAAAGCAAACTATCTCATATCTATATGATATACATAGAGAAAAATGCACAAGTCCTAAGGCTCCACCTTAGATGAATTTTCACCAATTCTGCCTCCTCATGTAAGCAGCCCTGGACCAAGAAACAGTATTCCTACCCCTCAGAAGCCTTTCTTGTGCCACAACCCTGCCACTACTCCCTGGCCCCAGGGGTTACCTCCATCCTGACCACTAGCCCCACACGTTGGCTTTGCTTTTATTTTGAGTTTTATATAACGGAACGATACGGTATGTCTTCCTTCACCATAGTGGAGTTTTGTGTAGAGAAATAGCATGATGGCAAGTACTCTGAGTGGCTCAGTCCCCTCCTTCCATCCATCCTTGCAACCGGCAAACATGGCGCATTGCGCCGGAGACTGTGGACATGCACGGTTGCCCAACTGACATTACAGAACAGCAACCTGGAGGCTCTTGGGAGAAACCGGGAAGGGGCCCTGCCTCAGCAACCTCAGAACTCGTTCTAGCCCCTCGTCTGTCCCCTCAGAAGGCCCAATCTAAGTGAGGGCAGCACTCCTGACTTGTCCTGAGGAGACATGGCATGGGGGTGCTCTCTAGAATTCTCCCTTCCTGGCAGAGCCCTAGGCTGGGACGTTCTCTCACTCCTAGCCCACCTGTTCTAACCTCTTAGCACCCTCCTGGTTCTCTGTGGTTTTTTGATAGACTAGTTGCTGATAAGCACCCTGGTTGATAACAGTTTACTGCATTACCTCTCTGATAAGGTGTTCGTATCCTCATAGTGCCATAAACCACAGAGCAGCTCTGCTCCAGCCCGGTGGCCCATCGGGTTCGTTTGCTTCTGTCCCCCTCTGACTGCTTTCCTCCTCCAGACCCCTAAATAGGATGCTACCCAAGGTCAAGTCCTCACGCCCCCCTCTTTATTGCATTGCTCTTGATCGTAGACATTAGCTCCTTCCGTGCCTCCTCCGAGCACCTCTGACACTTCCCCAGGCCACAGCCTGTGTTTCCACTGCCAACCAGACCACTTTCTGGTGGGGAGCTTGCCCATGCCTCCTACTCTTGCTCCTGAGATGGCTTCTTTCCCTCCACGCCATCCCCTGCCACTTTCCACAACCCATAATCCTCTCATTTGCCTGCAAGAAGCCCACGTGCCTGTACCTTTTTTCCAGCCCTCTTGCTGTCCTCCTTCTCTCCCTCTACCATCCATCTGGATTGTTGAAAATGCCACCCCTCCCACCTCATCACTGTCCATCCCCATATTCGCCACATCACCATCAGATGCATTTTTTAGTTAGCCCTCGATTGCTGTTCAGTGCCTTTGGGACAGAGCCCCACACTGGTTGGCCGGGCATCTATGCCCTCCGCGACTCGTCCCTGGGAACGCATCTTGGTAGAGATCCCGTAGTTCCTGCAGCATCCTCAGCCACAGCACGCCCTTTCCCACTCCTGCTATTTTGCTGCCACTGCTTCTGTAGGACAGAACGCTCTAGCACTGGCCAGCTGTGAGGGGTCACAGAGATGAAGCCCCTCATCTCCCGCATGTCCTGGTGTCTCCTGCACCTCACTCGTCCAGTGACCTGGAGAGCCTCTCCGGTTGTCCCTGCAGGGAGTGGTCTTTCCTTCCTGAACTTGGCTGCACTTAGGATCCATGTGGCTCTTACTTATGTCAGAATTAATTTTATATCTGAATGTTTAACCTCCCTGTGGTTGACAGAATAATGTTCCCTACTGCCCACCAAAGATGTCCACGTCCTAATCCCTGCAACTTGTGAATAAGTATGTTACATGCAAAGGGGGAGTAGGTTGCAGATGGAATTAAGGTTGCAGATCAGCTGACCTTGAGATAAGGAGATGATCCCGATTATCCACATGGACCCAGTGGAATCACAAGGGTCCTTAAAAGTAGAAGAGGGAGGCAAAGAAAAGCGTCTGAATCAGAGGGATGTGAAGTGGGAAAGATGGAGGAAGTGGCCATGAGCCAAGGAATGCAGCGGCCTCTAGAAGCCAGAGAAGATAGGGACATGGAGTCCCTCTCAAGGACCCCAGCAGGGAACACAGTCCTGACAATGCCTTTGATTTTAGCCCAGTGCGATGTGCTCTAGAACTCTAGGACAGTCTGTGTTGTTTTAAACCACCCATTTTGTGACAGTTTTTTTACAGCTGCAATAGAAACCTTATATACTCCCCAACTAGATTTTAAGTATGTAGAGGGCAGTGTATCCTTATACTTCTTTGTGTATCCCACAGGGTATGTGGCTTAGTGCCTTATATGCGTTAGGTGCTCAGTAAATGTTTGCTCTATGGCCACAGGTTGTTTCCAGGAAAGTGGAGAGGGCAGAGCCTGCCTTTGTGCCTTCCCACAGCCCTGCAGAGCTCCAGTGTGGCCTCTTGGGCTCTCATTCTGGCCCCTGGTCATCAAGTCTTTCTGTACCCCATTCCCGATCTCATGCAATCTTAGTTAATGGAAAATATTTTAAGATTGGATCCTTTCTGGAAATGTTTTCATTTACAAGGGTGGCCCTAGAGCTATGAACACATCACACCCACAGGTTTTAAGCCACATAGTGGAACAACTAGATGATGATGTGATGATGCCGTGGCCTTGAACCAGCTTCCTATTGGATCGTTAACTCCCCTTGCACAGTACTACTTTGGGGGATCAAGGAGCCAGGAGACGTGGGTCCTAAACTCGGCTTCTCCACCAACTTCCTGGGTGTCATTAGAGGAACGTCTTAACCTCTCTGAGCCTGAGATAGGGATTAATAAGCTCTCCCCATTTCACAGGCTGTAACTAGAGGCCACCTGTGGAGATGGGGATGAGGCCTGACCCTTCCCAGAAATTCAGCAAGTGAGATAGCAAGTCCGGAGTGTGCCTATGTTTGTTTTAATATAAAAATAACATTTAAAAGCGATACACCTAGAAGTTACACCACAGCCATCCTGCAGCTTTCCACACTTCTGGCACACTGAGGGTAAGAATATCCCAGTCTAGGATGCTTACCCTGTGTCCATCTTCAATGTTATTTTAACATTTGCACTTTTCCTTCTCACCAGATGGGACTTCTCTCTTTATCCTGATTCTGCTCAGAGCAGAGAACCAGAGCTGACTGCCCGCCTCCCCTCCTGGACAATCACACTTCTCCCTTTTCCTCCCCTGGGGTGTTAGTTCTTGACTGTCTTTGCCTCACCTCCTGGTGCGATCTGTTCTGTTACCACATCTGCTGTGGCATTTTCCCTTTATTTTTTAAGTTTTATTTAAATTCAGTAAATTAACATCTAGTGTATTATTAGTTTTAGAGGTAGAGTTCAGTGATTCATCTGTTGCATACAACACCCAGTGCTCATTACATCAAGTGCCCTCCTTAATGCCCATCACCCAGTTATCCCAGCTCCCAACCAACCCCCCTCCAGCAACCCTCAGTTTGTTGGCATTTCCCGTTCTGCTCAGACACTCCTGTGTCCTGCCTGGTGGGAGAGTGGAAGGATCTTGGGGGATCAGGGTTACATTCAGGGTTCCGGTCTCAACTCTGTCACCAGCCCGCTGAGAACTCTAAGCAGCTCACCTCGCCTGTAGGGGCTATCCATTCCACAATGAAAAAGAGGGGCTTAAAGTAGATGGACCTAGAAAATGGGGTGACCAAGAACCCCCGCTCAGAATTCTTTAAAGACTGCCATTACCCTCAGGAGGAAGCCCAACCTCCTCACTATGGCTCACAATGCCTTTTGTGATCTGTTCCCTCTTTATCTTGAGGGCTTCATTCTTAGTCGCCTAAGACTCCGAAGTTCTGACAGTAATGAATGACTTGAAGTCCTCAGACATGCCATATTCTCTCTTAGTGCCAGGCCTTTGCAATTGCTGCTCCTCTGTCTTTACCACATTTTCTGTGCCCTGTCCTACCACTCTCTCCCTTTGATTCTTTCTTACTTTTGAGAGGCTCAGCTAAGACTTTGACTTCCTGAAGTAGTCTTTCCAGCCCTGCCCTCTCAGATCTGATTAGGTGCTACTTTCTTGCAGGCTGCTAACACGCTGCCTCTCTCTCTCCTTTGGCATGATTCTGATAGCCAACTTTTTTGTCTGAGTCCTGTCTACTCCTGACAGTCTTCTGGAAGTCTTCTTAAATCTTCTTGAAGGCAAGACATGATTTGTTCACAAGGGAATCCCCAGTGTCTAGAGCTGTATTGGCCAATTTGGTAGCCATTAGCCACAGATGGCTACTGAGTACTTGAAATGTGGCTACTCTGAATTGAGATGAGCTAGAAGTATAAAATACACACTGGATTTAAAGACTCAGCCGCCCCCCCCCCAAAAAAAGAAGAATGTGGAATAATTTTACATTCTCATTCATAATTGTTTATATGGATTACTTGTTGGACTGATAAGACTTAGGATATACTGGGTTAAATAAAATGTGTTATTGATATTAATTTCTTTTTTTATTGATATTAATTTAATCTGTTTTTTAATTCTTTTTTTTAGAGATTTATTTATTTGAGAGAGAGAGAGTGCGTGTAAGTGGGGTGAGGGGCAGAAGGAGAGGGAGAGAAATCCTCAAGCAGACTCCCTGCTGAACGTGGAGCCCGATGTGGGGCTGGATCTCAGGATCCTGATATGACCTGAGTCAAAATCAAGAGTCAGATGCTTAACTGACTGAGCCATCCAGGCACTCCCTTTTTATTCTAATGTGGCTACTAGAATATTGAAAATCACATATGAGGCTTACCTTTGTGGCTAGCATCATATCTGTATTGGGCTGTGCTGGTCTACAATGTATTGCCTGGTGCATCTGTCGGGTGAATGAGTTGGTAGAGCTATAGAAGAGCATAGATTCCCCCCTCAGCCTCAGCTCATGTTGCTCTAAGTGCTGACTTTGCTCCAAGTGTGACCCCCTCCTCCTCTCATGCTCAGTGCTCTGAGCTGGGCAGCCTGGCTCTAAGTGGTCTGTGGGCCTGGGTCCCCAACGGATGGAGCAAACTGGGGTGGAACACCCTGCCTTAGCCTGTGGACCCATTCCTACAGGGACATTGTGCACCTTCTGCATATCTCCAGGAATAAAATACTAACTTGACATCCCAAATTGGGAACAGGACAGATGCTCATTTTGAACAATTGCAACACCCTTCAATTGTATCAGGGGTGTGCATTCTCAATAGCAGAGGGTGAGGACACTTCTCTTACTGGAAATTTCTTCTTTTATAGTATCTCAATACCGTAATGAAGGAGGATGTATTTATTTGTTATTTTGGGAATTTTCCAAGGCTCTGCAACCTTGAAGAACAAAGAACCTTTTATTAAAGTATAACTGTAGTTTCCTTTTTGCCTATACTCTGGCTTTTTCCTCATCCTGTACTTTGTGAGCTGATTGTAAAACTAGGTTGGAAAGGTAAGTTTAGTGGACCATGCTTATCACCGTCAGGAGTCTTTGAACTTTGATTTTTTGAGGATTTAGTGATTGCTTGGAACAGGTGTAATGAGAACACAGTCTTTTGAGGTGCTAAGGCTCAAACTGGGCACAGAAATCCTTGAGTCTGGCTGACATTTTGAAAGCCATATTCTTAGAACACAACACGTTTAGGTTTCTACATTCATAGCCAGCATTTACAAAGTGTTTTTATAGTTTTCAAACTATGCTTGTACCTACAATATCTCATTTGGTCCTTGTATTTATTTGGTACCCTTGTAAACAAATCTCTTTGATAGAGTTGTCTATACTTACTGTCTTCAATTTCTTTCTTCTCACACTCTATAAACCTCCTCACAGGCTTTCAGGCTCAACTCTCTGTTGAAACTGCTTTCACAAAAGGTCACCCTGACCCACATGTTGCTAAATCCCATTGTCAATTTTCACACTTCTCATTTTACTTGGCCCTTTTGAGTCATTTGACATAGGTGATCACTCTTTCCTTGAAATTCTTTCTTCATTTGATTTTAAGATGTCACACTTGCCTGGCTTCCTTCTGACCTCACAGGCAGCTTCTTCTCCATCTCCCTGGCTGTTACCTTCACAGCTTCCTGACTTTTAACTTTAGAACCTTCTAGAGCTCAGATCTGTAGTGATCTGTAATCACTCCACTGATGATTCACTGAATCTCATGGTTTTAAGTATCATTGCTATTGATAACAATTTCTAAATATTTATCATGGACCTGAGCCTCTCCTCTTAATTCCCAGACTCATGTATCCAGTTATCTACACAACATCACAACTTGGAGGTCTAAAAAAATCTCCAACTTTGCATTCCCAAATGTCCCTGAACTTCTACCCTAAATATGCTCCTTCTAGTTAATGCCCACTTCATCCTTCCATTTACTAGGACCAGAGACCTCAGAGTCAGCCTTGACTCCTGTCTTTCTTTTTTAGCCCACAGCGGATATATTCACTCTAACACCATGTCTCACTGCCTCCACTGCTATGACTCTGGTCCGACCACGTCATCTCCTGTGTGGATTCTCTCAGAAGCCTCCACAACTTTCTCAGCACAGTCTGTTCTCAACACTGTAGTCAGTGATCCTGTTAAAATAAACATCCGACCATGGTGCTCCTATACTCAAATGGCTCCCGCTTATCCAGAGTAGAAGCCAACGTCCTTCTAAGGGTCTTGAGGCCCAGTGCAGTGTGGCATTTCCTCTGACACGACCAACTCACTTCCACTTCATTCCCTGCCAGCCATATAGCCTCCTTGCTGTGGCATTCAGTGACATGCCTGCCCTGGGGTTTTGCATTTGCTTTTCCCTGGAATTCTTTCCCTTCAGATAGCCTCATGTCTTTCTCCCTTACACCTTTACACAAATGTCTTCTTCCCACAAAGGCCTTCCCTGACCAATCTACTTAAACATGCAACCCCTGCCCTGAACTTTTCCTATTTCTCTTTCCTATGTATTTTTCTCCGTAGTACTTAACACCATCAGACATCATACATATTTTACTTATTTATATTTTTTATTGTCTGTCTGATATTAAACTGTTCGATCCATGAAAGTGAGGACTTTTATTTTTGTTACTATAACACTGGGCGCCTAGAACAGTGCCTGACACATGGGACATGATCGTTAAAGATTTGTAAATAAATGAATAGTCCTATTAAATAAACATTATTATTATTATTCTTTCCTCCATTCATACAATTGGGAACTCAATAACACCAAACATTCACATGCACACATAGATACCTACTCATACAAAACAAAACTCAACTAAGAACAGGTAGGGCATAATCAATGTGCTTGATCCAGGGAATGGTGGGGGACTCTGGTTCAAGATTATGCAGAGACTACTTGTATTTGGTAATAGTTGGTCTAATCACAAGAGGGTTGTAATGAAGCAATACACTAAAAAGATTCAGGTCAATGTTTTAGAAATGTTACTTATTTAAAAAATCATCTTGAAAACTTTCCATTAAATATTAATTTTCCCAATGACATCAAAGTTACCATCATCCTAAGTATAATAGCAAGCTTTCATATAAGGAATGTTGAAACTGTAAAATGTCATTATGTAGCAATTGGAGTGAAAAATTCTTTTTTTTTTTTTTTTTTAAGATTTTATTCATTTATCTGAGACAGAGAGAGCACAAGCAGGGGTTGGGGCAGAGGGAAAGGGACAAGGAGACTCTCCACTGAGTGGGGAGCCCGACATGGGACTCGATCCCACGACCCTGAGATCATGACCTGAGCCGAAGTCAGACACTTAACCAACTGAGCCACCCAGTTTTTACTTCTTAAAAGTACGATGAAATCAGAGAAGGCTCTGTACCGCTCATCACGGTATTGCTAGGTCTCTCAGGTTCGAGCAGGGAGTTGCCAATTGCTGCTTGATAGGCACAGGTTGGCAGCTCCAAGAGTATCTTTTCCATCTTGCTGCTGCCAAGTCCATTTTTAGATGATAGAGATTAAAAAATAATGTTTCAGGTATTGATTGTCTTGGGACTTAACCCTCCTGTAGGAAGACTTAACCTCCCCCAGAACTGATTAGATGCCCCTTTTCATAGTCACGGCCAGCTTCATGGACACACATCCTGTGCAATCCCACAGGGCCCCACACTTAGGAAGGGTTCACGCTTGCTTTGATGCTTTGCTATGACTTAAAATTCTTTATCATTTTTGAACAAGAGGCCCACATTTTCATTTTTCCCTGTGCCCCACATGGGCCAACTTACTGCTAAGTCATGGCTGGGCTGGGTAGGGTGTGTCAAGTGAGGCCCAGGATGGACAAGCCAACAGCCAACTTCAATTATGTTTAAATGATCATAGATGAGGTTGAGTTATTTGATAGTTCTGTGATCATATTTGCATAAATTTCCTGCACATGTTTGGCTATTGCTTCATTTTATGATTCATTAAATTTTGTTCTATTTAAATAGCAGTTTCAAAATTTGTCTCGTTGTGTTCTGATTGTTTTCCAAAACTCATAAATCTAAGTTTAGTAATATGGCATGTAATCCGTGGTAATACATTTTAACATTATGCTGTTCTGATCAAACGGGGGAAATGAAATATCCAAATTGCCACATTCTTGGGTTTTGTTTTGTTTTGTTTTTTTGAGCAAATTTTCTTGGCCTCTGAAAAGGTGGTTTTTCAAATGTGAAATCTTTGGAATAGTAATTGTATATCTAAAAGGACTATAAAAGCTAGCTAGGTCACGCACGTAGAGGAAAGAGACCAGGTGAATGATATGGACCATGGCCAGCTAGGGAGTAGGTGTGTGGTTTAAAGGGGCACTGCCTCCCAGCTCCAGCTCCCTGAGATGGGGGATGTAGGCCTGCCACTACTGTATCTTTCTTTTGCCCCAAAAGGAACTCTAAACATAGAAGTTTATGTGAAATATCTTGGTCTTTAATCTCTTGAGCTCAAATAAAACCCATGTGACTGTTGTTGTAGAGGTAATCCTTAACATGATTCCTTTACTTTGTCTCAAATAGCTCTGAAATATCTTTCCTTTCTTTCATATGATAAACTTTTTAAGATAAAGAAAAAATTATCTATAATTTCATTTTGAGACTCTTCAGAGAGAATCTTTGTAACATATAACACTCATGAAAAAATGTTAAATTTGAAATCCAATGACAGTAACCCACCTCCTGTCAGTGGGAAGAGCCAGTTGGTACAACTTCTGATGTGTCAGTAACCTCCAGAAGCTTCTCCATCAGAGTTAACAGTGCTGGATGCTCTGCAACACTGTGCAATAGAAGTATAATGTAGGCCACCCATGTAATTAAAATTTTTCTAGAAGCCACATTAAAAAATTAAAAAGAGACAGGTGAAATTAATTTTTATAAAATGTTTTATTTAACTCAATATATCTAAAATATTACCACTTCAACATGTGATCCATATAAAAATTACTAATGAGATATTTTACATTCTTTTCTTTCATGCTAAGTCTTTGAAATCCGGTATGTATTTTATACTTATGACACATCTCGGTTCAGACTAGCCACATTTCAATGGCTTGACAGACACCTGCGACCAGTGGCTACCATGTTGGACAGCTCAGGTTTGACATGTCCTGCTGTGCTTAAGTGTCCAAAGTCACTCAGCTAGGAAGTTGGCAGATCCAATAGTTTTGCTCAGTATTTTGGACTCTTTGTCCTTCTCACTACATTGACTTGTCTCTAAGTGCAGAATTCCTAGCTTGGACTTGGCATTTATAGGGTTTGAAAAGATTCAGGCCAGGGAAGTAACAGAAACAAACACACAAACAAAAATTAAAAGATATGACTAAATCTGAAAATTCTGTAGTTGTTGCTGTGGTCACATACAGAATTTTCAGGTGACAGCTTTTCTCGAATGCAGAAAGAGTTTGACTCTTTCTCACAGTGACATATGTATGAAGCTAGACAGGTACAACTAACTATAGACCTAGTGGAGAAGCCTGATGTCATGCCTCACATCCATAACTTGGATGTGAGGCAAGCTTCTGCAATGGGACAGATAAGCAAGAGAAGGAAGCATCTTCACCTCTGGTTGGGAAAACCAACTCACCTGGCCTTTGAGGGATGGTGGGTGGGTGAATTACAATATCCAATAGAAAACTCAGGTGTTGCTATGGGGATGTAGTGAGAAGATGCCTTAATGCAGTGGTCAGAAGATGGCAAGAGGAATTTAGGGAGCAGTCCATGGTCCTAGGTCCACTGGGCAGAGACTCTCCTGTGGAGTCCAGAGATAAGCCTGTGAAGGTGGGTATATCCTGACTCCACACTAGCATCCCTGAGGGAAATACTCTGAGCACGCCTATGGCCCATTAGTCTAAACTTTCTTTGTAAAAAGCATAAAGTCTCTCTTATTACTGAAAAGTTGGTACATTATATGTTACCTCCCAATGTGTTTTTGTTGGTGGTGCTTTTCAGCATTTGCACAGAACCTTGCACTGGTTGTATTAGTTACGTTATTTTTTTTTACTAGCTTGGTTCTGCATTTTGTCAACATTGATGATTTTCCTGTGGATTGAATACATAAAGTTTTAGTTGAAAATTCCATAATTTGTGGTTTGAATCTTCTAAACCGTTGTGGGATGCCTAAAGCTAGTTAGTTCCTGATATACAATATGCTTATGGAATTGGAATGTTGATTTTGGGTTTTGAGTCAGGCTGAGGAACAATATGAGGAACTATGATCTGAGGATGAATTGCTAGGGCTGGTTACATGAGATTGCAGAGGCATGGGCATAATGTGAACCTCAGAGAACTGAGTTTGCCTGAGTTCTTCCACTCATGCAGTTTCTCTTGCTGAGAACCCATTCTCTTTTCCTTAAGAGTCATTGACAAAATTATTTTCTCCAATAGTAATTTAAGAATTTCCTTCACAACTTTTTTTTGGGGGGAGTGGGCAGAAGGAGAGGGAGAGACAGAATCCTAAGCAGGCTTCACACACAGCACGGAGCCCAAGGTGGGGCTGGATCTCACGACCCTGAGATCATGACCTGAGATGAAATTAAGAGTGGGACCCTCAACTGACTGAGCCACACTCCTTCATAATTCTTTTTAAATCAACCTATTCAGGGGCGCCTGGGTGGCTCAGTTGTTAAGCGTCTGCCTTCAGCTCAGGTCATGATCCCAGGGTCCTGGGATCGAGCCCCACATCGGGCTCCCTGCTCTGCGGGAAGCCTGCTTCTCCCTCTCCCACTCCTCCTGCTTGTGTTCTCTCTCTCTGTCAAATAAATAAATAAAATCTTAAAAAAAACCATATCCACAATTATTAAAAAAATAAATAAATAAACCTATTCATTCATGCATTCATTCATATATTTATTAAATATATTTTTCCAGTGAGCAAATATTTATTTACCACCAAGTGCCAAGCACTGGGCTAGGTTTTTAGGTTCAAAACCTACAAGGCTTTCATCTCCATCCTTAAGAAGCTCACCACCTGGCAAGATTTTCCCTATCACCACTTGGATTCGGTCACCATAGTCTATCTAGTCATTCCTCAGTATTGATGTAATTGGTTTTGTGTTCAATTTGTTGTAATTATTTCTAGAATAGTCTTTGATGTGGCCTGCCTCCACAGAGGGCTTAGACATTGTCATTTGCAAAAATTATGCTTTTCTCTTACTTGATAACTCTTCCCAGGGCCTGATACTTGGCCCAGAGTGGGCCTACTACACATTGTGCATGAGGGCCTAATACACATTGCTAACCTTCTTTCTGGGGTGCATGGGTGGTAACCTTTGATTATTGTTTTTACACATGATTACTGACATTGCTAATAGAGATTTGAGGGTTTTGGGGGACATAGTCAACAGACATGAAAATGGTCACCCCAACACAATCTCTGTAATCAGTCTGTGGACTAAACATGAGTTCTATCATCTTTTTATAGACAGAGACTCTAAAGACAAAGACTTCTGAAAGTACCACAGTTATGCTTGGCATTGGTTTTTAATGACAAGGGAATTAAATTAAGGCTATATTGATATGGGCATCTTTCCTGTGTGTTGCAACTGTTCAAGAAGGACATCTTTAGGGATTTCCCCTAATGAAGTGCATAAACAGTAACTTTCCTTCAAGCTGTCAGTGCGGAACGCGGTGTTACTCAAGTGAATTTCAGTGACCTCTTACTCTAGAGAGAACCCAGTGTCAGAACACATTTTTATAAATAATACACTGTTTGCTTTGCAGTGCTGATAATTTTCTCCAGTCTTTGAGGCTGTCAAATAACCAGGAAGCTTGTTTTTTTCTTAGGACAAAGATATTTGCAGAGGAACTGATCAGACTATTATTATTAATAATCTCATTATTGAGCCATCACCAAGTCTTTTGTGCATTTGAGGCTACCAAATAGATTAAAGTTTTATTCTGAGAACTGGAGGCACACAGGAACAAAGCAGCTTAAGAGCACTGTGCGGGGGATGGGGGGGTTCTTTTCTGGCTGGGGCACATTTGTGTTTGGGAGAATTGCTGCCTCATTCCTGTACGAATGTAACCCCTCTGGAAAGGGGTCTCCTAAAGGATTGGTCATAGAAGTCCCTAAAGGTAGTCATGACTACAGACTATTATTGTTAATGAGGGTTTTTTTTTTTTCTTTTTTTTCCTGGCAAGGGCACTGACATGCTCGTTGATAAAAGGGAAAAGGAAAGCTCATTATAGCCACAGACAGAGGCTACTGGCAAATGAGAAGAGATTTTGCCCTTTGCTGTGGTGGGGATCTGGAGGAAGAGGGGAAATGTGACGGCAGGGAGAGGAAAACTCTCCTCCTTATGACCATAGTCATAGCCTTCAGTCTCAAGATAATGCATTTGGCATGCCAGTGTTCATTCTCACACATGGCCTATGCTTCTCCTGTTTTGGACTGGGCAGCTAATGGCTAGAACATTCATGCAAAGAGGCCGAGGCTGAATTGCTTCCCATAGGGACCAGTGACCTTGGCAGCTCATATCCTGCCCCAGGAGGCTCTGTCCAGGTGGAGTGAGCAGCCTTCAATAGTAGGGTTCCAGATAAAATATAGGACATCCGATTCAATTTGAAAGTTAAGTAAACAACATCCAGTTATTTTAGTATAAGTATGTCCCAAATATGGCATGCGATATACTTGTATTAAAAATTATTCATTATTTATCCGAAGTTCAGATTGGACTGGGTGTCCTGTATCTTTATTTGTTAAATCTGGTAACTCTATATAGGGCAGAATATGAGAGGCCAGGGTTACAAAATACTCTTCCTACCCACTAACAGCTGGCCATGGATTCCCTGCCCAGGACCTCAGTCTCCACCCCAGATTGCCTTTGGAGCAGATAATGTAGGGGGAAGCGTTTCCAGAAAGCTTTGGAAGATGTTCCTATGCTTCCTGGTTCTACTCAAACTGCCTCTGATCACCACATCCACATGAATATGGGTGTAAGAGTGGCTTGTGAAGTCATCCTGTGTGGCTCAAGTGTCGCTCAAGTGATGGGTTTCAATGGGGAGGCAGCAATGGCAGCCTGGTTGGCTGGATCCTAAAGTTGGGGAGACTGACTTAGGTGGGACATCTGCTCAGCCCCCTGAGGTAAGGGGCAATGTGGGGCCCTGGACGAGGGATGCGGCCCCAGTGGCCTTGGGTGCACCACAAAGAGAGAGACTTCATTACCCCTTTTCTCCTATCCTCCCTCCCTCACTCTTCATTCATTCATTCATTCATTCATTCATTCATTCATTCGGTTGTTTGTTCATTCATTAATATTTTCCTTGCCTGTCCCCTCCCCTGAGTATCTGAATCGTGTACTAAGGGTTTAAGGCTCTGTTTTTCACATTAAAATCTGAGACTTTATGCGGTGAAAGAACCCTTCAGGGCAAGTTTTCCAAAGCATTCCTGTGGCAGGATGAGGAAGGAAGTGGGACAGGGGCCTTCCTTCCCTGCTGTGAACCCAATAATCTTACATACCGACCCAGGTTTTAGGAAATTAAAGATAAAACCAAAAAACATAAAATCTGACATTTGTATAGTGTTTCAAAACTTATAAGCAACTTCTCATATAATATTTCATTTAATTCTAACAATTTAGGGATTGTTACAACACTAGAGGGGCTAAGTGATTTGCCTAAGGCCACAAACTAATGAGTGAGAACGCTGGGATCACGACCTGAGCCGAAGGCAAGACGCTTAACGAACTGAGCCACCCAGGCACCCCAGAAAGCTGGTTTTTAATATTCAGGCCCACACTTTTTTACTTTATAAGGAAGAAGGCAGATTTTCCAAATGGGGCCTCAAGATGCATCCCTCTTTCTCAGTTTCATGATGAGCATGCCTTGACCAGCTCACAAGAGGGTCTGGACCAATGGAGGTCAGTCAGATAGAGCTTTCTGGAGAAACTGCTCACCATGCACCCCCTTGACCGGTCTGGGCAGCCTCCTGTTTGGATTCTTTCTCATTCATCGAGCTCACCGTGGTAAGTGCTCCGTAGTGTGGAGCCCTCACTGAGCATCCAGGGTGAAAACACTGCTGGTCTCTCCCTCAGTGGGAGGTTGTTGGGAAAAAATTGTCCAGAAGCAGACTCTCTCTGTAAGGGGACAGTCAGAGACAACCTGGGGAGTAGCAGCTAGAGAGGGAGTCCCCCTGGGGAGATCCACAGCCTCTAAACCAAGTTCCCTAGCTTTCTCTGGAAAGCGTCATTCAGTAAGATGGGAGGTGGGGGTGGGGGCCAGGGGAACAACTGGAAACGGCTTCTGGGCGAGGGACTGAGGCTTGCTTTTCCCTCCTGGGACCTCCAAGCTCTGTTTCGCCCACAAAGATTGCTTTGAACCCATCTCTTTCAAGGAAGTAACAAGTTGGGAACCAGATACTGGGCATCACAAAACGCCTTTGAGTTAATATTTGGCAGGAGATACCGCGATCAAAGAAGAGCTGGCAGGGTGGGGCTCGGTGACAAGGTTCCTGGGTGTCCTGGCCCTCCTGGGGTGGTCACATGCTCCCTGGTGGCTTCCTCTTCCCACAGACTGGATGTGGGGAAATCCCCACTGGGCGCTATAAGAAGCCCCTGGGCTCTGGGCAGAAGCCAGTGGCTTGGGCTAAGAGCACAAGATGACATCAGGCCTCCTCTGCCTCCTCGCCCTTCCGTTCCTCCTTGGCCAGGCCACAGGGGATTTGGAGCCCCTGATCGCCAGCACCACCTCCAGCTCTTTCCCTGACCCTGTGTTGAGCTCCAGCTTCATCCCTGGCTCCAGCTCCAACAACAGCTTTGGTCCCAGCCCTGGCTCCGTGACTCAGGTGAGAAGGCCCCACAGTCTGAGAGCTCTGTTCATTCCCTTCCTCTCGCTTTTTGGGGAGCGCTCTAGAAGAGTTACAGCTCCCTTTGTTAACTGTAGGCACCCCAGAAATGAATTAAAACCTGGATAAAATAATTAAATTGTTTGCAAGGGAGACGACATCTTGGTTCTTCCACTGGAGGCTTTAGGGAAAGAATCGAAACTTGAAAGAGGTTCTCAAACTTGGCTGCACTTTGGATTCGGGGGTAGGAGGCGAGGGTGGGAGGGGGACTCTAAAAATCGAGATGTCCAGGTTCTATCCCAGATGAGAACTCTTAGGCCGCATTACTAGGCCGCGTCCTGAGCCTTGTTCCTTGGGAGCTGAGTCCTCTTTGTATCTCCTTTGAGGAGCTGAGAAGAGCAGGGAGGATATGAGACATTACGGGTCAGGAAGCATATCCTCACTCCAGCTCTGCCCACGTGGGCTCTGGGCCTCTCTGTAGGAGCCCTGCTCTGTAAAACCCAGGCTTTCCTTGCTATAGTGTGCCTTGGGGTGGAGGAGTCTTAACTCTCCCAGAGGCTGTCCCTGTGTGCCTCTGTGATCTTTATTCACAGGTCAGGTTGCTGCTTACATGCTCCCATCTGAATGGAAGGGCCATTGGGAAAAGGGGAGGAAAAGGCTCTTCTGTAGTTTCCATTTTGCCAATGTAGGCAATGGAAACTTGTTGATTAACGAATGGTTTGGATAGGGCCCAGATAGAAACTGCCACAACAATGTTCATTGAGTGCCTAATAAATGACGGGGCTCGCTTAAGTACATAATATGTGTTATCTTATTTAACGCTCAGAGGTTGGTAAAATTAATGGTCCCATTTTAGAGATGTGGAAACAGAGGCTTAGAGAGGTGATGTCATTGGCTTAAAGTCACTAAACCAGCAGATTATGTAACTCAGACTTAGTCTGCCCATCCTCTTCCCCATCTCTCCCTAGGCAGCTTTCTATATTTTGGGGGAGTATAGATGAAAACTTATTTTTAAGGGGAGAATGGTTTTGGGAATCATAAATATGCTGATAGTCTTTGTAGTCATAAATCAGATGCATTATTTTATTCCATGATACTAAGTAACTTCTGGGGACAATTAGAACTGGTTAACATTGAAGAAAGAGGTTAACAATAAATAATTTATTTTGAAGCTTCATCACCAATCAGAAACCAGCATTTGGGTAAGATGATCAGTTAAAATAACAGAAAATAAAGTATAGGTCAAGAAACAGAGAAATCCAATATGCCTGTTGTCTGATAAAAAGATAACTGTTTTGAAGTAGATAAGGAATGGTAGTTAAATTGCACTTAGAGGTTTTAATTTCCTTCCTGGTTTACTGATCTCCCTCTGGTGAGTCAGTATCACTACCCAAACTTCTTTTTTATAGCAGGCTAGGTGTCACTTCTACTATAAACCCAATTTCCTAGGGCTGGCTGTCAGCTTGATGAGCTCTTTGGAAAGTGGTGGAAAACCCCTTTATAACTGTCATTGAGCAAGTTCCAAACGTATCATTTTCTGTACTTGGAAAATGTTGAGTACCATTATTTTATGCCTTGAATCTTTACAGGCACTTAGACCTGGCTGCTAATTAGAGCCAATTGCAACCTTAAATCACAAATGTGAGTCACACCTTCAGCTCTAGCGCTCTGAACACTCCACATGCCTTGGATGGCTCCCTCCAAAGAAGGAGCCGCTCTCAGGGTCCTCAATTCACAGACAAGAGAAGGCGCCATGCTTTGTTCCACACAGTGACTGGCAGAGTCGGAACATGGAGTCGTGTGCTTTTGTCATCAGGCTAAGGGGCTTGGGTTTGTTGAAAAAAAAGGACACGAAACCTCTCTCATGACAATGGGCCTGATTCACTGGGCAGGAATTGGGTCTTATTTGTCTCCCTAACACCACAGCCTGGCAAGCTGTAGACACCAGTAAATGTTAATTGAACACATGCTGTGTGAGACCCCATCAGTGTGAGGTGTCTTGTAAGGTACTGAGGATCCTATTTGTCCCTCACAAGGGAGATTGCAGACCCTCTCAAAGGCCAAGGGGACAAGCACATGTCTGTGTCTCCCATTCCTCTTGTTACACTCACATAGAGTTTAAACATTCACTGCAAAGAGAGAGACCCATCACCATTAGCTTCATTGTCTTTGAATATGAGGAGCAGAAATATCTCTAATGGGAGACACTGATCAAACTTATGGACCATTTTGATGTCAGCTGCGCACGCTGGGCTGATGATAAGCAGGTTGGAAGCTGGGGAGTCCACGGTGCTGGGACAGAGATGTTCAGTAGAAGACAATGGAATGGCTGTCAGCAGGCTCATAATTATTTGCCTGCCTTTCAGGTGAACTTCAGGACTAAAAGTTGTTAGCTGGTGGTTTCTAGTTGATTGTCTAGAGACTGCTTGATGATCTTCACTATTTTCTGATTTGACAGAGCTTTTCAGTGAACTCTAAGTATGGTTCACCCTGTCTTATGCAGCTAATTAACCTCCCCTTGTCAAAATGCAATGCAAGATATTTTTTGAGGGTAGACAGTTGTTATAATAAGCTGGTTTTTTTTAAAGTCCACGATACGTTGGTCCTCCTGTACAAGCCTTGGCGTGCTTGAATGGGAGGGAGTCTTTCTAGCTTCGGTGGGAGTGATAAACCTGGTTCCAAGGGAAGCTGGTCTCTCTGAGAGACTTCTGGTGTAGCTTGTCCAGGCCTTCTTCATCCCTGGCAAAGACCCTTATCTTAACCCCTTCCCAGCCCCTGTGTTCAGCATAAACCTGCTCGTCTCTCCTCCTTACTCCCCAGGTGTGGGATGTGATTGGCAAAGAAAATTGAGACCAATGTCAAGAATTTACCTGGCATCTATATATATAAACATTGTGTGTGTGTATGTGTGTGTGTGTGTGTGTTTGCTCATCTTAAAGAAGATTAGGTTAAATTGACAAGCAATTTAGTTGCAAAAAAGCCTGAATTAATTGGTCCAGAGGTCACTGCCAGAATACATCTTGATTATAGAAGCATCTAGGTCCAGCTTGTTTGGAAATCATGGAGGTTGATAGATACTAAATGCACAGAGCACACAATCTCAGCTGCGGCCAATTGACCTCCTAAACTTTGAGAGGTGTGGCCTGCATCTCTGCAAATTCTGCAAGCCATTGCTCTGCCCTTGGTAGTTTCGGAGACATTTCAGTCTGATGTTCCACAGGTGAGCTTTGGGCTGACCATCAGATGAGATCATTGTAAAGCTCAGCCAGTTGGCTGCCAAGAGTTCCTCTGGAAGGCAACAGTAGTAATAAAAAAATGTTAATTGTGCTGGGATCCCCTTGGGGAAGTTCAAAGGGGACAAAGGAAAAACAGGATCTTTCAAACCTGTCATTTTAAAATATGCAGCGGCACCAAAGTGTGAGCCTGAATATCTTAAAGAAACATCAAATATTTTAAAATGACTTTTCTGCAAGTGGTAAGCTGGAAAACTTAAAAAAAAATTTTTTTTTGCACAAAACCTTCAAACTCCTACATTATTCTGTCTTTTAAAAATGGCTGGTTTGTTTCCATTTTGAAGAATGTTAATTATACAATTTCCTGGGTGAAGAGAGGATGTGAATTTGCACTGTGTTTTTTCCCTGTAACCCATATCCATGATGGTTTTCCCGTTCCATTCGTTGGAAGGCATTGGGTTGGGGTTGGGGTAAAGAAAATGAGTGCATGGAAGAAAAGGGAAAGTGACATCTACTGATCACCGACCACATGCCAGGGACTTGGTTTACATTACGTAGTTACTCTTGGGGATGACCCTCTGAAGTCGGTTATCTCTATTAGACAGGTGAGGAAAGCAAGACTTACAGAGGGTTCATGTCCAATAAGTGGTAGAATTGGAATTCAAACTTAGGATGCCCATCACTTCTTTCTTTCCCTTTCCTTACATGGGAACAGTAATAATTTCCTTGAAGCCTCCTCAAGAAAGGAGAATCTTCCTTTAGGTAAAGGTGTCTGACAGTGGTTTGGCCTGGCTGGTGGAGATGTGGCTGAACTGAGTGTAATCACTGCCTGGGAAACATGGCAGTTTTAGCTTGTGTCTCTGATCCGCTTCATTCATTCATTCATTCATTCATTCATTTAAGATTTATTTATTTTAGAGAGTGAGTGTGAGTGGGGAGAGGGAGAGAGAGAATCTCAAGCAGACTCCCCACTGAGCATGAGCCCAGCGGGGCTTGATCTCACGACCCTGAGATCAGGACCCTGCGATCAGGACCTGAGCCGAAATCAAGAGGCGGGCGCTTAACCGACTGCATCACCCTGGCTGATTCTGTTCATTTATGTATTGGACTCCACTTGCTTGCCTCTGAGCACTCTTGACAGGCCAATTTCTGTCACTCCAGTTACCAAAAAGCTAATTTCCCAGCTTATTACTGATGTTGAACTTATTTTTATTTCAGTCGCTTTCCAATTTCACTGGATTCGAGGATGACCACGGCACCTGCCAGTGCTCTGTGATCCTCCCGGACACCACCTTTCCTGTGCAGAGAGTGGAACACTTGGAAGTCACGGCTCACATTCTCTCCCAGAAGTTCGAGAAAGAGCTTTCTAAAGTAAGCATTGCTTTTCTTCCTCTTCCAACCAAATCTTGATAGGAACAAACCAACCCTTTTTATTCAGGATTTGATAAGCAACCTTCGTTGTGTCAAAGCCAGCATGCTTGCATCCTGTGGAGATGTTAGCATTTGTTTTTACAGTACACCTGTGGAGCTCTTTATAGCAGGAAAAATGAGGGCATGGGAAGAAAATGGGATGGAGATGGTGCATGCCACGGATAAACTCACTTCAATACTGTGCACGTGTGATTGGAAGGAAGCCCTGAGCTTCCCCCTGCCAAACCCAACCCTGCAATTTTTATTTGGTTTTGGTTCTGTTGTTTCTTCTCCTTTTGGTCTTCTTCCTCCTCTTTCTTCCAGCTTTGCCTTGTCTTTCCTCTCCTCTCTCCTCTGTTCTCTCTTCCTTCTCCTTCACTTTTCCTTCCTATTCCTGTTCACCCCCCCTTCCCTTGTCCATCCCTTCTAATCTTTCTCCCTTTCCTTCCTATTTTTTTTTTTTTTATTAATCTTTCCTTACTTTTGGAAAGCCCCACCTCCTTCTTTGCCTCTTCCTTCTCCTCTTCCCCTCTTGGAAGCTTGTCCTCTTCCTGTCTTTCTCCCTCTTTTCCTTTCTCTTCCTCTGATTTTCTTTTTCCAGTTTACTTTCTTCTCTCCCTCCCCCACCTCCCTCCCTCTGTCTCTCCCTCTAACTCTCTCTGTCTCTGTGTGTCTCTCTCTCATTCTCTCTCTCGTGTGTTATCCTCTGTTGTCTCAGCAGGAACATTACATTAGACATGTCTAGCATTAGACCGAAACGGAAGGCTTCGCTGGGAATTTGAATCAATTCTAATAGGTCACGCCGCCTTGGTAAAGACCCCGCTTCCAACCCCCTGATTCAGGCTTTTCTCCAGCCAGAGGAAGTCATCCCACAGGGTTTGCCTTTCTCTGAGCCGGCTGGAGCAATGTGACCTGGCATTCCAGTTTTGACCCCTTCTCCGTTTTTAGCCAAGTTAAAAATCAATTAGAAAGGCTCCTATTTTCTGCACAGGTGAAGTCCAAGCTAGGCTATAATCACATTATGCATTATTTACTACAGCTCCATTAATCTACAAGGAGCTCTGGCCTTCCTACAAGATTCCAAATAAGTTTTCCTGAGAAATTTAAACTTAGCTACCTCAACATCCAGCACAGTTACCCTTTAAGACAAAACTTATGATGAGGCTGAGACCCTGCTTTCAACCTGAATTGGTAGATAAATATTCTATGTTTAAATGAATGTCCAGGAAAATGTGTTTGACTACACTAGGAACCTAGCTTCTTAAGAAATAAAATGTCCTTGAATTAATCAGCAGAAAAGGCACAGCGCTAAATTATAAATTCCAACCATTAATATTCATAGCCTTATTCCAGCATAATCAAGTACAGATAAGAAGTTATGCATGAAAACATAACAAGTGGAGGAAAATCCTAAGTAAAGATCTTTTCAGTTAGAGTCATTTGCTTTGAAATAGTGGAAGCAACTGATTTGCATGCTTTCTTTGCTGGCAGGAGTGTGAAGGGCAGTTTGAAACCCCATGCTGTTTTGGGGAAGTGTGCAGCTTGCCAGGGTGGAGAGTGCGGGACATTTCATTCCAATTCTGTAAAGAGGGCAGGTGGCATCTGCCTTGCTAATAATTGGCAGGGAGGAAGTGTGGAGTAGGTGGGAGAACTTTTAGTTCTGAAAGCATGAGTAGCTGTTCCTCAAGAAATCTGCGATTGAGGCCAAAGAAAGGAATTGACCTGCCCGTTGAGATTTGCATCATAAATTCTGCGTGACAGATGATAATAACAACAGCAAGAACAGCTTCCCTTTGTGCTTTTCTAAATGCCTCTGGGTCTGTTCTACTCTCAAGCGACTCTTTAAGGCAGATAGGCCAGTGTTCTTCCCATCTTAGGGATGGAAAAATGGAGGTTCATAAAGGTCAAGAGACATCAATGGACAGGTCATTCCTCTCTTGGCTGGGTGAGCCAGGGTAGGAATTTGGGTCTTCAGAATCATCCCAGTTCCTTTTCTCGGCCATGCTGTTATCAGCCTCCAAGAAGAGATGTGGGAAGTCAGGCATGCCTTCAATCCAGAGTTATCTCTTCAGCTGAGGGCTTTTGAATTTTCAGGTGAATGATTATAGCTGTCCCTAAGTTGTCTTGGAAATCACCGTTTATCTGGAGGCCTGGAGGGGATGCCCGATTGGACAGGCTGCCAGAAGAGGGTTTGGTTGGACTGCTTTGCATTGATTCATTATCTACCAATTCAGGGAAGACAGGGAGCTGCCTCTGCATAAGATGCTGAAAGCATTTTATACTTTTCTGTTGTTTATGATATGTCCTCTTGTGACCATACTCAAGAGAGGACGACACAAAAGGCAGCTCAGGATTTTCTTTCTGCGGTCTTTGGGGCAAGTTATTTAATAGGACACATTTGCTGATAGATCCTCATGCACGAGAAGGTTGAGGCAGTCAGGGAGACATTCAGGCAACTTCTAAACAAACAACATTGATTAAACAATGTTTTGTGCAGTGAAATATAATAAATTAAAAGGTCAGATTGAAAAAACCCCCTGAAATCACTGTTTCTCTAATAATTGCAGGCAGTTTATAGACATCCAGTAAGTGAGGCACTTTTTTTTTTTTTTAAGATTTTATTATTTTTAAGTAATCTCTATACCCAATGTGGCGCTCGAACTTACAACCCCGAGATCAAAAGTCGCATGCTCTACTCACTAAGCTAGCCAGGAGCTCCTAAGTGAGGCACTTAATATGTATTATCTCTAGTCTTTCCAATAATCTTGTAAGCTTGATATCATTACCCCCAGTTTATATGAGGGGACTAAGGCTTAGAGAAATTAAGTGATTTGCCTCCTAAGTACTGAAGGCGGATTTGAGTTTAGGTGGATCCAGCTCCAAAGTATTTCATATGTCTTCACTGTCAATTCAAGCTCAACTAATCTTGTTAAAGATATATTAAAATAACAGTTATGTTGCAGAGTACATTTATTTATTTCAAATAATCTGGCCATAATAATGATCACAGGTTTTGAGGCAGAAGCATGAGCCAGATTCTTTAGTCTAATAGCCGGCTGCACTGCACCCCTATCTATTACGAGACTACATTTACTGTGCGGAACAACGACAAATACCCCAAAGTGAACCCCTAAACAAACTTTGATTCTTAGAACCCACCAATGAAGTAGTATGTGCATCACAAACAAAAAAAAAAAAAGGAAATTCTGAATGTTAGGTTGGTGGTTGGAAGGCAAGCATAGACGAGTCTTTTAAAGCTCAAACTTGTAGTGATGAGGAGCTTGTAGTAAAGATGTTGACACAGAGAGGTGTCCCCTTAGGGCTACACCCATATTCTTGCTGCACATCTCTGGGCAAGTCAGGCTGCTTCTGCTGATGTTGCACTTCTGGGAGAGCTAGATGTTCTCAGAATTGCCCATTCTCAACACTAGAGAACCGAACAATCTACTTAAGTTGGTAAAGTCCTCAAATTCTCTCCTGCCTTTTTTTTTTTTTTTTAGAGAGAGAGTGTGTGCGCATGCATGAGCAGGGAAGTGGGGAGGAAGAGGCAGAAGGAGAGGAGAGAGAATCTCAAGCAGGCTCTCAGGCTCCATGCTCAGCGCAGAGCCCAGGACAGGGGCTCAATCTCACGACCCTGAGATCATGACCTGAGCCGAAATTAAGAAGGGGACGCTGAACTGACCAAGCCACCCAGGAGCCCCTCCCTCCTGCCTTCTTAGAACTCCATGGACGATTCTGGTTTTCCTGAACATCACTGAGCTTTCCTTTAAATGTCTGCTGAAAGAACCTCAAATTTTCCCCAAACAGATCTTTTTTTTTTAAGATTTTTATTTTTTATTTTTGACAGAGAGAGAGAGCACAAGCCTGAGAAGCGGCAGGTAGAGGGAGAGGGAGAAGCAGGCTCCCTGCTCAGCAGGGAGCCCGACGCGGGGCTGGATCCCAGGACCCTGGGACATGACCTGAGCCGAAGGCAGACGCTTAACCATCTGAGCCACCCAGGTGCCCCAACCCCAAACAGATCTTTAGAGACCTCATTTTGTGGCAGACTCTAGGTTATGCCTTGGTTTTCAGTGAGAATCTGGGAGAGCCACATTTTATTTAGCAGAGATGACAGTTGGATCACTCATTTCTGTAGAATAACAGCTGCGATGTGCCACCAACATGTTCCAGGGAAGCAGAGGGTGTTTCATGTGTTCCAAGAGCTGGCAAGGCCAAATGCCAACAAGAATACTCATTTCTCAAACTTCCATTTCTGCAATGGATTGGCACTTTATTATTATTATTATTATTATTATTATTTTTACCACAGGCAAGGTTTTACGCTTGATTTTTGTAGAAATTAAAACCTGGCTACCTTATATTTGTGTTTATACTTTTGAGAGGAGGACTCATTAGGTCATTTATATATATTTTTCTAACCTCCTTATCCACCAAAATGTCACCAGCTTTATCAGCCTCCGAGTGATGGCATGGCTGATGGCAGTGAGCATCAGTTGCCTGAGGAGATACACTCACAGTGCCAAGGGCTGCATTTTCAACTTTCATTAAAATCCTCTTTGCCTGAAGCCCTAGCCCTTGAGGTCTGTGGCCTATGAGTCTGCTCTAATTTGCACAGTGGGGTTAAGTGGAAGGGCTAAAACGACAGAAGTTAGGGCTGCCTTTGGTATTAGGAGGATTATAGGCTAACATCTGGCTCTGAATTCATCCAGGCCCCGTGGATCAGCTACTTGACATTAGCACGGTTTGGGGAAAAGTATCACTTATGTTTGAATTTTTAAAAAGAATGTAAAACTAGCAACTTTTAATGAGCAGGTCCTTAAAAAAGCCATGGCATTTCTTTTCGAGATCAGATACAAAAAAGAACCACCAAATGTGTTTATTGAAATATCCATTTGGAAATTCCAATTATACACTGAACCACCAAGGGAATTTTTGCAAGTATTTTAACTTAATGATCAGACATTCAAATATATGCAACAAACGTGTAAAGGTCTGATTGCAGTAATCAGTTCTTGGAATAAATGTGGGTGCTCTTAATGAAATGTGCACTTGACAGTTGCATATACACTCACATATTGTGTAATAAAGTTGGGTCTTTATGCCACTTTGTGAAAGGTGGAGGGGCCCAAAACTCAATGCATGTGGCAATCAGAGAAGGAATTCTCCTTAGTGCATTTCTCCCGCTTCTAGAAAATAGTTAGATTTAAAGCAGTGTTTCTAAATGGAGGGAGGGTGGTGGTGGTGGTGATTTTGCCCTCAGGGAACATTAACAATGTCTGGGGCATATTTGGTTGTCACAGCTGAACAGTCTATGGGTGCTTTTGGTATCTAGAGGCCAGGGATGCTGGTAAACATCCTATAATACACAAAAAAGCCCCCCCCCCCCCCCCCGAGAGAATGCTCTAGCTTAAAATATCAATAATGCTGAGGCTGGGAAACGCTGATTTAGACACGGTGTGTGCATTGAGGGCCTGGTTCAAACCAATTTAGTTTGGAGACCTAATATCTTCAAACATTAAAATGGAAATTAAAATATACTTGTGCATGATGACTCTGAAGCAAAATTATTTTTAGTCTAGGCAAGTACAAAATCCACCCCATGTTTTAGTTTCTTTTTTTAGTTTGCACTTAGATAGATTAAAAAAAACTACTCAAATATATTTTTGATCCATTTCTTTACCAAAAAATAAAAAAAAAAAAAAGATTGACAGCAATCAAACAGTCCCCAAGGGCTTGGTCGTGGAGGAAGACTGCATGGTATTACTTTGGGAATTGACTTAAGCTTTTTGATTCCCTTTCAGGTGAGGGAGTATGTCCAATTAATCAGTGTGTATGAAAAGAAGCTCTTCAACCTAACCGTCCGAGTAGAGATCATGGAAAAGGATACCATTTCTTACACTGAATTGGACTTTGAGCTGATCAAGATAGAAGTGAAGGAGATGGAGAAACTGGTCACACAGCTGAAGGGCAGTGTCGTCGGAAGCACAACAATTGTGGACCAGCTGGAAGTGGAGGTAAGGCATGAGCTTGTTTCTGAGAGCTTTACTAAGAAATTCTCCTCAGCGGGCAGGTGCCAGGACCAGGCTACGGGTCTCTCTTCCAGCTTCCAATTCTGCACTCTCGTATGGCCGCATGGTCACATGGCATGTCCCATGTTCTGCTTTCCATGGACATCTGTCTTTGACCAGTAAGTTCAGCACAGTGGGGACATGTTCATTGAGGAGCAGGTGTCTCCAGTGGTCCTGCCCCAGAACCAAGTGGCCTTTGAACGTCTCCAGAAAGGAGATGCTATGAATCTGAACAACTCCATGGCCAGGTTAGATCAAGTGCCTTCTCTGTTCTGGATTTATGCTTGTGGGACTAGAAAGCCACAATTTACCTGATTTTGGACTTGCTAGGTCAGTTTCTCCTTTTGAATGATCATGTGATCCTTGATCCCTCTTGGAACACTTCTCCACATACTGGCAACCCTCTTTAAAGGAGTTTCTTGGGAGTATGTCTTAATGAAGCCTTTATCCTCTATGGATAAAGACCATCACATTAATGTTATGGTTGGGTAATTCATATCAATGTGAATTTACTAGCACGGTCATGACGTGGGCTGTAGTTGAGAATTCTAGTTACATATGTCAGACTTTAAGTTTTCTCTGGCCCTCACCGTTCATTAGAAACTTAATTATAATACAACATGAGTAAACACAAGTTTATAAGGGCAGGTTATTGGAAATGAACTTTAATGGACTTTTGTGGATGCTTAGACTGAGCCTGTGCTCTATTATTAAATCTGTTAAAATCTTTGCCATTTTCTTCTTGTCACACACATCTGCCTGAGATGTGACAGGCATTCACACTAAACCATAAAATGTATTCTTCCAAGTGAAACCATTCAGAAGAATCTCGGGCATATTCTCTAGCAATGTTTCACTAAGTGACAAATTCAGCCCTGGAATGTTTATGAAAGCAATTGCATGATACTACAAAGTCACTCTGAATTTTTATTTCCTTAGATAAGGAATATGACTCTCCTGGTAGAGAAGCTGGAGACGCTAGACAAAAACAATGTCCTTGCCATTCGCCGAGAAATCCTGGCTCTGAAGACCAGGCTAAAGGAATGCGAAGCCTCTAAAGGTGAAAATGTTCCTGTCACCCCACCTCCTCTTGCCCCTGGTAAGCATGCCATGTTTTCACCACTTGAGCCAGGCCCAGGTAGGAGCTGAGAGCAGGATGGGGAAGGGAAGATGGGATTGTTGCGGCTCTGAGCTTCCTCTTCCGTGCTTTGAAATCTCTCCCTTAGTAGCTCCACTTGCTAGCATGTTCTGGGGTGCATAGAGGAAAAGCACCGACGATGAGTTGACTTAAAACAAGATCCACGCATTACACGTGTCCCCTTTGCATTTGCTAACAAGAAGAATATCTCTGTGGTGATAGAGTTGTTGTCAGGGGGGCTGGGTGAAAGCTTCTGGAATCTGCATGGCATCTGTGCCGTCCTGTGGATTGCAAGGGCTGATTGGCTCCTGTGGCTGATGAGCTGGGTTATGCTTGAATCTTCCTTCCCTCCTCTCTTTCCCTCCCTGCTTCCATCTCTTTGTTTTTCCTTTGTGCTTTCCTTAAATGCACCTGCTGTTTAGCATGTCTTGGGATTGAGGGAGGCATTAATGGATGGCCCCACATGCCCAGGACTTGGGCCTGCCATCCCTCCTGGACGGGAGTTCCTGGAGGGCAGGGATGGCCTCTCACTCTCTAACGGTCATCCTTGGGGCAAGGTATAGCCTAGAGGGGGTGCACCATAATACCTCCAGGGATGGAGGCAGTGGAGTGTAGGGGTCAGGAGTATGGCTCTGGGACCCCAAAGGCCTGAGCTTCCCAGCTATGTGGCCACAGCCAAAGATCCGTAATCTCGGCAGTGATAAAGTGGGAAGAGAGTACCTACCTTGCAGGGGTGCCGTGAGGGTCAATGAAACCAGCCTTGGGAAGCACAGAGCTCTATGACTGGCACTTATGCACTGGAATTTGTTATTATTATTAATGAAGATAGCTGAAGTGGACACCTTGCTGGGAACAAAAGCAGTGCTCCTCGGGTGCTTCAGCACACCCCTCCAGGTGAACGAAAGCCCACTGCTCAGCCTCTCAGGTCTCTGGCACAGGGCAGCTCTCTGCGGCTCGTGCGCGTCTCCACCTGAAAAGGGCCTGTGGCTTCTCATCCCATCATACAGCTCTTGGTATTCTCATTAACTCCTCTTCCCACAACCTGATTCCTTTTAGGCTGTGTGTTTCTGGATCCTTGTCAATGTAGCTGGTTTCTTTAAGGCTTTAATTAGATACTGCCATCGTTCTTAGCCTCTTGGTGGTGGTTAGCAGACTCATCCTTCCCTCTTCTTTGTTGGCAATCTGTCATAGTATGACATACAGAGGTAGTTCAGGACAAAGGCCGTGCCTCGTCCTCCATTACAAGCTAAGGTTAAATTTGGTCTGGGATCAGTGGTGTCAGTGTGCGTTGAAAACGTGAGCTCATTCTGCTGGCCACGCAGGGCTCCCTGAGGACGGGGGTCAAAGCAGTGACAAACCCTGATAACACCTGAGCAAGGCTTGCTTCATTCCTTCCCTCGCTCCCTCCCTCTCTTCCTTCCTTCCTTTCTTCTTTCTTTCTTTCTTCTTTCTTTCTTTCTTTCTCTTTGTTTGTTTGTTTGTTTCTTTCTTTCTTTCTTCACAGCAGATTTTCCTCATGGAATAGATATTTCAAGCACAGTTTTCTCTGCATTCCTTAGAGCGAGGACATTTTAGAACTGGAGGGGACACTCAGAGCCATCTGGCTCAGGTCCATCGTGTCTCAGGAGGAGGGGACTTAGGTGGTGAGGATGCTGCTTTTCCTGAGGCCACACAGGTAGTTAATGGCAGAGCTGAAGCTGACGTGCAGGGCCCCTTACTCTGTGGGTATCGCAGGACCTAGAGTGTCCGATGGCAGTAACTCAAGGATGGCAGTGGGAGACAAAGTACACTGCTTGGTATATCTAAGGAGGAAAACAAATGAGTCTGTTGGATTATTTTTGTTAGAATTCCTTTTCTAGAACTTTCCCCTAGGTCCTCACACTTAGTCTTTTGTAAGCCATCCCAGCCCAGCTGTGTTGTTTAAGCAAATTGGACCCAGATTTCCTCTCACTTTCCCACAACCTTGGCTGTACCTGGATCCCAGCCAAGCCACTTGGCCCTCCTCCAGCTTTGTTCATATTATATTTATGATGTTTATATTAAACGGACTTTTTGTCATGTTTTTAAATCAATTTCTTTTTACTTGCTCTCTTTCTGTTTGATTGGTTGATAATGCAGAATTGGAAACTCCCCAGACACCACAAAGTTGTGAGCCTGTGGAGACTTTAATTAAAGTTACTCACTATTATGCGACCTTAAAATCTGGCCTGTCTGCTTTCACTGCAGAGAGGCACAGAACAAAAGGCTGTATGCAAGTCTCAGCTCTAAAGCAATTTTGTGTTCGCTGGGCCCCTCCCTTGCAGTTGCCACGTGCTACCCCTGTGGTCAGCTTGATCTTCGAACCAGCACATGTAGCTAGGGTTCAATAAAACATGCTTTATATTTGGTTTATGCTGAAAATGGCATCCTTTTCTGCTTCATTTCGTAGAACTTTCTAATCTAAAATAATTGGCCTTCTGCTCATTAACTTTTTTTTTTCCTGAAAACAACTGACTCTGTCTGATCTCCCCTGAATCTAAATGATGGAAGATAGGCAAAATGTACGCACTCGCTCAGGGGTGGATCGCCGATGTGCTTGGCAATGACGCATAGTAGGTGCTCAGGAAATGGTTGATGGAGGATATGGGGTGACCCGCCCAAATCCCAAGCCTTAGGAAAAGCAGAGCGTTGGGTAGTATATATTCAATAATTCAGAGTCAATTTGGTCTTCATCATCTTGTGATTATGACCAGGTTAATTGCCTAATTCTCACAAGTGAATTGTATTCTCCTCTTTGCTCAAAGTTCAGTTGTCCAGGTAGGAGATTGCACCCAGATTAAGTTTCCTCTGCATATAGACTTTGACTTAAGAAAAATGCTGCTAACCATGAGACTTTCTTTTTTTTGTAGTAAAAATTTTAATCAGATAAACTAAAATATCTTTATGGGTTATAATTCTGGAGTTTGGCACCTAGCTTCTAACTTTTTTTACCCATCCTTCAAAATTGGGCAATGCAAATTTGAATTCCCATTTGTTGATGCAAATTAAAAACTCTTTACCACATCACACACACAAATACAACCATGAAACTTGAAAAAAGCCAAGTCAGGGTATGTTAAAGTCTTACCTTACGGTTTCCCAGGGTATTTTCAGAATACCATGGCAATATCTAATGAATTGCGTGATGAAGAGATTGCCAACCAAGGATACCCTTGTGTGGAGGGTTCCTTGCATTATGTTCTGTGGAGTGGATACTAGGCTTTTTGAAAAACTCAGATATGTAGCAGAGTAGAGGGCTAGGGTTTTATAAATAAGGTAAGCTGGGTTTGGGAGATTTGATCAGTCTTTCCTTCCCTTATTCCACGATCCTGATTTGGTACCACTGCATGGCTGGTCCTGTTCTGGGAACCAGGGTTACCAGGATGGCTCCAGGAACCTCCAGAAACCACTCTGTAGGAAGGGAGACAGGCAGGTGAACCTTCAATTCCAACATGATGTGATTATAACGCTGTTAGTTACCATTTATTGAGTTACTGTACATGCCTTCTCTCTCTTCTTCTTAACAGTGCTACAGAGTAGGTATTAGGAGTTTTTTGTTTGTTTGTTTGTTTGTTTTAACATAAGGAAGGTGAAGCTCAGAAGGTTACACAGCCAGTAAGTACTGGAGTCAGGATTTGACTTGGAATCTATCTGCCAGTATTTTCACTGTACCAGGCTGCCTTCCATAGATGCTCTGATAGAGAGGTGCACCTGTGATTCCCAGAGTGACAAGAAAGGTCCAACAACTCACCAACCTGATTAACACCAGGCTATCTTGGCTTCCTTGCTTGTGGGGTAGCTGAAAGGGTGCTTTTCTTCTTGTTTCTGTGGCATGTTCCTTTCTACCAGAAATTGCAAAATGATTCATTGGTCTCTTACAGTCTTGGATGATGGTTGGACATGGGTGGTTGTCAGGGTAAACTTGTGATGGCTGAGGAAGGGAATGGAGTACCCCTAAGACCTTGAAATGAAGGAAGGGGTGGGGAAAGGGTATGAGATAAGGGGGGGTGGGAAAAAGCTTGGCACAGATGGGGTGAGGGGGGTGGGGGCTCTGGCAGGGCTGGATGAGCAGTGGGCACCCAGCTGGCTGTCAGTTTCAGTGTCGTTTCCAGGATAGTTTGCCACCAGGAATCGAGGAAGCCCGCCATGGCCTTTTCTCTGGTCTGTCATTGCTGTAGCCACATCTGTGGTATTGCCAATGATGCTCAGTTCTCTTCTCTTTTTCCACCTCCTTTGACCATAGCCAGGGCCCTAAAAATGGCCCAAGGACATCGAGGAGAAGAGGGGTATGATAAAAAGGACAGGAGAGTGTTTAGGAACGGTTGGGAAGTGAGAAACAGAGACTGTGGTTTCAACAGTTTTGGTATTTATACCAGGTGTAATTTTTAATTTCCTGGTCCGTGTGGAAAATGATGAGCCATTATTATTATTATTAATGATAGTAGAAGTAGTCATATTTAAGAGGAGTTTATTTTGGTTCCTTTATATCTAAGGATTTCCACATCTAGCACAGAACAGTTTATGATCTTTAACACCTTGATAATGCTTGGATACGTGTATGCATCATAACTTTCCCTTAAGTATTTTGTTGCTGTTGGTTTGGGATATTTTCTTTCCAGAAAAGCAAGATTCAATTAAGCAAACAATTCCTAAGTCTTCCTACCTGCAAGAAAAATGTGACTTTCTTTCATTTCCTCAGAGTGAAATGTAGTTAAATAAATAAGTTCTCGGGAAGATGTTTTAACTAGAAAATCCAGTTTGTAGCATTTGGAAACTCAAACAGTTTTTGTTATCATTAAACTGAACACACCACTAACTTTATTTTAATAATTCATGCATTGTTTCATAAACAAAAGCCAACAAGCATTCATCTGAGAGATCACTTTTTGGAGAAGAAATAATAATTTATAATTTTATTTATTATTTCTTTGGTGGAGAGCAGTCTCTTGGCTGAACACACGTTGCTTTTTTATTTATGAAATGGTGCATGCATTATTAAAATAAACCTGCGACTGTGTTCTGCTTAATGATATGCAAAATTATTTGAGGTTGGGTACAGAATGGTTTCATTTCTCTACCTCTTGTATGGTTGGCTGGCTTTCCCACCAACTGCGGATTTATGAGAGCATTTAAGGAGCACGTATGTAATTCTGGGACCAAAAAGCCCCACCAGATTGGAAAAATAAAAGCAGGGTTTCTAGTAATGGTTTCACCTCTGAGCAGTCCTTGAATAAGGAGGGGAGAAGGGGGGGACATTTAGCAAGGAGAGGAATGGGTCTTTCGATATCGGTCAGAGGCACAGACTTACAGGCAAAGCTTTGCTCCCCCTTAACCAGCCTCCCCCCTGCCCCCCACCACCACCCTATGATAAATCAGGTAATTCTTTGGAGCTCTGCTTTTGGCTCCAGCTCACATCATGTGCTCTCCACGGCTCCCTGATTCCCTCCAAGCATTCAAAGCCAGATCGAGTGATTCAGGTTCTGTTCCTCCTTCCCTCACCTGCTCTGCTCCAGGCAGTCGGATGAGGGAAAATGACCTCAAATGTACTTGAAGTTGAATTTTCTTTGTCATCCAAGAAACAATGTTACCCGTTTGTAAAGGTTATTTATTAAGATCCCAGAAAATGTGTGTTCAACTCTGGATAGTTATTATAAAAATCCTGGAGGAATTTTATTTTATTTTTGTAGCTCATAAATGGTTTGGGTTGGCAGGCATTTCAGAGTGCAGTGTGAAGGGCCAGTTGTCCAGTCTGGGTCGTTCACTGGTGTTACAGGGAAGGTGGATTCAGTGGACCAGTGAGTCTGGTCCCACTTGATTGTACACATTGTAATGGCAGTGTCCTATTGGGAAAGGTGAAGTACTTGTCTGGCATTCTATGGCCCAGTCGAAATTGTGGTATGAACAGCAAGACCTACCTTATTACTCTACAGCAAGATGGTCACCGAGTGTTCTAGGTCATGGGCTATGCTTTGGGCACAGAGCAGGCAATATTGCCCTAAAATAACTTCCATGCCTTCTCAAGGCTAAAATCCCACCATGATAGGACCATCTTTTTGTATCTTTAAAATCCCATATTTAAAACCTCCTCTTCTGAGATTGGCTTGGGCCGGCATTGGTACCTGGTGTGGGTATGCACTTGGGGTTCCAGGGAGGGAGGGCCAGAAAGGTGAAGGGCGTGGACACTTGCCCAGGACAGTCTTCTCCTTCATCACAATTGTCCCTGATCCTGGGGAATAGCAGGCTTTATGGGAAAAAGATAGGATCTGGGATGATCTTGCTTTCTTGATTTCTCTGTCAGAAAGATGAAATTTAAAAAAAATTTGCAAAATGCTTTCTGACAGAAGAAAATCTATCAAATCCACCAAGTCCTCCTCTCCTCTTTCTGGGCCCTCAAACCTTTTTAGTGTGGCTCTTGGCAGCTTTAGCATCCCCATTTCCAGAATGAAAGCCCACTCATGGAAACAGAAGGTTGTTTTCTCTAGAGCCCACAGCGGGTTTGCATTGAGACTGACACCGAGAAGGTTTTGGCTCTTCTCCGTCAGAACCACTGTCGTCACTGAACCTTGACAAGACAAATCTTTATGGATTCCTTTGGTTCTTAGGGTATTAAACCATTTGTGTCTTGTCGTTCATTTTTCTCTAAGAATGCCCTTTTATGTTCTTGTTTGTACAGGGAGCTGTGGCCATGGCGGTGTGGTGAATATCAGCAAGCCGGCTGTAGTTCAGCTCAACTGGAGAGGGTTTGCCTATAAGTATGGTGCCTGGGGTCGGGATTACTCTCCCCAGCATCCAGAAGGGGGGCTGTATTGGGTGGCACCTTTGAATACAGATGGGAGAACTCTGGAATATTACAGACTCCACAGTACGCTGGATGATTTGCTATTGTACATAAATGCCCGAGATCATCGGATTACCTATGGCCAAGGCGGTGGTACAGCGGTTTATAACAACTACATGTATGTCAACTGGTACAACACCGGGAGCATTACCAAAATTAACCTGAGTAACAACAGGGCTGAAGTGACTCAAACTCTCCCTAATGCTGCCTACAATAACCGCTTTTCATATGCTAATGTTGGTTGGCAAGATATTGACTTGGCTGTGGATGAGAATGGATTGTGGGTGATTTATTCAACTGAAGCCAGCACTGGTAACATGGTGATTAGTAAACTCAACGACACCACACTCGTGGTGTTAAACACTTGGTACACCAAGCAGTATAAACCATCTGTTTCCAATGCCTTCATGGTGTGTGGGGTTCTGTATGCCACCCGCACTCTGAACACCAAAGAAGAAGAGATTTTCTATTACTATGACACAAACTCAGGGAAAGAGGGCAGACTAGACATCACAATGCATAAGATGCAGGAAAGAGTGCAGAGCATTAACTATCACCCTTTTGAGCGGAAACTTTTTGTCTATAATGATGGTTACCTTCTGAATTATGATCTGATCTTTAACCGGGAACCCAAGTAAATGTGTGAGGGTGAGAGAGAGAATGTTCTTTGAAAAAATGGTCTTTTCCACTTCTTTAGCTATCTGCAGGGGGATTTGGAAGTGTGTTTGCTTAGTAGTGATATTTAGGAGCATAGTTCTATCACGCTGGAGACTTGGGATATTTGCCCTGATTTGATGAGTTCTTTTGGAAGCTGTCTGCCTCCAGAGATGTATTTCCCTACTGGAAAGAAGGTCCTTCCAGGGTGGATGGGATTGTGGAGGTCTAGGGGCATTATGGGTCCCAGGAAGGTGTCAGTGGTCCAGGCAGCATCTGGAAATTAAGGAACTTGAAGAGAACTCTGCATGGTTTTTGGGGATTCTTTGTACCAACGTGTCTCAGTGACCAGTTCTCCCCCATGTAGACAGACTAATTCATCCATACTTGAAAGAAACATGGGCTCAATTAGGCAGATTAATACCCAGAGCTCCTCGAGGGATCCAGTCTCCATCGTTGTATTTCTTACTAGCACCTGGAACAATGTTTTATATGTAGCATATTAGTAGATTAGCATGCTTTATTATATCTGTAAAATGCTCAGAGTTTTCTAAAGAAAGGCTCTTTTATGCATTAAATTGTACCACTGTAAATCGGTCCCAAATGGACCTACAGGTGAGGCACTTGCTTTTTCTTTGCTCCCTCTGTCCACCTATATAAGAGTCAGTAAACCCTCCTGCCTCATGACTTCATTCCAAAGGCAGCTCAGAAGATTAGAACCAGACTTACCAACCGATTCCCACCACCCCCATTCTCTGCTCTCCCTGTTTCCTACCTCCTGCTTTTATGAAAAGTAACTTTTTTTTTTTTTATGGCGTGGATATAAGAAAAACAAAATCACATTTTTTGTTTCTTCATGAAATTTCACTTCCGTGACTCTAAGACCATAGGAAGATCACATGGCAGATAAAATAATAGCATATGTGGTTATATGATAAAGCCCTTGGAGCGTATGTGAGACTTGTATTAATTCATAGCAGTTGTTTCATTGCAATTTTTGTCTTTAGCCTGAAAGCTGTGAGAAAATGAAGTTTTTTGAGGAAGAAATATTTTAAAAACCACTGATAGTATCTAGCAAATCAGTGCAGTTTGAGAACCTTCCAGGTGTCTGTGCTTCTGTGCTTTTGGATGGCGTTATCATCTGGTCTTGGTCTCTTTCCCTTTGATGTTCATGAGTCCCAGTCTATAGGATTGGCTCCCTCAATGCTATAATTGTCCCCTTTTAATAAATGATTAAAGTGGGTTTTGATAAAAATGTTGTCCTTTGTGTGTTTTTAAACTCTTTTATTTTTCTTATAAAAAAGCCTCTAATAGGGTGGTCCCCCCCTTGCTGTGAGGTACCGCATGTGCCTGCCTCCCAAACAGCAATACCCAGGAGATCGTACACCTTACAGCAAAGAGCATCAGGGGCTTTTAAAGGAATCCAAAGTCAGGGCTGGCTCTTTAGTTTTCATTTCCCTTTAAAATCCATTCTTTCTGGCAGCTTTTTTTTTTCTTTTTTTTTTTTTGGTATGAGACTGCACTCTTTTCTTTTGGGATATGACCTTCTGTACTTATTAATTTGCATGACTGATCTGGTTATTTCCAATGTTAGACTATATTTGTGTGGTTTATGTTCCTTTTCCAATTGAGCTATTAACATAAGAAGCCTCCAGATCTTCCCCAAACAGAAGGTCTTGTACAGAAAGCAAAGGGACTAACCGGCCACACTGGGGAGAGAGATACCTTTACCAAAGAGAATGTGTAGGGGGACAGGTGACCTAGAGCTGGTAGGATAGATAGACTAGGCTAGTGTAGTTAGTCTTACCGAAATGCTCATTTTTAATGCATGCCACACTTTTTGAGGCAGGCGGTAGCTACAATATTTAGTATTTCCAGCAGTATTATTCTGTATTTTTCAGGCTGAGCAGAGACAGGTATGGCCTTCAAAATGCAACAAGATATGAAGATAAAGATGAGTAAGTCATGTGAGATACAAGTTAAAAACAGTGATGTTATATTAATCTGGCTCTGGGCAGTTTTCCAGATGAATATTTCTATCACATCCACGTCTGACATCTGAAGATCTGGGAAAGAAGGTAGGAAGCCAAGGTAACCCTAACAAGCAGCTTCTTATCTCAATGGCTACAGAAGCGTTTGCCTGGAAGTTCCCTTCTGAACCCACTGGCCATGGCCTGTCCACCTGCGGTGGCTGCTTGTGGGATGTCTCCCTCCTGGAAGGTGGAACAACTAAACTGGGGGATTCAGCTACGCAGTGGAAATGTTAGCTCAGGATTCATCAGCTAGTGCCCTTTGGGGGAAAAAATTGTGTATATATATCTAAATCAGCTTTTTTTTTTTTTTACTGTACCATATTTATCAAATCAGCTTTATTGGGATGCCTGGGTGGCTCAGTCGTTGAGCGTCTGCCTTCGGCTCAGGTCATGATCCCAGGGTCCTGCGGGGCTCTTTGCTCAGTGTGGGGCCTGCTTCTCCCTCCGCCCCTCCCCGCCCTTGTGCTCTCCCTCTCTGACAAATAAATAAAAATCTTAAAAAAATAAATCAGCTTTATTGAGATGTAATTTACATGAGATAAAATCTGGCAATTTTAAGTGTACACTTAAATGACTTTTGGCAAACACATACAGTTGTATAAAGGCTACCACAATTAGGTTGTAAAATATTTCCATCATCCCCCCAAAGTGCTCTCGTGCCTTTCTGTGGTCAAATCCTACCCTCCCCTCCTAGCCCCTGCCAACCACTGATCCGTTTTCTACCTCCACAGAATCATATAATACGTAGCCTTTTGAGTCTGGCTTCTTCAGGTTTCCTCTTGAAAAAGAGAACTTGTGGACTCAAATTACCCTAGCTGTAACTGAGCATTAACAGGTGCTCTCAGGGTTCCCTCCATTTTTATTATTTTGGGGGAGGTGGAGAGGGAGAGGTGTGGAGAGCTGAGGTGACCTCCTGCTCTGTAAGGATTCCCTCCTGGCCTGGAATTGCCATGGGAGGGGCCTAGCTCTGGGTGTCAATCAAGCCTACCAACCTGGCAGCACTGGCCAAACCTGAAACTTCCCTTGTCTCCAGCCTTATTCAATGTCTCTTCTCCAGTCTCTAGCCCTGAGCCGTAAGCATCTCTACCCAGATGAGTCCTGATACTAAAGATGCACAGTGGGTAAGAGTGTAGGATTTGGGGTCAGGCAAAACCGGATTTGACTCTTGGTTCTGCTGCTGACAAGTGGTATGGCTTTGGGCAGCTTCCTTAATTTTTCTGAGACTCGATGTCATTCTCTGTATAATAAAACCGTGTACCTCCGGGTCTTGTTGGGTGAATTAAATGATATTAAATATAGAAAGTGTTTAGTACAGTTTTTGGCACATGCTCTGCCATCAACAAAGAGCTATTATCCTGGTTTCTCATTTTGAGACTTAAGTTCAGAGTGGTCATTGGGTTGACAAGATATAAAGCTAATTGGGATCAAAGTTTACATCTTCTCTATAAGACTTGTTGCGAGTAGCAACTCTTTAAGCAGGTGCCATTTTTGTCATGAAAGAGTTCCAAAGGCAAGAGCACTCTCTCTTTGTCCTCAACTCTAAGGCGGGCCCTCAGAGCTGATGTTTATTATGTTCTGACACCAAAACCACCAAAACACAGACAGATGAGCAGCAGAGACTGAGACTCCTTTCCCTTTCTTTTGAGCCACTGAAAACCTAAATGAAGACTGGCTTCCATCAAGGATGGGACCAAAATAGATGCAGGGGATCTTCTACTTGCTTTTCTGTAGTCAACAAGAACATCAATCTTCTCAGAGCAGGGATGGGTATTTATTTTGTACTCTACTTTTAGTACAGAGTATTTCTCTCTCAGAGTTTGTTTACACTGCCAGCCTGAAGAACGTGTTTTCCCTCTCTTCTTGATTCGTGAACCACTGAAAGGGAAATGGCAGGGGATGGACAAACGGTGATCGTGTGGCTGCCTTCAGGATGACGTAGGGAGGTTCTGGGCCTGAGCCCTCAATCATCTCAAACAGATGTCACACCATGAAGGATGATTAGCCTCCCCTGCTCCAGAAAGTTCCGAAACAACAAAAAGGTGAACTGTGACACATCAGAAAATAAAAGGCAGGCCTGTTTCTAAGGCACGACGCTCCCAGCCAGTGGAACAGACCAGCTGGCCTGGCTCATCGATGAGAGATGCTATTTGAGTTGTCAGTTCAGTTGCCAGGCCTCACATCTGTAGCTTGGGATGCACCCACTTGTCTCTGAGATCTGCATCTGTTCCTGGAGCTCGTTCAAAGGGAACAGCTCTTGGAACCAAGGTCCATTGTGGAGAAAGATGGCCTTTCATCTGTCCAGTGGGGAGGCTTCTCCCTGGGTGCCACCTCTGGACATCCTGGAACCTGGAAGGCTGGTTTCCCAGGCCCCCAGCCCGTCTATGGAATCTGAAAGAAAAACTTATGGTGTGTTTGGGGGCTTCTCTGTGGTTTTCCTGGAGCTCAGTGTGTGTGGCCGGTGCAGGAGGATAAGGATGGAATGATGGGCAGGGATCAGGGTTTATATGACATCAAAGGAATTTCATTCCTGAAGCTCCACCCAGCAACTTTAAAATGACTCCAGATTTCTCTTTTTAGGTAGATTCTGCCAGCTCACGTACGTGTTCTTTTTGGTTGTGGCCTATGTTTTTATGCATTATTAGTGATTTACTTTTTCACCTTGGGAGCTATTATCAGTCAGTTCAGTGCAGGGACAGAAACGTCTTTTAACTGGGGTGCTGCTAACTGCCATATTAGATAAACATCCCAGCCTCAGTGACTTAGCACAACAACAGGTGTTTTTTCTCCCTACCTTCAGTGACCACTGCTTTCAACCATCTTGTCCTCAGTCATTGTGTCTGTAACCCCTTCCTCATCTCTAACACCTTTCTGTGCACCACCGTGATGGCCAAGAGCTTCTCTTCCAAACGGTGATGCAGAGACGCAGGCTCATTCTATTCCATCCTGTGGCTCCACCATCTCCACGTGTAGCCCTTCAAGGTCGTTGTGCTCGTCTGCGTCAGACAGGTAGAAGGGAGAAGAGCATGGAGGCTTTGAGGTGTTGGCTGTTTAGCTCAGATCTGAAAGTGGTGCCCACCTGTGATGGATTGTGATGGGTCACAATCCATGAACATAGGGTCACACCCAACCCTAAGGGAGGCTAGGAGACATCTAGCTTGGTTGGGTACACAGGAGAAAAGAAAATGGGTTGATGAAGAGCCAGCCAGTCTGTTTGCCACTCTAGGTATTGCAAGAAGAAAAGGATTTAATATAGAGAATGAAGTGCTTACAAAATCCCTGGAAAGGCTGGAGGCGTGGGTCCTGGAGGCTGCCATTTAGCCTTTGGCTATGAGGTCACACCTCCGTCAACAACACAGAAATCAAACTGCATCTGCCATTACCACTGGTGACATCTTTACGACCCTCCAAACTGGTACCAGCCATGGGAATGTGGAGTCCATCTGCTGCCAACTCTCACCTCTGCTGGAGCCCACTTACCCTCTAGCACACTTGCCAAGTCTTCCACCTTTTGGAGCTCACGTAAGTGGATTTTGTTCACTGGACCTAAATAAACCCAGAAACGTAGCTCTACAGGAGACTGGGAGATGCAGTTTCAATCTTCCTTTTTCCCTGGGATACAGGGAAGATGATAAGAGCTGGAAATGGATACCAGTGCCAAGAGACTGTCTGTGGAACAGCGACCTCATTCGGTGACTACTGCATCGAGGCTCTCTCTTCGAAGCGGATGGGGAAACAGCCATTGGAGCGAATGGGGCGCGAGCCCAGAGGAGGTACAACCGGCTGCACACGGACCAGTCACTATGGTTGTTACACGTCTGGTAGGTAGTTCCACAGCGGCACAGCTAATGGTGCTTTAAATGGCCATTAGTAGACTCTGGGTGCTGCGCACCGCATTAAGACGACCCCGGAAGCTCTCGGTGCGGCTCGGCTGTCCTTCGGCTGCACACCGGCTGGCCGAGCGCTGTTCTGCACGGCTGTCTTCATTGTCTGCAGGGAGAGGAACTTCATTTTTAACGGGAGAGAGGAGATTCTGGAGTGGGGCATCTCAAGGGTGAGCCTTCTCAGAGGTGCTCCTCCCCTGGGTCCTCTCCTGCGTGGAAGCCAGCCTGACACGTCGTGCATTCGCAGCGTTTGGCTCCCATTAACCCCGAATTGACGAAACTTAGAGCCAGTTAATCCTAAGGATTCAATATTCCTCAGTGCCAGGTTATTCCCTTTAAACCCTTTGAAAAGTGAAGCAAGGCGGGGGGGGGGGGGGGGGTGTGTTTTTTCTTCTGAAAAAAACCCTGCCTGGCGAGGAGGCGGAGTAGGCTTCCCCTCTATCTTTTGTAGGATTCCAAGGTCCGGGGCAGCTGAGAGCCACTCCCTGGCCTTAGGGATTTGTTCCCAGTTGTAATGCAAATATCTCCGACCAGGAGAATTTATTCAGAAGGGTTCGTTTTTTTAACATGTTGCCTGAGAATTTTGAACAGCGGAGAGCTTCGAGGCTTTGAGGTGGGACCAAGCACAGAAGAGGGATGTCTCTGACAGTTTAGTTTGCAGGGAGAGACAAAGGCAGGGGAGGACACTCTACTTCCTTTTGCACCGCCCTTGAAAACCACCACCACCACCACCACCACCTCCGAATAGGCTGCAGGCTGCACAAGAAAGAGACATCCATGATCCAGACCCTGTCTGCAGAGAATTTCATTCCGCCCATACATCTTGGTTTTGCTTGGACCCATCCCGTGTGTGCTTATTGTCCTGGTGCAATTACTCATAGTGGGCCCCCCTCCGCTCTCAGAAGGTTCCAGTTCGAGCTACCCATGACATGGGCCCTCTCTCTGTAGGCACATCATAGGACGATGCCCAGTGTTTCATTTCTTTTGTTGAATCTCTTCATTTTCTTTCTTGTTTTGGCAAAGCAGCAAGGAGACACAGGATTCTGGATGTGGTCTGAAGGTTGGGTTTTGGAGCTGAGGGCCAAGAAAGAATTCTTGAGACGTCTTCGGTGCAGAAAGGTGGTTTTATTAAAGCCCGGGGACAGGACCCCTAGGCAGGAAGAGCTGCGCCGGGGTTGTGAGGAGCAATTGATTATGTACGTTGGAGTTGGGGGAGGTAAAGACAGGGAAGTTTCCAAAAGGACTTTCCTATGCTGAGGAAGACTCACAGGCTCCTAGAGGCCTGGCTGTTGTCAAGCTAAGGTCGTTTTTCCCTCAAGCTAAGGTCGTTTTTCCCTCTAGCAAAGCATGAACATTGGGACAGTTGGGGGCGCCTGGGTGGCTCAGTCGTTAAGCGTCTACCTACGGCTCAGGTCATGATCCCAGAGCCCTGGGATTGAGCCCTGCATCGGGCTCCCTGCTCGGCCAGGAGCCTGCTTCTCCCTCTCCCGCTCCCCCTGCTTGTGTTCCCTCTCTAGCTGTCTCTCTCTCTCTGTGTCAAGTAAATAAATAAAAAATCTTTAAAACAAAACAAAACAAACAAACAAACAAACATTGGGACAGTTGGGAGTTTCCCGGAGAGGAACGTCCTACTCTGCCTGCCTCGAGGACTTGTCAATGGGCCGCAGGTTATAAGGACATTCAGTTTTCTCTACATCTCCTCCCTGCCTTTGTTCTCCACATCACTTCTACTTTTACACAGCAATTTAGTGACAACCAGAAATGGGAGCTGACTGGGGGAAAACCAAGGCAAGCCTAAAAGAAGTGAAGCTGCAGAAAACTGCAGAGCGAAGTGCAACATGGGGTCCCTGGCTCCTCCTCAGGCCTCTGACGCTCCCTGTCACCGCTACTCCGCGGCCGCAGGGGAGAAGCTTTGCGAGGCTGCTGTGTAGGCTGGTCTCCTGATGGCCCGGCGGCACGAATGGAACTCGTTGGGGTGTCATATGCTGAAGAGGTGGCTGTGTGGTAGGGGTAGCACGTGAGACACCGAGGGGGTAGGTCACAGTCACACCGGCTTCCATTAAGTAAAGGCTGGTAACTCGGCCTGGCTGCCTCCGCGGGGGAGGATTCTTGGAATCAGGAAAGATGGCCAAGGAGAGGTTTGGGCAGTTTGCTGTGCTGGACTGACCTGTGTTCAGATCCCAGAGTGTTTGGAGATTTGTATACATACACACACATGCAATATCTCTGTCTCTCTGTCTCTCTCTCTCTCTCTCACACACACACACTTCCATCCATAGTGTTTACTATGTAGCAGGCACTCAACATACGGATGGGAGGTGACCGTGTGGCACCACGGGACCAGATCTGGTTTGGGTTCCAGCCCCCCCCCCCCCCCCCCCCCCCGTCAGTGATTTACTAGCTTGGTCAGGTTTCTTAAACTTTCTGAGTCTCAGCCTCCTTAACTGTGAAGTGTAGTACCTATGAGGATTGACTGGTAAAATACCTCCCATTCCATAGCACCAGGTCCGACCCATAGCATCAATCAGGAAATGGTAGTCACCAGTCTCTCCCCATCCTCATCCCAGCTCTAGTCTTAAGAACCTTTAAATTGAGCAGGGAAGGCTTGCGGAAGAGGAAAAGGTACTCTCTCCTGGCAACAGTACGTGCCCACGGGCGATCTTTCACTCAGTGTTTTCATATGCTTTCTTGGAAGCTTCTAGCTCTGCCTCAACTCACCTAACTCCATATACTCCACGGGGCCTGCAGGTGCCTGGCCCCTGGCTGTCTAGGGGTGCAGCGTGCTGTTACTGTCCGACCAGGGGCCACACAGCTCGGAGATAGGTTTTTGTTCTTTGAGGTTCCTTCAGGTGGGTGCTGTAGAGATTTAGCATGGGTGTTCGTCTCAGACACTGCTGAGGGCCCACTCCTCTTTCCCTTTCCTGTTGTCCCCGAGCAATAAGAGGGTAACAGGATCCGTTCCCCAGAAAACAGCGTGCTCTTGGCCTGTTTCTATTGTGCATCATCTGTGTTTGGCCTTGACTCTCCTGTGTTCTGCGCTGTGAGCAGAATATCAAGTGGTGTGGAGGAGAAGCAAGCCAGGGGCTGGCAGCCCAGTGTGTGCATTGTCAGGGGGAATATCATGCTACGTGCACAGAAAATAACTTCCTTTTCTCATTTTATAAATTAGCTCAGCGATCCCTGAGATTATGAGCCTTTATTCCCATAGATAGTGCTTTAAAAGGAAAAAAAGAAACAACAACAGTAACAAAAGAATCAGAATCCAGTTCTCTCAGCAGTTCCAGAAAAGGAAGCATGGGTGGGAATATGGTCTAGAAATCCTTCCAGCACCCAAAATCTCTCCATCCTCCCTGATCCCCATTTTTTCTCCTAGCCTCACCCCCACTTTGGCTGCTTTATCACAAAAAGCTTGGATGAAGGCTTATGATCTCAGCTGGGGCTGCCGGGCTGCAGAGAAGTGAAGGGGTCCTCTTTCTAAGAGGAGAAAGGTCACGCAAAATGCTGGATTCCTGTGCCTGGTAGTCAGTTTACCAGCTTTTTCAGAGAGAGGCTTATCCTCTGTCATAGAATTTGTCACAGAAGCAATGACAATTTTGTAATAGAAGCAGCGTCAATCAGAGCAAGAAATGAACCAATACATCATCTGGACCGACTCCTTTGTCGTACAGATAGGAAATTGAGACCCAGAGAAGGTAAGTGACTCACCCGAGGTCCTCACACAGCTGACAAGGGGCTGGGGCTGGGGCCCAGGTGAGCAGGCGTGCTTCCGCAAAGGAACGCACTTGGGGTTCCCAGGGGATCTCTTTCCATCTCATTTTATTCCCAAGTACAAAACCCATTCCTATTTGTTCTTAATCTACTTGTAAACTCTAATGACTAGTTCTAGTGTTAAATACTTAACATAATTTACTTAAGTAGCTAATTGCTAACAATGTAAAGTAATTTTCTTTGACCTTTTATAATCTGTGTTCCTCCCTCAGAAAAAAAGTTCCAGTCTCCAGTGTTTTGGTGACATTGGCATAAACAGTGAATGGCTTGGCATGAAACCAGAGTCCAGTTCCTGAAGGCCATGCCTTCCTCCACTAAACGCCCTATATTCCCTTATAAAGTAAAGGGTAGAGGGGGAAAAAAAAGGACATTTTTTAAATTAAGAGCGTTACAGACACCTATATATTTATGAATCATGGAGGCAAGTTAACGTAGTAAGTTTGGGAGATTGGGACCATGGGGGCCTAACTTCGCGTCTCACCTCTGCCCTGTCCTGGCTGGATGACTTTGGGCAAAGAACCCGTCTCCAAGGCTCTATTTCTTGACCTATAATATGGGTTTGATAACTGTGCCTATTTTGTGGAGTCGTTATGAGGATAAAGCGAATTGATATATATATATAAAGTTTCTGATACCGTGTGTAGTACACAGTAGGTCTTCAACAAATGTGACTTATTATTGTTGTTAATACGTATAGAAATAGCTGAAGGTTCATAAAAGTATGAAGAAGGAAAGTTGCCTTGATTTCATTCCTCAGTTTGCTACTTTCCCACTGTGGGATCATCATGGTATCATAAAATATGTATAATTTAGCAGGCTGCTTTTTCCGTTTAGCATTCTTTTGTGAACATCTCCTCTTATTCTTCAAACACATGATTTTTAATGTCTACAAAGTATTTCATAAATAGGCATACCATAATTTATTTGACTGTCCCTATTGTTGCAATTCGGTTTGTTTTCCCCATTTCTTTTCCCTTTATAAACATTTTGGCATATAAATCTTTGTCTGTGCTTTTGATCATTTTCTTCGGATAGATTCCTAGAAATAAAATTATTGGGTCAAAACATAAACATATGTCAGAATCTTGATTCAAACTGCGAGTTGCTTTGCAGAAAGAAGCAGTGCTTTGCTTTGTAAAGCTCATTCTCCAAAGCTGCACATGTCAACATTTCCCACCGGGCTGTTTTTGTGCTAGGGGAAGTCGAACACTTAGCATCCTCAGTCAATTGAAAGTTAATGTCCTCTTCCTTCTCTTCCTGAGCTGCATATAGGACCATTGGAAATGTCCCTGATTCTGAAGTCCTTTGGAATCTCCTCCTCAGGAAGCCTCAGTTCTCTCTGGTTTGGAGACTTACTCAAACCTGAGCTGACCTCACAAGCTCAGCTGACCTAATTCAGTCTTCTGACCAGGGGAATGGTATCCGTCATCATGGCTGTCTTTAAAAGCTTTCAGAACTGTTGAGTCCATAGGTTCTTTGCTTAGTCTATTGCTGTGTGGATAATACCCCTTACGTGTTAGAAAGTTACTGCTTAAATTTACCCTCTATATCCTTGACCAGTCTGGTCCCATTAAGCGGAGGTCTCTCCACAGTCTGTGGATGGTGACCACATCACAGGGATGCTTTGCAGATACCTCTCTGGGTCCAGCACAGGGAATGCTTGCTACATGGCTTAGGTAGTGCTAAGCGGCTCCTCAAGCTTCTCTTCCTTAAATCCAGTATCTTCACCTTTCCTGGATTCTATCCCTGCGGACGCTCCCCCCAGTTCAGGACTCCCATTCTTCATGCTTCGGGTGCTCCTTACTTACCCACTTGGTCTCTCTGCTGCCAAAGTCTTCCTCCTCCAGTCTGCCCTACACACAGCCACCAGATTAGTCTTGCTTAGACGTAGTTTTGAGGCTGCCGCTCTTCACTGAGGACCAGATTAAGCGTGCTCTTGAGGCCATCCGTTGTATAGACTCTGTTTCCTGGTTACCCCTAACACTTTCCAGCCGAAGTCATTACTCTCTATTCCCTGAAAGGACCCAGTCCTTGTCAGATTCATTATTTTCCTTTTGCTCAATTGCCCTCCTTGTTCCATGTCTCTCTTGAAATTTCATCTGTCAGTGCCCATCCTGAGTACCCGTCTTAACACCCCATCACCAGAATGAAAGCTCACCCACCATGAACACCTAGGCACATCACTTCCCTTTTCTCAGTTCCCCCATAATACAATATTTTCTACTCTTCCCCTTGTCCAAATCTTGGTAGATAATAAAGATTACCTACCTTCATTATCGATGCCTGATTATTGAATCCTCCCTTCGTGCCAATCTCTGTAGATAATACTCCTGGGAGGCTGAACAGTGCTCGCCTCCTCTCTGTACCCCTTACATCACCCCACAGAATGCCTGGTACGTGGTGGACACTTCAGGTCCTGAGACAGAAGTTCTCCGACACAGCCCCCTCTCATGCTGCCACAGGGTGGGAGCAGCGCAGCTGCCTGGATTTATTGCTTTTCCCAGGAGAGGCAATTATAGCGCTTTATCTTCCCCTTTGGCTTTCAGCCAGTGGCTCTGCACCTAGTTTGTAATTTTCTTTTTGTTTGAAGGGATGTTCTGTCTACTCAGTCAAAGCAAAATGATGACGGTAATAAGAGTTGCTACTGTTTATTGAAAGACTACCATGTGCCGGACACCTGGGTTTTACCTAAGGGATCTCATTCATTAATTTCCATAAAAACCTTATAAATTAGATATTATTATCCTGCTTTATGATGAGAAAACTGAAGCTCAGAGAGGTTAAAAATCCTGCACCCAAATCACTAACGTAGTAGTTTAGAGTTTGAGCTAAGAGTTGAACCCAGATCTATGGGCCCAGGTCCCTTCTGTGATGTCCCACTAGGAAAGGATGACTTAAGCGGGGTGGGTGAGGCTCTGGCTCAGGTTTCCTGGGATCTGGGAGCCTGGGGCTTTGCAGCGGGGGACGTGCGTGCTTCCACTGCAGCTCGGCTATGCTAGTTATGCTGAGCCCCTGGCACCTCTTTGTCCTGTTGCAGCGCCGGTAAGAGGGCAGGGAAGTGGAGTGAGGCCACTGCTTGAGTCTGAGTGCCTTGGTGCCCCAAAGGTCTTTAACTCTACACACCCTCTGTGTTTCCTCCAGAGATCTCCAGAGCTCCCAGACCTATCGCTGCATCAATGGGCAAAATGTACTCTTGGCATTAAATTATGGGGAATCTGACAGTTTACTATACTCTCCTGGTCATCTGTTTGCTGGGGGAAAGCAGTTGAAAATGGGTATAGTGTATGCCGAGATTAAGACAGTCTCAAATGTCTTACTTTAGGTATCAAAACTGGGTATGTAGGGATAATTCAAGGCTAATTTTTAAAGAACTCTGGAAAATAGCATCCCAGCATAGTGCTTGGATGCTAGAGTCAAGCATTTGTTTAATAGACACTAATTGAGTAAGTGAATGAATGAAATCAGGAGTATAGGAATAAATGAATGGTATTTTAAGTTTTGTTTTTTCATAGCAAGCAATGGAGAATAATGGGGAAAATGGTATTTTCCAGCGATCAGTAGCATGACTTTGAGTAACTGATTCTGAGGCCCTGTTTTGTCATGTGTAAAATGGTGATGTTAATACCTGCTGTCAAGGACTGTGAAAAGTCTGAAGTTTTGCCTTACTTCCATCTAACATGTTAGCCTGTTGGCCTTTGTTGGCAGAAGACGTGGACTTTATTACTCACGGCACAGCAAAACATGAACATCACCGTATTTGTATAACTTCTCCTTGCAAATGGCTCAGATGGACGCCTGCACACACGGCGAGCTGTGTCCTAGGAGAGTGACCCCAGGCTTAGGGATCCTGAATTTATAATGAGCAGTAAGTATGCCTGCCCTTTCCCCTGGAGGGTGATACTATCTCTACCTTTCCAGGCCGTTTGCTATACAGGTGTTCTCGAGAAGATATCCCGGACTAAAGGGATCCATAGCTTTGCTGGTAAGACATGTATGTAGAAATGCATGAGATCCATGAAGAATCATCTCCCAACACCACCTCATGGATCTTTTTTTTTTTTTTTAAAGATTTATTTATTTGACAGAGAGAGACTCAGAGAGAGAGGGAATACAAGCAGGGGGATTGGGAGAGGGAGAAGTAGGCTTCCCACGGAGCAGGGAGCCCGATGTGGGGCTCGATCCCAGGATCCTGGGACCATGACCTGAGCTGAAGGCAGATGCTTAATGACTGAGCCACCCAGGTACCCCTCTCATGGATCTTTTTTATGAGGATGAAATGAACTAACGTGTTATATAAGTCAGGAGAGTTCAGGGTATATTGCAGTAACAAATGACTTCCCAAGTTTCAGTGTCTTAAACTTCCAAAGATGTACTTCTTGCTAATGCCACTTACTCAGAGGGGTTAGTGGGAGCTCTCTTCTAGGTCATCCTCACTCTGGGTCCTAGGCTGAAGGAGGCTTCATCATGTGGCACATTGTCATGGCAGGGGGAAATCGAGTGTGCAAAACAGCATGCTGGCTCTTAAAACTACATCCCGGAAGGAATGTGCATCTCTTCTGCTCACACGTCTTTGTCCGAAGCAAGACATGTGGCTAGACCTAATTTCGAGGGAGAAGGGAAGTGTGCCCAGAAGAAGACCTAAAATACTTCTTGGTGGCCAGCAGAAAATACTTCCAGGGAAACGCAAAGTCCTTGCACAAAGCGTGGCACGTGAAAACCTGTAGCTCTCCTCTTCCTTTCCACTCTTGGAGCCATGAGTTTGGGCAGGGTCAGAAGTGTGGGTCTTTGGTCCAGAGGAAGCTCATAGTGATCCTGGATTCAGATTGTTCTCTGGCCATCTGTGGCGGTGGTCAAGAAAATTTGCAGAATTTCCAGGGTAAACTTTTGTGTCCAAGCTTGTAAATCAAATGAATCAATACTAATTACTAACATGCATTCAAGTTCACAAGTCTGTTGGTCAACATGAAAAAAGAAGGAACATAGAATTTCTCTCGATCTCCAATTATTGCACAGAGATAATAACTAGATTGAGAAAGGAAAAAATGTTGATTTATTTTTATTCATGAAGCAATGCAATCATGCAAAGATTCAATAGTTGAAATACTTCCTGATCAGAAGTGGTCCCCCCGCCCCCCTGACTGGAAATCATTGAATGCCATAGAATGAAATAAACATTAAGGATCATCACAGCCCCCATGCTTTAGAGTTAAAAAATGCCAGATGGGTATTAATTCATATCTTCAATAAATATTCATTAAGCTCTCCTGCGCCCCCATCTATCAGGTTCTGTGTGAAGGATCTGAGTATAGTGTGGGAAACAAAACACAGTTCCTGACTCCATGGGGCTTAGAGTCTAGAGGGAAAGAAAGATCCTAACAGGAGCCCTTATTCATGGCTTGCTTACTACAGGCTGGGTGCCGGGCTGGGCGAGACGTCTACATTTCACAGAAGACTCAACAGCCTGTGGGTGGTTTATTATTCACCATAACCGCTTGGAGGTTGTTGGAAGCTCAACTTTCACCCAGGATGGTCAAGGCTCAGTTGTTCGACATATTCTGTGGCTACCAGAGTTTTTAGGACAGAATTACAGATGTATCCACACCTAGACATTGTCACTAAGCTGTATCCCAAGAACCACCCTCGTTCATAGGCTGTGGATTCCCCATCTCCAGGCTGTGCCTCCTCTTCATTCACATTCCCTATCAATGAATGAGCGACTCAGAGAATGCATGGCACGTCTGTCAGGTGCCAGGCACCATGCACCTACGGTTATCTTCCTACAATTATCTGCAACGGTAGGAATGACTCTGATCACTTTGCAGATGAAGAAATGAAGGATCTGAACATGAGCAGACACTTGCCTGTTATTCCAGAACTCAAAACTGGGAGAGGCAGCCAGGATTCAACCCACGGCGTCTGAGCCAGGACCCTTCCCAGGGTCACGATGCTGTGTTTCCTCACTGCCGGCAGGCCTGACCAGTGGATGCTCCCAGACCTATAACCATGGTTCCTGCCAGACATCCCTAAGTCCCCCTGCAATAATGCCAGGTTATGAGATCCAGGCAGCTCTAGCACAAGCAGACTCATTTTGGGAGCACCTGCCTCTCCTCACTGCAATAGTACAACTTGCAGCTTTTACTCGTCTATTCTAACGAACTCAGCAAACATTGATTAAGCAGCTTCAATGTGGCGGGCCCCGAGGCTAACAGGGTGAGCCCGACACAGCCCTGGTCTCCAAGGGCTGAAAATCAAGAGCATGAGAGAAACTTAGAACCACAGCAAGTGTAATGGAAGTAGATTTCACCCAGGATTATATCAAATAAAGTGCAACAGGAGAACAAGGAGAGAGAAACTCCTACTAAGCAATCTAGGAAGGCTTTGGGGGGAGGTGTGGTTTGTCAGGGCTTTGAAGGATGGGTAAGACTCAAGTGCTAGAGGCCCGGCAGTGAGTGTGAAGGAGCCAATCCTGCAGCAAGAAGACGCGTTTTCTCCCAGAAACTGGTAAGTGGGGGGAGAAGTTGCTTTTCCAGAACTCACAAAAGCTGACCCATTTTCACAGAGGCCCCAGGGAGGAGCAGCTTATGGGGGGCAGGTGCTGCTTCGGGGGTGAGCTGAGAAGAAAGAATACTCTGGACACTTTGAAAGTCTTATCTGAAAGGGAGCCATCTGGTGCTTAGTACCAAGCAAACTTTTTATTTTCTCCAGGCATCTGGGCTTTGTGAGGGTGGAGGGACCCACGGCGGCTCCCTGGCTGCTGAAGGGCTGCATCTCCCGCCTGAAGCCTGACTGTCCCAGCCTCCTCACCTCTGCACAGAGCGGTCCCCACAGTGAGCTGATGAGCTGACAGCTGTCTCTTTAGGAGCCCTTCGGGTCTGCCTCCCCGCGCTGTCCCCCTGTGGGAGAAGCATGGTAGGTTTTTAATCCTGGCCACTTACATCTGGGAAAAACAATCCAAATGTTAGTCCATCTGGAGAGAGAACAAATCCGTATCTTCTGCTGCCTGTATCTTTTGATTTTCATCTCTGGATCTTTAAATCTCATTATGAAGCCAGAACGAACCCCCTGCAAGCCTGTCTCCTACCCTTCAGGCAGGCTTTCAGACGTTTCTTTGTGCCTAGTCTCCTCATGCTCCTTGCTAACAGAGCTCCTCTCAGCTGGGAGTGGCTGGCACAGCCCCTGAAACAGCGAAACAAAGCCTGGCTACGTCCCCATGAGGAAAGAGGCAATCATAACTTGCCTTCCTCCTGCCAGAGGGCGACCAAGCGAGGACAGTGCAGTGACTGGGTCACAGTCCCAGATCCTCCAGCCACCCTAAAGCGAGAGTTTGGCCACAACGCCCTGCGCTCATATGCTTCCGTAGGAGCGGACTCACGTGTTCAAAAAAGAACTTGGTACATTTCTTCCTAAACTGGCTCCTCCTCCTGTGTGCCCTGTTGGCGAAAAGGCAACAACCAATCACCCAAGCTAGGAGCTTTCAACTCTCCCAGGCTTTAGAGAGTTAACGGGTCTCTTAATGCTCATGCCTATGCTACCTCTTCTCCAGTTCTCCACGACTCCTTACGGCACCCTGCTTGCCTGGATTACTGCCACGGCTTGCTCTCCGCAGTCCTGCTTCCACTGTGTTTCCTTCCTAATCCACCCTCCAGGCTGCAGTCAGAATAATCTTCCTAAAATACACTTAGTTAGGTCATGCCTCTGCTCAAAACACTTGGCCTACAGCATAAGATTGAAACTCCTTAGCCTGGCATAGAAGCTCCATGTTCCATGCTCCAGCTTACCTGTGCAACCTCATTTTCCACCTGTGCTCCTCTCTACTCTCCATAACCGGCCACCTAGAACCACTTCCGGTTCCCTGCACCTGACGCATCATGCCTCTGCACATGCTCCGTGCATTACTCTGATTCTCTGGCTGTTACCAAAGCCCAGCTCAAGAGAGGTCCCCACTCTGAACACCAGATGTCTTTCATATCACAGTGTATCTTCATTGGGTTTCTGTTAAAGTGCATAGTAGGATATCAGACATTATTTATGTACTCATCTCTGGCCCCAAGTCACCTGTGTGTTCCTTCTTAGCTAGTGCTGTGTCTTTTTTTTTTTTTTAATTTTTTTATTGTTATGTTAATCCCCATACATTACATCATTAGTTTTAGATATAGTGTTCCATGATTCATTGTTTGTGCATAACACCCAGTGCTCCATGCAGAACGTGCCCTCCTCAATACCCATCACCAGGCTAACCCATCCTCCCAACCCCCTCCCCTCTAGAACCCTCAGTTTGTTTTTCAGAGTCCATTGTCTCTCGTGGTTCTTCTCCCCCTCCGATTTCCCCCCCCTTCATTCTTCCCCTCCTGCTACATTCTTCTTCTTCTTTTTTTCTTTCTTAACATATATTGCATTATTTGTTTCAGAGGTACAGATCTGAGATTCAACAGTCTTGCACAATTCACAGTGCTTACCAGAACACATACCCTCCCCAGTGTCCATCACCCAGTCACCCCATCCCTCCCACCCCACCCCCCACTCCAGCAACCCTCAGTTTGTTTCCTGAGATAAAGAATTCCTCATATCAGTGAGGTCATATGATACATGTCTTTCTCTGTTTGACTTATTTCGCTCAGCATAATACCCTCCAGTTCCATCCACGTCGTTGCAAATGGCAAGATCTTATTCCTTTTGATGGCTGCATAATATTCCATTGTATATATATACCACATCTTCTTTATCCATTCATCTGTTGATGGACATCTTGGCTCTTTCCACAGTTTGGCTATTGTGGACATTGCTGCTATAAACATCGGGGTGCACGTAGCCTTTCGGGTCCCTACTTTTGTATCTTTGGGGTAAATACCCAGTAGTGCAATTGCTGGATCATATGGTAGCTCTATTTTCAACTTTTTGAGGAACCTCCATACTGTTTTCCAGAGTGGCTGCACCAGCTTGCATTCCCACCAACAGTGTAGGAGGGTTCCCCTTTCTCCGCATCCCCGCCAACATCTGTCATTTCCTGACTTGTTAATTTTAGCCATTCTGACTGGTGTGAGGTGGTATCTCATTGAGGTTTTGATTTGGATTTCCCTGATGCCGAGCGATATTGAACACTTTTTCATGTGTCTGTTGGCCATTTGGATGTCTTCTTTGCAGAAATGTCTGTTCATGTCTTCTGCCCATTTCTTGATTGGATTCTTTGTTCTTTTGGTGTTGAGTTTGATGAGTTCTTTATAGATTTTGGATACTAGCCCTTTATCTGATATGTCATTTGCAAATATCTTCTCCCATTCTGTCAGTTGTCTTTTGGTTTTGTTGACTGTTTCCTTTGCTTTGCAAAAGCTTTTTATCTTGATGAAGTCCCAATAGTTCATTTTTGCCCTTGCTTCCCTTGCCTTTGGCGATGTTTCTAGGAAGAAGTTGCTGCGGCTGAGGTCGAAGAGGTTGCTGCCTGTGTTCTCCTTTAGGATTTTGATGGACTCCTGTCTCACACTGAGGTCTTTCAACCATTTGGAGTCTATTTTTGTGTGTGGTGTAAGGAAATGGTCCAGTTTCATTCTTCTGCATGTGGCTGTCCAATTTTCCCAACACCATTTGTTGAAGAGACTGTCTTTTTTCCATTGGACATTCTTTCCTGCTTTGTCAAAGATTAGTTGACCATAGAGTTGAGGGTCCATTTCTGGGCTCTCTATTCTGTTCCATTGATCTATGTGTCTGTTTTTGTGCCAGTACCATACTGTCTTGATGATGACAGCTTTGTAGTAGAGCTGGAAGTTTGGAATTGTGATGCCGCCAGCTTTGCTTTTCTTTTTCAACATTCCTCTGGCTATGCGGGGTCTTTTCTGGTTCCATACAAATTTTAGGATTATTTGTTCCATTTCTTTGAAAAAAGTGGATGATATTTTGATGGGGATTGCATTGAATGTGTAGATTGCTCTAGGTAGCATTGACATCTTCAGAATATTTGTTCTTCCAATCCATGAGCATGGAACGTTTTTCCATTTCTTTGTGTCTTCCTCAATTTCTTTCATGAGTATTTTATAGTTTTCTGAGTACAGATCCTTTGCCTCTTTGGTTAGATTTATTCCTAGGTATCTTATGGTTTTGGGTGCAGTTGTAAATGGGATCGACTCCTTAATTTCTCTTTCTTCTGACTTGTTGTTGGTGTATAGGAATGCCACTGACTTCTGTGCATTGATTTTATATCCTGCCACTTTACTGAATTCCTGCATGAGTTCTAGCAGTTTTGGGGTGGAGTCTTTGGGATTTTCCACATAAAGTATCATATCATCTGCAAAGAGTGAGAGTTTGACTTCTTCTTTGCCAATTTGGATGCCTTTGATTTCTTTTTGTTGTCTGATTGCTGTGGCTAGGACTTCCAATACTATGTTGAATAGCAGTGGTGATAGTGGACATCCCTGCCGCGTTCCTGACCTTAGGGGGAAAGCTCTCAGTTTTTCCCCATTGAGAATGATATTCGCTGTAGGTTTTTCATAGATGGCTTTTATGATATTGAGGTATGTACCCTCTATGCCTGTACTCTGAAGAGTTTTGATCAAGAAAGGATGCTGTACTTTGTCAAATGCTTTTTCTGCATCTATTGAGAGGATCATATGATTCTTGTTCTTTCTTTTGTTAATGTATTGTATCACGTTGATTGATTTGCGGATGTTGAACCAACCTTGCAGCCCAGGGATAAATCCGACTTGGTCGTGGTGAATAATCCTTTTAATGTACTGTTGGATCTCATTGGCTAGTATTTTGGTGAGAATTTTTGCATCCATGTTCATCAGGGATATTGGTCTGTAATTCTCCTTTTTGATGGGGTCTTTGTCTGGTTTTGGGATCAAGGTAATGCTGGCCTCATAAAATGAGTTTGGAAGTTTTCCTTCCATTTCTATTTTTTGGAACAGTTTCAGAAGGATAGGTATTAATTCTTCTTGAAATGTTTGGTAGAATTCCCCTGGGAAGCCATCTGGCCCTGGGCTTTTGTGTTTTGGGAGATTTTTGATGACTGCTTCTATTTCCTTAGTGGTTATAGGTCTGTTCAGGTTTTCTATTTCTTCCTGGTTCAGTTTTGGTAGTTGATACATCTCTAGGAATGCATCCATTACTTCCAGGTTATCTAATTTGCTGGCATAGAGTTGCTCATAATATGTTCTTATAATTGTTTGTATTTCTTTGGTGTTGGTTGTGATTTCTCCTCTTTCATTCATGATTTTGTTGATTTGGGTCATTTCTCTTTTCTTTTTGATAAGTCTGGCCAGGGGCTTATCAATCTTGTTAATTCTTTCAAAGAACCAGCTCCTAGTTTCGTTGATCTGTTCTACTGTTCTTTTGGTTTCTATTTCATTGATTTCTGCTCTGATCTTTATTATTTCTCTTCTCCTGCTGGGTTTAGGCTTTATTTGCTGTTCTTTCTCCAGCTCCTTTAGGTGTAGGGTTAGGTTGTGTACTTGAGACCTTTCTTGTTTCTTGAGAAAGGCTTGTATTGCTATATACTTTCCTCTTAGGACTGCCTTTGCTGTATCCCAAAGATTTTGAATAGTTGTGTTTTCATTTTCATTGGTTTCCATGAATTTTTTTAATTCTTCTTTAATTTCCTGGTTGACCCATTCATTCTTCAGTAGGATGCTCTTTAGCCTCCATGTATTTGAGTTCTTTCCGACTTTCCTCTTGTGATTGAGTTCTAGTTTCAAAGCATTGTGGTCTGAAAATAGGCAGGGGATGATCCCAATCTTCTGGTACCGGTTGAGACCTGATTTATGACCTAGGATGTGATCTATTCTGGAGAATGTTCCATGGGCACTAGAGAAGAATGTGTATTCCGTTGCTTTGGGATGGAATGTTCTGAATATGTCTGTGAAGTCCATTTGGTCCAGTGTGTCATTTAAAGTCTTTATTTCCTTGTTGATCTTTTGCTTAGATGATCTGTCCATTTCAGTGAGGGGGGTGTTAAAGTCCCCCACTATTATTGTATTGTTGTCAATGTGTTTCTTTGCTTTTGTTATTAATTGCCTTATATAATTGGCTGCTCCCATGTTAGGGGCATAGATATTTACAATTGTTAGATCTTCTTGTTGGATAGACCCTTTAAGTAGGATATAGTGTCCTTCCTCATCTCTTATTACAGTCTTTGGTTTAAAATCTAATTTGTCTGATATAAGGATTGCCACCCCAGCTTTCTTTTGGTGTCCATTAGCATGGTAAATGGTTTTCCACCCCCTCACCTTCAATCTGGGGGTGTCTTTGGGTCTAAAATGAGTCTCTTGCAGACAGCATATCGATGGGTCTTGTTTTTTAATCCAATCTGATAGCCTGTGTCTTTTGATTGGGGCATTTAGCCCATTTACATTCAGGGTAACTGTTGAAAGATAGGAATTCAGTGCCATTGTATTGCCTGTAAAGTGACTGTTACTGTATATTGTTTGTGTTCCTTTCTGGTCTGTGTTGCTTTTAGTCTCTCTCTTTGCTTAGAGGACCCCTTTCAATATTTGTTGTAGGGCTGGTTTCGTGTTTGCAAATTCCTTTAGTTTTTGTTTGTCCTGGAAGCTTTTTATCTCTCCTTCAATTTTCAATGACAGCCTAGCTGGATATAGTATTCTTGGCTGCATATTTTTCTCATTTAGTGCTCTGAATATGTCCTGTCAGTCCTTTCTGGCCTGCCAGGTCTCTGTGGATAAGTCTGTTGCCAATCTAATGTTTCTACCATTGTAGGTTACATATCTCTTCTCCCGAGCTGCTTTCAGGATTTTCTCTTTGTCTCTGAGACTCGTAAGTTTTACTATTAGATGTCGGGGTGTTGACCTATTTTTATTGATTTTGAGAGGGGTTCTCTGTGCTTCCTGGATTTTGATGCCTGTTTCCTTCCCCAAATTAGGGAAGTTCTCTGCTATAATTTGCTCCATTATACCTTCTGCCCCTCTCTCTCTTTCTTCTTCTTCTGGGATCCCAATTATTCTAATGTTGTTTCGTCTTATGGTATCGTTTATCTCTCGAATTCTGCCCTCGTGATCCAGTTGTTGTTTATCTCTCTTTTTCTCAGCTTCTTTATTTTCCATCATTTGGTCTTCTATCTCACTGATTCTTTCTTCTGCCTCATTTATCCTAGCAGTTAGCGCCCCCATATTTGATTGCACCTCATTGATAGCCTTTTTGATTTCTACTTGGTTCGATTTTAGTTCTTTTACTTCTCCAGAAAGGGTTTCTCTAATAACTTCCATGTTTTTTTCAAGCCCAGCTAGTATCTTTAAAGTGATGATTCTGAACTCTAGATCTGACATCGTACTAATGTCCGTATTGAGTAGGTCCCTGGCAGTCGGTACTACCTCTTGTTCTTTTTGTTGAGGTGATTTTTTCCGTCTTGTCATTTTGTGCAGAGGAGAATAGATTAATGAGAGAACAAAATGCTAGCAGGGTAACAACGTCCCCAGAAAATATACTCTAAACAAATCAGAAAAGACCTGAAGCAGTGGGAAAAGAAAGGGAAAGAGAGAAAAAAGAAAAGGAAAGAAAAAAAGAAAAAAGAAAAAGATAAAGATAAAAACAAACAAAAGCAGAACAAAACAAAACAAAACAAAAACAGAATGTGATCAAATATGATCAGGCTGGATTATAGATCAGTGCCACACACTAGATTTTGGGTGTATTTTGGTCTGTTAAAAGAAAGTCCCTCCCAAAATTTTAAAGAAAGAAAAACTTATATATGTAGAAAAATAAGAGTTGATATGATGAAGGGATGGAATATGACTGTAAAGATGGAAATTATAAAAAATTTTAAAAAAGGATTTGATAAGTTGTTTGAAAAAAGAAAGAAGAGGATAAAAAAAAAAAAGAAAGAAAAAAGGGAGGGAATGTGATCAGGCAGGGGAGTAGAAAAAAACCATACACTAGAGATTTAGAGTATATTTTGATCTGTTAGAAGAAACTATCTCAAGATTTTAAAGAGAGAACAACTTATATATATATGCCAAAAATACGGGTAACTACTATGAAGGGATAGAATATGACTTTAAAAATGAAAAATAAAAATGTTTTTTTTTAAAAAAGGGATTGATAAGATGTTGGTTGAAAAAGGGAAAAAGAAAAATTCAAAAAAAAAGAAAAAAGGAAAAAAGAAAAAAAGACAGTTAAAAAAATAATTAACTTTGAAAGACTAAAGAATCATGGTAAAAAAGCCATGAATTCTATGTGCAGTATTCCCCTAGCGCTGGAGTTCTGCCGTTCTCACTGATGGGTAAACTTGGTCTTGGCTGGCTGTTCTCGCTGATCTTCTGGGGGAGGGGCCTGTTGCCGTGGTTCCCAAATGTCTTTGCCGGAGGCAAAATTGCCCCGCCCTTGCCGGTCCGGGCTAAGTAATCTGCTCGGGTTTGCTCTCCGGAGCTTTTGTTCCCTGCAAGCTTTCCGTACAGCTTTGGAGGCGGAGAGTGAAAATGGCGGCCTCCCAGTCTCCGCCCCGGCGGAGCCGAGAACTCGGGGTCCCGCTCCTCAGCGAGCCCCCAGAGAAAAGCAGTCAGTCACTCCCGTGTCCCCGGTCTCCGGCCACACTCCGCGCTCACCCGGCCTGTGACCGCGCCTTTCTATCTGGCACCCGACCCCGGGTGGAGTCTCCAAACCCAGCAGATCCCCGCGGTGCGCTCCCGCGCCTCTCCTCCCGGGGGAAGAAGGTGAGTCTCCCCGGATCTGCCGCTTGTTGGGTCCCTGCTGGAGGAGCAGTGGCCCGACTGTGCCGCGGATCACGGTTTATAGCAACCCCGAGCTGAGAGCCCGCGCCTGGGCTCCGTCTCTGCAGCCGGCTTCCCTGCTCCGATACCTGGGAGCTCTGCTGCACTCAGGCACCCCCGGTCTTTCTGTGACCCCGAGGGTCCTGAGACCACACTGTCCCGCGAGGGTTCCACCCCCCACTTCGCCACCAGAGTGACGTCCCTCAGCGGAGCAGACTTCTAAAAGTTCCGATTTTGTGCTCCGTGGCTCTATCACTGCCAGAAGCGGCTGACGGAGGCCCCTCCCCCGCCGTCTATCCTCCCGAATATCGCCTCGGATTCACTTCTCCGCACGTCCTACCTTCCAGAAAGTGGTCGCTTTTCTGTTCAGAGAGTTGTTGCTATTCTTTTCTTCGATCTCCTGTTGAGTTTGTAGGTGTTCAGAATGGTTTGATCCCTATCCAGCTGAATTCCTGAGAGGAGAGGAAATCCAGGTCTCCTACTCCTCCGCCATCTTGCTCCGCCCTCCGCTAGTGCTGTGTCTTATTCCTCCTGGCATTGCCAGGACCCAGTAGAGTGCTTTGCAAAGCGTCAGTCAATAAAGTTCGCTGAATCAGGAGCATCATCCCATTCTGTTCATGACAATGGCAGAACTAACAGACAGGCAAACTAAGGCCCAAGATGGTTAAGAGTTTTTTTTAGACTCATGCTGTGAATCTAAGTAGCAATGCAATGACAACCCGGGGCTTCTGGTTTCTAGGTCATTACACTTCTCTAGTCGCTCAAACCAACAAACTGAGCGAGCCTTTCGGGGCAAGTTTGCATTCCTCTACCTGTCACAGATAACATTCATTCATACATTCAACATTCACTTACATATTTAACAAGACAGAAAGGTCTCCTTTCCCGCGAGAAACTTTCTACTGGAAACAGGTAGAAAGACAGATAACAAAGGACATAAATAAGATATGAGTTGAGCAGGCAGGAGTCAGAGAAGGTAGAAGCGTGGAGGCCATCATAGGGGGACAGAATTCTATTCTAAGAGCAGTTATTGGCTTCTAAAAGCAGGGAGTTTGACAGCTGTGGGGACAAGAGTTTGGAACAGAGTGACCCAGGGAGGGCAGTTATTGCTTTGCTCCCCAAGGACATGATAGTGGCTTGGACCAGAGTGGTGGGAGTGCTGGTAGGCAAAAGTGGACTGATTTGAGGTTTGTTTCAGAGGAAGACTGCCTGCACTTGCAATGGGTTGGTCCTGGTTGACGTCTTTGGTCTGGAAGAACGGTTATTAGCCATTGTTCTCATTTATCTGCATCAAGCTGATGACCACAGAGGCAGTTAGGATTCTTGAGTCATCAAAAGATTACAGCATTTGGTCGTCACTAGTTATTTCTGAGGAACTGCCCCACAATATTTTATTATGTGAACAATATTATCAAAGCCCTCCTTTGGGGATCAGACTTTTCCTTGTACCTTTTAAGGCCAAAGACAATGGCGATAGGACGCTGGTTGGGACCATTCTGGGTTTGTGTGTGGCCTCCGACTGCCTTGCAGGGTTTGACATGAGGGCAGAAGAAGAGCATCAGATTTGAAGCTGTACAGTACCTGTTACAAGCTGTGTGACCTTGGGAAATATTTTTAACCTCTAACCCTTAGTTGTCTTATCTGTAAAATGGGCGTCAAGAATACCTGACTGGCAGAGTTTGTGTGAAAATTTAATGACCTAAGTAAAGTACTTGGTAGGCACTTAGTGCCTTTGGTCCTCCCCAGAACCAGGAAGTGGGGAAAGGAGGAAGCTCAGGGAAGAGAGGGAGCGCTCTTCACATTCCCTCACACTGCCTGGGCCCTGATGTAACTGCACCCCCAGAACAAGAATCTTCATATTCCTAGTAGGTATTCACCTACTTTTAGGGAAGAAAACATAGTGTGGGGCACAAGTATTCTTTTAACCAACTAGCGGCTTGCACTTTTCTCTGTCCCCAGTGAGGGTAACCATAGCTTGAGTCATGACAACATGATGAAGATGTCCATTTTCAGCCAATACTGTGGTATCTGGTGTTTTTGATTCTGGGCCCGAGGGTTAGGTGGAACGTATAAGAGGAGACTCCTGTGAGGAGCCTTCTCTTATTGACTTTCATGTGAATGTGTGGTTTTGAGTTGGTGAGCAGAGAGGGGCAGGTGTGGGCTCCGCTGAGGAATGTCATTCCTGGCAGATCACTCACATGGAGACTAGGTAGTCTTCAGACAGGGAACCAGAACTTAGAAGGGGGGCTTCGTCAGGCATGGTGGGGAATTTTTTGGCTTTCTCAGGGCTCTGTTTCTTTGATAAGGACTTCAAGGGGTCTAAAGCAGAGATCACAAGTTGGTGTAACTTTGGCTGATTGGTAGTTGATACCTAGAGTGCTAAGTCCAAGTCTGCACTCAACAAGGAAGGGTGCTGTCGTTGATCGGTGATGTTTGTCCTGAATAGCCTAGGGAGGATATGCAGCAGTAGGACGTGAACTGGCCAGTCCTGGTGTGGAGATTCATGGGATCCCTCTAGGATGGCAGATGCTAAATGTGACCTCCACCACAGGGAGGCAGAAGGGCAGCTAGGCAGGCAGGCATTCCCATTGAGGCTACATACTAAAGATGGTAAACTACATTGTGTAAACCAGATGATCTGATTACTTGTTATTTTTTGTTTGTTTGTTTGTTTATTTATTTATTGAGAGAGAAAAAATGAGCAGAGGGGGGAGGGGCAGAGGGAGAGGGAGAGGGAGAACCCTAAGCAGGCTCCACACCCAGTGTGGAACCTGACTCAGGATTTGATCTCATGACCCTGAGATGATGACCTGAGCTGAAATCCAGAGTCTGATGCTTAGCCGACTAAGCCACCCAGGTGCCCCTGTTGGTTTATCTTTTTCATCCCTTCACTATTAGTGTAATCTTCCAAAAAAGCTGTGGCCGGGTGTCTGCTTTGTCACAATGGGGCTGGTGGAGGGTACAATGTCTGGGCTGGAGGACAAAGTGGAAGGACAGGCCCCTGAGAACAGTGGGGCTGGCAGTGGATAGCACCCTAAGACCCCAAGGAGAAGGCCAGCCTCAGGACCCAGGCCTCCCTCCTCCCACGTGGATTTCCTCTCCATTGCGAGGTATAGGCCAGCAGAATCCTAATGCTCTGTGGGCAGCTTTCCATCCTTTTAGCTTCCTTTTCCAGGATTTTGCCAAAAACTATTGTCGAGATAGTTAATCAACCATTTCAATTCTTAATTCCATTAGGAAAATTGAAGGGAAAACTACATAAAAGGGGAAAGAAACCAAGAATACTGAAATTGAGTGAGCATTTACCAAGTATTTTTATGTTTTATTTCTTTTTCTTTTAAACTCCCTTATTGAAGTATGACTGATATTTAAAAAGCTGTACATATTTAATATATACAACTTCATGAGTTTGGGGATGCATATACATCTGTGAAACTATCACCACTTTAAGGCCATAAAAATCTTCCAAAGTTTCCTTCTGCCCCTTTATTTTTATTATTATTAATCATCATCATCATCATTATTTGTGGTGAGCACACTTTTAGCTCACAATTACCTTATGAAGTAAGTACTAGTCACTATCTAATTGATGAAGAAAGCGAGGTTTAGAGAGGGCCAGGACCAGGCCCCAAGTCTCAAATCCAGCTGAAAGCAGAGCCACCCCCCCAGCCCCAGGCACAACAGTCCCCAGTGTGCGTGCTCCTTGGCTCTGCCACGGAGTGTGGTGAGGCTTGCAGTCCTGATGGAGACACTGGAGGAGTGTGGGCTCCCCCAAGGTTCAAGGCCTGCAGGGATTGCTGCCCAGGAAAGGGCCAGAAAATTTCACCTCCTGTGGCAACCTGGCATCTGAGCAGACAGGAGAGGGCAGAGGCCAGGGATGCTCTTGTGCTCTTTGAACTGGGGAAGGGGGCATCTTCCCTGCCAAGAGGGGCCACTGTGAACCAAGGTGACCCCAACCTCTGCCCGACTGCTGAGCCCACAGAAGACCTAGAGCCCGAACGACATGGTATCCAGGGGACCCCTCCAGGAGCTGCTGTCTGCTCCTCTGGGCTGAAAATGCCCTTAACCACAGGATTTGCCTTATGAATTTAGCTATGTGATTTTCATTTTGAATGGAAATTGTGTAGCTAAATCAGGGAGCAAGGCGTCCTTGAGTTCTTTGTGTGTGTGTGGAGGGGGGCTAGGGGTAGACATGATTTGACTTGATGTAACTATGAATATTTTTAGAGACTTTTAGAATACTCTGTAATTACACTATCTGTACTTCAGGCCTAGTGTTATTGTTCAGTTGACAAAATACTTGCTGCTAATTACAATAAACAAAGGATTTCATTTCTCTAAAAAAGAAAAAAAAGGATTCTATAGATTCTCTTTCCTTAAAACAGCCCAAAATACCTACTGGGATTCTTTTTTTTTTTTTTTTTTTATGGCTAAGACTGGCATACCAAGACAATTTTTATCACAATTACATTAGTATAGTTTGCAAACAAGGAAGCCTTTCTTCACACCTCTGTCTGATGTAGTGGCGGAGAGATTAGAGGGGGTTTGTGTAAAAAGTTTAAACTGAAGCCTGGATTTTGTGTGGCTAAATAGCAATGCTTGCTCCAGCATTGTTCTCTTCTGGTTTTGGTGTGCTGTGTGGACAGAAGCCTCGGGATTTTTCTATGGGTTCTTGAGAAAGGAATTGAGATCTGCAGCCTCCCATTTCAGATGATAGAGCAAGGGGAGGAAGAAAGGACAGGTCACCTTGCCAGTCTGTGTGGGTTTGAGGGCTGAGTTCTTCAGACAGGAGAGAATGGCAGAGTGGTCAAAAACTAGGTAGGCTCTGGCTCTGGTGGAATTTTATTTTATTTTTTATTAAGTTTATTAAGTTTTTTATTTTAATTCCATTGTAGTTAACATACAGTGTTTTATTAGTTTCAGGTGTACAATATAGTGATTCAACACTTATATACATTACTCAGTGCTCATCATGATAATATGTTCTTAATCCCCATCATCTATGTCACCCATCCCCCCACCTACCTCCCCTCTGGTAACCATCAGTTTGTTCTCTATAGTTAAGAATCTGCTTGTTGGTTTGCCTCTCTCCTTTTTTCCCCCTTTTCTCATTTGTTTTGTTTCTTAAATTCCACATATAAGTGAGATCATAGGGTATTTGTCTTTCTCTGACTTATTTCGCTTAGCATTATACTCTCTAGCTCTAACCGTGTTGTTGCAAATGGCAACATTTTGTTCTTCATGATAGCTGAGTAAGATTCCATTATACACACACACACACACACACACAGATATATACATACACACCACTTCTTTATCCATTCATCAATCAATAGATGCAGGCTGCTTCCACAATTTGGCTATTGTAAATAACGCTGCAATAAACATAGGGGTGCATGTATCCTTTTGAATTAATGTTCTTTTACTTTGGGGGTAAATACCCAGTAGTGCGATTACTGAATCCTAGGGCAGTTCTATTTCTAACTTTTTGAGGAAACTCCATACTGTTTTCCACAGTGGCTACACCAGTTTGCATTCCCACCAGCAGCACACAAATGTTCCTTTTTCTCCACAACCTCACCAACACTTGTTGTTTCTTGTGTTTTTGATTTGATTTGATTTTAATTTTTTTAATTTTTTAAAATTTTTTATTGTTATGTTAACCACCATACATTACATCATTAGTTTTTTTTTTTTAAGATTTTATTTATTTGACAGAGAGACACAGCGAGAGAGGGAACACAAGCAGGGAGAGTGGGAGTGGGACAAGCAGGCTTCCCAGAGCAGGGAGCCCGATGCGGGGCTCGATCCCAGGACCCTGGGATCATGACCTGAGCCGAAGGCAGACGCTTAACGACTGAGCCACCCAGGCGCCCCTACATCATTAGTTTTTGATGTAGTGTTCCATGATTCATCGTTTGTGCATAACACCCAGTGCTCCATGCAGAACGTGCCCTCTTTAATACCCATCACCAGGCTAACCCATCCCCCTACCACCCCTCCCCTCTAGAACCCTCAGTTTGTTTCTCAGAGTCCATAGTCTCTCATGGTTCGTCTCCCCCTCCGATTTCCCCCCCTTCATTCTTCCCCTCCTTTTATCTTCTTTTTTTTAGGGGGGATTTTTATTTTTTTTTTAAGATTTTATTTATTTGACAGAGAGAGACACAGCAAGAGAGGGAACACAAGCAGGGGGAGTGGGAGAGGGAGAAGCAGGCTTCCCGCAGAGCAGGGAGCCCGATGCGGGGCTCGATCCCAGGACCCTGGGATCATGACCTGAGCCGAAGGCAGACGCTTAATGACTGAGCCACCCAGGTGCCCCTGTGTTTTTGATTTTAGCCATTCTGACAGGTGTGAGCTGATATCCTTGCGGTTTTGATTTACATCTCTCTGGTGGAATTTTAGTTCTGCCATATACTGTGACCAGTGGCAAGTTACCTCACGTCTCTGAGCCTCACAGACAAAATGGAAAGAACGACAGCACCTCCCTGATAGCATTGTTGTAAGTGGAGAGAAAGCCCTTAGCACAGCATTTATACCGGGAGTGTTCATATGTAGCTGCCTATTATTTTAAAGATGTGCTCAGTAAGTATGTGGCGGATGAATGGAGAATATTTGTTCCAATCACAGGAGGCTCCAGGCAGCATTTTTAAGTTTCTCTCTGAAGACAGCCTAACGAAGTGCCAGCCTCCCCCCGGAAGCTCGTCACTTGTCTGTCTCCCACAGGGAAGGCTGCTGACCCTCCCGTGGAGCGGTGGCCACCTGCGCTCTGCAGCAACAGCCCCCAGCAGCCCTTGCAGGCGCCGGACGCCAGCAGCTGGGCTGACAGGTGCCGGCCTCGGGGGCCGCTCGCGCTCCGGGAGCTGTAGGTAGCTGACGCCTATTCGACGCTCGCCGCGTGCCAGGCACGAGCCATGGTCCTACCAACAGGCGCTATTGGTATTCCCATTTTACAGAGGATAAATCTGGGGGACAGAGAGGCTCTGTTAGGAAGTCTCTTGACATCCCACAGCCCGTGAGTGACAGAACGCGGATCCCGGCCCTGGCCTTCTGACTCCAGCATTCCCCTGACCACTGTGCTCTGTGGCCTCCCTGGAGCCAGAGATCTGAGGGGGCCCTGAATAAAATTTATGTTATGGGCTGGCAACAGGACACTGGTTCTCTGATCTACAGATGCCCTGCTGAGAAATATGACCATGGTAGATCACCCAACTGGGGCCTGGGGCTGGCCTGGCTTCAATCTCCTAGGCGTGTGTGTATGCGCATGTGTGTGTATGCACACACATCTGTTTGTGGGTCTTCTTAAGAATTTCGTGGGGCATAGACAGGCAAGTGAGAAATAGTAGGAGGACCCCAGGAGGACACTGTGTAACTGAATTAAGGAATTTTGAAGACAAGGGAAGAAATGGATTTCCAAATACTTTGTGCTTGCTGGAGGGCGCTCACAGATTCATCTTATTTCCATTTCCCCTTAAACATTTTTTTAAGCTTGCTTATCCGGGCTGGAGATAAAGTCACAGTCTTCCCTCACTGTCGGCCTCCCCTAGGAATGCCCTCCGCGCTTTAGGCGAGGACAGCGGACAGTCACAGAGATTTTACCGGCAGACAGACTCCGGCATGTGCCCTGGTCTACACCCTCTGCCTTTCCTCTCTAGGGAGTACAGGGCTGTGTAAATCAGCCGTGAGGAGGGCTTAGCAGTTAAGGAACCTGACACCTAGGTGATTGCTCCATCCCCAGGGGTTTCCAAACCTTTTTGAGCCATGAATCTCTATGTTCAGTATAAATCCCAGACCCCCATGTGTGAGCAGCTGAAAGGGGTGCTGCGCTGGCGGAAGCTGGGGGTCCCGGAGGTCTGCCTCCTCTCCCACGATGACACTCTGGGGGAGAGAAAAGCAGTTTGAAGGCCCAGTGAGCAGCTCTCCATTCCCTTTTATAGCTCTGAAGACCAGCTTGTCTCTCTTCTGCCCTCCATTCGTCTCATCGTCTGGGTGCCTGCAAGCCACTGTGACAAACAGGCATAGCTGGAGTGTAGGCAGGATCAAAGGGCAGTGCTAAGGGGCCTGACTTAACACTCATCCTGCTCCGTTCTTCCCTAAAAACCGGAGAGGTGAGAGGTGATGGTACCAAAAAGCATGTGGAACGTAGAATAGTTTAGAAGTTGGGAACATGGATTGTGGAGTCAGACTGCCTGGGTACATAGTCCAGCTCTTCTACTTACTAGCTCTGTGACCCAGGCAAGTTTCTTGACCTCTCTGTGCCTTAATTTTCTCATCTGTAATATGGGGATTAAATAATAGCAAACTATCTTGTTGGGTAGTTGTGAGACTTAAGTGGATTAGTATATATGATGTACCTAGAGCACTTCCTAGCACATGGTAAGTGCTCAATAAGTGTTAGCCATTATTATTTAATCATTCCTCTCTTCCCACAAGTGAATCCAATATATCCTAGGGTATAAATGACAGACTTTCTGACAAGTAAGCTTTTTTTTTTTTTTTTGAGGGGAGGAAGAACAGAGAGCAATATCAGAAGGAAGAGAAGAGTTTCATGGAGGGCAGTAAAACCACAGAAAGGGAATCCCATAGTCTGTAGGAGACATGAGCCCCTGAATACAACTATATAGGACCAGTCACTATGGGGTCTTGAGCAATTTAAGAAAGGGGGCTGTTTGGGCGCCTGGCTGGCTCAGTTGCTAAAGCATTGTGAATTCTAGCCCCACGTTGGAGGTAGAGATTACTTAAAAAAAGAAAAAAAGAAAGAAAGAAATGGGGCTGTACCTTATAAGAACCTAAGGGAACAAAAAACTCATTAGAGTTTTACACGACGGTTTTGTTTTATTGACCAGCAGTACCTCACCCAGCCATTTTATGGTAAGCCATTTTCCTTTCTTTTTCTTTTGGAGTTGGACTCCCTTTTATTCTATGAGATGCTAAGATATTTTGAGCTAGTTCAGGCCTGTAGCCCTGCTCCAGGTGCTGGGCCAGGAGAGCATCACAGATTCTGGCCGGAAGACTTCCTGAGGGGTTGAAGGAGGCTGCAGGGCAGAAATGCCAGGTTTCTCTGAAAATCACTAGCCTGCTAAATATAGCGGTGATTATGCAGTTACTCGTTGATTTTTTTTCTAATCACAGTTTACTGGAGGCCTTAACCTTTAGAATTCTTAACAGCAGGAGGGCTGGAAAAATCTGTTCTGGTGTCCTCTCACAATAAACATCTTTGAAGAGTAATTAAGGCAACATATTGTTACCTTGGTTCCCCAGAACCAAGGCTAGAGTACAGAGGGGTCAGAAAATAAACAGACTTCAGGTGAGCTGAAGCAAGGACAGGGGTAGGCCCAGGAACCTGGAGTCTAAGGCTGGGAGCATTGCAGATCTAGAGGAGCTGGGTTAAAGGATGCCATCCATTAATTCTTCAATTTTTTTAAAGCTGAGAGCAACAAGAGTTAAGTTCAACATAAAAGTAACACTATCTAGTGTTAGAAGCAAAGGACCTTTTGGGCATAGGTAATCATAAGACGTATATAACCATACATAGGGCAATTATAAGACATAAATACAGGCCGTCAGGAATCATTATGATTGAGGGAGTGATAAATAATCTGCAAGGAAGGTATGATCGTTTGAAGACATATTTCCCTCTTGTTCCTCTCAATTTTGACTGGACAGTAGTTTGATTCTGGAGTCCAGTGGTCAAACGTTTTAACTCAGTGAGGCCACTTGGGGAGAGCTAAGCTAGACATACAGTTTTATTGACACTGACTCTGGTGATTAATTTGGTCCTGACCTTGCAAAGGAGAGGCCTAGGGTCAAGTTCATCCTGAGTCAGTGATGAACCCCGAGAGGAACAAAAGAATAGGAGGGGTGCTGGATTTTTAGAGAGAACAGGAAGGATGTAGGAAGGGAATGCTGCCCCCCCCTCCAAATTCCGGGGTCACTGGGAAGGATCAGGGTAATTTGGAAGGAGCTCAAAGCTGCTCTGAGGCTCCTCTGAAAACTCCCAGTTTGTAATTCTTATTTTTTAGTTTAATAAATAGGTGTTGAGATTCCAGGTACTGTTTTGAGTACTGAAGGATGGGCAGCAGAGAAACAAAAACAGACACATTCCCTAACCTTAGTTTAAACCTAACGAGCAGTGTAGTTGCTGTGTACGCAAGTAACACACAGCGGCCATGGGGCAAGTGAGTTCATTTTGAAATTATCCAGGCTGTGTTTCCAAACTGAAGCACTGGGGACGGGTCCCCCTTCGAAATCCCTCTGTGGCCACATGGCCCATGTTGGCATGTGTGTCTGTGTCTCAGACAAGAGGACAGGGTGACAGAGGGACTGTTGTTAAGCCTCTTCTCCTTTTTTTTTTTAAATGTGTGGGAAATTCTACTTGGGTCTGGAGGACTTTAATATTTGTCATAATCCGTGGTATTTTTGGCCATAGTGCCTGAAAAAATGAACTTGTCAGCATCTTTATTCTTATCCCTTTGGGGGAAGAGGGCTAGAGACGCCCAGAAGGGCAGTCAGAAGCCTGGCTGCCCATTTAGCCCCTCTCAGCACTTGTCCTGAGCAAAGGCAGTGGCTCAGGTAATTAGAGTCAGAATCCTGACGGAGGGACTTTATTCAAAGCTCAGTCATAGTCTGGGATGGAGAACTCTGCAATGCCCACTTCCCTTGTTAATAGCTTTGCTGACCTTCTCCAAAGAAAAAGTCATTAGAATGTTGAGTTATGATCTGTTTCTTGTGAAATTGTGCCAGTCCCCCATTTATAGCCTGTATTTCAACCAATTCTAATTACTTCTTAGAATACACTTCTTCCAACCCTTGGAGAATATTTCAAGCCCTTATCCAAGCAATCAAGCATACTTCTTGGTTTGCAAGCTGATTGCGACCCAGTGCTTACAAGACTCAATGAAAGACTGCTCCCCATTCCCAGCAGCCGTATCTCCAGGGCTCTGCGGCACTCCAAAGAGCCAGTGTCATTTGGTTTCCTAACCTTGGAAGATAAGATAACCTCTTTCATGGAGGATGCCAGGTGTTAGGAAGCTAAGGAGGAAAAGCAAAACAAATTCTTGTTTTTTTTTTTTTTTTGCAAGAATTTTCTGCATCTGCCCAGGGAGGGTCTTTCCTTTCTCTCATTGCTGAACATCATTTGAAGTCACTGGCCATTCTCTTCCTCCACCTCTGGAGAGTAGGCTGGTTCAGTTCAGAATCCATTGTGGGGTCCTGGGTAATGGAGTCCTTGTATGGCTTCTGCTTTATCTCTACAGAATTCCCACAAGGTTAGAAAAAAAAAAGAGAGAGAGAGAGTCCCCATTGGTTTATGAAGTCAAGAGCTCCTTGGTACATCTCGAACTTAGGCTGAGTCCAGTGGATGTTCTCCCTTACCCACCTTTTTAAATGTATTAGCTTCTATCATTTCATACAATTTAAGCAACTCAAAGAATTTTGGAGGTCTCTGTTCCTTTTATGCTTTGAATGGGAGTAAAATCACCAGCAGTGCTGAGAGGAAACATTTTTATAGACTTTCTAAATCTCCCAACTGCCAAGAAGAATTAAAAAAAAAAAAAAAAAGAAGAAGCATTTCTCTTGTCTCTTTATTTCTAATCACTTTCTCCTTCTAACGGGACTGAAGCATCATGAGAAATGGCACTTTTTTACAGCAAGGACTCATTTGCCCATAACGAACACTGAGTACAAAAGCAAATTAAAAAAAAAAACAAAAACAACCCTATGCTTAGAGAGACCATTAGGAACGATTTGACATTTATTGAACAACAGATGGCGATTAAAAGCATAAAAGCTAGATTGCCTTGCTAGAAACAAAGGGTAGTTCTACTGAGGAAGTCTAACATTTCAATTAAAATACCTCTCAATGTCAATTAAATCATATGAAGATAAGTCTGAAAATGGTTTCTAGCTGCACTATAATCAATAGTGCAGTTAAAATCCTCATCAAGAAGCACCCAAATTTTTAGTTTGACAGTTTGCTAAAAGATTAACCAAAGCTTCAGGAAACCATTTCCTTCAGTGTAGGGTTCAAAAGGTAAACATTTAACCAGGAATGCTTCCTACCTATTAAACAGATTTATTTCAACAATGAGAAAGAAACCTCACTGCCTTTGCTTTGTTTCAAATCTCAACCACTTTTCAGTATGGATTAGGCATTAGTGAGGGGGTGGAAAAATAACCCCATTATTTCCACAGCAAGGATCTCACTTTAATGATGTTCATATTCATTTGGGAAACAGCAAGTTGGAATGGAGAGAGAAGTAGCCTGGTAATGAGACAGACCTTAGTTTGAAACCCGGATCAGTCACCTTAGGTGGGTATCTTTAGTGATCAGAATCTCTTTTCTCATTTGTAAATTTCTCATTTGTAAAATTGTCTTTGCCATATCACCTTTCCTGGATTGCCTGATGCATTCTAGGGTCTCAGCGAATGGGGGCCCCTATCTTTAGCTCTCTTTTGAAAGAACCTTATGATAGAGAATCTATTCTAGCAGATCTTACTAAAACTGGGTTCAGCGAGGCAGTGGTTTTGCTACACATTACATGCCAAAAGGTTAATGCATGCTAATGTTAGCGTAGGCAGTTAGTTAGGTTCAAGCAGGATACCTGGAGGCGAGCAACGTGGAAGTCATGGCCATCTATTGGGAAGATCTGAGGCTGGTCCTGGCAGCTTTCCACAAGAAGCTGGATCTAACCAGACCGACTCAAGATGGCAGATGCCATGACAGGAAACCCCTGATTAAATTAGGAAGAAAAGCCCCGGAAACCCTGCTTTCTGCCTCAGGTAATAAATATTCCACCCCCTAGTTAACAACTATTAAGAAAAGATAGAAATCCAACCCCCGGGGCACACAGTGTGTGTTCCCAGGCTCTCTCTCTCTAGCTCTCTCTCTCTCAACCCTTCCCATATCTCGCGAGTGTACTTTTCGTTTTTAATAAATTTTCCTGCTTGTGTGACTCAGCTGCTGTGCTGCATGTCTATCCTTAAATTCATTCTTGTGACGAGACCGAGAACCTTCAGCAACTCCTTCCAGTCTGGCTGAGTCAAGGCCTCAGGATCAGGGGACTCCACAGTTCACCCAGCAACACTACTGGTTGGATTGTTTCAGTTGAATGCTGAAATCTTAACTGCAGTACCTCAGAATGTGACTCTTTGAAGATAGAGTTGTTGCAGATGTAATTAGTCAAGTTAAGATGGGGTCATACCGTATTAGGGGGAACGTTCATCCAATGTGACTAATGTCTTAATAGAAAAGGAAAATATGGAGGCAGTCACCCACGCAGGGAGAATGACATGTGAACGTGAAGTCAGAAGTCAGGGTGATTCTACAAGCCAAGGAATGTCAAAGATTGCCAGCAGACCCCTAGAGGCTAGAAGAGAGTCTTGGAACAGATTCTCCCTCACAGCCTCCAAGGAACCAACCCTGCACACATGCCTTGATCTCAGACTTCCAGCTTCCAAAACTGTGAGGTGATAAATTTCTGTTGTTGAAGCTTTGTTATAACCGCCCTAGCAAACTGATACACTATGTCAAATACATTTGGTAAACGTTGGTACAGCATCCTTCTTTTGACGTTGATGTTTCATAAAGCAGTTTACTAAAGTCAGGTCTCTGAGAAATCCTGCTACTGAGAATTGTCTCTACTTAATCCAGTGTTTCCCAAACACTTGGCCATGGAAGACTTTCCCACAGCATAAATTTTTATTTACATACCATTTACATACTTTGGCACTACTTTGGGAAAAAATACTCTGGAATGCTTTGCCTTGAGCCCCACCTCACAACTTACATCACCCCCATTCTTTCACCTCAGCCCCAGCTCTTGCTTCCTCACCAGCCACAGCCAGTCCCTTACCCACGTGCTCAGCACCACTCCAGAATGATGCCGGCTCCTTTGTCATCACGGCATCCCTAAGCAACTTTCCCTGATGCTCTCTCCCCTTTGCTCCATTTCTGCTCTCCAGGTGTTAGGTGTTGCTTGAGAAAGTGATGGAACGGAGTTAAATGATGGATTTGGATCCTGGGCGGTAAAATGTAATACAGTTCAAGCCAAGTCTCCACTTCTGCTCAGTAATCCTTGTTTCTCCCGTGCTTGCATGTCTCTGTTTATGCGTGCACTCATTCATCACCTAGTGAGTGGCCCACCAGGAGCCAATGCCTGTACCAGTCCCTGGGTAGGTATGCGAGGAGGGGCAGGCCTTGATGGATCGTTCCCCTCAAATGCTGATGGTCTAGCAGAGGAGGTAAACCAACGCTAGGAGAGGAAAAGCATTTAGGGAAGTACCATCATCTGAAGCAGCAAAGGGAATACAGAACCAACAACTGCTTGCCGGCCAAGGGTGGGAGAGTATATTTCAGGCAGAGCAGGAGTATTCAGAAAACTTGACGTCCTGGACAGATGTTAGGTTACTAGTTGGGGGAGAAGAGGATGTGAAGCTAAGAAGGAGACAGGGATAAGAATGTTACATACCAAGGCATTTGCAATTGATCTCGTAGGGAAGGGGAAGCCATTGATCTGTATGTATATGCGTAGTGATCAGATTTTCATTTAAGTGAGATCACCATGGGATTATGTGTGATTTTAATTTTCTTCTTTGTCCTTTTGTATTTTCAAGATTCTCTGCCGGCTTAGTTTTTGTGTTGCTTGAATGTATTTTTATCAAAAGGATTAAGAAGTTCAGACATATACAGAGAGAATCCTGGCTTTTCTTACCACTTTCCCCACCCACTTATATTCTCTCCTAATAGGTTTGGTGTATTCTTTCAGTCCCTCATTTAAGTTGCCATGTATTTGTGTGTATGTGTACATGCATACACACATACACCAATATATTCATGTACACGCATATACACGAGTGTTCACATACACACGTGTGTGACTCACATTTGTTAGTTATAAGACAGATACTTATATTTTCACATTGCAGCTCTTTCCACACATGGGTTATTTCATTCTTTATGATGATTTCATAGTATTGCATAGAATAGATGTAATTTAATTGATGTTAACCACTCCCTCATTGAAGGAAATTGCTGTAACAAGCAACACCTCAAGGGTATTTTATACATAAGTTTTTGTGCACATGTGCAAGTGTTTTCTTAAGACTCTTACAAGTAGAATTGTTGGGTCAAAGAGTATATAGCATTTAAAATTGTGAAAAATACTGTCAAAAGTGACTTCCAAAATGGCCCCAGTGATTCACTCTTCTACTTTTTTTCAGTGAATGAAATTATCAATATTTTATATTTCTTCCAATTTCTGAGGCCAAAATTTCATTTAAAAATATGTCTTCCTTATTACTAATGAAGCTGAGGATTTTTTCATATGTACATTTTCTATTTCTTATTCTGTAAATCAACAGTTTTAATCCTTTGCCCACTTAAAAAATTGGGACTCTCATTTTTATCTTATTAATTTATGGAATCTTTTTATGTGATATGGATATTAAACCTTTGTCATTTTAATATGTGATACTTAAAATTTCTTCCAATCTGGGACTTACCTTTTATCTTTGTTTATTTTCACTTTTATTATAAGGAAATTTAAAATTTATAGGAAATAAGACCTGATCATTTATTTTTCTATGACTTCTAGGTATTGTGTCTTGCTTAGGAAAGATTTTTCCACACTAGACTAATTTTTAAATTACATTTTTCTTTTGGTGCTTTTATGATTTCCAGACTATAATACAGTATTTTTGCACATGGCATGATATTGGGATGTAAGGTTTTTTTTTTCTATTCTATTCGAATTATAAAGTAATACCATAATCAGAAATAAAATATTTTAAATATATATATTAATTTGGTGCCATTGTACAGGTTGGATTGGAAGGGAGTAAGGAGATGAAAAGGAATAAGAACTTAGTTGTTGAAATATAACTCAGACCCCCCCAAGGTTTGTTACTAGAAAGAAAATTTCCAGGTAAGGAAGTCTGGTAGCTTAAACTAGGAAAGTGGCTTCAGCAGTAATAGAGGTGACTGAGAGAAGAGGACACGACATTGAGAGCTCTTCAGGAAGAGAATCAGTAGGAGTTTGTAACTGACTGAGGGAGAGGGAGGGATTCTGTGTGCTTTTCGGGTTTCCAATCTGGATGACATTAAGTACTAAGAAATGTCCTGGACGGGAGAATAGATTAAAATAAAATATGCTTCACCATCTAAATTGATAAAAATGCTGGGTAAAACATTTAAAAATTAAAAGTTAAAATGCACACTAAAAGCAACAAGGCCGTCCAATGCTAAAAATAAAAAGGGAACTCAGGGTGGTGAGTAGGAAGTAAAGCCACGTTGCTCAGGGAGGCCTGGAGACTTGAGGGGCTATGTCGTGAACAGCATCTTGGGGATGGAGTTAAGTCCACAAACCCCGAGTTGGGCTGGGGGTCCCAGAAATTGAACACCCTATGTGAGGTTTTGGGCTGGGAAAGTGCTTCAGTTCCCTATAAGGAAAGAAAAATAATCACTGCCCAATCCACAGGGATCGCAGCCTGAGACACGCTGCTGCCTCAGGCCAGGGGTGGAAGCCATCTCACCAGGTCAATGTCAGGACCTCGCACCCATGTGGACATGGCGCCTGTGTGGAACAGGAACTCTGAGACCACAAACTCACTTAAACACCCGTTTGGGACTGGTCAAGCCCACCGTGCCTGAGCAGAGAAACTAAAATTAGCCAACGGGGAGGCTAAGAAGTAGGAAAAATAGTGACAGACAGATAGATGTGGATAGATGGATGAGTTCCACACCTCGACTCTCAGTAGTACAAGTGCAGAATATCAAGGATAATGAGAAAACCTAAAAGCCGATGGAGGGGAAGAAGACGAAGGTACACCATAATCCCAGTAATAAGATGGGCAGCATACTTCTTAGCAATGATAGCTGTCATAAGGCAGTGGAATAGATTTTCAAAGTCCTAAAGGCAAATAATTAGAGATTTAAAAGTTTATAATGAGTAGGATATTTTGTGCTTCGTGTTTTGATTTTGGGTTAGGTGTTTGTTTTACCTATTTAAAAGATTAAATAGAGGACTGAAAGTAAGAACAAGGTATTTTAGTCCTGTTAGCACTTAGAAGGGTTACTGTCCCCAGTAACATGGGATAGATCACGCTCATTAAAAAAGATTGCTAAATGAGAGACTTTAGTTTGAAGAAAAATGTATTCAGAAGGAAGAAGCAGAATGCAAGCAGCAAAGGGGACAAATAAATTATGGTGGTAAATCTAAATGAGAATTGACATTAAAATCAATGAGAATAATAACAACATTGTTCATCATATGTGCTAAAAACAAAATGATCCAAAAAATCAAACAAACAAACAGAGCAGCAGGGGAGTGATCCTGAAGAGAGTTAAATTATACAAGGTCCTAGTTTAGTTTAGAAGGATGTCAGATATGTGTTTGAACTTTAGCCTTTAATAGAAAAACTTAAATTTAACTATATATGTATAACTTTGTGTATATTATAGATATATATTATATATATATTATAAATATATATATATTAACGATACATATATAGGAAAAATTTAGGTGTAACGACTAAAGCAACAAACATAGATTAAAATGCTAAATGAGTAAAGGAAAATAAAGGAAATGAAGAAAATGTGATTAATCCACAGAAACCAGGACAAGAACATACATGAAGGAAAGCGAAAACACAGCAAATAGAGAACACCAGAGGAATTTGTAAGCACATCGGTGGCATGGCAGAGAGACCCCAGAAAATAACTTAGGCAGGGCACTTGATTTGTTACTGGAGGGACATCCACACCAGTGGGGGAAAGCTATTCTTACAAAGTACATGATGTTAAGATAGCGGACTTTCTTCAAGGAAAGCAAATGAGAATTCGATCACTATTTCACACCACACCCAAACAAATTCCAGACCAAAAATGTGAAAAATGAAACTCTAGGAAATGAAAAGAAGCCATCAGGAAAAAGATATGTTGAAAAAAACACAGAAAAAATTGAAAAAATGTGAACTTGAGAAGAAGGAATTTTTTCAAAAGTTCAAAAAGCACATTCTATTAAGGAAAAACTAGATAAATTTGACTCCACAAGGCAAAATGCTCTATAAATGAAGTTTAAAAACAACCTATGGACTAGGAGAGGATATTTTCTGTGTACATGAGAATGGATCAGTGTCTAGGATAAATGAAAAAATCCCTATAAATGAATAAGAAAAAGACAAACAGAATGTAGAAAAAAATGTCAAAGGATATAAAAAGCAAGTCACAGTAAAGATGTGAATGAACAATAAATACACAACATTTGAAAAGTTTTCCATTTTACTAGTTATTTGGAAAATGCAAATTAAAATAGGGAACAACATGTCTTACCTTCTGTGTGGAAAAATAAACTCTGACACTTTCACGAATTGGTGAACATGTGGAAAAAGATACCCAATAAACCACTGAAAGAAAAATATACCTAAAGTTCAAGCTGGTGCTGTTATTTTTCCTTTTTGTTTCTTTTGTTCACTGTGTACCAGCCCTGGCACAGGACGTGGGTGGTGGGCAGAGCCCAGGACACGGTTTTTTTGAATGAACGAATGAATCCTCCCAAAGAAATCAGGTATCATCTCTCCCTTTGATGATGGACTGAATGTTTGCTTTTCCCCTCAGATTCAGAGGTTGGAACTCTATCCCTCAGATGTAATGCTGTGAGGAGGCGGGCCTGGGGGCGTTAAGTAGGATTTGACGAGGTCATGAGGGTGGAGCCCTCCTGAGTGGCATTGGTGCCTTATTGGAGGAGACACCAGAGAGCCTGCTTCCCCTCTCTGCTCTCCTCCACCTTGTGAGGATAAAACAAGCAGCTGCCGGTCTGCAGCTTGGACGAAGGGTCTCACCAGAACCCCACCATGCTGGCACCATGATCTCAGACTTCCTTCCTCTGGACCTGAGAGAAAATTGGTATCTGTTGTTTGGAAGGCACCCTGTCTACAGTACTTTGTTATAGAAGACTGAACAGAATAAGACACGTTTCCTTGACACCTCATTTCAGTTTGTTTGTATCTTTCTATGGCCCGTCCATTATTCTGCCTCCCTTAGAGTCATTTGTTAACGTGTCTACTCGCCTTATTTTATTCTCCATTTTCATCCTTCTGATGGCAAAATTTTTGAAGGCGGGCACTATTTTATATGTGACTTTTCTATAACTCACAGCATACTACCTTGGGTGTAATGGGTGCTCAATAAATATTGGTTAGGTTTAATTCAAGAAAGGTAAAAAGCATGTAATCTTCTTTAGAAATACGTGCTGGCCATGAGAACCATTGTTTAACAGTGAATCTCCTAGAGCTCTTTCATGCACCAACTTAAAGGGCTTTGTAGCCTATGAATGAAAAAGATATTTTTAAACCCACCTCACATTTTAAACTTTTCCTTTGGAGAGGAAAAAAAAGATCATTAGATTTCTTTATTTATTCTAGGAAAGTCATGCTTGGAGGAGGAAACGAGAGTTAAGGCAACAATCCAATTATCCTGAAAATGTGTTGGGATTTCCTCAAAATTGGGCTTACCTTTCGTCCCTCCACTGATGCTCTCTGGGCACTCTGATTACTAAAGACAATAGGATCACCAAGTGATTTTGGGGCTCCTGGAGAATGACTTTTGGTTTAATGAGGTCCCACCGTATGAACTGCAGTTGGATTCACAGTGGTGGGGAGGAGGAGGCGTTCTCTCTGCCTGTCTCTTCCCCACACCTCCTCCTGCTTGTCTTCCCAAACCACACCTCCTTCCTACCCGCATCCCTCCTTCTCATCGCTTGTCACCCTTCGCAGGCTCTCCAATCACAACTTAGTTCCTTTTGTCAAATATGTCCCTCTTAAGCCTGCACCTGTATTGGCTTTTCCTCGTCTGCACCCATTGGTCTTTCTCAGGGATGAGGAAGGAGGGCATTTAGTATGGGTACAGACGGATATTCTGTAAGCCACCCTAGAAAGAATTATCACTATTCCATGAGTGTTCTCTGGCGGTTTAGGACAAGGGGAACATTTAGCAACCCAGGATGCCTGGGCATCACTGGGCAGAAATAATTGCTAATTAGTATCCTACTAGCTTGGGAGCATTAATTGGCTTTGGGGGATCTGCTTTCTAGACCCAAAGTGTATTTTGTTCATTTTAGCTTGCTACATAGGATGAGGGAGGAATAACAATTACTGAAATAGTTTCATTTCAGTAATTCAACCTAATGAAGACTTGTCATTTAAATGATTATTCAGTAGTTGGTCCTTGTTTTTCTGCCAAGGTTTCAGAAAAACAAGCTCAGATATTTCTCAAGCCTGAGAAAACACATCCTTTCCTTTAAAATAACTTAGAGAAGTTTATTTTATTCAGGGATATAAGAAAGCTCACAAAAGAATTGCCATCCTAGGGCGCCTGGGTGGCTCAGTTGGTTAAGCGACCGCCTTCGGCTCAGGTCATGATCCTAGGGTCCTGGGATCGAGCCCCGCATCGGGCTCCCCCTGCTCGGCGGGAAGCCTGCTTCTCCCTCTCCCTCTGCCTGCCGCTCCCCCTGCTTGTGCTCTCTCTGTCTCTCTCTGTGTCAAATAAATAAATAAAATATTAAAAAAAAAGAATTGCCATCCTATATGATTATGTAAGGAGAGAGGAAAGGCAAGAAGGTATCTTTTGAAATACAGCATTTTCATTTCAGAACGCATCAAGCAATAATATAAAGTGCTTCAAACTGATATCTTTAATTTTCTCCTAGAAAGAAAATTTGTCAGCTATTTTATGATTTATTGAGGCTAAAGGCATATATGAGGACAAGTTTTATGATTAATTAAATAAAATTACTTGAGCATAATACTCATAATGATATTATCTTTGAATTAAAATTCACTTGACTAAGATTGATGACATTTTCAATCAGCAGATTAATTAAACTCTTTTGTTAATTACACATAAGTCAATATGTTTGGATTGTATATCAATCAATATGCTGAAGCAACATCCACTTACTTTGCTCTAGAAAGCTGCTTTGCTGATCTTTTTCTAGCAGCCTCATTTTAGAAGTTAGAGACCTTTCACTTTCTTTACATCAGAGGTCTCAATATTTAGCAAATTTCGATGTGAAAATAATTATTGCAACAATTTTTTTTTTGCCTTTTTTTTTTGTCTTTGTGAAAGTCTTTTTTTGGGGGGTTCTGATGATGGCTATAAGGCCTATTCTTGTAACTGAACCTCTCGGGTCCGCCACGCTCAGATATTTTGTTAGAACAATGCAGTGAGGTAGCCACAGCTGACCAGAGCTGACCAGAGCTGACCAGATCAGTCGCTGCTCAGTCCCGCCTGGCGTCTGTCTGATCCTGAGCTCTCTCATCTGCTCCTCTGCTTCCCGCTTGCAAGCATGGTGCTGCCTGCCAGGAGATGTTTTGTGTGGAAACTTCTAGAGGACCGTTAGCTATTTCGTTACCTTCCTCTTCCTTTGACAGTTTACACCCCTCACCGTCCCCAGGGTCCCATTACTAGAGCTTTAATTCCTGAGGAATTCCTATTTGTCTTCGTAAGTAGAGGCGGGGGGGCGGGGGCGAAGGGGAAACGACTAGTCCTTTTTGACACCAAGCCAGAGAAAGATCGTTTTCTTACTGTCTTAATGAGCTTGTGGACCAGTGATGAGCTCACATACTGGTAACTTCCAGTTTTGAGTGCCTTTATGCAGTGCAATAAAACTAAATGCTGTGGATGGACAATCAACCTGGAACCTCTCCTCTCTTACAGTTTCTGAACATTTATTTTCTATATTTTTTATTCACTGGGCCAAGTTCTTGTCTCAGTCTGGCAAGAGTTACATGCTACAAATAGCTATCCTTGAATGAGTGGGAGTTTTTTAGGCTCTCAGAGAATCCAATTTGGGGCTGTCATTTAGCTCCTGTCAAAGCCTAGCTGAGACAACTGATATTTGAGAAATAGAGTTTATAGATGTACAGTCTCCTACGTGTGCTAAACTGTATCCTTGACTACCAGAAAGCGCGAAATGCGGTGCTCATTAGTTTAGCCTTTCCCAGTGGAAACTCTTCCATGAATCATGTTTTAATGCTAGGTCTTTATCTCTCTCTCTCTCTCTTTTTTTTGTAAGCATTTAATACTGGAAACAGTGAAGTGAAGAATATTTCTATAGCTTCTGTAAAAACTGCTTAAAGATACTGCCCATTATGTTGTTCAATGTTCCTTGTGCAAGAACTCATGTGATGAATTCCTTTGAAAATTTATTATCAGGAAAAAGTTTGTCTCTATTGAAGAAGTGAAAGTTTTGCTTTTTTTCAGACAACTAACATCATATCCTTTATTGTTTCTCTTTATGCATTGACTGTCAGGAAGCTCAGAAGGAAAGTAAATGCTGTATCATTAGAAGAGAGTAAAAAATACCAGGCTGGTTCCAGTTGGAGCATAGGAGTGGATCTGTCTTTGTCTACCTGTAGCTGTTCATTTACTGGTACAACGGACATTTACTAAAGGAGCGCTGTGTTCCAGGCACCATGCCAAAGGTTGGGGAGAAGAACATGGTCCTTGCCCTGGAAGGGATTATGGTCTGAGAGGGAGACAAGATAAATACACAAATGAGTCTGTCGATGGGCTGCAGGGGGTAAATAAGGGAGCACCTAGTTCTGCCTGGAGACAGGAAAGGTCTGCTTGATGAATTCTGAAGAAGAGACCGGGTCAGTGTAGGGTAGGGTAGGGTAGGGTCCGGGCAGAGCACAGAGGCCGAAAGGGAGAAGTAGCCAAGCCACCACAGCAGTGTGTGAGGGGAGGGTTATGAAATGTCGCTGGAGAGATGGGTAAAACCCACACGTCAAAGACCTCAGGGCCTCCCCAAGAACTCTGTGCTTTGTCCTCAGGGGGAATATAGATTTGTAAAAGTATTTTAAGCAACATGATCAGATTTGCATTTGAGAAAGCCTCCTGGCAACCTAGCAGGGGACAGTTTGGGAAGGGAGCCAGATGAGAAGCAGAACCTCCAGGCAGGAGGTTGTTGGACAAGCACAGGAACTACGGGGGGGGGGGGGGCACCCGGTTGAGGCTGGGGCGAGGCTGGCGCTGGGCACGCAGAGAAGCAGGGGCAAGGACTGTGAGCCAGGTTTCTGGCTTCGGAGCCTCTGGATCCCGGGGACAGGACAGACTAAGGGGAGAGAAAGAGCCGCAGCCGCGTGGGCCAGGGGATGATGTGTTCGTCCCGGCTGGGGTGCGGGGCTGCGGTGCCCGGGAGGAGGATGAGGGCAGCTTGCTCTCAAGGAGCTAGATGTAAGGCTCTGCGCCTCCCCACGGCCATCCGGACCGCCGATGGAGCTCGGGCGGGCAGGTGTTGCCCCATTGGAGACAGGTGGAGTCCTCATTTCCCTAAAATCCCTCGAGAAGTGTGAGTCTAGGAAAGGACGGAGTGCGTGGGGCCGGGCAGAAATACAGGTGTCCTCCCGGGAGCCGCGAGAGAGGCACGGCGGGCGGGAAGGGAGGAACCCCGGGAGCCACGTGTTGGCCTGCGCGCCCCCCGCCTTTGTGGTCAGTCTCTGAGGTTCCTCCAGCGGCACCCAGTAAGTCAGAAGCTCAGCTCAAGCTCCTCCTCCCCGCATCACCTCCTTCTCTGTTCTTCCCTTGAAGCAGAGACCTGACATTTCCTGAGCCAGATCCGCAGCGTCACCCTTGAGTCCTGAAGCCCCCAAGCCTTACAGGGAACATTCAGTTTCTTGTTCTTCCCTTCCCTCGTCTCGGTCCCTGAGTCACCGCTTAGTTCAAGCCTCGGCCACTTCGGCCCGGGTTATGGTAATAGTTCCCAGCGGGTCTTGCCTCCCTCTGGTCTCGCTCTCAAATTCAAATCTGCTCTCATCCCTTCCATGCTAAAAATAATACAATGGCCTCCAGTTTCCTGCCTGACCAAGTCCAAAGCCTTCGCTTGGTATAGGCACGAGAAGCTATTCAAGCAATGCGACGTGAGGCAGCCATTCTGCTGTCATTCTTCTGCATATGCGCAGTGCCAAGTGCCAAGGACGAAGTCTCCCTTGTGGAGCCTTGCGCCTCTCCTCCCTCTCAACCTTTCCTTAGCCCGGGATGAAAGGGACAGGCCCCCCACCCGGGGTCAGGAGCAGAAAACGGTGCCTTGTTTTGTGGAGATGTGGCATCTACCTCTACCCATTCCATCTTTGGCTGATTTCCCGATACTGAACTGCAGTGTATTTTCTCTTATCACTACGCTTTTGCACACGCTCTTTCTTTTGCCTGGAACGACTTTCCCTTCTTCATTTTGATAGGTGTATCCAAGAAGGAACCTAGGTGTAGTGAATTCTGTACAATAAGGGATGTTTTGTTCAGATTATAGTTACCCCAGAGGTGGTTTTCAATAAGGAATGTTTTGTTCAGGTTATAGTTACCCCAGAGGTTGTTTTCTTTCTCTACTCGGTCCCGTCCAAGCCAGGATTTATAAAATTGCTATAGTGTTGTTCAAAGAGACAGAAAGAACGATCAGAGCAAAGAACAAAAAGTCACCTCTGGGTGACTATTAGAGTCAGCCACTGTTTGTAGAGAGTGCACTTTAGAGGAAACCAAATTTCCTCAGAAATAAGCTTGATGACTTAAAGATAAATTTTGAACAGTTGTTGACTGAGAAACTGAAAGTTCTCTGTCGTTTGAAAGAAAGCCCTGAGACAGTGAGGCGTCCTTTGCAGAGCACAGAGGTTTCAGATGTAGAATTTTGTAAAGCAAAGAAGAGGATCAGCAAATAACGTAGCTCTAGGGCAAAGAAAAAAAGAGCATTTGCACAGTATCCAGGGAGAAACATTTCTCTTAGCAATATTTGGCTAAAAGTTTCACCAGTTCTGAGGTGAGGAAGAATGAGTAGTTTACTTTGTGTTTTCATGCCTAAGTTAACTGTTGAATAATCCATATACAATCAACTCCAAAGTAAGCATTGATTTAGGCATTCTCAGCTGGGGAAACAAAAATTATAAACCTGAAACCCTTGGTTAAAATTAAAAGCAAGTATCAGTCATCATGCTGTTTGATAAGCCCAAGAAGAAAAGAATCCTATATGTCAAATGCTTTGGATTTTGAAGGTGCTTCACCATTGAGATAAGGATATTTACATTCTGTGACCATAGCCACCAAGCCAGCAAAGGGCACAGTTAAGAGAAGAGACGGGAGGGGAAGGGCAGTATGGAAATTTAAGTTTATTGGAAAGGAGCTAGAAGCTTCTGGACAGATTTTGCAACTATAAATTTCTCCCTGAGATGGTCATTTAATGTTAAGTGCAGAATTGCTGCTTAATATTCACAGAATGCAGCCTTCCACTGCTGCACGTGCAAAATATTCTATTATTTCCTTAATTCGTATTTGTTTTGTAGGAAATGGAATTTGCGTACTTAATTTGTAAAGAGCTGCAACAGCCTTTTGTTAAACTATGTAAAAATTGTTCTTGTGTTAGTTGGAAAATCCTTTTATCTCTGGGCCTATTTTTTTTTTCTTTGTAGGTTGCAAGTACAAACATGCCTTTGGCAGGGTCATAACTAAACACAACGTGAGGGTTGGTTTCTGTAACACACTGACTTTAATTTATTGAGCATTTCCTGTGTGCCAGGTGCTGTATTGAGCATGATGTCCATCATCCTCTAATCTCGCTGTTTGAGTCACAGTTCAGTCAAGGAAGGAGAGCCATTGTGAGTGTTACGGGATGAAGGGCTCGTTCAGGGGTGAGCTGGGGCCGCCTCATTAACTTGCGAGAGAGTACTTGTGCACCTTTCTTCCCAGTGCCGTGTTCAGTGACTTAGTGTTAGTAGCTTGAGAAGTGGGAGTATTTGTACCACAGAAATCAGCAAAAGCTGCAAATCAGGTTCTCCCTGGAAAGCAAGTTTCTTACACAACTGTGCAAGGAGCTAGGGAAGTGAAGGTCTGGGAGACGGAGTTGGAGGGTTAGAGGTCTCCTTTACCAGTTGTCCTGAAGCACTGGCTCAGGTAGACCGCTCAGAGCCCACAGTGAGATCTGGGAACCCAAGCACGGCTAGTTGCTGAAGGTGGATTGCAAGGGGAGGCTCTTGGAGAGGACCACGGGAAGCTACAACCTCTGTGTGGCATCTGCCTCTGTGGGTTTGCAGCCAAGCATCTGGGGATTGTGAGCAGAACCAGCAGTAGGAGTGACAAGCTAGGTGTGGAGCCGAGGGAAGTCAGTCCCTCTTGGATCCACCATCCCTACTGCTGTATTGACATTACCATGTCTGACTGCAGGTAAATGTCTCCTGCCCTTTCCCTCCCCTCTGCTTCACTTGCATCTCCCAAATTTTGGGTAAGTTTCTCTTTTGGCCAATCCTAACCTTGAACCATACAGGAAACAGCTGTCTAAGAAACACAGCTCCCAGCTCCACCAAGTTGACACAATCCAATACACCGCCCCCAACAGTACAGTGAAACAGGTATTATGATCTCCATTTTCTAGAAAAGAAAATCAGGGTCCAGTGAGGTTATATAAATATGTCACTAGGTCTGTTAGATTCCAAAGCCTGTCTTCTTAATTACTGTAGTACACTGGGAGTATTTTTGTTTTCATTTTGTCTTTTGGCTGTTTTTAAAATAATGGCCCAAATAAAAGAGTCCCTTTCCAAAAGTGCTATAGGTAAACATTTGTGATGGATGAACCCATTTGACAATTATTGTCTATGTTCTCATACGCAGGATGGCCAGATCAGATGAGCATTTACAAAAATGTATCTTAACAAGGTTTACTCCAGTCTGGTATGGTATACATGGCCCTTGCTTCATACAAAGATGCTAGGATAGTAGGATAGGATTTCTGCCATCGAGGAGCACATAGTCTATTTAACAAAAATAGAAATAGCAGTAATTTTGGTTCCAGACCATATTATGTACTTTTCCAGATTTACTCAGCCCCACCTACCCCATAGGCCTTGGATGGTTGCTCAGTGAACAGCCTGGCCAACACTGCCATAGTCTGAATCCTACCACCACCATCTGGGCTTCAGCATGTGTTCCATTTTGTCCAGTGAAGCAGGGGCCTTAGGGTTTCTTGGCTGAGATCTGACCTGACCAAACTCATAAGCCCTGTGACTTCCCCAGCACTTCTGGGCTTAGAGGAAGCTATGCATTGTTTGCTAGGGACTGTGCTTCTCCAGCAGCTTCCTGGAGGGGCTGGTGGTCATAACTCAGAAGCGAGTGGGGAGTTGACACGTGGTGGGGTGACCTTTGAGCAGTGGTAAACAGGATTTGGTAAACAGATATATCCTCCCTTCCTGTCCACATGGACTATTCCAGATGTGGTGGTTCCACACAGCTGACTACAAGGGACACAGAGTCATGTGATTGAACAGCTGGCTGTACTTTCCAGGAAGATGTGGCCAGTTCAGTAATCCACCATTTTACCTATGCTCTCCTCCTTCCCTTCCCCCTCACCGTTACTTCCCTGGGATTGCACCTCTTTCAAAGCCTGGGCCTCTCATCTTTGTCTTAGACTGATCTCTAGGGAGCCTAGGCAAAGATAATTACCTAAAGGTAAATGAATGCTAAAAATATTATAATAATGGCATGTATACAATACTATTGGAGAGGGTTGCTAAAAATATATATAATTCTTCTGTTTTGACGTTTGTCCTATGTTTCACTATTCAAAGCCCAAGCCTTTCATACCTAACTCACTAACTAATTTCCGAAAATCATTCCTAGGTGTTCACATGCCATGATGTGACAATATATCCTGATCCTCAGGTAACATGTTTGCATTTTAAAAGAGATCTCATTAAGTCAGATGGATGAGCAATATGTGGACTTCATATTGCACAGTGGGAAAGAGAGGCTCTAAGATCACATCCCATTGGTGGCTGTCTACTTCATCCCAACATGATAATCTTATGAGTAAACTTGCCATAGTAGAGACATGACTTTATGTTCTAACAGTTGTTAAAATTCCTTGAATTACCAATATTGGCAAGTAAACAATTATACATTTACTTCAATGGAGCTAATGGGTGACTTTCTTTCTTTCTTTCTTTCTCTCTTTCTTTTCCTTCCTTCCTTCCTTGCTTCCTTCCTTTCTTCTTTCCTTCCTTCTTTTTTGAGAGAGGTAGAGAGAGAGAGGGAGAGAGGGAGAGAGAGAATCTTAAGCAGGCTCCACGCCCAGTATGGAGCCCAATGCAAGGCTCGATCTCACAACCCTGAGATCATGACCTGAGCCGAAATCAGGAGTCGGATGCTTAACTGACTGAGCCACACAGGCACCCCTGGATGACTTCTTTAAAAAAGATATGCAACTATTATTATTAGTAGTAGTATTAGTATTATATATGACCATGAAAAAAAAACCCTACTTCATCCAGAAGATCTGTAGTCCAATTATATTAATCCCACTAAAAAGGCACAGGGAGATTCTATTGAAATTAATAGAAAATGGCAAAATAATAGATACTTTGCATTAATGATTAACATATCAGGACAGTAAAAAGCATATTTCTGGACTTAGAGTCTATGAAATGTGTCTATGAACATGCATATGCTCATGTTTTTCAATGTGATTGTTTGGCAACTGCAGAATGGGTAAATTCGCTTCCTTTATTAAAAGAGAAGTCTCCCAAATTGACTTTGGGGATGAAATCCCAAACTGCAAATAATTGAAAATAAAGGTTAAAAATGAATACGCTGATACAGCAGTCTCCTAGAACAGAACACATCATCACTATACAATTATAACTGGGTTTTCCAAGTGGCAGATTAAAAGAGAAACTCCATTATGACATTCTAGCCACAAGGATTTTTAGCAGAACCTTGTGGTAAAAATTAGGGCAAAGGTAAAATGGTGTGTTTATCCTAAAGCATCTGAGAATCTTCACAGTAATTAGAAAAAGGGATTTTTTTTTTCCCTACCAAGATTTCATCTTTTCTTTTCTTAGAGACAGAATCATGTCGATGGAAAATTAGCAGTCACAGAGCAATGTTCAATTTCACTAAATTATGGCACAATTCTGGTGCTGTGTGTTATAAGGAGCCTTTAATGCCATTGCTGCAGGACAATCAGAGATTTTTCCAGTTCTTGGTACTTGAATTGCAAAGGAGAATATTAATAAGATAAAATCCTAGGATGGAAAAATCTTTCAACTCTGAAATTCTATGCCTGGAAGAATCATAAGATAGCATTTTCTCATAAAGTACCTTTGCTTTAGAAGATCCACAATCCTGATTATTATTCAAACTTAATTTCAGTTCAGAAAACTTAAGTAAAAGACAATCTTCAAGTTCTGAGGATTATAAAAGATGACAGGACCTATGTACTTTTGATCAAAAATGCGCCGGGGGCAACAGCTGCCCACCAAAAGACAGCTCAGAGAGGCTGTCAGTCAGAATAACAGGGAGGCAAGTCAGAGCAAATCACCATGTCAGACTCCCGGGCAATAAAACCATTACTCCTTAAATGCTGGGCAGTTAGGAAATGTTGCTGTACCGTGAAAATGACATTATGACATTCTCGGTTTGTTATTTCTCTTTAGTTTTCATTTAACATTTTTGTACTTGAAAAGGCAACCAAATTACACATTGTCCTTGTTAGGGTTTGAAACATATCATAATGTTCATCTCATTTTTCAATAAATATTTATTGAGTGCCCGCTATTTACCAGGCACTATGCTAGGTCCTGGGGCTATAAAAATGATTGGATCTTGTTTCCTGTTGTGTAGTAGCTTAGGGTCCAGAGGGATATGAGAGTTGGAGGTACACTTAGAGATCATCTAATTTTATAGATAAGAACTCTTGGGCCCCAAGAGAGTTACGGACTTATTAAAGGCCACCTGGCTTGTTGGAAACAGGCGTGAGATGATTCATGGCCTCCGATTGCCACAACAAAGCTGTTTAGAATTCTTTATTCATTTACTTTCTAATTAACACCTATTCATTGAGTGCCCACTCTGGACCATTTATGTCCTTCCCCTCCTGGAGGTTACAACTTTATCAGAGAAGGCGGATATCAAAATGGTGAAGAAGGTACACATTCCTTAAGCTATAACTTGGATGTATAAATAATGTCGCTTGATATTTTAGTGAGTAAATTTACACAGTATCATCCCCCACTACTGATGACAGAATGTTTAACATGATCAATCTCAGGTGAATCCTGTTCATACTGTTTTGTTTTGTTTTGTTTTTTTCCACTCTTTCCTTCTCCCTGTGCTTGATACAAGTTGCCCTTGGAACTAATGGATTGTTGCAGGGCCCCATTTGGTCCCAGGTCACCAGTTACAGATGCTGGCAAGAGATGTCTGATTATCCCCATCCTTGACGCTCTTCATCAGTCCCCTTGGCATCTACTGAGATACCCCCCAGCAATGCCTCTGGTCTACACTGCCTGGAGTCCAGCAGTGAAGTCTCTCGTTTGGAGTTCCAAGCATTTCCGGGTCTACCACTCAGACTCTCTGTCTTATCTCCAGCAAAAAAGTTGTTCTTAATATCTTCTTAGACTGGAAAACTCACTCATATCTTGCCTTCTTCTGATTTTTTTTGCCTAAGTCATAAATATTATGCCTCTAAATTCTTTAGGGCTTTGTCTTTTGATAGTCAAATGCTAGGATTTTTTAGATTCCAAATTTAATTCCTTTAAGCCATTGTCATAGAGATGACTCTTGAAAAACTACTTTGAAACTCAAAAAATAATTTACACTTTTTTCTTTTAGCAACCTAATCTGAGGGCAATGGTAAGAACAGGGTAGTATGCTGGTTACTTATTGCTCAAAACAAAAATACTTTCTACTATGTCTCATGGTTTCTGCGGGTCAGGTATTGAGACAGGGCACAGTGAGGACAAGTTCTCTCTCCTCCCATGTCTGGGGCCTCAGCTGGAAATCATCAACACTGGGGGCTGAGATCATCATAAAGCTTGTAAGTGCAGTATCTGGAGGTTGCTGTTGGCTGGGGGCCTAGCTGGTGCAGTCAGCTGGAAGACCCTCCCATGGCCACACCGTGTGCCATGGGCTTTATCACAACATAGTGGCTGGGTTCCAGTGGCAAGTGAAGAGAGAGAGAGGCAGGCAGAAGCCATATTGCCTTTTATGACCAGCCTATCAGTCACACAGTGCCCTTTCATTGGTTGAGGAACTTGCAAAGGTCCACCTGCATTCGAGGACAGGGAACACTGCCCCACCTCTGGTTGGGGAGGCTTGTCCATGCCACATTGTGAGCATGTGGACTGGGACATATATTGGTATGGCCATCTAGGGAAAATATAATCTGCCACAAGGGAGTTAGCAGGAAGAATGGGGAATGACAAACACTGGGTAATATATCACAATATTATTTTGTCCCATTTGGTCTGCAGCAGATGATCATCATCCAAGTGTGCAGGTGTGGCCAAAAAGAAGTAAAACGTGTATTGATGGAGAATCAAACTGTGAGTGATCGATTTTTTAAAAGAATCTCTCTTCTTAGAGGATTTGTGTGCAGCTATTTGTGTCCCACTGAGAAGCGAGCTTTGCCCTATACGTTTGCAAAGGAGGTGTGGCTATCACTCCAGCCTCTCCTCCTGTTTGTTGCCCTTTCTCTACTTTCTCCAGGGAGTGAGTTTGTTCATGTTGGATTTTCCCACTCCCATCACCAATTCCTGCCCATTTCCCCTTCTTTCCTTTTCCATATCACAATCTAATGGGCCAGGCTTTTGCTGGGGAATTAATTGGGTTATCATGTCCTTAACTAATAATAGCTTTTTTTCCCCCTGAATTTTAACAGCTGCCTAATTGAAGTATCCAAATGGAATAACTAATAATGAGAAACTTAGGCTTTTAAAGCCTTACTGCAGGGCTCAAGGATGAGACCCGGGTGGGGTGGGCAGAAGGAGCTCAATAGCTCCTAATCATGCCATGCAGATGCCCATCTGTGTGGCCCGTACCCAGGGCTGACCTGCTTTCAGGAAGCTTAATTAGCAGGATGAGAATTGCCTCCTTTCCATGCTTGGGCGAAGATGTTGATATAGCAGAATAGTAGAGCCTAGCTACTCTCCTCTTTATTAGTATATATATTTAAAATGAAATAATTTTATTTTACTCTGGTTATAAAATGAATTCATGCCTACTTTCAAAAATCTACACTTTTCTGCAATGTACAGAGAGAAAAGAAAAATTGTGTGAAAACTTACCATCCAGATTTAACTCTTGTAACATTTTGGCAAATGTTCTTCCAGATATTTCTATATGCATGGGTACCTAGAGCTATACTTATATACGACTTTGTTTTCATATTAAGCTCTACATCCTGTTCTGTATCCTGTTTTGTTGTGTTTTCATTCAATAATGGTTATTTTCCCATGTCAATTAATATAGATCCACATCATCATTTTTATTGACTGCACAATATCCCTCTGTGAGACATACCATAACTTATTTAACTAATTCTATTGAACAACATTTATGCCTATTGCATTTTTTTGATATTATAATCAATGCTCTGAAGAACTTTCTTGTACATCCATTTTTATGTACTTGTTCAAAAATCCTCTTGGGATAAATTCCTATACAGGGAAATTGCTAGGAATCTTTTTTTTAAAAGAAACAATAGGAAGCCATGGGGGAAAGAAATCTCAGTGAGCAGCCTAGTTCTAGAGAATTCGTGCAACAAATACACATAAAAGTCTATATTATATCAGGAAACTGACAGGGCTGGTTCCTTCTGAGGGTCTCCATGGAAGATTCTGTCCCTGGACTCCCTCCTTGGCTCGTAGATGGCTTCTTCTTCCTATGTCTTCACATCATCTTCCCTCTGTAAGAGTCTGTGATAAAATTTCCTCTTCTTATGAGGACACCAGTCTTATGAGATTAGTGCCCATCTTAATGACCTCATTTTAATTTATTTACCTCTTTAAAGACCTTATCTCCAAATACAGTCACATTCTGAGGTGCTGGGGGTTAAGTGTTCAACGTCTTAATTTTGGGGGTGACATAATTCAGCCTGTAATAGTGAAAGAATGGAGAAATGCTTGTATAAAGGCGCAGAGTCAGGCAAGGGTGCTGTGGTTGGGGGAGACTGTCAGGTAGTGTTAACTGCTATGAAGAAAAAGCAGAGTAAGGGACCAATTAGGGATGGGCATTAGGTGTGGGAACTATCTTTTTTTTTTTAAGATTTATTTACTTATTTGAGAGAGAGAGAGAGAGAGAGCGAGCAAGTGGGTGGTGGAGAGAATGAGAGAGAGAGAGAATCTTCAAGCAGATTCTCCACTGAGCATGGAGCCTGACACGGGGCTCGATCTCATGACCCATGAAATCATGACCTGAGCTGAAACCAAGAGTCAGGTGCTTAACCCACTGAGCTAGCCAGGCACCCCAGGTGTGGGGACTATTTTCGTAAGATGTTTAAAAAAGGCCCCTCTAGAGAGGTGACATTGGAGCTCAGGTCTGCATGAAGTGGTGAAAGGAGGTTGGTTGAGATCAGGGACAAGTATCCTAGGCTGGGAGCCTGGCAAGTGCAAAGGTCTTGAGAGGACAATGGAAGTGGCTTGTCAAGGAGAAGGCTGGAAAGAGTACAGAGCATGATAGCAGAAGCTTAAGTAGGTTCCTGAATTGCCACCAGCATGTGCACAAACCAGCTTCGTGGACATTTTCTCTTACAACAACGTTCATGCTAGAATGTTGAATGTGTTAAGTATTGTTTGAAATACTGTTAGGTTGGATGTAGCTTAGATTCTCTTTCTTAGGCCGTGTCCACTCTCTTTCTTCTTGCAAGGTTGGGGTTGGTGATGGCATTTGTTTTAATGGGGTTTAGTCTACATTTCCTTAGGTTCTAAGGTGTGAAAAAAAGTCTTATGAAGGTGTCTTTACTTATCATGTATCTTAATGCCCAATGCTGGGTCGAATCCCACATTAAAACACATCTGAGTAGGACAGAGAAGTAGATAATCACTAATGGTTGAAAAATTAAGATCATTGATATATCCCTATAATATCTGCTTTAAAAAATATAGTATTAAAAGGAAGCCACAAACATTTTTGGCCACCTATTATGAGGTGAGCATATCCACCTGTCGTAATTCATCCTCTCAGCAATCCTGTTGTTAACACCATTTTGCAGCTATAGAAACTAAGGCTCAGAAGCACTAAATAGCTTGTCCAAGGTCACATAGCTAGTAAATGCCAGAGTTAGGATTTCAAGTCACGTCTGCCGCCTCCTGTTTGGAACTCGGGGAGTTGTACCATGTCAGTCTTTAGGGCTATGCCGCCACATACATAAGGCCATGCTGTCATGGACTGAAGAGAGAGGCAGTCCTTTTAAGAAAGCAAACAACTTCCTCGAGAAAGAAGCCTCAAAGCTTTATCTCTTGACTGTCAGACCTACCTATCTGTCTGAGCGTTTTGGAGGAGCCTGTGCCCAGCTCAGCCATGCCCCCCTTCCCAGAAGAGTTCTCCAAAGGGACTGGCGGCAGGAGGAGGCTGGGGGGAGGGGCTGGGTCAGCCGGGCATGATGGAACACTGGGCCTGTGTCAAAGCCCTGATAAAAATCTGGGGCCTCTGGGCACTCGATTTTTAAAGTAATCCTGTCAGCGCCCTAATAATAGTAATAAATTAACCAAACAGCGGATTCAGTGGTATTTTATGTCCTAAGGGTATTGCTTTCACACTTCAACTTGATAGCATGATTTATCAAGAGATAAATTACAGCCGCGAACGAATGGATTTACTGATGTCGGAGAGACGACAAGTATATTCCGAAGATGTTACCAGTGATGGCCATATACCTGACAAGCATACTTGAAAATCCCCAAACAAAAAGCTTCTCTTCAAAGGCTGAATAACTTTAATCTTCACTTTAGATGTAGGTTATTACAAGGACAGAAGGATTTTGATGGTATAATTACCCCCTTCCCCAATCATTATGACCTGAAAGTGCTAATCACTTTGCTCTTTGGAGATGGGGTTATGTAGCCACCTCAAACCTTTCCTGAAGCCCATCTGGAAGATAAGTAAATAAATGAATGTGGGGTTATGCTACTGTAAATGAATGTCTAACTGCTGGCTCCCCCATCCTCCACTGCCGATCGGCCTTTACTGTGTGTCTATCATTCTCATATGAGTGCGCCTGACTGAGAGTTTTACTGTTGGATTTGCTTACTGAACAAGACATCCTCATCCTTGGAGGTGAGGGCAAGTGGAATTACTTCCAAGAGGTTGCTCAGAAGAGGAACCAGAAAGCAGGACCAAGAAAGAGAGCCCAGGTAAAGGGTAGGGATGGCTTGAGCTCTCGGGTTTAGATGAGAGCTCCCTAGAGAATGCGTGAAGATGGCCCCCTCCATACAGAGGCAGACCCACAAGTGTGAGCTGAGAAAGCATCCTGCCCTGAAAACCCACAGATGCTTATAGGGCTGTCTCTAGTATGTAATTTTAAGAAAAGGCATATTAGAAGAATTCTTGGTGAGGCATGGTATAATGAATGTGTTCTTAAAGTCTTTTTTGAGTCTTTTATGAGAAGAATGAAAATGGGCTTATTTTTGTGGGTGAGAGTGCTGAGGAGTAGGGTAGGATGTGTGCTGTTAGTCCTTAATATCTTGAAGGAAAAATAACTCTAAGCTTGGGGTATTTACCGTATAAAGAAACACGTTAAGGGTATGTTAAGCCTTGGACATTTAAAACATGAGTTTAAAACAAATTCCAAAGTCTGGGCAGTGTACAATTAACAAACCCACATAATATTTTGCCCAACAAATCAAAACAAAAAAATTATTAGAAAAAGTAGATGTAGAAATAAGATTTAACTTCAGAAACAAGCAAGCACATAAGCTCATTAATGAATAGTCCACTCAAGAAACAAATGGGATTTAAAATGCTCCCAGCCTTTGGATGGTTTAAAGCTAGCCATAACTAGGCAACTATGTACACAGATTAAAAGAAAATGGTGCAATGCAGTTTCTTGTTAAATCCTTTTAAAGTTTTCCAATAGCCCGAAGCATCTGTCAAAATTCCAGGGAGGCCCTACAAAGAACTATTTTAAACCTCCAAATTCAGGGCACCTGAAGAAGTAAAGGTACATGCCATTTTTCCTCTTGGGGATAAACAGCTTTGCCATATATAAATTGAAAACTGTTATAAACATGTAACACTTTCATATCACATAGTCTATGTGGATCTCTCTAGACTTGGATAAGTTTTTTCTTTTAATTGTAAAAATATTTAAGCTGCTTCATATATCTCCCCCCTACCCCCCGGCCAAATTCTGAGTAAGTTTTTATAGGGAAAAAAAAAATCAAGTGTGAGGCAGAACTGCTGGACTCAGGGAAGACATCTGGTTTTCAGGCTGAGTCTCTAAGATGGAACCCCACCATCTTGGACATCTGACTACCAGATAAATTCTCCAGTAAAGCCCTAAGAGCCAGAGGAGTCATCTTTAACATGCATTCTTCATACTGTCTTCGAGAATATGCCTACAGGCAAACGTGAGAGGCAGAGCAGAATGGGACAGAGGCTTGAATCTTTCTGAAATCTAAAATCTGACCTGAGAGTCAGAGTTGTGGGTGTGGAGGTGAATTTTGATAGGTGTCCAAAGCAACTGTTGGCCTAGATGCTCTCCTGGTCACACACACTTCCGGTGGACAACCTGTGCAGTGCTAATATCGGGGAGCAGTCAACCCAAACTAACTGTGTTCAAATTAAGGTAGACAAAGAACCCAGATGTGGCCATCTGCCAGTCTCCCGTACTATCCATTTCTCAATTCCACGTCCTATCAGAAGTAGGAAGGTGGGGCGAGGGAATGAACCCCTCCATCTCTTCTGTTATCACCCTTCTTTTGAGGCCCAGTTCAGCCCAAGGGGTAAGAAAAGAGAGACTACAGGTAATATTTATTTTGTCCTACCCAGAAATATACGGCCCAGCTTTTCATCTTTTTTTGGGACCAAATGACACAACTGTTCTTGTTAGGTTTGGTTTTGTTTTAAAAGTGGTTTCAATTTTTTTCTGCCTTCAGTTTGTTGAAGCAAAAGTTGCTAGGAGTCACAAACTTGGCCTGCTTTATATTAACACTTACATATATTGCATTTAAAAATGATACTGCAGGAATAAATGGGAAGAAATGGCATTATTTTTTTTTTTTTTTTTTTTTTTTTTTTTTTTTATTTGAGAGAGAGAGAATGAGAGAGAGCAAGCACATGAGAGGGGGAGGGTCAGAGGGAGAAGCAGACTCCCTGCCGAGCAGGGAGCCCGATGCGGGACTCGATCCAGGGACTCCAGGATCATGACCTGAGCCGAAGGCAGTCGCTTAACCAACTGAGCCACCCAGGCGCCCCGAAATGGCATTATTTTTAAATGAAGTGTAACATATAGATAGAAAAACATGCACGTGGATGAATCTTTACAAATTACAAACTGAGTATTCCCATTCATGGGAACAAACCACTCAGGTGAAGAAATAAAAAAAGAAATAAGAAATTGCCAGACCCCAGAAGCGCCCCTGTGGGCCCTTCTACTTCCTATCCTGACCAGGCTAACCACTGTTCTGATTTCCATCATCACTATTTTGATTGGTCATTTTTTTAAGAAAAAATTTAATTTAAATAAATGGACTCATACAGCATAAACTCTTCTTTGTCTGTCTTCTTTCATTCAACACTGAGGTTGTGGGAGTCAGTGTTGTTGCTAGTAATAGTTCATTCCTTTTCATTGCTGCAGCATTTCACTGGGTGAACATGCCACAGTTCATTTATCCTTCCTCCTGTGGATGAACATTTGGGTTGTTCACAGTTTTTGCCTATTATGAATAATGTTGTTATGTACATTCTTATATATATCTTTTGGTGAACATATGTACCATCTCTGTTGGTTATGTACTTAGGAGTGGAATTGATGGGCCAAAGAGTATGCATATGTTCAATATTAGCAAATACTAAACAGTTGTCCAATGTTTCCATTTAATCATGGCAATTAACACTCTGGTCTGAGAGTTTGGGTGGCTCTACATTCTTATCATGACTTGACATTTTAGCCATTCTGGTAGCTGTGCGAATGGCACCATTTCTGAGAATATACATTGTAAAATATAATAGTTAAGGTAGAAATAAAATAACATATATTTTCATGTTTTGAAGATTAAATAATGTCCTGAGAGAGACAAGTAAGTGGGTGACCTCACTGGGGAACACTGGTGACAGATCCCTTATGTATGAACAATGTTTTCAGGGATAGCTGCTTTTAATTATTCATTAAAAGATGTGCAGAGTTGCTTTAAAATGTAGGATTGTAGAATTAAAAAAATACATTTTTTACTGTATTTTTGTTTCATGGGCATTTTGAAGAATTGTGATCAATACCTGATTGCAGGCAATTTGACCATGGGTTAATCTACATCAGCACAAAAAAAGTGCAGCAAAAGGGAGTCTGTTCATATGCTAAATACTCTGAAGCATTTTTCCCTGAGGTAATCTAGATTCTGCTGTCATTTATTAATTCACCTTCCATTATTTCCATAAGCTCAAAGTTGTTGAAGGAAGTCTACATGTGTTTTTTTAATTGCATTAGAGCTGTTCAAATTTGTCATTCATAACTCTAAAAATCACATTCATGTTCACAAAATATCTGCATCTGATCCCAACCATTTGTTATGAATGTATTTGGTGGCAATAACAAATTAATTGGCCAGAGGTAGATCAAACAAGTCCTTCCTTCCTCCCTTCCTTTGTTCCTTCCTTCTTCCCTCTGTCCCTCCCTCCCACCTTCCCTCCCTCCTCCCTCTCTTCCTTCCTTCCTTTCTATAGAAAGAGAGTGCATGTGCACAGGCAGGGAGGGAGGAGGGGCAGAGGGAGAGGAAAGGGAGAGAGAGAATCCTAAGCAGGTTCCACGCCCAACGCAGGGCTTGATCGCATGACCCCTGAGATCGTGACCTGAGCCCAAATCCAGAGTCGGATGCTTAACCGACTGAGCCACCCAGGCACCCCACAAAGTGTTTATTTCCCTCACATAATGAGAGAGAGATATTTGCTGGTTTTAAGGCTTATTTACCAGCTGGTTGTGGTTATTTATTATTTCAGCTGCTCAGCAATATCTTTATCCAGCTTTCTGTCATTCTGCTGCATCATCCTTAATGTACCAACTTTCACACTTACGCTTGTTGCCTCATGGTTGTAAGATGGCTGCTATTCTTTAGGCATTACCCCTACATTTAAGGAGAAAAAGAAAGGGTGATTCCAGCTTTATCTTTCTCACTTATCTAGAAAGGTACAGAGCCTCCAGAAGATTTCTGCTTATACCTCTGTATTAATTATCTATTGCCGTGAACAAATAACCTCCAAAACAGTGGCAAAACAACAAAAACCACCACAACAATGAGACTACTGCAGGGGATAAATCAGATGAAAACAAAACCCAAATAATTATTATTTTACAGTTTCTATGGATCAGAAATGCCCTGGAGGCTTAGCGAGATGGGTCTGGCTCAGGGTCTCTCATGAAGTTCCAGTTAGGATGTTCGTAGGGGCTGCAATCATATGAAGGCATGCCTGGGCTTGAGGATCCACTTCTGAGGTGGTTCACGGTCCAGATGGCCGTTGGCAGGAAGCCTCGGTTACCCACCACTTGGGTATCTCCATAGTCTCCATGTTGTATCCTCTCAACATGGCAGTTGGCTTCCCCCAGAGCAAGCAATCCAAGAGAGACCAAGGCAGAAATCACATTTTATGAACTAGACTTGCAAGACTAACACTGTCCCTTCCACCTTTGGAAGAGTAGTGTACCAAAGAATTTGTGGACATATTTTTAAGCCATCACTGCCTCGTTGGTTGAAACTGACTCACTTGTTTAGGATAATTACCGTGGAAATAAATTTATTGTCAGAGGCTATGCCCATTCTTCCCTTGAAAGAACAGGAGCTCCACTGGCAGGAAGAAAGGGGAAAGAAATATTGGGAATGCAACAAGCTCATGGATTTGTATGTAATGGAATTTTTGAGAACTTGACCAAATAATTCTAGAGTTTATCTGAAGGAAAGAACAGCTTAGAATAGATACAAACAGTTTGAAAAATAAGACTTAAGGGTGAGAAGAGAATGACCAGACCTATGAGACTTCAAAATAATAAACCAGTAATAGGCAAATGAACAGAAAACAATGTTTTCATAAATAGATGCTAATTTATAGGAAATTAATGTTAAAAGGATGAATTATTTCATAATTGGCAATGGAAAATATGTGTTTGAGAAAGATTCAATTACATTCTTGCTATACAACAGAGTAAATTCTAGATGAATTAGAAAGTGAAATGTGGAAAAATGAAACCGCTTCAAGACACTAGAAGAAACTTTAGGTAAATATTTACCTTATCCCGGATGGAGAAGGACTATCTAAGTTCATAAGCAACAGCTTAAATAGCAAAGGAAGAGATTGATTTTAATATTTAAAATTATAAACTCTGTGTCAAAAGCATCATAAAAACTTAAACACAAACAAGGAAATTATGTATTATTGATATTTTGATGGGAAATATTTATTAACAAGAAAAAGACCTTAGCTTTGCTTGAGGTCTATGGCCCTTTTCTATAGAGCAAATATTTTAGATTAAAAATAAAACAGTGGGAAAATATTAATATATAATGAGTTAATATAACTGATAATAAAACCTCTATCTTCTCAATAAAATGGGCAAAAACATAAACCTACAATTCACAGAACAGATAGAGCAAATGGATAATAAACAGGAATAAATGGCCAATGTCATTAGTAATCGTAATGACACAAATTAAAACACAAGTAAAATTTAATTTTTTTAAAAAGATTTTATTTATTTATTTGACAGAGAGAGACACAGCAAGAGAGGGAACACAAGCAGGGGGAGGAGCAGAGGGAGAAGCAGGCTTCTCGCAGAGCAGGGAGCCATGTGGGTTGCGATCCCAGGACCCTGGGATCACGACCCAAGCCGAAGGCAGACGCTTAACGGACTGAGCCACCCAGGCGCCCCTAAATTTAATGTTTTATCTATCAGATCAACTGCTAGGGCTAGCCAAAATGTGGTAAAAAGGAATAGTCAAACACTGCTAGTCTATGCAAAGCAATTTGGTAATCTTCATAAAGACTTCAACATGTTTGTACTTTTTTATCTGATAATTTTACTTACAAGAATTCAATCTAGTGGTGCCTGGGTGGCTCAGTTGGTTAAGCATCCAACTCTTGGTTTCGGCTCAGTTCGTGATTTCAGGGTGGTGAGATCAAGCTCCGCATTGGGCTTTGCGCTCAGAACAGAGTCTGCTTGAGATTCTTTCTCCCTCTTCCTCTGCTCCTCCCACTCATGCTCTCTCTCTCTCTAAAATAAATAAATAAATCTGGAAAATAAAAATAATCCAGCCTAAGGAAATAATAGAAATGAATTTAAAAATGTACATATGAAGTGGTATGTCTCAAATCATTTATAGTAGAAACCAAAAGGAAATTCCCTAAATGTCTGACATAGACTCATAGCTAAACAAATCATGGAATGTTCATATTATGGAATGTTTGGTGGTTGTTAAAATATCCTAATGAATTTCAATTAGGAAAAATCATGATTTTCCTAATCATGATATAATTTAAAAGCAACACACAGTACATAAAATATATGTGATAGTGTATGAGTTATGGAATATGTATTACATAAGAATAAAGAAGTTTGAATGTATTATATAAGAATAAAGAATTTTGAAAGAAAAGAGAACAAAATATTTGCAATATTTCCTGAAAACTATTTTGGGGGGGTTTGTAGGGTTATGAAAAATTTGTGTCTTATTTAGATTTATGAACTTATGAAGTTTCCTACAGTGCATTGCTTTGTGATCAGAAAAAAAGTACTCAGTAAACTCTAAATGGACTGTTTTAATCTTATTATCTAACCTACCTTACTGCTCTTAGGGAGTTGTAGTGTGTGTGTGTGTGTGTGTGTGTGTGTGTGTGTGTGAGATAAAGACAGAGAGAAAAAGAGAAGGTGAGAGAATTTGTGTACTATAATTCTAGGGAACTTCTGTATAAAAAAATCTAAAATTCATTTTGTCAGGAAGTGGTAGATTAAACCCTACAATAGTGCGTTAACTCTTTCAGGTCACTAAGGGACCAATTAGTGCATTATGCTAAGGGGTACTAAATTGTATCCTACTGGCCTGGAGGAGACCAGGCATGTCCCGCAGCTCTAACTCATATCACCACTGGGAAGTGATTCAAATCTGGGAAGAAGCTGGTTCATTGAATATTAATTGAATGGGTGAATAAATGAAGGAAAAGCGAAGAAGAAGCTAACAAGCTAACTTTTATTGATTATTTTCTATGTGCCAGGGGCTTCCCACTCATTATTTCATTTAATTCTCCTGGCAGCCATATGAGGCCTATGTTATTATTGTCATTACCATTTTGTAGCGGAGGAAACTGAATTTATACCATGGACACACAAACACTTAGTTGCCCATCCTATAAGAAGATGCTGGCCCTAACCTGAGATAGTCACTTACTGGCTGTGGTCAGGAGTATGAAATCCCTCTTGGCCCCCCAGAGCCTTCCTCCAGGTTGACAGATTGATGAAATTCCACAGTTTAAGACATCCTTCCCCTTTAGACTGTGGCTTTTCTGAGGATTCCATAGTCAGTAGTATCTGAGGGGAGAGTGGGTAGGAGAGAGGTCTGGGGAAGGGAAAACTCTTTGGGCTATTAGGCACTCGCACTGAAATAAGACTGTATTTCACATTACTTTCTGGGGACTATTTTTAATTAAAAAGGAAAAAAAAGTAAAATGGAGCAGAGGAGAGCACAAGATTGCAGGGGACCTAGGAAGACAGAAAGGAGGGCCCCAACACACAGGAGAAAGGGTCTGGAGTTACTTCCTACTAACCATTGGTGTCCCAAGTGTGCTTAGAAGCCATTTCTCCTTTAGTCTCTTAAAGGTGAAAGGCAGGCATTTGCAAGATAGTCACCTGGGCTGCCGGTGCAGGCATAGGCTGCTTCAGAGCCTCGGAACAAAGGAAATTGGTTCATAAAGAGAATGTATTCCTCACTCATTTCATTACCAAGAAGCTGTAGCTCACTAGGTTGGCTAGCACAGGCTTGGAAATGGTACTTGAAACTGACACAAGAAAACACAGTATCAGAGTTGAATCCATTTCTCTGGGGGATCCTGGGCGAAGGCAAGAGTTAGTTGCTCTGAATATTTCATGTTTCTATTTGGAAGAATTTTTCCATCTGAGAAGGAGCACTTTCCTCCTCAGGTGGTGACACACAGTGTTACATTTTAGACATTTAAAGTTTTGAGTGCAAAGTTCCACATCCCTGTAATTTCATCTTTAAAAAAGAGATCAAGAAATAAGATGAAACTTCTAAAAGAAACCTTTTTATTCTTTGTTTGCTTCTTAGTTTGGGCACATTTATATTTAGGCTTCCAAAGAATGAAGGGGGGCAAAGTGTTTCTTTCTAGAAAGAAAATCCAAACTAGTGACATCTCTAAATAGATTTATACCCAAATTATACACTGTATGTCTACAAGCAACATTATAAAAAATCACCCACATGGCCTTTTGTACTATGATCCATTGTATGATACCAAAACTCCTAGAGGAGGGAGAAAATAATGATTAGGCTTAAGCAAAGTGAAAAGATATTTTCTCAGCTGGAAGCTGTTAATACTTCAGCTGATAAAGACTTGGAGAATAACTCCTCTGTTGTGTGTTTAAAAAATGAATATACAAGCACTGGAATAATTCACAGGATGAGAAATCACAGGAGGGAGATAACAGCTGAGCCTATCTGAGACTGATCGTTTTTCTGCTTATGGGGATGTTGCTCTTTTTCCCTAAGTCTTAGACTGTCAGTTCTTCTGGACGTGGTCTCAGTCCTCTGGGCCTTGCTGTCTTTGAGTAAATACTATATTACCAACTCAGCCAAAAGCTTTACATTTTCATGGAAGACAGACAATTATTGGAAACATAGGAAATTTAGGATGCTAAACCTCCACACTCAAAAAATTAAATATAATTTTTTTTCTTATTGCAAAGCAATTTATGTTCATGATAAAAAAAACCTTAAGAAATGCAGAGAAGCAAAAAGAAGAGTCTAATAATCCTACTCATGAGAGAGAAGCACACACAGTAATGGAGTATATCTAGTCTTCTACCCATTTCCAGGAGCAATAGCTAAAATCTACACTTTGAAATCAGAACCAACAGTGGATAGAATTCTGAGTCTGCAACTTACAGCTGGGTGACACAAGTCTCAATTTACTCCTGTAGTAAATGAAGATAATGTTACCCAGTTTGCAGGGTGGTGTGGGGGTAATGTGACACATAGTAAACGTTCAGTACATCGCAGCTATTACGATTTTTCTTTCTTTCTCTCTTTTTGTACTTCTGTCATATTGGTGCCTTACTCTGTCTTTTGCTGGGCTCAGCGGCCCCCATGCTCCCTGCCAGACTAGTTTCATCTACAACCATTCCAAAAGCTTTCTTTAGTCTTTGGTGTCCTGTTTCCCAAGCCACAGCCTTCCTGAGGCTGGAGGGCAGCAATTTTACCCAGTTACTTGTGCCGCCAGGGGTATCCATTCAGCCTCGAGACAGGACATTGACTTTCACAACCATTAATGAAAATCCACTCCCTCACCTTCTCATGTCGTATAGTAAGGGCGATGTCCTTTTCCTGATGGTTCTATTTGTCAGGAATGGACATTTAGAACCTTTGGATGTCCTCTGAGTCACCTTGGCCATAAAGTGTTTATCCTAATTTTCTGCTTCCTCTGTCTACCGACAAATGTCTTTACTGTTTGACTAGAAGTAACCACAGTTACTAACAGTAACCACATCTGTTATACATTCATTCTTCCTCTTCTTCCCATTCCTCTGGCCATTCCCAAGTGTCCTTGATATACTCCTTTCTATCAGCCAGACTGATGGCCCAAGGCCTTCTGATTTCTGTGCATAAACTTCAATCTGTTCAAACTACCTTGACCATTATTAGTATATATTATTATAGTTATTATAAATCTGCTAAAAGCTAAATTGTATAGATTCTTGAGTTGCTCCCCGTAATATTACTAAAATTGTATGTCATTCAAAAATATATATTTCTTTAAATTTTCCTTGACAGATGAAGGAGTATGGTTTTCCATCAAGGTATGATTATCTGCATCAAAAAAAAAAAAAAAAAGGAGCACTGAAAATGTTCAGATCTGAGTGCTGATTACACTTTCTTCTAGAGAGTATAAATGTATAAAGATTGGAGATGTTCTGGACAGGTCAGAACAACCTGGCAGTAGAATGTTTTAATTCCTAAGTTGTACTATATATAGCCATTTCTTTAAGTAAGATAAAGAATTCAGCTAATAATAATCAAGGTCTCACTTGTCTGAGAGAGGGATCTAAGGACTAGGGGAAGGAGGTCTCTACCCCTGTCATAACCCCCTTTCAGGAGGGAGGAGTACAGGCAGGAACAGGGAAGCAGCATAAGAAGGTTGAGCCCCCATTAAGAACCAGCGCTGCACTAGGCTGGAATCCTGACTTTCCCTGGAACAAGCAAGATGGAGGTATCTGCCTAGAAATTGTTAACTTGTGGACTAAGGGCTACTATAGACAGGCATGTCTATTGCCCAGCATGTTCACATTCAGGGAATGCTGAGTCTGAGAGACTGTGTTTTCTTGGGCTCAGCAGGGGGCAGTCTGTGGGGAATGGGAGTGAATTGCACTTCCTGTTTCTCTTTCTTTGCTTGCTGTGCCCCCTAAGTAGAGCTACTTCCTTGTCCAGGTGCTCGGTGTAATGGAATGCTCCATTCTGTGAATGGACCTGGGAATATATATATATTTTTTAAGTTTATTATGGAGGTTTTCAAAAATATGCAACATTAGAGAGAATCATATAATGAAACCGTGTACCACCACACAATTTTGGCACTTTTCAATATTTTCCCAATTTTGTTTCATCTTTTGTCCTACCACTTACCTTCCATGCCCTTCTTGTAACTACTAAAGCAAATCTCAGAGAAGAAATTCTCTAAATGCTTCACTAGATCTCTAAAAGATAAGGACGGGAAAAAAAATAACATAATCACAGTACCATTCATACCTGACAAAATTAGTAGTAATTCCTTAATGTCATCTAACATATATTCCATGTTTAAATTTTCCTGATTGTCTGAAAAGTCCATTGGTTAGTTCAAATCAGACTCTAATCAAGGCCCACACATTGCATTTAATTGTTAGTTCTTGTAACACTCTAATTACAACCGGTCTTCCTTCCCTATACCCTGTTTTCATGCCATTTCGTTTTTGAAGAAACTGGATCCGTTTTTTCTTTGGAATCAGGGCAGACTTTGGCTGAGCTGTTTCTTCAGGCCTTAAGATTTGGGGCTAACTGAGAGGCCCTGTGAAACAATCCAGCAGGGTGTCTGTGGGCATGTTAATGTCATTCATCATGGTGGGACCCAGATGACTGAGTGACTGATGGGACGAGAGGGAGCCACTCCGGCCACAAGATATAGAAGGTTGAGAACCATTCTTCTTATGCAGAGAAGCTCAAATCACAGTCCAGGGGAACAGCTGCTTGCCAATGACCTCATTGATCATACTTCTGTTCTTTTAAGAACCTCATCCTGACCCAGAGGCCACAAAATCTGTGAGCTTGGACTTTACACCTTTCTCTCTATGCAGACTGTACTCTCCCCCAGCCGCTTTGGTTGGCTGGATTCTGTTGGTAATGCCCGCTTTTCCCACCTCAGTGATCCTGGGCAGCACAATGGGAATGGTTATTCACACACCTACTGTGTGCTCTGCAGAAGAACAGAGGTATAGAATGCCATTTGAAAGGTGTCTCCTTTCAATCTCAAAGTCAAACAGACTAACTGTCTTTGGTTTATGAAAGCTGCTTAGTTGATTCTTTGGGCTTTGAAGCCACGTGGTACTGATGGGAACTGGAAAAGAAAAATGAATTCTTTCTTGACATGACCTCTGGGTTAATCTCAACCGTTCTAAATAGGGGCTCTAAATAGGGAGGAAAGTGGTGACAGCATAACAGAGCCCTGGATTCCTCCATGGTCCATGCCTACATGGGCTTATCAGTATTTCTTGAACATACTTTATGATTCCCCAGCATAGCATGCTCCTTTTTCTTTTAGAGATGTGCTCCTTTTCTACCTCCACCGAAACCTCCTTGAGGTTCAGTTAAGACAGCAACTCCAGGAGGCCTTTCTTGAGCTCTCCAGCCAGATATGTGCTCCTCTCCTCTGAGCTTTCAAAGTACTAACATTCACTGGAACTGCTGTAACTCGAACTTGTCAGAGACCAGGGCTCTCCTGTCTCTTCTTTCTTCTAAGCCCTTCTAAAGACTATGGCCTGGTATCTGACCAAAGAAAAGGGGACACATCTCTAACTAGCCAACAAAGAAGCCAAACCAATCAGTAATGATAAGCACTTGGAGAGTGCCTTGTTAGGGAGTGGAAATTTCAATTGAGCTCAGTAAACAGTTTTGTTTGTCTCACTGTTTGCTACATAGAATAATAATAGCCAATATTTATATAATGTTTATGATGGATCAGGTTCTGTTCTAAGCACTTTATAGTTATTATTCACTCAATCCTCAGAACAATGCTACAAGGTTGATACTATTACTACCTCCATTTTATTTTCAGAGAAACAGAGGCATTGTGAGGTTAAGCAAGTTCATCAAGGTTACATAAGCTTTGTAAGTGACAGAGCTGGGATATGAACCAAGGCAGTGTGGCTCAAAGGGAAATAAGACAGAGTTCTTCGGTCTTCAAGTGTTTACAGTCTGAGGGGTCTAACAAAGCGGAGGATATGATTCTCTTCCAGTCTTAGAATCCCAGACACATTCCACAGAACTGGACGTAACCAACAATGGGGCGGACTGTGCGGTCACAACTGAGACCAGTGTTGAGAGTGGTTGTCCCGCCATGCACCAGGACGAGAGGCAGTTGTAGGCAAGAGCTGAGCTGAGCTCCCTGTGAGACTGTAAAACCTCCTGCAGAGGGCATTATTAGGCATTGTCCTTCAGAAGTGACCGGGAGAATTCTTTATCTATGGAGGCTGGTCTTTCTCTGAGGAATTCACCTTTTGTTCTCATTCATTACCATCAGTGAATCTAATTGCAGGATGCCATTTTGTGGTGTGGACTGACTGGCTATTAAAAACTGTTCAGAGGAGACCTTAATATTTAAATAACCATTTGAGTATTTCTTTGGAATTTCCTTCCAAAGCAACAGATCATATGGCAGCAGTGAAACTCTGCTGAACCAAAGCCATGTGGAATTGTAGCCAAATGTTAGGATGGCATAGCAATCTCCACAGAATTTCTCTGGAGGTTTGGGAATGTTCAGAGTAACCCTCCATCTTAAATACTGTGTTTTTTAGCCAAATGGGTTTTCTGAGAAAGAAGAGGTTTTAAGGGCTTCTCTGGAGATAAATGAGCATATAATCATCTGCTCTAGAGGGAAATGGTTCCAAATCTTGGCATAAATCTCGGAAGTTGTTGCCTTAGAAACAACAAATGTTGTGTAACTCTCTTCCCTGGACAACCATTTAAGGTCTCTATAATTTGCTCGTTTCTACCCTCGGTTTTTAAACCTTTAACCCCAGGAGAGAAATCTTAATCTCTTTCTCCAGTGCAGGTGATAACAAACAACTTTTCTCATTTCCCCAGACATTAAACACTTGGTAGGGACCGATCTTCTTCTTCTTGAGAGGGATTCTGTTAAGATGGTGGAGAGAAGATCCACTGTGGCAGGGCCATTGGGTGTTTGATGACATCTGTTCTGGTTTGCTCAGGACTGAGAAATTTCCTGGGGATGTAGGATTTTTGGTGTTTTATTTTGTTTTTAAAGATTTTGTTTTATTTACTTGAGAGGGAGAGAGAACAAGCAGGGGGAGGGGCAGAGGGAGAGGGGAAGCAGACTCCCTGTTGAGCAGGGAGCCCAATGCTGGACTTGATCCCAGAACCCTGAGGTCATGACCTGAGCCAAAGGCAGATGCTTAACCAACTGAGCCACCCAGGTGCCCCAGGATTTTTGGTGTTAAAGCCAGAATGGCTGTTCACCATAGTAGGGGCACAGGCAGTGCTCCAAGGGAGGACACCCAGCTGTGTGGCCTCTGGGCTCTGGATGGCTCCGAGTCCCTCCCCCAGCATCATCAGTGGAGGGCAGTTCAGAGCATGGTCCCTATTGAATTGTCTGGTGATTGCTCTTTCAAAGATTCTCTCACAGCAGTTAGAGAAACTGTTGGAAATATTACACACAGCCAGATTCAGTTCAGCTCATTCAATTTTACTCAATTTATCAAGCCTATGTGGAGTTTCTATAAATACTATATACTAGAGGCAGGGGATACAAAGATGAATAAGGCTCAGCTCTGCTCCCTAGGGTCTCTTAGTCTAATGGGAGAGGTGAAGGTGTAAGCAAAGAGGCACCTACCAATGTGATGGGTGCTGTGATAGACGTGGCAGACAAGACATGGGGAGGGACATTGTCAGAGTAGTCCACTACATGAGGAGGTCAAGAAAGCCTTCCCAGAGAAGATAATATTTCAGCAGAGAGTTGGAGGATGAGTAGGCATTTGCCAGCTGGACAGTAGGGAAGAGCACTTCAGGCAGAAGCATGAACATAGAGCAAAAGCACAGAGACAGGAAATGATCTGTCAAGTAGAAACTTCATGGTATATTTAGGGAACAGCAGGTATGGCCAGAACACAGCGTTTGAGATAGAAGGGATGATAGGAGAGGAGCCTGGAGGCAAGGAGGAAGAGACAGACCGTGAATGGTATTGTAGGCAATTATAGTCATCACTGTTGGCCGCCTGCCCATCTCCTTTTCCCACTTTGCTGGGGTTTTTTTCAGGTGACCCATCCTCCCCCACATAGCCATCGGCTTCTTTGAGCTAGTCACGGTGATCTCATTTCTCTTGTCAGTGGCTTGTTTTAACATTCGAACTGGACCAAAAGTCTGGCCAAAGAGATGTGAAATGTGTACCTGTTGAGAGCCTTATAGGAAGAGAAGCCCTATTCTCCTGCCGGAAGTTGTCATGTCTGCATGTTTGGCAGCCACCTTGTGAGCATGAGGATAGCTGGCTTGAAGACAAGCTGACTTGCTGAGGATGTTAGGTCAGAAAGATAGGAAGTGCCTGGGGCCTTGTAGTCACTTTCTCTTAGGATATTTTGTTAGATGAGATGAGTTTCACTTATTGTTCTAGCCATTTTGAATTGAGATTTCTGTTACTGGTGGCTGAAAGCGCTTAATGATATGGTAAAACATGCTAAAAACTTGAGGCTTTCAGTGACAGAAGAAATGGTTTAATGTTATATGGGTTTTGTTTTAGGACATTGACTGTTTGTCAGTAGCCATAATTCCTGCCTTTAAATCTAGATGCAGAAACACATTCATGCAACTACCATTTTTTGAAACTTATGCCAAGTACCATTCTAAATGCTATAGATACAGTGTCATATAAGATATGCTATGTACTCTGAGGGGATTTGCAATCTCTTGGTGGAGACAGGCAAGTGAATCAACTTCACAGTATAATGTGGCCAGTGCTGTGATAAAGTTACACTCAGGGTATTAGAGTAGTACTGTAGGGCTCCTAAATCAGTCCATTAAGTCATAGAGCACTTATCAAGGAGGTGAGACTTGTACTGAACCAACTGAAGACCCTTGAAGCAGTAACTAGTCATCCAGAGAACTCCACCTAGACCCAGATATACCCACATCTCTGCCCTTCTGTTTCTGCTGTGGTCCCTCTGACTTAAACCCATTTCTGGATGCTACTCTTTGGCTTGCCCTCACTCATCTCTTCTAGATTTAGTTTCTTGCTCCTGTCTCTTGAATTGGCCAGTTCATCTATTCTAACTTGGCTTTTTGTTGGTTACATTGTTCCAAGCTCCAGAGTGTTTTTCTGTGAAGTCTTGACTTCAGAAATTTTGGCTTTTGCCTGCTGCTTCTGGACATTTTCTTGCTGAAGGAGGTACCTGGCTTATTTTGAGCTTGTCTGATTTTTCCCTACCCTAACCCCTCATATGATCTCCATGTGTGGGCCAAGGTATTAGCTGCCAGGACCCAAGGGCTCAATGTACTTATAATAATGACTGTGAGTCTCATCATGTCATTTTGAGACTGATACAGAAGGTCAGATTGGTTTAGAAAACTTTGGAGTAGGTGAAAATTAGGTAAGAAATACTTTCCATTTTCCTTTTGGCATCATTTTTTTTTTTTTTAATTTTTGGTAGGGGTGTGTCTGAAGACTTTTCAGATATATGGAGAAGCTATATATGCACAGCAGTATAACTCCCCATGTACCATGAGTATTTGTATTACGAATGATGTTGTTTAGTGTGGGAAGAGTATTAACAACCCCTTTAACATTTGTGAAAGGCCTTTCTCTGGAGGGTGAAAACCAAAGAAGGTTTTCTGGCTTATGCAACCTTCCTAAGAATTGATTAAGTGCATCAGCCCCGAGGGGTAGGGAATTTGGAAAGGTAGAATGGTTTTCCTAATGGTTTCCTGTAGGTTCAAAACAGCTTAGTGTTTACTCTCTAAGGTCGCTGAGCTTGAAAATCAGTAGGTAGAAAGGGTTTAAGTAAAGAGCAGAGATAAATGGTATATATTACTTTTTAAAAATTAGAGATGCCACATATTTTCTTTCAAATATTATATATATTTTTAAAGAGAACTCCATTGAACTTAGAAAAACAATATGGCTCAGTATAAAGAAATCAAGCAACAAAGAAAGATACAAAGAAGAAAAAAAAAGTCGCTCCAAATCCCACTACATAGACATAACTACCATTAACATCATTGTAAACATCATCCCAAGCATCTCCTTGGGATGAGATTGCCCCTATTCAGAATGCATAGGTTTAAGGTTTTCTATTATTTCCATTTCCTGATTTCATTAAGGACAGGAAAGGTTTATTTTCCCAACATTTTTATTATTATTTTTGGTTGCCTATGGGTTTTGCATAGATAGTGGAATAAAAGGACCCTTATCTTTTTTTTTTTTTTTTTTTAAAGATTTTATTTATTTATTTGACAGAGAGAGAGAGAGCACAGGTAGTCAGAGTGGCAGGCAGAGGGAGAGGGAGAAGCAGGCTCTCTGCTGAGCAGGGAGCCGGACGTAGGGCTCGATCCCAGGATCCCAGGATCATGACCTGAGCCGAAGGCAGCCGCTTAACCGACTGAGCCACCCAGGCGCCCCAAAAGGACCCTTATCTTGACTTCTTTGATCAAAGTACATATTTCTTCCAACTAGAGAAAAGTCAGATAACTTTAAAATATCTTTTTAAGTGTGAGATGAAAGTGTGTGGCTTCAGAGTTTTGCATTACTGATCTCCATGGTTCATACTAATCGGTTCACCCCCAGAACTCCTATTTTGGGGATCCATTTATTCATCATCATATATTATTGACTATTTCATAATTGAAAGGAACCACACAAATCCTAGTAAAACACATAAAAATATGACGCACTTTTTTACTTTCTAAGACATAATTTAGTGGTAAAGAGAAGTCATTCATTCATTCATTTTACTAATCATTTCTGGGGCACCTGGCATCTGGCACTCTGTCAGATGCTAGAGACATAAAAACAATAGATAAAGATGTAGTGTCTGCCCCCAAAGGAGTTCAGAGTCCAGTGGGGAAAATAAACACATCGACAAATAGTAATCACATCATATGACATGTGCCTCTGGTATGTAAGTAAACAACAATAACAAGAAATAGCATCTGTCAAGTAGTTTATGAGAAATACAATTAGTCTGTGAGCATGACTTAGGAAGGAAAGAGTGATCCCATCCTGAGGTCTTCAGGGAGTAGAAGTATTGGAGCTGGTTCTTAATGGATTTGCAGCCTTTTAATTGGCAGAGATGGGTGAAGATAGTACTCACAGAGCAGGCAAGGCCACAAGCAAACCAGAGCACAGAGATGGGCAAGAGAGGAGAGAAACAGGGCAATGCAAGTCCTGCAGAGAGTAGAGCTGAGTGTTCCTTTCTGGTAGTTGGAAGGATACGGCTCTCAAGGTGAGTTAGGGTGAGGTGGGTGATGCAAAGTTCTGGGTTTTATTTTTTGCACAGTGGGAGGTGACCACAGGTTGCAATGAGGGGAATGACATGACCAAAGCAAGGTTTTGGTGGATTGGTTGCTATCCCCAAGCAGGAGGGACTAAAAGAAAAATGCAAAGGAACTAAAATTTATGCTGCACCTGTTATGTACCAAACTCTGTGTACTTACTGCACTTCAGTGCTCAGGACTAAGCCCAGAAGGAGTCACTTTTATTTCTATTTTAAGTCTATGGAAATAAGGAAAATGGTTTATGAAACTTGACCAAAGTTCCAAATCTAGTGTGTGAAAGAGTCTGGATTAGTTTCCGTGACAGTCTGATTTCCAGACATGGAACATGGTTTGACCTCTTCCCTCCACACCATGATGAGGGACTGGCATCACGGAGCTCATAATAATACTCTGTTTATATTGAATGTGCCAAGATACTACAGTTATACAAATGCACAGTTTGTTCAGGGTACAACCTCCACTCAGCCTTCCCAATTTGGAAAGAGTCTGATAGACTTGGAGAAGGGTCTAAACCTTCCTTTAACCCTAAATTGCTCTATTAGATCCTGAACCAGAATAGCTGGAACAAAGACTCTCACAATGAATATTTCATGGGTAAGCTTTTATGTTTTATTTCTTTCTATCCAAATAGAGTCTCAAGCCCTTCAGGGAAGGAAGAAAGAGAGGGCAAGTCATGATGGGGTAATGAGAATTTTCCGGCTCCAACTTGCTCAGAACATTTTAGCCACCCACTTTATCCAAACCTCCATGCCGGCAGGTACCAGTAGAGAATAAAAGAGCATTTTTGGAGTTTTCCAGCATAGCGGGGCTTCTCCTTGGCCTACCTGCAGGTGTGGACCCTGTGGGTGTATGTTCCCTGCTATACTGATGGAGTTGTTAGAATTAACCAGAAGATTTCTCATCTCACTCTCCTGGATTTTGTTTCTCTGGTGCCAGGCAAGCTTTCCTAACCTTTATTTTTAAGTAGAAAAAATAATTTGGAGGTATGAATATTCATTTAATGACTTAGAAATACTTTCAAACAGGTTCAGAGGAAAAACAGGAGAAAGACAAATTGTTAAAAAGCTAACTCGAAAGCTTTGTGAGTGGATTTTGGAAAGAGAACTTTGATTTGAGTTCTTGTAAATTTCACCCAGGAAAGAGAGAAGGAAAAGCCCTAGAAGCTCTTCAGATTGGTAAACTGTGGCACTGGTTACGAATCCTGGAGCACGGCCACAATTTCCCCCTTGGACACAACCCCTATTTCACCCTTTCAGAGGCCTCTGGTCTACCAGAGATTGACTGGAGTCAGCAGTGCCCTCAGGAGGCTTTCCTGTTTCTTTGTGTTTCATCTTAGTGCAAAAGAAAAAGTCACAGCAACAAGGTGCGTGAGGTGGCATCAAAGGCTTCCTTTTTCTAGCTGCTGCTTCATTGTACCTGGGCTTGACAGCATCTAGCTTTGCTATGGAAGAACAATCAGTTGAGATCATTGCTTGAAATATTGTTGATGGTGATTAAGACTCAATGTGGATGACAGCTGGTGGCTCTTGGTTTCCACAGTAGGAGACAGCCGTGTGACCAAACCCTGAAACAGCTGTAGGGGTAATGGTTGGTGCAGGGCTTGGCATCTTCAGACAGCACCCAGGATGTTGAGTTTGGTCTTGAATGCCACACTGTGAGAGTGACAGAAACAAATTTGAGCACATTCAGAAGAGAGCAATGAAGATCAGGAAGTATCTGGAAATCTAGGGGCACTGAGGATGCTTCATCTAGAAAAAAGAGCTTGAAGTGGCCCAGGACTTTGGAATTAGACTGGTTGTATACTGCTCCAGGCAGACAAAGACAAATGGGTGCCAGAAGTGAGTTTTATGAAAGAAATAACTTTTCTAACAATGATAAAATGGGCTGCTGTGAGAGGTCATGAGCTCCTTAGGATCAGAAATGTGCAAGTATATGCATCTGATGACCTTCCAAATCAAGGGTTCTGTGGTCTGATGGTTTCCAAGGGTCTCGCAGGTGACCACAAGTGCACACAGAACTATCAGCTTATAGTTGATGAGTCTTTCCTTTCCTTGTAGTCTCTTTTCTACCCAATCTCCCAATCTACACTGGCTTTGGTCCCAACCACCCCATGGGGATTGCATCTGTCAAGTCACCAGTGCCTCTCAATCATCAAAGCCCATCGTCTCTGTCCCTATCTTATTTCAATTTTTGGAAGCATTTTGCACAATGTCAACTCCTACTTTCTGGAAACAGATCCTTCTCTTGGCTTTCATGACCTCATGCTTGCCCAGCGGCTTCTTCCTACTTCATTGACTTTCATCTCAGTCTCTTGCTAGTTCTTCCTCCTCTGCTCAACTTCTAAATGTTGGAATGCTCCAGAGCTCCCTTTGGGATTCCCTTCTCCTCTCTATATTAACTCTTTGTAGTTGGTTAAAAACATGTCTACCGATTCCTTGACTTTCTTCTGATGCAGAGGTGGAGTCTCTGTCTCCTTCCCTTGAATCTGAGTTGTACTAGTGACTCATTTGTTATGTAGCAGAGGAGATGATTCCTAACACCAGAGGCTAGATCAGAAAAGGCCGGGAAGCTTCCACCTGGTTCTTTTGGGATTGGTCTTTGAAATCCTGAGCTGCCAGGACTGAGGAGGTCACACTGTGGGAAAGCCTAGGCCTCTAGACAGTCCATGTGTAATACTCTAGCCAAAAGTCCAGCTGGGGATGGGAGCACTGGGCAGCAGAGACAAGCCTTCTCTGTGGTGCTCTGTCCAAATTCTTGACCCACAGAACCTGAGAGTGGAATAAAAATGGTTCCTTTATGCCACTAAGTTTGGGGTGGCTTGTTCTACAGCAGGGTAACTGATACACTCCCTAAGGGGCCTCATCCTGTAGCATGTCTTGAAATATTACCTATAAATGCTCATGACTTCAAAATCCACTTTCCAGCCCTATCTCTTCCCAGAGCTCCAGACTCTAATCTAATTATTTAAGTTTCTACTTGATCTCTCCACTTGTGTATTCAGCAAGCATTATCTCAAACTTAATATGACTAAGATAGAAAGCTTAATATTAGCCCTTGACACTCAAATTTACTTCTTTCTTTTTCCTCCACCTCTGCATATATCTAGTTTTTCAAGCTAAAACTACTTTGGTCTCGCTTCCTCCTTTTGCCCTCAAGATGGCATCCAATACAACAGCAAGTGGTGTTCATTTTTTCTCCAAAGTGTCCCTGAGATCTGTCTCCTTCCTTCCATCTCAACTACCTCTGTCCTAATCCAAGTTACCATCTTCTCATCTACTGCAATATCCCCTTGACCATTTTCCTATGCCCATTCTCATCCTCTTAAAATCCATTTTTAACACATCAGTCTGTATTAGTTATCTATTACTGTGTAACAAATTACCCCAAAACTTAGTGACTTAAAACAACCACAATTTCTACGGGTTAGGAATCTGGGCACAGTGTAGCTTGATCCTCTGGCAATTGGTATCAAGCTCAACTAGAAAGCATCTGCCTCTTAGTGCCTTCATGTGGTTGTGACAAAATCCAGTTCCTGGGAGCTGTTACACTGAGGGCCCCACTCCCTCTTGGATTGTTGGCTGGAGGCATCCCTTATTTCGCCGCCACATGGCCTTTCCATAGAGTGCTTTACAACATGGCAGTTGGCTTTACAAGGAAAGGGAGGGGGCAAGAGAGAGAGCAAGAACTAGCTAGTCATAGGCTTTTGAAACCTAATCATGGAAGTGACATCCCATCACTTTTGCCATGTTCTATTAGTTAGAAGCAGCAAGTCACTAAGTCCAGCCCACATTCAAGGGAAGGGGATTTACACAGGGCATGAAAACCAGGAGGTGGGGATTGTTGAGAGCCATGTCAGAATCTGCTTACTACATCGCCCCAGAGTGATCTTATAAAATCATAAATCACATCATGGTACACCCCTTCTTAAAAACCTCCAGTGGTGGATATATGCCATTAAACATTTGTCTAAACTCACAGAATGTACAATATCGAGAGCAAACTCTAACATAAACAACTGACTTGGGGTGACAATGATGCGTCAATGTAGGTTCATCAGTTGTAACAATGTGCCAGTCTGGTGGGGAGGCTGATCACAGGGGAGGCTGTGCATGGGTGTGGGGGCAGTGGGCATGCAAGACGTCTCTGTATCTTCCTCTTAATTTTTCTGTGAACCTAAACTGCTCTAAAAACTAAATATGTTTAAAAAAAACTATCCCCAATGGCTTTTATTGCACTTGAGAATGAATTCCCAATTTCTTATTGTTTACGGAGCCCTGCATGTCCAGCCCCCACCTACTTTTCTCACTTCTTATTTTACCACGATTTCTCTCATCCACTTCACTCCAGCTGCCCTGCTTTTCTTTCTGTTCCTTGAATTCCCCAAGTATGCTCCTTCCTTGGGCCTTTGCATGAGGCCTTCTCTCCTTTGGACCACCTTCCCCGTGGTCTGTTTCGGGATGGCTGGGTCTTCTCATGCAGATCTCAGCTTCGCTGTTACCTCCTCAGAGAGGCCTCCCTGACCCCTCAGCAGATCTCTCATCTCTACCACATCAACCTCTCTGCTTCTCTGCACTGTTCTTACTATTACTTCTTACCATTTACTATTACTCTTGTTTCTGTATTTATTAATTTATTTGTCTGTCTCTTTCTTCCCTTTCCTTCTGCAGGTAGAATGTAGGCTCCATGAGAGCAGGGAGTGTTTCTGTCTTAGCTGCCATTGCTCCCCCCCTATCTCAGGTCTGCGTCTTGGGTCCTGGCTGACCCCTGGGCTGGGAGCACCGCCTGGCAGCATTTGATCTTGCCGGCTGGGGCCATGGCCACCATCTATCATCCCCCCATATGGGTGGCCCAAGTAACATCTCTGCTATATTTAGCTTTTTTTTTTTTTTTTTAAAGATTTTATTTATTTGAGAGAGAGAGAGCACGAGCAGGGAGAGGGAGAGGAAGAAACAGACTCCCCTGCTGAGCAGAGAGCCTGATGCAGGGCTCGATCCCAGGACCCTGGGATCTTGTCTCAAGCCGAAAGCAGATGCTTAACCAACTGAGCCACCCAGGTGCCCCTATACATTTAGCTTTTATATTTTTTATTTAACTATTATATTAGCTTTTATTTTTATATTTATTACCTTTGTAGGGATTCACCTTGGAATAAATTCCTTGTCTGAAGTCCAGCTACCACATCAAACTTGCTTCAACAGTTCAGCTAGTCAAGAGATTGGTTTTAATGCATTGACCAGTTCCAGCCTTGGTTCATTCACTCTATACCTTCAACTATATCAATCTCTGTTAATAGAACTACCAGAGATTTTCTAATATACAATTTCCATGACTAAGTTTATGAGAATAGCTAACAGCTATAGGGTACTTATAAGGTAGCAGATACTGTGTCAAATGCTTTGTATGTTTCAACTCATTTAATCAATCAACATTCCCATTCTACAGATGAGGAAAATGAGACCCAGAGAGGTTAAGGAAGTTGTCCAGGATCACATAGATAATAAGTGGCAAAGTTGGAATTTAACCTCACAGTCTGACTTTAGAGTCCTTGCTCTTAACTGGTGCATGTTCTTGCCACTCATGGTAGATAAAGTTCTGCCAAATCCCTCCATCACTACTTAACACAGGAAGAGGCTGGTTACCAGACCCCCGCAATCCCCACCAGGTACATTTTTCAAAAGTATCCAGAACTTGGAGTCTCTTGATTTGTTTACTGTCTTCGTTGACTGTATTTCTACCATTTTAGTGACTGTTTCAACTCTCTGGGAGAGACAGAGGAGAAATGTCAAAATGCAAGGCCAGACATTCTCCAGAGTGCTCACTGAAGCCATCATGTTACCCAGGGCCCAGACTGCCTCTCCATATCTCTGAGACCCGCCCTGGCCGATAGTCGTGGGAGAGCTTTCAAAAATTTGTCTGTTTGGGTTTTTTGGTTTTGTTTTGGTTTGGTTTGGTTTGGTTTTTTGTTTTAATTTTTTGGGGGTTTTTTTTGGCAGGAAGAGAACAGCTGTTAGCTTGGTAATAAACCTGAAAAATACTCCCTTGTTCTAAAGATGTTATTGGCTCGGCGATACTCCCCGTGTTCCACCAGCAAACACTCCCCTTGGCGGTCCGGGTGCAGGATTTACTGTGGAGCTGCTTCACGCCTCGTGCGTGTGGAGCTCTACCCACCCCCGTGGCTCCACTACCCCGCCTTGCTCCCCTGCAATTTTCCCTCCACACACGTTTGGAGATTTAGCTAGCCATTTTCCAGCAAAGAAGTTTCTCCTGCCTCGATGATAATGATCAAATGGCAGACAACAGGGACAGCACCTATTGCCAAATACTGAGATGGAATAAACATCACCCGGCTTCCCAGCCCTTCCCTTCTGAGAAGGAACAGCGATGTCTTGAAAGGCAGGAAGAAGAAAAGTAGCCAAATAAAAATGATTTATTGAGAAATATTCAGGGTCCCTCTGGGAGGACTGTCACTGGTGTTGTCTCCTCAGGGAGCCAGCCCGCCTGCCGGCTACACGCAGATGACCTGAGCACGGAACCCGTTTTCTTTGGTGCAATGCTGTCTCTGGGTAGGGAGAATGCTATTTTTTGTTTAAGCTGAAGACTCACCTGAACAAATAGCAGATGTTGATGAATATTAATTTGTGCTTAGATTAATGCTTCAAAGTGTCAATTTAATTTCTGTTTCACTATTCAGCCCCTGATTGTAATGAGCTACTTCAGGATGTGGGGAGCATACACCTGGCTTGGGGGCAGGGCTGGAGGTCTCCAGGGGGTGCGGCCGGGTCCTCAGGCTTTTATCTCTCTGCAGTAGGACAATTCCAGTGGGGTCCAGGTGGCCCTCAAAAGTCACTCAGCTGCTCACTGGCCCAGTGGAGAGCTGGCAAGTCCTCAAGGAGACACACACACACACATCAAACAGCCATTTGCTTTCAGGAGAGGCTCAGAGCTGAGCGTGTGCTTCAGCTGGGCTCTGGGCTGAGTGGACAGGCCACTATGTGACGCCTTCATGGAGTCCTTTGACCCTACCCCGGACCCTCTCTGTCGCTGGATTTTCAGGTTCCTGAGACATTTCATTCTAACTACTATCCTTACAGGTCCACATGGTGAGGGGAGCAGGGCCTGCTTTGGGAAGCAGGTAAATCAGGGTGTAAATCCCAGCCCTGGATCTCCCTGGCTCAGGCACATTTCTAAAGCTTTCTGAGCCTCAGTTTTACCCCTTATAAAATGGAGCTGTTGAGAGACAAAATGAGGAGTCGGTGTGTTCCATGCTTAGCAAGGGCCTGGCATCAAGTTCCCATCCCCCTGTCCTTCAGATGAACAAACCCGTTCTCAAGTAACGTAAACATTGAATTTCCTCCTTCTTGAGTTTTTCAGATTCTCTCTGTTATAAATGTTTCTCTGTGTTGCCTGATTTCCTAATTCTCTCTGTGCCTCATTAGTAACTTGGTAAGTAAACATGACACATGTTTCTATTTTGAGTTTTCTGCCAGAACAATGTGAATGTTATGATTTTTATAAAGGATACAAATGGTACCATAATTCTACATTTGCCTTGTTCTTCTTTCATCTAGGTTGCTGTTTCTCTGTCCATTGGACAAATGGGATGGATTTTTTCCCCTTGCAGAAAATCACCTTCTGCAGCCCCAGCCTCTGGCCTACCTGGGACTTGCCTTTACCACTTCACCTTCTTCCTCCTACCTTGCCTGCCGTTGTCACACAAACACACAGGTTATTGGCATATTAGTAATTGCAGTCAAGAGAATGCTGAGGAGTGACAATGTGCAGAATTGCGAGGCCAAGTTGTCCTGCTGTTGAAACTGTTGATGGCAGCTTTGGGCACATGGTGTGGATTTCCACCTTCCTCTTGATACTTTTCTGAACTTAGATATTGTATTAGTTTCCCAGTTTCCTGCCTTAACAAAGTACCCAAACTGGATGGCTTAAAATAACAAATTTATTGTTTCATAGTTCTGGAAACCACAAGTCTTGAATCAAGAAGTTGGCAAGGCCATGCTCCTTCAGAAGTGTGTAGGAGAGAAACCTCCCTGACCTCTTCTGGCTTCTGCTGGTGGCCATCCACCCTTGGTGTTCCTCAGCTTGTGGCAGCAGAATTGCAATCTCTGCCTCTGTCTTCACATGGCCTTCTCCCTGCGTCTTCCCGTTGTCCTCTCTGTGTGTGTCTCTGTCCAAATTTCCCCGTTTTATAAGGACACCAGTCATATTGGAATAGGTCCCAACTTAATGAACTCATCTTAAGTTGGTTAAATCTATAAAGACCCTATTTCCAAATAAGGTCACAGTCTGAGGTTCTGGGGTTAGGACTTCAATGTATCTTTTTTTTCTTTTGCTGGAGGGTGGGGGGAGAAACACAATTCAACCCATAACATATGTAAATTACTTCTTTCTCTGTCTTCCTTGGGGCTCTGGTCAACCCTTCAGGCTTTACGTGAGCTTCAACCCAAATAAGCAAAACTTTTCACAATCTGGCCTTTATTCATTTGTTCATTTGTATAAAAATATTTCTTTAGCACTTATAAGATGCTTGGTCTGGAACTTTTGTATCTGTCATCTCACTGAATTTTCAAGCATCCTAGAAAGGAGGAGATCAATATTCCCATTCTACAAAGGAGAAAACAAAAATTCAAATAAATTAAGACTCTTGCCTTTCTCCTCACAGTGGATGTCAGAGCTCAGTGTTTGCATCAGGTCAAAACCGTATTGACTCAGCAACAATCTTTACTCTCTATTCAACTGTATCTCTCTACCCGTGGCTGCCAGAAATCCTGCCTGTCCTTGATGTCTTCTCTCCCTCAACACTCTCTGGTCACTCTCTGTCTTGGTCTGGCTATTCCGGTGACGTTGGCCCCAGTCTCATGGTCAGATCAGCAACACTGGCCCCTACTGGCTCCTCTCCCTTGCCCTTCTGTTCTCTTCCCTTCCAAGGACTTTTCTCTTCCCTGCCTCTCTCCCTTCTGTCTCACTCTCTTTGTTCTCTTAATTCTTTAGACATGCCAGCATCCTGACTCCTGGTGTCATTCATCTACACCTAAATTTAGTGGGCAGTCTCTATCCTTGATGTTTATATATTCTGGACATCACCATAGTTCCTTACCACTTGACATTCCTGTTTTTTGTTTTGTTTTGTTTTGTTTTAAAGCAACACTCATAGCTTCTGATGTATTTTAAACAGCCCGAAGACACCACTTCATACTGGCACACAGCCCAGTTCTTTACCTCTGCTGCTTCTTCCAAACATGACATTGGTCCCCTGGGGGATATTAGGTGTTCTTTCTCAAGCACTGAGAGGTGGCCTCCTGCTAATGTTATTGTTTGCTGCTCTTTCAACACAACGTAAGGGATCTAGGTGTCTGACTGCTCTTCCAGTGAGCTTAGTGCTCTCCCTGGGAGAGCTACCTGAACTCATTTTAAAGATTACCCAGCAGACAGGTCTGCCTGTTAGAATGGCTATCCTAAACTACCCAGGAAGATGAAAGCCTAGCCTTTAAAAAAAAAAAACAAAACCTCCAGAAAAGGAGATTTAGTTACTCCCTTGATACCATTTTTAAAAACTCCCAACTACAGAGCTCCATATTTTCTTCTGTCTGTATTGTACATGCTCATGTCCTGAGTGATCTTGTCTTCTTTTTAACTTTTTAGGTACTATTTATACATGAAAATGTCAAATCTAATTCTCGTATCTTGGTGCCATCCCCAAGCTCCAGATCTATATTTTCAGCTCTCTGCTCTGCACCTGCATTTTCTGCAGGCATCCCACACTTACTCTCCTCCATCCCAGCTAGGTGTCCTCTTCCTCTTCTAGTCTGTATTTGATGAGACTGGCGTTCATCCTCCAGCTCTCAAGCTAGGCACTGTCATTCCTGATTCTATGTCCAATCAGTTAAGGACAACCTGCCATTCCAGCTCAGAGATACCTATATACCTATCGTCTGTTGATCCTTGTTCCCAACACTGCTCACCAAACTTGAGCCCTTAGGTGGTCTTTCTCTCCAGTTTCTCTTTGTTCCAATCCCAAGAGACTTCTTTGGAGAAAGCAAACTTGACAACAGGGCTGTCTTGTTTTTGAACTTGCTGCGGGCTTCACAATGCCTACGATAAATATCTGAACTCCATAGGTTGTTACTCCAGGCCCTCACACATCTGACTGTGACCGACTTCTTAGTCCTCAAACTCTGTCCTTCTAATCTCTCCCCACCCCAAGCATACCACACTTCTGCCAAATGGGGCCTCTCATCCCTTCTCATGCCTTTGTACTCCTGCACATGATGCTTCCTCTGCTGGGGATAGCCTTCCTTCTTTTCTTCACCTGACGAATACCTTCTCACCATAGTGAGGCCAATAGGAATCCCCCCAGGGAGATGACTCTCTCTACTTGCATCATGGTATCTTGTTCATAGGTAGGTAGTACCATTCTAAGCTCTATAATAATTTGTGTGTTCTCATCTGTCTCCTCTATTGGACTGTAAACTCCCCAGCGACCAGTACAGTGCCTGGCATTCCATGAGCAAACATGGATGTTTCTGAATGATTGAAAGCTTCATAGCATCTAACTCAACCCTATGTTTCTTTTTATCTCTTTCCCTTCATTCTTCTTTTCTTTTCTTTTTTCCCTCCATAGAGAAGGACTGATTGATGATCAAAACTCTCAATGTACAAGCTATAAGTAAATATGTAAATAAACAAAGAGACAAGCTGGAGTCAAAAACAAGAAAAGAAGGCAACAGGATAAAGTCAAGGCTAGGGTGAGTGCACCACCTGCCTGCCTGGGGTAATGCAGGTACTAGAGGCTGGCGGCAGGACTAGTCCTGAGCTCTCCAACAGCCCCCACAAACAGTGCAAGATTGCTTTATTCAATTATCCATATCTGGATAAGAAAATATTGCTCTGGGGAAGAACAGTAACCCTAAGTCTTTAGACCCAAGAGCAATTTCTCAGAAAGGCACCATGGAACCAGACAGCACCACCATCCTCTCCCTCTGATAAAACTACCCGCACATGGTAAGACAATTCCTGGCTGAGCTATGGGAGGGAAGTATAATATTTGCCCAGTGTCCACACTCATGAGTTTTCATTAGAAACTGTGAATGTATTTCCTCTTAGTCTGTGTCTGATGAACAGGAACAAGAAAGAGTTGGGAGGGGAGGGTCCCGTCCTGTGACTAAAAGTCCTGACAGTTTCTCTTACTAACTCATTAACTCACTCATTCATTCATTCATTCTTGCATTCATCAGGCAATAATTCTTAATGGAATGTCGATTTTAGATAAGGCTTTCTGGAGGATTTTCCCTCCAGCCCCTACCGTGCCATCTCTCCTGTCCTGAGTTTGGCTAGAACGTATATTACCATCTATCAGCTCTTGCAATCAGAGGCCAGAGGACGCATCTGCCTAAATTGCTTCATACAGGATTCAGCACTCGAGCTGGGGTTTTTTCAGTAGCAGCTAACGGTTGTCATAGGGAGGAACAAAAAGGGCTCTTGGACATGCTTCTTTTTAAGCGTCCAGGGAACATTTTCTGGCTCTGGAAAGATTGCTTTCACGGAGCAATTTTAGCCATTATCAACTGAGAATGAAACCTACTTTACGAAATTAAATTAGCCGGTCTTCCCTCCCAGATTCATTTTTCCTCCTTTAGCGTGGTGAAACTCATACCTATTTAGCAGGCCAAGTAACCTCTCCCACCTCGTCTTTCAAATCATTTAGTAAAATAAAAAGGCTTTAAAAAAGGAGGTTGCAAATATAAACACGAGTGCAATTAAGATCTCAACTCCATTACATTAATATAACTACTTTGCATGGAGTTCATTATGATGCGCATCAGGGTTTTAATGTTTCCTCCAGTTTAGTGCCATCCTTAGTTAGAAGGAAACATCATGCTATAGAAAACAATTGCCTGTTGGGCCGGAAAATAGTTTGAATAGGATTCCATTGTGATTAATTAAGCTCACACACACGATAAAGTAGAAAGAACCAAACAGTTGTTCTTCAAATTGACAGCATATTTGGTGAACAAAAAAGATTTATAACACTAAATTTAAATTTTCCTGATGTAATAATATATTATGGAAATTACTCATCTTTTTTTCTCCCTTTTTGCTGGAAACCTGGTGAGCCCTTATGGTTTTTTTTCTCCCTATGCAAAGAATAGAGGCACAAACAAGAGTGAAGGGAAGAGAAGAAAAGGACTCAATGAGCAACCGCAGACATGACAATATGGATATAAACCTTTATTTTTTTTTCATTCCCCTCCAATTATTTCCCACAAACATTTTATCCGAGGATTCTTCTTTGGAGTAAGCTCTGAATGCGGGGATAACAGCCCTCCTTCCTCGATGTCATTCTTCAAATTGAAAAGCAGCTTGCTTCCTTTTCCTTTTGGTTCATGTGCTGGCCTCGCCCAGGCTCTGCTTCACTTAGTGGGTCCTTCAGGAAACCACGACTGCCAGCCCTTAGCATCTGAGGCACGCCAAATCGGTGGCATTAGAGATCTGCCACCCGCATGTCTGCAAAGAGAAGAAAGAGCTCTGCTTTGAAAAACGTTTCCGCTCCATCTATTTCGTCTCTGCACTGTTTGTTCTCTCCCCTCTTTGTATCTGCATCTCTCTGCGTGTCTGTCCCTCTTCAGTTCGCCTGCCCGTTTCCTTTCCCTGGCCCTCTCTCATCCTGACCTCCTCCTCTGCTGGTTCTCTCTCTCTCCCCCACACCTTCTCTCCTCTTAAATTCTGAGTCTTCAGGTTGCAATCAAGATCCCTGACGCCAAATAGGGAGGGAGGGATCACGTCTCTGGAGAGTGTCTTCTTTTAACTAGCAAGACTCAGGAACTGCGATTAATGAATAAAGGCAGCTCCCCAGGGTCCGCCTGGGCCACTCAGGCAGCACACTCAAATACTTTTCGTTGCTGAGAAACTCGGTTGGGCTTCCAGCACTGATTCCTTGTCAGCTGGAATGATGCTTCCAAGGCTGCCGCAGGATCAGTGTGATACTTAAAAAGTCACCTCTCTTGGCGCTGTCCTTTGTGCTGTTGTCGTGGGGAGCCCCAGAGCTGAGCCGGGGCGGGAGGGGAGGGGAGAGTAAGATGCGCCCAAGCTGGACTGGGATCCAAGGTAAATTTTCCCGCAGCTCCAGGAGGGACCGAAGAAATAATCCCCCTTAAACATCTATGTTTGGGAAGAAAGCTGACTTCTCTCAGGAGACTGGCAGCTTTCGGGTAAAGAGCCGAATGGACTAACACACCCATAATCATCCTCATTTGCTCAAGATGTGCAGGCTTGAGAAGCAGAATTACCAAATCATTCCGTAAATCCAAAGAGATGAAACGCGATGGAAACGTTATTGATTTGGCAAGCTTGCCGCTTCCTTGCTGAGCTCGTGATGAATATCTGGAACGAATGTCCAACAAACATCCGTGGGCCAACAGCTGCTGCCCCCTGGTTCCTGCCTCTTTCTCCCTCTGGAACCTTGCAGGCCATGTTTTACAGATTTTTCAAGATGGTTAATATCATTGATTTTAAAAAAAATATATGAAATAAAGCCTAAGCCCAGGTTTCAGCCTTCTTTATCTAAGGAGTTAAAAATACTCTTAAAGTCAAACTATTGGCCTTCCTCCTTTGCTTTTCATTGTTTCTCAGTCCTTGATGCCCTTTGTAAAATTAGAAAAACCATAACTGGAATACCTCAGGTCAGTTCACTTAAAAACATATTTATTAACTAGTATGTGCCAAGGACTCATGAAAAGCTGGGATTGCAGGGCGAGGAGGACATTGTTCTTGTCCTCAAAAAGCTTACAGTCTTCGAGGACACAGATTTTTTAAATAAATGTCACGTCTCTTCCCCACTAATTACAAATATCCCAATCTCACCTTTGCCCTGATATAAGGACTTTCTCAGCAGGGTGAGGAAACACACCTTAAAATCCTTTCTTAGCTTAGATTGTTCAGTTTCTTCCCACGTCCTATGGATCTCCTTGGTAGAGTGGTCGCTCGTCCGTACCCTCGTAAGACTGCGTGTATTTTTACCTTCAAACGTGAGCAGGGGATGTTTATTGAATGAATGAGAGCCTGGATTATTTTTCAACTATTTTGATCAATCTATCTTTTGCTTTGGGCTCTCTGAGCTCTTCCAGGGAGGGAGAGCCGTGTCTCTCTCATCTCTGTGTCCCCAAATTGTATGTGCTCTCAGAAACTCTTTGATTTATGTTCAGTTTCATGCCCTTTGTTTTTGGCAAGAAGGGAACGTTTTTCTTCTTGCCCTCATTCCAGATGCTCTGGGTGTCGGGTTGTTGTCAGGTCACGTAAAGTGTGGATCCCAGTGGATTTGAGTTTGGAAGGTGGGGGGTGGGAGCCCTACCCCATCCGGAATCAAACATGGCGGCGTGTTTCTGGCCTGGGTGTTCTGCTCTGAAGCATCTCTACAGAGACCAATCCTTAGCAGGGATGGAGCAAGCATTTTATTCCTTCCCTTGCCAGCTGTGAGGTGAGGGTATTGGCAGCCTTCTGGGCTCCCCGAAAACTTCAGAGCATGCCCCTGTCCTGGATGCAGAGATCCTTATTGGTCCTCTGTAGCTGCTTGTTCCTTGGCTCCATAGAGTTTCTTCTGGGCTCTCCTCCTTTCCTTCTGCTCTGAATTTCCCTACGTGTAAGCTCCTGGCCGTTCTCCTCTCTCCAGGCCTCTCACTTTGTCTCACACTTCTCTTCTTGCCTGGCTTAGACATGGTAGCCGGATTTTGGAAGATTGATTTTTTGAGTGACTTGAAAATTTTCAGGATACTACTGCCATGAACAGCCCCTATATTTTACTTCCTGATCATGACCCAGGGGCATTGCACCTTACCCTCACCTCCAGTCCATGGGATGCGGTAGCCTACACCCCTTGGCCTTGTGCTGTATCCATGGAGAAGGCTGGAATTTCCTTTGGATAAGCTGCTTTCCATACCAGTTCCAGCTTCCTGAGTTATGGGGGGAGATAGTAACTGGATCTAAGCTAAGCATCTCTTCTGTCTCACTTACAGGACATGCAGTTAACCCTCTTTCTCCAGGCACACAGGGGAAGAGGTTTGTGGGGGCCATCCGCATCTACCTGCTAAAGAGCCAGAAAGTTCACATGCTGGCTCTTGATAGGAGCTGGGGAATGTTGCAAAGAACCTTCCTGGGATAAGGAACTAGTGAGAATGCTAGTCTCATTTAAAAAACATTTCAGAATGGATACATCTTTTAAAAAAAAAAAAGTGGGGGGGCTGCCTGGGTGGCACAGTCAGTTAAGTGTCCAATTCTTTGCTTTGGCTGAGGTCATGATCTCAGGCTCCTGAGATCCAGCCCTGTGCTGGGCTCCACGCTACACACAGTCTGCTTCAGACTCTCTCCCTCTGCCTCTGCCCCTCCCCACTGTGTTCCCTTGCTCTTTCTAAAATAAATCTTAAAAAAAAATTCCAGAATAGAACAAATCTAAGGAAAAGAATCAGACACTGGACTTTCAAAGTTAAACCTTCCACCCCCAGACATTTAACTCAAGAGGACAATCTCAAGGACAAAGGCAGCAAAAACAAAGGCTCCGTGGGGTCATGCCAAAGGGTCTGGCAATGCAATGCTTTTCTCATTTTTTGGGTCATTCCTTAGACTTTGGGAGGCCATTCTTGGATATCTGGGTAATGCGTCCTTCCGAAGTGCTTCCCTAGCACACCGTGCCATCCTTTCTGCCAGCACCCAGCACAGGGCAGGGCCCCTGTGTGTGAGACCCTAGGGACACTGAGTACGGGGACTCACACAGACAGACCAGGCACTTGGCAAGGACTTGCCGAGTGAGCAGAGGAGGCAGCCCCTTAATTAATTTATTTTTTTAAGATTTTACTTATTTATTTGACAGAGAGAGAAAGAGAGAGCACAAGCAGGGGGAGTGGCAGGCAGAGAGGGAGGGAGATGCAGACTACCTGCTGAGCAGAGAGCCCAACACGGGGCTTGATCCCAGGACCCTGGTATCATGACCTGAGCTGAAGGCAGACGCTTAACCGACTGAGCCCCCCACGCACCCCTAGGCAGCCTCTTTATAGCATGGGTAGTTCACTCTAGGAAAAACCCTGCCACCTCCAAATGTCTCCCAGGTAACTTGTACCCAGGATGTGACTAGTAAGTATGGACTTTAGAATTTAATGTTTTCCCCCCACATTCTTAAGAAAGCTCTGTGAATGAGCACAGTACCTTCTCTTCATGGATTCATGAGGACTGCCTACCCTGGCCCCTGGCAAGTCTTCAGAGAGTGTAGTTCTCTTCCTATTACGTGCAAACAGGCCAGGAAGAGGTAGCATTTTATAATGTCCAACTGGAATTAGCAATTAATCTGGGGAAATTTGTGGTGAAGGTTGTTGTATCAGCATAGGGCACAGAGGGAACTAAATATTTGACAAGCACACAGTAAGCACTATAGAAGTGTTCATTAAAGAAATAAAACAGTACTGCTACCACTATTATTACCAGACACTAAAGATGTCATGCGGGCCAGGACATTATTTCTTAAACTACTGCAGTCTGATTGTTTAAAGAAAAAAAAAAAAAAATATATATGCTTTACATTTTGGAAGCCCCCAAAATACAACATGGAAGCACTCTTGGCTCAAGGTTTATTCTATTTAACACCTTTCAATAGGGCAACATCTGGATGCTATCATGGCTTGGCAAGACGAGATGCCGAAATTACGAATTCTGAAAATGCTGTGCATTAGGCCCTCTTGTCTTTGCCTGTAATTGCCTTAAAGATATAAAAGAGCCTGATTGTAATAACTCCCCTAGTATAACTAGTCTTTGTGTCTATTCTGCAAGAGAAGATAGCAGGAAGTGGGATCACTCTAAGGGTGTAAGTGAGGAGAGAGGGGTGCTAATTCTTAAATACGTGTGCCCTGCATCTCAAATAAGTACCGAACAACAGTGTGGAAGGATTACCAGTAATCTTTTATATAAAAGGGATATATATATCCCTTAACCTATTAACTGGAATAATGGTTGCACCAAGATAAGAAGCCCCTAAGTAGTCCAGGCTAGGTGGCCTGAGGTCTGGAAGCATTTATTATTTATTTCCTAAAGTCCTGTTCCCTGGTGATAGGGATGGAAATTTGGCAGACCGGGTCTCCCCTTGTCAAGCAAGTGAAATGGTTGTTTCATTTTTAATCTGGGTCCTTTGCCCTGGCAGATAAATCTGAAGGGGGCTGTTAAGGGTGTGATGAATTGGGCTCCTGGGGATGTCTGTGGGAAAGGGGGAGAGATATGGCAGCCCCGGACATGGTTTTTTGGTCGGGCGGCCGCAGGCCTTTTGAAATGAAACAGAGCCCGCCCTTTTCTGAGAAGACTTAAACAAGGAGAAAAATTTGTCTGCAACATGCCTCAAATTCTTTCAGTGGCCTGTTATCTGTCATTTCAGAGAGGGTGTTGAAGGCCTGTGGGCTGAGCTGGAATGATGCGGGGGGTGGGGGGAACAGTGCTGTTGGGGCTGGGTTCGATTTATCTGGGGGTACCCTGGAGCTTAGTGGGCAGTGAACGGGTGCTTCCGGCTTGTGGTCCGACAGCTCTGGCTGGAGGTGACCCGCGGCAAACTGGGGGAGTGGGGGATGTCTGAGTGACCCCTGGTGTCACGTGGTCAAATGCCATGTCCACGGAGCACAAAAGCAGCCAGGTAATCTTGATTGGGTTCATCTGATCCGTGGAGACAGTCAAACTGTGTGGTTATATTTCCCAATTAGACTTTTGTTTTGGACCCAGAGATAATTTAGATTTAATGTTATACACGATGAGAAGTCAGGCAGATTTTTAGCAGGAGTTGATATGATTTGATTTATATTTAGAACAGAAGAAGTGAACCAGTTAGGATTCAGCCAGGAGACTAAAAGCACAATAGCAATTTGAGCAGGGAAAATTTAATACTGCATACAAATTATTAGCTAGTTAAAGGGTATTACCTACAAAGAAGTATAAAGTGAACTCTCAAGAATACAGGAATAAGATGTAGGGAGCAGTCATTTCTCACAAGGCTCAGAGAGCATGCAAGCAAAGGACGAACTTGGAACAGTCGTCCCTCCCTACTGCCAAGGCTGTGATTCATCTAGTGTGGTCCAGGAGAAGCAGAGAGGTCGGTTCACTGAGGTGACGCAGGCTGGGCTGGCTAGCAGAAGCCACCTGCTGGAGTGCGGGCGGAACCCATGGGAGGGTTTGCGTCACTGCATCTCCCCCGCACCACTTGCAAGGGAGCAGTGGGTAGGCAGGGGGGAAGCTACGCACAATGCTTCTAGGAAGAAAAACTCTGGAACCAAGAAGACAAGCCCTTTCCTCTTGCAGTCTCCCTCCAGCTTCTTCTACTCATAAGCCTGACTCTGTGTCTCATCGCAAAAGAGAAATGGCTACCTGTGTTCAGCTCCAGTATCTCAAAGAAGAGCAGGGAAAGGTACACTTGGAGATTAGAGACAATAAACCCGTAGATGTATGGGTAGTGAAGGAAAGGTGGGCTTGAAAAGAGGAGAGACTGGAGGCTAGAGTGGGTGGGGTGGGGTGGTGGGGGAAAGAAGGATGGAAATGGACAGACTGATGCCCTGACCTTGATCCTGAAGCAGAATTTGAGACCCTGGGGATGGCAGGGAGGAGTATTAGAATTGGTACTGATGAGGCTGAAGAGGTAGGCCTCCATGGCTGATGAGGTGGAATTTGCGAGAGGGAAGCCTCATGGGTGCCCCCAGGTTTGGTGGCCTTCATAGCTGGGAAAAAGAATGGGTTTGAGTTTGAGGGGAAGAGAATGAATTCTGTTTTGGACATGACAGTTTATGGCACCCGTAGAATATCCTGACAAGATTCAGAATATCCTGGAAAAAGCCCAATGGATTCAAACGTGTACTGGAGGTAAGGATTTCCACAATTGCTACAAAACTCAAATGCAAAGGAAAGGAATGAAAAACAAATTTCCACCTTAAGAAGAATTTCAATAAAATTCTCTTTTGGAAATCAGCTTTCCTCAAATTCATAAAAGTCAGTTAAAGCTTGGAGCTGTATTACCTTTTCTTCAAAACATCCTGAAGCTTTCATTTAGACTAAGGGTCAGAATTAAAGTTGTATGTGTGTGTATGTGTGTGTTTGTTTCTTAATGTTTTTGTTGTTGTTTTGCACAAAAAGAATTCTCTTATATGTATGTAATTTCTAAATGAGTGAAGTCTCTATATTAAGTAGTCTAGGAAATATTAGTATTTTACTATCATAACAATTTATTGCAGGTTAAAAGTTAGTTAGATAAACATGCATAAATTCAAAGGAAGGAGGTGAGGTTAATGGGCTGGGAAGACACATGTATATAACCCCCCCACCCCCACATTCATTTCTTGTGCTACACATCATGGCACTTAGTTGTGTTCTGTATCTAGTTGCTTCTTGTACGTAAGTTCTGCTTCCTTTTCTGTGCTAAGTTCCTAGAGGACAGGAAAGATACCACATGTTATTTATTCTTCACATTTTACTAACAGGTTCTCAATAAAGACTTCATTTTTATTGTCAGTGAATGTTTATTAATCATCACTCTGAGTCAACACAGGCTTAGGTGATCCTTGGAGCCAACATGAAAAATACACAGTCCATTTCCTTGAGGAGCTCATGATGTAAATGGAGAAAACCAGTGAAAGAGCCCTTTTGATAAAATATGGTTAGGTGTTTAAACTGATGATCCTTTTTCTTAGGCAGACCCTTCAATTTGGAGTGAGTCTCTGGACTAACAAGCCAGGAAGTACCATCTCTTCTTTACACCAAAGTTTTGGGAGCCTACTGGGTATCAGATGCCATCCGGGCTAATCAGAACTCCAGTGGTGTTTGTGTGCAAAAATCAAATGAATGTTCACGTATTATATGGCATTATACTGGAGAGAACATCAGAACAGTCTAAAGATTTATAAGCTTGACAAGAACATTGGGAAGATTAACAAGTTAATATTTCAAAAAATGCTTTGAAGATAGAAAGTGCCAACGTAAGTGCTAATTATTATTATTAGCCCCACGACCTTTTTCCTTTTCCCTTTACTGTTAAGATCTATCATAAAACTTCTTAACCTCAAGGGAAATTATTTTTCTTTAGATGAGCATTTTTTATCAAGTCAAATATTAATATATGCATTTATGGAAATACCCTTTCTTCCATTATTCTTTTTATCCTCCCTAGAGGGCAGAGAGCGTGTCATGTGCGCATTTTGTAAGGCGTCTAGGAATGCAATGTAGATTTTGTCACTCTGACGGTACCTTGGCAATGCCCGGCAAAACCTGTAAGGGGCAAAAGGTATGTTTGGAATCCTACAAACAGTGACTACAAGCTAGTGAGGTTGAAAAAAAGAAAAACCCAATCAGAACTTAGGTAACTAAAGAGATTTGCATTTTAAAGTGGTCAGCAGGGGAGACTGTAGAGTCTACTCTACCAGAGATGCTGACATTACTCCAAATATTTTGGTTCTCCTCATTTGGAATTGCTTTCAGAAGCACTTTTACAAACCATATTAAGAGCTAGTGTCATTACTTCATGTTGCCTCTTCGATATGAAAAGAGCATGAGAGACCAAGAGTGGGAAACCTGCTCAAAGGAACCTCTCTGTATTGTGTGTGGAAGGCGCAGATAGTTAATGAGTTAGAAACCCACTGCAATAATAGGAAACAAACCATCCTGATGCTATACACCCTGTAGAGCTGGAGAAGATTTCAAACACAAACATTGAAAGTTTTTAGAGGATGTTATTAGGTTGTTTGGGGGAAAAAATAAAAACTATGCTTAAAAGATATTCACTGAAGAAGGAAAGAAGGCAAACAAAATGACCACACACACACACACACACACACACACACACACACACACACACACACACACACACACACACACCTTTTACCCCTCTCCTTTCCTTTTCCAGTAGCTTGATCATATACTCCGAAAAGCCTACCCCCCACCCCACACACGTTTCGGTCTTCCTTTCTTCCATCACTGGCAAGGATAGCCAGAAATTTTTGGTTACTTTCCACCTTTTTCTCATCAACCTGACTTGTTGCCAGTAAAGAGGAGGAAAGAGAAACGGATAATGGGCAGCTGGGACATGGACTTGGCTGAATAGTCATGGGCTTTTATTCCTTTCCCTGTCTCATGCATCTATTTAAGGCTTATACTGTTTTGCTCAGGCTTCTGTAATAAAACGCCACAGCCTGGGTGGCTTACACAGCAGAAATGTATCGTCTCTCAGTTCTGGAGGCTGGAAGTCCATGATCAGGGTGTCAACAGTGTTGATTCCTATTGAGGGCTGGGAAGAAGACTCTGTTCCACGCCTTTCTCCCAGCTTCTGGAGGTTTTCTGACAATCTTTGGCATTCCTTGGCTTGTAGATACATCACCCTGATCTCCACCATAATGTTCACTCAGCATTCTTCCTGCATGCATGCCTGTCTTCACAACTTCCCCTTTCATAATTTACTGGTCATGTTGGATTCAAGTCCATGCTAACAACCTAATTTTAACTTGATTACCTCTATGAGACCCTATTTCTAAATAAGATCACATTCTGAGGTTAGGACTTTAACATATAAGTTTTGGGGGGGACACAATTCAACCCATCACAAGTCTAGAGGGGGAGTGTACAGAGAAATGAGAATGTGGGGAAATAGTAGCCCTAATGGCTTGAGTTTTTGCACTATGACACATATGAACAACAAGTCATTCCTCTCACTTTCATAAATTGCCATACCCATAAGGACCTAGGCCATGAATCTTTATCACATGCATCTCAGATAGACTTCCATGGCGCTTTACCTATACCTATCTATGACACTCACAATTTTCTGCTTTGTACTACAGTTTCTTGTGTACACAATTTATTTCTCCTATGAAACGATAAACTCCTTGAAAGCAGTATCTAATTCAAAGTTTTTAAATATTCCTTGACCTAGCATAGTCCTTTGTACATAACAGCCAATAAATTGTCACTGAATCTATGAATGACCGTCTAGGTTTTAGAGTTATAGAGTTCTTAAATTATACATGCTCATTGTCAAGTACTGTATCAGTCAGGATAGGTTAGGTTGTGCTTCTGGAGCAAACAACTCCTGATTCAGTGATTCAACACAACAAAGTTTATTTCTTGCTCAGGCAAAATCGCAAAATGGCAGTTCCAGGCCATTCTCCAAGGTGGTCATGTTCAATGTGGGAGCAAAGTATCCCTGGCAACTCAGCATGAAGCTTCAGGATTCCTGTGGCAGGGGAAGAGATCATGGAGAAGGCAGCACTAGATCTTAAATGCTTCAGCTGAAGAGTGACGCACATCACTCTGCTCCCAGCCTGTTGGCCTGAACTAGTTTTATGACCTTTAGTCCAACTGCAGGGGGGCTAAGAAACATTATCTGCCATGTGTCAGGAAGGGGAGGAGGATGCGAAATGTTGCTGAACACTAGTAATTTCTACCTCACCCACTTCCCTCCCTCCAAAAAGTGTATCTTATATTAGCATTATGTTTTATACAGTATTTTTTGAGCCCTTACTACATGCCAGGGAATGATCTAAATGCTGGTGGTCCAATAGAAAAAGATAGACTAAAGGTTATATCCCAGCATAGGGCAAGGATAACAACAGAGTGACCAAATAAGTAAATGAGACATTTTCATACAGTGACAAATGCTATAGAGAAAATAGAACAGGAAAATATGATGGAAACTGACTTGCCTAAGATCCCAGCACCCGTATGTTCAAAGAATCTTAGTCTTATTATATGAGAAAATAAATACTAACATAACAAAATGTTATGTAGTTATTCTTATACTATATTATATTAACTGAAACCCAATTGAACAGAACCCTCAAATTGTTGGAATTTGGAATCCTCCAACACGCTTTTGGGTATTAAAATCAAGTATTGAGAAAATTAAGTCATGTAGAATATTTATAAAAAGAAAAGAATAATTTTTTAAAAAATGGAAATGCACACAGTTTCAGTTATCTATTGCTATATAATAGGCCACCTCAAAACTTATATTGACTCATGATTTTTCAATCTGGGCAAGACTTGAGGGGAAAATCTCATCTGTGCTCCATGTCTTTTGGGTTGGAATGGCCAAGATATCTTCTTCATTCTCTGTTAATGACTTAGTTGGATGACTGTAATGGCTGAATTTGCTCAGATAGCTCTATCTCTTTGTGACCTCTCCATGTGGCCAGCCTGAGCTTCCTCACAGTATGGTAGCTGGCTTTCAATATGGAGCATTCCAAAAGTATAAGCCCAATATGTGGGTGCTTATCAAGCCATTCCTTGCAATGCACTTGTTAAGGTCCCGTTGACCAAAGCTTGTCCCATGGTCAAGCCCAGAGTCAGTCAGGGAGGAAACTATATAAACACATGATTTGCCGGCAGCTAACACATTATTTGTCTATCACTGCCAATTCACTGGACTCTAATAATTCTCATTCCTCCTATACATTCTTCTTATACAGTCTGTCTCTGAGACTCCTAAAGTCTCATTTCATGATAGCATCAGGCTCAGGTTTGAAGTCTGGAACCTCATCATCTAAATCAGGTCCAGGGAGAATAAAGACGCATAGGTGTAGCTGCTTTCAATCTAAATACCTGTATAATAAATAGATAAGTTCTCTTTCCCTCTTCTGCCCATCATCACTATCGTGAAGAATAGACAGAAAAACTGCAATAAAAAACACCCATTCACAAAAGGAGAAGTGGGAGAAATATAACAGTCACTAGTCTTTAGTAAATCTGAAATCCAGTTGAGTACATCTTGCCAGTCTCTTGGCTAGGGGCTAGGTCTGATATCTGGGGGTGATTCTCTATGGCCCATGATTGTAGCTTAGCCATTTTTTCAGTCTTCATCCTGCTCATAGAAACTTGAGACCACAGTGGATTCTTTTCATTTTGAATATCAAATTTCATTTTGAAATGTTTCTGTCTCTTTCAGTTCAATCTGGCAATGTTTAATGGAGTATAATTCTCTTAAAGACTTTGTGGGTTGCTTATAAGTCTTATTATGGGTTCACTTTATTAGACATTAGCTTTATTGTACTCATAACATTCTTCAAAATGGACCCCTCTCTAATTTTGCCTGCAAGTCAGACTGCTATGGGACAATGATCTTAATATTTTTAGAAGGCCTTTTTTTTACCCACCTCACTGAGAGTCTATGAGTTCTGAGGATTATTAGAAGCCCTTTTGTCTAGCTGAGAGTTTATGAGGCAGTGGCCTAAATTTTTCTGTGTTCTCATAAACAATACCCTTGATTTGATCTTTACTTTGAGACCCCGTTTTACTGGTAGTGCCTTGGTTGTGATATTTTTCCTGAGGCAATTTCTTACTTTGAGAATATTTTTCCAAGATACACTGGGGATGAGAATCAGTTTTACTTTTGAACCCTCAAGTCCTTTATATTTTCTCCAAATTTTGATGAAAACCATCATTTGTTAGCTCATCTTACTCCTCCTATAACTCATCTCAAACAACTACAAAATGCCAGGTGCTCCTTCCCACATTCTGCATGGAGCCTTAGCTGGATCCACAAGCTAATTAGGTATCCTTTTTATTTTCCATGTTACTGTAGGTGATGGTTTTGCTAATTAATCCACTCATATATAACATGGTTTCTTTTCTCCAGCTTCCAAAAGCAATTTTCTCTCTGCCCTTCTAACTACCCCTAAGCGCCATCTCGAGGTTTGTCAGCTCTCTGCCCACTCTACAATTCCAGATGCTGCCTGTTTAGGGTTTTCTGTAGCTGCTCTCCACTTCTAGGTACTCATGTCTAATTTTCGAGTTACCTCAAGTGGCTGTTTGACTAATTGTTCCGCCAGTACATAACTCAGGTCCCCTTTTCTTCAGCTTCCAATACCTCTTCCTTCACTGCCCTTCCATGTTCTCTGTTAACACAGAAACACAAACAAAAATCTCTTCCAAGTTATCTCCTTAGGGCAATAAGTACACATTTAATTTGATCCCCTATATCTTCTCAAGTGGCTGTTATAGCACTGAATAGCCATAATTGCAGTTATTAAAATTTCTCAATTGCCGAAGAGTCAGTTTTCTTAGACTTAGAAAAATTTGCAATTGACCATTTCCTTCCTTCCTTCCTTCCTTCCTTCCTTCCTTCCTTCCTTCCTTCCCTCTTTTGTTTCTTCATTCAACATTTAATAAGTACTTCCTATGAGCCTTAGGGTAGGGAAATCAATAAAACACTTCATTTGCTTGCATTGAAGCTTATATTCTAGTGAGGAACTTATTTCTCAGTTAGCCTAAAATTCAAATGAACCAGAAATCCCCTTCCAGTTATTGGATAACCCAAGTGAAAATTTCAAAGTGAAAGAAGTTTGTCTTTGATTCACTTCTCTTCACCTGTTGGTGAACTCCTCTACAACTCGAGAAGTCCTGACCCTGGAGTCTACCGTCCTTACGTTTTTCCCAGGAAGCCTTGTGCTCTGCTTGGTTTCCCCCAGAAAGGGCCTCAGGATCCATCCATAGTTTTCCTACCTTTCTTTACACTAATGCATGGATCTCTGTGATTCCCCTGGGGCCTTTCTTCTGACTACAGTTTTCCAAACTCAGTTTCAGGAATGTGATCTTGAGTCATCATTGCTTTCCCTGATAAAAGAGCAACATTTAGATAGTTTCTGGAGATGTCATACCCCAATTCAAAGAATGTCTAAAATTATGCCCCGGGCTTGTGATGGAGATATGCAGGGATACGTTGGCTTTTCAGGCTTCCTTAAGTTGCTATGGCAACTCCACATGGCTTTTGTACCCCCTGAGATTCTCTATGGGAGCCAGGCCACGTGCTAGAGAAGGCATGCTTTCAGGTGTGGGTGGAACCCGTGGCTGTACAATGAAATTTATCCTTTTTTTTTTTCCTCCAAAACAGAGGGGTTTGTAATGTAGGTCTGGCTTCAGACCTTTACTCTGGAAAACACCTTATGACCTCTTGAGTTGCTGAAAGAACCCAGTCAGTCCAGTGGTAAAATCTATACCTCATGGCCATCGAACTTTGACTATAAGTGCAAGTAACTTTGTGACTAGCATGTACTTTTCATTTTGCTTAAAAGAAACATATGTTAACTTATCTCTTCTGAATATTTAATACCTAGAAAGAAGATTTCCAACCCCACCCTCTTTTTTTCCCTAGTGCAATTTTCTTTTATGATTGGTTATGTCATAAGCTGCAACAGCCGGCCTGGACATCAGAAGGGATGATAAGACAGTGAACGTGACCCACTCACAGGGTTTTTAGTTCCTCAGCCAGATTGGGATTTTTATCGACAAGGATCAAGTAGAGGTATCTGAACCCCACAAAGGCAATTTAGCTAGGGAAGTTGGTCCAGAGCCTGGCTCCCAGGAGGGAGATAGAGGACAGAAATTGCTGGGCTCCTGCCCTGCCTCCTGATACCTGTGGGATCTGTCAGGCTTGGAAAATGCTTCATTTCTATAAACACTGAATGTTCTAAAGTGAAGAGAATAATGGGAAAGACTCACTTACCCTCTTCAAATGATAGTTTCTCAATGCATAAAATGCAGATAATAACATCTGCTCAGCCTCCCCAAATATAAGTTATATTTATAGTTTTGGCAATCCTGGGAATGGAGGTGTTCATAAATTTCTGAAAGAGTTTCTGCAAACCCAAACTAAAAATACATTCCTGCAGGGAGGGTCAGGTCTAGCTGACTTTCTGACTCAGCTTGAGTTGCTGTTGGTAGTCAAGTAAAGTTACTTTTCTGTGCTTCTTGGAGAGCAAGTTGAGATGCAGAGACCAAGAGGGACATTCTTTTGTACTTCCGTTGCCACCTGGAAGATTTTGTTTCTCTTTTTCTCATAGGAATAAAAATAGAATCTAAAAATGTTCCCTTTCTCTGGGGGTAGTTAGGTGTGAAACAGCTTAAAACCATCATCTAAACAGTTATGACAAAGCTACTTCTCTTTTCGGGGAGGGAAGGTATAATCCTATTATCTTTGTGTGGTTACCAGCGCCACTTGAAATTCCAATTAGTGCAGCTAATCACTGTGGGCTCCTCTGGTACTTAGCTGGCAAACAGCTAAGTCTAATTAATACTTTGGAGTGATGGGTAAATGGCATTTATTTTACTCCTCTAGACACATTTTCTAAGTAAAATTCTGATTTGGGGCTTGTTTCATTGGAAATGAACAGTTTCTAAAAAGAAACCAAAATTCTGTATGAAGCTAACAAATAAGATCCTTAAGCGGTCTCATCAAATTGGACAACTTGGTGTCCCAGAGAAAAAGGGAGGCTACGCAATGGCCAGTCAAAGGCATATTTCACATCCATTTATAGGTAAAATAATAATAATAATAATAATAATAAATCTATAAAATAGGAGAGGCATTACTCACTTAAACTCAGACTTGTAAAGAGAGTCACTACCGTTTGACTCATTAACGATGATTCTTTGCTTAGAAACAGGATAAAGTATTAATAACTCAGGCCTCTGGGCTTTTAATTCAAATGGCTTAGAGCCAGTGGTCTCTGGCGAGTCCATTATAGTTATCTGGGTGATCTCCAGGCAAAATAATAACTTCTCTGTGGCCAGTAGGCATTTTAAGGGAATTAGGGCCTGGCAACCTCAATTCCTTTGTGCAGAAAATCTCTATTAGCATCTGCCCCCCAAATTCAGAGTCCTACCAGCTCCTGTCCTAGTGAGGTCCTGGAGTTGATTTGGTTGTGGGTCAGCTTCTCATGGGGAAGCCAGGCTTGACCACGCACCCAAGGTTGACCAATGCAGTATCCTTGCGTGTTGGAGGAAGAGGCCAATAAGCTCACAGCTGAGTCAAACCCACTGTGACTACTGAAAAATCCATTCTGTTGATTATTGTCCTCTTGATGCCTGAGGAAAAGCATCACAATATTAATATTAATCCAAGGGGTGGAGGGTCTGATTTTCTTTTAAGGATGTCTCTCTCCATAGGCCTGGTAGATTCCTATGCTTGTGTCCCAGAGTAACTTGTTTATAATGAAACAATTGCTTTGTTCTCCTCCCTTGAAAAAAGTCCATATTTGCAGAGACTACCAGAGTTTCTAAACCAGAAAAGGCTATAGAGAAGAATAATAAGCCTCAAAGAATTGCAAATTTCTTTAGTTTGGAGCCCCAGTCTTTGGCTGGGCTCTGGTCTGGGAAAAGGGACACTTATTTTTTAAGACAAGAATTCTGTGTTTAATTTTTAGGAATATGAAAGAGCTGAATGTTTACTTGAGAAGGGATTTGAAACCTTTTGTAGGCTTTTTGAATTTTTCAGATAAAGGCAATCCGCATCGCTGGTCTTAGGCAAAATAGTTCTGCAAGTAGCTCTCATAGGAAAGAAGAACCGCTCCCCAACGTGGGAGCATTATTCTGTATAATTATGGATATTTTCTTTCCAAAAAAATTTTTTTTTCTAGAAGCTGCTATTTCAAAGGCTTTCAATTCTGTGTGTCATTATCAAATAATCTTTTTTGTACTCGGGTGTTTATTATTGGATTGCAATAACGATAAAGCTCTAGGGGTTTTTGTCTCCTTTGGTATGCTAATTAGCCAGTTTCCTTTTGATCTTTTTCATACTGAAAAGAGTGAAAAGCTATCTCGGTAGGAAATCTTAGTGCTGTACATTCATTCCCTCATCTCCATAATCTGAGGATCAGAGGAAGACAACAATTTCACTGCTGAATGAGAGCTTCTAGAAGCTTTAGTTAGAGCTCACTGCTGCCAAATAATTCTGCTGGCACTCAGAGGTGGGCGCAGAGGAGGAAGACACAGGAGGAAAAAGGCACAAATATTTCATGTGGCCCAGTGAGCTCAGTCGCTTTTATTTCTTCTCCAAGCATTCAATCCATGCCAATCCATGTCATTTCACCTAATTTTTAACTTTTAGATTTCTTTCTCCTGTTGATGTGTTTTTAGTGACAACGACTGAATACTCAGTTTAAGGAAAATGGCTTGAAGAGTAGGAAAAAGTACACCGCTGATAAAATCTGTCAGACTGTGAAGCCATCTTTTACAAGTCGCAGTAAACTCACATACGCAGAGTACTTGGGGAAAGCGCTGCTGCTTGTATGGGTCGGTTACACATATTTGTATGTTACATTACGTTTGGGAATGGATGAAAAAAAGAAGTTATTAGATTTTTAGTTTGGTCACTAACTGGTCTACTGTAGCTGTGAATATTTACCTTTTTATTAAGATCTAAGGATTTAGGACAAAGTCTGGGAACTTGAATGGGGAATTTCATCGTCAATATCATCACCTAACATCTACTGGGAATGCTCTGAGAGCAACACTGCATTATTAGGACCAAGTAAGTTGGTACTTAAATATCTAGTCAGAGGGACTTAACCTTATTATACATATACACGCACACACGTTCACTAGGTCGAACCATATGAACTCATTGTTTTTGCAAGTAAAAAGTGATTCCACATGCTCAGCCTAATACAGTTTACTGTTTGAGAGGTATGGTTGATTATAAGGCACAAACTTTATTTGAAAAAAGAAAAAAAAAGTTCATACATCCAAAAGAGTGTTGACTCCTTTAAAATCATCCTAATAGAGGTCTAATACCAAAAATGCAGCCATGGCTCAGGGCAGTTTTAGACTAGTCCTAAACTTGAGGGTTTTCATTTCCTTGATGTTTAGAAAGCAATCTTTACCCTTTGGAAATGACCTTGAATTTTGGAAATAAAAGAAAGTCATTCAAAATCATCTCTAGTGAGTAGAATAACTTATACTGAATAAAGCTACTTTGAATTTTCTTTTAAATAAGCAACATTTGTGTATAAATAATGCAACAATTTCCTTGGGTGCCATATGAGCCATCAGAGCTATATAATTTTCGATTTAAAGGGCACCTTAGAGATGGGCTAGTCCAGCATTCCTTAAACTTTATTGAACCTAAAAATCCTCAGGGGAACTATTAATAATGCAATTTTGAGCACCTTGCTATAGAGAGTCTGATTTATTAGATTTAAGAAGAGACTCAGAAATCTACATTTTAAATGAACTCATCAGATGATTCCGATGCAGGAGGTTGTCAGCCATCCTTGGACTTGCCACTCTTGTCTGTAGAGATAGATCTTGAAGTTCAGGGACATGCTGCAAGTTACTCTGCTACACGGAAGCTGGCTCAGAAGCGGAACTCCATTCTCTTGGACTCCCGGGGGAGCCTCGGGAAGGGACTTCTGGGGTCTGAATCACAGATCGTAATTAGGTACTTACAGACTGAGTGGCATTCAACCACTTTTAAAACCCTTATTTTAAGCCTGTTTTCTCATTTGTAGAATGGGGGTAATACTAATAGCAAGCTCAGTGTTGTGTCTATGTAAGTTGCTTACTACGGTGCCTGGCCGATAGTAATTGCTCAATAAGCATTAGTTATTCTGTTTTTATCCCCAAATCTCCACTATGGCTCTTTGTATTTCTTTTTCTGTACTTGCCCCCTTTCATCGGCTTTTTATTATTAATTAAATAATTATTTTTTTTTTTAGAGAGAGGGAAAGAGAGAATCTTAAGCAGGCTCCACGCTCACTGTAGAGCTTGACATGGGGCTTGAACTCATGACCCTGAGATCATGACATGAGCTGAAATCAAGAGGCGGACACTTAACCGACTGAGTCACCAGGTGCCCTTTCATGGACCTCTTTTAAATAGGCATCTCTGCTTGGCCTTTCTTCCCCATAACTTTGGTCATACCTTGGTTCCTGGTACTGCCATCAAGACTAGAGAGTTCTTGTTGAAACATAGCAATCAGTTACAAAACCCCTCTGGAATCCTCCCTGAGAGGAACACCTGGGTCTTTGCACATTTTGCCTTTGTGCCCAATTAACCCCTAACTACACCCTACTGGCTTGTTACTGTTGCAAAAACCAAAAAAAAACCCAAAAAACAAAAAACCCAAGACAAAACAAAAAAATCCTCAACTGTGAAACCAAAGTGTGTAGAGATTGAAGGTAGCAGCACAGAAAGGCCTTTGTCATGCCAGATGAGTGGAGGGCAAGGAATAGGCTGTGGGGAAGGGCAGCCGGAACAGCTGGTAACATCTGCACTTGCCCACGGGCTCTTCAGACTTGGCTCAGAAGCCAGAGGCACTAATGATGGTGCGGGAGGGAGAAAGACAGCATAAGGCATCCATGCAAGGTGCCAATGAAGTACTTGTATCTTTTCCCCATCTGTTCCTGTCACCCCTACACCCTCCCATTTGCTCACAAATAAATAGGCAATGGGTGACCAAATGCTGCCTGAGCTACCTGATGCTGCTAATTACTATGACTCTTTAGTGCCAGTTATCTCCACAAAAGCAAAACATCTTCATGCAGCATTCCAAATGGATACTGTTTCATCTGGGGCAGAGACAAATTGAACACTGTGGCTTAGTTTAAGCTAAAAGGGCTCCACTTTGGCACAGTTTTCAAAGACCCATTAGAGTATTTTTGTTTTCTTTTAATCTGTAGCTTTGCAGATGCTACAATTACCAAAAATGCAGGAAGCATGATTGGGGTGGGATAATTCTGTATAATAGATTTGTATGTATATTTTCATCTGTGTAAAAAAATTATATGTAGATCTGAATAGAAACATAAATATAAATACATATATGAGAGAGAGACTGAAATAGTTAAGAGGTATCATGTACATGTACCACGTAGGACCTCCCTGTAACAATCATGCATATATTCCTTAATACTTTTGTTGGGACTCTAGGACTTCATTTATTTAGTACAAATGGTTGGAAAAAAAACCTTTAGGTTAATTCTCTTATCTTTAGTATAAGCGAAGTGATGCTTACATAAGACAAATGAGGTGTAAATCTGAAATAATTATCTGAAGTTCTGGTCAAAACATTTCAAACTGAAGGAAAAGGTAGGCTTTGGGCTCTGAATAATGCATATTTTCTCTTTGGACAATTGCTCAGCTCTTCCCTCTGTTCATAGGTACAGGCTGAGTCACTGCTATGGAAAGGGACAAGAATAATTTATATGAAATTATGTGCATGATTTTAGTCTCTTCTCTAAACAAAGGAAGCTTCCATCCTGAAGCCAAGCACCTGGGGAAGATGGGTGCTGAGAAATGCAGATCTGAGCTGTGGAAACACCCGGGGAAGGCCGAGTCTTTGTGAACATGCTTCTAATTCTCCCTCCACCCCGGGGTTTCTCTAGAGAAGAGGACCCTAGTATGTCACGGCAGATGTCCACATATTAGCTAAAGTTAGTGTTAGCAGGAGCGTTTTGCCACACCCATCCGGTCATCCTTCCTTCACTATGTGCTAACCATTAACACTCACTGGTAAGCAGGACACACAGGGACCTGGCCCTATGGGGTTTTGAGTACAGCTAAGGTGAATCGAGTGGGAAAAACAGGGGGAGTTTGCTTATTACCTGGAGTTAGAGAAGGCACACCAAGATACTTTAAGGCCTAAGAAATGCTGTTTTTATTAGCCCTAATTCTGTGATTGCAACTTACTTTTCTGAGACTTGAAAATATCAAGATTATTTCTGATACTGTCGAGACCCACCAACTGTCCTTAATATTTAGAAGACATTTGTATGTATGTGGTAGTATGTGCTAATAATAAGACTTAAATTTTGGGGATGTGGATTGCTGCTGATAGCTACTATAAAGTCCAACTGGTAACCCAGCTGAAACTGAAGAGGTATCCCCTTTGGGTAATAGCTGTTCTGAAAATAATCTATTCACTGAGCCACTTTCCTTGTTTAATTGAGAGTGTGAGGGTGTGAGGGGGAGTGGAGGGGAGGGAAATGAGTGTGCGGGTGTATGGGTGAACATGTGTGTGAATGTGCTTGCACACATGAGTGTGAACGTACATATGTTTGAGTGTGTGTCTGCATGTGCAAATGTGTGCATTCATCATATAGATTTCTTTATTCCCTGCAGAGAATTTATGAGAGTCTTTTGGAAAAAGTTATTTATTTAAATGATATAGCAGTTGAGTAATTCTAGAAAGTCAATACATACCTAAATATACTTTTACATAGAAGCATATTGAAAAGAAGTAGACCTTTTTTTTCAATAAGCTTTGGGTTCCTATCACGCTATGAGGCAACATTTGGACAGTGTCCATGGTAATCTGTGCAGTGGTCCATGCAGCGCGCATTTTAAATTGGTCCTTTTAAGTATAGCATTAAGTGGCTGCTCATAAACAGGACTGAGCAATTTCTGAGTGGGAGAAGAGCCTTCCAGTCCTTACCCATGTGATCTGTAACACTGATGTGGGTGTAACATTTATGTCCAGGATATGATTATGTAGCACATGGGGATAGTTCAGGGTAAATACTTTTATTTTATTTTTTTCTGATTAAAAAAATGTGCCTATTTGCTACCATTCTCTTAGAAAATGAACCAAGAATATTAGAAAATTATTTTGTGTTAGCTTTTCTTATAAAAATTCTTCTCTGCATTGCCTCTGTTTTACCTAATCTTATCCAAGGCTGATTTCATAAGTAGTGTGTTCTGGTACTCTTCCCTTATTTCAAGCTAGGTCTTCCTGACATACGGTGAGAGGAGCTCTATTAATTGTCTGTCTAATTTCAGTATCTGGGGGCTTGACTTTTTTAATGTTAGCTATTTGGATTTATTCAACATGTATTTATTAAGCAAATTTTTGCATCACCTATAATGATAAGCCCCAGGGAGAAAATGATGACTAATCCAGGCCTGCAAGGTGCTCTCAAAGTGGAAGGGGAGACATTCTCTAAAAAAGGGACTGATTAAGCGAGATGGGAGGGCAAAGGAGAGAAAAGAATTCTTTTTGCGGTATTACGGGAGCTCTACAGAAGAAATGATGTATGAGCTGAGGCTTGAATAATGGGCATGAATTTATCATGTGGTACCCTATAGTGGGGGTAGTGGGGAAACATTCTAGGCAAAGGTCTGAATTTATAAAAAATAAACCCAGCTGTTGAATTTCCATCCTCAGAGGAAGTTGTCACAACTAGAGACCTGTTTATCTTTTTTTTTTTTTTTTTGCCTTCCTCACTGACTATTCTAGTCTTGCCATTTTCCCTCGTCTTGTACCTGATTTTCTTCCAGAGTCTACTGAATCAAGCACTTCGCCCAGTATAAACATACAAGACACCCAGCCTAACAAAGAGTAACTCTATTCTGTGCTGTTTATTATGCTGCTTTCTCTGTCTGGGACAAACTGATTACTTGGTTTGGAAATTTTTTTTTTCTTCAGTTGGAGACAAAAGCAATACTTTGTATTCTCCAGAGCTACCTCAGCCTCTATGCAATAATCCTAGAAAAGGAACAAACCCTGCATTCCCATAGAACAGACAAATAGTATAGGCAACCCATCGTTCTAGCCAGGGCTTCTTCTAGGCCATGTATTACTTCAAGAGGCTCACATGAAGTAAAAGCTAGTTGGAGATTGGTCTCCCTCTGTGTTTTTATTTTATTTAATGTTTTTGAATTGTGAGGCTTGTGGGGCTCAAGTGCCCTTCAGATAGTTCAAGATAGACAAATCTATAAAACCAAACTAAAACAAAAACCAAAAACAAACCAGGAAGCAAAACGGCACCTTGTCTAATATTGCAATAAACTTAGACCTTTTGTGTGTAGGAATGGATGACAAAAGTGCTCTGTGTGTAAACATAAAGTGAAGATTTATTGGAGTAAGGTGATGAAGGCCTCAACAAGGGGCTAGAGCGAATATTCTTCGGAGAACATCAATGACATTCTGCTCCATTTCATAGTAGGTAAGACAGTAAATCTGCAAAGTAAAAAAATGGCTTCCCTTCAGGCTTATATGAAATGTTTAAAGACATCGGTTTCCACCAATCTTAGTTACAGTGTTACACAGAAAACAAGGCTAAATTGTGATTTAATTCTCGCACATGTGTTCTTGATTTCTCTCTTGATTTATGTGGAGCAAAGGATTCCGTTTATGACCCCTGAGATTATCTATTCTTGTACTAACACCTATTTTCTCCTTTGCTTTGCATAAATGATAGTCTCTCTTTGTCTAGGAGATCATTTTTATATGGTATGAGGAGAGAATTCTATCTTTTGCCTCTGGAAACTTACATCCCCCAGCCCCCACCCCCCATTTTCTCTAATTGCACACCATACAGTGTAATATAAGCATGGCAAATGTGATGTGGAGGCTCTGGGCTGATTAATATTATTTACTGTGATACTTCTGGTCAGTTGCTGCAGAAATGAGAGGCATCAGACCTTACCTAGAAAGAGGTAATTGGAGCCTCTGGTTTCATTATCTTCCATTATCTGATTTCTGCTTTGCTAGTGTTAGAAAATTCTGTGATTGGGTTGACAATGCTAGTTAGTTCCACAAATAGTTATTAAATGAATGTGCAAGACTTTGTATTAGGTATGTGTTGGAGGGGAGCTGGAGGGGTGGGGGAAGAGTATCATGGGCAAAGATAAATAAGAATTAGTCCTTTTCTACAAAGACCCTAAAAGTCTTTGAGGGGGGAAGGTTGACCTGTGAACAAGAAGGAATGAAATGAGTTTTATAGTAGAAGCATAAGCACTGTGTTCTGGCAACCTAGGAAAGGCGAAAGCTTTAGAAAAGCCAATTTCTCTTGAGCTGTAAAAATCCTAACAAACTGGAACTCATTACTTCTAGCTTGATATATTCTCTGGAGCTGTGATATGAATAGATCCAACTCCATTTCACATATATATTTCAGAATTGCCTCTGGTTTTGGATTTTTGTGGCAATGTATTTTATAGACTGAACTGGTTTCAAAGGCAGGTAGTACATAGTTAAATAGCTATAAAATTCAAAGTATTTAGTTTTAGAAACCCAACTTTTCCAAGTCTCCTTTGTCTGGGCAGCTTTATCTTCCATGCTGTCTTGAACATCAATACTTTTTGTTGTGGTTCAGGAAGTTTCGATCACCAATTCACTTCTCTTCTTTTTACACATTATTTTTTCTTAGTCATGAATGAGCTTCAGGGAATCTATGTCTCACTGTAAGTGTATGTAAAAATTTCTTTATGGACATTTTTCTTGGAACAGAGTCCATTGTTTTCATCAGATTCTTAAAAGGGGACATAAGCCAGATAATGTCAAACTACTGTATGTTTTCTATTCATGATTTTATCTACTGTCAATATTTCAATGCCAACTAAATGCTGATGACTCTAAAATCTGTGTTTCTAGCCTAAATATCCCTTGAGTTTTATTATTTTTTTAAAATTTTTTTATTTTTTAGATTTATTTATTTTTTTTTAAAGATTTTATTTATTTATTTGACAGAGAGAGAGATAGCAAGAGCAGGAACACAAGCAGGGGGAGTGGGAGAGGGAGAAGCAGGCTTCCTGCCAAGCAGGGAGCCTGATGTGGGGCTCGATCCCAGTACCCTGGGATCATGACCTGAGCCAAAGGCAGACGCTTAACGACTGAGCCACCCAGGCATCCCTATTCTTTTTTTTTTTTTTTAATATTTTATTTATTTATTTGACAGAGAGAGACACAGCGAGAGAGGGAACACAAGCCGGGGGAGTGGGAGAGGGAGAAGCAGGCTTCCAGTGGAGCAGGGAGCCCAGTGCAGGGCTCGAACCCAGGACCCTAGGATCATGACCTGAGCCGAAGGCAGATGCTTAACTACTGAGCCACCCAGGGTCCCAGGTTTTATTCTTATGTGTCCAAATGTTTACTATTTATCTTTGCTTCTTTGGGCCAATAGCGCAAACCCACCAATTCCAAGATTAAATTCATGATCTTTCATTCTAAATCATGCCTACATATTTTTTATCTTCATTGATGTCCCCAACATTCAGTCACCCAGCATTAAAAAAATGAGAATCATTTGGCTAATTTTTACTTGTCTTTTAAGATAACTCAAATAGCACTTGCTTCTAGAAACCCCTCTTGACTACCCAAGCCTGGCTGGTTGCTCTCTTTTGGGATCCCACAGCATCCTGCACATATCTCCAGCATTGCTCAGCCATATATTAATGATCTGTTTATTTTTTTCTGGTTCCCTCATTTGTCTGCAAGTACTTGAGGGAAGTGACCATTTCATACTTGGTTTTGTGATTCAGCACTGAGGGCAGAGTCGAATCCTCGGTAAATGCTCAGGAATCAATTAAGAGGAGTAATTAGGACTCTTCAAAGAATATATGCTATACCTGGCTTCCTGAAATTCAGACATAGTGACAGTGGCTTGAAATATTCTAATTTCATGGCCCCTGAAAGTGCAGAGGAAAGAAAGCTCTGTCTAATGTGGTCTGCTAGAATGAAATTATTTTAAAAGTCAGATCTTAATGCCGATTCTATGTCACTCGGTGGGGAGGAGACGCCAACCGTGTGGTCATAGCCGATTTTCTATATGTTCTTTCTAAACTTGACAATCCTCCTCTCCAGAGAAAAAATTCTATCAAGTTAAACATTTAGGTTTTAAAAATAATGTTTTAGAATCAAGTAATTAATAATTCATAGTATCTTGTGGCAAATTGTGTTAGATACAAGCACAAAATTTCTGAGGCTTCATGAATTCTGGTAGAAGCACAAAAGGACAAGCATACCAATACTTTGCTCACTGCATTTAAGACAGAAATGCTTTCAAAATATGGACTTCTCAAAAAGGAATTAGAGAGTGGTCTTTAGTCCTTCACCTACCAAACATCTTTTTAGTCATTGTAGTTGAGTTCCATACTTTTCAAATGAATCAGAATTTTGTTTCCCTTCCTCTCCTCATAGGTTAAGGGTGAGGGAATACCTCCCTCTACTCTATGCCATGTAAGACGGACTTAAGAGAAAGTGGTGTTTGCCAGAAAGAGAGCCTGACATCTCATCCTAAATGACTGGTGGGTGAACTGTAGAAAGAAACCCATCCGTCCCCGTGTCACCATGGGAACACAGCTGAGTGCAGAGAGAGTTCTAGGGGGAGGTTAATGTGCGTCCTCTGGAGTCTGGAGCCAGAAATTGGGCCCTGACTCTGGCTTGGAAAATCCTAAAGATAAGAGGCTATGTGGAGATGCCCCTGAAGATTAGACCAATGGAAGAAGGCTATAGGGCTATAGGAAGAGTGTCCTATACATCTAGATTTTGGAAAGACAGAGAGGCAAGCTTTCTCATGGGTTCATTGAATACTTGGTGAAGTAGCAAGTTCAGGGGAATCTTAAAAGGACTCTGCCTAAGAGGTCTGCTTATTAGGACAAGGTATTCCCAATAAAGAGGCTGAGTGGGGTATACCACTGGGGCAGCAGTGAGTGCTCTAGGAATGGTGTTGGATGTACTGTGTGCTTGTTTGTATGTGTGTGTGTGTTTGGGGGTGGGTTCTTTTCCCCTAATTCCATTCTCCCTCTCTACCACCTCAATTGTTGAGGGGACAGAAAAAATGTTAGTAATGAGGCAGGTAGAAGAATAGGAAAGACCTTGATAAAAACTGAAAAAGTAAAAAAAAAAAATTTGCATTATTGGAGTGATCAGGATATCTATTGTACTCAATGCTATTAATGCCCTCCAAGGTCTCCTTTCTGCCTAATGCATCAGTCTGCCAGCCCCTGTGGATGTTGGCTGCTAATAGCTCACAGCAGCTCTGTGCTGCTGAGACTTGCCCTTGGCCAAACAGGAGCCACCTCACCCTGGAAGCTCATGAATCTCCCCTTAGCTAAACCTAAGACAACTAGTATTTTATAGGAATGGTCAAATTTCTGCTGCTGCTAGGATTGGATGTTAAAAATATTAGAAGTATTTTTGGGGGGTTGGAGGGAGATATCTATTCCTGGTAATAGTGAACTAAAAAATCTAGAAAAAAAAGTGTCTTACAAAAAGTCTGTTGGAAGCATCGAAGAACTACCAAAGCAACTACAACTTGAGGGGCCAATGTCTTGGAGAGAAAAGTGCAGAGAGGTAAATTTGATGACCAGGGACACTTTTCTCTTCAAGGGACTGGCCAGTTCCAAAGAAGCAGCGGAGAGGCTGAGAAATTGAGCAGATATTGATAGCTGCTGGAAGGTTGAGAAGCCCAACTGAGCTTTTGGTGGTCTCATGCACTAGGGGACAAAAACTGGAATTCAGGGCCAACTCAAGGAGGAAGACCTTGACAAACCTTCCAGAGTCTTAATTAGGCCCCTGGACAGCCTATACCCTAGGAATGAGGATGGACCAGAAGTAGACCAGCCCCACAAAGCAGACTATTCTCTGATCAGATTAAGATGATCTTTCTCTATTCTGTCAGAAGCAAAAGTAAATGCTATCTTGAACAAGATAAAATTATCTACAGTCTCAAACTATTTCTTCAAATTTTGATATCTAGAATTCAATAAAAACTTACTGGCAATTCCGGGAGATAAGCTTATGTTTCTGAAAACCGGGAGAAAACGCACAACAGAAACAGACTTGGAAGAGATCCAGGTACTGAAGTTATACGACAGAAACTTAATGAACATGATGAAAATAAAGGGTAAGATGGAGAATTTAAACAGATAATAACTTTTAAGAATAATCAAATGGAAAATTTAGAAGTTAAAAATAACAACTGAAATCAATAACTCAATAGATATGTTTAATAGCAGGTAAAAAACTCTTAAGAGAGAATTAGTGAATTGGAAGATAAACCAGAAAAAAATCTCAACATAAGAGAAATGTGGGACCTAGTTAAATAGGTCAAACATATTTTGAACATATTTTTCATTGAGGGGTACATTTAGAACCCTTCAATGAAAAAAGAAAGACTTTGGAATAGAAGCCATATTTGAAGGGATGATGGCCAGGAATTCTTCAAAAATAATGAAAGATACCAAGAGTCAAGGAGCACTACAAATGCCCAGTAGGATAACATAAAAAATACCATACTAGGCATATCATAGTAAAACTACTGCAAACAAAAGAAGAGAGAGTCTTAAAAGCAGACAAAAACCAAAATAAGAAGTCATATCATCCCCAAAGAAACAGTAGAGGTTAGCTAACAATGAAATTATCTATTCAAAGTTTTGAAAAATTGATTTGAATTATTTACTCAAAATTGTCAAAAAATAAACTGACCTAGAATTCTATCCCAGTAAAAAATGCCTTTTAAAAAAATTAAATCAAAAGACATAATTTTAGACTCACCCACACTCCCCCTCCCAAAAGTCATAGTTTTATTACTAGCTGACCTGTGTTATAGTAAATACTGAAGTGAGTACTTCTGAAAGATGATTCCAGGCAGGAGCATGGAGAGAAAAGAGAGAATGAAAAGCAATGTGAAGGGTAAATATATGGGTAGATCTAGATGAATTTTGAAAGCATAACACAATAAAGTAACAACAACAACAACATAATAATAAGTAAAATTTAAATACCTAGCGGGTGGACACATGACGAAAATAGAACAAAAGGCTGGAAAATGGATAAACAGAACTATATTGGTCTATGATCCTTGCTTTATGTTGTGGTCAAAGTCAAGGATGCATGTTTTAATCTAGGGTAACCCTTAACGGAATAGTACAATTATAATAAACAAGATAATAAAAGGGGAGAATGGAATAATAAAAATATTTAATTAGAAAACAAAATAAAGCAAGAAATGAGAGCAAAAGGAGCATGGAACATATGAGGGAAAGAAAAATTGTATAGCAAGAGAGTAGATTTAAATCCATATATATCAGTAAGTGCATTAAATGAAAGGCTAAATACTCCAATTAAAAGACAGATACTGTCAAATTGGATTAAAAAACCCTTTATGCTGCCTATAGTGAACAACTTAAAAATAAAGGTGCAGAAAGGTAGATAGTGAAAGATGACAAAGATATTCCTTATGAACATTAACCAAAAGAAAGCTGTTTTGCTAAATGAATAAGAGGCCAAGTAGGCATTAAGGCAAGAACTACTAGAGGGATATTTCACAATGATAAAATGGTTAATTTGCCAGGAAGTAACACTGACAAATCTGCATGGATATAATACGAAAACCTCAAAGTTCATAAAGCAAACACTGATAGAACCAAACTGAGTCAAAGGCAAATCCACAATAGTTTTAGGTAATTCTGACATACCTCTGTCAGTGACTGATAGGATAAGCAGAGGAAAATAATTAGGAAGGATCTCGAAAAGCTGACCATGTTTAACACACCTGACCCAATTAACAAACCGGAACACTGCATCCGACAACTGCAGTGTGATCTAAAATGAATCTCAGCCAACTTCCAAGTATTAAATTCATACAGAGGATGTTCTCTGATCACAGTGGAATAAAGCCAAAAATCAGTCATGAAAAGATAATTAGAAAAATCCCTAAATATTTGAAAATTAAGCGAAGTGCTTCTAAATAAACTATGGGTCAAAGAAGAAATCACAATGGAAATTAGAACTTATTTAGGCTTTAGAAAGAGAACTGGTATCATTGAACTAAAATCCTAACTGCAGCTGTCAAGGAGCTAGCCCAAGGATCCCGAACAGAATCTTTCTTTCTCATTTTCTTTCTGTAAAGGTTTCAAGGAATTTTGTATATGTGACATGGAAATGCCATGGTAGGGTTTTTTAGGTGCTTATTCTATAGTTCACAGTATTCATCTTATAGGTAATATGGTCAACTTATAGTGGCTTTCTGGGATAATCATGATAATACTATTAGAAATACTGAACACTGTGCCCAGGCATAGAAGTGATATTTCTATCATCCAAAAGATCTGTCAGATGACCTGACTCCTTTCTTTTTCTTATTTGTGTAAAATGTTTCTCTTCCCTGGAAAAAATCTGGCAGATGTTTGGGAGCACAGTGAAGCACTTCACACCATTATTTAACCAAGCATACTGTGAGAGGTAATTAAGATTCCTGGTATCTGTTTGCTCAAATATGAAAGGAAGGGATCTATAAACAAAATGAGACAAATTAGATATTTTTGTGTTCAGAATAAGGCCAAAGATGGCACTTTAATATTGTTTTTATGTGCAAACTTTCAAAAGGTTGCTCCTTCTTAGGGAAGATTACATTATTAAATAATAATAATTATATCCATAAGTTAAGAAATGGAAGATGATGTCATACATTGCTCTTTCTATCCCTCTGATGAAGATCATAGGCTTCCAGTGCCGTAAGTATTCAGGGCTTGTCACATTAGGGACTTTTAAAAGCCTATGAGGCCGAAAGTTGTGCTAAGTTATGCTAAAGTTAGTTCTCGCGCTCCGAGGGCCTTAGTCTTCCATTGCAGGTTATCACAAATTAAATGTCACAGATTAATCACCGGAGCTAGATTTAGGGGGTTAAGGAGCTTGTTGGTTCTCTCCTAGCCCTCCCATAGTTTTCACCTCCAAACCACCAGCCCATCAGCTGCAGAACACTGTGGGCTTCTGTCAGAAATGCAAAATTCTTCCTTGTTAGGATGAAGGGGCTGCGTTTGTAATATTGTGCTCATAAAACAAACTTCATTCTTTCCCCAGTAATTGGCTTCCTGCTGACAGGAGCGCTAAAGAGATGTCTGACAAGAGTTTGAATTGGTATGTTTGTACCTTTCTTATGTATCTCTCTCCATGCACTGTTTATATTTTCTCCTGTTAGCACACCCTTCACTTGCTAAAGATGAATTTGAATTTTCAATGTCTTCTTGTACAGTCTTATTAGTGATTTGTAGTTGAATCCAGTGCTCATGCCTTCGTAACTGTAAAATTTGTGGTTATGCTAGACTGCATAAAATCATAAGGTCCTGGAAGTCTGAGTAGCCCCAAATGGCCCCGGGTTGTTTGTTGTTGTTGTTGTTGTTGTTGTTTAATCTTTTCCTGTTCTATGCCCCTTCGTTTGTCCAGAAAGACTCACTTAGATTTTATAAGATGCAAAAGATCTATTTCCAGTGTCTTGCCCTTTTGTCTATTGTGGAGTACAATTTGACTCCTCTTTCTGAAGACAGTTCAAATCTACTTTAAATGATTACTTTTCGGGGAAAAACATCCCGGATCCTCAAGTGCTGAGACTGCAGTAGTTTTGGGGCATGTATAAATAGGTGACTAAATCAGAATGGAAGTATTTCTGAGGACAGTTGCCATGTTAAAGCAGTAACAGAGATGCTGAAATGTCTTAGTGTCAGGGCTTAGGGCTGCTTTTGCTGAAATAATGGGTGAGAGAATTCAGAAAGAGGGTTTTGCATCTGTACTTATAATAACATTCCTTCCTCATTCCCATCCTCCCCTAAAACCATGAGATGGAATTGCAGTGATGAAATGTGTTCCTATTAAACTCTATAAAGAACACAAAGTAGGAAATTCCAAATGTTTTCTGTCTTCTTTTTATCAATTAAGAAAGTTTACATTTAAAATCTGTGACTGGAATACAGATCTTAAATACATAAACTAAGGCAGCAGTTTAAGAGACTGTGGTCCACAAAGGCAGGACTAAATCACATGAAAATCAGACATGATACTGCTTAATGAAGAGCAAATTGGTGAAACAATGGAAAGGCTTGGATTCCAAGCTTAGTTCTCCTATCTACTTCTTGTGTGACCTTATTAGAACAAGTCCCTTTGATTTTTCTGGGCCTCAGTTTCTCCAAGTATAACCTGAATGGTTTGGGCAAATGCTAAGGAGCCCATGAGCCTGTGAATTGTGCCCAGGGTACTTATCAGACTTGGATTAGTGTGTAGCAAGTAATTGACATATATGGTAGTGTTGTTATTCTAAATATTTACCAGCCCCAGCATAAGTACTCACTGGTTAAAATGGAGGTTTGGTATAAACAACCTGTGCAAGCTAGCTACAACTACACTTAGGGGAATGAAGCCCTGGCTATTTATGTCAAATTGCTAAGGCAAAAAAGCCTTAGGAATCACCAGTCCCTGTTCCTGTCTTTCTAGGTTGTTGCATCTTCTGTTAGAAGAAGCACACCTTGATAATGAAGAATTGCTGCAGAAAGATGACACACGTGCCCCAGGACACAGGCACATGATTGGAGATCTCAAGAATGTGGTGGATTGTTAGCATAATGGCACTGGTGAATCATACCTCCCTGTATCCACACCCTCTATTGGTCTTTTCCCACACTGACTCTGGCCTTGGCTTGCTTTGGCAACAGGGCATTAACAAATGCAACCCAAGCAGAGACATAACAAATGCTTTCTCATTAGGGCTTGCCCCATCTCTTGCTGCTTTTGGGACATAGCTGCTGTGTGAAGAAGTTTTCTGGCCTGCCGGTGACCCATGGTACAGCTGACAGCTGGCACCATTCACCCCTAGATATATGAGTGAGGCTTGGACTAAAGAGCCCCCTATGAGCTGACAGATGACGACAGAAACATGAGCAACCCCAGGGGAGATCAGAAAAGGAACCACCCAACTGAACTCCACCACATCTGCTGACCATGGCATCAGAGCAAATAAAATGGCGGTCATTTAGGCCACTAAGTATTGGATTGGTTCAATATACAGCAATAGGTATTTGATAAAACAAGAAAGGAATCTCCAAGTAGGTGGAGGGGAGGGCCATGGGTGGAAAGGAAAGAGAGGTGAGGTCTCCTTCATTATTTTCTTCCTTGAAGTTGGGATCAAGGATTTGTGTCTAGTTCCTATAAACAGATCCTTTCTTCCTAGATGGGCCAAGAAGCTCCTTCTTACCTGTCTATCTGGTCAAGCACACTTGGTTTCAGGAAAAACATAGGTAGTTTATCCCTTTCCCTCTTAGTGAAGCACACAGGTAGGTTTTTCCCTCTTGTACTTTCCCCAGTCGCAATTTTTCCCTTTCAGAATGCAACAAGGATCAGTTGGCCTGGCTGTTTCTTGTTGACTCAGTGGGTGGCTATTATCAAGAAATTTCATGGAATATTATGAGAATGACAGGGTTCTTGGGAAGGAGATGAGAAGATAAGCTTTTAAAATGTCTGGGAAATGGGATATTTTCCAAATGTCTATATATAGCCTGCAACCATCTTGCCTTCAGCACATCTTTGAGACAATAAAAAAAATCCATTTTATCTTTGTCCTTCTGTTTCTGATATCTTCCCTCTGGCAGCATTGAGTCAAAGAGCTGATATGAAACAAAGCCCTGAGGACTTCTGCTTTTTGTCATAAATGACTCTAAAATTCGACAAATACATAAAGGCAACTATTTTCAGGTATTGAACAACAAGCGGCACAATCCCCCAAAGAAGGGAAACTCTCCCTATGTCCATCCAGATCTCTGCCCACGTTTCCAACTGTGGTACAGAAAGCTGGAGTCCATGGCAGAGAGTGATGGTCCAGATGACCTAAAGAGGCAGATAAACAAGTTCAGGGCTACTCAAGTGGATGGAAACTGCACATCAGGGCACTTGGGAGGAGGGAGCTGTGCTGGTGTGCTGGATGGTAAGAGAGGGAGTGAAAAATCTACAGAGGAGTTCTCATGAATTCTTCACTGAGGACTGGGACACATCTTCTGGGGGCAAGATCGCACAAAGCTTACTATGGTCTGAGAGTGAACACTACTGGAAGATGTTGGAGTTCTGACCCAGCCTAAGGAGAGAATTCTTGTTAGCACCCCAAGCATTTATCTGAGACACCAGAAAGGTCCAACACTAGAAGCAAGGACCATGTCTTATAGTAAGGCCTATTCTAGACCCACCCTATTAAAGCCTAAAAATCCAAGCTTTGCCAAAATCTTCAAGAGACACAGAGCTTGGAAATTGAGTCCACTAAGTTATAAGGAACAATCAGAGCTTTCCATAGCCTGAAACCTAGGCTAACAAGTTCAATTTACTAGCCAATAATTAATTTGCCTGTCAAAGACATTACAAGAAAAAAATTTATAAACTAATGTCCCTCATTAACATGGATGTAAAAATAAAAATTTTAGCAAATCAAATCCAGCAATAGCTAGAAAAAAGGGTAACACCTCATAACCATGTAGGGTTGATCCTAGAAAAGGTTTAACATTTGAAAACCAATACATGTAATCCATCAGCCCAGCAAAATAAAGGAGAAATAAATAATCTCAGTAGATATAGAAAAAACATTTGATGAAATTCTTAACAACCACATATAAAATCTCTCAGCAAATTAGGAATAGAAGGAAAGTTTCCAACATTGATAATGAACATATTAACTATATCTGTAACAAATACCATAGTTACTGATGCAACACTGAATGATGTTCTTCTCTAAGACTGAGAATATGGCAAAAATATTTGCTCCCACCACCTCTATTCAATATTGTACTGGAGGTCCTAGCTAGTGATGTAAAGGAAAAAAAGAATAAAAGGAACAAAGATTCAGGAAGACTGTTTTTAATCACAAATAACATGACAGAAAAACCTGAGTCTATAAAAAACAAATAAATAAACAAGGAAACAATTCGAATTAATGGATGAATTTAGTAATGTTTTAGGATGCATCCAAGTTAAGAAAAATCAACTGTATTCTCTATATTAGCAACAATCACCTATAAAATAAATACTAAAAAACCATTTAGGATAGTATCAAAAACAAAATACTTTTAAATAAATGTAACAAAAGACATAAAAGATTTGTGTATAGAAAACAATAAACATTCCTGAGAGAAAATTTAAAAATTCTAAATAAAGAGATATACCCTGTTTATGGATTGGCAGACTCAATATTGTTAAGATGTTAATTTTCCCCAAATTGAAATATAAATTCAGTGTAATGCCAACCAAAATTGCAGAAGTCTTTTTTTTTTTTTTTTTAAAGATTATTTATTTATTTATTTGACAGAGAGAGACACAGAGAGGGAACACAAGCAAGGGGAGTGTGAGAGGGAGAAGCAGGCTTCCCGCGGAGCAGGGAGCCTGATGCGGGGCTCGATCCCAGGACCCTGGGATCATGACCTGAGCCGAAGGCAGACGCTTAACGACTGAGCCACCCAGGCGCCCCTAGAAGTCATTTTTTTTTAAATTGAGAAGCTGATTCTAACATTTACACAGAAACAAGCATAGTAAAACAAGAATAGTAAAAACAATTTTGAAAAAACAAACAAAATTGGAGAAATTATACTACCTGGTTTCATGACCTTCTATAAATGCTACAGCAATCAAGACAATATGGAATAGTCGAAGGGTAGACACACTCAACGGAACAAAAGAGAGAATTCAGAAATAGATCCACGTGTATGTGATCAATTCGTTTTGACAAAAATGACAAGGTAATTCAATGAGAAAGAGATAGGCTTTTCAACAAATGGTAGGGTAACAACTGGATATTCATATTAGAGAAAATAAACCTTGGCTCAGGGTACATAACATACAGAGAAATTAATTCAAAACAAATCACACATCTAAATATCACAGATCAACTATAAAACTTCTAGGCGATAAGGTGGAAAAAATATGCATAATCTTAGGATAAGCAAACATTTCCTAGATAGGACACAAAAAGCACTAATCCTCAAACTTAAAAATGGTAATTTGAACTTCATCAAAATTAAAAACTTCTTCAGGATATACCATTAAGAAAATGAAAAGCCAGTCTATTGGCTGGAAAAATATTCATGCATATACATATATCTGGCAAAGAACTTATAATCAGAATGTACAAAAAACTCTTAAAATTTAATAATAAGAATGCAAATAACCCATTAAAAATGGGAAAAGGACTTAACACTCTCCAAAATGAAACATAGAAAGAACATATACATCTTAATAATAAGGAAGACAATCCGTTAAAACAGGAAAAAGACCTGAACAAACACTGCACCAAAAACATATGGAAAATACCAATAAGGATATCGGAAGATGCTCAACATCATTATTCATCAGGGAAATGCAAATTAAAACCACAGTGAGATACCACTTCACATATACCTGAATGCAAAAATTTAAAAAGACTGGATATCAAATGTAGGTGAGTATGTGGAACAACAAGAAATCTCTCACACTGTTGGTGAAATGCAAAGTGGCACAACTATTACAGAAAATGGTTTGTCAGTTTCATATAAAAATTAGACATGCACTTACTATATACCCTAGCAAATGCACTTGTACGTATTTGTCCCCCGTTCTTTCAAAATAAAATCATGTCCACCAAAGACTTGTATATTGATGTTAACAGTAGCATTATTCACAATAGTCCCAAATTGTAAAAAACTCAAATGTCCCCACAGGTGACTGATAATAAAGAGTAGTATATTCCCATACAATAGAGTAATACTCCGCAATAAAACAAACAAAAAGAAATATGTGGAACAACATGGATGCATCTCAAAAATATACTGAGTGAAGGAAGACAGACATAAATGAGTACACATTGTATGATTCTTTTTATATGACATTTAAAAATAGGTACAACTAACAGTGGATACCATTCAGATCAGGGGTTGCCTGGATTGTAACTGACTGCAGAGTAACACTGAGGGAAATTTCTGGGGCTGGTGGAAATATTCTACAGTGATTTCATAGTGTATATACTTGTTAAAACTCATTGAGCTGGACACTTAAAATGAGTGCATTTTACTGTATCTAAATGATGCTTTAATAAAATTAATTAAAAAAATTGAAATCCTCTAGTGATAAAAATAACAAAAAACAATAGCAAAAACAATAAAAAGCCTTGAGGAATATCTTATTCAATTTTCTTTTTATTGAAGAAAAATAATTTATTATTCATCTCCATTCAGCTGTGGAGGATATAAAATATTGAATTGTAGTGTCATAAAATTTAAGGAGAGTGTAAATTTTGATTCAAATACAACTATGATTAAACCTTTTCACATTTGTTAATTTAAACTTTACAAAGGTGAGAGAGGCATTAATTGCCCCATTTTTATAATAGAGAAAATGAGCTAAGAGAGGTTAAATGGCTCACCTAGAGTCATAGTAAAGTAGAAACTGGGATTCAAACTCAGGTCTTTTGGCACTAAATTCAATGGTCTTTCCACTATACTATGTTGTTTGTCTTCTTATGCATCCCTTTTAAAATACATTCAATAACCAAAGCTAATAATATCTTTTCCATTGCTAGGCCTTAAGTTGCATTTCCTTTGATGTTATTAGATAGAAAAAGACTTTTTCACTTGGCACTGAGTTTTTTTTTTTCTTTCCAGAAAGCTTCCTAATCACTACATTTCTAGAGATGCAGGGATCTTTATCTTTCTCGCAGGAGGTATGGAATCTTTGAATAGTCAAATTAAATTGAATCTTATAAAGCATTTTTCTCTCCCCAACCTACATTGCTGATGAGTGTAGAAATTGGTACAGTGGGGCGCCTGGGTGGCTCAGTTGGTTGGGCGACTGCCTTCAGCTCAGGTCATGATCCTGGAGTCCCAGGATCAAGTCCCGCATCGGGCTCCCTGCTCAGCAGGGAGTCTGCTTCTCCCTCTGACTCTCCCCACCTCTCATGCTCTCTCTCTCTCTATCTCATTCTCTCTCTCAAATAAATAAATAAAATATTTTAAAAAAACAGAAATTGGTACAGTATTTCTGGAGAGCAATTTGGCAATAGGTATCAAAACTCTTAAAATCTGGCCTATCCTTGGACTGAGCAATTACCCTTTTGGGAATTTATCCCAAGGAAATTAGAGATGTGTGTATGGGTTTATGTGCAAGGATATTCATCACAGCATTATTAACAATAGCAAAAAAATTGAAACAAGCTCAATGTTTGTGTCAGAGATTGTTTTTTTTCTTCCATTGTCACATGTCTTCTCCCTTAGCAATAACCCTGGTTCATAGATGGGCAGATTGCCACCCAATAAAGCATTACATACATTGGCCCTCCCTTATAGCTAACTTGTGGCCATTGGAAGTGTTGTGTGTGAACACTAACTAAGATAGTCAGTCTCTGTTCTTTGGCCATCTCCCTTTGGCTTACTGGACTGTGGGTGTAATGGTTGGACCTGAACCATTTTGGAACATGAAGCCACTCTCTAAAGATGGCAGAATAGCAAGACAGAAGGACTATGGAAACCCCCATGCATGCCTTGAGACTTAATTTGCATGAAAGAAAATAAACTCCAATTTGGTTTAAGCACTGTATTTAAATTTTCCTTTACAAATAGCCAAATTTAATCTAACAAACACTATGCTCAACAGCAAAGGGATAATTAAATTATGATATATACATAGGGTATAATACAATCAACTGTTTAAATGGCATCATGTAAGACTCCAGTAACATGAAATAATTTTCACAATGTAAGACTAAGAGAAAAAGAATAGGCTACATTCAAAAGCAGGATATGGATATTTGTATATATCATTTTTTGTTATATAAACAAGTGTGTACATTTATATATAGATATGTTTTTCTATGTACACACATATATCTTTTGTATGTCTCTATATAGAGAAAAATTATATGTAAATATACACATATAATATAAAAATACATATATAATAATAAATAATAATAATAAATATAAAAGGTTGCCAGCTCTTTGAATAGTGGAATTACAGATTTTTTTTTAATGTGAGGTTTACTTGTGTTTTTCACATTGAGCATGTATTACACTGATTACAAGAGAGGAATAGTTGTCAAAATAAAATAATCTTTTTCCTAAAACAAAGCAAGTTTAAGTGTGATTCACTAATTTTAAAGAAAAAGGCTATATATCATAACATAAATAAAAGAAATGGAAATTAAATATTGAGGAAGTCTTGTATTGTTATAGTGTGCATTTTAAAATATGAGCTCCTGTTGCAGATCTTGTTATATTGATGCATGAATGGTTATGATTACTTTTAACCAACTGAGCCACCCAGGCGCCCTGGTTATGATTACTTTTTAAAGCTGTATGTGAACCAATTATTTAGTAGATGGGTGCATGTATATACATTATAGCTCCTACTCAAATAGGATGTGAAGCAGAGGGACATTCTAAAGATGACATCTAGCGGTTGCTGTGGTAACCTTATGGGCTACATTTTAGTGATCTTTTATGTCAATTTCTAGAGTTGGAATTGGCATATTCTTAGCTTTAATGTGCAGAAAGGAGACAGCAATTGGTGGTTATTAACCCTCACAGACTGTATTTGTGGTTGCTATTCAGCTTTAAGGAGAGCAGTGGAGTCACAGTAGAGGTATTGAAGAACAGCCCTAAAATGATTAAAGGAATCCAAAGCCTATCTTAGAATTTTCATGGCAACTTTAAAGAACTGTCACTTCTGGTAATAATAAAATTTCATGATTATTATAGAACACTTACAATGCATTACAAGCACAGTGCTTAGTGCTTTATAAACATCATCTCATATACATCTGGTCCCTGACTTAAACCTTAGAAGGGTCCAGCAAAGTGGTATTATCATCATTATTTTATAACAGAATACAAAACTGAAACTTAGAGAGTTTAAATGAGTTGTTCAAAGCCACATGGTTAGGATACAGTGGTGCCAGGATTCGCATCCAAGTCATCTGTCCACACACTTACCCCGCTCTATGCAGTGTTCAGGGGATTGTCCATGATACGTGGTTTGGGTCTATTATAAATATTCCCTTTAAGGGAGACACTGCAGCAATGCTAGCTTATCCAGTCTACTCTTAATCAGCTACACTTATTAACAACAACCACTCCGAACATGATACTGTTGCTATTTATAAAAGTATGATGGGCCCTTCTTATGACATGGAAGTATACAACCAGGCTTACAAAAAAACTGTGCCATATCATAACTTGATTTGGAGTCTAGCTCTATGGTAAGGCAGAATGGTGGAAGTGGGGAAAGTCTAATTACGGTGTTGGGAGGCATGCAGTGGGAGAGATGCATCACAGCTGAAGCAGTGAGAAGGGGCTTATCCCCAGAGAGCTAACCTTTGAATAGGCTCTCCAGCCTGACTTCTCAAAGAGCAGCCCTGGAGGTGCATTGATGGCTTGTTGCAAGTACAGAATCTCTGACCCAACCCTAGACCTACAGAATCCAAATCTGCATTTTACAGGATCCTCAGGTGATTCGCAGCCACATTAATGTATGAAAAAACTGCTTTAAAGAATGTGTAGCATTGTAACAACACAGGCAGAAGGAACCACCCTGTAGACACAGGGAACAGCGTGAGCAAAGGCGCGGCAGTAGGAATAAATGAAGCAGTTCCAGAGCAATCTCACACCTGGTTGAGCTGTAGCATAGACAGTGGAGTGCAAGATATTGAGTAGGAGAAAGATAGGGCTGAATTCACAGAGGGTCTAAGAGTTCTATCTTGTTCTAGAGGTAGTGGGGATAATGAAATATTTTTGATCAGGAAATGTTAATTTTTATTTAATAGCCTCTTTAATTTTATAGAGTATTTAAGTTTTGTGATAAATTTAGAACCGAACCTTTGTGTAATAGGTAATTCTTTCATATATTTCCTTTCATCTTCACACTACCAAACAAATGTGTTATTAATAGGTGTACGTTTAAGGATGTTATTAAAAGACAATGGAGTAAATCCTGAAGGCAAGCAGGAACACTTGAGAATTCTATAGCCGTCACCCATCTGCTGCGAAGGGTTGGATGGGTAAATTGACTTGGGAGATTTAAAAGTCTACCCCACGTTGTCCTCAGGAATAGATGGGGCAAGCAGATGAAGTATTGTCCCACTGTATTTTGCCTTGGTCAGGCTCTCTGCTCTCAGTCTGAGAAGGGACCTCAAATCCCTTCCCCTGGGCTCCTTTGATGAGGTTTCCGGGAGAGACAGAAGCTATTTTGTAAAGCTGTCAGCTGTCCTGAATAAGGGAAAGAGATAAAGCAGCCAGGAACAGGAGAAACAGATAAGAGGTGAATTCTCAGGAATGAGGGGGAGCCTTGTCTGCCTTGGATTAAAAGGAGAGGGGAGGAAGATTTTGGAAGGGTGGCGGTGAGTCAACCGATAGAATCTTCAGCTGCAGCCTTCCAGCAGTGTTACAGAGACAAAATGAGTCAACAAAGACATCCAGTGGCTCGCTGAGAGACAAAGGTCAAGAGAGGGATAGGTGCAGCGGGACGCAGGACGTTTCATATCGGGATGGCTGCATTTATCAGGGTGGGTGAGCTGGAGGGAAAAGGTGAAAGATAAATAAAATCAGGCTTTCTGCTCTTGTACGTTGGCTCCTGTTACCTAGGACATTCTTTGTTCCCACCAGTTGGTGACTTAATCAGTTCCCTTAGGGATGCTTAAAGACTGATATAGGATCTTGGAAAGATTTGCATTGCTCCCAGTCAGTATTGGGTGTAACTGCTCATGATCTGACAGCCTATCTGATACACTTGACATCCCCCAACACATCTCATGACAAAGAGTTGCCATTAAAAGACCCCATCTGGAAAAGGGAAAACCACACACAGGGGTCATTGCCCATAGCATGTAAGCGTATCCTGTTGGCCAGAAGATGCCTCACTGAGGTGTGGGTTCCCAGATCTGCCAAGATGGCCTCCCCATCCTTTGTCCTTTGTGATCTGAGCTGGGTATTGGGAATATATTCCAGGGGCTTTTCAAAGGTCACGTGCCATTTTTTTTACTGGGGGTTCAGGAATTTCAGTCCCTTGTGTGCCAGGCAATGGTTTAGTGTTTATTTGCATCTGGTCAATTCCACAATCAAAGCTGGAGACAGGGCTCAAATTTACTCACAGTTTAGGGATCTCCATCTCCTGGCAACTGCTCTAGATACTCTGTTCATGCCCTTACCCCTCAGCTTGAACGACTTCCACTTGGGCCTCTATAAGGCCACTCAAAACAATTTCTTGGGGTGGAAGTCATAGCTAATGTAGGCCCCTGTGTTCCCAGGTTGCATCTTCTAAATGGCTTTTCGTTGTGGGGAGACTGTCATTTTTCTTAACTTAGATATTCCAGACTTAGAGGGAGTCTGAGAGGTATCGGAGGCCTCAAGGCTCTGTGAGACCTCGGCGTTATCTTCCTCATTACTTTTCGCCCATGGTTTTTTAATCTTATTTTCTTTTTTGCACTAACTTTAGTTTGGTAGAGACAAATTTGTTTTCTCTACCCTTAAAACTTGCCAAGATTGCCAACTTTCAGCCCTCTTAGATTACTGACCTCAGTTAGAAAGAGACTATTTAGTGACATTATATTTTCTTCTCTTTCTGCTCTCAGAGGGACTATATTTAGTCGGAGACTATCCTTTTCTTATAAATGTAGCCAAGCCCTTCCAATCCCTGACACCCTATTCTCTAGCTTTAATAGACACATCTGAATCCCAAAATATGAGTAATAGTTTACCAGTGGCTATGCAAATACATAACAAGAACGTAGGTCAACCTCTTAGTATGGTAGGTCTCCACAGACCTCAGCTAATTACACTTTTAGAGTCTATTCATAACAATTCCTTTCTCAATTTTGGAATCTGTTATGATTGTTTATGGAACAAGTAACAGAAATCCAGCTGCTAATTGTCCTGAACGTAAAAGGGGGATTTGCTATTACATTTAAATGAAAAGTTTAGTGGGAGATCAGGCATGGTTGCATCTAGGTGCTCAGTGCCATCTCAGCGTTTCTTTGAAAAATGTTGGCTTTATATTCAGGCAAGCACTCCCAACCTGGTGGTTCACATCCCAGCTTATATCTTTTTAGCTCAGCAACTCTAACAGGAAAAAAGAAATATCCCCTTCTAAGTGATTGCAGAAATAATCCTGGACCTGATGCCCAACGGCCCTGGTTGGCCTGCGTTGGGAAAAATGTACCTACCTGGAGAAATCACTGGGAGGATGAAATATTTTACTTTGACTAAGCCTGGGTCATGCGGCCATCCGAGCCCCAGGGGTGGAGGCATCTATCATATGTTTCTCACATGGATCGATTTGGTGAAGAGGTGGTTTCTCAAAAGAAAATTGGCTGCTGAGCAGGCAAAAACAACAAATATATGCCCTGATAGGTCAGTTTTGAAATGGACTCAGGAAACCAGTTTTGTTACATGTGGCTGCACCAAGTCTTGCATATTACTCAATGAGTCTCATTGCAGAAGTCTCACATAATATCAAGTTCCATATACTAAGCTTTAGCAAGTTTTCTAGTTTAGAATTCAGATGATGTAATAGGGTTAAGAATTATGCAGAAGTGGCATATGGTGGTGAGACCCTCACAAATATTCCACAAATATTAATGAACTCCTTTCATGTGGTAAGCAATGTACTGGACAGTGGGATTCACATTTGATAAAGACATGGTTAATAGGTGGAAAGGCTCATAATGGGGGTAGGAAGTATACCTTTGAACAAATAAATCACAACATGATAGGCAAATGCATATAACAAAGGATACAGTTGTCTTTTAATACCCACAAAGTGGTAGGCACTGGGCTTTTTGCTCTCCCCACATTTTCTCACTTAAACCTCAAAGCAACCCCTCAAGGTAGGCATTATTCCCTAAAAACGTTGAGATTTGTAGAGAGAAAGTTTTCTGTGGTTGGTCCATTCAGCTGGCAAGTAGCAGGAGCCTTGGGGAAATCCTATTTGGGAACACTATACTTCTGTATTTGGGAATACTGGGAAAGCAGAATCATTCTTTAAGCCATCCAATAACTTTAGAATCATTTATTTTTTTCCATCTTCTCCATCCCTTAGAGCTTATCTGTCAGGAAGTCCTACCAATTCTTCCTTTGCAATGTTTATCAGTTTTTCACCCTATGCCCCTTCCAACTCATTGTTCAGGTCTTTAACATCTTGTACCTGGATTGCAGGGGCCCTGTGACTGGTCTTCTCCTTGCTTCTAGTCTCCCTTTAATTCATTATGCTACAGGTGGGTTTTGAGGTGGGCAGAGGTTGTAAACCACACTGCCTCAGTCGTTTATTTGGCAAATATTTATGATAAGTAAGTCATCATGTGGGATCATGGTTTAAATCTTCAATTAAAACACAATCCTTTTTGAGGATTTTACTAACGTTGAGGGAAGGCAATCATCTCCCTTATTTGTCATAATGGAATACACATCACCAACTCCTTGCTCCACAAACCCTCAATGCTTTCTTACTGCTGCCTTAAAAGTGTTTAAACTCTCATGTCTCCTCAGGCAAGGAAAACAAAAGCAAAATTAGACTAGTGGGACTACACCAAAATAAAAAGCTTTTGCACAGTGAAGGAAACCATTAACAAAATGACAAAGCAAACTACTGAATGGGAGAAGATATTTTCAAGTGATACATCTGATAAGGGGCTAATATCCAAAATATATAAAGAACTTATATAACTCAGCACCCCCCAAAAAAACCAAATAATCTGATTAAAAGTGAGCAGAGGACCTGAGTATAGAGATTTTTCCAAAGAAGACATACAAATGGCCAATAGACACATGACAAGATGCTTGATATCACTGATCATCAGGGAAATGCAAATCAAAACCACAGTGAGATGTCATGCCTGTCAGAATGGCTAAAATAAAAAATACAAGAAATAAGTGTTGGTGAAGATGTGGAGAAAAAGGAACCCTTGTGCATTGTTGGTGGGAATGTAAACTGATGCAGCCACTGTGAAAAACAGTATGGAAGTTTCTCAAAAAATTCAAAATAGAATTACCATATGATCCAGTAATTCCACTACTAGGTATTTATCCAAAGAAAATGAAAACACTAATTTGAAAAGATATATGCACCCCAATATTTATTGCAGCATTTATTGCAGCATTGGATACAATATCCAAGATATAGAAGCAACCCAAATATCCATTGATAGATGAATGGATAAAGAAGTGGTATATATACAATGGAATATTACTCAGCCATAGAAAAGAATGAGATCTTATATTTGCAACAACATGTGTGGACCTAGGGGGTCTAATGCTAAGTGAAATAAGTCAGTCAGAGAAAGACAAATACCATGATTTCACTCATATGGGGAATTTAAGAAACAAAGCAAATGAACAGAGAAAAACAAGAAACAGGCAGAAAGAAAGAAAGAAAGAAAGAAAGAAAGAAAGAAAGAAAGAAAGAAAGAAAGAAAAAAAGAAAGAAAGAAAGAAAGAAAGAAAGAAAGAAAGAAAGAAAGAAAGAAAGAAAAAGAAAGAAAGAAAGAAAGAAAATCAGATTCTTAAATACAGAGAACAAACGAGTGGTTATCAGAGGGGAGGTTGGTGGGAGGATGGGAGAAATTGATAAAGGAAATTAAAAGTTCACGAATCATGATGAGCACTGAGTAATGTATAGAATTATTGAATCATTACATTGTATACCTAAAACTAATAGACACTGTATGTTAGTTATACTTAAAAATGTATTCAAGAGTTGAGGTTTAATAAAAATAATAATTTTTACCCCTTCCAAAAAAAATATCTGAACTCTTTAGCTTAGCAACAAGGTCTTCAACTATGCCACCCATTCAAACTCATCCCCGTAGTGTCCTCAAATCACCTACTCTATCTTATTTTTTTTTCTTCCAATCGATGAACATGATATATATATATTTTTAATTTTTTTATTGTTATGTTAATCCCCATACATTACATCATTAGTTTTAGATATAGTGTTCCATGATTCATTGTTTGTGCATAACACCCAGTACTCCATGCAGAACGTGCCCTCCTCAATACCCATCACCAGGCTAACCCATCCTCCCACCCCCCTCCCCTCTAGAACCCTCAGTTTGTTTTTCAGAGTCCATCGTCTCTCATGGTTCGTCTACCCCTCCGTTTTCCCCCCTTCATTCTTCCCCTCCTGCTACATTCTTCTTCTTTTTTTTTTTCTTTCTTAATATATATTGCATTATTTGTTTCAGAGGTACAGATCTGAGATTCAACAGTGTTGCACAATTCACAGCGCTTACCAGAGCACATACCCTCCCCAGTGTCCATCACCCAGTCACCCCATCCCTCCCACCCCACCCCCCACTCCAGCAACCCTCAGTTTGTTTCCTGAGATTAAGAATTCCTCATATCAGTGAGGTCATATGATATATATCTTTCTCTGTTTGACTTATTTCACTCAGCATAATACCCTCCAGTTCTATCCATGTCGTTGCAAATGGCAAGATCTCATTCCTTTTGATGGCTGCATAATATTCCATTGTATATATATACCACTTCTTCTTTATCCATTCATCTGTCGATGGACATCTTGGTTCTTTCCATAGTTTGGCTATTGTGGACATTGCTGCTATAAACATCGGGGTGCCCATACCCCTTCGGATCCCTACATTTGTATCTTTGGGGTAAATACCCAGTAGTGCAATTGCTGGGTCATATGGTAGCTCTATTTTCAACTTTTTGAGGAATCTCCACACTGTTTTCCAGAGTGGCTGTACCAGCTTGCATTCCCACCAACAGTGTAAGAGGGTCCCCCTTTCTCCACATCCCTGCCAACATCTGTCATTTCCTGACTTGTTAATTTTAGCCAATCTGACTGGTGTGAGGTGGTATCTCATTGAGGTTTTGATTTGGATTTCCCTGATGCCGAGTGATGTTGAGCACTTTTTCATGTGTCTGTTGGCCTTTTGGATGTCTTCTTTGGAAAAATGTCTGTTCACGTCTTCTGCCCATTTCTTGATTGGATTCTTTGTTCTTTGGGTGTTGAGTTTGATAAGTGCTTTATAGATTTTGGATACTAGCCCTTTATCTGATATGTCATTTGCAAATATCTTCTCCCATTCTGTCGGTTGTCTTTTGGTTTTGTTGACTGTTTCCTTTGCTGTGCAAAAGCTTTTTATCTTGATGAAGTCCCAATAGTTCCTTTTTGCCCTTGCTTCCCTTGCCTTTGGCGATGTTTCTGAGAAGAAGTTGCTGCGGCTGAGGTCGAAGAGGTTGCTGCCTGTGTTCTCCTTTAGGATTTTGATGGACTCCTGTCTCACATTTAGATCCTTCAACCATTTGAGTCTATTTTTGTGTGTGGTGTAAGGAAATGATCCAGGTTGATTCTTCTGCATGTGGCTGTCCAATTTTCCCAACACCATTTGTTGAAGAGACTTTTTTCCATTGGACATTCTTTCCTGCTTTGTCAAAGATTAGTTGACCATAGAGTTGAGGGTCCATTTCTGGGCTCTCTATTCTGTTCCATTGATCTATGTGCCTGTTTTTGTGCCAGTACCATACTGTCTTGATGATGACAGCTTTGTAGTAGAGCTGGAAGTCCGGAATTGTGATGCCGCCAGCTTTGCTTTTCTTTTTCAACATTCCTCTGGCTATGCGGGGTCTTTTCTGGTTCCATACAAATTTTAGGATTATTTGTTTCATTTCTTTGAAAAAAGTGGATGGTATTTTGATGGGGATTGCACTGAATGTGTAGATTGCTCTAGGTAGCATTGACATCTTCACAATATTTGTTCTTCCAATCCATGAGCATGGAACATTTTTCCATTTCTTTGTGTCTTCCTCAATTTCTTTCATGAGTATTTTATAGTTTTCTGGGTACAGATCCTTTGCCTCTTTGGTTAGATATATTCCTAGGTATCTTATGGTTTTGGGTGCAATTGTAAATGGGATCGACTCCTTAATTTCTCTTTCTTCTGTCTTGTTGTTGGTGTATAGGAATGCCACTGACTTCTGTGCATTGATTTTATATCCTGCCACTTTACTGAATTCCTGTATGAGTTCTAGCAGTTTTGGGGTGGAGTCTTTGGGATTTTCCACATAAAGTATCATATCATCTGCAAAGAGTGAGAGTTTGACTTCTTCTTTGCCGATTTGGATGCCTTTTATTTCTTTTTGTTGTCTGATTGCTGTGTCTAGGACTTCCAATACTATGTTGAATAGCAGTGGTGATAGTGGACATCCCTGCTGTGTTCCTGACCTTAGGGGGAAAGCTCTCAATTTTTCCCCATTGAGAATGATATTCGCTGTAGGTTTTTCATAGATGGCTTTTATGATATTGAGGTATGTACACTCTATCCCTATACTCTGAAGAGTTTTGATCAAGAAAGGATGCTGTACTTTGTCAAATGCTTTTTCTGCATCTATTGAGAGGATCATATGATTCTTGTTCTTTCTTTTGTTAATGTATTGTATCACGTTGATTGATTAGCGGATGTTGAACCAACCTTGCAGCCCAGGGATAAATCCCACTTGGTCGTGGTGAATAATCCTTTTAATGTACTGTTGGATCCTATTGGCTAGTATTTTGGTGAGAATTTTTGCATCCATGTTCATCAGGGATATTGGTCTGTAATTCTCCTTTTTGATGGGGTCTTTGTCTGGTTTTGGGGTCAAGGTAATGCTGGCCTCATAAAATGAGTTTGGAAGTTTTCCTTCCATTTCTATTTTTTGGAACAGTTTCAGAAGAATAGGTATTAATTCTTCTTTAAATGTTTGGTAGAATTCCCCTGGGAAGCCATCTGGCCCTGGGCTTTTGTGTTTTGGGAGATTTTTGATGACTGCTTCAATTTCCTTAGTGGTTATAGGTCTGTTCAGGTTTTCTATTTCTTCCTGGTTCAGTTTTGGTAGTTGATACATCTCTAGGAATGCATCCATTTCTTCCAGGTTATCTAATTTGCTGGCATAGAGTTGCTCATAATAATGTTCTTATAATTGTTTGTATTTCTTTGATGTTGGTTGTGATCTCTCCTCTTTCATTCATGATTTTGTTGATTTGGGTCATTTCTCTTTTCTTTTTGATAAGTCTGGCCAGGGGTTTATCAATCTTGTTAATTCTTTCAAAGAACCAGCTCCTTGTTTCGTTGATCTGTTCTACTGTTCTTTTAGTTTCTATTTCATTGATTTCTGCTCTGATCTTTATTATTTCTCTTCTCCTGCTGGGTTTAGGCTTTATTTGCTGTTCTTTCTCCAGCTCCTTTAGGTGTAGGGTTAGTTTGTGTACTTGAGAAAGGCTTGTTTCTTGAGAAAGGCTTGTATTGCTATATACTTTCCTCTTAGGACTGCCTTTGCTGCATCCCAAAGATTTTGAATAGTTGTGTTTTCATTTTCATTGGTTTCCATGAATTTTTTTAATTCTTCTTTAATTTCCTGGTTGACCCATTCATTCTTCAGTAGGATGCTCTTTAGTCTCCATGTATTTGAGTTCTTTCCAACTTTCCTCTTGTGATTGAGTTCTAGTTTCAAAGCATTGTGGTCTGAAAATAGGCAGGGAATGATCCCAGTCTTTTGGTACTGGTTGAGACCTGATTTATGACCTAGGATGTGATCGATTCTGGAGAATGTTCCATGGGCACTAGAGAAGAATGTGTATTCCGTTGCTTTGGGATGGAATGTTCTGAATATGTCTGTGAAGTCCATTTGGTCCAGTGTGTCATTTAAAGTCTTTATTTCCTTGTTGATCTTTTGCTTAGACGATCTGTCCATATCAGTGAGGGGGGTGTTAAAGTCCCCCACTATTATTGTATTGTTGTTGATGTGTTTCTTTGCTTTTGTTATTAATTGCCTTATATAATTGGCTGCTCCCATGTTAGGGGCATAGATATTTACAATTGTTAGATCTTCTTGTTGGATAGACCCTTTAAGTAGGATATAGTGTCCTTCCTCATCTCTTATTACAGTCTTTGGTTTAAAATCTAATTTGTCTGATATAAGGATTGCCACCCCAGCTTTCTTTTGGTGTCCATTAGCATGGTAAATGGTTTTCCAGCCCCTCACTTTAAATCTGGGGGTGTCTTTGGTTCTAAAATGAGTCTCTTGCAGACAGCATATCGATGGGTCTTGTTTTTTAATCCAATCTGATAGCCTGTGTCTTTTGATTGGGGCATTTAGCCCATTTACATTCAGGGTAACTATTGAAAGATAGGAATTTAGTGCCATTGTATTGCCTGTAAGGTGACTATTACTGTATATTGTCTGTGTTCCTTTCTGGTCTATGTTGCTTTTAGGCTCTCTCTTTGCTTAGAGGACCCCTTTCAAGATTTCTTGTAGGGCTGGTTTCGTGTTTGTAAATTCCTTTAGTTTTTGTTTGTCCTGGAAGCTTTTTATCTCTCCTTCAATTTTCAATGACAGCCTAGTTGGATATAGTATTCTTGGCTGCATATTTTTCTCATTTAGTGCTCTGAATATGTCCTGCCAGTCCTTTCTGGCCTGCCAGGTCTCTGTGGATAGGTCTGTTGCCAATCTAATGTTTCTACCATTGTAGGTTACATATCTCTTCTCCCGAGCTGCTTTCAGGATTTTCTCTTTGTCTCTGAGACTCGTAAGTTTTACTATTAGATGTCGGGATGTTGACCTATTTTTATTGATTTTGAGAGGGGTTCTCTGTGCTTCCTGGATTTTGATGCCTGTTTCCTTCCCCACATTAGGGAAGTTCTCTGCTATAATTTGCTCCATTATACCTTCTGCCCCTCTCTCTCTTTCTTCTTCTTCTGGGATCCCAATTATTCTAATGTTGTTTCGTCTTATGGTATCGTTTATCTCTCGAATTCTGCCCTCATGATCCAGTAGTTGTTTATCTCTCTTTTTCTCAGCTTCTTTATTTTCCATCATTTGGTCTTCTATCTCACTGATTCTTTCTTCTGCCTCATTTATCCTAGCAGTTAGCGCCCCCATATTTGATTGCACCTCATTAATAGCCTTTTTGATTTCGACTTGGTTAGATTTTAGTTCTTTTACTTCTCCAGAAAGGGTTTCTCTAATAACTTCCATGCTTTTTTCAAGCCCAGCTAGTATCTTTAAAGTGATGATTCTGAACTCTAAATCTGACATCGTACTAATGTCCATATTGAGTAGGTCCCTGGCAGTCGGTACTACTTCTTGTTCTTTTTGTTGAGGTGATTTTTTCCATCTTGTCATTTTGTGCAGAGGAGAATAGATTAATGAGAGAACAAAATGCTAGCAGGGTAACAACGTCCCCAGAAAATATACTCTAAACAAATCAGAAAAGACCTGAAGCAGTGGGAAAAGAAAGGGAAAGAGAGAAAAAAGAAAAAAGAAAAAAAGAAAAAGATAAAGATAAAGATAAAGATAAACAAAAACAGAACAAAACAAAACAAAACAAAAACAGAATGTGATCAAATATGATCAGGCTGGTTTATAGATCAGTGCCACACACTAGATTTTGGGTGTATTTTGGTCTGTTAAAAGAAAGTCCCTCCCAAAATTTTAAAGAAAGAAAAACTTATATATGTACAAAAATAAGGGTTGATATGATGAAGGGATGGAATATGACTGTAAAGATGGAAATTATAAAAAATTTTATAAAAGGAATTGATAAGTTGTTTGAAAAAAGAAAGAAGAGGATTTAAAAAAAAAAAGAAAAGAAAAAAAAAGGAGAGAATGTGATCAGGCAGGGGAGTAGAAAAAAACCATACACTAGAGATTTAGAGTATATTTGATCTGTTAGAAGAAACTATCTCAAAATTTTAAAGAAAGAACAACTTATATATATATGCCAAAAATACGGGTAACTACTATGAAGGGATAGAATATGACTCTAAAAATGAAAAATAAAAATGTTTTTTTTAAAAAGGGAAAAAGAAAAATTAAAAAAAAAAAGAAAGAAAAAAGAAAAAAAGACAGTTAAAAAAAATAATTAACTTTGAAAGACTAAAGAATCATGGTAAAAAAGCCATGAATTCTATGTGCAATATTCCCCTAGCGCTGGAGTTCTGCCGTTCTCATTGATCGGTAAACTTGGTCTTGGCTGGCTGTTCTCACTGATCTTCTGGGGGCGGGGCCTGTTGCCGTGGTTCCCAAATGTCTTTGCCGGAGGCGGAATTGCCCCGCCCTTGCCCGGTCTGGGCTAAGTAATCTGCTCGGGTTTGCTCTCAGGAGCTTTTGTTCCCTGCAAGCTTTCCGTACAGCTTTGGAGGCGGAGAGTGAAAATGGCGGCCTCCCAGTCTCTGCCCCGGAGGAGCCGAGAACTCGGGGTCCCGCTCCTCAGTGCGCCCCCAGAGAAAAGCAGTCAGTCACTCCCCTCTCCCCGGTCTCCGGCCACACTCCGTGCTCACCCGGCCTGTGACCGCGCGTTTCTATCTCTGGCCCCCGACCCCGGGTGGAGTCTCCAAACCCAGCAGATCCCTGCGGTGCACTCCCGCGCCTCTCCTCCTGGGGGAAGAAGGTGAGTCTCCCCGGATCTGCCGCTTGTTGGGTCCCTGCTGGAGGAGCAGTGGCCCGACTGTGCCGCGGATCACGGTTTATGGCAACCCCGAGCTGAGAGCCCGCGCCTCGGCTCCGTCTCTGCAGCCGGCTTCCCTGCTCCGATACCTGGGAGCTCTGCCGCACTCAGGCACCCCCGGTCTTTCTGTGACCCCGAGGGTCCTGAGACCACACTGTCCCATGAGGGTTCCACCCCCCACTTAGCCACCAGAGTGACGGCCCTCAGCGGAGCAGACTTCTAAAAGTTCCGATTTTGTGCTCCGTGGCTCTATCACTTGCCAAAAGCGGCTGACGGAGGCCCCTCCCCTGCCGTCTATCCTCCCGAATATCGCCTCGGATTCACTTCTCCGCACGTCCTACCTTCCAGAAAGTGGTCGCTTCTCTGTTCAGAGAGTTGTTGCTATTCTTAACTTCGATCTCCTGTTGAGTCTGTAGGTGTTCAGAATGGTTTGATCCCTATCCAGCTGAATTCCTGAGACCAGATGAAATCCAGGTCTCCTACTCCTCCGCCATCTTGCTCCACCCCCTCAAATCACCTACTCTAACCAACTCTACTAGGTTTCTGTAAAAGGCTCTGGGACTGTCCTCCTTCACAGCTTGTTCATGTCATTCCCAGGCTTTATCTGTCCTTGGCAGTTCTGGCTGCCTGTGATTTTACCTGGAAGCTCTGAGATCACTTCTTGTTTGCACTTGATACAACTTTCTGCAAGTCGTTTGGCACTTGTGACCTCTGAACTCTGATTTTTTTTTTTTTTAGATTTTATTTATTTATTTGTCAGAGAAAGAGACAGAGAGAGCACACAAGCAGGGGGAGTGGGAGAGGGAGAAGCAAACTCCCCGCTAAGCAGGGAGCCCGATGCAGAACTTGATTCCAGGACCCTGGGACCATGACCCAAGCTGAAGGCAGACGCTTAGTCGACTGAGCCACCCAGGTGTCCCTGATTTTTTTTTTTAAACATTTAAACAGTTTCTTCTACAGGGCTGTGAGCTTTATTATATCACCAATACTTGATCAAATATTTGTTGATCAAGGCCCTGAAAACACTCTGACTCCTGGGGGACATGAGCTTCTGTGTAGAGTAGGAATAGAGAGGATCAGCTAAGAGGAAGAAAGATGAAGATAAAATAAGGCACAGATTAAAAATTGCTTCTCAGTCTTTATTCTTTTATTCTTCTCTTGCTTTGCTACAATCTCTGGTGGGGGAGCAGGTTTCCTCTCTATCCGGTGGCAAGAATACAAAGTATGATCCTTGGGCCAATGACCGAAGTCAGGTACCAAAGTCCATTTCACTGGCTCACTTGGGGTTTGAGGCATCCCTGAGACAAAAAATGTATGATATTTTTCATTATTCATTGATTTAATGTCCTTCATACTGCTAGACTAATAAAATCAGCAGTTTAAAAACGAGTTTTATGTAGTATCTTAAGATTATATAGTTTTGATGATATCTTTATTAATGTAATGATCCTATGGGAAACTTTTTTCTAAGAAAAGATTATATCATTTAAATCCTTGTTTTATGTTAAGGGGAATTTGATTAGTGTTGATACACTATTGTGGTTCCCTCTGATTTTCTCTAGGTTAAAGCACTTAAATAGTTGATAAAATATCATCTTGTTCCTATTCTGTGCTTGTAGACAGTATTTTGGTTGACTTCAGGGCTGAATTATTTTTCCTGAAATCATTTCATAAAAAGGACCAGCAATTTGCTGATAAGTTTCTTAGCAATGACTGTAAGGTCAAGGCATAATAACACATTGATTACACAATGGAGTAACAGGAATGAGATAATGGTACTTCTTATGGGATAACTTAAAACAATTACCCCGTTTTGGGGGCTCATACTGCCGAAGTTTAATTTTAGTTTTTTTAAGGAATGATTTTTAAAAAGCAAAAAAAGAGCTGTTAGGTTGATTTGTTTTCTTTCAAACAGTCTTAATAGCTTCAATTTTTGGAACTTAACTCCTTGAAGACAGCAACATTGCACTTGATAATATTTTGCTCATTCCTCTATAGGATGTTTGTTCGGTTGAGAAATGAAAATGGGTCTCAGTATATTACATAGAGTGATTTGTTCTAAATGGCACAAAAACTGTTTCTGGGCCAGGACAGTGTTAGTTCAACATCCTGTGAGAGTTGATGCTTACTCTGATGCATGGACACCATGGTCTAGTGAAATCTGCACATTAGGGAATTTCCTGTGCCTTCATCCGCGCCCCCCCCCCCCCCCGCCCACATACATTATTAGTTTTGTGTAATAGGAAAGAGGAAATATGCAAAGGCACAGACACCATTCTGAATTACGGGACCAATTTTTTCCCCGGTGTTTATGATGTTTCTGTACAGTGTGCTTTAGTGTGTAAAGGGACACACTGGTGTTGCGTGCTCAACAAAACAGAAAATCTTTTCTTGAAATGATTAGAAAGCAAATACTATTTTATAGATCTGGTGTGCTGGCATTGTGGGGAGAATGCTAGTGTATCTGGTGCTTTCATTAGAAACAAAGTAAACTGTAGGGAGTTTACCAAAATTCTGCCACCTCACCCCTTTTAAAACCAAACTGAGCAAGAGGACCAAATTGCTGTTTTATTCACAATTTGGTCTTCCTGTGGTGGTGGTAGTCCTCTGCTCCCATTGTTTGTTTTGCTTTATGTTGGACACCAACAGAGACTAAAACTACACTTTATGGACTTCTAGTTTGGCAATATGCTGGCAAATGGGAAAACAAGCAACATAAACCAAATTTCTGCCACAATGCTTTTAATATTGAGACAGATTTTTATCTAACAGAGCCAACAGAATGGAACATGAGAGCACCAGCAGCTCAGGGCTGTAAACACAGTTTCCTGATGACACGTCCCCAGGGGGACAGATCATACAGTTTCTATATTATTCAGCTTGTCATTCTACTGGCACAGAACTGATTTTTGCCTCAGAAAATGTCTCTTTCCTGAAACTCCAGCTGTCCTTCATTCATAAAGCAGCATTTAATAAGGTGGTTGTTTACTAGGAAAACAATGCTAATGTTAATAATGAATCACTAGCAATATAGCATATTCTTTATTGTAGATGGTCTACTTGCTGCCAAATAGCTGGAGGAAAAATGCAATCAAGCATTTAAACATCATAGCTGGATGTTTCCAAACATAAGCGTCCAGATGTTTAGCATTGTAGAGGTAATGTGTTTGATTGCTTGCCTTTTTCATATTTTATCTGGATCTTTTGATGTTCTGTAGAGAGTCATGACTATTCTTCATTTTCAGGATGCTGAGCAGTTTTGTTCGTCATGAATAGCAACAATAATGCTGAAGACTGGCAGAAGCCAAGCCTGGCCGGGATTGCTCCAGATACGGGAGAAGAGGAAGAAATGAGACTCAGACTATGGTTAAATGGGTCCCTCTCCTGGCTAATGTGTATGGAAGCATGTGCCTTTTAAAAGGCATCAACTGAATCAGTTTTCATGCTTCAGTCAAGGGGCAACTAAGAATTAAGAAGTTGGAAGGGTCAGATCCTCTTGTTTTCCTTGAGACCCAGAGGCTGAATAACCAGGTCCTTCTTTAGGATAGCCACTTCACAGGAAGAAAGCTAACTGTCTTTATGCCAGTGCGGATACAGGCTTCCAAGGAATCTGGTCCAGCTAAACTGTAGTAGAGTTGTTCCCTCCCTTAGACTGATGCTTCATCAGGCAAAATGACAAATCTAAAGTAAACAATATAAAGCACTTTCTCCTTTTAGGATCTCAGAGTACCCAACCCAAATCAATTCATGCTTCCTACTGCAAACTTCTCTGACGTTGAGTTATTGGTACTTATAATTAGAGTCATTGCTGAATGCTCCACTGAATTAAAACCCTGCAAATTAATCATCTCATCAAAGGTGGCTCAGTTTCAGAACTGGATTCATAGATCCTGGTGCTAAAATAGATGCAACTCCCTCCTAAGAGTGAAAGCAAAAATAGTCATTTACTGACATGTCCCTGCAGGAATCAATAACATTACAGATCATGGAGGAGCCAAGAATAGCTGGGGCATATTAATAACTCAGTCTGCTCACTGATTTTATTCAAGATGACTAGTTAAAGAACCCTGCACTGATGATGACTCCATGACATGAGGAACAATGTCATCATTAACATGTGGACCATTTAGCATTTAGAACATTTCACACATAAAGAGAACTTAACACAAGACTATTTCTTGTGCTTTAGACAGATGGTTTAATGTTTCTTTAGCCTTCAGCCTATCAGGCCACCCATGGTTTTCTTCAGCCAAGGGCTTTTTAAAAATAAATGGTGTATAGCAATTTTCTAGCAAGACTGACTGCAGCATATTTCCCTAAATCTTTTTCCTACACTTAACTATCCCTTACAGTGGTTTGCAGTAGACAAACCTCCCTGACAGTAATTCCTCACATATAAGTAATTACTGACATAAAAGGAGATGAAGGGGCTGAAATTTCATCATTAATGGTTTCTTTGCTACAGAAGAGCTATTTAGAAATGATTACTTTGGAAAACAGTTCTTCCCTGATTAGACACTGCCTGACTCTGGGAAAGCTGTTCCCCCAGAATCTTTCAATACAGTAAATGATACCCCAACATAGATGGATAACTGTGGGTGGCAAAAGATGCATATAAGCGTTGGTTTAAAAATGGCAGAGAAGAGTAATTGTATCTCTCTCTGAGGAATATGTAAATGTGTTTAGGAAGGGACACAAAGGCTGCAGATTCCCTGCTCCTACCATCAAAGTGGAAATCAAGCACAGTGGAAAAGAAAGGGGGGATGCATTCTTATAGTGCAAACTTCTATAGGGATCTTAATGACCCCCTGCACTGCTCTGGCTCTTGTTCATCTCTCCAGGGTCTTCCGTGAACTCTTTTAGGGGAACAACATGACCCAAGACCCAGAGACTCTGCAGATTGGCCCAGATGGATGCTTATTTGCACATTTTTCTCTATGAAACCTCTTCGATAGGGTTCAGAAGAAGCAAGCTTAGGCCTGGAGCACAGAAAAGCCATCACACAGCAGAGAGGGTTTAGTGATCAGATGTATTTAGAGGGCAAGTGTCTCCTGATTGCCTACTCAGGAGGGCATGAGAGGCTGGAAGTCTGGGCGCAGAGCCTCTGATTGGCTTTTTTCTCTTTGAGGAACAAAGATGTCTTGCTGGAGGCTCAGATTTCCCGCTGACACGTTATGCTGGGCCAGACTGGAATTCTTGCAAGTTCTGTGGCTGCAGCTGGTGTCAGGGTTTTGCACCCAAACTGTCAATTTCCACACCTATGAGAGGAAGCCCAGGGCACCGATATCGGTGTTCTGTCTGGCCGTGTCCTGTGTAATTACCAGTTCGAGGTACCACGCCAGTTCTGCCTGATGAAGTTCAATAGCTCACTGTTCGGGGTGTGCGAGGGCGACGGGCAGCGGACCGTTAGGAACGCGGGCTCGGACCAGGAGTAGCTGCACAGCCAGGCACCACAGTGTGTGCTGGTCTTTGACGTGGTCAACTTCTCGCAGGAGCAGTTCCGGCTGGTGCACATGGAGGTGGAGGTGAGGGACATCAACGACCATGCGCCGCGCTTCCCGCGGGCCCAGATCCCCGTGGAGGTGTCCGAGGGCGCAGCTGTGGGCACGTGCATCCTGCTGGAGGTGCTTGTGGACGAGACGTGGGGGCCAGCGGGCTGCAGAGCGTGCGCCTGGCCGAGCCTCACAGTCCCTTCCGCGTGGAACTGCAGACGCGCGCGGACGGCGCCCAGTGCGCGGACCTAGTGCTGCTACAGGAGCTGGACCGCGAGAGCCAGGCCGCCTACAGCCTGGAGCTGGTGGCCCAGGACGACGGCCGCCCGCCGCGCTCCGCCACGGCCGCCCTCAGCTTGCGAGTGCTGGACGCCAACGACCACAGCCCGGCCTTCCCGCAGGGCGCCGTGGCCGAAGTGGAGCTGGCGGAGGACGCTCCCGTGAGCTCGCTGCTGCTCGACCTGGACGCGGCCGACCCCGACGAGGGCCCCAACGGCGACGTGGTGTTCGCCTTCGCGGCCCGCACCCCGCCCGAGGCGCGCCGCCTCTTCCGCCTGGACCCGCGCTCGGGCCGCCTCACCCTGGCAGGACCGGTGGACTACGAGCGCCAGGACACCTATGAGCTGGACGTGCGGGCCCAGGACCGCGGTCCCGGGACCCGGGCTTCCGCCTGCAAGGTCATCGTGCGCGTCCACGACGTCAGTGACAACGCTCCGGACATCACCATCACTCCGCTGGCCGCCCCGGGCGCACCTGCCCCTCTCCCTTCGCCGCCACCGCTTTCGCGGGTGCACATGCGACCTCCAACCCGGTCCGGGACGCCAGAGGCCGGCGCCGTGTCTCTGGTGCCAGAGGGGGCGGCGCGCGAGAGCCTGGTGGCGCTGGTCAGCACCTCGGACAGAGACTCGGGCGCCAACTGGCAGGTGCGCTGCGCCCTCTACGCGCAGGAGCACTTCCGTCTGCAGCCGGCCTACGCGGGCAGCTACCTGGTGGTGACCGCGGCGTCGCTGGACCGCGAGCGCATCGCCGAGTACAACCTGACGCTGTTGGCTGAGGACCGCGGCGCGCCCCCGCTACGCGCGTGAGTGACGAGAACGACAACGCGCCAGTCTTCACACGGCGGGTCTACGAGGTGTCCGTGTGTGAGAACAACCCGCCCGGCGCCTACTTGGCCACGGTGGCCGCCCGGGACCCCGACCCGGGCCGCAACGGCCAGGTCACCTACCGGCTGCTGGAGGCTGAAGTGGGTCGCGCCCTACGTCTCGGTGGACCCCACCACTGGGGAGCTGAGCGCACGACGGTGCTTTGACGGCGGTGAACTGGCCGAGCTGCCGCTGGGGCCGGAAACACTCGACGGCGGCTCTCCGCCGCCCGGGCGCCGGGAAGTGGTGTGGCAGCATGTGGAGGACCTGAACGACCACGCACCTCGGCTGGTCATACTGCCACTCTTCAGTGGCTCAGTCCAGCTGCCTCTGCCCCAGGGCGCGCCCCTGAGCTGCATGGTGATCCGACCGCGGACGAAGGCCCCAACGCCGAGCTAACTTACACACTTCTCCGCAGCGACTTCGCCGACGGGTGAGCTGTCTCTTCAGCGCCACCTGTCCCCACAGCTCGCCGGCCAGCTGACGGCGGTCGTCGTGGTGCTGGACGGAGGCCAGCCGGCCCTGTCCTGTGCCACCACTTTGCTCCTAGCGCCGACGGACTCGGCGCCACCTGGCGGAAAAGTGGTGCTGGTGCTGGTGCTGTTGCCGCCGCCGCCTCGGTCGCGCCAAAGGAGGGAGCAGAGGGGGACCCTCCTGGCGGCGCACAGTGCAGGGAGCAGGGCGGCAGCCTGGCTTCCCGGTCGTGTTGTTGGGGGTTTTGGCCAGTGACTGCGGCCTTCTGCTGGTGGCCATTGCCACCGTGACTTGTTCCAGCCAAGGCGAGGCTAGGACTCGAAGGAAGACGCTTTGTGAGCGTAGCGCGAGCTGGTCCCACGCGACAAGTGGCCAGGCTGGCCCAAGTCGCAGAGCGGTGGGGGCTGCCTCCGAGGGCTTCCAGCTGAGGTTCTTCCCGAAGACACTGCCCCTTTCCTTTTATGCAGAGGCCCAGGAGGGTGAGGCTGCGGAGATTTCCCAGTGCGGGGATAGTGGGGTGTTCTTGTGCTCCTTGCTTGGGGAGAGGAGCGGGATCCTGCCGGCCCAGGTAGACCACCCTGGCAGTCTTAGTGTCCTCATTAACTTTTAGTAGATTTTCGTGCCGAGAGCGTTATGAAAATTCAGCGCCTGCTCAGGTTTGGGACTTCAAAGGACTAATTTTTCAGGACTTGTTTATTTTTTATTTGAGAGGAAAATTTCTTCCCAGATGAAGGCAGAAGGAGGCACGATTGTCATGTGTTCATGGAGGCCCAGGTCTGTTTTGGCTGGTTTTGCCCCTGGTAACTTCCTTGTGGGTCCAGTTGGAACATCTCCATCCCTCAGGGTTTAAATGCTGTCTTCATGAAGCACTCCCCATGAGGGATATTGTGCCTGTTCCGTCAGTTTTGATATCTGAGTGTGAAATATTAACTGCTACTCTCACCCCTCTTTTTAAATAGGATTCAGGCTAGGTCCCCTCCATTCCCCATCCCTGTGTGGAGAGGATAAATCTGCGAGTTCAAGGTAATTTCAGAGTGTGAATCGTTCTCTCTAAGCAATGTGTTTGATGTTTTGTACATTTTTATGGATAACAAAGTGAGTCTGTCCTTTTCACTTCTAGGACACATTCAAATCCAGATGAATTTAGTGTGGAAGATAACAGAAGAGGAGACAGTGAATTGAATGATACCAGTTCTGACGTCAGTAGAGAGGGCGCTTCAAGAAAGCATCTTTTCCAGTGATTACAAAGCGAGAGGGTAAGTTCAGACCTGCGACTTTGAAGCTCTTCCTCACAAAGTCATCATAATTCTGTATGGCTGACTGAATTTTAAAAAACTAAACAAGTGATCTCAAATGGGCATTCATAGAGGGGAGTATGCTGAGTGCTGCTGAACAGAGCTAACAGTTTTTTTGGACCACTTCTTATTTAGCTGGTTCTACATATTTTAAATACTGTACACTTACTGACTTATTTATTCCCTGTAAGAAATCCAAGGAGGTAGGAGACCAAGGCACAGAGTTTAAATAACTTGCCCAAGTATCGGAGTTAAGATCTTAGCCCAGTAATTCCAGCTATAGATTTCCTCCTCTTAATCAGCTATTAAGCTGCCTCTATTAATGCAAAAAGATTAAAACACTAAAAAATCAGAATATTGTGGTTAGTAATACAAAAATAATTTTGTACTGCAAGCACTAAGGAGAACTTCCCATTCGTGGGGATTTCAGAAGTGGATAGCATATGAATAGGTAAATTTTTTATAGACTAGGATGCCATTTGCTGGGAGCATATGAATATGTGGTTTTGTTTGGCTGTGCTTTGTTTCGAGAATCTTGCACCCACCCAACATCACGCTATTCAACCTAGCCTCCTATAATGTTTGGGAGTTTTGTTTTAGGTCGAAATCTTGGTAATGGTGTCTAGTTCTGTGGGGAAAATCAATTATGGGAGCTTTGTGTTAGTTTCCATGAAAGTGGGCACTAGATCTTTGGTCCCTCAAAGAAGATACCTTACTCTCAAAGATGAGTCCTGATGGTATGTCCTAGTGATTCAAATATCTCTTCACTTTATGGATATTTTTGTCCAATCTGTGTTTAGTTCCTTCAACATTTTTTTTTTTTTTAAACAAGATGACTTCTAGAAGCATCTGCATCCTGGTCCCTTTCTGAATATCCTCTAGTTTGTAAATATCTTTCCTAAAATTAGACCCTTACAGTTGGATACAGCACTGCAGAACTGGCCTATCTCCTGAGTTCCAAATTAATATTTCCAGTTGCCTACTCAACATCTCCATTTGGGTATCTAATAGACATGCTACATGTTCAAAACTGAACTCTTGATTTCTATTCTACAAACCTATTCTTTCTCTAATGTTTGTATCTCAGTAAATGACAACTTTATTCACTCAGTTGCTGCCATGGCCAAATCCCTGGGTCATTCTTGATTTGTGTCTTTCCACACTCAACTTCCAATCCATCAGCAAATCTGATTGGATTCACTTTGAAAATATGTCCCCAATCAGTGCTCCTCTCACTACCTTCTTTGCAGCTGTCCTACTCCAGGCACTATCATCTCTTGCCTAGATAACTCCAAACAGGACTCTCGGCTTCCATACTTGCCCTCTTGCAGTCTGTTTTCCAAATCAGGTCACATAATTCAACTCTCTAAAGAGTTCTCGCTTAAAATGAAATCCCAAAAAAATCCTCATCATGGTGTCCCAATTACTACTGCCTTTTGTGACAAAATGTGACTCACAATGCAGCAGTTTAAAACAACTACTTTATTATGCCCATGGATTCCATGGGTCATTTTGGACAGGACATAGCAGGGATGCCTTGTTTCTGCTCCAAAGTGTTTGAAGCCTTAGCTGAGAAGATGTAATGGTTGGGGGCTGGAATCATCTGGAAGGCTTAGTTAGATGCATGTCTGGCTTGTGAGTTAGGATTATTCGAAGTCTAGGATTGCTCACTAAGGGGTGGGAAGTGGGGGCTACGTGTGCCCTTTTAGGCATGGCAGCCTTAGGAAAGTCACGTGGGGGCTCAGGGTTGCAAGCATGAATGTTCCACTAAATAAGACAGAAGGCATATCTCTTTTATGAACCAGACTCAGAAATGGTACAGTCATTCAAGTTCTACTGGTCCGAGCAGTCTTAAGCCTACCCAGATTCAAAGGGAGGGGACGAAAGACCCCTCCTCTACATTGAAAAATTACTAGAGACTTTTGGGGCCATGTTTGTAAATAAGCCACACATGGCCCATAAAGTCCTATATTATCTATATAACCTATATACCTATATAACCAGAAGCAAGCCCCTGGTTGCTTCTCCCAGATGATTTCTTATTACTCTTCCCCTTGATAATTTAGATTGCTGTATTGGCTCTCTTGCTGTTTCTTGAATAAACCAAACATATTTCATCTCAGACCTCGGGGTCTTGCTGTTCTCTCTGCTTGGTATGCTTTTTTTTGAGATATCCATATTGTCTGCTTCTGCCTTCATTTATGACTTTGTTCAAATGTCTATCCTCTCAAAGAGATCTTCCATACCTTCCATACCTTCCATACCTCAAGCTGTTTCCTCCAGCTTTATTTTCCTTCATATCATTTATCACTGTCTGACATTACTTTATGTATTTATCATTTGTTCCCTGTTCAATCATCAAGCATCAAATATGTACTAAAAAAATGAGTGACTGAATAAATGAATGATGAAAGGTGTAGTCCAGCCAGCTTATACATCACAAGTGTATGACTATTTCTTATCATATTGCATTTTAGATTAGGGTAAAATTGTGCTGGTGTTTTTTAGAAGTTCCATTGTGCTGTATTACTTTCTAGAAGATTTTAGTGTCATCTCAAAACTTGAAGATTTTGCAGTAAGTTTATCTTTTCAGATCATTTAATGTTAAATTATCCTTTTCTAAAAAAGATCAAATTCCTGGGACTCCTACTGTTTATTCTCTGTTTAGAGAATGACCAGCTTATTCTTGTCTTAACTCAGTTTCAACTTCATAATAATAGGGCAGGCTCTCTGGATCGGTTGGTAGCTCAGGGGGCTGCTATGGCAAACAGTAGGGTGATCAAGGGGATGCATTCAATCTGGGGGGATATAGTTACTTGGTAATAATAATCACAACATTTCCTCTTACCTATATTCAATGGCAACATTTTATTTTTTTATTTATTAAGTATTTACACAGCACTTACTATGTACCAAGAACTGTGCTAGGTGCTCCACAGATATTAGCTCACTTAATCCTCACAATAATGTTATTAAGTAGGTACTATCATTTAATCACATCTCACAGAAGGGGAAACTGAAGCAAGAGTTGTTAAGAGGGTTTTGATCAAGACCACCCAGCTGTAGGGGCTGAGCTGGGTTTTCAATTCCAGAAGTCTGGCTCCAGAGTTCATGCTTTTAATGTTCTGCTGTAGTGCATTTTCAGTGGGTTTTTAAACGCTTATTTTATGGGTCTTCTAAAGGTTTAGGACCGATTTACATTCCTGAGGATGTTTCTGTCTTTGACTTTAAATGAGATGTTCTGATTTATGGTTTGGTTTATGCTCCAGTTCTCTGCTGCATTTTCTTGTAAAACTTTTAGTGGGATTATTGAAAGGATGACACATGGGTGATGGCAAGATAATTGAATTAGATGTTGATAGCTGGAATTAAGAAGTTTAGTGAAATTATTTTTATCATTTTTTCCATCTCACTTTTAATAGTTAACACAGAGAATAAATGGATTAATAAACACACTGATATTCTTCTGAACCTTCATTTTATTTATGTATTTACTTTTCTTCCCAGTTTTTATTTAAATTCCAGTTAGTTAACATACAGTATAATATTAGTTTCACACGTAGGATTTAGTGATCCATCACTTACATACAACACCCAGTGCTCATCACAAGTGCCCTCCTTAATGCCCATCACCCATTTAACCTATCCCCCTGCCCACCTCCCCTCCAGCAACCCTCAGTTTGTTCTCTCTAGTCAAGAGTCTGCTTTATGGTTTGCTCTCTCTCTCTCTTTTTTCCCCGTGTTTATCTGTTTTGTTTCTTAAATTCTACATATGAGTGAAACATATGGCATTTGTCTTTCTCTGAGTAACTTATTTTGTTTAGCATAATACTCTCTAGCTCCATCCATTTCATGCAAATGGCAAGATTTCATTCTTTTTTATTGGCTGAGTAATATTCCATTGTATATGTACACCACCATCTTTATCCATTCATTAGTCGATGGACATTTGGGCTGTTTCCATAATTTGGCTATTGTTGATAATGCTGCTATAAACATTGGGGGTGCATGTATTCCCTTGAATCAGTATGTTTGTATCCTTTGGGTAAATACCTAGTAGTACAATTGCTGGATAGTAGGGTAGTTCTATTTTGAACTTTTTGAGCAACCTCCATACTGTTCTCGAGTGGCTGCACCAGTGTGCATTCCCACCAGCGGTGCAAGAGGGTTCCCCTTTCTCTGCATCCTTACCAATATCTGTTGAGAAATTTCATTTTAGACTGTAATTTTTACCATTTCTCTCACCAAAGCTATATCAGAGATTCCAGCAAATTATTTAATTTAGTTGCTTGAATTTTATTTCCATTTCATTTCATCAATGCACCAGCAGGTGGAGGTACAAGTCATTGGCAGAAAATCCAAAGGAAGGAAAAAAAAATAAACAGCTAAAAAGCTAGTCCCTGAACAACTGAATGTTGTTTGCATTTTTAAGTATATTGCCACATAGCATTCTGACTTTTTAAATATTTTACACTCTTCCATTTTATTTTCAAGTTGCTTCAGATCATTCAGAATGAAAAACACTTAAGAATCCTGAAAGATTAATCGAGGAGTCTCAAACAGCAAGACTCTTTCATCGCTTCATGAAAATAGGCACAGGATTGCACTTTCTTCAAGTATCCTTTACCCTCACATTTCCCAGCTGAGAAATATGAATTTCCAACTGGTACACTCAGAACTCAAAGGATGTTATTTTCAAGTCTGTGAATCCCAAAGTGAAGGGCTGCCAAGTGTATATGACAGAGTTCAGAACTACAGGCCCGCAATGTCACCTCCCCCCCCGCCCTTCTCAGACAGAATGATGAATTAAATCATCCTTCAGTGGATGGATCACCTTCACATAATTCAGAAAGAGCCACTTCATTCCGAAATGCTGCAACTCATATGGACAGTTATATTTTGGGAATATACACATTTATGTTTCTGTCAAGTATTTCTAAGCCAAGTTGCATACATGAGCCTCCTGGTTTTGATAGACATTTCCCTAAATTATGTCAATAGTCAATGTCAGAGCACGTGATGATTTTATATAATCCAGGATATTTTACCAAAAAGTCTTAGATGCAACCTTTTTTGCCACAAGAATAATAAATGAACATCTATTTTATATTCTAGGATGACTTGTGAATTTAAATAAAATATTTGATCTAGCTGCACGTTGATGTTTGGGTGTTTGCAGTTCTACTGGGAACACAATTTAACTTTGAATAACTTTAGGCTGCATTAAGAATCCGGGGGGCGCCTGGGTGGTTCAGTCGGTTAAGCATCCAACTCTTGATTTTGGCTTGGGGCATGATCTCAGGGTCATGGGATCGAGCCCCACATGAGGCTCTGTGCTCAGTGGGGAGTCTGCTTGTCTCCTTCTTCCTCTGCCCCTCCCCCTCCCACACACTCTTTCTCTGTCAAATAAATAAATCCTAAAAAAAAAAAAGAATCTGGACTCCAACTGTAACCATAGGCCCAATAGGGAGAAAGAGGAAAGAGCATTGGGTGAAGGAGAAAGTTCAGGCAGCACTGGGGTGAAATGATCCCAGAATCATTTCTCTAGCCTGACATCTGACGGAGTTGCTGCGTGTTTCATGGGTAGAGCGGTGGCAGGTTCTGATAATGAGTGAAAATCAAATGGAGGTGGCTGGTCATGTTGTGCTTCTGATCACACAACCCATTCATTTTTTTTTTTTTTTTTAAAGATTATTTGTTTATTTGAGAGAGAGAGAGTATGAGCAGGAGGGAGGGGCCCAGGACCCTGGGATCATGACCTGGGCTGAAGGCAGAGGCTGTGCTTCTGATCACACAACCCATTCATTTTTTTTTTTTTTTAAAGATTATTTGTTTATTTGAGAGAGAGAGAGTATGAGCAGGAGGGAGGGGCCCAGGACCCTGGGATCATGACCTGGGCTGAAGGCAGAGGCTTAGCTGACTAAGCCACCAGGTACCCCTCAACCCATTCATAATAGTAGCTCATTCAGAGGTGGAGGTGAGGGGAGGAGCAGTGGGAAGAGCTAGAGAGAGTCTTAAGGCCTTAGCCCCCTGGACTAGCGTTCCCAGCAGAACTCTGCTCCAGCCCTGAACAGGAGGCTAGGTAGAAATTGGGATAGAAGACCAGGGGCAAAAGAAGGGATTGGACCCAGATTGCAGTGGCTCACACAGGGTATGTGAGCAGCTGGGTCTCGTCTGTGGCTGACCAGATCCTGGGGCCAGCCAAGCTGGGTGATGGGATGGAGGCAGCTGGATTGTGTCTTCTTCTCTCTAAAATTAGTTCAGACTATGGGAAAAATTGAGTCTGCAAGTGCAGGATACTAATGTCTTCCCAAAGAGAAGCATCTTGGCTTATCAAGATCCAATGGGCAAGAACTGTCTTCCCAACACAATAGCCACCAGCCACATGTGGATGTTTAAGTGTTTAAATTTAAATGAATTAATATTCAATACAATGAAAAATTCAGTTCCATGGTCACATTAGCCACATCTCAGTTGCTCAATAGCCACACATGGCTAGTGGCTACAGTGTTGGATGGAGCAGCTATAAAACATTCCATCATCACCATTCTAGTGAACAACACTGATCTGGAAGAAGGGACAGGCCAGAGGAACACCTCCATGGGCTGGGGCTGGTGAGGGCAGCCAGTGACCTACCCTCCTTGCTCAGCACATATAAGGGGGACTGTGTGTTCTCTTTTCTCCACACTCTACATTTCCCTGGTCAAAGACAGTAAGTCTTTTATTGGTTCATATAAGTATTTCAAAATGGATTGACACATTATATTATTTATTATAAAATATTTGAAAAATATCTCAAGACAAGAATTCCCAATAGTACAAGCTTTTCTGCATGGCTGGGGAATTTCTGAAGGCTCTTCTGCTATTCTAGCTAGCACCTCAAATTTATAGCCCTCATATTCAGTCCTATAACCTTAGAGGTTTTGCAGCAATATTCGTGATAAAACCAACCCACTCGTACTCCTGAGCTCTCCCACGAAATAATGCAGCAGTTTTTAAGACCAGTAATTCATTCTTTAGTTATGCTCAGGCAAGAAGCTCGTAAGTACTTTAAACTCCTTTGGTCACTGGCCTCCCATAGAAAATCACTGCTGTGGAAATTGATTTCCAGGTCCATTGGTGTCTTCAGAGTCAGAATGCTTTTCTAAGCATCAGCTTTCCAGAATAGGTGGTCTAGCCTCCAGAGAGATTGCAGCAAACAAGAATGTACCCAGTTTTACATGAGACGTGCCTTAAAAATAAAATAAACACCTATTTTGGGTTATGTTGAATAATATTTCAACTTCATTAGAGTAATTTGTTTTATAAGTGAATTCTGTGGGAAATGTTTACAGAAGCCAAGAATCTAGAACTTTCCCTCAAGTTTATAAACATAGTATAAGATGTATTTGTTTTTCTTAAAACCAGGTTCACATGTTTTTGTAGTGGTCGCTTCTACCTTAATTATGATTCCTCAAGCAATTTATAACTCTGGAATCCTGCCTGTTTATGACTGCATTCTCAGGGAGAAATAATAACTGGCTACATTTATCAAACACTTATTGCAAACAAGGCTCCTTGGTAAATGCTTTTTGTGAGTTACTGTATTTATACCTCGTAACCATCCTAGGAAGTAGTTATATTATCATCCCCATTTCATAGATGAGGAAATGGAGGTTTAGAGAGGATAATTTGTCTGAGGTCCTATAGTAAGTGAAGGAATTGTGATATAACATTAAAGTACCTGAATTTTAGGTTGACAGCTGGATGAAATTGTGTATGCATATGCTCATGTGACCACCACCCAGATCAAAGTCTAGAACATTTCCGGGTCCCCAGAAGACTCCTTTGTGTACCTTCCCAGGCAATAGCTCTTCTCAAAGTAACCACTACTGAAGCCCCTTTGACCATCTATTCCTTTTTCTTGTCCTTGAACTTCATATAAATAAAATCATACCATATATCCTCGTTGGTGCCTGACTCAGCATTATGTCTGTGAGCTTCCATTACACACAGCCACACTGCATGGACCAGTAGTTGGTTCCTTCTCACTGCTGTATGGTATTTCATTTATGAACTTGCCACAGTTTATTTATCCATTCTACAGTTGAGGGACATTAGGGTGATTCCAAGTTTTTAGCTTTTGTGAATGGTGAATTAATTTACACATTTTTTGGTACACATAAACACTTATTTCAACAGAAATAAGGCCTTATAACAAGGAGTAGGATTGCTGGGTCAAAGGGTGATGGACCTAGGATTTGAACCTCGGGTTTTCTGAGTCCAGTGGTCCCCATTGTGCAATACCCACTACCTCATTAACAGCTAACATTGACCGAGAACTCTCTATGTGCTGGATACTCTGATAAGCTCTATTTTTCTAAGCAGCCTCTTGATCAATTGAGAGCTTTCTATAAGCTTAACTAATAACAGCAGGGGAAGTTTTATATTTGCTCAACAAATAAGAGAGTCTTTTAAATTATCACTAAATAGCTGATGTATTACCGTGTATGTGGAATGCTTAGGTTCTCTTTGAAAAGACCATAATAATATCTATCTTTGACAGACTTGTTTTGCTCATTGAAACGTATATGGTAGGAGTAGAGTTAGCAATTGATTGTTCATTTGCTTGTATACTATAATTAGCTAAGGAAGAAACAAATCAATTTAAAACCAATTTCCATAGTCTACACATGCATGGGAATTGATTGCAGACTTGAATTTGCTGAATAAAAAGTGAAGCTAGCTAATCTCAATTTGTATTTCATCGAGTAGATGTCAGCTATTGATTTCTGTGGCTTACGACTGGTGAGGCCCTATGTCTGTCATTCTTTAAAGGTAGCGCAGTACAATCGCTGTGCAGTTTAATTAGGTGTGGGCTAGTCATTTCGCTTGCATGAGGAAGATGAAATATTTAGCCATAGTGGAAGGAAAAACCTCAGCCAGCTGCCTGTTCTCTCACTCTTTCAGACGCTTACTTATCTTCATTTAATGTCCATTGATCCTCATTGTTGGATGTGGTGCAGAGGAGCCCTTTTGTAACAGGGTGCTGGAAGATCGGGTGAACACCGACCTTACAGGCTAGCTGAGTTCTCTCAAGCTTTCTTGAACTCTGGACAGCGCAGCATCGCATTTTAGGGGAATGACTTGGCCCACGTGTTATAGAATAGCCTTCCACGGTGCTTGGTTTTTCAAAAGAGTAACCCATGCTGCCTTGGCCGCACAGGATTCGTATACAACTTGACCAGTTGTGATGCCTTCTGACCTGGCATAGCGCAGGATGAGTAATCTTGCACTGGACTTGAATCCAACTGTTCATTTAAAACATGGCCTGACGTAACAGCCAAAATAATGTCTTCTTTTTCAAAGGAAATACCATAATCTCTTTGTTTTTGGTTTCCTCACCTATGGTGGGGATATTAGTACCTACTTCATAGGAATTTGGGGATAGCTAAATGAGATAGTATGTATAAAATGCTTAGAGCAATGCCTTGCACAGAGAAATCACTTAATAAATACATTTTTTATTACCAACAGAAACATTTCTTATTTCCCTGTGCCTTGTTTAAAGTGATGTAGTTTGTTATTACAAATATTCCTAAATGTTCCTCTTTTTGTCTTTCTGTTTGGTGTGATCAGTATTTTTTTTCTCCATCTCTTTTGGTTGGCCATTATTTTTTAAACTAACTTTTCAAATAGGCGAACAATAATAAAGTCCCCTAGGGATTACAGTGTTTTTGACAATGGTATGAGCCTCTGATTTAAAAAAGAAGACCCTTCTGTAAAAACATTTTTTACAGTAGTTCTTGTAAAGTTTGACCAGTTGGTCATTTTGTCTATGGCTACATTTCAAGCCGGCAGTGAACTTACGTGAGGATATTTAAATGGAAATGTGGGAGTCCATTAATAGTAAGTGCACTGGTTCTTTAGTTCAAGAATCCTTGGGAAAATTCACAAAAACTTGGTATCCCACTTCTACCTGCTTTGGTGAATGTTAATACACCACTTAATCGAGCCTGTAGACCACCTGTGCTGCTCCCAGTGTGTTACTATCAGCCCATGCTGCTGTTGTAATATCCCACAAGTGGCGTGAAGTAATAAAACGGTAATTGATCAGCTTCTAGCTCAGGCCACTGTAGCTGGGGAGATGATTGATAGTGAGGCATTTCTAAATAATGGGAGAGAGCCTGAAAGGACACAACCTGAAAGGTATTTTCTTTCCAGCCTGAAGCCAGAAAAACCAATAGGACTTCTCCCACTTAAGGGCCAGAAGGCATTCACATTCATAGGTAGTTTGGTAGATGTTTTAAATAAAAGGCATATGCTCTAATGCAGGCTTACTTTTCAGTTCTATCTCCTGCTACCTTTCTTCCTGCATTCCCTACCCCAGTGTCAATGGTCTGACTCCTTAAAATGGAGAAGGGACATCCACAGAGACTATAAGCCCAAGCCCTGATCTCAGGCCGGCCTACCTCTCAGATAGCCCTGAGGCCAGAATGCACCTGAGGGCCTTTAGAGAGAGGGACCCCTAAAATGTGCCAAATACCTACTCACCCGAGTCCTTATCCACAAGCAACCTTCCTCCTTCTGCCTATGACTTGGTTTTCCATGTAGGTCTGTTTTCAGGGAGAAAATGGGCTGGACAGAATAGAAGCATGCATTCTGTTCCTGTGCAAATTAGAATTTTCATTGTAAATTACTTAAATTGGGATTTTTTTTTTTTAAATCATGGTAACTGTGCTCTTTAATCCCCAACCCCTATTTCCCCCATCCCCCATCCACCTCCCCTCTGGTGACCATCAGTTTGTTCTCTATAGTTAAGAGTATGTTTCTTGGTTTGTCTCTCTCTCTCTCTTTTTTTCCTTTGCTCATTTGTTTTGTTTCTTAAATTCCACATATGAGTGAGATCATATGGTATTTGTCTTTCTCTGCCTGACTTATTTCACTCTCTAGCTCTATCCATGTTGTTGCAAATGGCAAATTTTATTCTTTTTGTGACTGAGTAATATTCCAGTGTGTGTGTGTGTGTGTGTATCACATCTTCTTTAGCCATTCGTCTATCGATGGACACTTGGGCAGCTTCCATAATTTAACTGTTGTTAATAATGCTACAATAAACATAGGGGTGCATATACCTTTTTGAATTAGTGTTTTCATGTTCTTTTTTTAAAATGTATTTTTATTTTTTTAATTAACAAATAATGTATTATTTGTTTCAGGGGTACAGGTCTGTGATTCATTAGTCTTACACAATTCACAGCGCTCACCACAGCACATACCCTCCCCAATGTTCATCACCCAGCCACCCCATCCCTCCCACTCCCCACCACTCCAGCAACCCTCAGTTTGTTTCCTGAGATTAAGAGTCTCTTATGGTTTTTCTCCCTCTCTGGTTTTGTCTTGTTTCATTTTTCCCTCCCTTCCCCTATGATCCTCTGTCTTATTTCTCAAATTCCTCATATCAGTGAGGTCATATGATAATTGTCTTTCTCTGATTGACTTATTTTGCTTAGCATAATACCCTCTAGTTCCAACCATGTCGTTGCAAATGGCAAGATTTCATTTTTATGATGGCTGCATAATATTCCATTGTGTGTGTGTGTGTGTGTGTGTGTGTGTGTGTGTGTATAACCACACCTTCTTTATCCATTCATCTGCTGATGGACATCTAGGCTCTTTCCATAGTTTGGCTATTGTGGACATTGCTGCTATAAACATTGGGGTGCACGTGCCCCTTCAGATCACTACATTTGTATCTTTGTATGCCCAGTAATGCAATTGCTGGGTCGTAGGGTAGCTCTATTTCTTTAGGTAAATACCCAGTAGTGGAATTACTGGATTGTGTAGTAGTTCTATTGTTAATTTTTTGAGGAACCTCCATGCTATTTTCCAGAGTGGCTGTACCAGTTTGCATTCCCACCAACAGTGCACAAGAGTCCCTTTTTCTCTACATCTGCACCAACACTTGTTGTTTCTTGTATTTTTGATTTTAGCCCTTCTGATATGTGTGAGGTGATATCTCATTGTGGTTTTGACTTGCATTTCCCTGATCATGAGTGATGTTGAGCACCTTTTCATGTTTCTGTTGGCCATCTGTGTCTGTTGGTCATCTGTTGACCATGTCTTCTTTGGAGAAATCTCTGTTTATGTCTTCTGCCCATTTTTTAGTTGGATAATTCATTTTTTGGGTGTTGAGTTGTATCAGTTCTTTATATATTTTGGATACTAACCCTTTATTGGAAGTCATTTGCAAATATCTTCTCCCATTCAGTACATTGCCTTTTAGATTTGCTGATTGTTTCCTTCGCTGCACAGAAACTTTATTTTGATGCAGTCCCAATACTTTATTTTTACTTTCATATTTCCCTTGCCTCAGGAGACATATCTAGAAAAATGTTGCTATGGGTGATGTCAGAGACCTTACTGCCTGTACCCTCTTTTAGGATTTTTATTTAGGTCTTTAACCCATTTTCAGTTTAGTTTTGTGTATGGTGAAAGAAAGTGGTCCAATTTCATTCTTTCGTATGTGGCTGTCCAGTTTTTCCAACACCATTTGTTGAAGAGAGGGATTTTGGATTTATACATCGGTACCATGAAGTTGGTTGAAATGATTCTGCTATTCAGGAAAAGATCTATTTTCATGGTGCTAAAAAATCAGGGATCTGAGTCTGCCTATCTGAGGACTGGCCCCTGTATTATAATAAATTCACAAAGACAATGAACACAAGTTCCTGAGGCCTCCTAGGGGACAGCCTTCTAGTCCCTCCCCAGGCAACATGACACCACGATTCCTGCACTGGACATGCCAGAGCATTTCCTCATTAAATGTTGGCATCAGGCATGGTGGTGTAGTGATAACTAATGTCAGCCTAGCTCTTCATGGGTACAGTGACACTGCAGTCCTGCAAAGCAGGTAACATTATTATCTTTCTTCTACACATAAGAAGATCAAGGTTAAATTACTTACATAAGTCACAGAATAGTTGGTGATGAAGCTTCAGTGCCAGACTGTTCAATGCATGTTACTCCCTGCCTTACTGCCCTTCCTTTAGCTTATTAGTTCTTCATTTTATTGGGTCTACAGGTCTAGAAATCAAAGTACTTAAAAACCCATTTGGTAATTTCTTTGCTCAAGTCACCAGGAGCATATGAACAATCTAAACGCATGTTCAACCACTCAAAAATGTACTCTGTTCTCTGGCTGAGCGTCCCTCATCCATCATGCATGTTCCTACTAGACGTGGCAGGTCTTGCACAAAGGGGAGCTTTTCTTCTACTCTCAGTGGTGCTTCCTTTGAGGCATGCTACCGTTCAGGGCCCTGTTGAGATTTTGATTAAAAAAGAGATATTGTGCAACTTTCATTAATGTTCTATTTCTCCCGTAGCAAAATGTAGGCTCTTGCAACTTTCTCAGGAGAATTTAATTTTCCATGTCTGTTGGCAAATTCAATTTTGAGTTTTACATAAAACACTAAAAAACAGTTAGTGGCCTGGTCAGGGGTTGTGCTTGTAGTTTAGTGATTCTTAAAGGTAACTTTAACCCTTTTTTAACGTATTCTCCTCTTCGGGCAACTAGCTTTCTTTTTTAAAATTTTATTTTATTTTAATTCAATTAGCCAACATATAATACATCATTAGTTTCAGATGTAGAGTTCGGTTATTTGTCAGGGCAACTAGCTTTCTAATTTTACATTAGAAGTCTTAAAAATATAAAGCACCTAAAGTACTCAGCATTCCTTTGCCCTCCTCCCTCTGGTGATAACAGTGCCATCTGACTTATTTTTATAATGTTCCCTAAAGGTAACAAAACCTTCTAGAAGCAAAGAAACTATGAAAATGTATTTTGAAAATGCTCAGCGCACAATAACTTATGTCAAGATAGTGTGTTATATACCTGAGCAGCTTTATAATGCTTGCAGTGATACTGTGTCCATATCTATCTATCTATCTATCTATCTGTCTATCTATCTATCTATCCATATCTATCTATATCTTATTGCCCCAGTGTTCACCTAGCTCAATGTATATATATAATTTACATTCACTCATATTCTGGGACTTATTTCAGTTTTGTGGATTGTCTGAATCTCTTCTTCACCCCCAATGCCCTTTCTCTGCCACATGAATATGGTTCACTTGTTTCTCCTCATTAAGACTTTTCTGGTGTTGGAACAAGGATAGGAAAGTAAGGAAAGTCTAACATAAATCAGACTTATTTTGTGATTTGACCAAACCAGTGTTTTGGACAAGTGGTCCAGGAAATTGAACAACCAGTACAAAGCTTGGAGCTGTAGTTCCCAATATATATATATGTATTTTGGAGACTGGGAGTAAATTGGAATAGAGAGTATATGTAAGTATTACCTTTCTGCTCCTAATATGACTTGCTTCCATAAGGCCACTCTTTTTTATTTTCTGGGATCCCACACTGTCATAGTTATAATGTTATACCACTAGTTGCCCACATTTCCTCAGAAAGACTAAGATAAAACTTTGAAAATGAATGAGCTAGATATCCAAGTTTGTGTGCTAAAAAAGCTTCAAGATTATTGACTACAAGAGTCACATTTATAGACTTCACTTAACCATAAATATGTGGAAAACTAAAAGAATCTAGTTTTTGTTGTTGTTCTTTTAAAGTTACCTTAGCTAGAACTCATGCTTCCTAAAGCAAACCACAGAAGGAATTTAATGGAAAAAAAAAAAAGTTTCATAGACTGGGGGTTAGTAATTTTAGTTACTAAGATTACTTTATGAGAAAAAGTCATAAAATGCCTATTGGGCCAGGCCTGAAGCTTGTCCACATTGGTTTGAACTTGGGAACCCACTTCATAAAACTTTCCTTCTTGCTGAGCATCTGCTCTGCCCTGAGGGGAATGAGACCGCTGAGCGTGGGGACAGTTGGGGCCCCGTTGTCTGTCAGAAGGGTTCTCTTCTGGAGCCATCTGCTCTTTGTTTGGTGAGCTCTCTTTGAAACACCCGAGTGCACAGTGGCCTGGAAAGATGATGAATTTCCCACTGTCACTGATCCTGGGCATGATAGTCCCTTATGGTTGAGATAGTTTCTCATCCTTAGTTTTGTAGGGTCCTGGGCTAGGTGATTTGGGAAATAGAAAATATGTACTATGATCCTATTTTACTCATACTTCCCTCACCTTTTTCTTTTAATATTTAAGATCTGGTGAAATATCAAAAGCCTGGTATTTATGCAGCCAATCTAAAATGAAAGCAGAGCAACTTTTCCCTTCCTCCCATATAGAGGGCCTTAGGGAGCATCTTGTTTGACACCAGTAGACTTTCAGGAAATGCTCATTACATAATGAGAGGACTTATCAGAGAAAAGTGTTACATAAATGAAAATTTCACTTAAGTAGAGTTAGCACACTGTTATATCTATATTTTATCTTCAAAGCAATAGGAGCATGCGGAATGTTTACATTCTTTCCTTTTAATTCTGGGTAAAAGGAAGAGTCAAGCTTTTCTGTTTCTTCAGCAAAGGATAAAGGAAAATATAAACAACATCTATAGTTAAGCCCCTCTCTGAATACCAGTGTGTTTGAAGACCATTGTTGGTGTTGCAAAAGCTTAGACATAAATTCACTTCTGTGGAGAAGACCTTGTTCTGAAGGCCTACAGAGTTTGTGTTAGGAGTCAATCAGATGTGCTTGAATTTGGATGGGATGAACTTGACTTGGACACACTGAGATCTTGCACAAGGAGAAGTGACTTTGGGCGGTGAACGGGTACGTGTGCACCAGGCTCAGACTTGGTGCTATATGTTCCTTATCTCTAATCCTTGAAGATACCTGAACGGAGACATTATTACCCCGTTTTAAGACAGGAAACATACTTAGTGAAGTTAAGTGATTTACCCCAAGTTATAAAATTGTCAGACTGGGATTTTAATCCATGTATGTTTGATTGGAAAGCCCAAATGTTTTTCACTACACCTTTCTGCCTTTTTGATAAAGCCAATAGTCACACTCTTTGGATCTGGTAGTGTTTCCGACATACATCAATAAACACAGTAGCGAATGTACCACGCACCATTAAACAAAGTGCTTCACACATATATCATTGAACACAGTTATACATCAACTGTGAGCTGCTAACCACAGTTTCTCACATAAATATTACTAAACACAGTATGCCCTCAGTGACTAAGGATCTCTTCTTGGATCATGGCCAGTTGTGTTTCAAATGGTCAGGTATAAAAAAAACAAAAAAAACCCCAGCAACAAAAAAGAAGACTCCTATGTCAGTAGGCTCCTGGCAAGCTGGATGTGATTCATTTTAAGATTTACTTCTCTCCTTTTAGAGGATTTTGGTTATCTGATGGATATGCAGGCTGTTCATTCTTCTAGATACCCTAAAAAGTATCTATAAACCAAGCCAAGCCACTATTGATCTGCATATCTGAAATTAATTACTCTGTCCTCCCAGGTACTTGCTTTTATAGAACTAGGCTTTGGGTTTATTCCAGAGGCCACATGGGGAGAACATTATAAGAGACAGAGTTAGGAAATTCAGTTGTGTTTATTATGAGGGTGCTTTTGTCTATTTCTCCTGTTAATTCTTTCAGTTTCTGAGTTATGTATTTTGAGGCTATGCTATGTAAATGCAAATTTAGGATTACTTTATTTTCCTGTGGATTGACCCATTTATCACAAAATCCTGATTTATCTCTGGCAATGCTGCTTTCTCTTTTTAAAATTTTTACAAATTTTAACTGTGGGTAAAAAAAAAACCCATAACACAAAATTTACCATCATAACCATTTAAAAAAATATTTTATTTATTTATTTCAGAGAGAGAGAGGGAGAGTGAAAGCATGAGGAGGGGGAGGGGCAGAGGGAGAAGCAGGCCTCCCGCTGAGCTGGGAGCCCGATGTGGGGTTCGATCCCAGGACTCTGGGATCAGAACCTGAGCCGAAGGCAGGGGCTTAACTGACTGAGCCACCCAAGTGCCCCACCATCATAACCATTTTTATGTGTACAATGCAGTAGTGTTATGCTCTTTCTTAAAACGTCTTCTACTTTGACGTTAGTAGAGCACACAGATTTCTTTTGGTGAGCGTGTGTATGGCATATCTGTTTTCCTTTTTTTTTTTTTTTTTTAAGATTTTATTTATTTATTTGAGACAGACAGAATGAGAGAGAGAGAGAGCACATGAGAGGGGGGAGGGTCAGAGGGAGAAGCAGGCTCCCCGCTGAGCAGGGAGCCCGATGCGGGACTCGATCCAGGGACTCCAGGATCATGACCTGAGCCGAAGGCAGGCGCTTAACCAACTGAGCCACCCAGGCGCCCTCCTTTTTTTTACTTTCAATATTTTTGTGTCCATACATTACAAGTATGTCTGTTATAAGCAGCATAGTTTTGTTTTCTTAAAATCTAGTCTGAAAATTTTTTTTTTTTAAAGAATTTTTTTTTTTTTTTTTTTTAATATTTTGTTTATTTATTTGACAGAGAGAGACACAGCGAGAGAGGGAACACAAGCAGGGGGAGTGGGAGAGGGAGAAGCAGGCATCCCGCGGAGCAGGGAGCCCGATGTGAGGCTCGATCCCAGGACCCTGGGATCATGACCTGAGCCGAAGGCAGACGCTTAACGACTGAGCCACCCAGGCGCCCCTCTAGTCTGAAAATTTTAATCTTATATGATTTAGTTCATTTATATTGATGAAATTGCTATTTCATGTACTTATGTCCTATTATTTTACTATTTCTTTCCTTTGTTCCTTTTTCTTCTTTCATGCCTTCTTTTGAACTAATCAAGTTTTTAATTTATTACTATTCCATTTTCCTCCTTTTATTTATTTGCCTTTGGTTTTGTTATTTTATTGTTCTTTTAGTGTTTGCCTTAGGGATTACAACATATACACTGAATCTATTATAAATTAATACTTTTTATCATTTCCTGGGAAATGGAAGAATATAGAACAGTTTGCCTTGTTATCTTTTGTGTTATTGTTACATATATTAATTCTGCATATACTGTATACTTCATGAGATAATATTCTTATTGTTTTATATAGTTGATGCTTATTTCGCTTGACATTCCTATTTATCTTCTGTTATTCTTCAAACTTTCTTTTATTTCCATACTTTCACCTGGGACCATTTTCTTCTGCCTGAAGAGCTCATAATAATAATGTTTTTTTTTACTCATATCTGCTGGTTATGAATTCTCTGTATTTAATTTATCTGAAAACATATTTTTTCTTCTTGATTAAGAAGTTTATCAAAGTATTAAATACTTACAGAAAAGTGCATGCATAATAAGAATACAGCACAGTGAATTTTTATAAATGGACTACACCTGTGTAACCAGTGCCCAGCCCAAGAAACAGAAGGTGACCAACCTTCCAGGAGCCCCTCCTGTCTCATCAAAGGCTGTCCACTCTCCTGACCCCTAACATCATAGGTTACATTTGACTATTTTTGTATTTTCTGTATACGGAATTGTGTTATGTGCTATTTTGTGATTGACTTCTTTTACTCAGCTACATCTGTGACGTGTCGTTGCATGGAGTTATAGACAGTGGATGCCATCCTGCATAGTATTGTGTTGTGTGGAGATACCAACATTCATTTATCCGTTTTACTATTGATAGACATTTGGGTAGTTGCCAATTTTGGTTGATTACATACAGTGCAGCTATGAATATTTTATTTAACACTGAATTCACGTCCCTCTCACGTGCAGAATACGTTCACTCCATCCCAACAGCTCCAAAAGTCTTAACCCATTCCAGCGTCCACTCCAAGTCCAAAGTGTCATCTAAATATCATCTACATCAGGGGTGGGTGAGTCTTGAGATAGGATTCATCCCGGGACAAAATTCCTGTATAGCTGTGGACCTGTGAAACCAGGCAAGTTATGTGCTTCCAAAATAAGTGGTGGGATAAGCATGAGGTAGACACATTTCCATTCCAAAAGGGAGAACTTAATAAGAAGAAGGGGATAATGGGTCCTAAATTAAGTCCAAAACCTAGCAAGGCACATCCCATTAGACCTTAGGGCTCGACAACCATCGTCTTTGGTTAGATGCTCTGCCCTCTGTGTCCCCTGGGCAAGAGCATCCCCCTCACAGGCCTCCAAGCTTCTGGGTAGCAGGCTCCTCTCTGAGGCACTAAGTGCAGCACCCTGGGCCTCCAAAGCCAAGGAGAAGACAGCCTTGTCCCCTTGGCTTGGTGCCCTCTGAGCCTGTGATGACAGTGGCAGGTCTGCCCACCTCTGAATCACCCCTGGGGCCCATTCATCCGTTTTCTTGAAGGATAATGCGTGTTTATAGCCAAATCGCTCTATTGTCCCATCCTGTAAAATCTCAGGAGGCTGAAAACATTCCTTCATTTTGTGTGAAATCTGTCCCCTTTAGTACAAGCCGGCAGTGTTTCTCCTGGTATAACCCCCTCTCTGGTCCTGGCTTCTACTGAAATGGCTGCTCAGCTCTGTGGACAAGCTCCTGATAGGGTACTTGTCCCGCCATAGCCTCGGTGGCCTCTTCAGAATGTGCTTTCTCCTTTTTTGAAATGTGGATAGCATGAGAATTTCCCAAATCTTTGCTGCCTGTTCCATGTTGGTGAGCAATTCCTTCCATCTACTTAAATGGCCCTCTGTCCTGTCACATTTTACCATAAGCAGTAAGGGGATGCCAGGCCGCACCTGCAGCACTTGGCTTAGAAAACTCCTCAGCTAAATATCCAACGCCATCCTCTTAAGCTTACACAAGACACTAGAACATGACCCAGCCAAGTCCTTTGCCACTTTGTGACAGGGATCACCTTTTCTCCATTGTCCAGTGACATGTCCCTCATTTCTCTCTGGGGCCTCGCCAGGACTACCGTGAATGTCCACATTCCTACCAACAGTCACCAGGGTTCTCCTAACTCATGCCTCAAAACTCTTCCAGCCTCCACCCAGTCCCCACTCCCAAAGCTGCTTCTACATATTTCGGTATTTGTTTCAGTAGCACCCCGATACGTGGCACCAAGATCCACATTAGTCTGCCAGGGCCGCCATTACAAATGCCACAGACCGGGTGGCTTGAACAACAGAAATGTATTCCTTCACAGTTCCGGAGGCTGCAAGTCTGAGATCAAGCCAGTCTTGGCTTTCTCCTGAGGTCTCTCTCCCTGGCCTATAGACGGCTGCATTCTCGCTGTGTCCTCACAGGGCCTTCTCTCTGTGCACGTGCACTCCTGGTGTCTCTTCCTCTTCTTCTAAAGACACTAATCCCATTGGATGAGGGTCCCACCCTTGTCACCTCATTTAACCTTAATTATCTCCTTAAAGGCCCTGTTTCCAAATACAGTCACATTGGGGATTGGGGCTTCAATATAGAAATTTGGGGGAAAGCAATTCAGTCAACAACACGGCTCAAGTCATATTGTTTTTCCCCATATAGACATCCAATGGATCTGGCACCATTTATTGAAAAAATAAATCTTTTCCTACTGAATTTGCAGTTTTGCGATTGTTATTAACCAGGTGACCATGTGTATGCAGGTCTGTTTCTGATGTCTCTCTTAAGTTCCATAGGTCAGTTTGTGTGTTCCTGCATCATTACCACCCTGAACTTATAATAGGAGTTGATACATAGTTGAATAAGGCCCCAGCTGTATTCTTTAGATTACTCTGTGTATTTTTGGCTCTTTTCATTTCCATAAAAAGAATCAGTGAAATTTATCAAGTATTGACTTGAATTTTCAGTTTGATTGCTCTGAATCTATAAGTCTTTTTGAATGTCTCTTATTCAGTGTTGAAGTCTTGCACATATTTCTTTAGATTTAATTCTAGGAATCTGATGTTCTTTGATGCTATTGTAAAATATATCTTTTTACATTTTTCATTTTTGTAAGGCATTTTTGTTAGAAATACAACTCCAGGCTGGCAGTTATTTTCTTCCAGCCCTTATAAATGCAATCCCATTATCTTCTGGATGCCATCATTTCATTTTTGAAAAGTCAGCGTCAGTTGTATTGTTGCTCCTTTGAAGGTAATATGTCATATTTTATTTGACTGCTTTTCTCAGTTTTCTCTTTGTTTTTCAATGGTTTTACTCTATGAGTTAGTCTCCAAAGATGTCCTTCTAATGAATCGTGCCTCTGGTATTTTTGCCCTTGTGTCAGTCCCTCCCCTTTAATCTAGGATAGCCCTGTGACTCACTTCGGACCGATAGATAGATCATGCCTGACACTATTTGGCTTCTGAAGCTGAATCATAAGTCTTGCCGTTCCCTCGGCCTCTTGGAACACTCACTCTCGGGATGCTCCCTGTGAGAATCTTGCAAGTACTCTGAGACCACCACGCTAAGACAGTTGAGCCACGTGGAGGGCCCTAAACGGTGCTGGAAGGTGAGTTTCCATTGGAGAGAGGGCGAGAATGAGAGAAAGAGACTCTGTGGGATGCAGATATAAGAGTGAATGAGCCATTGGAAATCTAGCCAGTCAAGCTGTCAGATGACTGCAGCTCTACCGCAGCCTGACTGTAACTGTAGGAGACCCCAAGCAAGAACTGTGTAGCTGAAGTTGGTCAATCCACTGAACTAGGACGGCTGAGTGCTGAGAATAAATCATTTTAGGATGTAAATACATGCAAAAGAAAGAAATACCTTGAAGTAGGGTATGGTTGAAACAAAACCTTAAAGTGTGTGGCATCGGCTTTGGGACCAGGATGTAGGAGGACACTAGAAGATCCTCGCGGGAATTGTCGATGGACTGGGAAGGACAGTGAGGAGGCTATTACAAGAGGCTAGAGGAAAGGCAACCCGTGTAATGTGGCAGAAAATACAGGAAACTGTTGCCTGAGGTAACATGGACACCAAAAAATGTACTTAATGAAATAGTGAACCGGTATAAGGAGATTTCCAGAAAGAATGTCAAAAGTGCTAATTGGAAAAAAAGAAAGTGCTCATTGGTTATTTTTAGGCATGTATGATAAAGTTTTATACAAGAGAAAGAAAGAGAAAGAGATGCTAAGGAGGAACTTTTCTAGTTTCAAGCAGAAATTAGAGAAAATATAAAGGATTCAGGGCTTACTAAGTGTAAAAATAAAGCCATATCTTATTCCCAGCCTCCCCTTATTGCAAAGGCTCTTAATACAAGACCTGATCTCAGGATAAAGATTACCTCAAGGGTGCAGCTGTAAGACACATTGTTAAGATTTCACAAAGACTCAAGGGTGTGTGTTAGAACTGGACAAGGGTGACTGTTAGAACCGGACAAAAATTGTCTGAGAATCTTAAGGGTGTTGTTCTTCAGCACCCTGACTTTCAGCACAAGACAGACCGGGGTCTATATCAGAAAGACCTGAGAGTGGGCTTTTTGTCTAGTGGAGTGAATCCCACTACTGTTCATAGGAAGCCCAATGAGAATTGTGTTGATAGAGCATCGTGAGCTTGGACTGAAAAGGATGGAGGTAGTTCAAGATGAAAAGAGCCTTTGGGTCTTTAACCTTATATAGGTAGGAAGCAGACCAAGGCAGTTACTCAGCTGCAGGTAGGGACCATTTCTTGAGGAAAAGGAAGTTTTGAATCAATACCCATGAGCGAGGAGACAAAATTCCAGAGGGTGGAACCAAGAGCCTTGGAAAACAACTCCCACAACTGAGCTGTAATCAGGGCACTGGCAACATACGCCCAAATGGATTTCAGAATTGCTTTGGACCAGCGGCTGCTATGCCCAAATGGATTTCAGAATTGCTTTGGACCAGCAGCTGCTATGTACTCTGGTCCCCGGGTGTCTCTCACCCCGAGCCTCTGGCTGTCACTTTTGAATGTCAGTGTCTACTGTAGTTATAGTACGTTGGTACTACATTGTATGTGGAGGGGGTGGGAGCAGATAATTTGTGCCTTTAGTTCACAGGTCATCATCAGTCAGGCTGAGAGGAGCCGTACTCAGGGGGTTGGCCCTGAAGATTTGTATTTGCCCAAGCTTACCTACATTTGAGTCTGATTTAAATACTGCCATATGCTTGGCTTCCCATCATGAGAAATTTAGAAATCAGCAAACATTTTAGGGGGAATGTGGCAAAATGTTGGCTTCTTTCCTTACACATCTTTTTTTGTCCAAGGTCCTGCTGTGGCCACTCCAATTGCTTTTGATGCCAACAAGCAGATGTTTTTGCATTTCATCCATTTTATAAAAGTTCTCGGTAGGAAGTTTGGTCTGGTGCAAGCTACTCTGTCATAGTCCAAGAAGTCCAAGCCTTTCATGAGGGCGTTTTTCAAGAATATGGTTCACTTACACAGTGCTGTCTTTTAAAAGATCCCCCAAAGAATTTCTCTCTAGCCTCAGTTCCAAGAAGAGTGCTTCTTCTAAACAGCTAGTGCATTTTTATCAAACAGACAAAATGAACTATGTCACTGATTGTTTCCTTCTTTTCCATTTCTATTTTATTTCTGACAAATGTATGGGATTTTATTAGATACATTTGTTTTCCTTGGGGGCTGGGGGATGGCTTTCCATATGGCCTTGTTCTCATTGCTCACTCACTGTATTTAGTAATCTTTTAAACATTTATTTGGGAATAAGGTAGTATGTGAATTAAGACATAATGATAAATTTTTCAATTTGGAAGTTGGGGAAGTCCATAGAAGCTTAGCAGTTACAGAGGACTCTGTCTTTTTTTTTTCTTTTATTATTGAAATATAATTGACATACAAATGTTATATTAGTTTCAGGTGTACAACATAGCAATTTGACAGCTCTATACATTACTCAGTGCTCACCATCATAAGTGTGGTCACCATCTCTCACCATACAGTGTCATTTTTACAATATTATTTGCTATATTCCCTATGCTATACTTTTTTTTTTACAGAATTAAATTTTTTTATTTTAATAAAATATATATGACATAAAATTTACAATTTTAATTAATTCTTGGTATAGTTCAGTGATATTAGATACATGCATAATGTGAACCCTATGCTATACTTTTAATCTCTGTGACTTATTTATTTTATAACTGTAAGTTTGTACCTTTTAATCCCCTTTATCTATTTCACCCATCCACCTCCCCACCTCCCCTCTGGCAACAGAGGACTCTTTCTTACAGATTAATCAATGTGTCAAAGTTGATGTTTTACATAATCATGAGAAATCTTTTAAACAAAATGAAAGTAATGTTGGTCAGATCTTTTGATGAACGACCTACACTACTTCCTAAATGCAAAATCATCATCTGTGGGAGGTAAATAAATCTGGATTTCCAGGTAATAAATGACTCCTTCCCAGACACCAAAGGGTTCACTGATGCCCTGGAAAACGCTCTTTAAATATCGGGGACAAAAAATTCACTGACAGAAGGGAAGTTGATGCTATCCCGAGCACTCTCCTGTTTAGGTTTTTTGACAACCAGGCTGTGCTAGTTCAAATACAATAAACTGTAGTGTAAACAGAATGAGAACAAGGTATTATTTAATTCCGTTTATTTGTCTAGGGAATAGAGTCCTATGCATAGCAGTTTACAAAGCATGTTCATTTGAAAATGGAATTCCTAGAATCTGTATGTGAAATAGCAAGTGTACCAGCAGGAGTTCTTCTTACGCCTTCCGTTTTCCTTCTGGATTTCCTTGACTCATCATGTATCACTCTGTTACTTATTCCAGATAAACAAGTCAGCAGCCACAGTATTTCTGTTGCTGAGTTACGGGCAGGGGCAGTAATGAAATATTGAACAACTGTATGGCATGGGTACTAATCAATCCGAACAGCCCTGCGATCAGACAGGACGGGTGACTCAATCATGCAACAGGGGCCGGCCGTGAACAAGACAAGGCTGAACCTCTGCAGAGCCACTGAATACCAGCTCTGGTTATGGCCACTGTGTTTTCTGATTTTATTTTATTTTTTTTATTTTATAGGGAAAAAATAAGAAAGTAAAAAGCTGAAACTCCGTTCTCCTACTCCTATAGTCTGTTGCCTCATACATCCTATTATTATGGAACAGGCTATATTTTTCTTTGTCTTAAAAGTTTTATATTATTTTATTTTTTTTCTTTTGCAAGATGTTTAAAACAGAGACCGTAAGCAAAAGGCTTTCTTAGTACAATTTATTTCCTTTCAAGTTACAAAAAAATTTAGAAAGAAAACATTTTATCTTATCACCCTCCTTTGGTTTTTCTTGAAGGAAGTCTCCAGGGTAATGAAACATTTGGTGACTTTTGAGGAAGAGGAATAGGAGCAAGGAAGTAATTTGGTTTTCTCTTTTATCATTTAAATGGAAACAAAGTATGTGGTTGTGTTAATGAAAAGAATGGGTCTTAGGCCAAAAAAAAAAAAAAAATGCACCCATCACAATGTAGAAAAATATTTTCCATTTAATGAGACAATTTGCTTGAGGAAAACTTGAAATACTGAAAGGAAGAAAGATAAGTCAAATTATATTTTGGGTGGGGGTGAGCTGGTTGGGTGGGGGAGGGGAGTGAAATCGGGTAATTTGGCATAGCATCAGGATTTTATGGCTGGGAGGAAAATGAGATGCCCTCATGTCCTGTTCCCTCTTATTTTACATAAAGAAATGAAGCTCCAGAGAGGGTAAGTGGCTTGCTTGGGATCACACATCTAGTTATTTACTAAGAAGAATGGAAAAGTACAAAGAAAACCTAGCTCCTGAACCAATTAACTTTGTTTAGATTGTATGTACATGGTACTGAAGTAACTGATGTAATTCTAAATTAAAAAAAAAAAAGAAAGAAAGAAAGAAACCACAAAACACGCACGGGGAAATTGTGTCCCTCCTCCTGGAGTCCTTCCTGCTGCTCCTGCATCTGCCCGGACTCATTTTGTGAAGAAGATCTGTCCTGGTGGTCAAAACTCACCTGCCCCTCATCCAGGCCCTTACAGCGAGGTTATCTGCTAAATAGATGACTGGAATTTTGGAGATGGTTTTTATTCCCCCCTTCTTTTTTTGACTCATTGGTATACTTGTTTTTTTTTTTTTAATATTTTTAATTGTGGTAAAATATACATTTACCGTTTTTCCATTTTTAAGTGTATAGCTCAGTAGCGTTAAGTACATTTACATTATTGTGCAATCACCAACATCCATCTCCAGAACTCTTTGCATCTTGCAAATCTGAAACTCTATACCCCTTAAATGACAACTCTCCATTCCCTCCTCCCCCCAGCCTTTGAGAACCATTTCTACTTTCTGTCTCTATGGATTTGACTACTCCGGGTACCTTGTATAAGTGGAATCATACCTTCTTTGTCTTTTTGTGACTGGCTTATTTCACTTAGTGTAATGTCCTCAACGTTCACCTACATTGTAGCATGTGACAGGATTTCCTTCCTTTTAAAGCCGAGAAAAATTCCATTTTGTTTATCCATTCATTTGTCAAGGGACACCTGGATTGCTTCCATCCATTCTCATTTTAGTTAGCCATTTTGGATGTGCATAGGTCGTTCCAAAATGCATGTTCAAGATTACTGTTCCGTGTGTGCCCCAGTGTTAGAAAGGAGTAAACTGCATATTATTTTACAAACATAATGGAATAGGATACCTTTTCTCCTCAAACTTAGATAGCTGTGGGGTGAGAAAAGAGACTCACAACTGGTCTGGCATATGATGTTTAAGGCCATAGACATTTCTTAACGTGATAGAACTTATTAAATTTGGAAACAGAAGGTATCTTAAAAGAGGTAGGGGTAGAACTTGAGCATTTGGGCTCTGGCATCAGGCACACCTAGGCTGGGGTTTCCAGAGTTCTGTGACCTGGAGCAGATTATTTACATTCTTGATTATAAAATATAGTAGGAGTTCATGGGCTTACTGAAGATTAAATAAGACAATGCAATTAAAGTGGTTAACATGGTTCCTTGTACACAGGGAAGGCACGATAAATTCTAGCCAATAGTCCAGTGTCCTCACTTTGCAGGTAAGGAAGGTGAACCTTAGAAGGGAAAGTGACTTGCCTTAGATCACACAAACAAAGCCACAATGCTGGCATTCGATTTCTATTTAAAAAAGAATGTGAGGGATTTTTTTTTTTTTTTAAATCAACTTTCTCTCATTAAAACTTTACTAGTCCTTTAGGAATGTTTGCAGAAACTCATGCTAGGAAGAAACATGGTGAATACCGCCCCCCCCCCCCCGACTTCTTATTTATTTGTTCTATCATTTAGTCATTCGATGAGTTCCTTTATGTACTGAATAATCATCCAGCGCCTGTCACGTTGACAGCACTCATGGGCACTGGGGACATGCAGTTATGTGGAGGAGGTGGGCAAGTGTGGTAAGTGTGCCAGAGGGCATAAACTGACAGAGAGCACGGGAGCCAACAAGAGAGGTGCCTAACCCAGGCCTGCAGGGTCAGGAAGTAGGGAGCACTGGGGGCAGTATGTGGCCGGACTCCAGGTAGCCCTTTGTTTGCATAAAACTGAATAAGCCTGGCCTCTGCCTTTCAACCTAGGGCCAGGATTGCCACATAAACAGCGACCGAGAATATAATTGGAAAGCGCAGTGTATGTACTAGTGGTAGGGGGGCCAGTGGAGAGTGATTGATTCTGCCTGGACGGTTTTGGGAGAGGTGATGAAGTTGGGAGAAGGGAGAGCTTAGCGGAGGTAAGCCTTGGAGGATGAGTGGGCTATCCCAACCCAGGGGAGGGAGGGAATGGTATTCTAGGAAAAAAACCTGTGAGCACAGGGCTCCAGGTACTGGGGACACAGGTTATCCACAAGAGACTGAGGAAGGAGTGTGGAGGGAGACCAGCCTGCCATGGGAATGTTCCAGACCTTTCCTGCTGGTGAGTACAGTGGGGTCATGTTGGCATTTACCGTCTTGATTCTGATGATTTTTTATTGTTATCCAATCCTTCTGGGTACTCGTAAAGTCTCTCCCAGGTGTTTCTGGGCACCCCGCCCTCTCCTCCAGCATGGCACCTGCCTCCTGTGGGCTCAGGATCAATGGCTTCCATTCTTCTGCTCTGGTGTCTTCATCTAGGCTCTTTGAGCTTGCCATTGCAGACTCTGCCCTCCACCAGAATATTCTCTGCCTAGCCAAGACACCTTGGCTGGTGGCCACCCTCAACTCTCAGGGTGCCAAATCTGTCCTAGGATCTGTGACTGGGAATGGGGCAGTGTGGATAGCTCAGGCTCTCTTTTTAAGAACATTTCTTTATTCCACTCCACGTGAGTGTGTGTTTGTGTGTGAGAGAGACCAGAATCTTACAGATGCCTCTGAACATGGTTCAGCTTATATCCTAAACTCTTTCCTCATTAGGCCTCAAAGTTATCCCTGAGGCCCAAAGGGGAGACCTTTGCCATCCTTTTCTCTCCCCTGACTTTATCTTCCACTACACAGGCCCATTATTATGCTCCATTTTCTTCCCCTTTCTTTTGTCAATTAAGAAAAAAGTCCCTGAATACATATAAATTAATGAGAACAGATGCTTGATTGGAGGGTCTCTTCCCAGCACCTGTGCATCTGATTCTCAACTTTGGTCCAGCCAGTAGCTTTTGAAGGTCTTTCATTGTCTAGCTGAGGAGCTCCTGGCATTTGAGATATTCAAGAAGTAGACATTGAATTGAACTGACCCTCCTGTAGGGAAGGAAACAAAGGGCTACCTGGAGTCCGGCCACATACTGCCCCCAGTGCTCCGAAGGGTGGGTTTGTTTGTTTGTTTGTTTTGTTGGCAAGTGAATGGTATAGTCAGATCTGAGTCTTACGGGAACCTGTGGGTTTTAGGAGAGGGAATGTGTAATGGGAAGCCTGAATAGGAAGCTGTAGCCACAGTCAGGGTGATAGAGGCTTGAACAGGAAAGGGACCGTAGGGATGAAATGATGGAGACAGAACTGAAAAACAGCGGGGACAGGGGAAGTTGAAGACACATGAGATGTGGGAAATTACAGAGTAGATGATGACCCCGAGGTTTGTCTTAAAGATGGCGATGAGATGAACATCAACTGACCCATTTTACACAGAGGTTAAGTGATTTGCCCAAGGCCAGCGAACATACTGATAGCAGCATTATGTGTCCTTGTTGTGCTAAAAACTTCAAACCAGAATAGTTTCTACTTCATTACCCCCATGGCCTTTTCCCATTACATAAAAACTTCTTCGCACGGAGCATACTCAAATAATTTTCTAAAATGTCATTAAAATTAAGAAGATACTTAAAAGGACATATGAGAAGCCACATTCAACAAGTACAGAAATAAATTAGAGATGAGAAAATATTAAAATACCTGACCTGCGTGGGTATCTGCATAATATTTAAAATGATCTCATCCATTTAGTTCTAGTGTTTGGTGTCCTAATCTGAAATATGAAAAATGTTCTCATGGAAAGGCAGGTGAACTGAAGGAGGATATTTTAATATACAGTGAAATATAAATTAAAAAGCTCTCTAAAGCTATTAGTAAAAGTACTGAAATACATTAGCAGGTGCACGGGTTCAACTTTGGATGAATGTTCTTTGAAATCGGATTCATCACCAAAATTAATCTGAGAGGCGTCAAATCTGTGCTGGGTTAAAGAGGTGACAAATGGGAAGATTTCATTGAAGTTCCAAATTGTAAAGGGATCAGAATTAATAATCCTCTGTCATAAGTAACCTGAGCACACAGGAATTTAAGAAACTCACATCTTGGAAAAGGTTGGGAAAAAAGCCTGAAATATTGCTGTGGAAAGGAGCAGTCTGGTCATCACTTGGATTGATTTGGGTTTATAAATAACTTCAAGTCCCCCGTAGATGACCATGAAGATAGGTGCCTGTGACTTTCATGTTCGTGGGGTTTATGCATTTCAACAGGCTGGTCAAATCATTCTCCTAGAATGGAGTAAGTACAGTATTTTTCTCCCACATATTTAATTCAGAGCTTCGTGGAGCTGATGCACTTGAGAAGCACTAATCTTCATCCATCAGTGGTTTCTATTATGGGCTCTTCATTCATATGGACTCACATCATGAAAATAAGCATAAGGAGAAGGGGGACATGGGGAATACTTCAACATGCCAAATATATATCTCTCTCCAAATACCTAAATACAACAAATACTTTCTTAATCAGACAGACGTATCCCTTGGCTAGTTACAGGTGGGGCAAGTTCAGGTTTACCTATTAATGGCTCATGTGCATCTCTGTATCATAATCCCAAGGGTAAGGCAGGTAATGCCCTGGCTCACTGAGTATACATGGCTAGCAATGGGAAGGGATATGGCTGACAGTGTTCGGAGCTGTGCTCACTAGCCTTTTCTGTGGAGAGTGAAGCTGTGGCTGGTATTTGAGCCTGCTCCCAGCTTTGCCTCATGTCTTCATAGGATGAGTGACTGCCACAGTAGGTGGCTTCCTGTGGTTTAGCAGTCCTGGGATTGATACATTTCCCCCAAATCTGAACCTCGGAAGAATGGAAGAGCTATAGGAGGGACACGGCAACTTCAAGTCTTCAACTAGGCATTCAGCGTATCTCCTGTTAGCGCCCGTGTCTAAAGGAATAGTTTTGATTGCGGTGCCAGAGTATCTTTTAGAATCACTTCGTCTATGGGTCCTTAGTTTTAGCCCCTATCCAAAAATGATGGCCTTTGGAGGATGGCTTCTAAGTAGGTTGAAAGAGAGAGAAAGACAGGAGGGAGGGAGAGAAGGAAGGAAGGAAGGAAGGAAGGGAGGGAGGGAGGGAGGGAGGGAGGGAGGGAGGGAGGAAGGAAGGAAGGAAGGAAGGAAGGAAAGAGAGGGAGGAAGGAAAGAATAAATCAGGTCAAATAAGTTTCTATTTCTTGCCCACCTTCCTTCCTTCCTCTCCCGTATATTATATCATTTATGCTTTTGAGTATCTAGTAGATGCCTGATCTATTATATTTATAAAATAGAATTCTTAATCCTCCCTCCATTGAACATATTAGTTGTTCCCATCTCAATAATGGAACCACCAGCTTCTTAGTTACTTCTTAGTTACTGAAGCCAAAAATCTAGACCTTAACCTTAGTTTAAGTGATTTCAACCCCCCTGCACATTCAGATTCAGAGATCTTGAGAGTCCTCTATCTATGCTTATTCTTACCTTACGGTTTTGCACCTCCACCCCTCTCTGGTATTGCTCGATCAGCACTTTGGGCCTGGAACATTCCCTTATATGGAAGCTAGGTTCCAAGCTGTCACTTAGCTCCAGATTCTTCTTTCCTATTAGGAGAAAGCTTCCCCTGTTATGGGTTTGCAGTGAACTTCCTTGTATTGCTCAGGTATATGCTTCATATGGTATCTGGCCAGCCCCACTAGTATATCAGCCCTATCTACCTGTGAGAAGGGAAAGGGGTCTTCATCTGTAGCACAAGAGGGGTGCGTGCAGTCCATCACCCTGTGTCAGCTCAGGGAGATGGGGCACACTGCAGATGCTGGTCTTGCTACAACTCTTCTTTCTGTGAGTAAAGTGTTGTCCCAACTAGTGCCTTGTACGTTGAGTCCTTTTGGAACCCATAGAAGATGCAGTAGGCCAGGGTTTGTGGCGCCCACATGGCAGAAATCCTCACTGGGAATTGGTGAATGGATCTTCCTGCTCCAAACGCCAGCTGTGAACTCTGTCGGCATTAAGTCCCTCAAGAGCTTTGCATGGTTGGCCCCCTTTCATTATTCAAATATCACCTCCTCCCAGAGGCCTTCCATCACCAACCAATTTAAAGTTAACTAAATGAAAGTATTCACACCATCACTGTTAGTACATAGCATTGTTAAGTTTCTCTGCCTCTTCCTCACAAAAATGTAAGCATCGTGAGAGCAAGGGTCTTACTCTTTTTTTTTTTTTTTAAAGATTTTATTTATTTATTTGACAGAGAGAGACACAGCGAGAGAGGGAACACAAGCAGGGGGGAGTGGGAGAGGGAGAAGCAGGCTTCCCGTGGAGCAGGGAGCCCGATGCGGGGCTCGATCCCAGGACCCTGGGATCATGACCTGAGCCGAAGGCAGACACTTAACGACTGAGCCACCCAGGCGCCCCGCAAGGGTCTTATTCTTAATCACTGTCATAACTCTAGTGCTCAGACCAGAACCCAGCTCAGAGTAAATGTTCATTACAGTATTTACTGAGTGAGCAAATTAACAGCTTCCATTCATAGTAACCCTTCAGTTCTCATGTGATAGTGTTTAAATATGGTGGCAGTGTTTGTCTACGGTGGTGTTTGCCTAATCAATGTTCAATCACTTTTAAGTTGTGGCAATCATGGAGATGGGCTACTTGGCTGTCCCTTCAAGAAAAACCTAGCTCTTGAGTTGAAGGCAGGCAGTTAGCTGACCGATTTCCATTGTGAGTGCCATTAGGGTCTCCTCAGCTTGGAAAAGTGAGGCTGACTCTTCCTGAGCAGCCCCCAACCAAGGACTAAGTATGGTGGGAATACCAGGTCACATCTACCAGGAAATCCTCACTTTGGAGTTGATGTGGGCCAAGATTTGTCAGGAATGCACCATGTTCTGAGGCTCTCCCTGCCCAATCCTGCTTCTTCTGCCCTTTCCTCTCAGAGGTCAGATCTGCATCATAGACTGAAAACTTTCCCTGCCCTACCCTGCTTCCTCCCCCTTTTACCTTTCATAGGTGCAATTTCCCAATTAAACCTCCACCCTTCCTACCCTGTCCTATGGTCTGCTTTCCAGAGGGTCCACGCTCTTGTTGGAATTCTTTGTAAAAATAATGGGGGCCATTTTGCCATTTTAGAAAAAAAAAAGGTCACTTGAAGTCTTCTTGTTGCCTAAAAGATCTCAGTCTTTGGGTGTTCATTGTGGACAGAACGGATTGTTTGTCAGTCAGAGACACATTCAACTGGGAAGAGGTTTAATTCAGGTATCATTTCATAAGGAATATCACTTGCCAGCTTAGTTTATGTGGGGCCACACAGAACTTTTGTACAACTGTTAGTCAGGAGTTCTTTAGTTAACTAATAAGAACAGGGGTGGGGAAAACACCAAACATTTACTGAGAACGTGCTCTGTGCCAGATAGTTTTAAAAACTCTTGATCAGGGGCACTTGGGTGGCTCAGTCAGTTAAGCCCCTGCCTTCGGCTCAGGTCATGATCTCAGGGTCCTGGGATCGAGCCCTGCATCGGGCTCCCTGCTCAGTGGGGAGCCTGCTTCTCCCTCTCCCACTACCCCTGCTTGTGTTTCCTCTCTCGCTGTATCTCTCTCTGTCAAATAAAAAACAAACAAACAAACAAAACCTCTTGACTACATCTCACTCAGTTACCACCATGACTTCAAAGGTGGGCTACAACATCTTTATTTTTACAGAAGAGGAAATAGAACTTTCTACAGAGTTCTTAATAAACTGTCTTTAGTTTATATAAGTGCTGATGAAGATTTGGGTTTTCTGACTCCAAAGGCCTTCTCTTTTCAAACTCGCCATGCTGCCTCCATCTGGAAGGGCTCTTTCCATTCAGGATCTGATGATGGCAGCAAAAGGACCAGATAAGAATCGATAAATCTACATTCTAGAGCAAAATACTTGCAGCTCATTGTCAAAATTGGAGCAAACATACATAATATAGCAAACTAGATATAGTCCAAGGTGTGACTTTGTGTTAATTCCAATCCCTTTTCAGTAACTGACAACTGAAACTCTTAGTGAAAAGTGGTGAAGAGAATTGTTTCTCAGTCCTTGCCCAGATCCTTTTCGTTTGGATTTTTGTCTTGGTTCAGTGGAGGATACTATGGACTCTATACTTGCTCCAAACCCCTTCTAAAAATACCTTCTTGTCGTTAAGAGAACGGAACACTAATGGTCACATTTTCCAGACTCTCTTGCAGCTGGGCTCTGTGAGGCTTTCATTTGGAATTGATCCATTTTACTGTCACTGATCACGGCGGAGGCTTCATGGTTCAGGAGTGGGTTGCTGTCACAGCCGGTGCCTTGGTTGGCCCTGTTCTGGGCTATGAATTTTGAGAGTAATTCCTGAAAGCTAAGGCCAGAATCATCTGTTTACCTGTTTCTTCAGCCTTCCAGTGATTCTGTGAACAATATGTGTATGTAATAGGAAATTTATTTTTGTTTAATCTTACTGGATTATGTGGTTGCAATTAAGAGCTTTTTTTGCAGTTCGGAGTCCTAGGCCTGTTTTTAGAGGAATGAGAAGTTCCTTATATAAGAAGGGCTAATTTGCAAATTGCAGAGAAATCTCAGCTTATCCGTTGGTGGTTGCACAAAATTTCCACTTCAAGTGTGAGCTTCCGTGAACCAAATTGCTATAATTCTTGCCACTTTGCGATTCAGCTTTATTATTGCACAGATTTATCCGTAATGCTGGACTCTAGGACATCCCTTTCCTATAGGGTGCACACTGCAAAATTCTAGTTGTGGGTGTTTATTGCCAAAAAATGACTTCTGTGTTCTGCATTATCTTTTTCTGGGCTGTTTGCCTAATTGGGGCCTTGGAACTGGTGGAGAGTTTAAAGACTGCATTTGCTGCACCTCAAAGAGTTGTTCCTGGAAATATGCGCCGCCTCCTGGGCAGGAGTTCTCGGAGGCCAGTGTTTCTTGTGTCAACCCCTCCAGCAGCTTTCTTCTTGGCCCCAGGACATCACTCTGGTTACAACTGAATCATTTCACTGCTTACCTTATTTGGGCGACCAAGACCGAGACCGTGTAGTCCCATAGAGCGCATCTGAACTCACATCGTCACATACTCTGCCGTAAGAGCACATGCACGCACAGGAAGACTTTGTAAACTGCAAGATATTATGCAAATGCTGGCTTTTCTTACTGGCTTAATTCCTGAGCCCTAAGATTTCACACGGATTCCTCAGCCCCTTCGTTGGCGGGTGGGGGGGGGCGGAGCTCAGAGCCTCCCATCTCTCTTTACCCCAAGCAACTCCATTTTTATCCTTTTATGTTCTGCTAAAAAGTTTGAAAATCACTGATCTCATCTAACCCTTGGCCTATGCATTAATCCTCTTGACAACATCTCTCCCAGTTGATTGTCCAGGCTTTGCTTGATTATATCCAGTGACAGGGAGCTTATTACTTTACCAGGTAGTGCATTCTATTTTAGGAAAGTTTGTTTTGTTGTTCTTGTTTCATAATTCTTTAGGTCAGGAGAGAAGAAATACTAGCTAACTAATTCTACTTTGGGTTCTGGTTAATTCTGATTGAGATTTTTCTCTGTAAATATTTTTTAGGCACAGATAATTATTCTAGGTATTTTGGTGATTCATGTAGTTATTTTATGCCCTTTCTTGAGTAGAAATGAAGGTAGGCATATTTCCCCCACCACTTTCATTTGTACATCTTAATAATGAGATCTAAAATAACCATAAGGTGGCACTGGGTGACCACAAGCAACTCACCAGCCAATGTTGCAGGTCATGAGCCGTGTAACTGAGTTAGGGACAGAGAGAGGACAGGACAGATGCATATGCTGAGGGCCTCCCCTGTGGTAAGCCCATCATAAATTTTTTCATATGCAATTCTTAGAAAAACCAATCTTAGGTACAGTTATCTTGAAGCCCAGATACATTAAGAAAATGGCATAAGATTGCATAGCTAATCAGTAGTGAAGTTGGAATTTTAACCCAGGTCTGTCCGATTCTGGAATTTGAGTTCTTTTCTCTGCTCCGGAAGATAACTTCCAGGCCTTCCACTCTGGCCACTACCGCTGTGACTATTGTGTTGTTATAACAGTACCACAGTTCTGCAGTCAATAGTGTCTACTTAAATAATTTCCTCCTCTGGGCTCAGTTTGCTTATCTGCAATATGGGGATAATAATCAGAGCTCCCTCACAGGGTTGTTATGAAGAGTATAAAAGCAATGACAAGTTCTGCACTTTTTGTCTGCCTGGTACATAGTTAGCATGAGATTTATGATCACTTTTGATTCTTCTTGTCATCCCATGCCTTGCTGTTCCATAAGTAAATGAGGGAGCACAAGGACATTTGCACATGCATAGCTGAATGAAGAACTGAGGAAAAAACGTGTAATGTTAGAACAGCTTCAATCCCATTTCTGTCCAGGGGCTTTGCTGATGACCTGGAACATGACGCCAGGGGGCAGGGCATGGGCACAGGGACACGGCGCCGTGAAGGCGGTAGAGGGGAAACACTCTAGGTGCTTCCAGGCTAAGAAGGATCCTGGAGGATGCTGCAATCCAGCATTCTGGACATGCGGATGGGAGAGAGGAAGACAGCCCACTCGATAAGCGCATCAGGCCAGTTCAAAGGCATCATCGTGGTCCTGGTTTCACCCTCGTCTATTCATGACCCTCTGATATGGGAAACTAGTCCATTAAACCAAATAGGATTAAGCTGTCTGTCGGGCAGCACGTGTGCCTGCTGGTGTTAATGGACTGTGCGGCAGGATCCTAAGCCCCGCCGCCCCACCGCCCAGGCAAGTGCAAGGCTGAGGGCTGCCGAAGGCCGCGCACTTCTATAATGTATCACAATTGCGGAGACGACTGGGCTCAGTAACTTTCCACGATTTGCTCTGAAAACTTGCAGTGTGTTCAACAGCACTCACAGTTTTTCATTTGGAACCTGTGATGAGGTGGTATGGTGGTGGTTATACTGAAATGTGGTAGCACAAATGCAGTCAGCTCCAGAGATGTTGTTTTTCCTTTAAGTGTGCAGCGAGTAAAAGAGTTTGGGCTCTTGTTGGCTTCACGTGTATCTCAATGTAGCGCATTGCAGGAGAAGGAAGAGAGCTTGCGAAGACAGCACCAGAGCTAGGGGGTTTGCAGCCTGATTTTTTTACGTGGCGGAGAAGCAGGCACTTGACTTTTTGGGGAACAGTGCTTTGCATTTACAAGGCAGTGACCTGCCCAGGTGTTCTGGGAGGGCCGTGTACAGGAATTATCCCCTTAGCACTGCCTGTGGTGCTGGGCGGGGTGCCCAGTGTCAAACACAGTCCCCAAATACTGGGGACGAAGCGGGCAATGCTACTTATCTCCGTGGACATCCTTGGTAGGACTGCAGTGTCCCCCGCTTCTTGTCTCTGGTGAGTGAATGGAACTTTGGAGCTCAGATCGCTGAAAAGCAGCACTAATTATTTACCCCTAATACAGTCAAGAAGCTAACCCAGATCTGCAAAATGCCTACTGTTATTCTCAAAACTACCAATTCCTGAGTCCCAGTTTGCCCTTCAGAAGAGGTGAAAACGAGATCAGGGGGAGGTGGCAGCTCTTGGGGTTCCTGGCTCAGGTGGCTCATCACTCTTCTAGCTGAACGCAGAGCTGCACTTCTCCTTCAGGAGACGGGGAGGGGGGATTAATGACGGCCTCCTTCTCTCTGAGAGCCCCCCCACCAGTTAATGAGGTGCCACTGGGGGACCCAGTAGAGACAGGGCTGTGGCTGCAGGAGGGACAGAGCGCTGCTGGGCAGGTGAGGAGTTCTTGCCCGCGAGGCTAGGAACAAGCTGAGTTTCTGCAGCTTCCTCTAAGGAAAGCAGAGTTGACTCCGGGAACTCAGGCCCCAGAAGTGGGGTCCTTAGTCTCAGGGCTCCTTTGTCCTTTGAAAGGTACCCTGGTTGGTTTATCATGCAGTGGGGTTGGTGTTGCCCCAAGAGGGCTGTTTATTTTGGGTTACCCTCTCGCGGGGTCGGGGGCAGGGGCAGAAGGATGCTGGACATGTAAGAACTTATTCCCGCCTGCTTTGGGACAGGCATTAGACCCTCGATCATTAGAAAACCACTAAAATCATCCCTCTTCTTACCACCATGGTCCTTTCCAGCTGCACTTCCAGATGTTGCCTCCATTTAGTGGCCTGTACTCTTTCCTCCCCAAAGATGCCCAGCTCTGGAAACGCTCCGCGCTCTTTCCTGCCACCTGTGCGGTCTGTCAGCAGGCAGATGCCCTCCGTCCTTCTCTTTGAGCTCACCTGGATTGTGCTGCCTCTCACGTTGTGCTCAGATTATGTATTTACCCGTCTACCTGCCCTACTGCCTTGTTAACTCCTCTAGAGAAGGACCTGTCTCTTGTTTATTTTCACATCCCCAGGGCCTCCAGACAGTATACATTCACTGAAAGTTTTGTGAAAGAAGAAATGTACAGAGTCGCTTGTACCCAGGGCGTGGGTCCTGGCTGGAGTGCCATCATGGTGTGCATCTTCCATTAAGATATAACATGTCTCTCTTTCAGCTTCTTACCTGTTAAGAAGAAACAGGTGTGAGAATGATACAGACCTACCTTGTTATGAATTAGCAAACTAGAGACTTATGCTGATGTCCATTTTAGTGGCTGCCAAACGTTGAAATGTGGCTGAGCTTATGATCAGGGAGCCAGCCAGCCTGCTTCAGCCCACTTAGGCAGAGATAATCAAATGCACAGTCTCTCTGACAGAGCTGATCACAGGCCCCATTAAAAAAGAAATGGTCATAATGTAGGTGACAAAGAGAGAAGCAAGACTTCTGAGTGGCAGGTTCATAGCAAGGAGAGGGGGGTGTGAAAATCACAAAGTGGCAGAGGCCTTGCCTGGGGGGCATGCGTGGCCCCCTGCTTGCACTGGCTGTGGGCGGGGGCTGTGGGCGGAGAGAGGGCTTCTGCAGACCATCATTTACATTTTATTAAAAATAATTGGAGAAGTTTACAGACTTTTTTTTTTTTTTTTGCAAACATGCAACTGTCAGGCATGGGTAGAAAAGAAACATTTTCCAAATTGTGAGAAATTCTCATGTCGTGGCAAAAAAAAATCAGGAGTCTGATGATTAAATGTGGAGAGCTGTCATCTCGGCATTATATTAAAATAACTTGCCTCCAGCAGGCGCACAGTATTTCTTCCTGTATATCTGTCATTTCTCGGGAGGCCGTGGCTCCGGTTGGCTGCTCCGGGGGCTTTGTAGCCGGCGCAGTTAACGGCACCGGGGCGCTCGGGCTTTCCGGGGCTGGGGCGGGGGGCTCATTCGCCGCCACGCGGCCGCAGCAGGCCCTTTGCAGAGCTCCTTCTTTGTGAGTTGGTGCGGCTCCCCTGCCTCTGAAACTTTAAGCAGAACGGGAACCGCCACATTATTTGCAGTAGGGCTCCTCAGGCAGCGATGTCAGGCTGCAGGCAGAATGAATTGCATTTGTTTATGAAATCTGTGGCTTAATAGGAGGATCAGTGTCTCATTTCAGCCTCCAGTCACGAGGCTTTTAATGATGTCCACACTGTGCTGCTTTCACATGCAAAGCGTGTGGGAGCAGAACAATGGAAAAAAGAGCTTAAACTGGTGGAAGAGAGGAGGGCGACGCCGGTTGAGGGACTATGTCCGTCTCCGCTCTGTGTAATGGAGCAGATGTATCTCTGCGTGTGTCTCTTGCCTCTTGCTTTTGCTCAAGTGGCCACTTAACCTCCTTACCTAGTCAAATGTTTCCTGTGGATCCCAGGGTAACCCCTCCTGTTTCTCTACTTCCCTGATGCCTGCCTATAATGTAGGGCGGGGCTCACTGACTCTTGGAAATTTTCATGATAATTAACACTATGTTTATGGGACATTTTGGCCTTTGGAAACACATTTGCATCTAAATCCTGTGTGTCCCTAACAGAGGAGAAGCAGAGTGGATTTGATAGCGGCCGTGTCCCCTATTTGCCCAGCCCTTCAGGATTTGCATTGCCTGTCTATCTATGCACACTGAGGCTTAGCTGGGCTTTGATGTTCATGATGGTTTTCCCCATAACACAGGTGAGAAGAGTAAGGTCGAGGAGACCGCATGGCCAATTACTAAGAGCGCGGGACCTGGGCTCCAGTCTGTTCTATTGCTTATTTCTAGGACCAGCTACCTAACCTGTCAGAGCTTTGACGCCTTCTGTAAAGTAAGGGCAATAATCACGTGCTTGGAGGTTATTCCCAGGGTTAAATGCAATCATATAGAGGTAAAGCATTTCATACAGAGGGTGCTTAACACTTGGTAGCTATTATTATTAGTGGTGGTATTACAGAAATAAAGACAATGGGGCTTGGCCGAAGGCACCGTGGTTAGGGCTAGAACGACACATCCCTGGTTCCCGGAGAGCCAGGTCTCCTGAGTTCCTACCACTTTCTTCCCTGCCCTTGCTGTCTCTCTGAACGCCCAAGGAGTGTGCAGATTTTCCACCTTTCAGCAATTCCAGAGACAGCCTGCGAGGATATAAAAAGCAAGTGAAGAGCCTGCAGAAACGCAGGTGCAGTTTGGGGTCCCTTTGCCAAAAGTGCAGCATTTCTTCAAAGCCCTTCAGCATCACCTCTCCTTGCTTGGCCTGGCTGGCAACGCCCCCACCACTGCCTCTTCAGCGCGGGGTGATGCCACTGGAACCACCCGAGTCTGAAAGAGGGATTCACCTTGACCTTCCTTTTTCCCACAAGAAGACAGAACACAAATGAGGCCATCAAAAGCGCCACAGTTCCTCCCCCTCAGCAGGTCTCAAAGCCCTCACTCTGACCCCCATCGATCAGCCAGAAAACATAAAATCAACAGAGTTCTGCTTTTCTATTTCATGCAGAAAAATGAACATTGACCAGCGTCGTCAGCCAAGCTCACAGAATTATACAGTACAAATGGGAGCGCCTACAGGCTCCTCTCTCAGATCCTCTTAAGCCTCTTCTTTGTCCTGGTCCCAGATGACAGCTGTGGGGCAGGGCGGATTCCTGCTGCTAAGTATGAAGTTCATCGTCGTCCCACACAGAGGGTGCTTCGAGCGACTTGGTGACTGACAGCCTGAATAAGCAGTTATTTTTCCAGGCTCATGTGCGAGAGGCGCATGCAGCCCACTGCCTGACCTTGTTCAGCTGAGCTTGGCATTCTGGGGCCAGCTCGCTGCCACCGTTACCTGTTAAGGTTAAAATATTGTTGAGTTGATTGATGATGAAGCTCTGATCGTGTTACTCTCCTACTGAAATAATTTTTGACTGTGCTCCATGTGCCACAGAGTCAGATCCAAATACCTTCCTCTGACATTCATGGCTTGTCATGGTCTGACCCCAATCTGCCGTCCCAGTTGTGGCTCTTATTACCGGACTTCATGAGTCCTGTGATGCGGACAAGCTGAACGGCTCTCTGCATCTGCCCCTCACTTTCCCTCCTCTGCAGTCACTTACATTTTTCCTTCCTCGGAGATGCTCATTTACCTGGCCGTCCATGTCTGTCTTAGACAGTTGGGGGCTGCTATAACAAAGCACCATAAGCTGGGTGCCTTAGGCTGTAGACATTTACTCTTGGCAGTTTTGCAGGCTGGCAGATCCCAGAGCAAGGTTCCAGCAGATTCAGTTCCCCAGTGAGGGCCCTCTTCCTGCCTTCCTGCTGCGTCCTCGCAGGTGGAGAGAGGGAGCTCTGGCCTCTTCCCCTTCCTAGAAGGGCGCTAATCCCATCATGGCAGCTTCATCCTCATGACCTCCTCAAAACCTCCTTCCCTCCTGAAGGCCCCGCCTCCAATTACCATCACATCACAATTACCCCCGCCTCCAATTACCACACATAGGGCTTCAACGTAGGAATTCTGGAGGAACACAAACATTTAGTCCCTAATGATGTCTAAATCCCATCTATTCTTCAAGCTTCATTTAAAATACAGTCACTTAAAAAAAAAAAAAACAGTCTCTTCCATGCAGAGGAGATTCCAGTTTCCCCCAGCTATAAATAACGTCCCTTCTTCTCAATTCCTATAACCCTTTGTGTACACCCCTCCTAGGACATTTATGGCATTCTGTTGTGTACTGTTTTGTATGTGCTTTGTTTTCTTTACTAGATTCTGAGGTCCTTGAGGGCAGGGGCCGTTAACTTCTTACTGTATGAATCACTGACCTTTAGCCAGAGTCCCCGACGACGACGCACGTAGCATGTAAGTAAATAGGTGCCCGCATCTGCAGGAGAGCCTCCCGCGGGCTGCATCAGGACTTCTGTGCATGACAAATGCGTTGGTAAAGCCAGGGTCCATCGTGATACCTCATGTCTGGCTGGCTGTTAAATATTTTACGCATAACCCATGAGTTGAGGGATTCATCCAGTGTGGTTTTCTCGACTGTTCCTTAAGGGGGTGAATTACATATCACTCTCCCATATTAGTGAGGAATCTTATGGGTGCATCCGAACACATACAGCCCTGCACTGACATGGGAATGATCGGGCCAAACTCTCTTTAAAATAATCTGCTCTTATTTCCTTGGTGCAACTTTTGTTGCTGATATAAAAAGAATCCATAACCAACATCTGTGAGGTATTAATACTTCTAACTCTTCATAATGATTCCTGAACAATACATCGTGCCCTAACATTGTACCCCGGGCCCCAAAGATCACAATAAGGCATTCTCCTTAGAGGAGAACCCAGTTGTCCTGTAAGGTTTATCTAGGAACTGGCCTTTCAGAACACGTGAAGGATGACTCATGACTGTCACCCCCACCGCCACCACCACCACTAAGGAGAGCCACCGTATCTATCCATCTTTTATTCAAACGGACTTCAGTGATTCATTTTCTTTACAGCACCCAGGATATATTCTCCTGGGCATACACGAGGCCCAGAAAGCTGAGGTACCCTGGATAATTTCTAATTTTTACTGCCATCCATAGTATTACCTGTGTGTTGTTAATCTCTAGAGTGAAATAATGAAAATACAAATTCTTGCGGCAACCCATAAATGTAACTTTGTTTAAGGAATGTGAACTCGATATTCTCTAGGAAGCTGCTATTTGAACCACACCAGGGCTGCTCTTCATTTACATAATTGCAGGTGGAGGGAGATGTTCACCTGCATATTTAAATTATATATATTTCCATTTCGTTAATGAAACATCTCCAAAGTTCAGGAGTGAGCCTGTAGGTTATCCTGACTACTGATTCCCTTGCACCAAAAAGCAACTGGAGCATAAGAGCAACAGAGATGACCTTTCGCTGAGGGGTTGCAAGTTATATTACTAGTCGTTGCCGCTCAAACACCAAGCACCAGGCACTGGGCAGAATACAGAAAAGAATCCTCACCATCAAGCCCCTACCACCCGAAGCACGAAGGAGAGATCACCTCCTAAGCGCTGGTATTAGAACACCCGTCCTCCTCCTCCTCCTCACTGCCCCAGAGCAGTGCTTTTTATTTTCATTTCCATGCTAACAAGGTAGACCTGTCCTAGCGTGTGTTCTGAAGAGGTTCTTTCATGCTCAGGGCCTGGGGAGCTTTAACATAGTTAGATGTACTCTAACAGCAGGTTGCCATCAAAAAATTCTATAATAGGATTAAAATAAGAGAGAAATGCACTTGCCGTGGAATGGCAATGATTATTTAACACGTTTCAAGTGCTCGGTGGGAAGGTGCCGCACAAACACAGCAGACAGACCAGCTGTGTGGGTGTGTTGCCTTCCTAACAATCAGGGTTTTGTGTTGTGATGATGGATTTTTGGAGCTCGGCTTTGGAGGGTATCCAGAAGCTGTACCGCGAGGCTCTGGGAAAAGTCACTATCGCTATCGGGGATGATCGTATTGATTTGTGCTTGCTTATGTGCTTGCTGTCTGTCCACCTCACTTAGAGGGTGAGCTCCAGGAGGGCGGGAATCTGTCTGCCTTGTTCACCCCTTCATTCCCAGCACATCAGAGATGCTCCGTGAATAGGAGTTCTATGACGGAAAGGGTTCCAAGCATGGGCTCTGTGGTCAGATTGCTAAAGGTGACCTTGGACAAGTTTCTCAATAATATTCAGCAGCAGTTCTCTCATCCCTAAGATAGGGATGCTAATACAACAGTTTTCTGGCATTCTTGTGAGGACATCTAAAGCACAGCCCCGATTTCCGTATCTGGGACACTGGGCTCCACAGACAGCTGTTTGGAGTGGGCGTGCTAGGAGAACCTCAGCTTCAGGATCTGCGGCAGCAGAAATGGCTTTGGAGGTCTCTGCTTCTCCCTGCCTCAATCTGAAGATTCATCATGTGTGGCCTCTAGAGAGATAGCAGGCGGTGTGGTATCAGACGGAAGGAAAGACTCTTACCGTGTGCCCAGAGGGGCTATGGAATGGGCCAGTTGAACCAAATACCTGAAACTCACAGCTTCAGGGTCGTCCCAGGACACAAGGAGGGTGATCTCAAGGAGCAGTTACTTCTGGAGTCTGGAGAAGGGGCCTTCTGGATGGTCATGTCCTTGGTGTCATCAAAATCTATCTTATTCTGAACTCCCTGTCCTGCTGAGCTTTGCCCTGCCACCTCACAGTTAAACCCCCCATCTCTGGCAATATCTCCACTCATCTTGCACCTGCAAGCCTTCCATCCTTTCTGGCTGCTTTTTTTTGATCTCTGTGTTGGTAATTCTCTCCCCGCGCCCCCTGCCTACAAGATGCCTTTCCCTCCCTTCTCTGTCCTACACTGTGCCCCAGGAGAATTGCCCCCCCCCCCCACACTGTACCCTCCTGCCCCCTTGCCCTTTGGTTTCCGGTTGGATTCTGCCTATGGGAGGCATTGGCAAGAGATCAGAGGGTTTTTCTTCCCCATTGGCGCCCCCGTGATCTGGCTTTATGCCTCTGCCGATAACCCTGCTTCAAGGCTCTAGCGCTCTTCGGACTCTGGTAACACTGTTTCCTCCCATTGCCCTGTCAGACCTGGGGGCAGAGATGGTTTCCTGCGGTGGTCAGCCTCCGGGGGCCATGCCACTCTGCGGTTCTCTTTCCTGTGCCTGGACCTCTAACAGTGCCTTCATTCAGCCTCTTCATTCGAACTATCTGAAGGGAATTCTGTTGCCCGCTGGGACACTGACTGAGGGACCCTACAAAGGCGCCTATCCTAGAGAACCCTCCGGGTCCTGTCCTTTTTCTTTCCTTTTCTTCACAGCAAACTTTCTGAAAGTGTCCTCTAAATACTTAGGATGTCCTTTGTAAGGGTTGCACTACATCCTTGCTCTTCACTTTCTGAGAAATCTCACCCATCTCCAGCGCACTGAGCTATCCCCCACAGATTGATGGTCATCAGATTCAGCCAAGGAATAAATACCGACAAAGATTTAGGGAGCACCTAATGTGCGCCATGCACTGTTGTAGGTGTGGGATGTACTAGTGAACAAGGACTCAAGGATTCATGCCCTTATGGAGCTCACGTTGTTGGGGGATCAAATCTATGCTATTAGCTCTTCGCTGGATCTCCAGAGTTGTAGTTGTGGTTTCCCACTGGGCATCCCACAAGCCCCACAAGCGTAAGACATCTGAATCCAAATTCGCTGGAACCCAAACCCCAAGCACCTCTGTCCCTTGTCAGATATGGCACCATCACCCCCCAGTTTTACCCACCTTATGTCATCTTGTCCTTTCCCTTCATCTCCAATCAGATTCTTCCAAGTTTGCCTTAGATTTCTCTCCAAAACATCTAGTTTACTCTCCACTTCTAATTCTCTGGCCACAGGTAAGGCTCTCACCGTCTCTCACCGTCTCTCACCGGGACCAGGGCAGTAGCCCCTTACCTGGTCCGCTTGTCTCTGACCTCTTTCTTCCTCTCTTCCATCCTTTCTCATCACTACTGCCAAAGTTAGTTTCTAGATGACTTCCTTGCTTGAAGAATTCTGCCAGCTCCCCATTGCCACTCCTTGGCAAGACATTCTGTTTCCAGTGGATATGGATCACCTGCCTTCTGCCGCCTTGACGCCTACCATGGACTTGGCTACCCTTCTGCCTCAGCTCCCTGCACCTGCTCAGCCACCCTAGCCTCCTCGCTTTTGCTCAGGCCCTTTTCCTGGGTTACCATCATCTCCCTCGCCCCCTTTCTTGTCAGTCAAGGCTCTCCAGAGACCCTCTCCCCCCGTGAGGTGTTCCCTGACCCTTCCCAGAAAAATTAATTCCCCTGTCCTTTTTACTCCCGTAGTCTTTGTTCTTTCCACTTACCACGTTGTTGTGTAGTTAGTTATATAAATACTGTGTCTCCTTCTAGCCTGAGAGCCCTTTGAAGCTAGGACTTTTTTTTTTTTTTTTTTTGAGTTCTTGCTTGTTGGCACAGAGTTTGGTATAGAGTTATCAGGGCATATTACGTTATACATCTGAAATGGTTAATCCTCACCATCATGCTGCCCTCCAGCAAAGGTACTTCCTAAGAAGCCCTTGCCTTCCCTTCTTGCCACCAGCCTGGTCCACTGTGGACAGCTGCCATTGTGCCACGCCATCCACAGAACACATTCCTGCCTCCAGTCTGCCCCCTGATATCTGGTACAACAGCCAATTTACCCGGTAGCCAATAGCTAATAGAGTAGCACCCCAGATCTGGCAAACTGAAATGATCTTTGAACCTCTGTTTTATTTTATTTATCGTATCTATTTATTTATGTACATATTTAATTTATGGTTACACACAGATTTGTAAGGACACCCTTTATGGCCCCAGAGGTTGGAAAGGTAGAGCCATCTCCGGGAGGGCACCTGAGGCAGAAGCTTAAGCCTAAACGTCATCTATGTGTGATTCAAATATTACCAAAGCTCCGAGGCTGCTTGTCTGCTTGTCTAGCCACAGTGCTCCCGTCCTTAGCCTCCCACCCCAGGCTGCTGGAACTTCTATCCCCTTTCAAGTCGGCCCTGGATTGGCCATGACGGCTGTGGGTCATGACACTTGCCGTGGGGAGAGAGAAGACAGACAGGAATTAACACCAGGTAGTAGTTCCTGTGATCAGTAGCCACCTGAAGATGGCCTCGCTAATAATAACCTGGCCAGAAGCATTACTGAAATCCTCTGCTCTGGTTCCCAAACAGCTTGGGAGTTGGGCCAGCCCAGGCCTCTGTGGTTCTTGTTGCCAAATTTTTAAAGTGCCCTGAGGTTGGAGGTTGGCTTCAGATGTAGAATTTCTTTATCTGGGGTGATCAGATCCCCTGATCTGATCTTTTCTACGTTCAACCCCCGATCCTTTCCTGCCCCCCAAATAAACAACAACCAGCCAACCGACGAACCAGACAACAAGGTTTGATGCGCCAGCACTGGGGAGAAAGGCTTCTCTCGAGCTGCCTTTGTGGGGTTGACCTGAGGCTACCCGTTTGCATCCACAAAGTGCTCACCTCCGGCATCAAACGATGACGGGGAGGGGCAAAGCCCCCAGGTGGCTGCTTAGGGCTGGAGCCCGTGGGAAGATGTGGACTGTGGGCAGAGACCTCCAATGGATGGGAAAGAGGAAGTGAAGGATGAGGATGACGTGGTGCCCCTTCCTCTCAGTCAGTAAAAAACTTTAAACTGATTTTGATTTTTTGAAAGTTAATTTGGTCCCACATTGCGAATCTATAGTACACACTTTCCTGTGTTTCAGCACAAAGTAGATTTCCAGCAGCTGAGATAGTTTGTCAACTTCCTGACAACCTCCCAAGTGGAGCTCACAGCTGCAGGGACTGTTTCTGACACGGGGAGGGGAAGTGCCCCCCAAGCCCCTTCGTCTTCCCAACGGAGAACTCCGGGGAGATTTCAAAACATAGCAGAGGAGAGAGCAATGAAGTGACATCCTTGAAACATCACAAGCAGGGGCCTGTCGGATCCTGCATTCTGCTCTCGCTGAGGCTGGTGCCCGGGACGAGACTGGGAGATGAACACAATGTCAGTGGGGTCTCCAGTGCGCTCCAAAATGCGTGCTCCTCGGGCACGGAAGAAGTTCCAAGAAGTATTTAAAGTGCAGAGCCAAGAAATTGTTAAAAATGCAAAAGTATCAACCTTACTTTCATTGCAATATCAGGGCTGAGTATTACATAACCGGTACGTTTTCATCTGTTCCTCAGACGGAGGAGGTAAAAAGACTGAGAAATAGCTCAATGTCTTCATCTTCTTTCAGGTGACTGTGGAGGATGAATGACCTTGCTGTGGTTCTGACATGGGTGTATTGTCCGATTTGTATTGCCATTTGAAGTGAAAATGCATTTTTCATATGAGGCTGTCCTGATTTGAGCATAATGGATCCTTTTATTTTAATTTTGCAAATTTATTTAATAATTGCTGACTTTTCAGTTCGAACATCAATAGTCTGTATAAGGTTCGTTTTCTTTTCGTAACTGTAGTTGGAGTAAATTTCTCTAAGTGAGTATTTGCTTCCCCCTTAGAAAAGCCACGTTCTTTTTACACATTTCGGCTGAATGAGCCTTCTAGAAAATGCCCACTAGATGGCAGTATCACTGCATAGCTGGAGAATATCTGGCCGGGGATAAAGAAAATAAGGCTAGTTTATGTCGTTGGCATCCTGGAAAATCCAGAAGGTGGCAGATTTTAGCTATATATGAAAGCACAAGTGCGGAGAACAATGTTGCCTTTTAGAAAAATTATTTTTATTTATCTTTCCAGAAGGAGAGATTATGAGCTGAATAAAATTATCTGTGATATTTAAAATATTTGAAAATGTTTCACAGTTTCAGAGTATGTAATACAAGCCGAAGGACCAGCAAAGCTACCGGTGACACAAAATCAAGGTGAAATTGACCAACAAATTGAGAACTCCATTACAGGAACAATTTCCCCGAGTTTGAGTCATAGTACGTGAGTGATAACCTAAGCCTGTCTAAACTTCGTGGAACATTGAAGGCGAAGATGGAAGGAGATAGTGAGGGACACCGGGGGAGGCGGCCGACTGCAGTGTGGGCGCTGATGTTTATATATTTTCACCAACTTTTCCAGAGCTCCCGGAGGACTTTCGGCAGACCTGTGCTTTAGAGTTCAGTTCTCTTCAAGGTTACTGATTACCTGAAGGGATCCTGGTTTTTTAAAAATGAAAAATGACAGCTTGAATACAATCGTCCAATTTAGAGAGGGACCATGTACACTAGGCAGCTTTGCCGGCTACCGGGGGCATTGGCAATGAATACAAAACCACATCCATTCTGTGGAAGGCACGGCTAGTTTCCATTCATCACCTCACACCTTGGGTAAGTGCGGGCTAGCTTCTTCTAAGGGAATATCCGTTTCTTAGTTTGGCACCCCAGCCGTACGGATGGGCTCGCCTCCTCACCTCCTGCAGGAAATACACATTCATGAGAAGGTGCTGGAGGGTGGCGGGACTGCAGGACAGCAGGATGGCGGCTGGGAAGTCATTCTTCTGAGTGACAGCTCTACACGGCTCTTGGCACTCCAATATGTCAGGAAACTGGTGTTCTGACTGGCGTCATTTATCTCATTTAAATATTCCAGGGAGAGTAGCCTCCCGACTCCAGTTAGATTCATTTTCATCTTCATGCTCTAAAAGGAGGGCCCGGCAGCCTCTCACAAATGGAGGGAGGGGGAAAAAAAAAAAGAAATAAAGAAAGGAAGGGAGAAAGAAAAAAAAAAATGGTGAGGAAATGCAGCACGTGAGTGATATATAAGGTGAACACAGAATTCAATATCCAGGACGAGGACACATATGTCTTGGACCCCAGATATATAGCTCAGAACTGATGGAGAAATGGGCAGGAAGAGAGATAATCTTTATCTCTGTTCCCAAGCCTTTAGAAATACCTAAGGCTAAATCACCCTGAGAGGAAAGTAGTAAATGAAGACTCCTTCAAGCCACCCATGAGATTTCAGAGAGCAGGCCACTGGCTGAGCTCATTTCTCTCTCTCTCTTTTTTTAAAAATTTTTCTGAGTCATACCCTGAGTTCAGTTGGTATACGGAAATGGCTGTAAAATGTTTGGGTCCAGACTAAGATTCTGGATTGCAGTTTTTATTCAGGAAGAATCGCTGGACTTGTACTTGGATTTACTATCTGAAATCTCTGTCAGTGGTGGGTGGGTGGGTGGTATTGTCCGCAGCCTAATTCGTTCCTCAGAAAACCATGTTACAATATTCATTTTTTTTTTTTTTACCCCCTAATGTTTCAGATGCCTGCTCATGTATGTGTGAGTTTATGTCCCTACTAACCACACAATCTTTCGGATTACCCGATTCTTTTTTTTAAAGTTAGTCATCCTCGCAGCAGGCTTTGAATAGTTGGGAGTAATCACTGTTGGAATGATGAGAGCAAACTTTGGTGCCCAAAAGGAAGGAGTCCATTGCACATTATATGGTGTTCTGTGTTCAGTTACTGCCTATTCCTTCCCCACAGAGAGGGTCTATGATTGAAGAAGTGGAAAGGGACTCAGGAAATGCTTTGGTAGTCACTAGCTTGTGAAGCGTGAAGTCCATTATCTGCGTTGGTCCTAATAATCCTGTAAGCCCCATTATAGCCAAACCAATGCATCAGAATTGATGTGCTGTGAGTTTCCTTGAATGTCTAGAAAATACTTCAGTCCTCAAGTCAGCTGACTTAGCCTCTGGCATTCACTGGTAAAGTGCCATGTCAGGGAATCCTACTGGTGTGGGTTAGTTATCCTTGCAAATGCGCCCATTTCAAACTTTGCAATCGTAAGTAGATGGGGAAACTCCGGTGAATCACTTTCAGGGTGGTGAACCTGCAAAGAATCAGCTCTTCTAACTGCTTTCATTTCCGGAGGACTCAGACCTTTCCCAGTTGTCCTGCAGGACTTCTTCTCATCAGCATGCTTCAGAGCCAGGGACTCTGTGTTTGTTTGCCCATGTACAGGCTGGGAGAACGGGGTGCTGGCACCGGGTGTCTTTCTCATTGATGGGCAGGAAAAAGGGCATCTCTGGTCTCTGCAGGAATTTGCTTTGTTTGGTTCTGTTTACTTGCTGTTTGCGGTAGTTGTAAAGTGGATAAATCAACAGGTAGGAGCCAAGGAGTTTGGCTCTCTTCCACCTCTGAACAGGATTGGCAAGGACTCCCCAAACTCTTTGCTCTTTACTTTCCTTGTTGATCAAATGGGCATGATAATGCTTGCCCTCTCTCACTGGGGGCACCTCGTGGGTCAACGAAATTTGTGAGAGCATTTTGATAAGAACTATTTACTATACCCAATGTGAGGAGGTATTCGTTTATGATTAACCACGAGGAAGGAGAAGGGAGGCATAGATGTCCTTAGTACAGTTCACCGTGTATTTCTGGTTCATTTCCCTGCCGGCTCAAGGAAGGATGCCCACTCCTGCCTTTTTTGCAGGTTAGATGTGGCTATTATGATTGCCTGTGGCTCGAGAAACATGAGTGTCACTTTGAGGCTGATGCTTTAGGAACCTGGTCTGAATGGCTGTTTTCTGCTCCCCTTACCTGAGTCACTCTGAAGAATTTTTCGAGATGGAACTTCCATCAGCCTGAGTCCCTGAAGGGATCACGATGAGCAAAGCCCTCTTCCCACCTCATGTTGTGTATTTAACTCCAGGTGGGGCATTTTGCAGAAGAAAGAAGCAAACTTTTGTGTACCAAGGCTCTGAGATCTTGGGATTATTTTTTTACTACTGCAAAACCTCACCTCTTCTGAGTGATGCATGGGGATTATATTCTGACTTGTTTCCTATAGGCAGAAGGCAATGATATGTTTCTGAGGTTTTCTGATATGTTTACAAGGTTCTACGTTATATGGTCTTTATTATTTCTCTTTTCTCTGCCTTTGACTAATGATGTTCTTCTGTTAAGGAGAACTTTATTGGCCCTTGGCACGTATGTTCTATCTTCCTGGCACACTCTTCTCCTCCAGCTTCTCCCACTATCGCCCACCTATCATTTAGGTCCTGGCTGAGACATCACCTTTACAGAGACATCTTCCTTGACTTTTTTGACGGCTCCTTCTTTATGCCCAAGCACCTGTGCCATCTTTATCAGTATTTAAACATTGTATTGTAATTGCCTTTTCTGGGATGTCTCTCTATGTGACATTTTCTTGTATCTTTATCATTTGATTCCAGCGTATAACTAATCACAAATGCTATATTTAAAAAAAAATAACATGAGTGATAGAGAAGGGTACTTAATGAATATGGAATCTGGATTTTTTTTTTTCACCTGTATTCTGCCTTTTTTTCTCCCTCTGTGCTTCTTTTCTCTAAATTGGCCAAAATGAGAGTGTGTTGGTGGGTAAGGGGCAACAGCCAAGATGTGCATCACTGATTCACAGCCAGAGAGGGGATGGGTCACACCTCTGACTTTCCACCTTCAGCTCTGCTGTGGGGCCACTACCAGCTCCCGCTCTGGGAGATGGCTTCCCCCAGTGCCTCTTGATCTCTGGTCCTGCATCCACTAGGGCCTCCCCTCTGTTGATTGTGTTGTTCTTGCTGTTTTGGAGTAGGACACAGGGAGATCAGAGTGGATTGTAAGAGTGACCTGCAGTAGAAATAGTTCATCTCTGTGCCTGAAATGGTCCTATAAGTTTGGCCGTAGGCAAAACCTTAGGGGTGGGAGATATTTGCAGCTAGTACTGTTCATTCTCTACCTATTCGGGCAGCTATCCAGGGTACTGGGCCTGTAAACCACCATTGATCCTGTTCTCAGTCTCCCCGCCTGTGAGTAAGCAGTCAAAGATTAACCTCTTACTCTGCCTTTGTTTATTTGTAACAAAGATATTGATGCCATCCCCATCAAAAACAAAAGAGTTAACATTTCTGGGTTGCTTCTGATGTTCCATGAACTTAGCTAAGGGCTTTGTAAGTGCAATTTCATTTAATGCTTGAAATGGCGTTAACATGAAGTTAGTACCATTGCTATTTACATATGAGAATTAAGGCTCAGCGTGGTGAAGCATCTTGCCAATGTCACGCAGCTGGTAAGTGACAGAGATGGGACTTGGACCAAGGTCTTTTGATTCCTCACCCAGGCTTTTCCTCTTACATTCTCTGGCCCAGAGACTACAATACCTTCAAGTAATTATATAACTTCAGGATCAAATGAAATTAAGGAGAGCAATTTTTTGGTTGGGGGCTCTCATCTGGCCTCCTTCGCATCCTATTTGAATGAAGGATCAGCTGCTTGGCCTATTCTTAAATCCAATCCCAATCATTGCCGAAATCTGGAAGACTACCCCTGACTTCAGACTGTTCCTCTTGGCACCTCTTCAGGAGAAGAAATTTTCCTGGAGATATGATTTTGGCTGGCACAGAGGCAGCAAAGGGACTTTTAAAAAGAAGCATTATGGTTCTTTGGCATTATCATTCTGGGGTGCTGAGATATAATGAAACAAGGAACACACTGAGAGCCAAGGTCATTATGAATATAATTCAGATTTTAAATTGCTATTTGTGGAAAAATATTCCTTCGGCTTGGTTGAACCAGCTTAAATCTCTATGGCAATTACATTTACAGGCAATTGCTTGGCCCTGTCCTTCCCTTTGCCTGTGTGGACACAGTACGGTTTTGAGTTAGTCGGCGGTAGAGCAGTACATAAAAACAGAGTATTGTTACTGCTCTCATTAAGAGAGACCCTGATTCTTTTAAGTCTGTTCTAACAAGAGCCTTTAGAAAAACAAGAGAAATTTCTGAATATCTGATTAATTTAGGATGAGCAATTAACGAAGTGATATAGTTAACAGTACTCTTAGTATCACTCATTAGGTTGGCTGTGTGGGAGGCAGCCTTCGACTCGGGAAGGAAGCTGTTAGAATCAGGCGCCACCATGGATCTGCAACTCAGCCCAAGTGAGGCTTGTGAGCAATCAGGTTCCTGCCTTTGAGGCTTACAGAGGTTGAAAAATCTGCTTTTGGTGGTGTGTGGTGCCGTGCTGGTTTTCATTCTAGCAGAGGACGGAATTGCCAGAGAAAGAATGTTATTTTCATAGCTCATGTTTTCTTTAGAGGTGAAGACTGTGCTGTTTCTGTGCAAACTGGTGGAGGCTGGCTCGATGCCCCCCAGTTCCTTGTATACTGACCCCAGGACACCATCACTGGACCTCTGTTCCAGCGTGCTCTTGGCTGGGACTCTCACTGGGTTTATGTGGAGGCAGTCACTGAAATTAAACCATTAAGAAATTGGCCATTACTTGAATATTTCCAAATATGTCTCCAAATACCCGGATCAGAGTCCCATCTGATATTTAATTAGTGAGACCTAGTGAAACTGACCTGGTTATGATAGGGTCACTTTGAATAGCTCTAATTAATAAAGGGCTCCTTGAGTCATTACCGGCTGCCTGAAGAAAGCAGTAAACAGATGGGAACTGTTGTAAATTGGGGAAGCTCCAAAGCCAAGTGTTTGGGGGTGGGACAGCTTAGGCAGCAATTCAAGGGCTGAGGGGTGGAAGTGAGCTGGCCCTGGGAGAGAATCTTTCATGAGGTCTGGGAATGAGGGGTTGGCCAGTCGTCATCCGATGAGAGCTGCTGGATTATCCAAGGATGGTGTCTGATGTATAGTAATCAGTGAAGCTGGGTTGGTCTGTTCATGGAGGCAGGGCCCTGGTGCCCAGTAGTTGGACAGGTATGAGCCAGGTGGAAGGCAGTGGGGGCTGGAAGGTCTGTTCACACCTGGCAAGGCGCCAGCTACCCTGAGTACAAGAAAAATGGTCCAGCTTCCTGGGAAAAAGTTGGCAAAGCAAAGAGAATACTGGGGCTCTATCACCCCGGGTTTCAGAGCAGGTCTCCACACTTCTGCATGGAGGTTGGTGCAAACTATATTTGACTGAAGGAATGAAGGGAAAGCTCTGTATTATGAATGTACCAATGTGGGAGCAGCTAATAGGACTGTAAAATGGAGTCACCTGGCCATCTAGGGCTCACTGTGGGCATTCCACATTCTAAGACTGCTGGATTTGATAGAAATCTGTTGGAAGGGTGATATGGGAACCTGGCAATTATAAAGACTCCTCAGATCTCAGATCTGGAACCCATGCTTTGATTGGAGGCTGCTGCTCTGAGAGCCCCTGGCCTGTGTAGGCATAAGAGCAGGCGGGGATCTGGGCCAGGAGCAGGTTTTTCCAGAAACTCATGCTGCTGCGAGTTGATGGGCAGAGAGGGGACTGCTGCCCAGTTACTAGGAAGTTCTTCCAGGTCCCATAAAGCCTACCCCTTCCACCGGTTAAGGCCTTGACACCCATTTAGGCACCTAGCAAACAGCTACCCAATTAACATGCCAAAAGCAACACCTGAATCCTTTCCATCACCGATGTCTTTAGATAACGTGTCTCAGCCTAGGCACTCACATGTAAACAATTCATACAGAGGTTATGGGGCCATATGTTCCAATTCCAGATGTAAACTTTGTAACTCTGAATAAATCCTATTTTCAGGTCTTTATACAATGTAACATCTGGAGTTTGACAGAACTGGTCTGAATTTTAGCTTTGCCACTCACTAGCTAAAGGCCACTGGGCAAATGATTTCTTTGAATCTCAGATTCCTCATCAATAAAATGGGAATGATAAGATTGTCCTTGGGCAAATTGGAGATAATGTGTAGAAGAAGCCTGGCACAGAGTTGCTGCTTAATAACGAGAAGTGGAATGTACATGCATCCCTCAGGAAGCCAGCCCATGGGGTGTTGGACTACACTTGTAGTGAATTGAGAATGTCAGAAACAATGATCAAATGATTTTATTCATTTTGGCCCTTTGCCACTGATCAAAAACCACATGGAGACTCTCCATTATAGGCCTGGCATCTGTTTTGGATTATATTACAGACTGGAGGCACTAGTGAGTTCTGCCCCTCATCCTGTCCTCTCCCCTCCAGTTGGGTGTAAGGAAACCTGTTAGTGATAGCAGAGTGTTTCTTTCCATCTCAGGGCTACCGGGATAGAATGAAAGGTTGAGAACCACTGATATACGCCGTACATGCTGGAAATACCCAGAGATACTATATCCCCTTTATTTTCTTTTTAAGAGGAAAATTCATTAAATTGCATTTTGCTCAAGTGTATGCCAACACAAAAGCCAGAAAGAGTCAGCTCAGAAAATAAGATGGAACTTCTCCTTGGTCCAATAGTGGAAAAAGGATTTTCAAATATCCTCTTTTATCTAGCTCAGAAAACCTTGCAGAGGTTAATTTACTAACAATTATGGTTCTTACAAGAGCAGAATGATTATTGCAAGCTAGGCCGCTGCTCCCTGGATAATGGCTCCTTCCGGTCACCATCCACCACCCCCCCCATGCCAAAAAGGGGCTTTTGATTTGGGGGGTGACAAAGGAAAAGGAAGGATGGGATGATGAGTTGACACTGGGGAGATGAGTATGTATATGAGGTCTCAGGGCAGCTGGGAGGGCAGAAGGGAGATGGTGGGAAATCCAGCTAATGGGAGAGGGGAGCCCTCTGCCCGAGTCTTCCTGGTTCCTGGGCAGAAGAACCAGGTCTGTGCCTCAGAAACCCTCAGCCAGAACAAGAAGGAATGGCACTCGGGGGGAGCTGTCAGTCAAAGGCTCTCTTCTGAGTAACAACACCCATAGGTATGAAGAGTGAAGGAGACGAAGTGGAAAAGTGGGAAGGGGTCTGATACCAGTTCCCCTGGAAAAAGGTGCCATTGAATTTTGCCTAGGATTGCATGGATGAAGCAGCTCTTACTGACGACCAGTTCTTTCCATCCTTAAAAAGGGCTTGAGGTTCACTATAATTCTATAGGAAACTGAGGATTTCTTCATTGAATTGGCATTAATTACTTTTTAAATGTAAATTTTCAGCTGCAATCCTTTTTTAATTAAAAAAAAAACCCTCCGCGTACGTCAGGGTAAATCAAAGACTAATTGGTGACCAAATTATAGGTTTTAAAGCACTTTTTTTTGCCATAAGTGGGTAAAAGATAATTAGGAAATGTGAATACATGCTTTTTTTTCATTAATAATGAATCATATGGTGATAACCTATTTTTAGCAAAATAAAAATTGCCATTTTGGACTGAGAGCTGCAATTGCATTATGTGGCACTTTATATTTAGAAGTGCTTGTTCATCCCGTGGTGTCTTCTCGTGCCCAGACCGAGGCGAGGCTGGCCGGACTCTCGGGATGGTTGTCCTTACAGGACGTGGTGGAACTGGGCGCCGTGGATGGGATTAAATAAGGCAATCTACAGATGCATTACCGAGGCTCCCATTTTAGAAGTAGGCTTGGGAGATTGAAGAGAGCCAGGGGCTTTGGTCAGAGATCCATGCAAGATCTGAGGCGGAACCTGGTCCGAGAACCCTCCTGGATGCTGTTTTCTCTGCCTGATGATGGTTTCAGCCCACTTCCTATCAGCCACGGCTATTTATATTCAGAGGCACAGATCCCACAGCTGTACAGAGCGCCTCTGAGTGACTCTGAAATCAGAGTTTCTTCTCCCTTTCTCTTGGGGAATATTTAAAAGTTGTTGTCGAGGATAATCACGGACAGAACGTGGACTCGTCTAGGGTATAGAAGAGGTTCTATTATGCCCTTCATTCCCTCTTCGAGGGAGTATTATGTTCTCACCTCTCATTCCCAGATTCCCACGTCCCTTTTATAATGAAACAATGATTTGGCCCTTCCCTTGACCTTGCAGAAAAGGTATTTTTCTCTTGGCTATCTCTACAAGGATTCTACAAGCCTTCAGGTTAGGGTCACTCTGTAAGTCAAGCTACAGACTCTGGCTGGAAGAGAAGTGACCTGGGGGCAGCCCCAGAAAGCACTGACCGTTTGTGGGGACCGTGTCAGGAAGGGCGTTGTGACACGATGCCGAGTCACTCATCGGGCGTGAGGAGAATTAGAATCTAGACCAGGTTCTGCCACTGAGGGGCTGGAGCAGCACAGGCAGGTGGGTCCGTTCACCTTTCTGGCCTCAGTCTGCTCATCTGTGAAGGAGGGCGCTGTTGACGATGACCTCTCAGGTCCCTTTCAGCTACAGATTTCTGTGATCACTGCAAGGATCATTTTCCCTATTTCTGTGAAACAATAACAGCTCTGAGATTGGAAGATGATCTAACAGCATTGCGACATGAATGAAAATGTGTCTCGGAGATTTGCTGAGAACAGCCCCGTTTCCTGCCTACAAAAACAAGCCGCCCCCAAATGCAAACGGGGCATAGTGGTGGTAGAGATGAAGAATAACACCACCACTTTGTATTTTTACCTTTCATGATAAAACAGTAGTTTTAAAAATCGTAAAAACGTACTGGCTTGACAAATGGCACATTTAAAACCCGATTTAGCAAAGGGTTTTTACCTTTGTAATTTTAAAACTGTCACTTGAACTAAAAATATAGGTGAGCAAGTTGGCCTTTCATATTTAATGTTTTCTTTTTTCCCTTTTTATTTGCAATTCATTTTGTTCAGCTTTGATTAAAGAAGTAGCAGAAATGGAATGGCGAGTGGCCAGTCCTTGGTGAATTCATTCTTGAGAAGATGGTGGACATGGCTCTCCCACCTGTTCAGAGCTGGAACTTTTCAACACCAGCCCTGGTTGGCTTTGGCATGTTAGCCATATATCTTACCCTTAAATATTAACGCAGAATCACGTAAGAATATTTGACTTAAAGAGGGCAAAGATAACGGGCTCGGAACCCCAAGGCTTTACATGTTTGTTAAAGCAAGTATGTTATAGCCCCAGATTCATTGGCAATTGAAGCAGGTCAGAAAGAGTCTGGAACAAAATGATAACCCTGGGTGTCTTGGAGTGTGGAATAGTAAAAGCTGCTAGTCCGGATTAATGGAATGTTGACAACATGCTTTCTATTTTGGCCTCTAAGAACCCACTGGGGACCTTAGGCAAGTTGCTACATTTCTTTGAACTTTAGTGACCTGATCTATGACCCGAAGGAGCTTCGACAGATGCAAGCAGGTGCTCCTGGATGCTCTAAAGTCTTTAAGTGTGCCCTTCCCCCCCTTACAGGGCCTGCTCACAAAGGTCACTTAAGCATTTGTTGGATTCCACAGAGTTAACGCCTATTCAGAGGGACAGCAGAGCACAGCGGGGAGCAACTAGGGACTGGGTTCTGGGGTTGGTCCTGAGCCTCCCTGGTGTGGGCACCTCGGGGAAATCACAAAACAGCTTCCCTGTTTGTAAAATGGGGATTATAAGCCTCACTCCTCAGGTTCTTTTAAGGCTCAAAGGAGATAACAGACCTGAAAGCTCTCAAAAGACCGTATACGTGGAAGGTATTGGTAGAAAAGGCCCTTTCTAAAGAATATTGATGGAAGCATCTTTATGCACACACGCACTTCATTATTGAACTGTTTATTCAGTTATTAGCTGTCATTAGCTTCTGAGTCCAGACTGTTGGTCTATCATATGAGCATAATAGATGTGTTCACAACAATAACAGACCTGAATACTACTCATGCATCTGGGGCTTACATCCCAGAATTCACTGCCTTAAGGTCCCATTGATCAGTGCCGGGTATTGTAGAATCTCAGGATCATCAATGCCCTCAACCCTGAGGTGAGCATGCTCTTTGTAGCTTCCTTCACAGGTGTCGATTGAAACTCTGCTCCAACATCACCAGTGATGAAGGGGGTAATTGAGGTGAGGAGGAGCCATACAATATTGAACAGCCTGCTTTGCGCAGAGTCAGTGAGAGGTGCTTGATGCCCCCTTGGCTCATTGCATTCTTATCACCATGTCTACAGGTTGATTTTTATTATCCCCATTTTAAAGATGAGGAAATCGAGTCTAAAGAGGTTAATTGCATGAAGAAACTGAGTCACTCAGTGATGGAGTGGGGCTAAGACTAAAGATCTGACTTTGTCCGTATGCCAGATATAGGATTTCCCAAGAAACTTTTTTCCATGGACAGATTCCCCCCCCCCCCGCCCCCCCATCTTTGATGGCTCTAACTGTTAAAACAAACAAAGCTATTCCTTACAGCTCAGAGCTGGCTACTCAAAGCATGGTCCATGGACCAGCATCATGGGCCTCATCAGCAGTTAGTTTGAAATAGAGAAACTGGACCCTCACCCCAGGCTACGACTCAGAATCTACATTCAGCAAGATCCCCAGTGATCCCTATGCACACTGAGGTTTGAAGATCACTATCTAGAGCACACACAGCTGGTTGAATTCCTCCTTTTCATGATGTCTCTCTCTATAGTTCTCCTGACTGCGTCAGAGCTTTTGTCCCAAACAGAAACATAGGCCTGGGATGCCTTTGACTCTCTACCTTTCAGACACTTCTCCAGAATTCTGAAAAGCTCGTCTAAGTGGAGAGAGGCGATCTCTTCTCTGACTTTCTAAATATACATTTTATAACCTTTCATGCCCTCTGCACTGTGAAAAATGCCTGGATATTTGTGATTGTGTGAATCATAGGTCTTACTCCATACAATTACCTATTAATCAGTCAATCAAAAGTCAGGTAGAGGAATTTAGTCTTTATGGGCTAGGTTTTTAAGCATGTGAGTGACATGTAGAAAATGTGAAATTAGCTGAAATTGGGAGATTTATCTTGTGGTGTTCTGCAGTGTGGTTAAAGAGGGTAAGAGAATGGGGGCTTTGCAAGTCAATACAAATTATAGAAAATAGAGCTCTTTGAAAGCTTTTATTGGCTGTCGTTTGATGCATTGACTCATAGGTTTCATGTGATGTAAATTTATTCCCTTGATAAATGAACCAAATTTTGTGAAAATTAGTCAACTCACTTGAGATTTATTATGAAATAAATACAGACATATGCAATTTATAGGACAATTAATTTGAAACATCGTCCTCACTTTGTCCAGACCGTTATTATGGTCTCTGCCATATATTTATAACAGCGTTTGTGCCATTATTAATATGCTGATCACCAATGCCAGTCTTTCCATATAAGGGCAGAGCCTATAAAAAAAAAAGGGCAGAGTCTAAGTCTCTTCATTTACGTTTATAGATGCAGTTATCATTGATCAAGTGAAGCTCTCTCCCCTTTTCTGAATGCTTACTATGGAATAAAAAACACTCTTTCTCCCAGAGGGTTTCCGAGTCCCTTTAGCCAGAGACATCTATCCAGCCACCAACACCAAAGACGGAAAAGAGGCTCTTCTAGATGAGATAGGGATTGACTGTCTATCCTGGGGCCCACCCTTCTGCTCTCTGACCTGTCATCTTGCTTCTTATCGCTTCCTGCATCTTTTGCCCTCTTTGTCTCAGCTGGTAGGGGTTCATTCTATAACTCCTCCCTCTAACATATGTTTGCTTCTCCAACATATTTCTCTTTCACTGATGGTGATGTCCAACAATGAACTTCCAAATCTCATACCTCACAGGAGCAATACAAAAGAATCATGAAAAGGAATTTCAGAACCACTGAGTTTGGGTTATTGGTTTAAATACTTCCAAATTAATGCAAACTGACAACAGCCCACCAGCCAGGTTTTTAGAAACAGAAATACTAAGTCTGGGTGGCAAAAAATATTTTCAACCAAAGTCATATCTGAAGAGAACCATAAGACAACCCAAGTCCAGGACTCCTGCTTGTCTCTCTGACATGCGTACCTCATAGTACCCCAATAACTGTTCATTTTTTTCTTTAACCAGGGTTTTTCCCTCCTAAAAGTGGGTTGGAATTATCAGTCTCATGTTCTGGCCACCCGGGGGATACTCTCTCATGCAATGATGGAGGGAAATCCAAAGAAAACTCCAGCAGCTGGGATAGGCTGAGAGACATTCTCTTGCTGTTACTTACCCTCGGCAGAGAGACCCCTTGACTTTTCACCCAGTAAGGGAGTAGATTTCATGGTTTGTAGGGAAAAGATTCCAAGGATAATACTGGACAATATTATGAGTAAAGATAATATTCAATATGGAATTCAGATAATACGGGATCTGAATTCAAAAGACATAAGGAATGTTAATAATATCTCTAGTCTTTGTCTAACTTGAAGTAAAACCTCTGGATTACCTTCTCCTCAACTAGATGAATTAATGGCTTTGGAGAAGAATCTTTCCCAAAGAGGGCCATGGTTTTCCTACTTGCTTTGGCATTTATTTGTTATACCATTTCTTAGATCTTTCTTGTGGACGAGGCAAATGGCAAAGATCACTTGCACTTGATGGTTTTTAATGTGGCATGTAGTGCATGCGTCAACGCCTCAATTGCTAGATGGTCAGAGAGGAGAGAGAGCGGCTGCATTAGTTAACATTTAGGAATCTGGGAGGGACAGAATGCTCTGCTGGTCAAGAAAGGATGCTGCACTTTGTCAAATGCTTTTTCTGCATCTATTGAGAGGATCATATGGTTCTTGTTCTTTCTTTTATTAATGTATTGTATCACACTGATTGATTTGCGGATGTTGAACCAACCTTGCAGCCCAGGAATAGATCCCACTTGGTCGTGGTGAATAATCCTTTTAATGTACTGTTGGATCCTATTGGCTAGTATTTTGGTGAGAATTATTGCATCCATGTTCATCAAGGATATTGGTCTGTAATTCTCCTTTTTGATAGGGCCTTTGTCTGGTGGTTTGGGATCAAGGTAATGGTGGCCTCATAAACTCTTCAGAGTATAGGGATAGAGTGTACATACCTCAATATCATAAAAGCCATCTATGAAAAACCCACAGCGAATATCATTCTCAATGGGGAAAAACTGAGAGCTTTCCCCCTAAGGTCAGGAACACGGCAGGGATGTCCACTATCACCACTGCTATTCAACATAGTACTAGAAGTCCTAGCCACAGCAATCAGACAACAAAAAGAAATAAAAGACATCTGAATCAGCAAAGAAGAAGTCAAACTCTCACTCTTTGCAGATGATATGATACTTTACGTGGAAAACCCAAAAGACTCCACCCCAAAACTGCTAGAACTCATACAGGAATTCAGTAAAGTGGCAGGATATAAAATCAATGCACAGAAATCAGTGGCATTCCTATACACCAACAACAAGACAGAAGAAAGAGAAATTAAGGAGTCGATCCCATTTACAACTGCACCCAAAACCATAAGATACCTAGGAATAAATCTAACCAAAGAGGCAAAGAATCTGTACCCAGAAAACTATAAAATACTCATGAAAGAAATTGAGGAAGACACAAAGAAATGGAAAAACGTTCCATGCTCATGGATTGGAAGAACAAATATTGTGAAGATGTCAATGCTACCTAGAGCAATCTACACATTCAGTGCAATCCCCATCAAAATACCATCCACTTTTTTCAAAGAAATGAAACAAATAATCCTAAAATTTGTATGGAACCAGAAAAGACCCCGCATAGCCAGAGGAATGTTGAAAAAGAAAAGCAAAGCTGGCGGCATCACAATTCCGGACTTCCAGCTCTACTACAAAGCTGTCATCATCAAGACAGTATGGTACTGGCACAAAAACAGGCACATAGATCAATGGAACAGAATAGAGAGCCCAGAAATGGACCCTCAACTCTATGGTCAACTAATCTTTGACAAAGCAGGAAAGAATGTCCAATGGAAAAAAGTCTCTTCAACAAATGGTGTTGGGAAAATTGGACAGCCACATGCAGAAGAATCAACCTGGATCATTTCCTTACACCACACACAAAAATAGACTCAAATGGTTGAAGGATCTAAATGTGAGACAGGAGTCCATCAAAATCCTAAAGGAGAACACAGGCAGCAACCTCTTCGACCTCAGCCGCAGCAACTTCTTCTCAAAAACATCGCCAAAGGCAAGGGAAGCAAGGGCAAAAAGGAACTATTGGGACTTCATCAAGATAAAAAGCTTTTGCACAGCAAAGGAAACAGTCAACAAAACCAAAAGACAACCGACAGAATGGGAGAAGATATTTGCAAATGACATATCAGATAAAGGGCTAGTATCCAAAATCTATAAAGCACTTATCAAACTCAACACCCAAAGAACAAAGAATCCAATCAAGAAATGGGCAGAAGACGTGAACAGACATTTTTCCAAAGAAGACATCCAAATGGCCAACAGACACATGAAAAAGTGCTCAACATCACTCGGCATCAGGGAAATCCAAATCAAAACCTCAATGAGATACCACCTCACACCAGTCAGATTGGCTAAAATTAACAAGTCAGGAAATGACAGATGTTGGCAGGGATGCGGAGAAAGGGGAACCCTCCTACACTGTTGGTGGGAATGCAAGCTGGTACAGCCACTCTGGAAAACAGTGTGGAGATTCCTCAAAAAGTTGAAAATAGAGCTACCATATGACCCAGCAATTGCACTACTGGGTATTTACCGCAAAGATACAAATGTAGGGATCCAAAGGGGTATGGGCACCCCGATGTTTATAGCAGCAATGTCCACAATAGCCAAACTATGGAAAGAGCCAAGATGTCCATCGACAGATGAATGGATAAAGAAGATGTGGTATATATATACAATGGAATCTTTTTTTTTTTTTTTTAAAGATTTTATTTATTTATTTGAGAGAGAGAGAATGAGAGAGACAGCAAATGAGAGGGGGGAGGGTCAGAGGGAGAAGCAGACTCCCTGCCGAGCAGGGAGCCCGATGCGGGACTCGATCCAGGGACTCCAGGATCATGACCTGAGCCGAAGGCAGTCGCTTAACCAACTGAGCCACCCAGGCGCCCTATATACAATGGAATCTTATGCAGCCATCAAAAGGAATGAAATCTTGCCATTTGCGATGACGTGGATGGAACTGGAGGGTATTATGCTGAGCGAAATAAGTCAATCAGAGAGAGACATGTATCATATGATCTCAATGATATGAGGAATTCTTAATCTCAGGAAACAAACTGAGGGTTGCTGGAGTGGTGGGGGTGGGAGGGATGGGGTGGCTGGGTGATAGACATTGGGGAGGGTATGTGCTATGGTGAGCGCTGTGAATTGTATAAGACTGTTGAATCACAGACCTGTACCTCTGAAACTAATAATACATTATATGTTAAAAAAAAAGAAGATAGTAGGAAGGGAAAAATGAAGGGGGCAAATTGGAGGGGGAGATGAACCATGAGAGACTATGGACTCTGAGAAACAAACTGAGGGTTCTAGAGGGGAGGGGGTGGGGGGATGGGTTAGCCTGGTGATGGGTATTAAAGAGGGCACGTACTGAATGGAGCACTTGGGTGTTATATGCAAACAATGAATCATGGAACACTACATCAAAAACTAATGATGTAATGTATGGTGATTAAGAACATAATGTAAAAAAAAAAAAAAAAAAAAAAAAGAATGCTCTGTTGGAGCCAAGGCCCTCTTCAGAGGGGCTGGGTCTGAGAGTGAAGCACTGAGCCTCTGATTCACACCTTTGGCTATACTTCGGACGCCTGAGGTGTACCCGTTGGGGAAGAAGGTGTGTTTGTGAGGCTCACTCATAATCATGGCTGGGCAGGTATGTGCGCCACTCCTAATATAGGACAATCCATTATTTTACACATAATGAATTCCCTATTGCTTATTGTGAGATTGTGATTTTGCTTTGGCAACCCTAAAAATAGGGGGAAATGTCAATCTACATGATCCAGAAGTGGGGGAAATTGGTCCAATACCTTATTTCAAAAACAATCATGTAGTAGTAAGAAGGGAGTGTGAGAGGGGTGTTATATCATCATTTAGAGATCCTTCAAATAACTGTGGGTGAGGGGTGCCTGGGTGGCTTAGCTGGTTAAGGGTCTGACTCTTGGTTTCGGCTCAGGTCATGATCTCAGGGTCGTGAGATGGAGCCCCACGTAGGGCTCCATGGTCAGTGTGCTTCTCTCCTTCTCCCTCTGTCCCTACCCCCACCACTTGCACTCTCTCTCTCAAAAAACAGAACAAAACCCCCAAAACTGTGGGTGAAATTAATAGGATTCTATGGAAGCCTTATTAGACAGGGGTGGGGGCAGGGAACCTACAAGGAGGGCACCCTCAAGCCTCACAGGGAGCTGGTGGACTTGGTTATCAGCATGGGCATAGAAGCAGAAAGGTATCAGGTGCAGAAAGATATTAGGTAGAAGCTCTCGTTCACCTGTTCATCAACAGCCTGGAGAGCCCCTCATATTCAGGCTCCGGATAAGGTTATGGAAGCAATGCTGGGCTGTGAAATGAGTCAGGGCTCCAACAGTCCTGGAAACCTGGCTCCCTTCTAGCACCTACTAGCCCTGCCACCTTGAGTTAGAATACAGCACCTTGTTTAGTATCCATTTTAATTTCCCCTGTAAAACAGGGATCAGTTGTTGTTTTGAGGACTTGGTGAGATTATATTATTGACATTTGCCAAGTACATGAGAAGCTTTACTAAATGTTAGCTTTTTGTCCCCCTCCTCTACTTAGGGGCAGTGGGGGAGTTGTAAAGTCAGATGTGTTAGTGGTCTTAAAGGGTCTGCGTTCCAGTGGGAAAGAAAGACATGCACACAACTGACTGTCATATGGGATCGAATGAAATAGGTGTGTTAATAAGAGAATGATATAAAAGGATGGAGGGGAAAAAAGTATGAGTAATTCTGCTAAGAAGTGGGCTGGGAAGGCTTTTTGGGGCCGGCAACGTTAACACAGGTCCTGAGGGATTCGAAACAGTTGTCTCCCATCCCATTGGCGAGAAAAACCCAGGAGTATGCAGTCAGCGGCATCTACTCAAAAAAAGACTAGTAGAGTGTGAGGAAGCAAGATTAAAAAAACAAAAACCAAAAAACCAGATGTGTGGAGACGCAGGAAGGAAAGGAAGGAAAGTGTGTCAGGGGAACTCTCAAGGGTAGGGCAAAGTCTAATTACCCAAATTGAAATCTGGCCTTTGTAGCAGACCTAAGACACCTCTTGAACCCATAAAGACCTGCTGCGGCAGCGGAGACATGCTTGAAATAATTAGCTTTCTACTTCAGCTCTTGTTTGGGAATTCCTGGTGTGTATCAGCCTTTTCCCAGGAAGCATGAGAGGTATTTTGAGAGTGGTTAGAAAATTGCCCGGGCAGTAGCAGGGCAGGAAAATGCAAAATCAATAAATAATCAGGCTGAATTTTAATTGAATATATTACTTAGGCCGTGCTGACATGTAAATTTAAACACCCCTCGAGAGAGAAAATCAGTGCTTTCCCTCTGGCGGGCACTCTGATTTTAGGAGATGGGGCGGACCTGGCCTTCGCATTCCCGCCACGCAGAACTCAGATGGTCTGTTTTCTTGTTTGAATAGGAGGCACGTGTTAAACAAACCGCTTTCCTACCCTTCTCTTTTTGTCGTGAGGAAATAAGAATTTACTTGGGGGCTGTGAAATGAGTCAGGGCTGAACCTTAAATTCCTGTAGAAACAAAGAACTGAGAGAGGAAGGAGGGCTCCTTGTGGTTAGACGAGTCCCTTGGGGCAGAAATGCAGTTACTTTCCAGAGGGGGATTTGGACTCAGTAAGCTGTCTCACTGTCTCCCTGTGTTATGAAATCTCAAGGCCAATGGCATTGTAATATATGGATCCTAGATAAGAGCCTGTTTTCATGTTGTCTGTATTTTCGGTATTTTCTTTGCACCTTTATGTTGTACTTGGTCAAGTTACTTCTTGAATTTTGAGCAAGTTTCAGGAGTTTTCCTTTAGCAGGGGAGCTGAGGAGAGAAGTTTTGACCCAGAGGGGTTCAGGAAGTACCCCCTCCCTGTTCCCGGCCGCCCCCCGCCCCGGGGACCAGCGTGGGAGCAGGGGAAGGAACCAAAGTGAGAAAGCCCTGGGACTTCCCTTGACAATTTTCCTCCCACGTGTCTCATTTTGCATTTGGTTTTGTAGTGCTGTGTTTGTGTGAAGAAGGCTCTTGTCACCTTAACCTGTACACAGACACTTGCTCAGTTGAAGAAAAAGGCTGCATCTGAACAAATTTGTTTGTACATGAATTTAATTAGGCACCTACCTGGTGCCCAGTTCTGTGGTTGATGCTGCCAGGGATATAGAAAATTTATGAGACAGAGCCTTTGACTTTAGAGGGCGCCAGCATGTTATAGAGTGCAAGTAAATAAACTGTAGTGTATTTGAGTCTCCTGCAGGGATCGTCAAATAGGAGCCATGCCTGGAGATTCTGATTCTATAGGTCTAGGAGGAGGCCCTAGAATCTACATATTAAGAGGTAAGCCAGGAGAATCTGATTCAAGAAGTCCACGACCCAGGCTTTGAAAGATACTAGTAGAATGGACTTAACTTCATGAATCAGAAAGACCTTCTGTTTAAAAATTTACCCTGCTACTTATGAGCCAAGTGACTTAGATTAAGATATTTACATTTTTCAACCTTTATTTCCTTATCTGTAATCACAATAATGATGCCTCTCTCCTGGTAGTACTGTAAGAATTAAATGCGATAAAAACTAGCACAATTCCTGGAATATTCTAGAAACATAATGCACGTGTTTTCTTACTCTCCCCCTCAATAATCTAATTGGGAGGATAACACAGGCGGCTTTAGCTTTTGAGTTATTTCTAATTTGAAAAAATATTAATGATGTCTATAATCTATGCCACCTATCTGACTCTTTGTATTGATTAAATTGCATTGCTAATTGTCTGTGTTTTTAACCGAAGGCTCTGGTGATGTATAATGGACTCACCAGCCCAGGAACTCTGAGATGTCACCTCAGGCCACCAGAAATTATAATTGCTTGAGGTCTAAAGATAAGATCTGGATCTGGGGTTGAAGTATCTTACACCAAAGATGGGAGAGAAATGCTGCCCTCAAATCTCTGAAGAAGGTTCTCTGGAATGGTCAAGAATGAACTTTGGGTGAAAAATGAATATAGGGGAGAACCAAGGGCATCAACTCCACTTCAGGACATAATTAGGGTTAGGGCCTATAGAAGAGAGATGGTAGCACCACTGACAGGAATTTTTCCTTAGTACATTTCAGGCCAGTTCCTGAGAGCTCGTTCTAGATCCAGATCTAGTCTGCAGCCTTGCTGGGACCACAGAGAAATCTTTGCTGGCTACCAGAGAGAACTATTGGACAGTGGGCTCTGGGACCTACAAAAAGCCGCCATGCTCTGAGAGAGAGATTTATAACTTAGAGTCAAAAGAGCTAGGACCCCTCAGAGGTGCAGATAGAGCTGGCTGTGGTGATAAGGCCATGGGAGGGCAAAGTTGGAGGTGGGAGAGCTATTGGGGATCATACTAATAATGACTCTAGATCATCTTAGGCCCACTAGAAATTCAAGCATAGATGAAAGGCTGGTAATGCCGTGGAGCCAGAGATGGAGGATGGAGGATCCTGACTCTGAGAAGAATTGAGGGGACTGTGGGTAATTTTTTTTTAGACCAAGAATAATGCCTGAAGCCAAGAGATCCAGCCAAGCCAAATGATGTTTGGGTTATCATATTAGCTCTGGATTCTAACACCATACTCCCTCCAGACCCCAATCTTCACAGGGAATGGGAGTGAGGACTGTGTTGATGTGAAGATACTCATCCCATTAGGTTGGGACTTTCAGTTAATCCAGAGCAGTAGCCATTTTAATGCTTCTTCATACAGCCTGATCCAATAACTATTTCACAGACAATCATAGAATGTGAGAAAAGGAAGGGGCCTTGGCAATCATCTAGTCCAATCTCCTTATTTTCCTGAGAAGGAAGCAGACACAGAAATCACACAACCTTCTCAAGGTCACATGGCTGCTCAGTAACAGAGCTGTGCCTCGGACCCCAGCCTCCTGCATCACTCATATTTCTAGGTTGTGCTCTCTTGTGATGATTTATACTTGTGTGAATTCCATTTATCTCCCCGGGAGTCTAGATTGATGTGCCTGCTCAGGCTGGACATACCATTGCTCAGCACTTAAAACATAACAGACTCCCCTTGCTTTTGCTTTTCATATGCCAACCACGAAGTACAAGATGGAGCTGCCACTCACACGGATGACAATTTCATTAACTCTGTACTGTTGGGCCTTGGCAATCCACTCATCTCATAATTGTGCTAAGCTCATTCTGGTGAAAAGTGCATGAGGATTTTTGGGCAGTTCATAACAAGGAAATCACAGTTAAAGTTTCAACAGAATTGGTGTTATGTATTCATGAATACATACAAACCCTGGTGTCTGAGATGTTAGAGCAGAACAAATGCGGGGGCCCTGGCCAGTGGTCTCCCGCATTTACAGATTTATCTATTTGGAGAATCCCTTGGGCAGTAGCTTGGTTAGAGCAGTCTTTGAAGCTGCCTGGCTCTAAAAGATAAGCATCCCTTCACCCAGCAAACTGCCATCATGAAATGCAAGATGGAGGCAGTATTTTTGACCACACAGCTATGGGGAATGCGGCACCTACAGCAGACATGGGCTGGAGAGATTTCTCTTTGGTCTGCTTTGCCCTCACCTGCCCACAACTGCTTCTCAGACTCTACATTAAGCCTGGGGTATAAAGGGACCCAAAACTCCACGAAAATAATTTCACTCTGCTATCAAGTTAGGGGAATATGTTTTGGCACAAGGGCCAGCAGATAAGGGAATAAATTCGGGATTTCTCTGCTTAGATGGAAACCAAGGGCAATGCAAATCTTTGTGCCTATGATTCTGTGTTGTATAGCACTTAAGCCTTAGCCATTGGAGCAAATAAAGCTATTTTTCTCCTGATTTAGTTTTCTTAGACTCACAGGAAGAGGGAGGTTCAGATAACATCTCATTTTGAATAGATCAAACAGCTCTGATATGGATGGTGTAATTCCATCCCACCCCTTCACAGTGTTCACCCCTGTTGTAGTGCTAATTGATCTGCCAATAGTCAGATCGCCCACTTGGGGAAATACGTGAAAGGCTCTCACTTAAGATGAACTCCTTCCTTGCTTCTAATTTTCTTTTGAGTCTGTTTCCTAGCATTCAGTTTTAAGGAAAATAATCATAATATCTTTCATTGATACGCTTTTTCTAACTCATTCACAGTGCATTTATGCTTGTCAGGATCTAAGTAGCTTAAACCAACAAGGTTTATTTCTTGCCGACGTGACATGGATTGGCTGGGATAGCTGATCTCTGTCATCCTCTCCCTAGGCTGCCCTCCATGTGGCCAGTTTCTGTGGATGAGGGAAAGAGGAAGTGGTAGAATTATGCCCAGCTCTTAGAGCTTCCTCTCCGAAGTGAGATATATCCCTTCTGCTAACATTTTATTAGCCAAAGAAAGCCACATGGGCACATATAATTTTAAAGGGTAAGAAGATGCAATTCTATCACATGTCTAGGAGAATAGCCAACATTTGTTGAGCAGCAATAATGACTACCAATGCTTTCTTAAATTATCCAGTTTTATTTCTGAATATTTATAGTAGCGCTGTTCTGGGCATGCATAGCCAAAAGAGAATTATAGATTTATTCTATATCTTCCAACTGGAACATTGGTTCCCAAACTTCTAGACTTCGCAGATAGACAATTCTTTTAATGGGGGAGGGGAGTAGTTTACAGAGGGTTGCGTATGGCCATCATTTTATAAAAGAAAATTCAGGAATTATAAAATTATGAGAATTCATAAAATGTAAGAAGCATATAATCTCAGACCAAACACTGGTTCTTCAGATACATCTAACTTTATGAAAAACTCAATATTGCCTTTATTTTTTTCTTTACCTTCCTGATAACTTTTGTGATCTAGTATTTGGGAACTTCTGCTCTGGTAGGCTACAATGCCAAACTGTAAAACGAATCACATTTATAGGGCATATACACAAGGAGTTGAAATGTTAAATGGACCAATGAGGTATGAGCGGAGACAAGGTTTTACTAGTTATGCAGGTGGAAGGTAGATTGTCAGGGAGAGGGATAAGAATGAATTAAGTGTCTCACAAAACTGGTTGGGAAAAAGCCTGGCTGAACAGGCTGGGTTGGAAGCTAGAAGAAAAAGTGGGGCGGGGATGTACAGGAACTTGGGCAAAAGGTTTGGACCTACATTAAAAGCCTTGATCTTGGGACTTTTCAAAGTTATATTTGAGGAAGACAACCAAAGTTGGAGGGATATGTGGCAAATGCCTCAAATTGGAAGTCTTGTGGTAGCTGAATGGTTGGACATTAAACCTTTAGAGCCCTCTGGCCCCTTGGAGCTTCTCCATCTATAACGGGTAGACTTTAGATTGTGATGTCTGCAAGAGGCAGCAGAGAAGAGGTGTTTGGGATCGTAGTGTTCTTGGGTCCTGAACATTCCACCTAGAAGACTACCTCTTCTGTTGAAGAAGGCTGTAGAAAGAGCTAATGAAAGGAATGCTTTACTTTGAGATCAAGCAGAACTTGGCTACTGATTCACTGTGAAAGTAAAGGACAGACAGGTGTTGAAGATTAACCTGTGTTTTCTATCTCTAAATCAGAGTTGCTGACACTTGCACACATCAGGAGCCTAACAATTAGGGTGACAAGAGAATTTGGTTCATCTTTATAGAGGAAAAAGGGATATATCACAGTATATATAGTAGTAGCCAAATTAGTAATCCTGTCCGCTATCCTATGAAAAACATGCAGTCTTAAGGAGCTACCATGAGAGCTTCCCCTTTGTACTTGAAGACATCCATTTTGCAGACAATACAGTGCAATCATTGGAAGCTATGGCTTGAACATTAGAGCATGCTCGTCAGAACCCAGCTCAGCGGTGGAGCAGTAATTCTGAGAAATATAAGTTGAGTTGGGCAAATTGTCCTTTTGAGAAAATTACCCAAGTCACTTCTAGACATGTTAGGGTTTTATACAAAGGGCCATCCCACAGAAATGCAAATTTATAACTACTGAGACTTCATGTAGAACATGTGGACAAAGCATGTGTGAAAAACATTTGTACTTTAAAAAATAGAACAACAGCAATTTGTTCTTTATTTACTGTGGATTTTATTAGCCCCTTGGTTAAACCACCAGAATCTCTGGTACAAAGGCGTTCTGGATTCTCATTCAAGGAATTTGCACATCCAGGTAAAGTGGAAGTTTGCAAATACTCCCGGAATAAGTAAGTAGGAGCCTTCGGCTTTGGTCTGGCTCTGTTCACTGTGGGCCGCTGGGGAAGTCACTTAGCTTCTCTAGACCTCCACTTTCTCATGCAGAAAATCAGAGACTTACATTGGATGACCTCTACGATCTGTTCTGGGTCTATGATTTTATTAGTTTGTAATTCTCGAAATGGAAATATAAAATGGCTCCTGGCAAAACTATATGAATTTCCAGATTGTTCAAGTAAACAATGGTCAGACTTTGTGCCAATCCAAAAATCCTTTCAGAATGGCCTATGTCTTTTCTTTTCCATTTGATTACACAGGACTTTTTTTGGTGTAAATAAAAATTCCTTTTTAAAATTAAGCCTTCCCCTGCTGTCTGATTCATTCACTGATGTTGCAACCCACAGCTTGAGATATGACATTTCCTTTCATTCTGGTGAAATTGTGATGTCACAAAATTTGAATTGATGCATCCAACTGAATTAAGCAGAAGGAGCAAGATAATTACAAATGAGAGTGCTCTTCTCTACACACATATGTGTCTAGGTAATCAGTAATGATGGGAAAGGAAAGGAAAGGCACTCGGTAAAAGTTTGCCAGGCTGTGGCCATAGGCAAATGCATTTTTTAGATATAGCATCCTATTTTAGAGATTGTAGCAAATGCTTGAATATACCCTGGGAAAGAAGCAATTCAGCATTACCTGTATACAGTGGACTATTGTCAGCTACATCATATCATTTGGCTTCTGGTCTTTGATCCTCAAATTCATTAACTTCAGAGGTGCTAATGTTCCTTAAATTTAGAATTTCTTCTGGTATAAACAAAGGCTGTTATCTTTACTTTGTAAGTCATAATGCTGATAGACGGTTTATCTCCAGAATCTTTGGGATTCCAACCAGAGAATTGCATTCTGGTTCATGGATGGAGGGTCTGTGCCTCATAAAGACTGGCACTGAGAAATGCATACTCTTTTAGCACCAACCCAGAAAATGTTAATGGCATTGTAGCTTCATGGAAAAGAACCCCAAGTGATGTAGATGTTTTTGGTCTATTGTTTCTGATGGGAACTCTTGATGATAATGTTGAACATCCAACGTCATTAACACGTGAGCTATCTGACATGTTGCTGAAGAGCTCTTTGATTTTCACTGTAACAAAGAGGGTTGCACCTTGGCTGATTGTTCGATATGGCAATTTTTAGAGAGTTTTAGAGCAGAACAGTAAATCCAAAGTTAGGACAGAAAAGTTAAGTTATATAGAATTTCGCCACTTACATGATGCATTTGTAGCCCTCCACCAAGGAGACAGAGAAAGTCTAATTACTGACAGGACAAATTAGTCTGACCCACATCTCAAATTTAAGAAAATACACATCTACTGTTGTTTATCAGAATTCAGTTATGCATTCTGACCTTATTGTTTCTCATGCTAGTATAATTTTCCCCCTACTTTTGAGGTGTAAAACATTGAGTTGATATGATATGTGTCTTTCTTTAACTTATTTCACTTAGCATTATAGACTCTAGGTCCATCCATGGTGTTGCAAATGGCCAGATCTCATTTTTTTCTATGACTGAGTAATGTTCCATTGTGTTTTCTGTGTGTGTGTGTGTGTGTGTGTGTGTGTGTGACATCTCCTTTATCCATTCATCTATTCATCTATTGATGAACACTTAGGTTGCTTCTATATCTTGGCTATTATAAACAATAATGCAGTTAACATAGGGGTGCATGTATCTTTTTGAATTAGTGTTTTTGTTTACTTTGGGTAAATACCCAGGGGTAGAATTACTGGATCATGTGGTAGCTCTATTTTTAATTTTTTGAGGAATCTCCATACTGTTTTCCACAGTGGCCTCACCAATTTACATCCCACTAACAGTGTACAAGAGTTCCCTTTTCTCTACATCTTTGCCAACACTTGTTAGTTTTGTCTTTTTGATATTAGCCATTCTGACAGGTGTAAGGTGATATGTCACTGTGGTTTTGATTTGCATTTCCCTGATGATGAGTGAAGTTGAGTATCTTTCATGTGATTTTTGGCCATCCATATGTCTTCTTTGGAAAAATGTCATTCAGGTCCTCTACCCATTTTTAATCAGATTATTTGTTGGTTTTTTTTGTTTGTTTGTTTAGTCTTGAGTTGTGTAAGTTCTTTATATATTTTGGGTTTTAATTCCTTATAATATATAGCATTTGCAAATATCTTCTCCCATTCAGTAGGTTACCTTTTTGTTTCATCAGTGCTTTCCTTCACTATTCAAAGGCTTTTTATTTTGGTGTAGTCCCAATAGTTTAATTTTGCTTTTGTTTCTCTTGCCTGAGGAGACATATCTAGAAAAATGTTGCTAAGGTCAATGTCCAAGATATAATTGCCTCTGTTTTCTCTTAGGAGTTTTATGGTTTCAGGTCTCACATTTCAGCCTTTAATCCATTTTGAGTTTTTGTGTGTGGTTTAAGAAATTTGCCTAGTTTCATTCTTTTGCATGTAGCTATCCAGTTTTTCCAACACCATTTGTTGAAGAGACTGTCTTTCCCCCATTGTGTATTCTTGCCTCCTTTGTTGTAGATTAATTGGCCATATAAGCATGGATTTATTTCTAGGCTCTCTATTCTGTTCTATTAGTCTATGTGTCTATTTTTGTGTCAGTACCATGCTGTTTTGATTACTATAGCTTTGTAGTATATATTGAAGTCTGAGAAAATATACTTTAGAATACATGCAATTGTAAATTATTTCTTTGTCCCTTTGAGTTGTAAATTTTCTACAAGGCAGGAATGTTTTTCTCAAGGACCTGGGATCCATCCCTTTGAAACGTAATAATCAGGGAGTGTAGGGCCCCTATCTCCTGGTCTCTTTGTGAGGATAGGAGTCTAACTTTGATAAGGGACAGTTAGCAAACAACCCTCAATGTCTTATACTTCTTCTCTAGCTCACACCAGTGTTTAAAAACCCTCCCTCCTTTTGTTTCAGCAGAGTTGAGTTTAATCTCTCCAATTGCAATAGTCTTGACCTCTACTTAATAGTCTAGAGTGAAGTCTTCCTTGCTGTTTTTAACAAGTGTCCAGTGAAATTTTTCTTTTATATCAGGAAAAGATCTTTATGCAGCTAAGAGAGCATGGCTTAGCCAGGCCAGGGATCAGAGTAGTGAGGGGAGTTGAGAGGAGAGCTTTGGAAGATGGAATTACTTCCAGAGGACCGTATGTAATCTTGGGAAAACTCAGTGAAGATATGGAGAGACAAAAATTTTGCAGTTTTGTTGAGCAATACATAGTGTTTATTTTTAAAAGCATATCTTTTGTCTAACATGTCTGTGATCAGCATGGTTATGCTCTCCTACTGAGCTATCAGATAAGATTTCTCTAGGATACTGAATGGCAGTTGAAATGAGATGATGTAGCACAGTCAGGGGTAATCTGAAATTTTCAATTCATAGATATCTCTGATACCTCATGTCTGAACTTTCTGATTTAGGCACAACATGTCTATAACTGTAATATGTTGGGGAGATGTGTGTCTCTCTCCAAAATTACTTATGTCAAAGGGTCAGCAAACTAAGACCCAGGGGTCAAATTGGCCCCCACCTGTTTTGTAAATAAAGTTTTATTGGCCATCAGCCATGGTAATTCATTTTTGTATTGTCTGGTTATTTTCATGCTCCTGTGGCAGAGTTGAGTAGTTGTGGCAGAGATGGTAAGGCCCTGCAAGCTTAAAATATTTATTACATAGCCCTTTATAAAAAACTAAAAGTGTACTCACCCCTGGTTTACATCATCCGTTAGTAAAACTGCATTAATACAATGTTTTCTTTCCAAGGGGAATAAAAGTACATTTACTTATCATTGCAATTCAATAGACAGGCAAACAGCATAGCCTGCTGGTTTTTAGTACGGGTTTTAGAGCCAGATATTCAGCCTGGCTTTGAAATGTGACATTACTATTTACTAGCTGGATGACAAGTCAATTTGCTAGTAACTTCTCTGTGTCTCAGTTTCCTCATCTGTAAAACAGAGATAAATCATGGGTCCTTAAAGGACTTAAGTGAGTTAACAAATGTAAATACTCAGTTGTCACCATGTATGTATCAGCCATTATTAGTAGTACTACATATATATCTTAGCCATTATATGTAGTATAGACATTACTATAGACAGAATCTCTCTTTGATGAAGAAGGATAAAGAACCACCTCGGTAATTATTGCCTAAGCAATCCTGTGACCTACAAAAATGAATGCTCAGAATATTCTATTAGGAGATGTTTACCTCTTGTCCATTTTATTTTCAGCACTGCCCTACTCCTTCCTGATATTTTATTATTTTGTGTTCCATTTTAGTGAGGACTTTCTCTGTTTGTTGATAACCAATATTGGATACCATGTGTATGGAAAACCTTGCAACGTTCAAAGGAAGAAATTATTAACGGTGGAATTTCATGCATAATGGTGGCAGTGGGGAACATAGAATGATCTTGTTTTTTCCCTCCTAAATTAGAGTACATTCCTCAAATTTACATTTTTCTTCAAGTTCATTTGGTAGCATTCCCAACCACCACCTCTTCTTCTTGTCTTGCCTGCTAACTCTCCCAGCTTATAGTAACGGAGCCCTGAATTCAAGTTTTACTTCGGTTTCCTCAGCTATAAAGCTGCTCTGTCTCATGGGGTGTTTTCAACAACTATGACTAAAATCCAAAGGCTCTCCGCTAGCTTACAGGTCCTGTGTGATGTGCTTTGGTTACCTCTGATCACGTTTGCCTCTCTCCCTCTGGCTTGATTTGTCATCCCAATGCCTCCAGGGTGTGATCCAATGTGCAGTCGAGTTTCAACCTCAGGGCTTTTGCACTTTCTCTTCTTTCTGCCTGAAAGGCTCTTCCCCCAGATGTTTTCTTCTTTCAGGTCTCTGCTTAGTTGTCAATTCCCCCAAAAGGACTTCCTTGACCATCCTATTTAAACTGTCACTGTTGATCATTTTGTAACCTCATCCCCTGTTTTGTTTTTCATCACAGTGCCGTCATTACTGATCTTCTATGTTTATTTATGGTTGTCTTCCTCCCCCCTAGAACTTAAGCACCCTGGGGATAAGATTTTTGTTTATTGTATTTACTGCTAGCTTCCCAGCACTGAGAACTGTGACTGGTGCATGGCAGGCATTCAATATCAATTTATTGAATAAATGAAAGGACACGGGGGTTTGCATATTAACTTGCTTTGAAAATCACAAAGTTGTAAAGCAATTTAAGGAATGAGGCCAAGTGACTTTTGATTTTTCTATTTCTTGCCCCTGGTGCTGCTAAAACAGCCCTTTTCTTTTTTCCTGACCAGTCTCCTTCTTGCTGGACCTCCTTTATTGGCCCCTGGCTTCCCTTCATCAACTTTCTCACATCAGCTTTCCATCTAGTTTCCAATCTCATCTGAAATCTAATTGCTTCCTTCTTGTTTCTTAATCTCTGATCCCGCTCAGTACTCTATCACCGAGAGGACGTTGAGGCATCAGAAGGCAGAGCTATTCTGGAAGGGGTGGGACAGTGACACGACTAAGTAATAGAGAAAAGATCAGAAAAGTCATAGCATCTTATGAGCTATTGTTAATTTAGAAACTATCAAATCAGCCCCAAATGCAGAATTTCTTTAACGGCTTTGGAGAGAGGAGTTTTCTAGCAAATGCTAGAAAAAACTGTACATCATTTGAAATGGGGGACTCCTTTTGGATAACTCTTCCAAATAATCTCTGACAAACATATCAGGACAAGGTTGGGAGGAAAACCCCAGGAGGAAGAAATCCACCTTCTGTTCCAGCTTCTGTTGTTCTGCCATTTCTTGATTCCTAGTTCTCTACCCCCTCTCTCATTCCTCTTTGGTTGTTGCAGAATTCGGAGCAGGGATAGTTTCCATCATCCAGACTTGGGCCATGTTGATCCTCTAACTTGAATTCCTTTGATTTTAAATCAAAATATCCAAAAAGATCCCTTAATAAGAACTCAGGGAAACAAAGAATCTTGCCAACAAGAACAATAGAACAACACAAAGAAACAGATGAAATGAAACAGCTTCTAGAAGGCAAGGGGATAGATTTCTTTTCTTTTTTCTTGAAGATTTTATTTATTTGTCCGAGAGAGAGAGCACAAACAGGGGGAGCGGCAGAGGGAGAGGTAAGCTCTCCACCGAGTAAGAAGCCCGATGCGGGACTCGATCCCAGGACCCTGAGATCATGACTTGAACCAAAGGCAGATGCTTAACCGACTGAGCCACCCGGCGTCCCTGGGGATAGATTTCTAAGTGCTTGGGGGACAAAGCACCACTGTCTAACCTCCAAGGTGGAATATCTGAGGAAGATGGAATTTACATCAAGTGGAGAGAGACTCAGGGCCATGAGATTGGTCTGTGGCTTATGAGTGGTTGATATTGACTTTAACAAGGGAGTACCCTCAAATTGCGTGTGATCCTGGCTCTTTAGAAAGGTATGCCAGGCTCATAAGGAGAGAGGCAGTAATCAGAAGTGAGTCAGCCTAGAGTGGCTGGAAGCACCAAGGATAAAGTTCCCCTCTGTCCTCGGGCTTTGTATAGAGGATAATGCAGTTCTGGGGCATGGGGTGATAGGTGGGTGTGTACAGTGCGTGTTGGGAGAACAATTAGGATAAGGCCAATCCTGAAAATATTGAGAAATGTCAGGGCTATTACTAGGAGCCATGCTGAGCAGGATGGAGATCTTCAGAAATTGCCTGGGAAAGATTTATAGGATTCCCCTCCCACTCCTTACGTGATCCAGTGATGATCCGGGGTGGATTTATTGCTTCATTTTTATTCCTGGGGCTCATTTACATTTCCAAGTTTGTGTTGGGGAAATGAGGATTGGGCAGAAAAGTAAGTTTACAGACAAGCTCAGCTTTCTAGGTGCACAGGTAAGGATTTCTGTACCTTCAGTCTGTCCTGTACTTTGTCCACCTACCCTTTGGCTTCTGACAAAGAAATTATCCCCAGGTATTCTTTAAGGACTTGGTTACTGTGTATCAAGCATTGTGCTGTCTGCTTTCCTAATTTTCTTAATCCTACACAAATTCCCAATTCTACTTGCTCAAACTCACAGAGCTAGTGATCTGGTCTGTTTGATTACAAAACTGAAGCACTGAAGCATTTAACCTCTATCCTATACAGATTATTATTATTATTTTTTTTTTGTGTGGCTATAAATAAGAGTACAGAATTTGGCCTGTTGTGGATACACAAAAACATTAAGGGGGATATTTTTTATTTTTATTTACTTATTTATTTTTATTTTTTTAAAGATTTTATTTATTTGAGAGAGAGAGAGAAGGTGAGAGCATGAGCACAAGCAGGGGGAGAGGCAGAGGGAAAGAGAAGGGGAGATGCAGACCCTCCACTGAGCAGGGAGCCCAATTCAGGGCTCCATCCTAGGCCACTGGGATCATGACCTGACCTGAAGGCAGATACTTAACTGACTGAGCCACCCAGGTGCCCAGGAATATTTTTTATAATGCAAATAAGATTGGCCCACACAGCTAGAGCCTTAAGAGTAGATTTTCACCACCCTTCTAGAGAACAACTACACATATGGAAGCTGGGAAGATGTTTTAGGTCAAACAGATATTGGTGTGGCCTGAATTCATTTCCTAGAGTTAAGAGCAGATAGTCTCCCATGTAACTGCAGATCTTGACAAAGTTATCAGTGTGGGAAATAAATTTGAATTTGGTCAAGTTAAAGAAGAATCCTTTTATAAGCTAGCCTTGAGCCCCCTTGAGCCTGCAGGCACCAGACATCTTACCGTACCCATGCCCACCTCTCTGCTCTCCTGTGTCCTTCAGGATCCCTGGCTTCTCTCCGCCCTGCCTTTCTCCAGGGGCGCATCTCATATCCTCTTTGGCCACAAGCTGAAGGTCGCTCCTGCTGGAGTCCTTTGCAAAGAAATTGTGCTATCATCAGTCTCCCCTTCAAAATAAAAGGTCAACATTTACACAAGGCTTGCTGGATTTTTCAGGGTCTGAATCCACTTAGCCCTTCTCCCCAAGTGAGATAAATTGTGAAGGTGGCAAGGCACTGCATTTTTCCTCAACTTTGTGGGCTACTCAAAAGTCAGTTAGTACCACCAAAGTTACTTCTTCAGCAGCACGGCTTCCTGGAGCTCCCTGAGCCTGCTGGGCTGGGGCCGGTGAGGAACAGTCAGGTAGGGCGGGCTGCTGTGTCAGCTCCTGTCCTTCTTTAGTCACCTGGTCTACCTTGAGGATGTGTCTGAATAAGCAAGAAGGGATTATTATATTCTCTCCCCTCAGGCAGGGCCAGAAATTCTCCAGCCCCTCCAATTTTCGATTCCCTGGGCATTCTCAGAGCAATTATAAGTAAAGAAAACACCCCATGCTCCTGTGCTAATAAATTACACAGCGCTCACCTAATTAATAAGGTAACAGTGCCCTGCCGAATTATAATCATAAGGTATCAGCCATTTAAACAATCCATTCTTAAAGAATAGTGAGTAGAACTGAACTCAGTGAGTGCGATGGGGAGGCAAGTCCCAAGTCCCAGGGCAGGCACACGTAGTCCTGTCAGGGGTGATGGAGTGCATGGGCTGATGTTTCCAGCAGTGGCCTGGGAATGAGTGACTCCAAGCCTTTCCAGGGATCACAGTGTTTTGGACCATCTTAAGCAAATCACTTAGGCATGTTAAATCAGGAAGAATCCATCTCACCATTTCTGGAATCGTCCAATAAATGCTGAGCATTTTCCTTTTGGTGGTGCTGGGAAAGACTCAAGACATGCCATGTTACTTTGAGCAGAATTGTGACCACTAGTTATAGAGAAATGAGCTATCGCCTTAAAATATTTTCCCTAGCAAGCTCTGGTGATTTGGGAAGGTAGCATAAGGCAGCCCTGTACAAATACTGTTTTGTTGTAAAGCCCTTTCTCTGATGCATTGTGGATAATAGCAAGGTTGGAGCTTGCTGTTTCCTTGAGACATCCAGTGATGGTCCTTCAGTCCAAGAAAAAAGGCCGTAAAGATTGTTGTTTGATTTTAACATTTCTGTGTTGAGATTCAGTAATGATGTTAATAAACCGCAAAATGTGCTCCAGAGGCTGCTTGCCCTGGAAGGCACCTATCTAAATATTCATGCATTCAGAGGCTGATTCCATTTTAGATCTCTGGGAAGGCAGGAAAAGTGAGGGGATCTCTGTTTGTAGGGAGAATACAGTTGTTACATGATTACTGTAAGGACGAGAGGCAATAAATACATTGTTTCTCATTGCTTGTAGATTACTTCCTTCTCTACATATTATTTTCTCTTTCCAGCTTCCCTTGCTGGCCTACCTTCCCTTCAAATCCTCCCTCTCCTCTCTGCAGTTCCCCTCATGTGTTACACTTTGTAGCTCATGTTGGATATTAAGGAACTCTGGGGGCATGCTGTCATCACAAGGAACCCCTGGAACATACTCTATTCATAACCAGACCTCCCATGAATGACCTAGAATGCTAGCTCATACCCCATGCTAGGGAAAAGGCAGGAAGCAACTGATATCTGCTCAAACTGAGCTGGGACTCTCAGAATCTTTGATCAACTCCTTACTTTGATCGGAATTTCAAGGGAATAGGTGCCTTGTGGCTACTCCAAGAAAATCATAGTTTCCCGGTGAGTGAGGCTGGCTCACTCAGAGCCACAAAGACCCCTTCACTTGGCATTGGTAAGTCTAAAGTTTAGGTAGGAAACTGGACTTCTAGAGTAAACTTCAGAACATCAGCAAGGGCAAACCGTAGGGAAAGCACGTAAAAGCAAAGATGAGGACTGGGAATGGCCACCCCATTACCTAGAACAGAGCTTGTCCGAGGGTTGAATTGTGTCCCCTACAAATTCATATGTTGAAGTCCTACCCCCACCCCAGTACCTACGAATTCAACTTTATTTGGAAATAGGGTCCTTGCAGATGTAATTGGTTAAGATGAGGTTATTAGGGTTGACCCTAGTCCGGTATGACTGACATCCTTATAAAAAGGGGAAATTTCAACACAGACATGCACACAGAGGGAATGCCATGTGAAGATAAATGCAGAGATCGAGGTGATGCTTTTATAATCCAAGGGACACCAAAGATTGCCAGCAAACCACCAGAAGTTAAGGGAGAAGCATGGAGCAGATCCTTCCTCGCAGAAGGAACCAACCAGTCTGGAACCCAGATAGTTCCAAACCCTATAAAAGCTGTGTTTTTTTCCTATACGTACTTATGATAAACTTTAATGTATATGTTAGTTACATTAGGAGATTAACAACAAAAACCAATAATAACAGAGACTAATTACACCAATAATCTGTAATGAAAGTTATGTGAATGTGGTCTCTCTCTCAAAAGATCTTATTGTACTGTACTCACCCTTCTTCTTGTGATGATGCATGATGATAGAATGCCTATGTGATGAGACAAAATGAGGTGAATGACACGGGTGTTGTGACGTGGTGGTCGGATGTTGTCAGAAAGAGAATCATCAGCTTCTGGGCTGTGGCTGACTTCGGGTAACTGAAACCTTGGGAAGTAAAACTGCTGATAAGGGGTGGGGGGGGGACTACTATACAAGTACAAGTACTACTATACAAGTACAAGCCAAACCTGTAAAACTGGGACAATAAAGACCTTCTCCTGAGTTGCTTTGATGGACAAAGTCAAATACTTAGTACAGTTTAGGACACACACTTGAAGCTGCATAATTGTTACTGTTATTACATAATTATTATATATCATTGTATCTGTTTGAAGATCCTTCCTATTCCCTCTCCTGTGACTCTCAACACAGTTAGAATATTAAGTTCTGGTGTTAGTTGAAAGCTGACTCCCTCAACTGTGCAGAATGATTCATTGGTTTATAAACCCAAGTTTTAATTTCAGAGCTGAGTTAAGGAGATCCGAGACTGCCATTGTGCCTGTGTAGAATGGCAGGGATGTAATGCAATGTAATACACATCCACTGGGAGATAGCATGCGAGTCGCCTCCCATAACTTAATCTTTAAAGCTACTTATAAAAGGCTTTTGTTGAAACAGACGGGGTTTCTGCAATTAAATTATCATACATTAAAAAGGTTTCATTATGGCCTGATTCTATTATTAAAATAGGCAGCAAATAAGCAGTGTGGGCTGCCTGGCTGCAAGCCTGCATTACTGAGACCAGCATCCTTTTGAATAGGTGAAAGAATATTAACCTTTTGATGGCTCTAAAATAACACGTTCTCAAGGATATGCAAGTGGTAAGTGAGGCTCCACACCTCGAGAAGAGTGAGAGAGAACCACCAAGAAGATGGGTCTTGTTAATTTCTATGGTAGGCTATTGGCTGCTAGAAACTCCACTGTGTTGAGGGAGGGAGAGAGGCAGACACTGGGTAGCTCCAAGCTGTCAGGATTAGTGAGGCTTTGATGCTTTCTAACGCTGGAATGATAGCTGGTCCAGATCTGTCATCTCTATCAGCCTCCATCAGCCAGCCTCCCTATCTCAAATAAGGCATTTATCTTTCAAAAGGCTGCTTGGACTCCAGTGGAACTTAGTGGACCCAGACAAATGGAATGCCTTCTTGGGGGCTCGTCATAAGTCTCTGCGTGCAACCCTTTTATGGGCGGCCAGAGCTGTGTTTGTGGACTTCGGCTTGCCAATTCGGGAGGGACTCAGAGATGTTTAAATAAATACTGAACCAAATTTAAGGTATGGTTTTCTGACATCAGTGGTCTTTCTTGCCCAAAGTGATCTTTATGGGTTTCTATTTTGAAGTTTTTGTCTATGACAGCCCACTGGAAGAAAGCCAGCCAAACTTCTCAGATACGGTTTTATTTTGTACTCATTGTTTGAAAAAGTAGCTGTTGGGAATAATAACTGAAATAAAATTATATCAGACAAATGATTGTTTCCAACCCATGTGCTGCGGGAAATAATCAATAGCTCCAGTGTGGGAAAAATCAAATATGTTGACATTAATATTACTATTGTTTTCCTCTTCTCACTAACATTTTAGATTGTGCCTTTAAAGCATTGATTGTTCAAGGTTAGCAATCTTATTTCAGATGTGTCTTAGTAATTCAGCATTGGTATTTTATAAGCTGCTAATTGTCGTCTCCTGCATATGTTGTATAATTTTGTTAAAGTCTGTGTTTGTTTGCATATGCATATATTATTTCTTCTCAGTTATAGGAGGTCAGTGTATTTTAATGTATTAATCTGTTTCTGTTTGCATATGTATATTTTTCTCTGATCACTAATAGGCTGTCACTGTGTTTTCATATATTTATATATTTTATGGTGATGTTTGCTATTAGTTAAGATGTACACATTTTATTTTCAAAATATAATTTATTTTTATGCATTGCAAATATAAAAAATTATTCATGAAACAAACAACCAAAAATCACTAGCAAATATTCAACCGCACTACCTATGACTCTTGCCCACAACCATTGGCAACACTAGTCTCCATTTTGAGTATCTGTAGTGGTTTTTGTAGTCATGGCTGTCATGGGCTTAGCATTTTCTTGAATCATGGTGATATTCTGCCTCTGCCTGGCACAGCCTATATCAGTGATATGTTCAGATATTTGAAAAAGGTTCATAAGCTCAGATATTTTTGATCCAGTGGTGAGAGCTTTTCCATTTAAATTAGACATATATATTATATTTCAGGCACATAAAATCTGGTTATAAAGTAAAATCTTTCTCATTATGTATAGCTCTTTTTGTGCTCTCCCACCCCTTCCTACACCCCCCATCCTCAGGTTTATTCCCCAGAGGTAACCACCTCAAACCACCTTCCCAGGACTTTGTGCAGAGCTCCTAAAGGCCATGATGTTGGCCCCCAGGAGAAAGAGGAGATCAGCAGTCTGAAGAAGAGGAACAAGGCATTGGGAAGGACTGAGGTGGACATGCCCACTGTTTCTGTTTCTATTAATAATTCTTCTGGCTGTTTCTAGTTTTCAGGTGGTTATCTGTATAACTTAGAATATTGTGCTTTTATACTTCAATTCCTTGATTTATGGATTTTGGGCAGTATCTATGGCCTCCCTGCTGTGAAAGATGAGGAATACAGCCTGCTTACCCAAGCCTGTGTGTTTCTCTCCTTTTACTCCTATCAATTTGTTACTTATTTTTTTATTTTTAGATCTTCTGCTGGCTATCTGTGTGATTTCAACTTTTTTTTTCAAGTCTATTTTTCGAAACATCAAGTAAATGTAAGCAGTGTCTCTGTTGGAGGAGGTCATCAAGAAGATGTACCCACCAATTGACCAGTTAGTTGGTCCCCAGCAACAGGAGGCTCCCTAACCCCTCCCCTGTCCCTGGAATGTGTGCTCCCCTTGTCTGCCCCATTCCCAGAAGCTGCTCCAAGCATACAGCGTCAAGATAGTAATGTGTTGTTGAAACCATCCGGACTGGGTACGTTCCGGAACTCACTTAAGGCCTCTGTATAAACTTAAAGATTTCTGGCTGGCAGATATGCAGATAGATCTATGATCTTGCTGCCACCCAAGACAAGTCTTGTTCAGTTCGCTTGCTCATTCAGCCTGCCACCTACCCATCTGAGTTGTTTGTTTCTTCCTTCAGGCTCTCCCTGCCCTCTGGGTCTGGGAAAGCTGGTTTCAGATTGCATCAGGGAAGCTCTTGAGGAAGTTTCAAACCAATAGTCTCTTGACTCCTTATTCCATAAAGTAAGATTTATGTTTTTCTTTTCCCAACTTCTATCAGCTAGACCATTATTTTTACATTATAGAGTTATAACATTTCAACTGTAGGAGGCTGTATTTAGGTATAGGGTTGTTTCTTTTTTTTTAAGGTCAGTGGTTTTCTTTCAGACAAGACTTTATTTTTTCAGCATTTGGAAATTTTATTTTTATTTTCTGAAAATTTTTATTTATCTTTCATTTTTTTTCTAGTTTCTCCTCTGGAACGTTGATTACATGAATATTGGATCTCTTAGAGTGACGTTTTCATCTTTTTGCAATTTTGCTCTGTGTTTTGGGAGATTGCCTCACCTTTATCTTCCACGTCTTCCTCTGATTTTTTCATTCTAATGATCAAAATGTTCATTTTGAGTTCTCTCAGATTTCTATTGTTCATGGTATCCTCTCCTAATTTATGGCTGAATTATCTTTTCAAATCTCTCTGAGGTTATTAGTTACATTTAAAATGTTATTTTTTATTTCCTAAATTATCTCTATTTTCTCTGGGATCATTTTTCCAGTGTGTCTCCATTTATCTTTTTCTACATTGTCTGGAGTTCCTTGACTGCCGATATTGACGTCCTCACAGCTAAGCAGCTGTCAAGGGCTTCCCCTGGCATTGTGGGGCTGTGCTTCCCCAAGAGGGCTGTTCTTCCAAAGGGGTGGCTGCAAGTTCAGTGTCTGGGGGCCAGGTGAGTTAGCCTCTGTCCTCCCCAGATGGCTTAGTCAGGTTCTTCAGAGGACTGATCTCCTGCTTCCCTCCAGAGCCAACGCCACAAGTGTTAGCTTCTCTGTGCAGAGTTACGGGGAGATGAGTGTGCTGAGCAGACATGTAGTTATCCTGACTGATGGTCTGCCCCTTCTCATGCTTTCGGAGTCCAGGCCTCCCCAGCTTTCTTTGACAAAGAGTGCCTTCTCCCTCCCCTAGGCCTTCCTATGCTCAGGTTAAACTTCAGTATGCTTCTGTTCATCTTTCAGAAATTCAGCAGTGTCCCCAAGTAATGAAGATTGACCTCCTGTTCACAGTGCACTTATAGATCAATTTTCCTTTTGTACCAGGCTCATGTTATGCATTATGATTCTTTTTGAGAACGTGGGGGTGCAGGTGCACACTCAGTCTCCCTCAAAAGTCTCCCGTGAAGTAGGTATCACTGACTGACCATCCCAGGATGCAGCTCTGGGCAACACTGGCTTTTCTGCAGTCTCTTCCTGATTCCTTCAGAGGGGTGCGGCACCAAATCTCAGAATCTACTTCTAGGAATACATTTAAAATGAAAACGGTACTCTTTTATTATGGAAATTGTGAGCACAGACAAAAGTAGGAAATAGGATGAACCCCCATTTGGTCACGACCCAGCTGCAACCAGTATCTTGCAAGCAGTCTTGTTTCCTCTTCACCTCTATCCACTGGAGTCCCCACGTGCAATTACTTGCAAGCAAATCTTACATGTTACATCCGAATAGAGCCTGGCGGTATGGGAAGAAATTTTCAAGCCACACTTCAGAGGCTCCATTCGCCCCTTCCGAGTCCTGTCTGCTATTATGTGAACAACCTCATATGGACGCTGATGTCCTGGGTGCTCCCCTTTATGTGGAGAGACACCGGCAATCACATGGATAGCTGAAAATGGATTTTTCCCCCTAATTCTAATTAATTTTTTTAAATGAAAGGGTAAGTTACTCAATTCATATTTATAAATACCAAAAGCAGTTAAGTAGAATGTAATAGCTTTAAAAAGATACATAAAGCTGCTTCTCATCCCCTGGCAGTAAAACTGTTATTTTTCTCTGGGCTTCTGGTACTGCATGCAGGAGGAGGGAATACAAAAGAGGCAGGAGGATGCAAGCCCGGTGCAAGCCGAAGGCTCCTAAGGCAAATGCATTAGATAGAGAGTCACCTGAAAAGCCAAGTGTGGCCCTGATGGAAAATATTTCTGAAGGCAACAAGCATTATCCTTTGTCTCTGGCCTAGAAAAATAATTTTATCTAAAAACACAAAGAGATCCCAATGACATGTGTACTGACAGACGTGTCTCAGTATCATCATGTTTTCTTAAAGCTTCAACTATCATGTCTGTATGGGTAATTCCCATATAGCTCTCTTTTCAGCTCAGATTTGTTACTCAAATTACAGGCTTTTTTTTTTTTTTTTAAAGATTTGTGTATTAATTTTAGGGAGAGAGAGTGTGCACATGCATGAGTGGGGGGAGGAGTAGAGGGAGAGGGAGAGAGAGAGAATCCTCCAGCAGACTGCCCGCTGAGCGTGGAGCCCAACACAGCGCTCAGTCGCAGGACCCTGAGATCATGACCTGAGCTGAAATCAAGAGTCGGACGCTTAACCGACTGAGCCACCCAGGTGCCCCTCAAATTGCAGACTTTTTTCTACTTATTGGAAGCACCTACAAGAGTGCTTAATAGAAAATAGGAACTCAGATATTGCTCTTGATAGGCTACTAGACATTTCTGAATAGAGACTCTATCAGAATTTTAAATTTGTTTTAACCTCAAAGTCATCTTCTTCTGGCGCCACAGGTTACTGGTTATCCTTGGTTGAGCAGGTGGTAACTGTCGCTCCACCCGGCCCTTCATTTACCACATTCAATTCTCCACCAAGGCTTGTGTTTCTTTCTTTGCATTTTCTCCCATACATACTCTTCAATTTCCTCCTCCAGTGCCTTCCTTCAGCCCTTCATTAACTCTGGCCCGGCCCAGAGCGGTAGTCTCCTGATTAATTCCCTTGCTCCAATCTTTTCTCCTAAGTTCCATCCTGAGGTCAAGTGTCTTGAAAATCCACTTTGTCGCCACCCCTCACACTTCTGACCAGAAACCCTCAGTGATTCCTCATTGCCTGTAGAAGGAAGTCTAAATGCCTTTGTCTGGCACTTTTAGCCTCTCCACGCTACAAAACCTGTGTACCTTTGCGGTCTTCAGGCCACTTAACTCAACTTAATCACTTTGTTTTTCTTCTTTAGTGTCTGCCCCTTCCACTGGAAATGGTCATCCACTGATGTGTTCATCCACAATACCTATCTAACACAATGTTTGAGATGTGGATGACATTGGATAAAAATACATTGAATGAATGAATGAATGAATGTTCTTCACTCTATGATTCTACACTGAGTCAATCTGAATTATTTACTATTTTCTCAATTATGAAACAGTATTTCCCACCTCCTTATTTTGGCGTCTGCCCCTCTCTCTCTGTGGAATGTTCTCATCTTCCCCATCTCTACCTTCAAGACCCACCTCAAAGTCTATGTTCTGTACGCTGCCTTCCCTGATTCTGCCCTCCACGGGTCCCTGGTTCTTCATTTGGGCTGTCTCAGAGCGTTTATCACATCCTGCCTCATGTTGAAGTTATTTGTGCAAGCATCTTGACTTTCTGTTAAAAATTATAAACTCCTAGGGATTGGGAAGCACGTCTCCCATATTTTGGAAGCATGATTCCTACTTTTTTGTATCTTCTGCAATTGTGGTACCCACTAAGGATGTTCGAATCACTCACACTTGCATTCACAGCTAAATGAGAAGTTGAGATCTATAAATATTTCACCTTTTCTTCTCCACTTATTCTCCAAATCCCAAATATGTTCTTTATAATGTCAATCATTGACTGGCCATTGAGTTTTCTTCTATTTTCTGTACATTATATATTTATGATGTGGAGAAACCCATCACTGGCATTGGGATTCGCTGACCCAACATGATGTGTTTTTAGACTCAAGCTCCTGTAATTGACCCTTGGGTTTCTGTTCACTCATTATTAATCTGGATAGATACACTCTGCTGAAACCCTGCTCCAGCTGTGAGAAAAACACTGCGTAGAACGGCTTCTGAATTTCATGTCCTTAATTTGAAATTGGATTAGTCTCTCTAGGGTGTAAAACGTGGGAATTCATTAGCCAGCTCGGCCACTTGCTAGCACCGTAGCTTTGGCCGAATCTCTTCACCTCTCTCTGACTTTGCTTCCCCACCTGTGAAGCAGGGATAATAGGGCCTAATTCACAGGTTGGTTGTGAGGATTAAATGACTTCATACAAATAAATGAATTATGCCTGGCATGTGGGAAGCAAGCAGACAATAACAGTTTAAAAATATCTCGCTAAGTTCCATGCTTTTCATATTCTTCCCCAACTCTTCCTCAGCAGCTTCTCTTCTTACATACTCAAAGATGTAACAAATAAATATTTAGCATCTATTACATGTGAGACTTTATTGACAGTTCCTTGTGATACTGCAGTGATAAGACCCTTGTTCTTGCCCTTCAGAGAGCTTCAAAACTATCCGATCTGGACCCAATGCTGCGTAAATGGCTTTAATGCGTCGCACATAATGTTTAAGGCTGGAAATTGTGGTTTATTGGAAGACTGGCCGGGATGATGGAGACCAAGCGTTCTTAATCTAAGTCTGAAGCCTGAACTTCCTTACCCATTCTATACCTGGATTTCCTCACATTGTGAATGGAGTTATGCCACCCCTTTTCCTACTTGAGCACTATGTTGGGAGGACAAGATGAGGTAATGTCCATGTAAGCAACACATTAGACAGGCTCAGAGTAGCACTGTCAACACACTCGTTTTGGAGGTGTGAATAAACAGATGAAATAAAAATACAACTGAGATGTTTTATAATATCTAAATCTCCCTTTTGTTCCCTCCAATTTTGAGACTTTGAAGGGAATATTTATAAAGTGCGTGTTAATCTCAAATTACAAGACAGCGAAGTCCAGCTCAGGTTTATTATGATATAAACCAATCCCCTAGACGAGGGTCTTCCCTAGGAGAAGAAAGAGCGAGAGATGACTATTTACTGGGCGTCTGCTATGTACCAGCATGGGTGAGGCCCTTCAACGTGAGTGATCTTCAGGCCAAGCCACATGTGGATGCATCTTGTCTTTGGTCCCTAACTTTCCCCTTGTGATGCCCTTGGAGCCTCTAGGAAGTTCTTCTCCCTTTGTCTTTTCTCACCACTCAGCGCACAATGGATGCAAGAGTTCTCACCTCCTTCCTTGCCATCCCTACACCTTCTGTATCCCATGCCTTATCACCCTGCAATGAGTCAGGCTTCTATATTTAAAAATGTCATCCCTGTGAAGGTATTAAAGTGAAAGATACTGATATTATGAGGACTTTGTATCTTAATTCAAATAGTAATTTTAAAGCTGAGAATTTCAGGTAATAGCATTCGGGGGGAGAGATTTGGAGGACAAAGGGGTATGTTGCTACTTCTCAGGGGACAGGCCAGATCATACTTTTTCTACAGGGCTTACTCTGCTTCCATCGTAATGTCAAGCAACTTGTGGCGTAGTTTGACCCTATGGGGAAGGAGAAATTTCCATCATCATTATCAGTTCTCCAGTGTCTGAGTGTGGTAAGACAATGACCTTTTCAGGTGTTAAAATGGGACATTAGCAAAAGTAAGAGGAGTACTGGAGAGAAAAGGTCACTTGAAACCAACAACATTTTTCTTGTGAGTTCCCTAGGTTTCTAGATAAGTGGAAATAGTCTCAATAATAGTATCTTTCCCCCTCCACCCCGACTCAATTATTGGCTCTGAATTTCCAGCCTACTGAGGCAGTCTTTGGTAAAAGGATAATGAATGATAATTCTGACCTCAAATATTGACAGTGCTGTCCCTGTCTTAGACTCATTCATTTAGGTTTCAAGAATGTTTTCTCTCTCTAGAAGGATTCTAAAGCTGAATAATGCATTTCATCTACTGTGTTACATATTTCAATTTTAATCATCATTACTTCAGTGCCTTTTCCATGTACATATGGCACAAGTTTCCACCTTTCTTAAAAACCATCGTGAAGACCGAGAGATAACCACAAACATCTTTCCTCTATGTTGAAGTTCTGGTTAAAACATTTTGCTGTAGAAAGTGTGCATTTTTATGACCTGAAGCTACATTCAAGTAATTGGGTTTGGGTTTCAGCAACAATGTCAAAGTACAACATCCACAGAATTTATTTGCTTTTTTGTTTTAGGACTCTTGCACTGGCTCCAACTTGGAGTTGAGTTTCTCAATTAATCTTTTTTTCCTAGACAAGGGCACATTTCTTAAAACTGTGTTTTATGATTTTATAATTTTAATATTTCTGACGAGGAACAAAACCTTAGGCAAAACACCAGCAGCTCTTAAGAAACCTTTTATTTGACTTTTATATTACAAAGCAAGCTGAGAATCTGAAAGATATAGAATCTGACACGTTTGTAGGTGCAAAGTAGTTGACTCAAAATGTGATTGATTGATCCAAAATGATTAGAGGAGAAACTAGAATCAGGTTAGTTGAAATTTGCATGACCCCCTTGGGTTTGTACAGAATGCTGTTACCTCTAGGAGGGGAGAATATCTCCTTATCATGGAAATTTATTTAAATAAACTCTAAGGCAAGCAGGTGCCTCACACTTCTTTTTTTTTCTTCTTCTAACTAGCTTTTGCTTTGGTTGAACTTTGCAGATACCAGTAGAAAACAATGACCAGGCAGCTGCCTTTTCATTCCTCCTTACCCCGCCCCGTCTTCTACACTTTCCCATGCCAAGCCCAACCATTAATTCATTTTGACCATGTTTACCTCTTCGTCTTAAGAGAACAAAATTGAACCTTACCTCTTGGGCAATTAATTCAGATGCTTTTCCTCTTATGGCAATTAAACTGGGATAAGCAACAAAACAGATTTTGAAAATAGAGCAGCATTTTTCAACACCTGTTTCTTTGAACACCAGACTCATTATATTATCTGGCTCAAAGATTTGTGATCACATATGTGTGGTGACTTCTATGTCCAGTGCTACTTCACATGTGGTCCGGAACCGATGCTTGAACCGATGCTTGTCCACACCGTTTCCTGTCTGTGATGTGATACAAATAAAAGCTGAGAACAAGCATTTAGAGATATAAGTAGAAATTTGACAGAATCTCACCTCTGTTAAATCTAATAATAAGAATTAATTGCATTTATTATTTTTGCTTCAGTTTTCTAGTAAACTAATTTTATTATTTTTATGAGGGTTTAGTAAAGTCATGCTCTTCTCTGAACTGGGAAAAGAACCCAGAACCCATCCTTCACCAGAGACAGTTAGAGAAATACTGGTATATTCTGTTGTCCTCCCTTAGAGATTCACAATATATAATATATAATATGTAATATACAATAAATTAAGGCTCTTAGAAGTCATGCAGTAAAGAGGCCCACTTAACTCAATGTTTCCAATGCGTACTGGGCTTTAAAACTTTTTTTTTTCTTCCGGGTTGGCTTTACTAACATTGTATGTAATTAATGTTCTACAGAACACATTTTGGGAAGTGTTGAATTATGATGAGCACTGTCTGTAGGGCACTTAAGATTTTGAAAGCACAGTAATGTATTATCAAAAACATACAAAAAAATGGAGTCAGTAGGCAAATACCACACACTAACATGATGCTACGTAACGTTTTCAGAAATGTCTCTTTTAGTTATTTAACTAGGACTTGAAAACTAGTAGTATCTATTCACATACTTTCAAGGTGTTTGAGAGAGTTAATCCATGTAAGGATGAACTAATTTTATTTTAGATAAGGAATAAGAAATCAAAACGATGGGGGAGGAAGATTTTGATTGTTTATTTATGTCAAAATAGAAGGCCACTGAGCCCAGTCTCCATGCAGGGTACGTTGGGGCTGACACTCATGCTGTGACTTCCTCTCATGTGCATGCCCGTGTCTGTAACTATCTACAGTTTGGGTGATATTTGGAAAATCTCAAAGCAAAGTCTGGAGATTTGGTTCACACAAACAGGAGGCTGATCACTGACATTCTGAATCCACACAAGAAATCCGACTTCTTGGATTTCCAATAATAGAGGGGATCACAACTATCTGAGTCAAGTGACAGCCTGAATACAATCAGATTGAAACTACAACAAAGAAACAAGAACATAGTTCATTCCTTTAAGTGAGAAATGCAAAAATAAAGGTGCCCAGGTGTGGCAATGTGTGGAGATGTTTCCTGGGGACCATGGGGTCCCCAACACCCAACAGTGTGCTGTTTTCTTGGGTAATTCTTTATGATCTGGGGGTTAGCTGTAGCCCTTCCGTGGTGGACACATGATCATATCAGTGCCTCAGCAATGACAGGTATTAGATGCTAATTAGTGATATCAAAGCTCACAACAACACTAATGATGAAAATCAGATTATTAAGAGCATATCTGTGAAGAGTACACATGCCAGATGCAGGTTTCTTAGGTTCAGATCCTGGCTTCCCCCACTAACTAGTTATGCGACCTTGGATAAGTGACTAAGCTCTTAGTTCTGTTAGGGGACTGAACGAGGTAATAGATGCAAAGTGCTTAGAATGCTGTATGGCATGCAGTAAGCAATGAATAATGGTTAGCTATTATAATTTACGTAAATAATTGCAATGTCAAGTGGACTATATATTCAAATTGTCTTGATTAGCTTATCTCACCTTGTTGGCAAGATACACAGGAAGCCAAATTATCAGCAGCTGCTTAGTAATCACAGCACTGGAAGGAGTTACTTCTGTCTGCATGTTCTTTAGTGTTAGGCTGTGACCACATGATGCGTTCATTTCAGCGCCCTGAGAGTCAGCAAGGAGAGAAAGTCCCTGTCAGGTTCAAGGATGCAGCGGGCTAACAGCTTCCAGTAAGTAGGTGATGGGCAAGGTTGCTCTCCTGAGAGATGTTCTGCCTCTTCCTGGTGATCTGTAAGCCAGTGTTCTGATTCTTCTATTTGCTAATTTTAGAGTGTAGATCTAAGAGGACAACCTTATTATTTCTGTGGTCTCAGAGATTATCTTACTGTTGCCCCACCACGTACACATTTCCTGTGATAGATGCATGTATCGAGATTCAAAGTGAATCTAATAGTGAAGACTGAGAATTCTCCTATTAGCAAGCAACCTATACTTAAAAGAATGGCTCAGTTTGAGGATTTGCAGAAACAAAGGTACAATTTCAGAAATGATCTATGGGTTTTATTGAATGCAATCACATTTCTGCAGTTGCCTATTGAATTGAAACCCTAGGATTTATCCAAATTACCAAGTGTCTGTTTTGGTCAAATTTCCATTAATTTGGTCGCATTTCTAAAAAAAAAAAAGGGATTAGGCTTAAAGAAAATCATGCCCACCAAATGGGAATCTCAGCATTACCCTAAAAATTTTGACTCTTTTGCCAGACTCTGGCCAATGTTTGGGTTTTCTGGACTTGGGACCACAATCACCTTATATATGGGAGCCGTGTTCAGTGATGTGACCCTGTGGTGAGATTAGAGGTGTGCATGTCGATTCTGTCCCATGGTTCCAGCCTGTTACAAGATAGGATTTTTATGATCTTATTGAATAATGTTGAACGGCTACAACTAAGCTTGTTCTTTTTATGAATAAAGTAGATAGAGCTGTTTTGGGATTGCTTTGTTTTACTATTAAAAGTTGATGTCCATGATTGGCTGCAGTATAACAGTGAAAAATGCAGAGATTCACTCGTGTATCACTGTAGAGCGAGATCTTAACAAGGGTTGATATTCCTATTCTTTATTATCCCCATGGAACATGGCAGCTAGATTGTGTGCATCATTCATTGCCCCTAAGTTTTAAGATGAGAGTATATGAAAATAAACTTTTAATTAGCAATCTGGTGAAGAAAATAGACTTCTATTCGGATATTGTATTATGTCTTTTTTTCCCCATTTCTATCGCCTTTTAAAAATAATCTCCATCATTTCTACTTGGCAATGAACCTCCAGTATCACACTCAAAATTAACTTATGGTTTTCATTAAGTCTAGTCTAGACTGTCTGTGTCTTTACCCAAAGCCAAACAAACAACTTGATTTGCCACTTATCCAGAACTTCCTCCTGAGGAGAAAAAGCAAAAGTATGTACGATTGCTTTTAAACCTTAGATGAGGTAAGTACAGTGTTCAATAACTTCATCAAATAAGATCTAAATTTTATGGTGCAAATGCCAGGCTTCACAGGTCAGTGAGCTGTTTCAAATGGTACACAAGGCTGCCTATATCAAATTTGTACAGAAGAATTGATTTTGGTGGTTGGAATAAGGCCATTTTTGTCTTGCTGCAAGCTTTCCAGAAATAACGGTTCTATATTAGGAGAGAAATTATAAATAGATTACTGTTTTTAAGTATTCTTCAGAATGTTAACAACTAATATAATGGACTTTCTATTACAATCCTAAATAGCAAGTGCCAACCTGATTTTTAAAGTTCTCCACTGCCTCTCAGCAGTCCTATGGATTCAGGGAAAGCTGCACCGTCTGGCTGACAGAAATGTTGCGTTTTATTCTCACCCTTTCTTTTCTTCCTTTTGGGTCTGCTGTGCCTCTGCTCCTGGCCAGACAGCCAAAGGAGGCAGACAAGACCTTTGATGCCTGGCAAGTTGCGCCACTGGGACATGCAGAGAAATGTGTTTCCAAAGTGGGAGTTATTCGTGTGTGTTGCTTTTGAGTGAGATAGTAATTGGCGGAAAGTCGGTAGGTACTTGTAACGCAACCTACTCGGCCTTCTACAATGCATCTTGTGCCCTCATGACCTTGTACCTGTGGATCAGCTCCCAGAATGGGACTTTTTCCTGATGTTTCTGCTTCTGAGAGGTCATGAGGGCTTTGCGTGGTACATGGAGGCAGCATGTCTTTGCAGAGGGCTTTCCACAGCTGTGTGTCTGTGGTGGCTAGGAATTGAATGCAGCAGGTGTTCTGTACATAGAATAATACAGAGTTCTGCTGGAAAAGCCTTTAGTTGCTTTAAGCAGACTCGGTCGCTTCTCTCTGTACACCTGTTACCCTTTCAACCAACATTCCTCTGTCACTTGTTTGCGTGTTCGTCTCCTTGACCAGGATGGGAGTTCCAGTATCTAGCATAAGGTCTGGCACATAGTAAGCGGTTTTGTGAAATACCCAATTCCCCACACCTACCTTGGGGCTGAGGATTAAAATCTGGAAAAATCTGATTAAGAGCTCAAATCTAGAATATTGGCTAATGTGAGTGTGGGGCTTAGAACTGAGTCTGTGTGATGCTCAAGTGGGAAGGAATGCAGAAATCATATTTAATTTCTTAGAAAAGTGAAGCAAAACTTTATTTCAGACCCTCACAAGAAAGAGATGCATGCTTTCAGGGTGTAAAAACCTTCCCACTGCTGATTTCTGTTCTGTAGACGAGGAAGTTGGGTGGGTCTCAGGGATCCTTTCAAGCTTAAAACTTTTCAGCATCTTTGGCATAAGGTATTTATTCCTTTTATTTTGCTTTATTCTTTATATTTCGCAGATCTGATGTTCTCTTTGCCTTCCAGAATGCTCAAAAGTAAGGATTCGATCCAGAAGGGGTTTATCAGCCATGAAACTTACAACAGACCTTAACTACAACCAGGACACTACAGAGGAAACTTCCAAATGTCCTTTTGGGTTTTTCAGTGCCTGAGTGATAAGATGTTTGCAACTGGTGTATCAAATTACATATTTCATGTAAATCTTAGTATCTGATGACTGCACTTTGAAATGTCAATGAAGAAAGATAATTTTAATAGAGTCAGCTCCAATTGCCCTTCCACTATTACAATGACCTCTAACGGTTTATAGTTGTTTATTTCATCGTTAAGTAAAAACCATCTCTTCTTTCTCAGGGGGCATTGTGCCTACTCGGGCGGTTGCTTGACAGCCTGCTATTAAGGACAGCATGGCCAGTCTGGTCGCTTGCAATAGAAAGTCTACTCTAGGGGTGCATTTCATCACTTACTTCCCATTTCATCTAGTGGTTCATTTCATCACTTAAGAGTAATAGCAGTGCTCAGATATTTAACAGATTCCTCAGAGCCAAGGTTCAGGACCCATCTAGGCAAGGCAGCCCATCATGAGAAAAGGTGGGGGGGCTCTGGTTCTCTTCAATGCCAGTCATGCGTCAGAGGGGCCCCCTTCCCTTGCTCGTGCTTGTGTTCCATGGCTGCTCTTCACTCCTCCTCTTGGGGGTGGGGGGAACATGGGTTCTTCTGCCTGTTCTTTGTCATAAAAACCTGGAGCTGAAAGGGACCTCCCAGATTATTTGTAAGTTTGATGGATGAGGACGCTGAGGTCTGGGGAGGTCACACAACCTGCTCGAGGTCACACAGCTGTTTAAGGGAAGGCTGGACCTGAATTCCAGGTCTTTGGACTCTTCTATTTGGCTTGAAAAGGGGCAGTGGCAGTAGAAGCATTAGATTCCATACTGTATTTTATAATAGCAAGAGTTTCACTTCAGATTTTTCTCTCTTGTTTTACGTGTGGGTGTGTGGGCGTGAAATCTCTTGATTTCAACTCAGGTCATGGTCTCAGGGTCATGAGATCGAGCCCTGGTGGGGCTCCGTGCTCAGCATGGAGCCCTCCATGGAAGGCTAATCTGACATCTTGTGCAGAGAATTGACCACTTCCTGCAAAATCAACAGTAGAAAGCAAGTAGCACAAGTATTTAGGGACATTCAAGTCCTTCGTGCTCCCAGCTTCCAATGGCTCAGTTAGCATGCTTGTCTTGATTGGCGAGGGAGAGGAAGGGGCGAGAAGAAGCTGTGTTTGGAGGCCTGGGCACAGGCAGAGGAGTAGTGTTGCTGTGAGGGAGGGAGGGAGGGAGTGAGGAGCAGCCTTGGCCACTGCAATAGGTTTAGTTTTTCAGAAAATACAGAAATGCAGAATCACTGTCCCTAACGCTCAGAGAGCCTGGCAGCCAACAAGACCTATTTCTAAGACTCCAAGTAAAATGTCAACAAGGCACTGCATGTCACATCAGAGGTCCCCGAGGACAAGCCATGTATCTCTTCTGTTCCCAGAGACCCACGGGGACTTTGGCTGCAGGCTCATGGTGGGAAGAGCTAGCCCCACGCAGGGACACCAGTGGAGTCTATGCCTGCTTGGAGGATACTGGGGGGAGGACCTCAGCTTGAAAGTGTCTAGATGTTGAAGGTCCACGTGCAGGAAGCTTAAAAAGACGAAACCAGACATGATGGAGGTGCCGCAGTTTGACCTTGCCTTTGACCCCGTCACCTTTCCTTTTTCCCTTTTCCCCTTTATGTTACTCATCCTGTCCCCCAAGCCTAACTGACCCACAAACTGCAAAGCTTGCAAAAACATCGATTAAGAGCACTGTTCAGACAGTTATTGGGATGGGTTTGTATCAGTGATCCTGAGCTGCACTCCAGTTGTGAGTTTCAGAGCAGTTAAAGATGAAAACTGCTCCCTGAGCAAGACACCCAGACACATACTCTTCCCTTCACCCTGTCAAACTCAATCCTGCTTCTTTTGCACTCAGAGATACCGTTGTCTTCAGATGCTTATTGATGCGCATGGGATGAATAAAGCTGTTAATTGCTATTTGAGTCATCCAAACAATTTTCTTTTGGGGCACCTGGGTGGCTCAGTCGGCTAAGCATCCTACTCTTGATTTCGACTCAGGTCATGGTCTCTCGTGAGATCGAGCCCTGAGTGGGGCTCCGTGCTCAGCATGGAGCCTGCTTAAGATTCTCTGTCTTCCTCTGCCTCCTCCACAGTACCCCCTACCCTGCTTGCATGCATTGTCTCTTTCTCTCTCAAACAAACAAACAAACAATTTTCTTTTGACAGAGGGAGTTGTGATCCTAAATAAAAGGTTTTTATCTCTGACTTTTAGGGTGCTCCGGGGAAGGACCCATCTCGGGACACTACATGGAGTGCTGTGATGAGGTAGCTAGAAAGTAAGAAAGATGTGAGGCATGACTCAGGGCCAGTAGGAGAAACAAGGGGAATGAGGTTTAAACAGCTACTTTCAGAGAGTGTGGTGAGGCCCAGAGTCATCCACACGAGGTAAAGGTATAGAGAAGTCCTGCCAAGTCGGCCCGAGATTTCTGATACCAGCAGCAAGCTTTGGGGCCCGTGGGCTACCCTCACTTCAGACCAGCTGGCTACAAATTTGGGGGTCCCCGTAGAATCCCTGAGGTTTGTTAATTCACTAGGACAACACACAGAATTCAGAAAAGTTCCATGCTTACCATTGCAGGATTATTAGAGCAAAAGGATACAAATCGTTCCTCGTCAAAAGAAGAGTTGCCTAGGGCAGAATCTGGGACTGGGAGGGTTCTAAACTTGAAGCTTCCGTGTCCTCAAGGACACAGTATCTTCTTGGCATCTGTGTGTGGCAATAGGCAAAGAATTGTCAACCCAGGAAGCTCACAGTAGCTTTGTGTCCACGGTTTTTATTGAAGTTCATTATGTAGGCATGATTAATTGAGTTATTTACCACAGGGTTGAACTCAGTTTCTTGTTCATCCCTCCCAAAGGTCAGTTGATTTCATGTGGCCCAAGCCCCAACTATCTAGCCGCATGGTTAGTCTTTCGGGCGTAGTCAGCCCCGACCCTAAGCTGGTCTGTGTGGCTGGCCCCATCTGCATCATCTCTTTAGCATAAACTATGAGATGTCTTGCATGAGCGTACACTATTCTGTGTGGTCTGACGGGCCCATCACCAAAAAGGAAGACATGCTGGTCACTCAGGGAACTCCCAGGCTTGAGAAGTTACCTCTTAAGGAGCTGGGACAAAGGTTCGACGTTTCTTTAGGTAGAATGAATTCTTTACTACACAGCTTGGCACTGCAGGTTGACCCAAAGCACGTGTATGTGTATACTTGTGAAAGGGGGTGGCGCAGAGGACGGGAATGGGTGGTAGGATCTCAACACTTCACCTGCCACGGCCCAGAACCTTGTGAGCTGTGAACTGTTGAACTGCGCTCGCCAAGAGCCCAGCAGGGAGGTGCCCTCTGAGTAGACGTGAAAGATACAGAGCATATGTGGTCAGGATGCTTCCATCTTTGGACTTGCCCTACTTTTTATATTCAAATAGGTCACTAGTGGCTATAAATCTATGGTCTCAGTTTCCAGCCTCAACTGAAAACAGAAATACCTAAGGGTGTCAGTAAACCAATAAACCTGGTTAAAACTGACTCTCCAAACTCTCAGTCCTTTACAGTCCGCCTGACAGAGGATAGGTATGGGAAAATTGTCAGTCTGTCTCCAAATTCAATTAGCGTTGTGTTTTAATGTGCTCCGAGGTTTGCATTTGCTAAGACCCTCCGATGAAGGGGACAGGCAGTAATCTCATTCTGCTCTTCCTTGGAAGCTGGAACAGATGGTTTCTCTTTGAGGTTAATACAAAGGAAGAGGCTAAGCTGAGTCAGACTTTTTCAAACTCTCCGGGTGATAGGGACTGGGTGACCTACTGGACTTCAAAGGGCTTCTCTTCATGAGAAGTAAGTGCAGGGAGTTAAGAGTTACCCAGAATAGGAAGAGACCAAGGTGACGTTTCTCTCAGATCACCTGGAGGGATGGTAGGAAGCAGATGCAACACTGAGGCTAGTTGTGGGAGGAATGACAGGCTCTGGGCATTTTGTGTTTCTCTGTTACTTCTCAGGACTTTTAGTCAGAGAGACTGTCATTCTAGACTACCAGTCTTCTGTTACAAGGAGACTGCCTTCCACCCTCTGGAGGGTAGGTTCCTGCAACAGACACTGGGGATGCTTTGAGGAGAACTAGGTTTGAACGAGACTGCCCCACTTACTAGCTGTGTATCCTTGGTCGGTCCACTAAGCTTTCTGCCTTTCTTTTCTCACCTGTAAAATGGGAATAAAAATATCCCTCTTAATAGGTTATTATTAGAATTAATGCCCTAATGCGTATAACAACATCTAGTGTGCTGTCTTCCACGCGATGGGTGCTCAGTAAGCACGCTTTACCTCATCTTGCCTGCTGCCTTTTACCCTGCATGTCCTGTTCTGAGAATTTTTTGCTCCTCAGAGGATTTTGAGCAGCCACTTTGACACAGAATTCTGCATTGTCTCCAAAAGTCTCCTGCAGCCTGCAAACCCAACTTCTGCTTAATTGCTTCCTCCCACTGTTGCTCTTGGTAAGCTCTATATAACTCGGTTTGAAGTTTAACCCTATTTGCCCCTAGTTCTCCTTCAAGGGAACTGTGCTGGGATGGCGGGAGGGGGGGTATAAGCTGTTTCTGAAGAATTGTGCAATTTAGGAAAATTAAGTTTCAGGCCAGCCATGTGGCTCTGACAGCTTATACTGCTCACTACTTAGCAATAATGGAGAAAATGCCAGGAAAAATGACAAAACGGTAGAGCTCTGACCCACCAGGTAATTGTATATTGAATATGTCTTGGCTCAAACCAGGGATGATTTTGCTTAAATGAACTAAGGGCAAAACTGTATGTTGTAAGTCATATAAAACAAGACCAGTGCGCTGGGTAATTAAAGATGCAAACTAGCAGCATACGATGTTTGCAAATGGTAAGTACATATCACTGGCTTTGAAGGGATGAGACAGGGTAGGGGAGGTGGAGGCAGGGGGGACGACCATTTCTATTTAATGAGTAGATTTCAGGCTTATATATGGGCTCGAAAGAAAGACAGGCAGTCATTCAAACCTAGCTCTACTTTCTTCTTTTTGGTTAGAAGAAAAAAGATGACAGATATAGGTTGTCCAGAGCCCACAACTGCTCTTATCCTGCAGATGCACAGAGAGGGGCAAAGAAGGTAAAGAGTTTGAAGGAGATAAGTACAAAACCACAGAGTGAATTTGTGCAGGAATGAGGATTAGAGCTGTTAAGTGCTTTAGTCACTTGATCCTGCTAATCTTTGTTCTCTAATATGAAGAATTCGTGGGCTTCAGGAAAAGACTTCTATAGGTTCTTATATGAAATCAGGACTGACTGTCATTGTGTAATCCCCACATATTTGCGCCCTATCTCTTCAGTAATCAGAAACAGGCAGCTGGAGAAGGCAGGCAGAGAGATTAGCTCTCCATATCCCAGTACACGGTGTTTCTGTGTTGCAGCATCTTTAATTACCAAAAAGTAATTCACTGAATAGTACCCTAGTGGCTTGAAAGAGTTAATGCAGTTTCCAGAAGTGTCTAACCTTCTCCCAGGGAGTAGCTTAAGTACAGAGAAAATCTGGCTCAATAAATACTAAACAACAAGAATCAACTGATAAGGGTCAAACTCCACAAAACAAAATTGAACCAATGGTCCATTTAATCCAGTACCTTCTCAATAAATCCCCTTTCACCATAAAGCACTATTTGCCTGGTAATTTCCATGAATTGATGGCCATTCTTCCTTAATCCTTTGAGGTCAGATCAATATCCATTTGTTCCCTTCACTCATTTCATCCACCATCTGCCATCCATCCATTCATCCATCCATCCATCCATCCATCCATCCATCCATCCATCCATTTATCCATCTGTCTTATTGAATACCTACTGCCCAAGGTTCTGTGATAAATAAGACACAGTCATTCTCTGTGAAGAACTTACTGGAAGAGGGGGATGGAATGAGGTAGAAGTATATAACCAACTTTAGGAGAGGCCTATAGTCAATGATTGTCATCTCCTCCAGAAGCCCTCGTGGACCAACGTTCTCCCACAGGCTGGGTAAGCTGCTCCCTTTGTGTCCTCCCACATGACTCCATGTTTCCCTGTATTCTGTCACTGATCATATTGTGCTGTAATTGTCTTTTTATTGTCTGTTTCCCCTACTATGCTGTGGATTCCTTGAGGGCAAGGACACTGTTTCATTCATCATTTTATGATTTTTCCCCCCAGTGTGTACTCACTGGTTCTGAGAAGGCCTCAATAAATGTCCACTGATGGACGAATGGATGAGGATAACATTATTTTGGCTGTTAACTGAGTTATACCAGGCATGGTTTTGAGCTACACATATAACCACCTATTGCCTGACTATTTTTAAGAGGTAATAGTTGGGAACAGCCACAGAATCCCAAGCTGTCCTATTTATGGCTTAGGCAAAATTTAAAATTTGTCATACAACTGCTTTCAGAATGGGAAGTACAAATTCATCATGGATATATCCATGTATATATATATATAATGTACTATATATATATATATACAGATATGCTATATGTATAATGGCATCCTAGATTGTTTCCTTTACCTTATGAATTATATTCTGTCAGTCTCAACATCCTGTTGATTTCACCACCTTCATATCTTTAAAATCTGTCCAGTTCTCTCCATCCTCATTGCCACAAACCATAACAAAGGCCACCATCTTTTCTCGCTTTGTTCATAGAAATTGTTCCAGTCTTGCTAGATTCCAGTCTTGCTCCTTCCTGCCTCAAATCTGTTCTCCATACTGATGAGAATGTCTTTCTACAGTGTATGTGATTATGCCTTTGGCTTACCTAAGACCTTCAATGGCTCACAGTTACGTACAGGATAAAGTCTGAGCTCATTAGCATGGCATGCAAAGTCCTTCATGTTCACCTTCTGATGCTTCTATGTTGATTGCTTTGTCCTATGAATGCGCCACGCTCCCTCTTGCCTTCTGGCCTTTGTGCTGCTTTGTTCTTTGGTGGGACTGTCCTATTCTAGTGCAACCCAAGGGCCACCCCCTTCCCTCTGTATCCTCAACTAAGTTCTATCAGCATAAACATATCTTCATTCAAAATTCCTTTGCTGAATATCCACTCCCTCCTTGCCCCTCCCCAAACACATGTGGGTTCCAAGTCATTCCTTTGTCTTCACATAGCATCCCGTGTCCTTTTCATGCTAAGGAATAGATGCTTCTTTATCTCTCTTTCTCTCTCTCTCTCTAGTTTTTTGGTGGCAAAAGCTTGTTTTACAATGCATTCTCTAATACTTAGCTTTTATTAGGCAAAAAACACTTAGCAATTAAGATAAGTAAATAACTGAAAGTAACCGAAAGGCTCAGTGAAGGGTCAATTCAGTTCTAATTTTTGGCCCAACTGGATCTTTCATAATTGGACTCATTTCAAATTCTTGGTAAATTTTTTTTTGATGGGCAAATGGGAAATAGAAGGGCAGAATATTTCAAACCTCTTTGATGTTTCTGAAGATATTTCATTAAAATTTTGAAAACTGGGATGACCCACTGCCCTGGTTTGCCTGGGACTGTCCTGGTTTTTGTACTTACAGTCCTACTTCCCAGGGAAGCCCTTATTTCTGGCTTCACCCTGTAAATCTCTCATGCTGGGAAGGCCCTCAGTCCCAGGGCTCACCGGGCACACTCGGACAGTTATTTTCCCTGGAAGTCTCAGGCTTTGGAAGTCATCTCCCTAGGACTTCTCCCCCACTGAGTGACAGCACCGCCGGCACCCCCAGGGGATGCAGCCCTGTGGGAAACTTACACACGGCAGTGTGAGCTGGGGCTCTATGAGATCATGCCAGCTCTCTGTAAGACCCGGAGGTAGAGAACTTAGCAGTGTCCTTGCAGTAGCCCTGTGAGGCAACTGGGGGAGCTGAAATTCAAACCCAGGACCAAATGTCTGCAGAGCTCCTTCTCCTGACAGCTGGGAGGAGGCAGGACTCCTGAACTGGGAGCTGGAGGACCTTGAATGGCCTTAGAGAATTCCCAAAGTTAGCTGGCCCCGACCAGCTGTTTCATCCCTCTGACCCTCAGTGTCTTCATCTGTAGAATGAGACAGTGCCTTGCCTTTCTGCATTCCAAGGTTGTTGCAGATTCAGAAGGATGGTGGGTATGAGAGCAATTTGAAAGGCACTAGTGTTCTGCAAATGTGAATGATTACCATTATCCCGTAGCACTGTTATGTGAACACAGACTGAATTTTTCCACTAAAAGTTATAGTTGGTATAGTTCTAAAAGTGTCCGCTCTCAAGCATATTAAAAAGACCTGTGCAGAAAGATGAAGCAAATCTGCAAGTGCATGATACCCAGCTGCAAATGTTGGAAGCTCCTGGCTGGGATGCAGGGCTGGCTGGCCACAGAAAGTGGTGTCTTCCTAAAATGTAGCCTGGGATCATTTCTTTTACAGAAATGAATTGTATAAATTACGCAACAGTGACCTGACTATCTGGTCCTTATTTTTAGAGACATTTGCCCAAATCAGCCCCAGACTGCATATAGGATAAATTGAATTAGGAATGCTATATTGAAATTTAACATCTACTCCTTTATTGCTTTAATGCTTTGATTTTTTTTTGAGAGGTGTGATTTTGCATTGCTATTTTATTCCCTTTCTGCAAAATCACAGGAAAACTATCAATTCCTATGCCTCTCTCCTCTTGTAGCATGTTTGAAATATAAAATATTTTCTAGATAGAACATAATATACTACCTGTTGCAGAAAATTTATGTCATTCCTCCTCACCACCTCATCCCCCAACACACACTCAGTTCCACTGTGATGTGTTTGCAACAAAGAAAATTACTGACCCCATGATCTGAACAACAAAGTGTTCTCAAAATGTATTGCCTCATCTCTTAGGTTTGATTAAACCATTTATCAGCAAAAAATAAAAAGTGCTTTTCTTTGCTTAGTATGTCTGGAGGTTCAGGAGTACTTTGTGGGGCTATTGTTATCTTGGCATTTGTGGCTGAGCTGCGTACTCTTACTAGTTTATGATAATGTGGAGGTGAACTTAAATTAGGAGGAAGATTGTTTATTCTACTTGCACTGTTTGTCACATTAACACTGCTTATTAATTCCGACTGTACTGTTGGCTAGATTAGACCATCTACAAGCATTTAGTTGTATAGTTTATATATGTATTTACCTTTTAAAAAAAGATTTATTTATTTGAGAGAGAGAGTTCATGCAAGTTGGGGGGGAGGGTCAGAGGGAGAGAATCTTCAAGCAGACGCTCCGCTGAGTGTGGAACCCCATGTGGGGCTCAGTCTCATGCCCCTGAGATCATGACCTGAGCCAAAACCAAAAGTCAGACACTCAGCCAACTGAGCCACTCAGACACCCCTATATGTATTTGCTTCTATTAACAAAATCATGCCATCACTCATCCATGATATATATGCTTTGAGGTTTTTTTTCCCCACCATGGAGATGGATTTATGATATGTGCTTTCTCACCTTAGTGAAATATCTGGCTAAAATTAGGAATGTGGCCAGATATTAAACAGCAGAGTTTTGCCCTGTGTAAAGCTCAGTGATTTGGAGTGCCTCTGAATTGCTGTTTTCATCTTTTTGTTTTTGTTTTTTTTAAAGATTTTGTTTATTTATTTGACAGAGAGAGACAGCGAGAGAGAGGGAACGCAAGCAGGGGGAGTGGGAGAGGGAGAAGCCGGCTTCCCGCTGAGCAGGGAGCCCGATGTGGGGCTCGATGTGGGGCTCGATCCCAGGACCCCGGGACCATGACCTGAGCCCAAGGCAGACGCTTAACGACTGAGCCACCCAGATGCCCCACTGTTTTCATCTTTTTAACCTCTATTCCCTCCTGGAGGAGTTAGTTACTCCAATGAATGTGTATTAGAGGGTTGCAGAGTTCGGTCCTCTGTAACTCCATAAAGTTTGGGTGGACCTCATGCATATGGTCAATTTCGATATGTTTCTAGGTGAAGTTGCATTTGGTGTAGGTTGATTTGTGCAAATTGTTATGCAGCCCTCACTGTAGACAGAGTGCCAGAAGAAAGTATGAGACCAGAGCCATATATATGTGGCCACAAAATTGAACAAGAGTTGATTCTTTATGGAGTTTTTGGAGAGGTTTTGTAGAAGAGAATGGTAACATTCATTTATTATTTTTTTTAAGATTTATTTATTTATCTGAGAGAGAGAGCAAGCGAGGATGGGGGTGGGGGAGGGGCAGAGGGAGAGGGTGAGAGAGTCACTAATAGACTCTGTGCTGAGTGCAGAGCCCAATGCAGGGCTTGATCCCACGACTCCAAGATCACAACCTGAGCCGAAACCAAAAGTTAGACGCTTAACCGACTGCGCCACCCAGGCGCCCCACATTCGCTTATTCTTCTAGCATTTATTGAGCAGCTACACAGACTTGTAGATACACACTTACCGATGACAACTGCCATAACTGGCTGTTTAAACTGTGGAGAGAACATGGGTCTAGGAGAACCACACTTTGCCCAGAGGGGTCAGGGGGGTTTCCTCGATGGAATAGAATTTGAATTGAGACTTGACAGATGATTAGAAGTTTATTTTTATTATTATTATTTTTTAAGATTTTATTTATTTGAGAGAGAATGAAAGAGAGAGAGCATGAGGTGGGGAGGATCAGAGGGAGAAGCAGACTCCCTGCTGAGCAGGGAGCCCGATGCGGGGCTCGATCCCGGGACTCCAGGATCATGACCTGAGCCGAAGGCAGTCGCTTAACCAACTGAGCCACCCAGATGCCCCAGATGATTAGAAGTTTAAACAAATAACAAAATAGAAGCACCGGAGGAAGGGAGCACTGCAGCAAGAGAGAGGGTGACTGCTCAGTATTGCAGGGGGTTCCGGCGCGGTGTTCGTCGAGAATGGAGGTGTCAGGAGGAGGCTGTGGGCTGGGTGGGACACAGGTAGTCAGGGTCAGGCTGATCACAAAGGGTCTTGGGCACAGGCAAAAGAACTTAGCTTTTATATTGTACAAGAGCCTTTTTGTTTGTCTTTGGTTTTGGCTTTCTGTTTTGTTTTTAAATCAAGACAGAGGTTGTGGCAAAGGGCAAGGGGGAGCAGCCATGACGCATCTCCGCAGTGTAGCCGCGCTTTCCCTCGTGCCTGTGAAAGCTGGTGTGCCCTTGACCCTATGTCAGACGTGAGTGCGAAAGAGCCGGGACCACCTGCGTTAGTGCTTGCCGACTGCTCAGTGTATCTGAGAAGGGGCGTCCTGCGTCAGGTTTCCATGTTCACTTTCCTAATGCGGAAATCGGCTCAGAGAGGTTAAGTGCCTTCTTCCCAGGTTACAGATCTAGTGAAGTTTGAGGCAGGATCTCATTCAGCTTGACTCAGTGCCCCGGAGTGATTTTCATCTCACTGAAAAGCTTAAGAGAAGACGAAGGGGGATGGGGTAGATGATGATTTACAGAGACGAGGCAGTGACAAGCTGAGTGCTGGGTGGTTGCACGGAACGGAGAGGAAGAACCGTCAAAAGATTAGAGAAAATAGATGGGCATCTGGTAGACATCCTTAGGTTTCTGGTTAAAGAGCTGTCACCAAAGGGGAAGCTTCTGGAGAGTTAGAGCAAATTTCAGAAGGAAGTAGAGGTAGGGTACAGACACTATGCATTGATGACTCTAACAACTAGTTTATCCATAATCTAGCATAGTGGTTTTGGAACTGAGTGATCTAGTTGGGGGGCTGGGAACCCAGGCCCATTGTAGCAGAATTCAGTATAACACGGTTCTAGCTTGTCCTCCAAACACTGGCATTAGTTTCTAGAGACGTGAGAAGGAGTCCGGGGGGCAGACTCCGAGAAGGTGCTGCTGTGTGTGATGCTGCCGCTTTCCTAGTTCACTCTCTCACACACAGTCCTGTGTCTGGGATAGCTTGTAAGTAATGCTGCTTTAAAATACACGGAGGGGGGACGCCTGGGGGGCTCAGTCCATTAAGCATCTGCCTTCGGCTCAGGTCATGATCCCAGGCTCCTGGGATCGAGTCCCGCATCGGGCTCCCTGCTAGGCGGGAAGCCTGCTTCCCCCTCTGCCTGTGCTCCGCCTGCTTGTGTGCGTTCCTCTCTCTGACAAATAAATAAAATCTTTAGAAAAATAAATAAATAAAATACACAGAGGGTATGTCCGCAAAGGAAGAAGCTTTTCACAGTCAAAACCAACTGGCTGGGGACAACAACTCATCACCCCCATGGGCTTTCTCTTTGACCTTTCACACTAGGATTCCTTAGTTCAGAGCTTGTTCTGACCAAGGAGGTCTGCGATTTGATTACTAAGAACCTGCTGTTCATTGGATTAATGTTTTATGAAACTTAGCTCTCACTGGGGCCTTCAGTCTGTATCCTTGTTCAACACATTTATCATATGCCCAAAATATGAAAACATCTTCTCTGAAAGTTTACTGAGGTTTTTTTAGTGTTTAGCATATCAAGAATAGGGGTTCTAAACTGTGCTGGAGGTTAAGCCACATGTCACTTTGGGTATTTGTATTAATATTTTCCTTGGTCATGTTCCCTGTCTTAAATAGCATCTATAGCTCCTGATCGGTGAGGTCACGAGGACATGGCCTAATACTTGGATAAATGCTTTGAGCCCCTTGAATATCAGCCTAAAGAGAAATGTGACAACCTTAGTAGAAGTGTCTAATCTGGCACCTACCATATCGTAGTAACTTACTGGCAAGTTTCTTCATCACAGGCCAAAAAAAACAACAAAAAAACAAACGGGGGGGGGGGGACATCATTAATGCCGATAACATGTTAGAATAATGGAATAATTGGACTGCCAATATTTTAATTGCTTTTTACCTATTAAATTTTGAAAGTGGGCAAATAATCCTCTGTTGCATCTTTCCTTTTCTGGAGAATGTTTCTGTCTCTGTCTCTCTCTCTGGTTTACTTTCTGAAAAACAATCTAGCTGTTGAGTTCTGATTAGAGGTGAGGCAAGCTTCAATATTCAGGGCTGAGATATTAGAGCAAAAGATAATGCTTGAAACCACACTTTTAACATTCAATTTCAGTGCTGTCCAGAACAACTATAAAACTGGGGAAAGGTGAGTAATAGATTTGACAGCTCTACTCTAAAATGGACCTTATTAGTAAAATATAAATTATAACCAGGCATTTCCTATCAGCACCCTGCACAGTTAATGATAAGCAGTCAATGAGATTTATATACCCTTAGCATTTTTATAATGAGTCTGTTGCTTTGATGACAGTTTACTGTCAAACATTATGCTTAGAAATTTATAGCATTTGATTCAAATGAATAGACAGTTTAGCTTCATTGCAATCTGTTCTGATTTTCCCTTTTCATAAGGCTCACACTTCCGCTTTTCTCTCTCTTTCTCTTTTTTTCATCCCCAGACTAAGCTGTTAAACACTTACACTGGAAATGAAGTTTTGAAGTGGGTACACATTGACCAGGAGAAAGTGTGCGTTAACTCGAGGTGAAAGGGTTCAATGAATTCCAAGAACAGGCATGAGGAGTCTAAAAAGACGTCGTGTTATGCTAAAGTATTAAGAATTTGCAGATGCACCGGGATGGTGGCTGTAGGGAAGTGGTGAAATGTACTCAAAAGAGATTGGGTGGGGAGTAGGGTCTTTAACTCTGTGAGGGGGCGCCCATGCACATTAGCCTCCAGGAGATAACATCTTGTTCCCTCTTGGAAAGAGACACACATTGGTTCCCAGGACTGCCCACCGCTCTGAGGACAAGTGCCCACTAAAGACTGCTGACAGACTGACTGCAGCTGGAGAGGGTCACCAAGATGATTCAGAGGGCACCCTACAGAGTTCCACTGCCCCTGCAGGGTCATTGTGCTGCATAGTTCAAGCCGACACAGCTGTTGGATCTGATGGCTGCTTCCGCACGCCAGACACTGTCACTTCGGGTAACAGGTGCCTGATTTTCAGGAAATAGAACTGCTGTTCAGTAAATGTGGTCTCTCAGGTAGACAGCCTTTGAACCCAGGTGTTTTTCCAAGGTGGTAGTATTAGAAGAGTATTTATGCAGCATTTAAAAAATAGCTCCAATGGGTTAAAGCCATTCTGCTCTCTTATATCCTACGCTCTGTGTTCTGTTTCAGACCCTTTTTGCCCACTTCACGTTCCCAAGCACCTCTGGCTTGGAGGGGTGAGCTGGAAATAGCCACCTGCGTCTGAGGTTCAGGATGGCTGCTCCCTGCTCCCCACCTGCTCGTGTCCTAACCCCATCTCCATCTTGACTCAGAAATCTTGGCCCTGAAATTTCCTGAGCCTGGTCCTTTGGATTCAGTATTGGATGATCCTCCTGTTTTTTGAATCTTGTCTTTTCTGAAAGAACCCAGAGTTGGCTTGTCCCTCTGGCCCTTCGTAGACCATGCTCCTTCTGGTCAGAATCCCTTTTGGATTTGGAGCCCAACCTGTGTCAGTGACCATTCACTGGTAATCAACCCCAGGGCCCCAGCAAGGGCCTGGATGTTCAGACACGTGCCATTTTAATAATGATTTCAATTGGGGTACTAATGTTGTTATCTATTTGAGCCCGACTCTGAGCCAGGCTCTGTGCTAGGTATTTGTACATATTTTGTTTTAGTCCTTACTATAGCCTTGTGAGGTAATCTTATTACCCTTATTTCACAAATAAGGGAACTGAGACTCCAAGATGTGTCAGAGGCTCACAGATTCAAATCCAACGCTCAGGATTCTTTTGGGGGTATTACAACCATAAGTGAGAGGTGGTATAATTCGGAAAAATAAGGAACACTGATTTCTCATCCCACCATCCATCTTGTTGTCTTGTTTTGAGGTCTCAACTGATAAATGTGTCTTTCTTTTTCACGAGGACACCATTTCATGTGATCATTCTTGCCTCCCAGCTGATTGATGACAAGTGTTAAATTTAAATAATGCCATGTGTAGGAAAGAGAGGGGAAGGAAGCTTTGGAGTTCTCTGTGGCCTGAGTCGGGCAAGGCAGCAGACCAGATACCAGGGCTGAGAGGGTCATCCTTAGCTAATAAGTTGCTGGGTTGGGCGTGTTCCCAGGCGAAGTCCCAATGGGGCTTGTATTGGGAAAAAAGACACTGACAGTGGTGGGCTCCAGCCTGCACTTGAATTAGAGCCCCACGGTGAAAGCCAGTGTCAGGAGCAGTGGTTGTCAGGGAGAATTATGAAAGCAAGTGAGTGCCATGGTGACAACTTGGGGAAGACATTAAAGGGTCTTAAAAGGGTCATGGACAGAAGGCAACATTTCTCCAGCGTGCCCCCGAGGTCATGGAGCTGAAGGCACACGGCCCCAGTGACTGTGCAGGATGCTGAGTGGAGGGCTTGGAGCCAGCAAATGAGAGGCACATATTCTGCTGTCGGGAGCTCAGACACAGGCGAGATGTGTGATCAAGTGGTTATTACTCAGAGTGGGCTAGAAAATCCTTTCTAGCCAAGGACCAATATTCCTTTAATATAGCACAGTATGTGCATGGGGCTGTCTGCCAGTCCTTGGGGCTTTTAAAATACAATATTACCAAAGTCACTGACATTTTATTCATAGAAGGTGAAAAATAATGCATTGGTTATCAAATGCCTTTTCATAAACATCATATTCATGTATTTCATATTGCCTTTCTCCAAGGTTTAAAAAAAACAACTTGTCCTTAGAAGCCCAGCGAGGGCACGTGGAATGGTTCTAAATGAAGATATTAATATTCACATTATAGCTAAACCTCGCTAATTTACACTAATGACTGGGAAACCTATTGCAAATTACCACATTAGTGAGTAAGCCAGCAACCAGGATTTCAAAAAGCCCAAAGACAGCACCAGAAAATGAACCCTTTTCCATAATTTCATCAATGCAATTGAATTTTAACTACTGAGAGTAATTTGTAGTCTCTATTTTGTCTATCTTGCAAATCTATGTGCATTTTAAAGAGTAGTGGTGGGGCCATTAAAATAAAATTTGTTTTTACATAGGGTTTACGTAAAAGGAACCAAATCAAAACCCTTGGGGGAAAAAAAGAAACTGAAGATTTGTCTAAAGGGTTTTTACTTTTTAATAATTTTTTTCAGTTGTTATACCAGATGTAACTGGTTTCATTTCCTCTTCTAGGTATGAACCAGAATATGCAAAAGCTTAATGAAATATTGCACAAAAGACTCATAAGCATCAGTGAAATATCTCAACTGACCAGGCACCTTATTTGTGAAAGAGGTAATTTTCCAAAGGACAGTTACATGAAAATGGGAATTGGCAGAAGTGGGAGGAGAACCAGAGTCCCAGTTAGCAGTGACCGCAGCAGATCTACATGCTGTGATGGTGGAGGGGACCTGACGGGGCGCGCTGGGGACCGCTGTGGTCTACCTGTTAATACGCTCTAGGTTTTTTCATATTCTTAATAAACATTCACTTTCTTTTCCAAAAATTTTTTATTGAAGTGTAGTTGACACACCATGTTATATTAGTGCAAGTGAATGACATAGTGATTCCACAACTCTATACCTGATGCTGTGCTCACCACAAGTGTAGCTCCCATCTGTCACCACAGTGCCATTGACTATATTCCCGATGCTCTGCCCTTCATCCCCGTGACTTATTCATCTCATAACTGGAAGCCTTATCTCCCAACCCCCTTCACTCATCCCCTAACCCCGCCCCATCAGATTGTTCTCTGTATTTATGGGTTTATATCTGCTTTTTATTTCCGTGTTTGTTTATTCATTTGTAAGAACCATTCACTTTCATACCTAGTTTTATATTTTCAATTTTGTATCCTTTTTCTTAGTTGTGTAAGTGTCTGCCTTCCCAAAACCTGAATCTTCCCTGGACTTGTTCCAAGGATAGTTAGGGGAGTGAGAAGAGAATGGGCTCAGGGTAGCATCTGAGAGTGTGGATATTTAAAGAGGAAGAATACTCTAGACCATCGAGAAGGAATGAGCTCTGGGCTCAGGGAGTTCAGAGATGCAGAGACCTGTCCTTGCCCTCTCTCTCCCTCTCCCCTAGACAGGGTTCCTCTTTATCATCTCAGAGGCAAGAGGGTCTTCACCTTTCCCATCCCTCATGGAAGATCAGAGCTTCCATTTGCCTGGGTTGGGTGGGGGCTGGGCAGAGAATGGGAGTCTATTGAATCGGATCTCAACTTGTGCAGGTTATGTAATCAGTACTCAGAACCACCTGTAACTTAGAGTTTTAAAAACATAACCCCTATTTTGTTCCTCTCCATCGTCTTGTGGCTCTGCTAGTGTTTAAGCTTGTTTTTTTTTTTTTTTTGTTATTATCTAATTTAGAAAGTTAAGCTGGGAAGTACAAACCAGGTGCAATTGGTCAACGGCAACTAGATCTGGAATTGCATAGGCTTGGCTAATTCCATGAAACCCTGAGAGCAACATGGTGGATGTTGGGAAATGCTGGATCTGGAGGATGTAGGCTAGAATCGGCTGTGCTTCCCCACACATACTCTTGACCTGAGTGGTATAGATTTAGAGAGCTCTCTCTTTCCTTTTTAAACAGGGACTATAAAGTAGGAGACTGACTGTCTCAGATAAAGTCAGACTGAGGACAAAGAGACTAGAAAAAATCTACCAGCTAAAACCACCCTTTACCCCTTTGCCCTTAAAATTACTTACCACATTGCAATGAGAGCCCCTGAATTTCAGACATCCCTGGACAAGAAGGAAATGTACATCTCACGTGGGGATCGGGGATGGGATTTATGATGGATGAATTACTCGTGTTTGTGGCAAATTTTGACTTTACCTATACCTTAAAATGCACTGTGCTTGACAATCTTATTGGGGCTCTATATTATTTGAAGAAATAAGGAATATGAATAATGTTTTTCAAGGGAAATTGGCTGGGTTTTGTGTGTATGTGTGTGTTAAAATCTTTGAAATAGAAAAGGAAATAAGGCTTTTATTCCCCCTCATGATTATTTAAGTGGAATTGTAGGAGTTTGTTATTTATTTATTTTAAAGCTTCAAGTATTTTGGAGTGTTGAGTTTGCCGGCAGCGCTGTATTCTTTCCTCCCCTACTTTTACTGCTTTGATAACTTTCTGGGGCTGTTTCCCTGGAGACGGTGATGGTAATGGTCATAACAGGTACACTTAGTCTCCATCACTCTTACAAGGATGCAGTTGGTGTGAGTGGGTAAAAACTTCTTGTAATGAAATCCTATTCCAATTACTACAGGGTAGAACTTAAAGCATCCGCAGAATACATTGGGAACACTTCAGCATCTTCTTGTCTTTTTTTCTACCCGGCTCAGATACTATTACTTCTTAAGCCTTCGTCTGGAGGAATCCATCAATGTTCTTTTTCAAACTCTAAAAACACTCTCCAAAGAGGATAGGTAATTTTCTTTTATCTGAATGCTCGTGGAATTTTAGTTCAAGTTTTATTGTATTTTTAAGAGCCCTCGAGATGTCCATATAAATAATTGAGTTGAGTTTAAACACACATGCAACAATGCATGCATAATCTTAAAACATTCTGTTGGAAGGATAATCAGAGTGATCATTCCTTTGTTCGGGAGCGAGGCTGCCCAAGGTCTTCTCAACACTTCCAAAGGTCTGAAAATTCAATGCTCTTAGCTAGTTATATGGCATTTTCACAGAAGATGTTGGGAGAGTTTACAATACACATTCACAAATAGACACGATGCATTTTCTTATGGAGTGCCAGTTTTGGGAATCTGTGCCGACGATGACAATTTAATCCCACTGATGCCTTGACTCTGTTAGGATGGTAAAAGAGGCCTTTTTCTCTTTGTTGATTTATAATGTCCTTCCATGAAGCAGTGCTCAGGCAGAACAGTCACATATGCAAGGAGAGGAGGGGCTAGTGGATGTTTCCAAAAATGTTTGCTGAGACTCTGCGATTGCAGTTAGCTGTTTCATTATACTCTGTATCCATGCTCAGGAATGTTTGAGTCTGACACCCCCTTCTCCTGTCTCTTCCGTTTTTTTCTTCCCATCTCCAGATGCGTTTTTAAAAAGAAGGCGAGAGTGGTCTCATTGCAATTCTCTCTCACTGAAAGACTTTATTCTGCTTCTGTTTTCAACTTCTCCTCTTAACAGCTTTCCTAGAAAGCAATGAATGAAAATTCTTAAATACGAATAACAGAAGGAGAATTCACTTGTAGTTACCATCTTCTTGATTATCAAATTTCCAAACTGAAAATAATTCTAATAAGGAGAAATTTTAACTAAGAATGAAAATTGTTTTCTCTTTTTTGTTTTTCACAGTTTACTTAACTAAGATTAATTCTATTGTCTAGCGACATCATGCTGTAGAATTCTGGCATATACATTATGGTTAACAGAAATTCATCTTTGTTTGCTTATATGGATGTCATCTGCTTACAGGCTAATATCCCCACATAAAATCTGAAGAAACAGGACCATTTAAACTCAATCCATTCATGAATCAAAACACTGTTTTAAGTACCTGCCATAAAGAGGATAGGGTGCTATCATTTTTAAGGACACAGAGATAGGTTACGCGTTGGCCTGCTTTTAAGCAGTTTACAGCTAACGTAATTATTAAAGACACATAATCACATGACTAGTAAGAGAATGTCAAGTCTGACAGTATGAAATCTCGGAGGATGGTGAGCTCACCATGGGTGGCTGCATTCGAGAAGACTTCCCGAGTTGTGTGGGATAAAGGAGGTCTAAATAAGCTCTGGTACCTACGGGTGAGGGAGAAGCACGTGCAGGTGTGTAAGAGATACATATGGGGGAGCAGGGAGAGGCAGCACCCTGCAGGTGGAGCTATTGGTACAATTAAGAATGCGCCAGCAGAACATGGCCGAGTGTAGGGATTGAGCGGAAGGACGGCCTACAGGTCAGTCAACCTGGAGGAGTGGGGAGTGAACAGAGGAGAGGCAGACCAGACAGCAGGCAGTGCTAACATGCTGGATCAACTCACTTAACTGTTACTCAAACTAGGATTTTCAGCTGTGACTTCAGCCAGTCAGGGTACATAGATTCCCATCCAAGTGGGATTAACCCTGTTGTCTCAGTAATTGATTCGAGTTTTAGTATCAAAGACTGGATGACGGAACAGCTAGCTGATGGTCTTTATTCTGTTCACCGTGCCTTTGGCCAGAGCAAATAAACATGTACTTTCTGTTCAAAGTGTGTCTACATACCAGTCAACGTTGATGGTTCTTGGCGGGACCTCCTTTTATAGGGGGAGCACGTGGCCTTACACATGAGTTCATAGATACACACTTGCACATAAACAGGTTCATTTATATATATGTATGTGTATTTTGGACAGAGAATTTACATAGCGGTTGCTGAAAACTCTTGTGTAGGGTAAACAGCTCTTGCCTCACCATATCCAGGGGAAGAATTTTCTTTGATATGTATCTGCTCCTGTTATTTTCAGCATTTAATGATGATGGGAATGAATGGACCATCCATGTTGTAGTCTGTTCATTTCTTACAAAGGTGCATGGTCTTTGATCACGGCTCTAGGCTATAATCTATAATTAACCTACATTCAGAGATGGCCTGTGAATACCATGAAGGTTATTTGTTTTTTTTCCAGGCAAACTCTGTTCTATGAGCAGGTAACCCTGAACATCCCCAACCTGTCTAAGGCCAAACCTAAGAGCATATGTTAAAATGGTGCTGCAGTAATTGTTTTAAAAGGATTCTTAATTTATAGGTAGAACAACTACATGTAATCTTGCCTTTTGGAATGTACCACTGAATCAAATTATTTAAAGACATTTGTCTGGTGAGTTACTGAACATTTCATAACAAATCATCTGTTCGAGGAAGTAATTCACTGTGGGACATATTGATGACAGGTTTGGATTTTAGAAAACGGTAATTTTTAGTCTCAGCTCCGTTGTCTTGATGACCTTTGCTAGACTGTACTAGTATTTTATTTATTCTTCCCTCTTCGTTGCTTTCCAACATCCCAGAGAATAATTCATATCCTCGCTCACCTTTGCTAATGATTTCCCCAAAGGTTTTCCTTCATCAATATCAGGGAAAACTCACCTATTGTCATCATCTTTTAAAAAGTAATTAGCCGCAAATAATTGTTCCGTCCTCACACCTCTCTAACTGAATTGATTTTCTTTTTCTTTTATTTGAAGGTGGATCTGTTAATTGTGGCCACGTTAGAATGCTATCAACCTTCTATTTTCCCGTTTCCTAACTCCCTGCTTTTCTGTGAATGCTCTGGATTACGCTAGGCTTGTAGACTTTAATGCTGTGTGAACATTTCCCTGGTTTTATTATACATTCTATTCCAAAGCAGAAGAATGGATTTTTCTATCCAGCTTTATTAGATTCGATTTTGGAATATTTTATTTAATGGGTTATTCTCATGGCAGTCCCTATGCAACATTTATATGGGAAATGTTGTGCTTCTTGATTAAAAATATCCCCACGGGGTGTATTTTTCCCCAGAATTTTTTTTAAAATTACCTTTTGGCTGCGTAAAAGTAAAAAATTACCTTTTCACTGTGCAGGAGTTGGTCACTCTATAACAATCTCGAGACACTCCAACACAATAATTGGAGGAGGGCCATGACAAAGGATAAAGGAAAAATAAGCAGACTATGCTTGTATAGTTCCTGTTTCTAATGCTCGGATGGGATTTTGTCTATGTGCTCTACTAAGGAGCTACCCTGGAAAATTATTCAGAAGCTTTGGCTGCCACAGGTGCCAAGAGGTTAGTTATGCCTTTGCTTGCTAGTCTCCATTAGTCACTGATTTGCTTCTGGGCACCATTCGGGGGATTAATTTTTATCCACAAATCCCCGTGAGGTTGGGTCCTGGTTATCTTGGCAATAGTATTTCTGCTCACTCTAAAGGCAACTAAGATTCACAAGGGAGACTCCTTGATAGAATTATATATGATGAGAAGCCAGTGCTCCGTGCTTAAATAGGTAACCTTAATGTTGTGTGACTAGAATTTGGCAGTAAACAGGTATCTTATGTTCTGCCAAGGTTTTGCTATCAGATACACTCTCCTGTTAGCTATTTAATGAGACAAGTTCTTTCCCCCGCCTTTTGCTGTATTGGAGCATTGCTTAGATTTATGTCTGATTCAAAAACAGCTGTTCCCAGTTGCCTCCCGGTACTTAAAGTCTGAACTATGTCTGGTGTTAGCAATTTGAAAAAGCCTTTGTAGCTTGGATACTGATCTTATGTGATGCCGGTAGCTTGGTAAATACTCACATAAGCAAACAGAAATGAAAATAGTACACAGTTCATTAGTGGGATGTCGAAAGCTTGGAATACGCTCTGAATTTGAAACCGATTCAGCCATAAAACCACTCTCTTTCTTGGCAAAGGTAATCTCTCTCTGCTTCAATCGCCTGAGTTAGAATATAGGGATTATACAACTTTCTAAACCTTGGCTCCTGTGGAGGACAATAAAGCTTACTCACTGGAAGTGAGGTTGCAAATAGAAAGTGCTCCAGAATGTGAAAGGAAATAATACTAATTAAAACCATAAATACAGGAGGGGATCTGTTCCTTCGTGATCTAAAAAATCTCCTCAATAATAAAAATGCAACTGAATTTGACCTTTTAGTGTTTCGGTCATCTGGTTAAATGTGGTGACCTTTTCATTGTCCTGGCAACTTTTAAGAAATTGAAACAAAACATGGCCATAACAAACAATGCTGGAGAAAGACAATTTGGCAAACCGTGTGCATTGTCTGGGAGTTTGCAGGCCACTGGCTCTGACCTTGTTACCCTCGGAAAAAAATCTCAGGGAAGTAATGAAAGAAGAAAAGAGAAATAACGATAAGGCTGACTTATAGCTTTTAATCTAAAATATGATTATTTTCCACCTAATGGGGTCCTTGGAGAAGGTCACCACCACTGAGCCTCCTGTGCCTGCCAGAAACTTGGGGCGCCCCAGGATGTCCATATGAGTTTGTTTGTTAATGTGCTAAGTATTTATTGAGGGGTTACTACAACCAGGGCAGGTGGTGTGCTGGGTAAATAAGATGGGCATGGTTCCTGCTCTCACGAATTCTTCATGAAGAGACAAACAAAAGATAGGCAATAAAAAATAAAGAATGATAAATTGCTCTAAGGCCTGGGAAAGGCACACATGAGGTGCTGAGGTTGATAATAGAAGGGCCTCCTACCTCCCCTGGATAGTCCAGGAAGTCTGCTCTGCAGAGGGGACATTCAGGCTGAGCCTCAAAAAACAAGGAGGAGCCCTCCATGTGGAAGTTGCTGGAACAGCATGTGGAAAACCCTGAGCCTGGAGCACAGAGAGATCCTGGGGTTGGAGTGTGGAGGGTGAGGAGAAGCCCCAGGAGCTGGTTGTGTTAAGAATTCTGGATTTCATCCCATCAGCACTGGGAAGACTGAAGAATTCAAAGTCGAGGACAAACAGGATCTGATTCAGCTTTCAAATCTTGCTGCTGCGTGGAGGATGGATGGAGGGTCCTGCGTCCTAAAGAGTTCATGAATGTGCTCATTTTCTCCTCTTCACTGCCACCACTAAGTCCTGGCCACCGTGTCCTTTCTCTTCACTGACGGCAATCGCTTCTTGACTGTCTCTTCATATCCGTACTTCCTCCATGTAATGCAGCCGACACACTGCGGCTAGAGTGATCTTTGCACAATGCAAACTTGGTGTTCTTCCACTCCTGCATAGAAACCTGCAGTGCTGCCCATTGCTTGTCGGATAAAGTCAACATCCTTTACTCCGTGAAGCCTGCACTGGCTTGGCCCTTTTCTGCCTCCCCAGCTTCAGCTGCCGGCTCTCCTGCCCCTCTAGACTCCAGTCACAGAGGCTTCTGCCCATTTCCTCATGCTCCTCCTCCCTGCCTCAGTGCTTTTACACGGTCTTTTTTCCTGTCACCCTCAACATCTAGCCCCCCACTTTCACAACCCCCACGTCTCACAGCACAGTGGTTCTCAAACTTTCTAAAATGGGAAAATGATACATATCTCTCTAGGGACATCATGAGGATCACAGAGGTCAATTCGTGGAAATGAGGAATAAAAAAAACGTTTCTTAAAGTCTGTATCTCCTTCCTCTCTTGCCATCAGGACGTCTAGAGTTGGGATTTTGCAGTCAGGCAGTGAGTAGCATTCAACCATATAATCTTGGAAACCTCAGCTCAAAGCAGAGAAATGATTGCTTGCAAGGCGTGGGAGGTGGGCCTGAGACTCAGAAGGCTAGTTAGACCTCTCACTATCACCATCTCTCTGCATGATGGAACAGGCCGAATCAGCACACTTCCCTCCTAGTGGTGGCGGATCCAAAGAGGTACTTAATGCAGTCTCCTATAGTACTCAGGAGTGTTTGTTATTATTTCATCATGGTTACATTTTTCTTTTTCTGATATGCTGCTCGTTCAAAGAATTCAAATGACTGTAAATAGTGGACTTCACTTCAACCGAATCAGTGGAGGAGAAAAAGGAGAGATGGGGGCTTCTCCAGAAGGACATATAAGCCGCTGGGACAGCAGGTGACTGAGGTCAGGCCTAGGCATCTGGTCTGTGGGTAATGTGTGGAGCCCAGAACTCTGGGCCAGAATCTGGTGCCTGGACTCCAGCGGGCTGTACCTGGCTGGCTGTAGGTGAGCGCTCTTGTCTTGGAGGGGGGTACACATTCAGTGGTCATCACCTTTCTCATCTCCGTGACTCTGCACATTTTTGTATTTGATAGCACCTATTTTTCCTCCAGAGTAAGCCCAGTCGTCACCAGTTTCAGAAGGCCTCCCACACAGTCTGGGTAACTGATGCCCCATGTGCTTCCCATGGCAGCCTGGTCTTCCTTCCATTGGGAGACTGAGTATTATAGGTCGAAACTCTGGAGAGTCAGTATGTTTAGGACCACTCTCTTTGCACACATTTCAAGGAGGCACTCCCATGACACAGTAGTGGGCTTCAACACACTTAAATATTCTACCAAGTCCTTAACAGTTATGACCATACACTCTTAACTGTGCAGTGCATTTTTGTAGCTATCGACAGAGAACCTACTTAGAGGACCTTCTTGACAATTCCTCTTGCCTAAACACCCTTTACTTATGCAACATATACTGATTAACTATGTATTACAGACAAGGACAAGCAAGGGAACACTAGCAAAAAAGGAGCCCAAAATAACATACCTGGGGATGTAACTGAAGCATTAACTTCCAGGTATTTACCTAGCAGAGTAGAGCACTCTTCTCAGGCCCATGACTTGAGAAGGAAGCTTGTCTTACAAAATACACAAAGTGCCCTCTGTTTGGAATGAGGCAGTTATTTGGCATGCTAATTTTTCATATTCCTTTTGAAGACTAGGATCTCATTCCAGAAGACTGCCCACTGACAACTTAGGAAATAGAACACAGATGCTGAAGGCAGGGGATAAGGATATAGTATAAATTTTCTTCTTGCCAACCATGTTTTGAGTCAACTAGCCTTGGAGGCTGAGATGTCTCCAACCCATCAATGTCTGGTCCCAGGCAGCCATTCTTTCTTTGGCCAGACCTGTTGGCACTTCAACATATGCATGCAACTCAGCACAGACTGTCTTCTGCATAAATTTGATATTTTGAAGATCAAATTTCATGTGCTCAGAAAATGAACTTGGAGGAATTCACACCTAAACTTGCCTGGTAGATCTAGCTTTCAAATTTTTCTGAATGATGAGTCCAAGTCCCACCTCCAAAGAATAATCAGATATAAGAAAGGATATAAATTTCTTTTTGAGGCTGTGAACTTCTAGATCATTGGCAAAGGTCCATTAACTTAGTTTTCTGCTCTCGGAAACCCAAGAACCACCAATCTGGCCCAGAGACTCTCCACTTGTATGGTACTTGCCTCCCTCTTCAATTGATAAGATCTTTAGGTCAGGGTCTGTGTCATTTTTTAATATCCCCTAAAACACTTAAACACACTGAAGCTCGACCACAGATAATTTGAAGTAAGTGAAGGAATTGTTATAGAGATACAAAACCTTAGATGGGAAATATGAACCACATTTTGGAGCAGAAATTTGACTTGGAGATATTTTAATGTACAAGAAAGGAAAAAACTACTGAACTCATTTATATACCTAATGAATAATGTGCACAAAGACAGTATATATTCCATTCCTTTGGGCCTTTGTCCCATTGCTAATTTTTTTTTCTTATTTTTAGCTCATTTTTTATTACTAGGTAATGTTTTGAAATGGATATCTGCTACTTCTTAGCATCACCTTGTATGCGATATCCCCTTAGGGTCTTTTTAGAAAATAAAAACACTGTATTTTTATTATCAACTGAAATTTACATTTAAAGTTTTGGAAGATAATGGAATGGAGCAACTGCATCCAATTTACAACTGGTTGGAAGATTCTCTCTTTCTATCCATCTGTCTTTTACATGCATATGCACATACTCTGTGGACACACACACATAAAGGATCAAGGACACTGTCAAGCTCCATTATTTCCATGTCATCTTAAGCCATTTCATAAGGTAATGAATAATGATAAAAAATGATCTCCTAGCAGAATGCATTTATAGATTGTACAGACATTTAGAAACTTGTCGATGGAATCTAGAGTCGAATCTGGAAGAGACAAAGGGCACAAGCACTACAAAAGAGAGAAAGACCAGATGGCCTTGTTTACATGTTAAAAGTGATAGAAAAATCTTGAGTGTGGAAAGTGGATACAAATATGGAACTCTTCTCAAACACCTGTGAAGGGTGCTCTCAACTTCCTTGCGGATCAGTTGTGAAGTTATCCTAATGATCTTTGGTCCAGTTTTTAAGGAGTACCACTTATTGTTAAGATTTTACTAAATCTCCTGTGGGGGCAAAACGGATTTACAAGAAATAAAAATTCATTACAGATCATTTTCAGTGGTTGTGAATGTTGAATCTAGCTGACTGTGGTGAAGAAAAGCACATGATGGAGGGGACCTGGGGATGAAAAGGCTAGACAGTTACATTTAAATGTAATAACACACACAACAAGCGAAGAGTTGACATTAAAGAACAGAGAGATACTTCGAATAGGTTGTAGGTCAAGGATAATATTGCATAAATTATTACACAAAAATAATGCACAAGCAGAGGGTTTTCATTTTGATATAATTTTCTAGGGTGTAGATTGGCAATGAAGTGAGGCTTCGCAAGATCCGGAATGTCCATTACATACATTGTTGACAAGAAAAGAATGTTACTGGGGCACCTGGGTGGCTCAGTCAGTGAAGAGTCTGCCTTCAGCTCAGGTCATGATCCCAGGGTCCTGGGATCGAGCCCCATGTCAGGCTTCCTGCTTAGCTGGGAGTCTGCTTGTCCCTCTGCTCCTGCCCCTCCCCCTGCTTCTGCCCCTGCCCCTCTCCCTGCTCTCTCTCTCTCTCACGTAAATAATACCTGAAAAGAAAAGAAAAGAATGTTATTACATTTTGCCTCTGCAATTTTGATGAGACTGTGTCAAAATGGTTGTGCCAAAATAGCTTTCTCTGCCTTCCTGGATAAAACCACTGCATAAGAATCAGCTGTGTCAAATGGTCAGCGGCAGGACTTCCTGCTGTGAACATTCTGGCCAAGCTCACTTTACACGCCATTTCTGGGCTCCTAGACTTGATCCCTGGTTACCGGCATCTCCCACACAGCCCTGGCCGAGTGAGAATCTACCTCTGTTACATAGTTGTTCATTGATTAATGTGTAAGTAGGAGACCCCAAGGAGCAAATTGATATTCGTGATTCTTCTCCAAATATAAGATTTTCTGCCGTGATTCATTTATTTACCTTGTTACTGGTGATTTGAGTTTTTCTCTACATAGAATATTGAACATTATGTAAAACTATCACCCCAGTAGTAGAAATAGGTAGCCTCTGTGGAGAGGTAAGATACAGAACAAAAGACGATCACATTGATTTTATCTTGCCTCCTGAGATTGTCAAGGAACCTGCCCTTCCTTGGCTGGTTTGCCATCTTTCTGCATGCTTGGATTTAGTAGTCACTCACACTGTTGAGGAATATTCTGGTTCTCTGTTTTCTGGGCATGGAGCAGGATTGTACTTTCCCATTCTCCCTTTGAAGATAAACTTTGCCCTGTGACTTGGTTTTGCTAATGAGATGTGAACAGAATTGATGTGCAGGGTTTCCCTTTATCTCCTGTGGAAGCACATGGTCGTGGTGGAGATGCTGTCTCTGCTTGCGTGGGTCCCTGGCTGAATACATAGGGCAGAGCCCCCACTGTTACCTTGCATCACCATTAGTATGAGCGAGGAACAAACTTCGTCATGTTAAACCACCGAGGTTTGTGAACGCAGCCCATCCTGGCTGGTGTATTGGAAAAGAGCAAAGTCATTCAGTCCACAAATGCATATGTGAATCTATATTCTTCCTTTAAATACCAGGAGTTCCAAATTAGTATTGGTTTTCTTTTCTCTTTGTGAGGGTCTTGAAAACAGAAAGACAAAAATTTGTTAGATTTCTGAATTTTTACTTCTGGTAAATCATTACTGCTTCATTAAACATCATGTAAAGCTGTGAAGTACTAATTATTTGTTAAAGTTTTAAAGTTATAATTATGGCAATAACTATGACTAAATCACTAATAGGGATTGGGATTGCACTGCAAGCGGTTCAATTGGTAAACTTTGTGAGCAGGTGACAAAGGACGATTAAAAAGAAATCTAGGACTGTCGCACCAGAAAGTGTGATTTATCTTGTTTTGACAAGTGCAGTTTAGCTTTAATTGTACGTGATAATAATCTATAAAGGGAGTGGAAATGTACTGGGATTCATTTTGGAAAGGTGATCCAAAACACCTCAAGACTGCACACTGTTCTTAAGTCTGCTGAGAAATGAGGTGTGACATTGCCAAGTTTCCATGTGAAAATGATTATGTTTGTAGATTGAGAGAGAATGAACCTAAATTATTCTATTGTATATTCTGGTTGACTGACACACAGATTTGCCTAATCGAGGATGTGTACTGCCAATAATTGAGTGTCTTCTATTTTTCGATTTTCAGAAAACTACTTGATAATTCAAGTTTTTTTCCAGCAAGAATCACTCATATGCCCTGTGTTCATTTATATTCTTCTGTTATGGTTTGGTTGTAATCCAGGGTTTTCTGACTGATTAGCTATGCATGGCTTGTTTCAAACCAGTGCAAACTCAAGCATTCTCCTGGTCTTCTGGTTTCTTTTTCATGTGCAATGTTATGTGGTTTCCTAACTTCTCCCGGAAATGTGGTTGTTAGTGCATAAAAAAACTTTAGTCGAGCCTTAAAAAAATGGAAATACCACCTCACAACAAGTCTATCATCGTATGCCAGAGAAATTATCTCTCTCTCTTATCTGGCCCAGGAAAAAAAGAAAAATGCAAAATAAGAAACTGAAAAATGAATTATCCATGAACTATTTGATATCAAAACCCTCCTAAATGTCTTGAGGCATCATTACTTAATCTTAGATTTTTTTTGCTGCCTCAAATGCCCACACACACACACACACACACATATATACACACACATACCATATATATGTAGAGCCAACACAAATAAGCTTAATTATTATTACAATAACGTTAAAATTTGCATATAAATTATATATTAGAAAGGATACCCCCAGAAAGTGATTGTATATGGTTTTTTTTTGTTGTTTTTAACCTTTCCTTCTATTCTATTACTTTAAAATCAGGCGATACGATCTCTCTTTAAACTTCTCCCAGGATTACTTTGCATTACTCCTTATTTGTTCCTTGAAAAGCTTCTGCAGATGAAAGGTGATTTACTATAGCCCTTGCACTCACTAAAACTTAATAGGAAAAATACTTATAAGCAGCGCAGTAGTATCTGTCAGAAAAGCAATAATTTGGTTTCAAAAACCTGTCTGATCCTTTTTCTTTTCCTTAGGCTCTGCCAACTGATAGAAAATTGCATACCAGTGACTCAAATGGGCAAAAAGCAAACGCCTATAGGAAGCCCTAACTCAGAGGTTCTGTTTTCTCTTTTTCTGTATGGATGTTTCTAAGAGCGGGGAGTCACATGCCATTAGTGGGTGCTGGAGCCAGACAGCATTTCAGCAATTCTGGAAGGTGGCTATGTGATCTGAATGGCTCTCAGGTCATTCCCATTACAGCCTTGTGGTGAAGAGCTAGCGCTGTTTCTCCTTCTTCCCTTGAAAATCATTGCCCTGATGATGGAGACAATGTTTCAGTAGCACCTGTTGAGAAAGAATGAGATAACCCCTAACTTCTCTTTGCACTGAGCTATTTTAGGTGCATATTGTGAAGTTACTAAGAGTTCCAAATAGCTTATTCTTTTTAGCCGTCTTTGTTGTCAAGGGTATGCACTAAAATTCTGGATCACAAGTAAGATTGTCAGGAAGGGACCTTTTACTCTGTTAATCTTAAATAAGTAGGCCCCATCCTCTTGCTAGATAGAACTGCATTCAGAGGAAATGAGGGCGTAAATGGCACCCTCAAGGATCCTGACAAGGCTTTGGTAGTTCTTGATGGTTTCTGGGTACTCTTTGTACTCAGCCTGTGTGGCTTAAGCATTACTCACTTGGGTCCCTTTGGCTTCTGGGTTTACTAAGGCAGCAACTAAATCTGTGCATGAGACTTTTCTAGTTTTTTTCTTAATTTTTGAATTATTTGTGGCTCCCTTGTCCAATACCTCTTATCCCCACCCCCCATTCCCAAGGCATTTATGGCCCTCAATATAATATGGCTCTATATAGGATCTCGACCTTTTCAGCCTCAGTGACTCCTAGCTTCCTGATCTGTACATTGCCTTCTAAAATGTTTTCTGAAAGTTTTGCCCACCCCCACCCTGACTCCAGGCCTTGTCCACACTCCTCCCCTTGTTGGGAATGTGCTTCTAATTTTCACTGAACCTCTGAGAATCAGTACATCCCGAGAAGCTTCCCAGTTCAGTGAATGGCATCACCATCTACCATATTGCCTGGGACCAAAGCGTAGGGGGTGTTCTTGATTCCTTCTTACCCCTCCCTCTCCACCATCTATCCTTCAGCAACTCCTGTCACTTCTATTACCAAATACATTCCCTATTCTAAGGACCTCTAGCCATCTCCCTAAGGACTATTGTCATCCAAGCCACCGCCTGTCTTGGATGGCCAAAGCAGACCCCCAACTGGTCTCCCTATGTCCACATGTGACCCACACAAAACATTCTCTACTCAGTAGCCCACATGATCTTTTATTTTTTTATTTATTTTTTTAAAAAAGATTTTATTTATTTGAAAGAGAGTGCACATGTGCACACAAGGGGAGGAGGGGTGGGGCAGAGGGAAAGAGAGAAACAGACTCCCCGCTGAGCAGGGAGCCCAATGCGGGGCTCGATCCCAGCACCCTGAGGTCATGACCTGAGCCAGAGGCAGAGGCTTCACCGACTGAGCCACCCAGGCGCCCCTAACATCTTTTAAAAGTATAGAGCAGACCTTATCACCCCCTGAGAAACCCCACAGTGGTCTCCAATGGCTGTAGTTATCTGGTCTCTGGTACCTCCTCAGCTTCATCGCCTACTTCTCTTTCCTTGTTCATTATATTCCTGCGTCACAGGCCTTCTTTCTGTTCCTTGAACAACTGAAACACATTCTCCTCTGGGACTTTACATTTGTTGTTCTGTCCGCAGGGAATCCGCTTACCCGCCAATCTCTGCTGCTTAAAATTCAAGTCTAAGTTTGAACGCCACCTCCTTAGAGAGGGTGTCTTCAGTCACCATACATAAAATAACCCCACACCCCAGTGACTCTATGTCCTATTAGGCTATTTTGTTTTCACTGAAATTCTTATTATAATCATTTTCTTATTAAGCTGCCCCCCCACATCAAAATGGATATTTGTTTTCTTCTTAACCACTCACTGGAAACCCAGTGCCTCAGTCAAGGCCAGCCCACAAATATTGTCCATCTGAGGGAAGAAGTCCGAAACTCCGCTTCCTTCGTGAATGCCCATTAGCTCCTCCTACGACACCTCCCCTGCCTACAGTTACGTACTTGTTTCCCTGTTAGAGTCGGAGCTTTCCCAGGCCCCGAGCTAGGTTCAAATGGTTATCCTCCAGAGCGCCTTAGTATATATTTACTGAATTCAATTATACTCTTAAAGGAAATCTAGTAACAAATTTCAGTAGCAGGCTGGAGTATCAGAGAGAAATAGAAACAATTAGCCACAACCTCAAACCCTTACCACAGAGGCTGTTCATTTTCAGGTATTCATTCTCAGGTAGGATTTATTTCCAGATTTCCCCTATTCAAGAGTTCCGTCTGCAGAACCTGCCATCGGTCTATTGGTTCAAAAGCAAAGGAAGCAGAACTGGCAAATGGATGGACAAAGGAAAAGGCTCATGTCCTCAAAAGTTTAATCAGTACCTACTGTGCGGCATGATTTCCTGACAATATACAGGCAAAGTCACGGAGCGGAGGTGTTAGGAAGAAAGCGATCAGTCTTTAAGCAGAGGGGAAAAGGAACAAGCAGAGGAAAGGAATGATAAAAAGGAGATTGATGTTCAAAAATCAACTTTCAAGCCAGACCAAGGAGAATATAGAAAAACTTTCTAAATCTCGACAGTGGTATTGATTACTGTGCTGTCCATAGCAGGTAAAGAAAAGACACTCTCAACCCTCTGTAATGTGTAAATTGCTTTTAGTCGCTCTCCCCAGGAAAGCAAGACGTGTCAGCTTGCAAGTTGCTGGGCTGCCAATCCTATTGTCAAGCAACCAGGACATTTGAATTCAGAAGTGCTGAAATTCCATTTGGGGGTTTTCTGCCACAAATCCCTAACAGAGACAGAGACCTCTAGCTAGAAAATGAGTAAGCCTCACACATCAAATCTCTTTTCGAATGTATTTTAAACAGCTCCGCTCAAAGAGTCCTGGCAACAAGTTACAGATGGAGGGGTACTCCACAAGGCTGGGGACAGGTGAGAGGGAGGGTGGGCGGTTCTTGCAGGAAGAACAATAGCTACCCACTGTCACCACAGGGCCTTTGTTCTTTCCCTTTTATTCATTCAACAAATCTTCCTGGCAAGGCGGTGCATCACAGTGCTGTGGGATTTAGGCTTGGCAGCAGCAGGTTTGCTTTAAATCCTATTGCGCTGGTTAGTCTTATGTGTCGACCTGGCGAGGCCAAGTTATTCAATCACACTTGAATCTAGGTGTTGCTGTGAAGGTACTTTGGATTTCGTAGATTTGACATCTACGAAAGGCAGTCAGTGGCCTTTACATAAAGGAGATTATCCTTGATAATCTGGGTGGGCCTCATCTAATCAGTGAAAGGTCTTAAGAGCAAAACTGAGGTTTCCCTGAGAGAGAAGAAATTCCACCAGTGGCCTGCAGCATCGACTCTCGCCTGAGAGTTTCCAGCCTGCTGTTGGCCTGCCCTGAAGCTTTTAGACTTGCCCAGCCAGACCTTGACAGTTGCATAAGCCAGTTCCTAGAAATTTCTTCCTACCCCACTCCCTCTCTCATTATATATAGTATTAGTAGAATTTATAGTAGAATGTGTATATACACACACACACCCTAGTAGGCTTATAGGTGTATATATATATATACAGACTCCCAGAGCTAGTGCTGGGATTATATATTCCAGCAGATGGTAATAGCAAACCAAGGAAGAAAATTAGGGAAGCCCAGAAGGACAAGTGATGTGGCTTAGCTGATTGGCAATAACAGTCAAGGCTGTGAACATATGCTGGGCCTGCCTTATCAGAGACCTTGAACCCTGACTAGGTCTGCGTTGAGAGCTTAAATCTTATCAAGAAGGTATGAGAATGTGTTGAGGTTTGCCAGCAGTGATGAAAGATGTGTGCTCAGAAGATCGTTTTACACTAGTAGGCTTATAGGTGTATATATATACACCTATAAGCCTAGTGACTGAGCTGACCTAGTGACTGAGCTGACCTTGGGAAAGGTCCTTATCATCTCTGTGCCTCAGTTTCTTTATCTATAGAATAAGGGTAGCAAGAGCACCCATCTCACGGGCTTCTGGTGAGGATTAAATGAGTTAATAAATGTAGGTCCTGAGACTAGGGATTGGCACATAGTAAGTCCTTTTTTTAATTATTAAGCATCTATTGTTTGCCTAAAAAAGCTGCTGGGGAGAAATAAGAGTAAAAAAGATGAAATGCTTGACATTAAGAAGCATGCGTTCCTCAGAGGTTTACAAGGCATAATCACAAGTAAATGCAGTCAGAATGTAACCATAGTACACACTCATAATTAGGGAAAGGTTGGCTTGTAATGCTAATACTACTCCTAATGAGGATGGATAATATTTATCTACTGTATGCTAAGTATGGCATAATTTCGTTTGCTTGTTTTTTTCATTCTTCCTTTGTTCATCTATTATTCCACTTAACAAACATTCATTGGGCTCCTGTTATATATTAGGTATAGTTCTAGATGCTAAGGATATAGTGGAAAATCAGACAGATTTTCTTCCTTGTAATATATATTCTAGCAGGGACTACAAATCAGACAGATTTGCCTCCTTGTCATATATATTCTAGCAGGGACTACAAAAAATACATACATGAAAAAAAATATGTCATATAATTTCAAGTATGGGTAAGTTCTATGAAGAAGGACAAAGTATGGTAAGAATGGGCAGGGCAGGTCTGGAGACACTTGAGCTGAGACCTGAAGCAGCAGCTTTGCAAATATCTTGGGGAAGGTGACTTGACGTAAGAAAGCAGCAAGTGTGAGGTGCCTGTGTGGCTCACTTGGTTAAGCATCTCACTCTTGATTTCAGCTCAGGTCGTGATCTCAGGGTCATGAGATTGAGCCCTGAGTCTGGCTCCATGCTCAGCAGGGAGTCTGCTTGAGATCCTCTCCCTCTGCCTCTGCATCTCCCCCCACCCTCTCTCAAATAAATAAATCTTAAAAACAAACAAACAAACAAACAAACCCAGCAAGTATGAAGGCCCTTAGATTGAGAATAATCTTGACATATTGGAGGAAAATAAAGAAGCCCACCATGGCTGTGTTCGAATGAGCAGTGGGAAGTCAGTAAAGAAATGAGGTGGGGAAGGGCAGAGGAGCCCAGACCTTACAGAGCCTGTAGGCCATGATGAGGAGTTTTATTTTACCTGAAGTGTGATGGGAAAATGTTGATGCATTGTACGTAGGAGATGCAGATGTTTATCGTAGATGCTGGGGAGAAGTCTGAGCTCTGCTGGTGTGGAGTGGAGAGGAGAGTGAACGCAGCAAGTGTAGAGTAGCTCCTGGAGTAGAACAGGTGAGGGGTGACGCTGGCAGCCATGCCGGGGACGGGCACGGAGGACATGAGACATGGGTGACAGAACGGATTCGGAGGAGAGAGATGTGGGATAAAGCCTGAAGTTAAGACGCACATGGTGCATTGACATCTCTGAGCTTCACAGGCTTCAAAGGCATAAGCATGAGTTCCCCGGCTGTTTCCAGATATGCTCCCCACCCAGCCTCAAAGCCTCCCCACCTGGGACTTCCTGCCTCGGTGGGAACAGCTGCACTCCACCCTGTCCTATCTAACAGGTTTCGCTTCCCTGCCAGCCTGTGAAATTATTCAAACAAGCCAATCACATCCTCCCACTGGGAACGAAGCCTGTCCCCCCACTCCTGTGCCTGCTGCCAGGGCTTTCTGGCTTGTTCATTCTGTTCCTGAGCACGCCCTCTTGTGTCCCTGCATGGCACGCGCTGCCTGTCTACTCCGGGCTGTGCCGAACCTGTGGCCGGGGAGCTGCTGGTCCCATCTGTCCAGGGGTGGGTGTGGTGTGTTGGGCCATCTCTTACTATCTCAGGCAGGGGATCCCTCCCTCACCAATGGAGTGAATAGGAGGCGATCGCAACAAGTGCCGTCACAGACAGAAGGGCCCAGCCACAGCCCAGGGCACCCTGTCAGCTTTCATACGCGGCTCTCGGCTCATTCCCTGGCGCCTCAGGTGGCCAGAAGGTCCGCGCCGTGACTGATTGGGTGGAGACAGAAACTGAAAGCTGCAACTTCATGGCCGCAGCTAGAAATCCAAAATACCCTGAAGGAGTTTGTACAGAGAGAGAGAGAGAGAGACAGAAGAGTGAGCGGGAGGCCTGCACTGCAGGGAAAGACAGGGCTGTAGCAGAAGATGGTTTCTATCCCCCAAGGTCTGGGTTGCAAGCATAGCCATTTTCTGCTGCCTCCGGCTCTGTCAGGGCAGAAAACCTAATTCTCAGAGTTACAGAACAAAAACAGAAACAGAAGACATCCCTGACACCCCTGGGCACAGCGGGGGGTTAATTCAAACCTGACTTAAGCCCGGGGTCCTTGAGCCATACAACCATTGCCACTGGGGAGGGCCCTACTCTCCGCACAGAGAAGGGGACTGAGGGGGTCCGTCTGCTGCTTGCATTCCCATCAGCTCCTTCAAACGGGCGGCGCGGGCGTGGGCTGGGGAAAGCTGTGCTGCCCGGTCGCAGGCTCAGATGGGGATGGGAGCCCCTTTAGGAAGGTGGCAAGTTGGCATTTTTTTTTTTATGGTTTTAAACATACAACTGGAATTATATATAAATGTATACATGAGTTTATATATATATACTTGTACTTATATATTCATATATATATATAAGTATATATTATATATATATATACTTTTTTATGGTTTTAAATTTTTTCCACTTCTTAAAGAAACATTATGTATATATATGACTGGAATTATATATAAATGTATACATGAGTTTATATATATATATATATATATATACACATACTGATACTTATAGATGTATATAGGTATATGTTATATATATATACTTATACTTAAATATATACCTTTATATATTTACATATTATATATATATTTATATTTATATATATTTATTTATATATATATATATCACTGTAACTTTCATGCTGTGGTTCCATGCACTTAGTCCCATACCCAATACCCAATATTATTGAAATTACTGACTCCATCCTATCAGTAATCAGTAAATATTTATGATTACACATTAGGTTAATATGTTCCGCTTGGTGCCTATTTCAGCAGCCTCCGAGCTGCCGTTCACCTTCAACTCTGAAGGATCACATACACCTTTACCAGGCTACCTGTGGAGTGTTCCAGGAGCTTTGCCATGGCACAGTCTCGGCAGGGAAGCTCTTAGCTGCATCCCCCTTTCTCAGGAGCACAGGTATGGCATTGCATTGAAATTCTTCTCTGCAGACATTCATTTGACACACTCATTAAGGATCTACAAACACAAAATAGCTTACGAAAAGGGAACGGGCAACTGTCCCACACAGTGTAATGCCTTGTCACCTTGGCTAAATTTTTGAAAATTATTTGGTAAATCAAGAGATGTTCCATTCCTGAGACTATCAAAACACAGCTGTTAACCTTTTTAGCACCCAAATATGAATACAAGTCCAACATCTTTTAGTCATTTTGGGGCTCTGAAGGCAACATACCGCCTTTAAAATTTAAAATTTTACTTAACCCATTTATGCCGTTGCTTACAAATCACCCCAACTTGGATGCGCCCCCCTCCAACAAAAGGCTGTAGAATCGGTCCAAATTGAAATCAACAAGAATTCCTGTAGTGTTCTTAGAGAGTCTTTCATTGCGGAGGCTTTAGCAACTCCTCTCGTAGAGTCTCTGGGTTGCTTGTGATGGCCATAAATTGCCCTTCCTTGGCCCTGTGTCATACATCATCAGAGTGGAAATTGCAGGCCACTTACTGGGCTTTCTTGGAAATAGAGGCTCTAACAGACCCTGAGTCTATGACCCTCCATATCATTATGTCTACATTCATGAAAGCAACACCGCGTAAGCTTGGCACAACTACACCTTGATGCAGAATGGAGCCAGAAATGGGCCCTCTGGCCTATTCTACCGGGAGGAGGCAGTGGCCTCCCCTGTCCTCAGTCCCTTGCCATATAATATGGTGCTAGAGGAGGATGCCAGTTTCTCAGACTCCTTGCCTATCAGGGAAGCCCCTTGAGATTAAAGGAATTAATAGAAATGACATTTTATGGGCTTGATAAATGAAATCACCACCATCATATGTGATAGAGCTCAGTGGAATGTTGCTGTTTTCCATCCCTTAACCAGGATGTCCCTGATAAAGGATGGAAGGTTAGCACAGATGCCCAAATTTCAGGCATCCATCTCAGCACAGAATGCCTTGACCAACAAATGGCCTCATCTGCACCTTTGACAAACTGGAGTCATTACCTAAGTATTGCCCCATTTGGGGTAAAGAGCTCTGGGCATCTACCTCATAGACACCCAAGATAAAAGTCAAGGTAACAGACGTTTCTACATATGGTAAGGCCACGACACAAGGCTTTCCCCAGGGCACTCCTACCCTCTTTGGAGTAGTTTCAGACATTATTGATAGTGACCAGGGCATTAATTTCCATTTATCAGAATATGCAAAGCTAGGCTCTTGGAGAATGTTTAGTGGAACATTTACTTCCCTTACAGATCAAGCAGCTGCTTTAATTGAGAGGCCCAGTGGTTCCTCAGAGAACTCCTATTTAAGTTATCAAGTGGCCAGTGAACCTCCCACTGGGTGTCACTACTGCCACAGGCATTGATTAATCTAAATTCACACCCCCAAGGCACATATAACCCTACACTCATGCCATGCCCGTCCCTCAATTGCCTGTATTGACCATAGAGGAGGATATCTCTCAAGTTCATGTTTCTGACAACCACCCCACCGTATGGTCCTCTCCCACTTGGTCACATGCCCATGATGCTTCCTAGGGAGGTACTTCTACTCCGTGGAAGTCTCAGTCATCAGCAAGGTTTAAACTGATGTCAAGACTTCAAAGTGTTGATTGTGGTATAAGGACTGAAATTAAGATGCCGTGGTTAAGCGCTGCCTTGACATCTTGAGCTTTCGCAGGGTCCCAGGGGCCGAGGCACGAGTCCCCCGGCTCTTTCTAGATATGCCCCCCACCTGGCTAGCTCGTACATCAGCTGCATCATCCGCACTGCACCAGGGCCTCAGCCTAACAGATTTCACTTCCCTATCATCTGCAAAATTATTCAGCCAAGCCAGTCGTATCCCCCCGCTGGAACAAGAGGTCACCCCCACCCTTCCTCCTACCAAGCCTGTCTTCCACAGCTCTTGCTTGTTCACTCTGTTCCTGAGCACAGCCCTCGCATGGCCCTACCTGGTATGTGTTGTCCTTCTGCCCTGGGCTGTTGAGTACATGTGACTAAGAAGGGGCTGCCAATCTCATCTGTCCGGGGTTGGGTGCCACGTGTTTGGTTATGTCATACTACTTAGGGAGGAGATTCCCTCCTTCACCCACAGGGTGGAAAAGAGGCAGTCAGGATCAGATCAAACAGCATTTGCTGGTAGGTGGGAGGTGCCAGGGAAGGGGAGGGTCAAGAATGTCATCCAAATTTTTTACATGAGAAACTGAGTAAATGCTGATGTTATTTCCTAAAAGGCGGAAAGATAGGGAAGGAAAAGTTTTGGGGGAGGAAATTAAGAAGAGAGTTGGAGAGATAAAAGACTGTATTGTCAAGCAAGATGGGATGGAGTAAAATGGTTTTGAGAAACGATGAGGGAGAAATCACTTCCGGTTGGGAGAACCAGACAGGCTCATGTGCAGGGAGGCATTTGAATCGAGCCTGTTGAAAAGACTCCCAGAGCTAGTGCTGGGATTATATATTCCAGCAGATGGTAATAGCAAACCAAGGAAGAAAGTTAGGGAAGCCCAGAAGGACAAGTGATGTGGCTTAGCTGATTGGCAATAACAGTCAAGGCTGTGAACATATGCTGGGCCTGCCTTATCAGAGACCTTGAACCCTGACTAGGTCCGCGTTGAGAGCTTAAATCTTATCAAGAAGGTATGAGAATGTGTTGAGGTTTGCCAGCAGTGATGAAAGATGTGTGCTCAGAAGATCGTTCTCCCCCTCCACGTGTCCAGCATGGAAGGGGGTGTGGTGGAAGTTGGGAGAACAGGGAGCAGTTTTTGCAGTTGTCTGTGCTTAGAAATGATGAGGGTCTTATGTCGGATAAAATCAGGAACAGATGTGAGAGACTTGCAGGAAGAGGATAAAAACAAAAACCATTTGAACGGGGGTCTTGGGGGGTGAAGGAGAAGAGAGAGAAGTTCTCAATGGTTTGAGGTCTAGGAGATTGTGCAGTTGCCAGCAAATATGAAGATCATGGGAAGAGAAATAGGTCTGAGGCAACGGGGATGATTTTCATTTCAGCATGCTAAGTTTGAGATGTGGCTGTGACTTTTATATTGAGGTAGCAGGAAACAGGGGTTACCCCTTTTGGAAAGAGATCAGGGTTCTGGCTATCAGTTTAGACACAGAGGCTGCAGCAGTGGCTGAGGTGAGCCTGGAAGAAGCTCTCCAGACATCACTTCATGCCTCTTCCCCTTCTCACTGCCCTCCAGCCCCCCTGGCCCCCTCTGCCCTGGGAACCGGTCAGGCACCCTTTCATTTTTTTTTGAAATATTTGTAATATTTGATTTTTAGCATATTTTAGATATTTGAAGTATGGTACCATATGAATTTTTAAAAATGGATTGTCTTTACCTTTTTTTTTTTTTTTTTTTAAGATTTTATTCATTTATTTGAGAGAGGATGAGAGGAGAGAGAGAGCACATGAGAGGGGGGAGGGTCAGAGGGAGAAGCAGACTCCCTGCTGAGCAGGGAGCCCGATGCAGGACTCGATCCCGGGACTCGAGGATCATGACCTGAGCCGAAGGCAGTCGCTTAACCAACTGAGCCACCCAGGCGCCCTGTCTTTACCTTTTTTTAAATTTAAATTCAATTAATTAACATCTAGTGTATTACTAGTCTCAGAGGTAGAGTTCAGTGATTCATCAATTGCATATAACAGCCAGTGCTCATTACATCAAGTGCCCTCCTTAATGTCCATCACCCAGTTACCCCAGCCCCCCACCCCCACCCCCTCCATAACCCTCAGTTTGTTTCCTATGGTTGAGTCTCTTATGGTTTGTCTCCCTCTCTGATTACGTCTTGTTTTATTTTTCCCTCCCTTCCCCTATGCTCCTCTGTTTTGTTTCTTAAATTCCACATATGAGTGAAATCAAATAATTGTCTTTCTCTGATTGACTTATTTTGCTTAGCATAATACCCTTTAGTTCCATCCACGTTGTTGCAAGTGGCAAGATTTCATTTTTTGATGGCTGCGTAATATTCCATTGCATATGTATACCACATCTTCTTTATCCATTCATCTGTCAGTGGACATCGGGGCTCTTTCCGTAGTTTGGCTCTTGTGGACATTGCTGCTATAAACATTGGGGTGCACGTGCCCCTTCGGATCACTACATTTGTATCTTTGGGGTAAATCCCTAGTAGTGCAATTGCTGGGTCATAGGGTAGCTCTATTTTTAACTTTTCGAGGAACCTACATACTGTTTTCCAGAGTGGCTGTACCAGCCTGCATTCCCACCAGCAGTGTAAGAGGGTTCCCCTTTCTCTGCATCCTCACCAACATTTTCCTGACTTGTTCATTTTAGCCATTCTCACTGGTGTGGGAAAATTAGACAGGCTCATGCAGAAGAATGAAACTGGACCATTTTCTTACACCATATACAAAAATAAACTCAAAGTGGATGAAAGACCTAAATGTGAGACAGGAATTCATCAAAATCCTAGAAGAGAACACAGGCAGCAACCTCTTTGACCTCAGCTGCGGCAACTTCTGGCTAGACACATCTCCAAAGGCAAGGGAAACAAAGGCAAAAATGAGCTTTTGGGACTTCATCAAGATAAAAAGCTTTTGCACAGCAAAGGAAATAGTCGACAAAACCAAAAGACAACCTACAGAATGGGAGAAGATTTTTGCAAATGTTTTATCAGATTAAGGGCTGATAAATCTATAAAGAACTTATCAAACTCAACACCCAAAGAACAAATAATCCAGTCAAGAAATGGGCAGAAGACAGGAACAGACATTTCTCCGAAGAAGACATACAAATGGCCAACAGACACATGAAAAAATGCTCAACATCACTTGGCATCAGAGAAATACAAATCAAAACCACATCAGGGCCTTTCTACTTGCCCTTCCCACAGATAGATGGGCCATCTCTTTCCCTCCAGAATCTGCATGCCTCACTACCCCATCCACCTTATTCAGACCTCTGCTTCAATGTTCCCTCAGCCAAGAGACACTCGCCGATCACTCCATATAGAATGGTGCTCCTTCTTCTTCCCTCTGACATTCTCTGTCACCTTACCCTGTTTTACTCTTCTTCATGGCACCTATGAATATTGTATATTTGCATTTTGTGTGTCGCTACCCCTTCTAGAAGGTAAGTTGTGTGAGAGTGAGGACTTTGTTTTAGTTAATGCTCTGTCGATGTATTTGGTACACAGTGTACTTAGTGTTGTTATGAATTAGGTGGCAGAGGGTAAGACGGAAGATGGAAGAGAGAGAGGGAAGATTGGCGGGGGAATGGGATCAGAGGCATGGGCAAGAAGCACTCTGTATACTTCATGGTGGGCATCTTGTTGTTCTGTTCATCCTGCTGGTGGCACCCTGATTTTCCCCTGGGTCACCAACTGCCCTGTCCACTGTGAGCCCGGGGTTCAGGCAGTCTGCTCCCAGCACTGTGTGATGTGGGATTCAAGTCTGGCTAGTCACAGCATCAAGTCCAAGAGACCCACTTCCGTTCACCAATAGCACTGGAAGGCAGTGTGCACAGTGGTTAGGAGTCCAGACTCGGGGTCTTGACTCCTGGGCCCAAATACTTCCTCCATCACTAGCTTTACGAATACCTTGGGGAAGCAACCTCCCTCCTCTGTGTCTCAGGATAATATAGGATTGTTGTGCAGATCAAGTGAGTTAACATAAGGACAGCTCTGAGATCAGTGGCTGGCACAGAGTAAGAGTTCTGGAAGTTATCATCTGGTGAGGAAAGGCAAGTGCTCTTTTCTGTTGAATTTGAAGCCAAGATGCTGTAGTCTTGGACGTGCTGAGGGCCGTCTTGCCACCATGTGGAAACCAAGAATAAAGCCACGTGGAGGAGAACTGCACTGCAAGATGGAGAAATACGGACTCTCGATGAGGTCTCTGATTTGCTTAAGGACATTGGAGTTAGCTTGTCAGGCCATTTGTAATGGAAGAGCCAATCAGTACAACTTCTACTAATATTTCCCTCTGTTTGATGGGTGGTACCCCTTGTTCCCTTGTTTCAGGCGATTCTGTGAGTTGTCTAAATCTTTTCTGTTACTGTCTCCCCATTCCGGAAAGCACTAACCGAGCTACCTGGCTTGCTTGTTTTTTGTTATCGTTTGCTCCCTGAGCTCCTGTGACTCCCCTATTCTGCTGTGCCAGGCAGGGGAGACCTCAGAGCTCCTCAGCGGCCAGGGCAAGGTCCGCCCTTGCTGTCCTCTGTGCTCGGCCTCTCATCCTTTTCTGTCTTGCTGCTTTTCATAAAAAACACACGCCTCCTTCCACCTTATGTTTGTGTCTCCTTTTTCCGCTGTCCAGTGCCGCTTCAGAATGGGAAGGTCTGACAAGGGGGGAAAGGGAGAAACAGTTATGTGCCGGCCAGATCTGCGGGGGATCCCTGCCCCCTTGGGGGATCCCGTGTTGTGATCCCTCCCGAGACTGCAGGGGAGGCTCCACTGCAGGGGAGAGGCAGCTATGGGGGCCTTTGTCTTCACTTTAAACGTTGCTACGTCCTCCCACACGTGTCCCCCCTTAGTTCCGAGCACAAGGCTTAGAACCTGTAGGTGCTCAGTGCCGGCTTCTCAGACTGGCCGCCCGTCTGCTCCTCTTCTTAGGCGGGAGACCAAGACGGGGAGTCAAAGGAACACACAGAACCATTTTGGGCCTCAGTGTAGGAAGAGGCAAGACTCTTCACTGCTCTGAGAGTGAGGGAGACGTTGGGAAGTAAGGAAACGGTGTGGAACACCGGGATGGGAAATGGCGGGTGGGGATTTCAACCAGAGATCATAAGGGACTGACCAGCAGCAGGACCGCTGTTCCTGCAGGGGGTGGGCCCCTCCACAAGTCCGCCCGCCCTTCCCTTACTCTCCTCGTCCAGCCACGCTGGCTTTCTCTGGGCCCTCAGAGACACCAAGCTCTCTTTGAGCTCTGGGCCTTCACAGTTGCTTTTCTCTGTGCCCAGTCAACTCCTGTGTCTTGGCTCAGGGGTTATTTCTGCTGAGAGACTTCGCTCGCCTCAGGCCTCGGGTCAGCTGCTGTTGCCTTCCGTGTCTGTCACTGCCCGAACTTTCCCGTCACCACACTCACCACACTTGACCTTTATGATTTGTGTAATCGTCCTTCTGCTTCGTCAATGGCTAGGAGGTGCCCCAGGAGGACAAGGACGGTGTGTATTCTGTATTAACCTCTGCTGCAGCCCCAGGACCCAGCACGTTTCCCGGCCATCCTCAGTGCTCAATACATGTTTGTTCAGTGACAAACTCTGGTGTAAATTTTAGAATAGTCTTAGGACAAGAGATAATAATTGTAGATCTTTTCTCTGGCAATGGAATTATACTTGCGTCATCTGTTGCCTTCTTTCTATCATGTCACATAATGCTAGGGGAGGGGTTCAAGTCCATTTATATATTTATCATAGCATGTCTGAGCAAGAGCCATCAGCATCGAGGCCCCCAAAGGTAATGCCATCAATTCAGATCCTTGCCTTATGGAATAGAAAATTGGGATAGTGACCCACTTAACTCCAATGGGATATTTTTCTCTAATATAAAAGATTTTTTTTTTTTCCTCCAAAGGGCAACTACGTCATCTAGAAAATGACTTCAACCCCTGATTTCACGTTAGGTACAGTTACGGAGATGGAGTCAGACACTCTTCCACGGGGCCGGCATAGATCTGGTGACCAAAAGGCACCTGTTTTTCAAGCTATCCTGTCTCAGAAATTCACTTCCTATTAGAGTCAGCATTTTGTGTCATCCCTCCCTGAACTCTGCAGTCTCACTGGGAAAAGGAGAAGGGACAGAACGGGAAGGCAGAGTAAGTGGAGGGAGGACAGGGACAAGGGCGTTCTATGAATGGGAGAGTCCTTCAGTGTGACAAGTTGCCCTGCATAGGAGTGATCTGTGAGTGTGTGTGCACGCTCACGACAAATGAAGCAGAGAGGAAAGAGTAAGGGAGTAAGTGGGAGGGTTTCTGAGTTTGACAAGCCGAAGTAAAGTTAGAACAACAATGACTGGTGCTTGTATAACAGTTTTCAAAGTTGACATTTGACGTTTATGGTGCTTTCGTTAATGAGATGTTTGAGTAAAGAAACAATAGCGCTCAAATTAAGTTCAACTAAAGACTCAAGATACCTTCATACATTTTTGTTTTTATCTTGTCTTCCAGTGACACACGAAGAGAAATCTGTTCTCAGTGACAGTGGCTATGACAACAAACGCATTTCATTTTCTTACTTTTGTGCACATGATAGACAACACCGAGGAACTTTGGATATCTTTTCTACATAGACAATTAAGCAAGTAGAGACTGCCTCCCACCCCTAAAATGATTTGAACCCATACCACGTTATCCTGGGATTTAAGGGCAGGACCGTGGGTGGGGACTAGACACAGTTAATAAACCAGAGACTCAGCTTTGCGGCTAAGGAAGAATCATGTCTTAATCTTGGATAATCAATTCTCTTTCTTTGTAAAGTGTTACTCTAGTCTTTGATGGGAAATGTTGTGGATTCAGGAGAATGAATTCCAAGAGAAGCAAGAGAGGGTGAGACTCTACGTGCACAAGGATTCTTTACTACTCCCCACATGCAGGGCATTACCTGAGGCATCGGGTTAGTAGCAAAAACATGCAAAAGATAATTCCTGTTCTTCCAGTTTTACGTAGATAGTATGGGTGACCCTGTAACTCTAACCTCCGGCAGAGTCTTGCCCTTACTGACAGTCTTAAAGTTCATCTCAGTCTGTGGACACCCAGCCTGGGGATTCTCAGCAGGAGAATCTCAGGAGAGAACAATTTAGGAAAAAACCTATCTGATGAGTCTATGCCTTTTAGTATTCAAGGTACAAGAGATCAACTATTTTCATAGCCCAAGAGCCAATGAGTTTTCAGTGACATTCTGCTTATCATATAGCAAATTGGGTAGGTGACTTTTTTCCCCCTAACGAATTTTATTGGTTAAGATATTTTAGGATTCTAGGCTTGTGTGTAAGTGTGTGTGTGTGTGTGTGTGTGTGTGTGTGTGTGTAGGTGGGTGTGTGTGTTCTGAATTAATCGTTTAAATGATTCTAAGTAATGTGGATATTTTCCAGCATGTTCTCCCGTTGGTCTGTGTCAGCCCTGTCTCTACAACTCTTCCAGCAATGACTTCTAAACTTGAATGGTTATTAGAATTGGGTGGGTAGCTTTTTAAACTTACAGATTTGCAAGCCCAGCCCAGGTCCACCCAGTTAGAATCTCTAGGAGTGAAGCCCAATTTTATAAAGGTTCTCAGAAAATATGGATAATTAGCTGGTTTAAAGTCTATATTATACTATATTCCAGAGTCTCTTGTGCAGTATTTTCAAAGACAGAAATGTATGGGGGGGATTAGAGCGTTCCTTTTGATGTCAGCTAGATAGTCCTGGGTCTGAATAGTAGATTCACCACGTTTCAGCTGCAACATGACTTTAGGCAATTTTCTTACAGCCTCGTATAGAAGATGGAGTTAATACTACCACCTAATGAATAAGATTGCTGTGGAGATCAATTTTAAAAACAAATGCAGCGCAGTCGCTTCAGGGAATATGGCACTTAATAAAAGCTATTATTATTTGTAGTGTGTGAGTGTTTATGTACATGTTACATATTAATGTGTGTATGCATATGTTCATTGCATATTCTAAATATTTTTATTCTATGTCAGTCTCCTATAAATGTAGACTCAGAATTTTCTGTGGATAATTTTTCAGGGCAGTATATGGCTTTGACATTTTACATCCAGGCTCTTCAGAATTTTCTGTGAGTAATCTCTAAAGAGTATATGAGAGTATCCAGTTTTATGTTGTTCTCTGCTGTGTTTCAGTTCGTTGGTATTTAGGACAGTGTGTGGCACACATTGACTGCTCACTAAAACAATCAGGCCCATCTGTTTATTTATTTAAATTTATTTTTTTCTTCCAGTTTTTACTTAAATTCTAGTTAGTGAACATACAGTGTAATATTGGTTTCAGGAGTAGAACTGAGTGATTCATCACTTACAAGAACACCCAGTGCTCAGTACAACAAGTGTTGGAGCATCCTTAACACCCATCCCCCATTGCTTTAAAATCGCCGCAGCCGCACCAGCCATGCAGTCTGTGTAGCTCCCTGCTGAGCAGTGAGGAAAGGTAGAGCGCACCTCTCAGAGGCTTGTTCACATCCTTCACGCGTGGCTTCTAAAGGCCATGTGGGCACACAGCCGGCATTCCCGCTTAGCGTGTGGATTTGCCAGGTAGACATGCCGGCCGACGACAATCAGCTGGGAAAGTGAGGAGGCAAAGCTCTACAGTAGGAGAGCCGTCATGGAGAGGCGAACACTTAGGAAGCATTTGTTTCGGTGCAAGGTCACCGCTCATTAATACTCGTGCAGATAGCTTATTAACCACCCAGAAAATTCACTTCAAGCTTTCAAGCTACATAATACTCAGTATCACTCCCTGAATAGAGATGAGGAGATGCGCACTTGCTGCACAGGATGCTAGGACAATGTTGCAAACCGTAAGCCCCATCGACTCTGACAGTGGAGATTATCCCATGTCTTGCTTATCCCACCCTATCTGCCCCCCGCCCCCAGTACAGGACACTTCTCTTTCCAGCTTAGGTTTGAAACCTTTTAAGAAGGATTCAGGACTCTGGAAAACAGCACTTCACGCCAGAGAGAGGGGTTGGAGGAAGAATGTCACCCTGTGTCGCGGGAACTTTGCTCTGGGCACCCACCAAGCAGTGCCCGTTGTGCGTTGGCCAGTCTTCCAGATCTGCTCCTTTAGGCAATCCTTCGGTCCCCTCTAGAGCCTCGTGTGGCATCTGCTTGCACACGACAGCACTATATTCAATGAGTAAACAGAGTCACTCATTCTAGTGTGGTTTTTAAAAATATAATTGAAGTTCCCTGACTGTCACTCCAGGCTTATTATCTAATGGGGTGAGGTCGGGGTAGAACTTGCCTAACTACAGTTCAGATGTGCAAGATAAAAGTAGTAATGATCTTATAGCCACATTTGCTTTACCTCGGAGCCCCCTTCCTAATGATGGCTGCGAAAACTTCTCCTTGCCAGTGACATATAGCTCAGTATCGTCGGGTGTAAGAACAGGGTTTATGATGTTGGTAAGCACTTTGTCCAAAGTTCAAACTTCCCATCTGTTTCTTTCAACACAGAAGGGCCTCTCTTGCCTCTGTTCTACAAAGATGCCATATGCGTACAAGTAGATGCTTAAGCATCCACAGGGGAGCACTGGAGGGACCTTTGTTTGATCTAGTGTCCATTCTGTCTGCATTCTCTGAGATGTTTCATTGCATCTGATCATTGAGCAAGTAAGTGGGTGTCCACGGATGTGTGGCTGGCGCTGCCTTGTGCTTTGGGCACTGTGTTGGCTGCCACTGCTCAGTCAGGGGTGATGAGGTTCCCCACCCCGTGGGCTCTGTCCTGACCCGGGCCTCTCCTAGTCCACAACTTGGCTCAGTACTCGTGTACTGCCCCCACTCCTCACCCTCCCCTCCCCCCCCAGAGCATAGGGACTTCTGGATCCCTGGACTGTGGAGAATCAGGACTCCTAGCTCCATCCATCTACTTAGAAACTAGACAGCTTCCTAGACAGCTACCTACCAGCCGATTCCATCCACTTCTCCCATCTCATAGTGACCTGGCATCGTGAGAACCTCGGGCTTCTGTAAGGGGCTTGCAAATTTCTAGAGAAGTGAGGAGAACACTTGTAAGGGGTGTTTCTACTGCACCCCTCCACAGAAGTTCAACTCTGAGATGAGAGATGGTAGACATTTAAGATATTCCTGAATTTTCTCTTTTTTTCTTCTTTCTTTTCTTTCTTTTTCTTTCCTCCTCTCTGTCTTCCCCAACTCAGCTCTTTCCTTGACTCTTGGTGGGCTCTCTCCCTCCTTTCAGCTTGATGAGTGGCTCTAGATCCCATCTTCCTCTTCCCTAGGAGGTCCTTACCTACCCCTTCCCTGGCTGCAGGAAGGGAGTAAGGGCTATAGGGAAAGAATCTGCATTAGTTCGCTAGGGCTGCTATAACAAAGTCCCACAAGCCAGGAGGCTTCAACAACAGAAATCTCTCATCTCTAGAGGCCAGAACTCTGAAGTCAAGGCATTGGTAGTGTTGGTTCCTTTTGAAGGCTGTGAGAGAGAATCTGTTTCAGGCTTCTCTCCCTGGCTTGTAGATGGGCAGTCTTCTCCCTATGCCTTCCCATCATTTCCCTCTTCCCATAAAATTTCCTCTTCTTATGAGGATACCTGTCATATTGGATTAGGGCCCACCTAATGACCTCCTTGTATCTTGATTACTTCTCTAATGTCCCTATGTGCAAATAAGGTCACATTCTGAAGTACTAGGGTTTTGGATATCAACATATGAATTTGGAGGGGGGAGTGAAGGCACAATTCAACCCAAAACAATTACCAAGGAGAGAAAACACATTGGTAAGCTTCTCAAAGTATTTCTGTTATCCTACTACATTATATCTGTGTGCTAGGATGGCGTGAGGAGGCTGTCAGTGCTCTGTGGATGATTGTCTTTGGTGGCTTTGAATGGAATTGGAAGTTGTCTTACCATTTTTTTATACTGTCACCAAGGGGACACTTTGAGGTAATAACTCTATCAGTGAAGTTTTGTGCTGGGGAATGAATGTATGTGGTGGACTTTGGAATATATGAGGTTCCTGGGTTTTTATAGGGTGAGAAAAGGGGCCAAGAGATGGAGTAGATGTTACGTTTTTTCTAGGAATTCCTTGGAAACCCTGCTCCATCTTTGTATGAGATTCAATATATTAAAGAGGTGGCTGAGGCAGCATTTGCAGGTCCCATTAAATATGGAAGCTGGGAGAGAAGGGGGAGTCAGTGATGGTCCCTGTGATTTCAATTTGAGTAATTGGAATGGGACAGGAGTGGTGGTGGGGTTGATAAATTCACTTTGGGGTTTGAAGTGCCTGAGGGACATTCAAGAAGAGATGTCCTATAGGATGGTCCATAGCTCTGTGCTCTATACACAGAGTATTTAGTGCTCTACTAGCACTTATGATCCCCATTTTACAGATGAGAAATTGAAACTCACAGAGGTGAAATAGCTTGCTCAATGTCAATATCAGACCTATGTGATTCCAAACCCAACGACTCAAAATGGTCCCAGTCACTTTCTCACAGATCTAAGACAGAGGCAGCCAGGGACCATTGCTCTTTACTTAGGACACATACATTTCCTGTGTTGACTTGCTTCCTCCGAGATCTGGAAACTGTACAAAGCAAACCCTTAACATGAGCTCCCATAGTGTTAATGTCTAAAATAAAATGGGGGCCTAGAAGTGCTACTTAATAGTCATATGGTAAGAAATACATTTCCTATGTAGTATGATCTTAAATATATTCTAACTGGTTGAAACATCTAGGTTAGAATTCACCAGAAGTTTGGAGAAGAACTGTCTGCTTCAAGGGTTTATGATTTGCCAGGTTTGCTAAATTTCTTTTCTGTCTTTTTTTTGTTTGTTTGTTTGTTTTTAACATGAGATCAATACTATTTTCAAAACAGCGATTTCTTGGATGTATCTACACTTGCTTTTATGATAGCCTTTAAAAATGTTATGTCATGGGGTGCCTGGGTGGCTCAGTTGGTTAAGCATCTGACCTTGGCTCAGGTCATGATCCTTGGGGTTCTGGGATTGAGCCCCATGTTAAGCTCCCCACTCAGCAGAGAGTCTGCTTGTCCCTCTGCCCTTCCCCTGACTGATGCTCTTTCTTTCTCTCTCAAATAAATAAATAAAATCTAAATTTTTAATTTTTTAAGAAATTTAAATTCTTTATTATAAAAATTTTTAATGTATTCTGCTTGGGAGATAACCTACATATTATATGGTAAAAATGATATGCCAACTTTAGATAATTGAAGTTATGGAAGGATAAAGAGAAATTTAGTGGCTTCTAACTCAAACAGTTTCAAGCCAAGACAAGAAATTTTGTGGACCATTAATTCCTAAGGGAAATTAGTGCCTCAGCTATTTTTTATAAGTGTGTAAATGTACACAAGTGGCAAGATACTGACATTTAAGCAACAGCACCGTATGTCTAGTCTGCATGCAAAGGATTATACTTAATGACTTGAAACATGGATTCTAAGGGAATGCTGAAATTCACCGGGTGCTCGCTGATGGAACACAGCTCATGACCCTCTGAGAATGGGATACAAAATATGGTCAACAAGCTGACTCTCATTTGTGGCTGTACCACTAATGTAGGAGATTGGTACTGGGATCTGAATACTTCTTTCTAACAAGAAACCTGAAAGAAAGAAGTAATCAGAATAGACTGCTATGTTTTCTACTTAAGGAAGGAAGTAAGGCAGTGAAATGCCTTCTCTGCAGACACAGATGTACGTGGGTGAATGAAAAAAAAAAGCAGAAAAATGAAAAGAGATGGAATGACATCTTATCTGCAGCTTTAAGTGAGCAAAACCACAAATGGAGGTTATTTGCTTTTAATTTGAGTTAGAATTGAGTATTTATTTCCAAATAGTAGACACTATGATGTGGTTTTAAAGAACCTGAACTCTCTTTTCTTTTCAGAAAGACCACCCTAAAAATTTCACCAATTACTAGCTCTGTGACCTTGGGCATATTCCTTAAGTTTTCTAAGCCTGAATGTTCTCCACTTCTACAATAGAAATAATATATTTATACCGGCTTCAGAGCACTGTGAACATAAAATGCAATTATGTTTGTAAGGTGCTTAGCCTAACATCTGGTCCATGAAACACAGTCAATTCACACAAGCAATTACTATTATCCTTATCATTGGGGCATCTCATTCCAAGCCGACATCTCATTCCAAGTTATCTGGTTTCTTTGCCCAGCCTTCTAGTAGAAAATCACTGGTTGCCTCTGGGCTCTGGCTCATCCAGGAGTCCAAATTCATGAATACTCTTCTCCACCCAGCCATTGTCCTATGGTAGAACCAGAGATCAGAGCTCTGTGGTGTGGGCTAGAGCCCTAGGAGACCAGCCCTGGAGCTGGAACAGTGCATGAGTCTCTCCCTCTTCCCTTTGCCACAGACCCGGCTTTCTTTCTTACTTGTCCTTCTCCTCTGATATCTCTCCCTCAACATTTCCAGTGTCTTTCCCATCCCTCTAATGCAGTTGTTTTTTTTTTTTTTTTTTCAATCCTTTTTTTTTTTCTAGTTAGCTCTCGAATCAGCCAGAGTGATGATGAACTCAGCCCAACTGGGCTACTTGGCCCTGCAACATTCCCATTCTTCTGTTTAGCTCCACAGACCCTCAGATGGGAAGTGCGGATAGAACGATGCTTAAGTGATTGGGGCCACATCAGTGTCAGGCTCTCATTCCTCCAAACTTTCTCTGAGCCCTCCTTGCTCACCCTCCTGTTGTCACGTGTCCTTTTGTGTCTGATCTTCGCATGTTGTTCTCTGCTCTGATCACTGATGCCTTTTTGTCTTGCTGACAGTGCTCATCATCCCTGCTTTAGAAGCTGAACTCTTCTTAGCTGCTTTAACACTTTTGTTTCTTATTCTGCCTATTGTCATGACTGTACTAATATTGCTCTATTTGATTCTGCACTCAAAGTTGTAGATAGGCAAATATTCAGTATCTTCAAAAGCTCAGTGAATAAAATATTCTGTGCCCCCTTCTTTCTGACCCCGCTTCTCCATAATGGAACTAGGTAACCTGAGATCCACAGAGGCTTTAAACAGAAGTTTCCATACTGATAGTCCCACGGAAAGGTTGCTTTTCTCACCACCCTGACTGATGTCTTCACTGCTCATACCTGTAGTCTTTCATACAAGTCTACACGTTGTTTGTATTGTTTGTGGTTTAAAGAGCTGCTGGTGGATGGTGTTGACTTCCTTGCTTCCTTCAGGGACAGAACCATGTTACATGGAGTCCTGAAGCTTAGGTAGTTTTTGGAGCCTCTTTAAGAAAAAGAATAAAAAGTATTGTGAATATGAAATTAATATTTCTCCAAGATTAAAAAGCAAATTATAACAAGTTATAATTTTTGAAAGCTAGGAACCCCCACAATCATCATATGGTTCAGAAAAATAATACATCTCTTTATGAATTTATCCTCTGGTTTTTTTTTTTTTTGACACTTGATTTTTTATTATGAAAGTGTTCCTCTGATGCACCTCTGTAATTTTTTCCCTACATTTTTGGTTACATGCTCTTTAATTGCCTCTTTATACAACAAAGGTTTTGCAATATTGTTCTATATAGAGAGAGGACAAAATTCATCCTTTTCTCTAGCACAATTAATGGAAATTGGTACCTTTTTATTGACAGCTTAGAACAATTTCTGTCTTAGTCTATCCGGGTTGCTATAACAAACTACCATAGTTTGGGTGGCTTGTAAACAACAGAAATTTATGTCTCACAGTCTTGGAAGCTGGGGAATCTGACAGTCAGCATTCCAGCAGGGTGGGTTCTGGTGAGAACCTTCTTCCTGGTTTATAGATGGCCATCTTCTGTCCTCACGTAACAGAGAGAGATCATCACTTTTGTGTGTCTTCTTGCAATGACTTTGATCTTCTTCACCTTCATGACCTTATCATCTCCCAAAGCCCCATCTCCTAATCCTATCACGTTGGGGTTAGGATTTCAACATAAAAAGTTGGGGGGGCACATACATTCAGTCTGTAACCACTAAAAATCACAACTCAAATGCAAGTGAGTGCACAGTACATAAATATATCCTGCTGAATCCAAACTCAGTATTCCTTCAACTCACCTTTAGCTGGATCCAAAATTACCCATGGCCACTCCAATGTCCCTCAGCAAGAGGGCAAGTATAATGAAGGTAGAGTAAGAATAAAAAGAGAGATCTCAACTCATTGCAGTTAAAATATCTTAAAAATTTCACCAAGTTAAAAAAACCCACATATTTCTAGGACCTCATTCAAGGACTTGGGAAATTGAGGGCTCTGAAGCTTAAATTTCATTAGCCCCACAGTAAATCCACCTCTGCCTGCTTGCCTTTCTCTTTCCTACTACTTCCCCACCCAACTATTTCTTTTTTTCTTCCCTTTCCTCATCCCTTCCTTCCTTCCTTCCTTCCTTCCTTCCTTCTCTCCTTGTAAAATGCTTGGAGTGGGGGAAATGGGGTGATGTTGGTCAAAGGGTACAAACTTCCAGCTAGAAGATGAATAAGTTCTTGACATGTGATGTACAGCATGTTAACTATAATTCATGATACTATATTATACAATTGAAAGTTATTAAAAGATTAGATCTTAAATGTTATCACCACACACATACATACACACACAAAAATGATAATTATGTGAAGGGATGAGGTGTTAGTTAGCTTTACTCTGGTAATCATTTTGCAGTATTTGCGTGTACCAAATCATCATATTGTATAGCTTATATGTAAATAATATCTCCATAAAGCTGAGGGCAAAACCCCAGAATTATTAAGAGTGACTGCTTGGGTTTGTATCCCAGCTGGATCACTTGCTACCTATTTGTCTTTGGGTGAGTTGCTTAACCTCTCTGGACTTAATTACTCATCTATGAATTGTGGATAATTATAATTCTGGTCTCATAGAATTAAAGAAGATAAAATGTGTAAATTATTTAACTGACACATACGGAGTGCTCAATAAATGTTAGCTTTTGTTCTATATAGATACAAAACAGAAGAGAGGTCACACTTTTTGGGGATGTGTAACAAATGTACATGAGAAATTATATCATGAATCTTCATAGTAAATGCTCCCAATAGCAGGTGGTGAATATCCTGGCAGGACAGAGTTGTTTGGTATGCCAAATAAGTGATTGAGCCGTGAGTCAAGTGCTAAGATTTGGATAAACAAAGAGGAAAATGAAGGAGACATATTTGTTGGAGACTAACACAAAGAACAAGGCATGGATTCTGGAAAATGTGTGGCTACTCGTACTACAATAGTAATTTTCAAATTTCATTAGAATGCAATAAGCTGGACTGTAGGTTTAAGCCACCAAAATTTAGCTAGCTTCATATAATTTCCCTTTCACCAAATTAAATCAATAGATAAAATTTTCCCAAGTCACAAGTTTTTATCCCAGTTTTTTTTTTTTTTTTAAATTAAGAGTTGACTTCCACTGCCTTGTTGACAAATGCTAGAGTGTGGTGGAAGCAAACAATACTTAGCAAATGAATATTCAACAGAAAATTTTGTACTATAAATAACTGTGGCAGATACCATTAGTAGGCTGGCACAATTGTCCTTCTCAGTCTCTTTCTTTTTTATTGTTTTCCATGACAGACAATAGAATATTAGATGTTCATATCAGCCTCCCTGCCAAAGTTCTATTAGTAGGACTGTACTGGGGATTTTCTGAGAAAGTTTTTGCTTTCCTGACAGGGAAAGACAAGACTGGTAAAACACTTTCTCCTCTTTCTATTGTCTTGGATGCAGACATATTGCCTGGAACTGGAGCTATAATCTTGAGACTAAGAAGGAAAGACCAAAAGAACTATAGAGATACTGGCCTTGGCATCACAGATCCACCAAAGCAATGCCATCAGCCACAGGGGTAGAGCAAAAACAAAAACAAAAAAACCCAAAAAGCCCCAAACCAAAACTCTCTCATTATTCATGTTCAGTAGCAGTTGAGATGTGAAGTTCTGAAACATAACTTTTTATGCCACTCAAGAGTTTTCACTTGTGTACTAAACAGTAAGTCAGGGGCTTTGAGTCTTTCATCCAAATTATCTGTGTGACCTTGGCTAAGTTACTTAACCTCTATTTTCTCATTTATAAGAAGACCATTACACCAACCTATCTTATAGGGATATCATGAGCTCTAGTAAATAAGCCTAAAGTGCTTCATAAATGCTTAATGATGATAGTGATCAGGCAAGCAGAACCCCTTTTGTAGGACACAGAAATGAGCTCCTCTGAAGAAGGTATCCACAAACACAGACGAGGAAAGAGTATGCACCTTCCGAAGGAAAGGTGATCATTTAAACCCTGAGTATCTAATCGGAGACTAAATGGAGAAGATGACAGTGTCATGATTGGGTTTATTCAGAATGCACTTGAAGGCTCATCTGTTGAGAAGAGACTCATTTTATTCGCTCTTCAAATTGTACAGCGCAGGGGGTCATGACCAGGTCAATGTTAGCATATGCACCTCTGTGAAACAGCTCACCTTTTAGCCTCATTCTTCAAATTTTGCTTACATTTTTTTTTCTCTGATAGAGAAAAAGAATTGAGATGTAAATAGCTAAAGGTAGGACAAATGCATAAAAACCTGTAATTTCAGAAAGCATTAAAATTATGTTCTAAATCAGCTTTAAAATGTAGGCATGCCTGCTGGGAGCCAGTTTTGTTTTTCAAGTGAATTCTTAGGCATAGGACTGTGGATCATCCACAGGGGTCCTGCCATGTAAATTCTCCAGAAAATTGGCAACACCCTGTTCTCCTTCAATGATGAGACTTGGATTAATTGAGGTAAAAATTTCAAATTCTTTAGTTTCCTTTTGCCATTTTTTTCCTTTTTTTATTGTTAGGAGTTTTCTTGTTCCCTTTGATACTCTAACATTTAAAAATCTATACCTGAGTAGAGAACCAAAGGTAAATGTTTAAATGAAACCTCAGAATTGTTCTGTCCATATTACATGCATTTCACTGTCTTTTTGGGCTGGATATTTCAGTTGAATAGACATGTGCCTAATGAAGCTGAGTATATGGTTTCGATCCTAGTTAATGAACTAGCCCGATTTTCACAGAGAAAAATTCCACTCATTAGACAAAAGCTGTGGTTTCAATTTGTTAATATATTCTGTTGACTCCCAAGTGTGAGTGAGTGTGCTTCCATTACTGAGACTGTAACTCAAGGCAACACATTCTACCCAAGGAAGGAAAGGATTAGCATCTACAACATCATAGTTGATTAAAAAAGAGTGAGCATGAAAAGTGAATAAAACTCTGTTTATGCTTTAATAAGTCTTATTAAGCTTTGCTTTTGACCTTCTCTTTGTTTCTGACTTTCTAGGCAGCTTGCATTGGTCGGGACTAGTAATTTCGCTGAGACTCAGTGTATCCTGAGGAGGGACATGACTTGTGATGAGTTCCTATTTACAAAGCAGTCCCACTTCTCCCTTCTCTCCAGATATAGAAAAAGTCTCTTTTCTTTTTGTTGACAATTTATGACTGTCCTCTCATTCTTAGTGACTGGTAGGCTTCTGTCCCTTTCAGGTAGATGAGCTGAGAATGAATGAAGTGACTCTTCACAGTCTCAGATGTACTTTTAGTGGATGTACTTAGTAGGTAAGTAAGTATATCATTCCAATTTCAAATGGCAAACTTTCACTTACTTCTACTTTTCTAATGCTAACATTAAAAATTGTGAAAATTTTATATAAAATATTTATTCAATATTTATTTAAATATTTAAAATATTTATTTACTATTTATTTCTTTTTAATGCACACATGGTTCTTTAGGTATATCAGGTAGGTCCAGAGTATTTACCTTTCCTTCCCCAAAACACACACACACACACCCCTTTTCTTCCTACATTCATTCTTTAGGCTAGTTTACTATCTGTAATTGGGAGCCTGCATTTAAAAATATTCAGTATATTGTTTGTTATATTTTCACTAAAATAATTTTCTTGTTTATATGATTTCTTAAAAATATGAAAAGGAATACACATCCCTGAGTTTCATATTAATAATTCAGTGCTTCACAAAGTGGCAAGTATACTTCGGTAAACTCTTTAAACTTACCCCTTAGTGAGTTTCTCATTCTAATGGATCTGATTTTGGTAACACATTATGCATCTTGAATGACATATTTAATACTTATCCTTTAAAAAATTATTGGCAAGGTTGTAAGTGTAAGTATTAAAGGTCTTTCCTCACCTATTAGAAAAAATAAAAGGATGGGGGAAGAACTGCATCAATTATCATGAAAAGAGGAGCAGATAATGTCCTTTTGCAAGAAACACTCTTAAAAGATAATGAACATGAAAAATTAATTAGATTTCAAGTTGGAAGTATCTTTCTCTACTTGATGAATTTGATAGTGCTGCTATTGCTACCTTAATGCATAAAAGAAAAAAAATGTCAAAATTAATAAGATAGTCAAGAATAAAGGGAGTGGAATGGTTATCTTTGCGGGGGCTGAGTACTCACTAGAAATAATAGCTAATTGGTATAAAGCTAACTTCGGAAAGAATCAGGCAACAGTGTTTTAGACATCTTTGACTGGCATGGTTTCCAAAAACACTCTAGTTTGCAGAGATTTAAATGCATTATAATGGAAATTGGATATCTTTGGACTGAGAAATTAGTATTTGTGTCTGGCTTGTAACTTATAAACACGTTGTTGAAAGATTTTTATTTCTTGAGAGGAAATGAGCCAGACATTTAGGATTCTCATGCCTTTCATATTCCAATTTGTTCTTTCATAAAACTAAATTTTTTTTTTTTTTGGAGTTCAAAAAAGATTTTTCCGGGGCAGATGTGTGAAGAGAACTAAATGAGAGTTTTTATTTTAACCTCCCACGTTTCTCTCCTCAGTGATTATTTGAAAACCATTTATCTCTGTGGTGATAAATAAAATCTGGAAACCTGTCATCTTGTAGCTTAATTAAAAAGTTTAAGAAAAATATTTGATGCCTTACTTGGAAGAGCCCTGGACCAAATGGCTTCTTGAGGCCCCTTCCAGTTTTCAGAGGAAAGCTATAAATACTTTGATTCTAGGATTAGATCCAAATGATCCAAAGAATTTTACTGGCCTTCAATAGCCTGGTACACTGATGCAGAGTTATACAAATACAACAAAAACACAATGGATGGTGCATGGGTGATGTTTCCCAGACTGTGTTCTGGACAAAAGAGTTTCATTAATCTATGTGAAAAGGTTCTATGGTCAAAATTAATCTTCAAAATGCTATGAAACAGGGTTTAGAGAACACAGGCTTGTCTAGATGCAACTGATATACTGAAAACCAAGTGAAATATTTGGTTGCGTAGCAAGGATAATGATATTAGAGACTACTATCCTTCTGAATATAGAGGAAACATTCTCTTGAATAATCTGAAACATCATAAGCCAGACTATCTTTAACCAACAAACAAAACAAGTCTCAATGATGAATTCAATTCAGAAGATCCATGAGGCCACTTGATGCCATTACTTCTAAGTCTACCAGCTGGTGAGATCTGTCCTCCAATGTCAGTTAGGCTGGTGGCAGCCACATTTGTTCTTAGATTATTGCCAGAATCATTGGAGTCTGTGACATATGTGCTGGGAGTTTTGCCTGGATTTGGTTTGTTTTTTGTTTTGTTTTTTTTTTTAGACTGGTTTGATTCTATTTTTAGATTATGGCTCTTTATTCTTTTTTTAAATAAAATAATGCAGGCTTATGTTAATTATACTAAAAGAATAGGATACTCTGTAAAGAGACTCACAATAACATGGCTTAAAGAACGCAACTTTTGTTCTCTTATGTGACACAACCAATGTGAGTGTTTCTGGCTATTGAATAGCTCTGTTCTGTACACTTTCAGACATTTGGCCTGACACATCCACCATCTATAGTGCATGCTTTCTAAGTTGGCTCTGGTCATCAGACAGGAAGGAGAACGAAAGAATTCAAAGATCATGCCCGGTGGAAATTGAACATTACTTCTGTTCATAGTCTATTGGAGAGAATGTAGTCACATAGTCCTGTGTAGCTACAAGAGAGTTTGGGAAACATAGCTTAGCCATGGTGCAGACAGGAAATAAGAAAGGACTTTGGTGGACAGTTAGGAATACCACACATCACTTGTCAAAAAACACAGTTGAGTAAAATTCAAAGAAGAAAGGAAGAATCACCCTAAATTCTACTACCTAAAATAATTTGGTGAATATCCATCTGTACAACTTTTTTTGGGGACAGATTCAGTATGGATGGACAAATATTTTAATTTTGAAGTAATGCAGTCATTCTCTATATAAAATACTACATTAATTTTATTTAATTGATTTAAATTTTAGAAGAAAAAAAGGGGAAGTGAAACTTAAGAAATTTCCAGTGTTTCTTATTCCAGAAGAAATAGTAAGTCCTTTTTTTTTTTTTTTTAAGATTTATTTATTTATTTTAGAGAGAGAGTGAGAGAACAAGATGGAGGGGCAGAGGGTGAGGGAGAGAGAGTCCCAAGCAGACTCTGCGCTAGGTAGGTAGCCTGATCTCAGAGTTCGGCACTCCATCTCCTGACCCTGAGATCACAACCTGAACTGAAACCAGTCGCTTAACCAACTACGCCACCCAGGTGCCCCTGGAAGAAATAGTAAGTCTTATATCATCCCGCTAATGGCATAGAAACTTTTACAAGATCAGAGGCATATATTTTTTTTAAATATTCTATTTCAACTTTAAATAGTATCCGATAGGCAACCTGATAGGGAAGATGAGGGGATGAGGACTTCTCTACTTCTTTTCACTCTTCCTTCCTTCCCTACGCCTCCTGGTATTTCTTTGAAATGATTTCTCTTTGTCAGCGCTGTAGCATTACATTTTGTTCTGCAGACATAATTCCCTCTGTTAATCATTATGAGTTCTCTATTTAAATGGAAGCAACGCTCAGCACCATTTCTTTTACCATGACTTTTCCATTACTGAGCTTGCTTTTTAATTTATCACTTGGTTGGTTGGATTTTATTGTCATGTAGTTTTAAAATTTTTATTTACTTTATTTTTTTTAGGGAAGGGATTATAAATTCTCCCTTCTCAGAGCTCTTTCATATTTGAGAATGCCACCTTTATACTTGAACAGCTTGGCTGGGTGTACTACTCTTGGTTACACGTGCTGGTCCTTAATATGTTACGGACATTGTTCTGTCAGCTTCTGGAATTAAATATTGCCTTGAAAAAGCATGAGGCCAGCCCGATTTTCCCCACTGTGGGTAACTTTTTCTGCCTAAATGCCTGTATGATTTTTTTTTTCTCTTTATCTTTGAAGTTCCATCACTTAATTTGGATGCGTCTTGATGTTGATGATAATAATAGACAATTACTATGTCTGGGCTCTATCCTAAACACTTCATGAATATTAAGATAGCACATATATAATATATTACAGCAGAGATGAATAACTGGGACAGAAACTGTGTGGTCCACAAAACTTCCCATATTTACCATGGGACCCTTTACAGAAAAATTTGAAGACCTCTAAGTGATTAACGTGATTTTTAATCATGTGCATTTTCTTTTTTTTCTGTTTGAAGTTTCTTTATTATGGTTATTTTCATTTCATTTTGTTGTTGCTACTTATCACTTATGTTTGGGCTCTTGTTTTACAGATGTTGTGTTTTCAATTGCTCCCGTGTGTAGTGCTTTTCCTTTTCTTCTGGACCTCCAGTCTCAGCTCTTACTTTGTCTTTACATCCCATAGTCTCTTTTCCTCCCTTTCCTTTTGACTGTAGTGTGTTTGCATCCTTCCCCTGCTCTTGCTTTCCATTCTACCCATGTTAACCTGGCGGGCTGCACCGAAATCTTTTATTTGTCCATGATATCCTTCCCAGGACCAGTTAGCTTTCCTTCTTTCAGCTCAAGTTTTATACCCGAGTGTTGCCTTCTACACCTTCCTTGCAGTCTGAGGCCCTGGGTGTGGGGCTGGTGGAGAGCTTTTGTATGGAGTAAATGAAGGCCTGAAGAGATGCTATAATTTATTATTTTTTTTAAGATTTCTTTAAACGTTCTGTACCAAGGCCCACTCTGTCCAGAGCAGGGCACTTCCCACCCTGTGGGCTTTCACGTGTTTCTTCCTATTCAGCATATCTGTTCTGGAATAATGCTCTCCCTAACTTTGCTGAGTCCTATGGTGGGTAGCGGCTTCCACTGATGCCTACTTTCCATAAGGAAGCTTCTCCCCACCCTGAAGGACATTGGCGGGACTCTTCCGCATGTTGCCGACTTACCTTTCTTTGGAACTACATGGAGGTATGAGTGAAATTAAGAGTCCATTATCTAATTTCTCAAGTAAGGCACCACACACAGTGCTTTAATGATCAAGCAGTGCTCTGAAGTCTCACCATGAATTTTCATCATAACTGCAAGCAAATGGCTCTGACCCATAATTTTGAATTCTCTCTTTGGTTTGCAAACAATTTCCTCTGGAGTGCCTTGCTTTCTACTTCACAGAGATCTTGGTTATAAACATGGATCTAAGAAAAATGAAGCCAAACAAAAGACCCTCTTTGAAATGTATATCTCGTGTAGCATTGAAGACAGCTGCTTACCCTATTTCAACCCCGCAGATCCTGGAGGATATAGAAGAATGGCCGCTATTAAAAAAATAACAAACACTGAAAAGTTTTGACAAGTTGACTATAATTACTGCAGCTGCTCACTTAATTTTTAAAAACCGCTGTTAAGTAGCAATTATGAAATACCTGTTTTAGGAAGTACAGCCTGCGTGTAGCTGTTCTTTCTCTTCTTCTGCTCCAGTCCAGGGAGAAGAGATTGTGTATCATAAATCCCATTGTCATCTCTTCACTTGCAACTAATGGTTGTACTCTTAGTGTCAACAGAGGACCTGGATTGAAATGGTCCTGACCCATGCCTTGCTCATCCTCAAGCTCCTTACCATTGGCTATTTCCCAGGAGGAACTGGGAAGATCAGGAGTGCTACTTTAAGCCGAACCAGTTTTTGGCACCTCTTTCCGATGGATATTCAGGTCCTCTGACTAGGTATCTAGAGATGGCAGATGTGAGACACGGGGACCATTTCATCTCAAGCGCACTGCTCAACCGTTCCAGTGGGCACTCCTGCCGGCTCAGCCCAGAGCCAGCCTTAGGGTCCAGGAAGCTGCTGCCAGTCCCTCAGGATCAGCGCATGAGCTGAAACAGGCGTGTCATCCTTGATAAGCATAAATGACTAATTGTCAAAATTAGAATGGATGAAACATTAAAGCCCCTTTCCCTCTTAATTCTGAAAACACTGTAGAATATTGGACGGTCAGGTATTCCCCATTATGACAAATTTTGGTTGCATCAGAGAAATAACAGGAGTAGCAATGAATATTCAGTTACTCATTCGTGCATTCATTCTCTGCACAAATATGCTCTGAGTGCCTACCAAGTGCTGAGCAGCGTGATGGCTGCTGGAAAGGCACCGTCTCTATCCTCTGAGGTTCTCAGTCTAGTGAGAAAGAGGGATGTGCATATGACAGTGTCGGCAGGGCCCCAGCTGAGGCTTGTAGGACAGACTGGGGGAGCCATTGATTGTGGCTAGGAGAGGTGGGGGGAAGAAGCCACACAGTTCGGTTCTCCTGAACTGGGCCCAGAAGCAGGGATCAGTATTAGTGTTCGACTTGTGATTTGAAGATAGCTTTAATATCTATTGTCTTCCCTTCTTAATATTACCAATTAAAATTCATCAAAAGTAATAGCAAGAGAGCAGTTGAACGTAATTGTCTTTTGGGACTCGCCATAGCTATACAGCCTTACTCAGAACCCTCCAGAGAACCTGCCTCCTCTACGTACAGCTGCCTTTCTCCCAGAGCAAGGCACAGAAGCACAGACCTCTCCCTCTCTCCCCTCAATTCCATGCATTTTTCATGTCTGCTTTCTTGTTGTTGCCAGTGAAAGTAGAGACTTGATCCGACTAGCTCAGGGGCTTTCAACATTTTTTGACCATGACCATAATAAGAAATAAATGTAAAATTTCAAAATCCAGCCCCTCCCTCTCTCTCTCTCTGTATATATATATGTCCATAATGAAAGCAAAAATTTTCATGAGACAATAACCATCCTATGTGTCATGAATACATTTAAAAATTTTTTTAAAAAAATTGTTAAAAGTTTGGTCATGACCAAAAAATTGATTTTATAAAATTGGGTAATTCAAAATTTGAATAACGCTAGTCTAGACTATTTAGCAAAGTAAATCCAGTGAGACTGTAACTCACAAGGTATCTTTCTAAATCAAATAGAACTAACTTGGAAACTGTCATTCCGCTTGCCAGGCATTGTGCTTCTCCTGAACAATGGCATCATAAGTTTGGTCATGTTTTTCTTTGGGTTGCCACCAAGCTCAGTGCCAAATTTAGGCTTCAGGGGATGCATCTTGTGTGTTAATTTCACTTCTGACTTTATTTTATTTTTCTTCTTTTTTTCCTGGCATTCTGAAGCTGCTTTTAAGAAACCCCATTGTATTATTTGTATTTTGTAAGGTGTATTTACAGCTTTTGGATCAAGATGCAAATACATAAATAAAATCAATATTGCCATTGCTGCTTTTCGTGCAGACAAGTGAGCACTGAAAGTGTCTGAATTCTGTATTGTGCTTTGAATTGCTTTGTCTGAATTATGAGGCATGCTCCTTGCCTTTAATGTGTTTGTACCATCATTCCGTTGTGACTAGTTCAGGCTCATGCACTTGAACTTCCCTAGTTACAGCGTGAGCAGAAACTCAGGAAAATGGCACCGAGAACTTGGAAATCTGCACCTCTCTCCCTAGGCAGGGCTATACAGGCGGCTCATATTTCAACGCAGCCCTATGGAACGCTGTGTTCCCATTACCTTCCATTGTGATTCACACGTTGCCGTGGTAGAGATTTTTGACAAGAACAAAAGTCTCTAGTGAAAATTTGATGCATTTATACATTTTTTAAAAACCCTAAGCATGCTAATTACTTCAACGATGACATGTCAAGCGTATCCCTGAAAAGGGGGTTTGGTGCTTTGGAACATGGGTGTTGCTGTGACTACCCAATGGAAGGGCAGATATTTGCTTACATGCAATTACGTATGCTAATTATGTCCTGAATGAAAACAGGCTTTACGCAGCCTAGTGGCATAATTACCAAAGCCAGAGAAGGGATGTTACCATCAAGATACTGGCTCGGAATAATTCACAGGTGAGAACAGTCACCAGCCAGTCTGAGAGTCTTCTGGGGGCTTCTATGTGTCACCCACATTGGTTGCCAAGCATACCACAGATGTTTTTCAAATGAACAGGTGCCTAAAACCGAAGCATCACATAGGTTATGTTGGGTTTTACATTGCACAGTCCTCATCATACTTGTGGATGTCTGTACTGGTTTCAAAATTTTAAGTAGCTTTTATAGGTTTTAAAGCATGAGTCCTAACAAATGATTCCACAGTAAACAGTGCATTCTGATGCCCATCATTGTGTTGTCTGCTTGCTTAAGAATTTTTCAAAAATACATATGCACGTAATTCCCAGATTTCCCAGCAGATTATTAACTCCTGGGCCAAATCACGCAAATGTGATACGTTACTCAAGATAGAAGGAAACCTGGAAAATGTATCTGTGCATTTCTTCCTTGTATGCCACTATTACTACCATTATTATCATGAGCTTTTCTTGCAAAAAGATGGGAGGAGAGCCTAAGACAGCGGTAACAGAGAGATGAGGATTTACTTCTCTGCATCCTCCTCCAGCTCCTCTCTCAAAAACCACCTAGCTCTCTGTTGAGGTTTGCTGATCTTGTTCATTTCCTCTGCTTCCTCCCATGTTAGTAAGAAGCTACCCGAAAAAACAAATATTTATTGACTACCTGCTTTGTGCTAGCCACTGTGCTAACCCTTGGGCAAGAGCGATGAACAAACCGGCACTATCATGTCCTTCCCGGGGCTTCTAGTTCACGAGGGGATAGCCATTAAATAGGGACTTACAAAGGGGATTCGTGCTTCAAAAATTTATTATCTATACTTTATGCTTATCAATCCCAAGACACTGAAATGCTACAGTTTTCTGTTTTGTAAGTCAATATTTTCCAGGGGTTTCGATTTCTGATGAATGGCATTTCAATTTCATGATTTGAAGAAATGTTTTAAACAGATGCTCAAATGGTCTCCTGAAGAATCTGCAGGGAGCCCCTTCTAATGTATGCCACATATAAATTCATATTTTCCTCCCCAATTCCTTAGGAACCTTAGATTGTTTTTTTCGATATCTGAAAAGACAATGAGTGTTGGTTAATTAGAATTCTACATAAAACCCCCACAGAGACCGTGATGACAGTGTTGCCTGCTTTCGGTTTCAGCCTGGTGGATGATGGTCAAAGTTTCTTCCATAAAGTTTCTCGTGTGTCCTGGATGGCTGGATGCCTTGGTGTTATTTATTTCTTTTTTTTTCTGTAGAATTACAGCGCTGTAGAAATAGCAACAGACATTAATATACCTGAGAAGTGTCTTGCTGCACTATTACATGGAAAGGGGAAAAAAAGGAGCATACATATTTTTACAAAAGAATCATTTTCCTTTTAGCTGAGGATACACAATGAGCTGATTTAATTTTAATGAGTTTTAATCTGTCATTGTCCTTCCTTATACTTATATATTCCAAATCAGCATTCATTGTCTATGCATCAGACTGGAATGCTTTTCATATATTTTCAAAGCCTTAGTTTTCCGAGGAATTCTTCTGTTTTGGAAAAACACCCCTTTGTCCTCTTTTCACCTGTGTAGTTACCTTTTCGGAGGGTCAAAGAGGCTATGGCTTCAACCGACTACAGTTTTTATCAGAAAACTCAGGGTCTCAAGGTCATGTTTTCTTGGCAGGCTGAGTTTATGCTTCAAGTTTTATGATTTACAGTATGTTTGGTTATTTATTTATTTATTTTTAAAGATTTTATTTATTTATTTGAGAGAGAGAATGAGATAGAAAGAGCATGAGAGGGGGGAGGGTCAGAGGGAGAAGCAGGCTCCCTGTTCAGCAAGGAGCCCGACGCGGGACTCGATCCCGGGACTCCAGGATCATGACCTGAGCCGAAGGCAGTCGCTTAACCAACTGAGCCACCCAGGCGCCCAGTATGTTTGGTTATTAAGAAAGGTTTTTTATATGCAAAGATACCTTAAAAAATGTGGTAATAAATAAGGGTGCCTGAATGGCTCCGTCGGTTGAGCATCTGACTCTTGGTTTTGGCTCAGGTCATGATCTCGGGGTCCTGGGATCAAGCCCCTTGATGGGCTCTGTACTGAGCGTGGTGTCTGCTTGAGACTCTCTCTCCCTCTCCCTCTGCCCCTCCCCCTGCTCCTGCGCACGTTCTCTCCTCTGTCTCTCTCTCTCAAAAAAAAAAGTATGTGGTAATAAATAGTAATTAGCAGAATTTTAAATTCTTATTAATATTTTAATCTAATTTTTTTGGTGTCCTGAGTGGTGAGTCATGTGAGGAGGGAGTGATGCTATGATATCCTCTTTGCCCTTATAATGTTTATTTTTACCCACATATCTCATAAAATGTGTTTTTTCCTCTCGTGTGCATGCATGTATGCACGTACCTATGGTATCTGTACACACTTCTCAAACATGTGCAGATACTTACATGAAGTTCCCTCTCTGTTATTATGTTTGTCTAGGAGAATTAGTAATATTATAACAACAAGGCAGTTCAATCATGTGAAATCTCAGATACTCTTAAAATTGAAGAGCTCAGGAAGATGTCATTTCTCTGTCTCCTTTGTTCATCAGAAAAGTGATCAGCTGTTCTGATGAGACTAAATAAGGGGCAGCACGTCAATATTTGGCCTAAAGAATGTTTAATTTGGAGGCAGATGACAACAGAGATTTATTGGAGAAATCAGAATAGTCCAAATCAAGCTTTTTATTTATAGATATTTAAGACAGTGTTCATGATTTAAAGAGACAATTGTAAAGGCATGAAAAGGAATGGACGAGGGCAGAAGGCAAACTCTTTCACATTGATTGATGTTAGGTTTCTTTTGATTTTGCTATACGTATACCTAAAATGAAGGATACAGGCTGAAAAAGAAGGAGGAGTAGGGAGTAGGGAACAAGGGACTAGGAATATGGGAAATATGAGCTGCCAATTCTAATGTTACCTTTGCTCTCCAGTAATCTTGTGAATCTAAGCTCCTTGGCCATTCTCTATAACTCAAGAACAGCTGGGCCCAAAAACAGTTTTCTTCAAGTTATTTTATACACAGTTCCCTTACCCAGGGTCCCTCTGGCTGTGGTTTCCTTCTTGACAGAGCATGGAAGGGCCCTGAAGGTAGCATGGTGAAGGCAAGTTTATTTGAATTTCCATGCCCCTTCTGGACCCACCAAGGTACCATATGTCTGTTCCAGATATTGAGAAGTAAGGCTTAGTTTGTCCCTAAAGCAAACAGACACAAAACAGTTTCTAAGACATACCTTAGAAACTCTTGGATGTTCCATAGAGGATTTTAGATTTCTCAGCTGAAGTTTAATTTTGCCAGGTTAAGTGTCTACTATATCAAATTAGATGTCCTAGTCCTATTGCCTTGGACTGCAAGTAGTGATGAAAACTCTAAAACTCTGCAGTTTGGGTCAGATTTGGCATTGGTCTGGAAGAATATCTTGCCCCAGGAGGATTTATGTAGAGAGGCTTGGCTGGCCTGTCAATCAAAGTAGACCTTAGAAAGTGTGTGTGAGTGTGTGTCTGTGTGTGTGTGTGAGAGAGAGTGAGAGAGAGAGAGAGAGGAGGGGATTTTGTTGGTTGTGGCGCCATTGGACAGAGAAGCCCTGATTTTTTTTTAAAAGCTATGGTTTTTAGAATCATCATCAGAGACTACCTAAAATGAATAAAAGTGTTTGGGGCAGAAGAGGGTACAATAAATGAAGGGATAAGTAAGGGACTAAAAAAATAAAGGAGCGAAAAAGCCGGAAGTAGTCCAGCTTCACTTTATAGATACAGCCTTCTCTGACCAAAGGGATATTTCTCGTAAGTGAGTGGTGCAACCCAAGTGCCTTTGAAACCAAAGGTTAAGTAGGAGCTAAGGAATGACTTTAAAGCAATTTCGCTACCAGAGCTTGAATAAACCAAAATGTGGTGACTGTTGAAGGAGGTCATCGTGGTCCTGAGGGGGCCAGAAAACTTTTTTTTTTTTTTAAAGATTTTATTTATTTATTTGACAGACACAGCGAGAGAGGGAACACAAGCAGTGGGGAGTGGGAGAGGGAGAGGGAGAAGCAGACTTCCCGCTGAGCAGGGAGCCCGATGCGGGGCTCGATCCCAGGACCCTGGGATCATGACCCGAGCCGAAGGCAGACGCTTAACGACTGAGCCACCCAGGCGCCCCTGGGCCAGAAAACTTTTGAGGGTTACCATGTACTAGAGTACATTCAGCTCCAGTGTCAACCTGAGCCATCACGTTTTTGTGCATTTTGGGGGAACCGGTGAATAGTGAGCTCAGCTGAAGCCTCACTCGGAGGCAGTCTTGGCCTGTATCCTATAGCCGGCTCATGGGAAGCACCTACCCGGAATAGGGCTGCATCCCTGAGGCCCCTGCTGCAGCATGCAAACATCAGGGATGGTAGGAGCAGGTGAAATCGCTGGCAAAGTGAGGAGAGCAAAGAGGGAGGAGGCTGTGATTGACAGTGAAGTGGAGGAAATGCCTCGTGCCAGCTGACCCCTATGACAAAGAATAGCAAAAGCACAGTGGCAACAACCCCAGCCAGCAGTGCAGCCCCCAATTCAGGAAACGTTCACAGTGAACGATATACTCCCGCCGAGCTTATTGGTGTAGCTGCCAAATTCCAGCAAAGGGCCAGAGAAAGTGTCTGGGCATGGTTAGTGCAGTGATGGTGTATGGGGTAGTGGCATTTCTTGCAGAGAAAATGAGCCACATGGCCACACCCCCTTCCCCCGCCCTGCTCTCTGGCAGCACCTGCATGGCACTTAGGGGGGTCAGGGTATTCAGTTCCTGATAGACTGGATTATTCTGGCCTGCAGGGAGGCTTGGCCCAATGAGAAGGATCCCTCGAGACACATGGGATCCTGGAAATGCAGAGCAGGTGCAATAAATCTTTATGGAGTTGGGAATGAATCAGGCCATCTACAGCCCTGTCTTTGAAGGTCTAGATTGAGCCACATTTACTGTGGGAATGAAAGCTAAGGGATTCCCGTTGGCCCCCAGCATGTGGTATGGGAAGAGTTAGTGCCAAGGATGCTGGGTTTCCCTTGGAATTCAGTGACTTGGTTAATGTAGTAGCAGCATGTCCTGTGTGTCCTAAACCACACTCAAGGCAACTACAAATGAGTCTGGGACCATTCACTGGAGTTCTCAACCACTGAGGGATTGGTGAGTCGATTATATTGGCCCCTTCCCTTTGAGGGAGGTTCTGAATATGCCTTGGGTTGTGTGAATACTGCATCTGGTCTACCCCAAGTTTCTCCCCCACCCCATCACTGTGCAAACTGGCTGCTGCCATTAGGGGATTAGAGAAGCTGAGTACCATGCATGGACACCCTCGTTGAATAGATGATCATCAGGGGGTCACATTTCAAAGGTCATGATATGCGAGACTGGGCAAAAGAACATGATATTGAATGGAGGTTCCATCTCCCCTGTAACCCACAAGCAGCAGCATTGGTAGAAAGGAAAAATGGAATATTAAAGCAGCAGATTAAGTAACTAATCAGCAAAACCACCTTGGGTGGGAGGACTAAAGAACTATTCAGGCTTTATTACATTTGAATGATCAACCAGTAGAACCTGCTGCCCCATAGGCCAGACTGGGGATACCTGCCTGGGACAACCAACACCATAATCTTACGGAAGTCACAGGAAGCTGACTCCTCCTGTCAGTCAGCCTCCTCCCTGACTCTCACCAGGAATTGATGCGCTATGCTGCTGAGGACACCAGGTCACGTCACACCTAGGAAAGGCATTATCTACTGGAATTTGCAATGTGATGTGTCACCACAATGGGTGACTTACTTCCCATCCTGGGTCAGGTGGAACCACTCAGTCTCCCTGGGATCTGGTTGTCCTGCTACAAACCAGACCTGTTGAAACACACTACACCTGGCATGAAAGATCATTGAAAGAGGGGAGAAGGCGGGGGCCCTGGTCTGGCATGTGCCCCCTCAGTCCATCTCCTCGTGTCAGCAGGGCTGCTTCCCCCAGCTAATCTGGATGGTATATGGAACTGGGTCAAATTCCTAAGGCTGCGGCCTCATGAACATCTAAGGGTCAGGCCACAAGTGTGATTCTTACAGAAGAAGACTTTCCCATACAAGTTCCTAGTAAATACCTGTCTTTTTTTTGGGGGGGTTACTATTTATTTATGACAAATATCCCACGTCCGTGATCTCCTCCAGTCAGAAGTTCTTTGAAATGATGCCATTGGCCTTGGCCAGTCAGAGGATGGAGTCATTGGACTCACCCATCCTGCGAGTGGAACCCACAGATACTGTAGGTTTTGACTGGCCGTTGAACCTGCCTGTCACCTTATCAACCATTTCTGCGGCACATACATGGCCACGAACTCGTCAGCATTGTTCTGCACGTTGAGGGCGCACCTGCTGCCACCACCACGAGCTCGAGCACAGAAAGAAATATCTTTTTGACCTTAGAAGGCTGCTCCTGGGCTGTCTGGTCATGGGATGGGCACCTGATGGCAATACTTTTCTAGAGTGGGTCTGCTCGTGTGCCTGGCAAAGGAATCAGTCCAGCTGTTGGGCATGTGGGCAGCTGTCCCTCTCTAGCCCATCAGGATTGCCATAATGGATGTCACCTTTCCAGGGAGGGGCTTGGAAGGCTGTAAAACATATGTTATGGAAGAACAAGCTGCACTAATACTCTTAATTCACCTGATATTACCCATACTGTTCCAGCAACGTGGCCTGTAGCACACATTATCAGTAACCCTAGGCACAGGTCTTCTTTTCTGTCAATCACACTACACAGGCAACCCATCAAACTGCTGACTGGAAGAGTACCAAAAACACCACCATCAGAGCCATGGGTAGCTATGCTCAGATTTGGGATGAGTTCATGGGGCTCATCCACGGTATGGACATTTGAGTACCCATTCATCTCTATGTTGGGAACAAAAAAATCACTCTAAACAGAACCAACCCAGTTGAACCAAGAGTAAAGGAGAGCGGTTAGTTTGGCATGACTGGTTGTGGTGCTACAACCTGGTTGTCCTGCTACAAACCAGACCTGTTGAAACACACTACACCTGGCATGAAAGATCATTGAAAGAGGGGAGAAGGCGGGGGCCCTGGTCTGGCATATGCCCCACCGCCAGCCATCTCCTCGTGCCAGCTATTTAGTGGGTGGCCCCAAATGGGACCCAGTGGGTGTGTGGCACAGGCCGTTGGCCATGGCTTCCACCTGGGTGGTTGGGCCACTGCACCCTGGGTTTTCCCTGGGCATAGGGGAGAATCCACCCCATGGTAACAAACATTGCCCACCTGCTCCTCAAGGCAGGATAGGCATGTTCTGTTTTCTATTGTACAAACATTTGGCTGCTGTCTTTGTCCCCTTCACTGGCCTGGAGGACGTTATAATGTGCATAGAAGCTCTTACTAGATTCACCCAGCAAGCCTTAAATGATAGCTGGCAAAGCCTGTCTTTATTGAACACTGAAATATCTCTAAGGAGAAAGGCTGTTCTCCAAAATAGGATGACCTTGGACTTTATTACTGCTTCCCATGGAGGCACCTGTGCCATTATCCAAACGGAATGTTGTGTGTTCATACCTGATAATGCAAATGTATTAAATCACATGAGGATACAAGTGAACATCCTGAGTGATCTGACCCCTAGTCTAGGGTACTTGATCAATCAGAGGTTTAGACCATGGGGCTCTTGGTGGGAAAAGTGGTTACTTATTTCGGGAATCATGATCTTAACCTCTGTTTTCTCTTGTGTGTGCCTATATTATTGTTGTGGTATCTGCTTCCAGTCACCCAGATGGCTGCCAAATGAGCTGCCTCTGTGCTACTGAAACCCCTTGCTGACTGCTCAGAGCCCACTGCAGAAGAGGGGGGCATGCAAGATTGTAAGAGTTGGCCACAGGGAAGTCATGGAGAGGCTGGGACCACTGGTTGACCCAAGAGCAGGACCCAGCCTCCTCCCCCTCCCCTGTCCTTGGAATGTAGTTCCACCCACCGTGCACACAGTGGGAGCCATGGCCTCTATATAAACTTTTCAGATTCTGGTGGGTGGCAGGCACCAAGATCTACTCGTCTTGTGACGCCCAGACAAGCCTCATATGCAAGTTCCTTTGCTTATGAAAGCTGCTACCCACCCATGTGGAGTGGCCTGTTCCTTCCTTCAGCTTCCCCCTGCCCTCTGCAAAGAGGGACCACCTGGGAAGCTCTCGAGGTTTCACCCAACAGACTCCTTAAGGTGAACTTTATTTTCTACTTGATACTGTCCCCCTTTAGAATACTGGCTTTCTCCTTTTTGTAGAAAAATGGGAATTAAACAATACAACATCTTTAAATTCTCCTTCCTATTAATGAGCAGACTCCTCATCAGGACAGACTGCAGTTCCCCAAAGAGAAGCGGAACAGAAAATGCTTGCTGAATTTCCTGTGTGTAGATTAGAGAACAGTCACTTGTGGGAGATTCATCCCCACAGCCATGGTTGCATTTGCTCTGTTCTTTCTTGTTTTGCACCTGTTCCTCCCTGAACAGGGTTCCTCGGGCCACTAGATAGATTCTTCTGGGATCAGAAGCAAAGTGAGAATTTGGTGCTTGAAAAGGATCAAATTCTTAATGAGCCTTATCAAACTTATTAACAAGAAACATGAGCTGTGCTTCTTGGGGACTCAGTGAAGAACTCTGAGTTGGCTCAAGGATGCATTTGTGAAGAGAAGTAACTCACAGAAACCAGAGGAGATTTTATTTCCAGCAAGTGTAACTTGGGGTGGAGGTATGACCATAGAAATGGAATCTTCAAGAGATACCAGGTGGCAAAATTTGCAGGAGATGCGAGAATATTCCTGCAGCTCCCCCTTCATCGGCTTAGAAGTTATTTTGTCCCGTGTGGGGATTCTTCAGCTGTTTCCATCTACAAATATGTTTCTAATATATAGTTATCTCTATCATTAGTCATAATTATTCCTCCAAATCAAATTAATCCTACCACTAAATAAATGTTTTAGTTGGCCAAGTTGTGTGTGAAACCTCACTGCTTTTAGGTTTATTGAACTCCTCAAGACCAGTGTGGGACAGACTGAATGGTCCATCAAGTAATCCTTTGGCAAGAGGGCTATAACCCCTATAGCCCCCAATCTGTTTAATTCCGTATAAGGGCCTTGGTTTTTCCTCGACATGAATTAAAATTTCCATGAATTCTCAAGGTAATTAATTCAACCCTTTCTTCATTTTTCTTTTAACTTTAAAAATATGTGTGTGTGTGTATATATATATATATAAACTTTAACAAAGAAGAATGAATAGGACAATGATTATCAACGACTTTGGCCCGGATTTATCAATTGTTAAAACATTTTAATTTTTTTCTCTCCAAATAAATACATATTTTTTCATGAACTTCTTGGAAATAAATTGCAGATATTATGACATTTCACTCATAATATTTAGCACTGATCTCTTATAAATTAAGATGTTTAGCTATTAACCACCATATCATTATCACACAGACTTTAATAAGAATCACATGCAGTTGTTTAATATCTAGTCCATTTTCAAATTCCCCTAGTTGCCCTAAAAATGTGATACATGGGTTTTTTTTTCTTTCTAGGATCTAATCCAGTTTCAGGTTGTGCATTTAGTTTTTCTTAAATTAGAAAGTTTTCTTTCATCTTTTTACTTTGTTTATTTTCTATGTCAAAGAACTTTTTGAGGATCCAAGCTAGTTATCTTGTAGAATGTTGTTTATCTTGGCTTTGTCTGATTGTTTACTTATGATTAGAATCAAGGTAGACCTTTGTTTGGCAGAAATATTGCAAAGATGATTGTAGTAGATTAACTTATTGTCCAAAAAAATTTCACTACTCTTCTCTCGTCCTTGCCAACATTTCCTAGAAGAGCATATTTCCTACCCAAGTAGTGGGCTTGTTCCCTTGTTTTTTCTGAGATTAACATGAAAAAACATTTTATAGATCTCAGAAAATTGATTGATATATAGACCTGACCTGAAACTACAGCCTGGAGCCAAGTCTTGCCTGCATTAGCAGAATCTCAGCTAATCTGCAGATGTGTAAGCAAATAGTTTATTTGTTGTCTGCCACTGAGATTTTATGGTTAAATGTTATACAAAAGAACTAAATGAGAATTGAATCATGTCAAATTTTCCTTTTAAGGTGGTAAGAAACCACATAACATGAGCTCTACCCCCTTAATTTTTTAAGATGCAGTATAGTATTATTAACTATATTCACATTATTGAATAACAGATATCTAGAACTTTTACATCTTGCATAACTGAAACTCCATATTCATTGAAGAGCAACTCCTCGTTTTTTTTCTTGCCTTAGCATTTGGCAAACACCGTTCCACTTTCTGCTTCTATGAGTTTGACTACTTTAGACACCTCATGTAAATGAAATCATACATAATTTTAGCAGGAAAGCTTTCAGTTTTTCACTACTGAGTATGATGTTAGCTACCGGGTTTTCATACATGGTCTTTATCATGTTGAGGTAACTTCCTTCTGTTCTTAGTTTGTTGAGTGTTTTTTTTTTTTTAGCTTTTTTTTTTATTATGTTATGTTGATCACCACACATTACATCATTAGTTTTTGATGTAGTGTTCCATGATTCATTATTTGCGTGTAACACCGAGTGCTCCATGTAGGAGTGTTTTTATCATGAAAGGGTGTTGAATTTTGTCAAATGCTTTTCATGCACCTATTGAGACGAGCATGTGATCTTTATCCTTCATTTTATTAATGTTGTATATTACATTGATTTTCATATGTTGAATCATCCTTGCATCCCAGGAATAATCCACTTGGTCGTGGTGGATGATCTTTTCAATGTGCTGTTGAATTTGATTTGCTAGTATTTTGTTGAGGATTTTTGTATCTATGTTCATCTAGATAATTGGTCTGTAGTTTTCTTTTTGGTGGTGAGTTTTTCTGGCTTTAGTATCATGGTAGTGCTGGCCTCATAAAATGAGTTTGAAGTACTCTCTGCTCTTCAATCTTGAGGAAGAGTTTGACAAGGATTGGTGATAATTTTTTTAAAGTTTGGTACATTTCACCAGCAAAGCTATCTGATCCTGGGCTTTTCCTTGTTGGGAGGCTTTTGATTACTGATTTCATATCATTACTAGTTACAGGTCTGTTCACATTTTCTGTGTCTTCATGATTCAGGCTTGATAGCTTGTATGTTTCTAGGAATTTATTCATTTCTTCTAAGTTTTCCAATTTGCTTATAGTAGTATAATAGTTCATAGTCATCTCTTATAATTCTTATTTCAGTGGCATCACTTTTGATGTCTCTTCTTTCATTTCTCATTTTATTTATTTGAGTCTTCTCTATTTTTTCTGAGTTAGTCTATTTAAAGTCTATTGCCAGTTTGGTAGATCTTTTCAAAAAAACAACTCTGAGTTTTGTCAATTTTTTTCTATTTCCACTCTGACCTTTATCATTTCCTTCTTTCTGATGACTTTGTGCTTAGTTTGTTCTTCTTTTTCTAGTTCCTTGAGGTATCAAGCTTGGTTTTTATCTGAGATCTTTCTTGGTTTTTTAATGAAGGCATTTATCACTATAAAGTCTCCTGTTTGTAGCCCTTTAGCTGCATCCCATGAGTTTTAGTATGCTCTGTTTTTGTTTTCATTTTTCTCAAGATAGTTTCTAATTTTTCTTTTGATTTCTTCTTTGACTCATTGCTTGCTCAAGAGTACGTTGTTTGATTTCCAGATAATTGTGAGTTTTTCAGTTTTCCTCTTGTACTTGATTTCTAGTTTCGTTCCATCATGTTTGGAGAAGATGGTTGATATGATTCCAGTCTTTTACAAATTTGTTAAGACTTGTTTTATGACCTAACTTGTGACCTATCCTGGAGAATGTTCAATGCACACTTGAGAAGAATGGGTATTCTGCTGCTGTTGTGTAGGATGTTCTGTATATATCTGTTAAGTCCATTTGGGCTATTGTGTTTTTCAAGTCCTTTGTTTCATTATTGATCTTATGTCTAAATGTTCTATTTATTATTGAAAGTGGAGTATTGAAATCTCCTACTATTATTGTGTTGCTGTGTATTTGTCCCATCGGTTTTGTTAATGCTTTCTACATATATTTGGGTGTTCTTATGTCTGTTGCACATATATTTATAATTGTTACATCTTCCTGGTGAATTAGCCCTTTTATCATTATATAGTGTCTTTTTTTGTCTCTTGTGACAGCTTTTGACTTAAATCTATTTTGTTGATATTCTCATTTTGTTCATGCATCATTTTCCTGAGCTCATTGAGCATCTTTATTATGGATATTTTACATTCTTTGTCAGGTAATTCATTTACCTCCCTTTCTTTATGGTCATTTTCTGGAGATTTATTTTGTTCCTTTGATTGGGCTATGCTTTCCTTTTTTGTCATATGCCTTGTAACTTTATGTGGTGATCCATCCTTTTGGAAAAATAGTCACCTCTCCTAGTTTTTATGTACTGGCTTTGTATAGTGAAAGACTGTCACTGATCTACCTAGTTAGAAATTCTGGGGGTCTCTCATACCTTTTGATGGAGGTGTCTTCTCTGGACTTATGCATGTAAATTCACAATTAGAGAGGTTTTTTTTGTCACTATCTTTTTTCCAGGAGTTTGCTATCTCTTGCCTCCTTCTGGTGTTTATCTGTTGTACTGCAATTTTCTGGAGTGACTGTAAACTGCCCAGTCTTTCTCTGTTTTCAGTGTCCCCTAGGTTTCTAGAGAATGCCAGACCCTGTCAGTGTTCTGAGTCCATTGTCTTGAAACTAGTCCCTTGGGCAGCTCCTGGAAAAACTAGACATTAGACAAAAGCTCCACTCTTCTCTTTCCTCATCAAGGGGAGTTTTGTTAGCCTCAGTCTGCTTTACTGTGTCCTCTGGAGCAATAGCAAGCTCCTCAGCTCCCTTTTGCTTTCTTCGGCTCCCAGGAATGCAGGATATGCTGAGTTTTGTCAGCATTCTGAGACAGGTGAGAAAGAAATAAGACCCTCAGGCAGTTCCCCCCAAAAGTCAGAATGTTGGATGCATGCTCCAACTCTTTCCCTTCCCTGGGAGAAGCCAGGAATTGGGGGTTTTGGCCAGCTTGTTCCATGTTGAACAGGGGAGAGACTCCACTGAGTGAGTGTGTGTTAGTTCACATCATTGCCTTTGTTCTCAGTGGCATGCAACCTGAACATTTTACTGTCAGAACTTGGATTCAGGCAAGAAAGAATGTAGTCCCTTAGGAAGATGCCCCCCTCCTCTCCACCAAGCATCTGAACCCTGGACATGTGTTTCAGTCTTTTCTTTCTCTCCCCTGAGAGATGCTGAAGTGGAAGTTTTCACTGATTGCTTCTGCTGAGATGTGGGGAGGGACTAAGGTGAGTGAGTGCCATGGATTTTCCTGCTGGCTTTGATGTGCTGGTTTCATCCTTGCCTAGGGTGTAGGAGCCTCTTAACTGGTTTCTAGATTTCTCACAAAAGGAGTTGCTCCATGTATTATTGTTGAACCTGGGCCTCTGTGGGGAAGGAAGTTCTGAGGCTTCCTATTCTACTATCTTGCTGATGTCACTCTGTTTACTTTTTCCATGATTTGACACCAATTTTCTCACTATTGATGGTGCCAAATTTAATCATTTGATACAGGTAATGATCAATAAACTCTTCATTATAAAGAGATACTTTCTACTTTGTAAATGATAAGTCATCTTTAGGGTGATATTTTGAGATTGTGTGAATATCCTCTTTCTCAAAAATCTTTAATTCAATAGTGCTAGCATTTGTTGGTGATCTTTACCTGAATCAATTATTACATAAGGGTTCTGCTATGGACTGAATGGTTGCATATCCCCTAAATCCCCAAAAAGGAATATGTTAAATCCCTAATCCCCAGTGTGATGGTATTTAGACATGGCACCTTTGGGAGTTAATTAGGTCATGAGGGTAGAACCCCTATAATGGGATTAATGCCCTTATAAAAAAGAGGAAGAGGCAGGAGATCTCTCTTTCTCTGCTTGCACATACCAAGGAAAGGCCCCGTGAGGACATAACCAGGAGGAGGTGCCCTCACCAAGGACTCAAGCATGCTGCCATCCTGATTTCAGACTTCCAGAACCATGAGAAATAAATGCTGCTTGCTTAAGCCACCCAGTCTATGGTATTTGGTACAGTGGCCTGAGCTAAGAGACTCGGACCATCCTTACAATGCTGTTTGTAGTTCTTAAAAATGATAAGGCTGATGCCATTTGCACCTCTGATTCCCCCAAGAAAGAAAAATTAGATTTATGTATATACTTGTACACTCTGGGGAAGAGAAAGTACCTTGATCAGGAAGATGAAATAACCTCAAATATCATTAATCTTTCTGTGTTTTTCTGGGGTTGGGAGCTCTGTTTGAGTCCTGATTCCAAGATAGAGAAAGGGGCTGCAGAGCTGTGGTTATGTCTTCAGAATGATTCTAGGGTATTTTCACGCTATCCCTGAGCTGAGCTCACATTTTGGCATGTTTAATAAAAGGAGGGGTTATTACTTAAAGACAACTTAAATTCACAAATAGAGTGTTGGTTAAATTATGGTGTATTCATTGATGGGAATACCATGCAGCCATCAAAAGGAATGTTGTAGATAAATATTTGATACCATAGAAAGATGTCTTTATTATATTAAACAGTAGGTCACTGAATAATATACATTCTGAAGAAAGAAATGCATGTCTGCATGCAGTGAAGTTACATTACACAAGATTAAGTCATTTGTTAATCAGGAGTTTACTTAGAGTCAAAATGCTGCTTAGAAGTACTTTAATTCATCCATAAAGAATAATACATATGGTTTTATGTATACACAAACCACCCAGGGACTCTTGTTCATTTTGAAATTTGGGAACCACAGGGTTAGACTAAAGGAAAGAGCTAAAGGAAAGGCCTATATGAGGATATTTGAGAACTTGAACCATTCTGTCTTTAAAGTAACTGTCAGATCCCTAGAAATGAATGGGAGATGGGTGGGTTGAGAATCAGGAAGTGTTACACTTCTCTCTTTTTATTATTAAGCCTCTAAACATTAATTGGATTAAATAGAACAGTTGGCTGTTGTGAGAATTGAATGAAGTAGTAGAGATCCATCTTGGGGAAGGCAACAGATAGCTAGGTCCTAAAGTCTGTGCACAAGTTAAATGTGTGAATGATTCGATTTGTAGTATGCTGGGGTGTGTGTGTGTGTGTGTGTTAAATTCTGGAAAGAAATGTACCAGAAGTCTTAACAATGATTAATTATTTTTAGGCAGTAGTATATTTTCAGTCATTTTTATATCCTTTGTATCTTTTTATAATATTTTCTAAATTTTCTACACTGAATATTTATTACTATGATTTGTTTTGCTTTTTTACATGTGTGTGTGCATATTTAATAAACTTCATTTTTTAGAGCAGTTTTAAGTACACAGCAAAATTGAGTGGAAGGTGCAGAGAATTCCCATATATCCCCTGATCACACTCATGCACTGCTTCCACCATTATCTCTACTCCTCATGTTACAACTGTTGAACTTATGCTGTCACATCATTATTACTCAAAGTCTATTGTTTACATTAGGGTTTAGGGTTCAATCTTGGTGCTGTAAGTTATATATATTAAAAAAAAAAAGGACTGTGATTTTTTTTTTTTCCTAAGTCAAAGTTTCAGTCCTGAGTGAATCTAGGTGGTCAGCAGGACTTGCAACAAAAATTACTTTTCTCCTGTTGGGTCCCAAGAAGGATTCACAGATCACATGTTCACAGGCTGTAGGCAGGCTGCCTTGGGTAAAGGGCAGGACAGCCTCCGCTATAGTCACCCTGTGGGGCCTCAGCAATGGCACTCCTCACTTGGGGTAGCACTCGAGGTCATGCTATAGGGAAAGGGAAGAGTAATAAACTAGTTAAGATTAAATACTGTTTATCCTAAATTGCTTTCTATGATATAAACAATCCTGAAGTGATGGTGTTTCCTCCTATCCAAACTAAGTGTAATTTAACGCCTTCACTATAACTGAATCAGAATCTTCTGAGTTCAGATTGCAGTTCCCAAAGGAGTGTCAAAATGCAATATAATTTATCAGAATTTCCAAAATTAGCTTTCAGTGGTGGTTATTAAAATAAAGACCTCTGTTTGTGGTCCAACTTGTGGGTTGTCTTTTCACATTAAAGATCCTTTTTGTACCACTGGCCTTATAATTATACTGATTTACAAGCTATATTTAAATCATATATGTGGATATAAAATAATCTGAAGGAGTAATAAAACAATTCTTTATGAAAAATAATAGCATTGGGAATCCTTTCTGTAGATGGTAAATAAGCCATACTTAAAACTCAATTCGAACATGGGTTAGATTATAGGTAATTGTCAGAAACAATAAATAACATAAATAACATTTTATGGGGCACCAGTTATGCACCAGGCATTACATTAGATGCTTCACAACTCCCTTAATCCTGTATGGTGGGCAATTTTTCTTAAAACCATTTTATAGATAAGGAAACTGAGGCTCAGAGAGTTTAGGAGTCTTGGCCAAGGCTATTAAACCTATCAATAACAGGGCCAGGACTCCAAAGTTCATACTCTATCTGTTCTTGAAATACAATCTTCCATTTTCAGAGAACAACGAGGGCTCAGGGAGCCCCCAGATGTCAGCATTTGGGGAGATGTTTTAATGAAGAAGTCAAGAAATGGGAAGCGTCTTTGAATATACTACAGCTGAAATGAAAATGGCAACATGGCAGCAGTAAGGAAGTGGGTCAGAAAGAGAAGGGAGAGCAGTATAAACAGAGGACAGCAGCGTGTGCACAGGGATGGGACACAACAATGTGAAGGGGGAATTCAAGAAATGCTTGACACGTAGATGGATGAAAGGCAAGGCTCTGTGCTGTTTATGGGAGAGAAGTCTACTGTATAGGGCCATACAGGGGGTTGCACTGGGGGAGGGTAGCAGCAAGTTGGAAATGTAGAAGGTGGCTGACTTTCAGTTCAGCAACTGTGGTGAGAGTAACTGGGTTTCCCAGGCTTTCTGGGCATTGGCTAATTTGGATATTCTGTGGGGTCTGGGGCATAGATTCCATCCTTCCTTGTTTGATACAACCGGTCTTTGGGGAAGTTGGGGTATTTACCTAGTGGTCCTGGGGAGTAGGAGTCTGCTAAGGAAGTGGTTGGGGTGGGCTTAGCAAATTGCTTGGGGAAAAAAAAGGAAACGGAAAGTTTTTAGCCATGACTTCAATGCCAAGTCAAGTCGGCACTTGTGAAATATTATATTGCGCTGTAACGATAGTTGACGTGTTGGAGCTTGAACCTGCAGGTTTTCTACACTCTTTCTGCCTTTGAATTTTACATGGATGTGGGGGCATCAAGACCCTTTGTGATAAGGAGATATGGCTAATCTCTTCTTTTTTTGAATTCCAAACTTTTTCTAACTGCTCCATTTTTTTTTTTTTAAAGATTTTATTTATTTGTTTGACAGAGAGAGACACAGCGAGAGAGGGAACACCAGCAGGGGGAGTGGGAGAGGGAGAAGCAGGCCCCCCGCAGAGCAGGGAGCCCGATGTGGGACTCGATTCCAGGACCCTGGGATCATGACCTGAGCTGAAGGCAGACGCTTCACGACTGAGCCACCCAGGCGCCCCCTAACTGCTCCATTTTTATCAGTAATACCTCACTCTTTCAGTCTACCAGAGGAGAAGTCCCTGCTTCGGTAGCTGCCTGCATCCTCCTCGAGAATGTATTCATGCCTTTCCAGTCCTACAGCTGCCCTCTTAACTCAAGCCTGGATTCTCTCCCATCATTATTTTAGCAGCTCTTTAAGCCTTTTCCCTTCTTCCAGTTCCAGCAAAGTATGGCCTGCAGACGAAACGCAAGCCATTGCCTGCTTTTGTGAATAAAGCTTTACTGGAACATGTAATTTATATTATAAATAAACATCCACATTTATTTATGTATTCTCTCTGGTTGATCTTACGTTACAGAGCAGAGTAGAGCAGTTGTAGAAGATGAAATGGCCTGCAAACCCTAAAACATTTATTCTCTGCCCTTACAGAAAAAGTTGCCAACTCCTGTGTAGACTAGAAGACACATATCCCATTTCAAATTCTGATGATGTCACTCTAGGAGGTAAGAAGGGGAGAGGAAGGAACTGACATTTGTTGAGCACTCCATGCATACTCCGGGCCGGGCACTTGGCATAAGTCAAACCCAGGTCTACAAACTCAGGGGAGTAAGAACCGTAACTTCTCTCATCTTTTCTGAAACTTCATGGAATTTCTATTATGAAATCCCATCTGGGGCACCTGGGTGGCTCAGCTGGTTAAGTGTCTGCCTTAGGTTCTGGTCATTCCAGGGTCCTGGAATCGAGCCCCATGTCTCTGGCTCCCTGCTTCTTCCTCTGCCCTTCCCCGCACGCATGCTCTCACTCTCTCTCACTCACTCATTCTCTCTCAAATAAATAAATAAAATCTTTAAAAAAAAGAAAAAAAGAAATCACGTCCTGTGGATATCAGGGACTTAATCTCTGTGCTTCAGTCTTGCCCTCTCTTTACCTGTGCTCTGGGCGGGGATGAGGGTACAGTGCCTGCCGAGATGTTAGATGGGCTGGGCTGCCTCTGGTCACTGTCATCAATGTCATCGCTGTCACTCCCGCCGGATAATTGTCATCCACTCATGGAGGTCTTGCTGCCACTGTTCTTGTTCCCATTAGGAAGGCCACTTTGGATATGCTTTTCTTTGCATCTTTTCTGACACTCTGGGATTGACAGACATTGTGATAAATCTCTTACGGGATGCTGGGCTTACAGGACCTCTGAGAGGTTGTGGGAGGCCTCATCTGCTTCCGTGCCCTGGTAGGGGCATGCGATGCCTCCACTGCTTCTTGGCCATAGGCCTCCTCTGCTCTCAAATCCCATAAGCCCATCCAGTGATTGCCTCCATTCCCCGGTGTTCAGCCTGGGCTGGGTTCCTGTAGAAGGTTCTATTTTCCCAGAGCTGCAAAATTTAGTCAATTTTATCTTCCCTTCTACCTTCCCTTCATTGCCCAACTTGGAGGACTTTGTCTAATTCAGAGATGAGGCATCAGGGGTGGGAAAAAGGAAAGTTTCTTCCTACTCATCACACTTTTTTCTAGATTGATGATAGATACACATGACTTCTTTTCATTCCTTGCTGAACTTTAGATTCCTGAAACTCAAAACCCAAGAGTTGACTCCTGTTTGCTGTCTCATGCCTTCCTTGAGGCAATGTACCCCAGGCTGACAAGAATTTGCAATAACACAGGGAAAAGCCATGGGTTAATATCTCACCATAGTCTCATCCCCCATCATCCTCCCCCACCCCTACACATTATCTTATTTGGTCCTAACAATAGTGCTGACAGGCAGAGATTTTTGCTTCCATTATATAGATGAGAAAATAGATTCAGATGAATTAAGTGGTTGAGTAAAAACATGAATTCGCGTCTGATGGCCCCCAAATGAGTATTCTCCCTCTTATACTACACTGCACCATGAATTTTACACTAAAGTTTGGCCCTAACATCTCCATTCTTCTGCCTTATTTAAAGTCTACTCTGTAGATTACTCATCTTATTACTCCCTTTATTGTAATGATTTCATAGCTTATTGGACTCTATGTATTATGAAATCTCTAGTCAAAAATATAAACTAAGTCACTGTACATTTTCATTTATTCATTTAGTTATGGAACAAATATTCATTGGTCCATTGAGTGCAAAGCAGCACAGCAAGCACTGAGACTCTAGGATTTCGATCCTTATCCTAGGGGATGTAATATAGGATGGGGTAAAGACATTCAAATAGTCTTCACTCAGACAAGATATATTATTAATAGAGTTAAATCAATGTGCAAGAAATTTGCTGTGGTTCCACAGAAGAATATTTAATTTGCTGGGCGGCGGATCAAGGAAGGCTTCACAGATGAAGCAATATCTGAATTGGATCTTAGAAGATGTGTAAAACTTTGAATGTGTGGGTAAGTAAGTTATGGGGGAATCTCAAGCTACCGCCTAAGCAGAGGCACAAATTCAAAGAACGTGGTCTATTCCTGGTATCTGGACTGGCAAACAGATTGGCATGTCAAATCACACAGTGAATGGATGGATAGAGTAGGATACAGACCTCTAGATATATATTAGGACCTGAGAAGGAAGAACTTTTAATGACCCACCAAGAAGCTTGAGTATTATTTCCAGGTAATAGGAAATCACCGCTGACTTCTAAAGAGGGGAGTGCAATAGTGTAACCTGAAATCAATATATTTGGTAACTCTGGCATGTAATTTGTCAGGGAAGAGAAAGAGGTGTGAATCTTTGGTTAAAATTCACATTCTAATTATGTATATATTTGAGTCCATTATCCACATTACTCATCTTCTTAATTAACACGGGCAAAAACCAGTTGACTTGTGGGTGTGAGACCATGGTTCAGTAGAGATCCTGACTCTTGCCTGTTTGGATGTCCCCTGTAGACTCTGTGCTCATTAGTCCAGAGGTGTTAGTTCTTCAGTTCCTTTTATAAGCATCTTGTTATTTTGTCATTGGATAATAATGGATGTGTCAGAATAAATATGTCTCAACTGCCTGAGAAATGCTTACCTGTCATAGAATGCAGTGACATAATTTTTGAGGTGATATACACCTTTCTTGTGAAGCCTAAGCTTGTTACCAGGGTCTGACTTTTGACTGTATATAGTTTTTCTTGTAAAGAATGGAATACATCCTGTTAACTCTTAATTTGCTCTTCCCAGTTTTCTGAAACCTTCTGTCACAGTATGTATAAAGCTCAGGAACAGTCGGTGCATTCTGGAGCACAGTTACAAAGTGTTAATCTGTTTTCACTGTAGGAGGAACAGACAGAAAAGGAATAGATTAAGTGCAAAAATGATCCATTTCTACCTCTAACTTCACCATGTAAAACTGGAAGGAATATGTTTCTTTACTCTGAACCCTGTAAAACATTTGGATTTATTTATAGGTTCATTTGATTGGCTGATAGGTCAGAAAATATGTGCCGTATACCTTATGCTAGGTGCTGGATTGAAAGGTAGGATAAGGAGATATTATAAGGCTCAATCCAAGGAACACATGATTGAACCTTAAAATCCAACTTGGATCGCATGCTACATATATCAGCTAACCAACAACAACACAATTTTCCACTACATCTAATTAGCGTACATTTCAGTACAGGTGCTGTGGAAGATACAAAAATATGTCAAACTAGGCATATCCAAGTGAATGAAAAAAAAATCCAGTGAATGTTCACTACTCACATAAGTAGTAACAGAAAGTAGACCTACAATAGTATTTAAGAGGTCAGAACAGTGAAGCTTTCTATGGACTTGGTCGATCAGGGAATGTCTGTGCCAGAGGTGGTAGGACTTGGCCCATGTTGACACGATGCTTCCGACTTCACTCCCTCATCTTCAGTCATAAACAATGTCAATCCATTGAAACTACTGTTTGAACAGTGGTCTGAGATTGTTAAAAAATATAAGAAATCTTTTATAATTGGTATTGAGTTATACTCCAATTAGTTATTAAATGAAGACAATTTCCCAGAAGTTCTTTTAGAGATGAGAAAATTAGTTATGGGTGAGCGTAGTCCATTAATTATTTCACGTACCTGAAGACCTCCAGGGAATGCCATGGCTTCACAATGTAGCCCCAGAGTGTTAAATTTTGCATTTGATTCCCTGCATTTGTGAAGATGAGTAAAATTGGATGATTCCCTGTCGAATATGCATCTGAAGCAGTTACTGTGTGTTTGTTTATTTCCCTAGAGAGCAAGAATTCTATAACATCCTGCTTTTAGTCAAATTATGCCTCTTTCTCCCCAAAGATCTTCACATGCAAGTAGGTTAGATAAACTGTAGGAGTTCATAGTGACAGGCCTCTGGGAATAGAGAAATATTCCTATATTGCTTTAAAGATTATTTTAAATTATAGAATATTTCAAACATGCAGAACAACATAGAAAATAATGTAATAAAGACCATGCACCCTTTATCTAGGTATAATAGATGTTAAACATATTGCCATTTTTTTTTTGCTTCATATTTCTCTCTCCTTTTAAAGAGATAGAATAATTATCAATACAGCTAATGCATCCGCCCTGCATCACTTCATTTTTTTCTGGCTCCAGAAGTAATTGCTATTCCGAAGGACTGTATCATTTCCATGAATACTTACATTTTTTTATGTCTATGTAGCTCTCAAGGAACAAGGTATACTGTTATTTTTGTGCCTTATGATTTTACATAAATGACATCAGAGTGTATGTATCACTACACCTTACTCTTTGCATCAGCAGTTAGGTTCTTGAGACTGTCCCATACCGATGCATGTAAGCCTAGTGTATTCACTTGAACTGTTGTGTCATGTTTCATTGTCTAAGTTACTCCAGGCCTATTTAGGCTCTTTCCATTTGTTTTCTATCATTAAGGCTGCTTTTGCACATGTGCATACTTATTCAGGAAGAATACCTGAAAGTGAAATTGGTATGTCATAACTTTGTGTAGTCTCTGCTGCCAAAAGTCAGCCAACTTGTGATGGCTCCAAGACAGAAGTTCATTTCTTGCTCATGTAATAACCCAGAGCCGGTGCTTATGTCAGTGGGTGATCTCCTCAGTGAGGGGACTCAGGGACTCAGCCTCCTTCCAACTGGGTCTCCCACTACCACTGGGCTCTTTGTGGATGGCATGCAGCTGGGGGAAGTAGAAAGAATATGGAGAAGGCACATTCACCCTCCAGAGAGCTCTAGGTTGGAGTTGGCACAAACCACTTCTACTCTTCCTGGAGGAATAACTGATTTGTTATTTACGAGTGTTCGGTGGGCAGTTATCCTTGCTATAAAAGTCACTCATAGCAGGGGGTATCTTTTGTCCCTTGCCCTGGAAAACTTCCAGGTCAGCTTCTACACACTGGCCTGGATTATTATTTTTTTTTACATGTCTTTTAATTTTTGTTTGTTGTTTACTGAAGTATGATTGACATACAATATCTTAGTAGTTTCAGATGTACATCATAATAATTTGATATTTTTATACTTTGTGAAATGTTCCCCACAAGTCTAGTTACCATCTGTAACTACACACAATTATTACAATATTATTTACCATATTCTCTATGCTGTAGATTACATCCCCATGACTTATTTACCTTATAATTGGAAATTTGTACCATTTAATCCCCTTCACCGATTTCCTCTGTCCTCCCCCCTGGCTCTGGTAACCAGGAATTTGTTTCCTGTATCCATGATTCTGTTTCTGTTTTGTTTTGTTTGTTCATTTGTTTTGTTTTTTAGATTCCACATAGAAGTGAAATCATACTTGTCTATTTGTCTTTTCAGTCTGAATCCAGACCACACTGAACACAGCTGATCTCATTTGGCCTGGATTATTATGGATGATAAAATTGTCCTAGATCTCCTCCTTGGGGGCCAAGGTGGAGTATGTGCAATTACAAATACGTTGTGCTGTACCTGGATTAATACCTCAGACGAAATGGAGAGTCACACCAAAGCTTAGGGAGAAATCAACCTTGCTTTCTAAGGTAGACCCTGAAGGTTGATGGGGTTTGTTCGGCTGGTTAGCTCTGGGACCTGGGGGTAGGGAGATATGGCTGAGGTCACTCCTGTAGGTTGGCCTCATCCTGCTGCTTAGAATCTGTTGAGAGTAAAATGCAGTAAAAGACAAATGGGCAGATTCAGTCCCAGCTTCAGTTAGTAAGATTTATCAGAATGACTGAATGAAAGATATACTCAGAAAAATTTGCCAAAAGCCTAGATGATGTAGAAAGGAGGGATTGATGTTATTAGAAGTTAAACATCTATGGGTGTCGGACACTTCTGTCCAACCTGCAGAGGCACTGACTCTCTTTATTCTGAGTGATCTTGACTCGTTTCCTGACAATCATAATTGTCTTCCAAGGGCAGTCGTGCTTATTATCTATTAGAAAAGAACCAGATTCTCTAAACTCAGGGTTCGTCTCCTGTAACTCAACCCCCTGCATGTGCAGGTGTCAGCTTGTCCTCTTTAAATATCCCTCTGGAAACTAGGGCTGGGGGAGCCATCACAAGAAAATGCTGGTACTACTGTTATTGCTGTGAGTAATAAAGGCCTTTGTCTCTGAGCCAGGAATCTCTTGTCTTCTGCTGGCATTCGTGACACTGACAGGTTAACTTGTTAGCTTACAAGTTGAGAAAAAAAATCTCAGCTTCTTTGAAATTCTTGCCAATGAGAAAATAAAGATAACACCACTTGGGTGATCTTGGGCAAGGCACCTACCCACTGTGGGTCTGTTATTCCATGTTTTTTTTTTATTAACATATAATGTATTATTTGTTTCAGGGGTACAGGTCTGTGGTTCATCAGTCTTACACAATTCACAGTGCTCACCATAGCACATACCCTCCCCAATGTCCATCCCTCCCACCCCCCTCCACTCCAGTAACCCTGTTTGTCCATATCTTTTATAAGTAAAAAGATTTGAGTAAGACCACACTGCTGTTAAGGCCCTTGAGAATCTGAGGAGCTATGGTTCTCTGATTCTATGCGGCAATGTCTTAGTTCTTTGCTCAGCGTAAGCCCACTGGAATGGGTTTTCAAGAGGTGCTTATTTATGCTATCAATCCCTTTGGCTACTTTTCCTTGGCACTTCACATTTTATGCTCCTCTGTCTTGACACCTTACACCTGCACTTCTAAGGCAGTAAGTAAATGGTAAATTCCTCAGAAGAAATTTGAGAAACCATGATTTTGAAAAGGACAGTACCATAGTATAATCCATAGAAGGTATTTTAAATCTCTAATTTAGTTGGTGATTTGAGGAAAATCTATGTTTGGTATGGCCTCTATTTTAGCAGACAACAAATCAAGACAGCTCTGCCCATGCTGGCTTGTCTGAGGAGCGTCAAGACATTAGCATCTGCATTTTCTTGCTCTACAAGAGGAATAGAGAGGTCAGGAAGCTAAGCAAAGGGCACTAACTCAAGAGACTTAACTTTAGGTACCCTTCTTTGTTTTGAATATCAAATCAGTTGTCTTTTCTGTTGTCGCGAAAGTTTTTCACTGGTGAACTTGGTTGCTAAGGATATTTTTCCCTGTGGAACTCTGTAAGGCTTGACTGGAGGGTAGAGAGCGAGTGAGAGTCCAAAGTGGAAAAGTGACCAGAATCCTGAGGCATGGCTGTGACTGAGGCATTTACTCTTTGCCCCTCAAATTATTCTCAAGAGCCATTGCTCACATACATGACCAGGGGCAGTGAAGAGGGCTTGCTGGACAGGGTAGAGACCTACGCTGGGAGGGGAGTCAGAAGCGCGCTGCCAAGAGGACCGCTTGCAGCCTGGGAGGCAGCCCCCATGTGGTGGAGCTCACTCTCCTGCTCAGCCCCCTCATCGGTTCATTCAAGCCATGGACCTCAGGGCCTGTGAAGCAACACTTGCTTGTTCACTCAGGCTCCTTTTTCTGGGACACAGACGAGCACTGAGCATACAGACACCTTTTCTATCTCTAAGGCCAGTGCTGGGAAGACTGTCTTGTAGCTCGTGGTCCTGCAGTCTTTCACTCTGGAGCATTGCATGTATGTCTCCTCAGAAACTACCCAATCCCCATAAACTCTACAATGCTCTTAAATATTCTCGAGGGGCTGCTGCTACCTTTGCACGTGTATTTTTTCCCCACTATGAGGTATGTTTTCTTCTGCATTTTTCAGGCTTGCAATTCTCTCACTTTAAAAAAAAAAAAAAAAAAAAGAGGAAAGATCTGTTATCGAGGGAACTTGCTTTTTTGTTATTAAGACCCTGAACCACAAGGGTGTCTGATTAAATTAACCACAAGTTTCAGAGCACAAGCAATACCCTGTTTAATCTTCAATTTTCTTACTCATACAGGAGTGATAGAAACGCTTTTCTCCCTTCCTATTACATCGGGGTCCCTTGGCACAGGAGATACTTCCTGGGGCTGGCTCTGCAGACACGTGTCTCATAAATGAGAGTCAGAATACATCAGTGTTATAGATCTTTGAGGACATTTGTTACCTATAAAATAAGATATGAGAGGGAGGAGGAATATATTCTGGGTAGAAGAAAATATTTCATATTTTCACAATCATATTTTCTCAGAAATATAGTGTATCCAAATATCCAGTACGTGAAGAGGGACCATTATGTCTGCTTTTTTTTCCCTTCCGTCCTCACTTGACTGTGTTTTTCCTTACCTGTCTTATCTTTTCATTTTAGTTCTGCACTTCACCTTGTCCTTCCCTCGTATCCCGTCCTCTCTGAATTTATTAATCAGGTAATCCATCTTTACCTCATAGGCAGTGCCACCACCACAAATCTGCACCTTTGCAGGCTGACTATGAAGTAAAGCTCTTTGAGAAACCGCAGAATGGTGACTGGTTGCATAAAGTAGATTATGCCTGTCTGGAGTACCCTGGAAATTGTTGTATTCTACTTATTACCTGTCTTTGAAATGAAAGTATCAAGATAGTTTATCTTTGAAATGCTCCTCTCCAGACGATGAGGTTGAAAACTTAATAGTATCATGAATTCAGTTTAAAACAACAATCTATTTATTCAGGATACTCTCTCCCCAATACTATTCCCTGGAAATGTCCTCAATAACACTATATATTTTAGTATTGTTTTTATTACCCTAATTTATTGAGGCCAAGGTGTACTTGAGATGGGGAGAGGCAGGAAGGCAGGGAGGGAAAGCAGGAGAGAGAGACAGAAAAAAATCTGTCTCAAGATGGAAGTGTTTCAGAAGTGTGATTTGCTCTTTGGTTTTTGTCTGTCTTTCTCAAATACACTCTACCTTAGTGAAGGAGTCATCCATTACTTTGATGATTCCACTTTATATCCTCTAACACTAAGACTTGAAGATTGCTAGATTTAAAGCTGCTCACTTATTTCTTTCTTCTCAGAGGAGTGGTCAGAAGTGCAAACAAAAATGGATTCCATTTCTTACAGCTGACCCTGTATTTCCACTAGTGGTTCCCAGCTGGGGCAGGTCTCTCTTACTTGCAGTGTCTAGTGACATTTTTGGTGGTCACAGCTTTGTGCAGGGCGCTGTTACTGGCACCTAGTTGGTAGAGAAGGAGAGGTTACTAGATATCTTACAGTGTAGAGTACAGCTCTCCTAACAAGGAATGATCGGATCCTAATGTCACTAGTGCTGAGATTGAGAAACCCTGATTTGCACTAACCAGACTCAGAAGCAAATGGTGAAGGTGGGTGACCTATAAGAGAAGACAGGAAGGAAATCAAAATAAATGGAGAATTACTGCAGGCTCAATAGCCCCATTTGTGTATGTTATTTCTTTCAGTTACTCCTCATAAAACTACCAGAAAAAAAAGTATAATTGTTCTTGCTTTTATGTTTTCTTCAGTCAAAGGAGGACCCCAAGACTCAGAGAAGTTAAGTGACATGCTTTGAATCACTTGACACAAGTGTGATTCTGAAGCCCATGACGGAGACAATATTCCATTGAGGTCTCCAACTAGAGAGAATGGAGGTTGGACCGGTACGTTTAGCCAATAGATTTATACATATGGATGCTCATTTTATATCAAATAACCAAATGACTGTGCATTTCTAGGATGGTTTTAATTTTAAGTACTTGGAAGACTGATTTGTATCTTGGTTTTGTTTGGAAAAATCTGGCCATTCCTCCTATTCTATGCTTTTTTTTTTAATCATACTGAAGAAACTTCACTAATCACACAGACCTTAGGCTATGGTATGTGATATATAACATAAGGGTCTAGACAAAGGACCATGTGCCATTGGTCATGAATTAAGAGCACATATACAACAGATGCTCCAGAGGAGAGGCTTTAGCTAGGAAAGAATAAGTTCCTGAACCAAAAGTGATTGGACATAAAATGTCTTACCGAAAGGACTGGATCATCTTTTTCTCTGGCTATCTTGAAGAAGAAGATAGATTTTCATTCATTGGAACAATTTAGTACTTTCTTCCTTGGATATCCCTGTAAAGAATTAGTTTTTCTCTCTATGGCTACATTTTTGATCAAAAGAAAAGAGTGGGATAAAAAAATTTCCATCAAAATTCAGCCTCTTTGGGCACAGTTAAGCATAAATGACAAGTAGATGGTGGGACATCATTCCTTCTCCTTGACCTCTGAACTTCTAGAATAGAATACTCAGGAGTAGAGCCTGGTGATTTATCATTTTCTATGAGGTCCACAGGAGATTTTATTTTAGTAATCCCAGTGCTCTGAATTCAGTACTATGTCATAATTACATCCTGTTGATGATGGTTATCTTGGTAGTTGCCCAACCCACCAGCTCTTGGGCCAACATGGACCCCAATCCCAATCTCCATTTGTTAGATTTTTAAAAGGGTTGTGTCCTCAAATGTGATGAGTAGAAATGGCTGTGAATAACTTTTAAAAGCATCAAGCTATTGCTATAGGAGAAGAGTGTGTTTCATAATAGGGTTTTAAAATTCTGAACATTCAACCTCTCTGTGTCTCAGGCTCTTAATCTGGAAAATGGAGATGACAGTAAAATCCTTACTTCTTTTATGACTTTAAAGATAAAATGAGGTAATATATAAAAGTACTTAGTAAACTGGGAAAAAAAGTAAGATATTGTTGGTATATTTTTTACCATTTTTTTTAAAGATTTAATTATTTATTTATTTGATAGAGAAAGACACAGCAAGAGAGGGAACACAAGCAGGGGGTAGTGGGAAAGGGAGAAGCTGGCTTCCTGTGGAGCAGGGAGCCCGATGTGGGGCTCGATCCCAGCACCCTGGGATCATGACCTGAGCCGAAGGCAGATGCTTAATGACTGAGCCACCCAGGCACCCCTATTCTTTACCATTTGACACTTTGTTATACTTATTATTTTTGACAACTTGGGTCTTTGAACTTCACCTTTAGTTTTAGAGAGTCATTTTAAATCTATACATTTTTTAAACAAAATTCCTTACCTGATGTATGAATCCCTCTACAGAAGAGATCTCAAACTCTAAGTATATGGACCTTAATCAGGCCCATGGACATGTGTTGTTCAGCTCACCCAGTGTTTAAATATTTAAAAAAAAAAAATCAGTTACCAATACTTAAAAATCAAGAGACTTCTTATAAGAGTTTGGAATTCTGATTTCCATTGAGAAACCAGAACTCTTAACCTGTGTGCCATCAGGGCAGCAATCCGTTCCTGCCAAGTAACCTTGTCTAGATCCTGTAGTCTGGGAATTTGTCACCCATATGCTACAACAGAGACTCTCCAAGTGTGGCCGAGGGCCAACAGAGTTTGCATCACCTGGGAATTTGTTAGAAATGGAAAATCTAGGGCCTCCCTTCAGACCTACCCAATCCGAAACTGGAGCTATGGCCCAGCAGATGGCTCTATGGAGCCTTCTCGGTGATTCGGGTGCACTCCAGGGTTGGAGAAGTACTGCCCTGCAAATGCCAGTCACATGTCCCAGTGACTTGGTCTGTATTTGTCTGGCATCCCGTAACTCACTTTTGCTTCTAATTGTTGTAGAGTTCTTCCTTTTATTGAGCCGTAATTTATTTCCCTGTCACTTTCATCATTGTGGTTTTTCCTTCCTTTGCTCTTTTGGACTTGAGATAACTAAGAAGAACAATGTCCTGTAGTCCTTAGCATTTTCAATAAACAACAGCAATTTGTGGTGACAGGCCCTCTTAACCCCAAGCTGATAGAGCTCTTGTCACTCTCTGGAGCCATCCTTACTTTCCTCGTGTCTGTTGACATCCTTAAAAAACTTCAATTCCTCCTCTTTCAAAACTAAGCAATTTTAAGCAGCCCCAGAAGGAATGCAAATCTGCACTTTTATTTTGATGTTTTTTTCCAACATTGATTAGATCATTTCTGATCTGTTTTATTGTTTTGTAGTAGAGTGTGAAAATTTCTAGAGATTACTTTCCATTGGCGTTCCCTCCTTGAGGGAAAATTCATAGCGTAAGAACTGTTATAATATGAAACCAATATTCCTGTGAGATTTGTAAATTAAATTTTCTTTCCAACTTTTGTTTAATATATTCAGTGTCACCTTGTAAGGCAACTGAGATAATTTTGTGTATCCTATCAATTTGTTTCTTGTTTGACATCTGTGTTTGTTTATATAGCTTTCAGAAGTGGAGAATTCTGTCGCCAATTAATGTTGATGGTTTTGAGTTAGAGAGAAGAGAGTATGTTTATAAATGGAAGTTTTTGTTTTTAAGTTGCATTTTATTGTAGCTGAGTGTTTTCCAAATAAATATTCACTGACTTTATTGAATATTTCAATTGGGTAATGGAATCACAGGCTTTCAGAGAAGTGGGGCTCAATTATAATATTTATTTATGGGAGATTTCTCTGCCATTAACAGGGAGACAATTGAAAATACATTAAGGGAATATTTTCAAGTAATTGACCAAGTATCTATTTCCTTGTGAGGCTGAAATCTTGGCCTAAAGCAACTTTCCAACAACTTTAACAAGGACATTGTTAAGGATATTTTCTATCAAAGTAGGAATTTCTGATTTCTGATCTTCCAGATTGGCTGAAGACCCATGAGAGAACTTACTAAAAATACTAACTCAGTCATTCTGTGGTGGGGACTGAAAAGATGTATTTCACAAACTGCCCCAGGTGATTTTTAACATGTAGCTGGGTTTGGGACCCACACGTTGTGTTCTCTATGAAGATCCTGAAGAGAAAATTTCTCAGTCTGCAGAATATAGGGAATATTATGCTTTTCCAAAGCATCGGCTGTGTTTTGATCTCATAGACATTATAAATCTCATAAATGATTGTTCTTCCCTTTTTGATTTGAACTGTCAGTAAGCTCAGAGCCAATTTTGACCCCTATTAGCTTCTGCGTTAGATGTTCTAGAATACATTTTTATATTCTATATACCCCTTCATTCTGGCTTTATTTTAGCATTTTTCTTTTTTTTTTTTTCACTCCGATACCTCTCTTTTCATTTAATTTCTATTTTATGGCATTTAAAAATATTTTTTGAAGTCATCATAAATCTCTTTTAGTATAAGGCATAGTATCGATAAATATCATAACCATTGCAAAAAGACTGTCAAATAGGTCATTAATGGAGTTATTTTAGGGAGCGTTATTTGGTAATCCTGAATAAACTGCTGCCGAACTTAGTACTCTGTTTTCCATATGCAATGCTTCTGTAACCATAAACTAGGATAGGAAAAAGAACAGTAAACCAGGTTTGCACAGTAAACCAGGTTAGGAAAAAACCAGGTCATAAATTATATGGAATTATATATTCTATATCCCACCTTGCAGGGTTTACAGTGCACATTACAGCTTAAAAACTCTGGAGAAAAACCTGCAATAAAGACATTTAAAGATCTTTTTTTAAATTTTTTAAAAGATTTTATTTATTTATTTGACAGAGAGACACAGCCAGAGAGAGAACACAAGCAGGGGGAGTGGGAGAGGGAGAAGCAGGCTTCCCGCAGAGCAGGGAGCCTGATGTGGGGCTCGATCCCAGAACCCTGGGATCATGACCTGAGCCAAAGGCAGATGCTTAACGACTGAGCCACCCGCTGTTTAATCCAGTGCTTTCCAAACTTTTACAAACCAAATACTCCCTCTCTCCCTCCCCGCCAGAACACATGTTAACATTTCCGGAACAGTATTTAATATGGAAAGAACTGTATTATTGCTATGTTTGTAAGTGTTGAATGTCAACATGGATGAAATAAGGAAAGCTATTGTGTGGGGTGAACAGACATGACCAAGCGTAGCTGGTGGAAATAAACTTAGCTAAGTGAGTAAACGTTAGGAAAAGTATTCTATCAACTGGCACTTGTGAAGAAACAGGTATAACAAGGAGAAAAAAAAAAGCCTATAGGATAGTTGTGTTCTTGCAAATGCAGAAGGAAAAGCATGAAAAATATACATTTGAAGTAGAACCAAGCAAAGAATAGATTTCCCAGCTGATCTGAACTGGGGTTCCATGGTCCAGGTGCTTGTGGCTCTATATTAAGATCCTACACACATGGGGCGCCTGGATGGCTGAGTCAGTTAAGCACCAGACTCTTGATTTCGGCTCGGGTCATGATCTCAGGGTCGTGAGATTGAGCTCTGTGTCAGTCTCAGTGCTCAATGAGGAGTCTGCTCGAGATTCTCTCCCTATCCCTCTGCTCATTCCCCCACTTGCTCTCTCTCTCTCTCTAAATGGATAAATAAAGTAAAAAAAAGATATTATGCAAAGTAATAGCTGTTTAAAGTGAAACAACCTCTAATAACAGAGGGAAAGTGGGGGGTGAAGTGGGGAGGTCTGGGGAGAAATTTCAGTGAGTTTATGTGTCAGACAGAGGATAAAATCATAAAGAACTTGTGGATGCATGAAGAATTAAACTTATTTCGAGGGCCCAAGGTCTCCCTAGGTTTTGCAAGCATGTCGTACCTCCTGACGACCTTCATAAGACTGTGAATTAATGGACTGTTTCATGTGCCCACACTACCTCAGCTTTGCCCATCTGTATTGCCAGGGGGTACAGGGAGAAATAGTTTTATTCTAGAGAAATTTTGCTCTATTGAAGGAAATGTTTTATAAGTGACATCCTATTAATTGGTTACTTAGTCGCCCCAACTCAGGTCACTTTACATGTTAAACATGATCTTTACTTTTGAATGAATAAAATTAAAGGGAGGTGGTGAGAAACCAACTTACTCTAATTCATTTTGGAAACACCTAATGTGTGAAGGTGTATCCTAAATTATCCATGGAAATGAACACCGAGTCCAGCACCTACATCATTCAGGGTGGACCTAATGAGAGAGTCATGAGCTTAGAAGGCCTGATACAGTCTGTCCACGAGGAAACTGTTCATGGAAAGGACTCAGTTCTTGTAAGAAGATGCTATCTTCTTGTGTCCATAAGAGCAAAACCATTCGGGGTGCCTGGGTGGCTCAGTCGTTAAGTGTCTGCCTTCGGCTCAGGTCATGATCCCAGGGTCCTGGGATCGAGCCCCGCATCGGGCTCCCTGCTCAGTGGGGAGCCTGCTTCTCCCTCTCCCTCTGCCCACCCCCACCTCATGTTCTCTCTCTCTCTCAAATAAATAAATAAAAATCTTTAAAAAAAAAAAAAAAAAAGAGCAAAACCAGTCAATGCAAATTCTGTGGCCCAAAGAAGTGAGTGGGCTGAAACAGTTCTAGTAATTACTTGCAAAGCAATTTAAACTACTAACATCTCAAGAAGGTCAATTCCATGATTTCTGTGTCATCATTACATTGATCACCTAAACCCATTCTTTCTGGGTGGCTATGTTTATTAACTGGGGATCTTCTCTGTCAACATTTCATTTCTACTTGAGAAAATCTGCTTCTTCTGAGACCTCTTTGTCAACTTCTCTCTCTTTAAATTAAATTAAATTTGTGGTAAAATTTTATCCAAATTGTATTTTTTCAAACGCAAACATCTGCCTTTGCTGTTATTGGGCATGGAAATACTTTGTAACAGATAGTTTGGGATTTTTTTTTCATTTATACATTTATTTGGCATATGATTTTCAGAGAATGTCAGGGTTAACTTAATACCATAATTGTCAACACATTTTTCTCATTTTACATATACTTCTTACCTTCTTCTACCTTATATTTCAAATGTTGCCTGTGCTACTTTAAACTATTTTGGTATTTTTCTCTCATGATTTGGGAAGAGTAGAGATTTAATATCATGTTTAGACCAAACAAAACATTTTTATATTTCTTTTTCTTTTTGGTGACAACATTTAAGTTTTACTTTGTTAGCAAACTTCAATTATGTAATACAGTGTTATCAGCTGTAGTCACCACGTTATATATTAGATACTCAAAATTATTTGTCTTATAACTGAAAGTTTGAACCCTGTTACCAACCTCTCCCTATTTCTCTGCTTTTCTATTTTGTGTTTCTGTTTTCCTTTTTTTTTTTTTTTTTAAGATTCTACATGTAAGTGATATCATGTGATATTTGTCTTTTTCTGTCTGGCTTATTTCACTTAGCATAGTACCCTCTGGGTTTATTCATGTGGTTGAAAATGATAGGATTTTATTCTTTTTTTATTTTTAAATTTTTTTCACCATGATAAGTATACTTTTTAATCTCTATCCCCTTATTTCCCCCATCCCCCCCCCACCTCCCCTCTGGTAACCATTAGTTTGTTCTCTGTAGTTAAGAGTTTGTTTGTTGGGGGCACCAGGGTGGCTCAGTCAGTTAAGCATCTGGCTTCAACTCTGGTCATGATCCCAGGGTCCTGGGATTGAGCCTTGCATCAGGCTGCCTGCTCAGCAGGGAGTCTGCTTCTCCCTCTCCCTCTGCCCCTCCCCCCTCTTCACCACCTCCTTCCCTCTTCCCCCTCTTTCTAATAAATGAATACAATCTTAAAAAAAAAAGTTTGTTTCTTGGTCTGTCTTTTTTATCTTCTGCTCATTTGTTTTGTTTCTTAAAATCACATATGAGTGAGATCCTATGGTATTTATCTATCTCTGAATTATTTCGCTTAACATTATACTCTCTAGTTTCATCCATGTTGCTGCAAATGGCAAGATTTCATTCTTTTTTATGGATGAATAATATTCCATCGTGTATATATACCACATCTTCTTTATCCATTTATCTCTCAGTGGGTACTTGGGCTGCTTCCATAGTTTGGCTATTGTAAACAATGCTCCAATAAACAAGGTGCATGTATCCCTATGAGTTGTGGTTTTGTATGTCTTGGGTCAATACCCAGTAGTGTAACTCCTGGATTGTAGGGTAGTTCTACTTTTAATTTTTTGAGGAAACTCCATACTGTTTTCCACAATAGCTATACCAGTTTGCATTCCCACCAACAGTGCATGAGGGCTCCTTTTTCTCCACATCCTCACCAACACCTGTTATTTCTTGTGTTTTTTATTTTAGCCATTTAGACAGGTGTGAAGTGGTATCTCACTGTGATTTTGATTTGCATTTCCCTGATGATGAGGGATGTTGAGCAACTTCTTATGTGACTGTTGGCCATCTGGATGTCTTTGGAGAAATGTCTGTTCATGTCTTCTGCCCATTTTTAATTGGATTATTTGTTTTTTGCTATTAAGTTGTATTTTGGATATTTTGGATATAAATCCCTTATCAGATATGCGGTTTACTAATATTTTCTCCTATTCCATACATTGCCTTTTCATTTGGTCAATAGTTTGCTGTGCAGAAGCTTTTTAATTTGATGTAGTCCACTTGTTTATTTCTGCTTTTGTTGCCTTTACTTTTGGTATCAAATACAAAATATCACTGCCAAGACCAACGTCAAATTGCTTAACCCTATGTTTTCTTCTAGGAGTTCTATCGTTTCAGGTCTTATGGTCAGTCTTTAATGCATTTTGAGTTGATTTTTATGTCTGGTGTAAGATAGTAGTCCAGTATCATTCTGTTGCATGTGGCTGTCCAGTTTTACCAACACCATTTATTGAAGATACCATCTTTTTCCACTGCATATTCTTAGCTCCTTTATCAAAAATTAATTGACCATACATGCATGGACTTATTTCTAGGCTTTCTATTCTTTTCCATTGATCTATGTGTCTGTTTTTATGCCAGTACCATACTGTTTTTATTACTAGAGCTCTGCAATATAGTTTGAAATCAGGAGGTGTGGTGCCTCCAGCTTTGTTCTTTTTTTTTTCCCTCAAGATTGCCTTGGTTATTTGGGGTCTTTTCTTATCCCACACAAACTTCAGGAATATTTTTTTTTCTATTTTTATGAAAAATACTATTGAAATTTCAATAAGGATTGTAATGAATCTGTAGATTACTTTGGGTAGTATGGACATTTTAACAATATTAATTCTTCCAGTCTATGAACAGGGAATAATTTTCCACTTATTTGTGTCCTCTTCAATTTCTTACATCAATGTCTTATAGTTTTCATCATACAGATCTTTCACCTCCTTGGTTAATTTACTCCAAAATATTTTATTCTTTTTGATGCTATTTTCAATAGCATTGGTTCCTCAATCTATCTTTCTGGTAATTAGATGTTGGTATATAGAAATGCAATTGATTTTTGATGTTGATTTAGTATCCTCAATTTTACTGAAATTGTGCATTAGTTCTAATAGTTTTTTTCTTTTCTGAACTCTTTAGGGTTTTCTATATATAATATCATGTCATCTGCAAATAGAAACAATTTTACTTCTTTCTGATTTGGATGCCTTTTACTTCTTTATGTTGCCTAATTGCTCAGGATAGGACTTCCAGTACCATTTTGAATAAAAGTGGTGAGTGGGCATTCTTGTCTTGTTCCTGACCTTAGACTCAGGATCCTCCTCTCACCTCCTCACAATCTTACAACTTGCATTCTTCTATATAAAAGAAAAATCATACATTGAAAAAAACATTTTCTAAAGAAATCTTCTTGGTTACCCGACTAGCCTACCTCAAGCCATTAGTAGTAGCATTTAGTTTGCTGAACTTAGGAATTTTTGTATGCAATCGGAATGATATATAGCTCCAGCTCTAAAATTTAAGTAGCTGAGGGAAGAGGAAACTTGAAGATCTGAGTTTACTGATTGTTGAAAGACTTGTCCAGGGTGGGAGCTGGGGTTGTGGTGTGGGTAAACTATCCTAGCAGTGTGATGCCATTTCTCGCCCGTCTGTTACCATTCAGGGAAAAAAGCAGGCACTGTAAAGGTAGGGAATGTGAGGTCAGGTGGTGTCATGGAAACAGAACTGGCCTGGGTCTCTGAAGAATTCGTTTCTGACAGTAATAGTAGGAAATAGCAGTTAATTGAGTACTTCAAAAATTTTAGGATACTCTGGTATGCTTGCTGTATCTTAGCTCATTTAATCTTCATAATGACCCTTTCAAATGATCCTATTATCCCTACTCTATAGGAAACTTAGAGCTACACATATAGTAGTGATGGGACTGTAATTCAGACTCAGAATGCTGCATAGCCTCTAACTCTCAACTTTTATTGCTGCTGCTTCTTCTCTTTGCAGATGCCAGATAAGAAATGAAGTAAATTAGCTATGCAGCAGTGGGATGATTATAGTGGTCAGGGTGGGCTAAGTTATAATGCAATTAACAGAATTCCCCAAATGGCAACATTTAAAATAACAAAGGCTTATTTCATTTTTATTCTACAGATCCCACATGAGGGAGCTGAGACTTTCACTTCGTGTCTTCATAGTCCTCCTCAGGGACTCAGGTTGGTGGGTTACATGTCAGTTCCAACTCAGTGGAAACTCAATGGAAAGAACAGATATCATGGCCTATAGTCTTTAGCCATGCACCCAGGTGACAGGCTACCTGTCACTGCCAACCCAATGGGGAGAACCAGTTGCATCCCCCCTCCCCACCCCCCCGGGCCAACCACAGGGAAAGCAAGAAGCACAATCCCACAAGTGCTTGGAAGGAGAGGAGAAGCAGATAGAGTGGAGCTGTCAAATGGTGGCCACAGCTGCCACCAGGCTTGGTTTCCTTTGATCAGTATGATGTCACTTTCCTCTTCACTGTGATCAGTCTCCTGTCACATCAACTATTTAGTACTCTTAGCTTGGACTATGTGCGACTTTGTTTCCCTGCCCAGATGGTCTCAGGCTCCGCCCTGTGCTGCTACCTGTGTGCTGGTAGATGAATTCCCTGACCTCTCCGGGCCTGGTTTTATCAACTGTAAAATAAGTAGTCAGATTAGGAAATCTTCAAGAGATCTGCCAAATGAAAATTTTTATGACTTCATGAAAAGCAAAATAAATCCTTCTTTGATTATCTTACACTGACCGGGCAGGTAACATAGGCTATATTTGGCTGTGGAGGCAAAATCCAGCAATAGAGAGATAAGCAAGCTGGTGCTGAGCCAGGAGAGAGATTAAGGATGAACTACTGAGGTAGACCTTAGGCTTCAATCTGAGAATTCAGAGATAGCTAAGAAATAGTGAGGAAATGATCAAATGTAGGAGCCTCTGATTTTGTTTTTTAACTTATTGTTTGCCATTAAATGGTAAGCCATTTCATTTATATATATGTATATGTAAAAAATATATATAATACATATACTATGTATAATAATTATATATGTATATGTATAATTTATATGTATATGTATAATATATGTGTATATGTATAATATAATATATAATATATACATTTCACTTATATATGTATATGTATAATATATATGTATAGTATAATATAATATAAAAATATATATAATATATATGCATAATATATATGTATAATATATAATATATATGTATAACATATATGTATTAATATATGTTGTACACATATACATATTATATACATATATACACACACATTTTTTTTTTTTTTAAAGATTTTATTTATTTATTTGAGACAGAGAGAATGAGAGAGAGAGAGAGCACATGAGAGGGGGGAGGGTCAGAGGGAGAAGCAGGCTCCCTGCTGAGCAGGGAGCCTGATGCGGGACTCGATCCAGGGACTCCAGGATCATGACCTGAGCCGAAGGCAGTCGCTTAACCAACTGAGCCACCCAGGCGCCCTACACACATTTTTTTAAGGAAGACATTTAATGGTTATCTCCAAACTTTAAGCAAAGAGCCTCTTTTTTGAGATGTCAACAAGCTACACGAAGGCATATGTATTTTGGTTTGCACAGTATGATCAAGATTGTTACAAGTGTCTTTCACCCAGTGCCAAGGTAACCAAACTATAAGCATGAGGTTTCTGAAAGCTGAATAAGCCCCCATCCGTTGAATTAGGAAAACTAGATAAGTGACAGCAGTTGTTTTAGTAAGACATGTTTTCAAGAATTCAGACCATTTTCATTGTTCTAACCTACTTTTTTAACTATATCCATCCTTCTCGAATTATGGCTCACTAAAATAAATGCACCGGTTCATACATCTGGGTACATGGATTTGCAAAGAGAGGAAAGGCAAGAGCAAATGCGTGGGCCCGATGCACCATCTATCTACTTATCATCTATCTACCTATGTCCATCTATCTCCTACTGGTTCAGTTTTTCTGGGGAACACTGACTGATACAAACTCTTTCAAGTTATTTGCATGGTGGTGTAATTGACCAATAACGAGACTTAAAAGGGAAGGTGAGCACCATTTGTGAAATAGTATCATTTTTTAAAAAGAGGAACTTAAATTGTCTTCATGGTGTAGCTCAAAGGTGGGTGCTGCCTATTCCCACCTGTTCAAACTGCGTCTCACCTGGTGTGAAATTTACACAATTAGAATTAGTGGCATCTATTGATGGAGTAATCCTAGATCTGGTCCAGAGTGTAAATGCCAAAAACTATTGGCTATCTCTTAAGTGCAGAAAAAACAAACAAACAAACAAAAAACCCCAAAAACCTTTCCAGGTAGAAAGCAGAACATTTGCATCTCAGAATGAAAAGGGATCCCAGCCATCATTCAGTCCAACTTCCTGAGTTCGAAGGTGATGAAACAGAGGCCCAGGGAAAGTGAAGTGTGCTTTGCCAAGCCACAATCGTTAAGAATAACATGTTCTTAAACATTTGTTTTATCACTTGAAAATGTTTTAGTGTTTTTCGGCATTGCTAAGTATTTTGCTAAAGCACATTGTTTTGGCTAAATAGAGTATTCCGTCATGGATGTGCCGCATTAAGCTAAATACCTATTTGGTGCATTTAATTTATATTCATATATTCACTCAATAAATACTGCGAAAAAGACCCTGGTACACAAGTCTTTGTACACATGCTTATCACTCTTGAGGTTGAGTTTCAAGAAAAGGGATTTCTGGATCAAAGGGTATGCGTGTCCTGAAGTCTTTAATCCCACTTGCCAAATTGTTCTCCAGAGACGCCTTACCAGTTTCCAACACTCAGCAGTGGATGAAGGTGCCTGTGTCCCGGCACCCTTACCCACACTGGATATTTTCGTTAACAAACAATACAATGGACATTGAGTCTTGTCTTAATTCACATTATTTATTAGCAAGGTCGAACTTTTTTTTCTAATTTTATTGGCAATTGCATTTTCTTTATGCACTTTATGCCTTTCTTTATGCACCTCTACTTATTTTGGAGTTTACATTTTATTAATTTGTAGAAATTTTTTAAAAACAATGAGATTGAGTCCACAAAACAATGCCCCGGTGAACGGTGGGTGATATTATTATTATTACTGACGTGGTCCTCGTTTCACTATGGTTGTTGGTTTTATTGTGTCTGCTGCTGGGTGCCGGCTCATACTTAGAAGCTGGAAAGGAGGCACAGCCTGGGGTCAAATAGGTAAAATCTCTCTCTCTTTCACTGGGAAAAACTCGCCGAAACATATCCCAGTTATGCTGTTGGTTTTAAAGTCTTTCATCTGCATCCATTAGCCAGGCCCTTTTCTCCCTGGAATAAAGTAAAATGTGGTTTATGCTTCAGGCACATACATAATAGCATGCAAGCCACTCCACCTCTTTCGTTCTCCCTCTAACTAGGCACTGAGATTCTTTCTTTTCTGGGAAATTATGGCAATTGACCTCAGAGAATACATAAATTGCAAAGTGCCTCCCCTTTTTATATAGTATTTTACATTCCTCCTCTTATTTCCCCTTTAGAAAGTGTAAAATAACATATCTTAAAATGGAATCTGTGTAGCAGTTTTTTATCTTGTTAAATATTTAGCAGTATCCAGTGTTTACTTGTTATGTTTTGTTCTTGAATATTGTGTTTTATAGAGGACTATCAGGGAGTTTTCTTTTTCATTTGTATAGTAGGCCTCAAATTCTTGTGGGCTTGTGTTCATGCATTTCCGTGCTGCTGTGTTTGGACTCTTTCCCTAGGGAGAGGTGGCAGCTGTGATGGGTAACCACATCACACAGCATTAGTGACGAAGGCTGGGTGATGATTTAGGGATATTTGGAATAATTCATTGTGAGGGACAGCTGAAAAAAATATATGTATCAGTCTTTCAATGGTTGCTTATAGAAGGTTTTACGCCCAGAAGTGAGGTCATATACATAACTTGATATCATGGTTCTTGACACGTAACAGATGCTCCAAAGATGTTTGTTGTCTTCTGTATCAATCAGAATTCTCTAGAAAAAGAGAACCAATAGGATACACACACAGATGTACGGATGTAGAGCGACTTATTTTAAGGAACTGGGAATTGGCTCACGTGATTGTAGGGCTGGTAAGTTTGAAATCTGAAGGGCAGGTCAGCAGAAGAAACCCAGGTAGGAGTTGATGTTGTAGTCTTGAGTCCAAAATCCGTAGGGTGAGCCTCAGTTGGAAAGTCAGGCAGGATTTCTATGTTAGAGTCTTGAGACAGAGTTTCTTCTTCACCAGGAGACCCTAGTTTTTGTGTGTAAGGCATTCAGCTGATCAGATGAGGTTTATCCATATTCTTCAGGGTAATCTCTTTCACCTACAGTCAACTGATTATAGATGTTAATCATATCTACAAAATATCTTCACAGTAACATCTAGACTAGTGTTTGGCTGAGCAGTTGAGCACCATAGCCCACAAGTTGACACACAAAATTAACCATCACACCTCCTTTTACCCTCCTCCTTTCCTATGCATAAAAGGGAATAGGGCTCTGTCAGGAGACCAAGGGTCTTTCCTACCTATCTCAATTTCATGAAGTCACTGAATCCATTTACTAAACATAGATAGCAAGAAGCTTTGGGAACATGCTAGGGTAAGAGAAAGAAGAGTAAGAGAAAGAAGGAGGGAGTTTGTGTTGGTTGGGAAAGTAAGGGCAGCAGAGGAGAGGTAAAAGTATCCCAAGGAGGAGGCCATTGTTTTCTTGGTATGGCCTAGTTTTGTGTTTCTATGACTTTCCAGTAATAATGGAAATAGTGGGTCAGAGGGAGAGCAGAAAAAGGACGGGCTGCCTCAAAGCATAATGTTAGGGGACTTCCCTGCTACAAAGTGGAGGATGTCATGGACTGAGTGAGGTAAGGCATTCTGGATTCTCTAGAAGCATCCTCTATGAGTTCTCAAGAATGTCCAGATCCTTCTTCAATATAGCAGTATAGACATGGACCAGGGCGCTCTGTGAGTCCGGGTGGAGGAGGGGCATGGGAGACACAATTACTACATAGAAGAGAATGGAGTTCATTCTCCAGGTGCAGAAGGAGAATGGGCTTGAATGAAACAAAAGAGTTCATCATGTGTTGCTGGTGAAGTTACTTAACCTTTCAGCTGCGCTAAGTATTTAGACATGTAGGAGGATAATAATATCAACCCACAAACCCATTTAATAGGGCAAATGAGTTAAAACTGTGATATGATTTTAAATTTATGTCAATCAGTAAATTCAAAGCACAGCACTATAATTAGAAACTCACAATTCCTGTAGAATATCCTTGTGGGCATAATTAATGCATATTGAAAATTTTTAGCAGTTATTTTAATCCCAAATAGAACCTGGTTCAGATGAGTTGATTTCTCTATTATGAGTATAAAGGGCTACCTACATATAAGGTAAACTTTCTTACTCTTTTTTCTTTCTTTTTTTTTTTTTTTTTTTTTTTTGGTAAACTTTCTTTAGTGATGGACTTTTCTGCTATTTCAGAAACTTGGTGCCAGTCTTTCTTAGGTGACCATCAACAGATTAAATCAGAAAACTTGGAAGTGACTGAGGGAGGTTTCCTAGGTGCAATTTGTTAATGGAGAACACAAATAACTGTTCTAGGGGACTGAGTTGGCCGCTGGCTTTATTAGATCATGCCACTTTATTGTATACTTACTTTATTGTATACTTTTGTAAGGCCTGTTCTGGTATCATGAATAAATATATATATATATTTGGGCAGATTAACTGTTTTGAGCCAGATAAGCAAAAAGAAATCTAATAGCTGATTTTCAAGAAAGAGTCTCTTAGAATTTGCATTTGGGTGGGAAATACATTTGCTAATACACTGGATTCATTGCTTTGTGAAATACTTTCTTTTTAATGCTTGTTTATTTGAGCAATAGAGAACAAATGCACAGTAATCCCCTTCTTTTCAATGGAGGCTTCTCTGTTTTTAGGCCAAGAATCCCAAGACACCCCTAAGCTTTCCTGTATTGGTGTTTACAAACAATGGTATAAAACACTTAAATGTTTCTTGGAGAGTTTACATAAGAGGCAGTGATACAGTTTGGTAATAATGAGGGCAGTGAATTTTGGAAGCTGGAAAGTCAGCTCTGTAAGTCATCTGTGGAAGGCTAAGCACTACATCTTTACTTTGTTAGGCTGGTATTTGTTTAATGTGATTTTTCAGAAAAAGTTATCAGAAAAGGTTCCCCTGTAAGCAGCCCTATGACCTCCAGGAGGCGGGTAAGAGAAATGGAACAGCCCTACTAGTTATAGCGTAGGTTATATCTTTGGCAGTGATCCAATTTTCTCTAGTCTTTATTTACTAGGGAGTAAAATTATTGCCTCATAAAACAAGAGAAATGTCCAGTTATTTCTTAAGTAGGGCCCTATTAACTTTACCACTGTGACCAGTTCCTTCCACAACATTAAAATCTTTCAACCCTGTGACAGGGAGGATGTTCCATACCCAGATTTAGTGATCCAAGGACAATTATTTTGAAAACATACATTTCCTTGAAAGACCCAATTTTGAAAGAACTAATTTTTAGAATGATGTTCCAATGAATCACTGGATTCATAACAGCATTTTTCTTTGGAAACCTTTTGCCTACGTCAAAAGTATCAGCCAGGATCTAAAAAAAGTGAGTCTTAATGCTAAGGAAGATTGATTATTGAGAAAGAGAGTTTGATTATCAGAATGTATTACAATGTTTCACTGTAAAGTTGTTGAACTAAAGTTTCATTTATTTGAAGAATCTGGATAATTGTCTTCAGTTTCTATCTGATTATTGCTATTGTGTAGATTATCCTTTTAGTCCATACCAAGAGTCAGAATCCCATTTCTGCCTGGTATATAAATAAAGATGTTCTTCTTGCCTATGTTTTCTGGGTGAGAATAAATTGGACCCATTTGAGGAGATGTGATGGTTTCTACAGAAGAGAGAGAGGCTCTTTCAGACTTCGCTCTAATCTGCCTTGGTTATATATTGTCAAGAACTGGCAAGGGACAAAGATCAGACTTAATCAGGGATGATGTTAGTTTCTGATACATGTCTATTCCCTTTGGTTCTTATGTTGAGCCTCTCATAACTAAACATTTGTATCCATTTTCACATTTCTTTGTACCCTTCTCTAATTGTTCCTTTCCTGGGATTTCTTGCATTTGGCCAAGTTGGGTCTGGTGTTTGTAGAGCAGTATCTGAGCTGTTCTTGGCCAAGCTGTAATCAGCTGATTTGGGTTAAGCTACATTATCTGTGGTGTGACTTCATAGTATGTTAGCTAGGTTCCTCCAAGAGTAGACCCGGAGACCAGGATTTTGGTGATTCTAGGAAGCTCACCTGGGGCTCAAGTCCACTGGAGATGTCTGAGAAACCAAGAGGAACGAACAGTCTCAGAATTGTCTTCTGGAAGGACAGGGACTATTTCTCATTAGTGGAGGGTAACCTCAAAGAGTGCCAATCACCCCCTTGTACTGAGCTGTGTCTATGGTCTGCTGAGCAAGTTTCCATGGGGCCAGAGAAAGTCCTCAGTCAGAAAAGCTGAGAGACACAGGCTTTTGGGTGGGAAAATACCAAAACTGTAGGTAAACTCAGAGATGAGAGGGGAAAATGGGGAGGGGTTCCGGAAGTGTCTGCTACCAACAGTAAACTATAACAGTGCTTTGGAAGAGTAGAGGGCTCCTTCTTTCACATCAAAGAAATGCAGAGGTAGACTTATTTTGGAGTGTTCACAATCCTCAGATGCCCCAGTTCTTCCCCGGCCACTGTTTTGCTATCTCTAGGATGGTTTGTCTTCAAAATCCAAAATGACAACTAAATCTAGTAATCATATTCATATATCCCAGGTAGTAGAATTTAGGATGGGACAAAGAAGGCCTGTCTTTCCCTTTTAAGGAGATATTCTAGAAATACAATGAACTATTTTTATCTATCCCTCATAACCCAGAACTTAGCTACTTAGTTATATGGCCACATTCTGCTATAAAACATTCTGAGAAATACAACCTTGATTGCATGTGGCCATATGTCTAACTAAAAATCATGGTCCTATTACTATGAATGGAAGAGAGAGTAGGACATTGGCAACTAACCATCTCTGCGCTGTAGGATCTTCATTAGTCAGGCTCGCATGGCTCTTGCAGTGGGAGAAATGGTAGAAGGAAGTAGAGTAGAATTATATTGACCCTGAAATTACTATGTCGTATTCCTTTGGTAAGACTGATCATCTTCACAAAACTTTAGATATGTGACCTTGTTAAAAAAAAAAAAAAGTTATAATGGATAATTTGATTTAAATGAAAAAATTCATCTACCTGTATTTTGCCTAGTTGTTTTGATAGTGAATCTGAGGTGTAATCCTATCAATGGCAATAGTGATTGTCTTAGTCTGCTCAGGCCACCATAGCAAAATATCACAGCCTGGATGGCTTAAATGACAGATATTTATTTCTCCCAGTTCTGGAGGCTGGAAGTCCAGGATGAAAGTGGCGGCGGGTTTGGTTTGGCCTGAGGCCCCCCCTTCTTGGCTTACAGTTGGTCACTTTCCCACTGTGTCCTCACATCACCTTTTCTTTCTGTGGGCACCTCACTCGTGTCTTAATACTCTTACGAGGAAACCAGTCCTAATAGATTAGAGCCCCACCCTGGTGATCTCATTTAACCTCAATTACCTCTTTAAAGGATCTACCTCCGAACATAGTCATATTGGGGGTTAAGGCTTCCACATGTGAATTTGGCAAAGGCACAGTTCAGACCGTAAGAGTGATAATAATAAATATTTATTTAATGCTTTTATGTATTGGGCCTGATGCTAAGTGCTTTACATAGATTCATTTATTTAACCTTCATAATAACACTGAGTAAGAGATTATACTACTCATTTTTAGAGAAGGTGACAGATTTAAGGAAACTGAAACATGCCTAAATTTGCCTGGGAACAAGTGAGGACAACAGGCTGACATCGGAGCCTGGGTTCATAAACCACTGTGAGATGGTGTTTGTCGTATGAAGCAGAAGACAGGGAGTCCCTCACTTGAGAGATGGACAAGCATTGTTGGTCCCAGACAGAGAAGAAGTTACAAGCTGTAGGTGATATTGGGGGAGTTCTTTGAAGGGGCCCTTGCGAAGTCGAATCCCCCTCTGCCCCTGAACAACTGGAGATGTGTATCTAAGAATGGCTACAAGATCACTTTATTATTGGTAGAAGCTGCAGGACGTGGCTCTGGGTCCATGGGCCAAATGAATCAGCGAATGAGATTAGGCAGAGACAGTTACCTGTGACAGCACTCTGGCCCAGGGCAGGCCTCCAGTCCTCCCATGGGACAGATCCTCAGGAGGAGAAGTGGAAAGTCTGCCTGGGTAAATTTGAAGCTCCCAAAAGGAAGAACATTGGGAGAACCACACTGAGCAAGACTGTTAATTTTTCCAGGTCTAACAGAACCCCCTCCCCATCTCCTCAGCTGGTGCAGAGAGTTAAAAGGGCATATAGCTAAGGAAAAATCCTCTCCTTGGAAACCAGGGGTGAGAAAAAAAGTGTCCCCAAGCAATAGGGTATAGGGAAGTGCTCTTGAGCTTGCCTGGACAGCTGCGTTGTGTTTTCCCAGGTGTCAGCTTTGAGGCTGAGGCAATGGGGATGAAGTCTTTCCCTTTGTTATTTGTGAAAACTTGTTTATGGGATTAATTTTATATTGCTTGGGAGCAATACAAATCATTCAAATAATGTTATGAGGCAATCAGGCTTGGGATTGCATGTCAAGGAATGGCTACGGTTTGGAAATAAATGGATGCCTTGGTAATACATGTAAGACATTACATTGTGAAGAATAGAAAAGACCAGTATGTAAATATGTAAATCTCCCCCAAAAGAATCCAGGAAATTTCGCTTAGAAAAACAACACTGCTTTCAGTAAGAAAACCAGTAGATTTAATCAAAGCAGTAGGTCTAAACAAAAGAATCCGAGCCAAATAAGAGAGTAGGATTTTAATCATTCTGCTTGGTATGTTCAGCCTATGATGAATATTCATTAACAACTGATCAATACACTATTTTTCTATTTCTTCAAATAGAGTTGAAACATAAAAATAAAGGAAAGTAAACATTTTCTCACTCTCCAGAAGAATAAATCCCACTGCCAACAAATTCTGCCATCTTCAAAAATAATATGTTTCAGCAGAATAATTTCATACAGTTTTATTATCAGGCCGCCTCCCCACCCTCCCAATATTGGGGCACCACAAAGGCAAGCCAGAGTGGAGACGTGAGGCATTTATCCAGAAAAATGAGGCCAAAAACCCCATTTCCCTCCGCCCCCCCAAATTGGTTATGTGAAACAACATTACATTGTTGGCATCGCCCTAGAGAGTGGACTGATTGAGGATTCACTTCGTGGGTGTAGGGTTGCCTCTGGTTTCTCCTGCAGAATAGAATGCTTGCATCTATGCTTGGGCCCATGCCAAAGTGGAGTTTTAAATTTGTTGTGTGTCAAATTGAGTTTCTCAAAAAGTTTTTTCAATTGGTTTCCTCTCCTCGACCACATTTTGCAAATGAAATGTGATGATGAGGTTTAGTCATTTTGTTTTTTTTTTTTTTTTTTTTTTTTTTTTTTTTTAAAGATTTTATTTATTTATTTGACAGAGAGAGACACAGCGAGAGAGGGAACACAAGCAGAGGGAGTGGGAAAGGGAGAAGCAGACTTCCTGCCGAGCAGGGAGCCCGATGCGGGGCTCGATCCCAGGACCCTGGGATCATGACCTGAGCTGAAGGCAGACGCTTAACGACTGAGCCACCCAGGCGCCCTCATTTTGTTATTTGATCGTTCTAAATAGCTAATCTGAATAATCCTGCTTCAAATAAATTTTGAGGACTTTTTAATTTTGTAATTGAAATATTTGGTTGGCTGTTAAATACATGAGGTAGCTAACAAACTTCTTTTCTCTCTGCTGTATATAGATGCAATGTTAGAGATAGGGGATGGGCCAGGCCAGGCCTTCAGAGTTTTGTTTTGTTTGCTTTGGTTTTCATTTACCTAGGTAATTTGAGGGAGATAAAATCTCTCTTAAGGGAAATAAAATCCCCCCCCCCTTTTTTTTCTTTTATTCTTTCTTTTTTCTTTTTCTTTTTACAAAAAGGGTCATCTGGATTACACTGGTGTATAGGGTTGAAAATATGTATTGAACTCTTAAGATGTTACCAGAAAATCATTCAAACTCAGGATACCGGGCAACTCTCTCTCTCTCTCTCATTTTTTTTTTTTAATTATTCTTTGTTTCTTTTGAGGTTCTTTAATAAATATTTTTTTCCTTGAAGTATGTTTCCCTTAGAACTATAACATTAGAAAAACTCTTGTAATTATGGTTTTATGGTTATTTTGTTACTTGTTCATTTATACAAGTTTGAGGTGTTTTATTACATGTTTTTTGCTAAATAAAAGTAATCTTTTTCTTCAGCCTGTGGAAATGGAAATAGTGAATTCTTTGGCAGGAATACTACCAAAATAATCTTTATATAACTGCTTTTCTGTTTACTCTCAGTATTATCAAAACTGGTATACTAGGGCTTAGTAAATTTTGAACTTCATAATTTAAATCCAATCTTTTTTTTACTCAAGACCAATTTCTCTATTCTTGGATTACCGATTTTTGGAAGCTTGGAGAGAAAAATGTCCTTAAAAGTAGGGCTCTTTCAACTGAAAATGGTGGTTTTATGTATGCTATCACTTAGCTTTTCCTAATGATTTTCAGCAGAAGGATTTAAAAGCAAGTGAAAAGATTGAAGTGACTTTCACTTGCTTAGTTTGGGCTGGAGTGTCTTCCAAACACAAATATCTTTCTTCCTCTGAATGTGAATTCAGTGCTGATGATGAAAGGGATCATGACCCTGTAAAGAGATTTCTGGAAAATAGACGGTATATGGGTAGACATTCCACCTCTTACCTTGTGATTTACCCCTGACTTAAAGCATTCCCATTTTGTAGCCCAAAGGAGCAATTCTCTGGGAGTGACCAGAGGTTCTTGAAAAACCTCTGCCACAGCTTTCAGAAACATGTGTGATGCTTGAAGGAGGCGGCTGAAAGCAGTAGCCTTCTGAACCTCAGGAGCTGGACATCCTCAGAATTTTCTTATATGTGTGAATAAATGTATTTCCTTTAAAATGCATGCTAGGGGGGGTGCCTGGGTGGCTCAGTCGTTAAGCATCTGCCTTTGGCTCAGGTCATGATCCCAGGGTCCTGGGACTGAGCCCCGCATTGGGCTCCCTGCTCTCCTGGAAGCCTGCTTCTCCCTCTGCCTCTGCCTGCCGCTCCCCCTGCTTGTACGCTCTCTCTCTGTCAAATAAGTAAGTAAAATCTTTAAAAAAATTGCATGCTAGGGGCACCTGGGTGGCTCAGCTGGTTAAGTGTCTGCCTGCCTTTGGCTCAGGTTATGATCTCGGGGTCCTGGGATCCAGCCACAGGTCTGGATCCCTGCTTCTCTTTCACCCTCTGCCCCTCCCCACTCCTCGTGTGTGCGCTCTCTCTCTCAAATGAATAAATAAAATCTTTATAAATAAATAAATAAAATGCATGCTAAATGTATTCAAAATATACTTATGTTAACATCTATTTTCTTGTTATTTTAAAAATTAATTTTGAATGAGCAAGGAGTTGGGCAAATATCTCTGATGAAGAACTTTGGTTTAAAGTGTTTTCATGTTTGTACAAAAGTCTGAAAATCAGGATGACTAGCTTAGAGACGTTAAAAAACTGTCAAGAGTGCTTATCTTCCCATGTTGAAATGCTTACAGTTAAGTTGGTCTGAGTACTTGGGATTGATGTCCCTAGCATTTCCAATGGTCTTTCTAATCCCATCCATCTAATCTGGATTCTGGGGGCCTGGTAAAATCCCTAGGATATATATTTTCATTCCGGGTCTGATCGAGTATGTAGCTATTATTCTTTGTAAGATACTCATGGCTAGATGGGTGGTTCAAAATCCCCAAATGGAAGTGGAGAGACTAGAGGTTTGGCCTGGAATATAAAGCATGAAGTTTAAGTGTTGTTCAAAATGGTTTCTGGCTAGTACTTTCTCCAAAATTAAAATAGCTATACAGACATTGCAATAGGTGAAATCCATGATAATATATATTTTTTAAAGATTTTATTTATTTATCTGACAGAGAGAGACACAGCGAGAGAGGGAACACAAGCAGGGGGAGTGGGAGAGGGAGAAGCAGGCTTCCCGCGGAGCAGGGAGCCCAATGCGGGGCTCAGTCCCAGGACTCTGGGATCATGACCTGAGCCGGAGGCAGCCACCCAGGCGCCCCAAAATCCACGATAATGTTAAGAACTAAGACTGACAACTGCCAAAATCTTGGTGGCAATGCCTCTAATGGCCAAACTGGCACAACTCTATTGAAAACCATATTCAGTGACAGAACAGCTGAGTGACTAAGATCCTAGGACAGACTTGGTTCAAAACCTGGCTCTGGCATTGTGCTGCCCTGTGACTTGGGCAGTCCGTTTACTTGGCCTCTTGGTGCCTCCACCTGTGAATGGGGGGCATCATGGACTCCTCTTCGTGAATGTGCTGTGAGGCTTCATGGAACCAGTGCATGAGAGGACCACGCCAGCCTGTGGGAAGCCACAGAAAGATGTCAGCTATTCATATTCAATGGCCCAGCCATACTGTGTCTGTTGGCATTAGGTCAGAATACGCTTTATCACTTTCTGTCTGCTTATTTAGTAGAAAAGGTCCAAATCTTCCAGAAAACCCAGCAGTCATTTATGTGCCCCATTGTCTTCCCGAAGCAGCCACTTCGTGGCCTTCTTCCAAACGTGTACAGTTCAGCAAAGCCCTTATTGCCAAATGTAGACAAAATGTACCTCTCTTGACAGCATTGATTTCTGTTGTTTTACTACTGGCTTATGCCCCCTGGCACTCTTAGAAATGTCTCCATTCCTATTATCTCTTCATTAAACAGGCATCTTTTATAATAATTCCATATCCAAGCTGTGGCAACTCCCCATTTTACCCGAGGAGGACTGAAGCTCAATATACAGAGTGAATCAATGTCAGAATTGGGAAAAGAACTGACTCAGAGTTCAGAGATCTCCTCAGGGTGTCGACCTTAAAGGAATGTCCGTCTTCACCTTCCCGCTCTTCCGATGGTTTTTTTTGGTGCCTTTCACTACAGTCAGGTTGAACGTCTTTTAGGTGAGCTAGTAATATTTCCATTTAAATCTCTCTCTCTCTCTACCTGTCTATCTAAACTATCTTTTCACTTTTGTGAAATGTAAAATTTTAGGAGTGCGACAAGGGAAAATGCAGTCTACTTATGTAAGTGATAGAAATTATAAAGAAAAAGATAACTCATTAAGAAATACAAATTCTGCCTCAGTGTTTTGATTGTCTTGAGCATCAGCTTTATCTCTCATGGGTCCAAACACCTGCACGCTTACTTATATCTCCATGACATTAATTAAGCATATATGTTTTTATTTATTCCCTTGATATAAAATACATGCTGTCATTTAGGTGCAGATTAGTAAAAAGGTTAAAGATGGCGATGGTTACATATACTTAGATCTCACATTATCACATGTCAGTGGCTCGGCACCATCTCTGCTCCTCCTCTGTGCTGATCTTTTTGTAGGCGTTGAAAGCCTGTGAGCTACATTTTTCAGAATCTCTTGCCAATAGGGTTCTAGGTTAGATTTTGCCAATAAGAGGCACTAGTGAAAGATTCTTTAAAGTGGGAGAACAGCAGAAAACATCCTGTTGTTGCTCAGGTAGCAGAAGACTGGGGGTCGTATCTAGAACAGTCCTCTGGGCATTTCCCTAGGAATCACTTACTTTTTGCTGTAGGCCGCTCTTACTCTTGCTGGTAGTTTCCCACTTTCCTGAATGCTGGCAGCAGGCCTGAGGACTAGAAGCAGTTTCCCCAGGCCTTCACTCTTTTCAGCCCTCATTTCCTTTTACTGAATCTCTTCTTTCTTGAAAAACTTAATTATTTGGGGCTTTTCTGACCCAAATCTCATGGCTACTTTGAAATTAACCAAAATTAATTCACTATGACCTTTGTCAAGATGCTTCAGCTATCTGGCTTTCATTCTTAAAATGAGTCAGCGGGGTCGTGTGATCTTTTCTAGAGAATTTTGATTCTAGCTGGAATGTGCTCTAGAAAGATGTTTCCTTGGAAGTAAGAGATGCGAGAGAAGTCTATACTAGTGGATGTGAACTGTCCAGATATGCTTATAAGTGAGTTTTGCTCTGCCTACTCAGTCCCAACAAATACTGGCACAACATTTAGAGATTTCATTTTATATACAAAATCTGGCGTTCTGGACTGTCCCTAAAACTCAGAAGGTCCTCCATGCCAGCAGTTGCCTGGAGTCTTGCCCGGCCTCCTTATTCCTGCCAGGTGTGTGCTCTCCCTGTCTCCACATCCTCTTCTCATCTCTCTGCCTTCTGCAGCTCTGCCCATTGTCATGCGCCAGCACACAAGTGTGTTTTTTCCCTTACAGTAGAGAGTCATTGCTTTGAACTCATGTGTCTACCAAAAGTAGCAGAATTAAAGATGGAGCAGGAGGGCAATGTTTTGTTTTTTTTTTTAAAGAAGGAAGAGCATGGTGTTTTGTGTAGAATATTCTGCATATTTATTTGAAGTTCCCCACCCACTTCTCCCATTTGCTTCATTTGGCTGCCTCCTATAAGCATTTCAGTTGATGAGCCCTGGTTTAAATTCTAGCACTGTTTTTTTTTTTCACCTTATTTGGGTCACAAAGCCTTTGAAGAGTATCATGAAAACTCTTGGACACTGCCCAGAAAAAAGGCAAGAACACAAACATATAATATTCTGATCACAGGTTTCTTTGAAGTCTTGCATGTAACTAAATCTAATAAGGTCCTTGGCTCTAGAGCAGTACTTCTTGTGAAAATGAAGATTCAGATTCAGTAGGTCTGGGTGATGTCTGATTCTGCATTTCTAACAAGCTCTCATGATAGTGTTTTGGTCTGGGGCTATACTTTGAGTAGCAAGGTTCCAGTGGTTCTTAAATTTTCTTTGGACATTAGAATCCCCTGGAGACATCTTTAAAAAAAGATTGATGCTCAGGCACTGGTCTTTTTAAGAAGCTTCCATCTATAGGGCTCGGGAACATTGTTCTCCATCAAAACTCATTTACTGAAATAAGCAGAGCCAGGCAGAGAAGGCTGTAAGAGAGGTCTAGGCATCAGGTGGATGGAGAAATGGAGGTCAGTGGTGCCAACTCAGAAGGCAGGGCATTGCCAGTGACTAATAATTTTGTTTTTCCAGTTCCTTTTTTCTGCAGTGAAAGCAAGAGTGGTCACTTCATGCCTCAAAGAAATTTTGAAATGACCTGCTGTGTTGGGATCATACGGGTGGCTTTGCAGAGCCTACCCATCTTGGGCTCACCTGTTGGTTGGTTTCACAGCCGACCATGAATTGGGGGAAAAAAAGGAGTGTTTGGTAGAGCTGAATTTTCTAGTCACTGTTTATCGTTTCCAAGGCAGTATTCTCCTCTTTGGATATGGCCTTGTCCAAAGCTACCAAAAAGTCACAAAATTTGTCACTGTAGACTTTATGTCAAATGAGAAACTAGTTTGGAGCGGTGTCTACTTCCAGTGTCGGGGTGGATGGCTCCTTTCACAGGGAGTCCATAGCAATTTAGGAAAAAAAAAAAACATGAGTGTGAAACACAAAAGACATGTGTCCACGACACTACTTGATTTGGGCTTCAAAGACAGAATTGAAAGCTGAACTTCAATGGGTGTCAGATCAGTAGAAAGAAGTTCTCACAAATGATATCAAGCCTGGGTCATTAATGTTCCTCTCCCTTCACCTTACATTGCAACCTCCGTGTGCATGCCTCTAATTAGTGCAGCTCGAACAGAGGAGACTTCTGATGCCAAATGTGTGGAAAATTTCCAAAGAAGCATTTCCATTTTAAAGAGATCTGAAAACATTATCTGAATCAGCTCCCCCTTTAAAAATTCTATTCCTGCGGGGAAAAAGGTAATTATATGCATTTAGATATGGATGGCTTTTGCAAAAAAAAAAAAAAAAAATTAAATTTTAGTTGACATTGCCTAATCAGAAGGAATTATTTCTTAATCATGAAGTAATAGCCCTAACATTCTTAGATTCAAAGAAACCCTTGAGTAAAATGTAGTTCCTGCTGCTTATGTGTACTTACGAAATGATGTTTTAAAATCTCTTTTGCGCTGTTTTTATTAATTTCACGATGACCCTTCTCTACCATGTAGCCATCATCTTTTGCTCTGTGGTTCCCGACCATCCAATAGAGGTGTATACAAATGGGCATGATATTTAAAACATATCTCAAAAAACTTTCGGGATATTGCCCTTCTCTGTCTGATTCACATCTCCGAGGCGAGGATGCAGGAGATGGGATCCCTCTGAGCAGTAACAAATTGGGCTTCTGGGTGACAAGTGGTGAGGTCTTGAGGAGCCAGCAGCTGCCAATGATCCTCTTTATCTGCGAGGCCATCATCTCTGAGACACACCATTTTCTTCATATAATAGACCTGCACCTGTCATTCAGTTGGGAATGACAAAGAAAATACTTTTCTGCTCTCATCTTCTCTGTTTTCTTGTGATTTTTCTCTTTTCTCCTGCCCTAGAGAACAGATGTTCTGTGCCCACTCACGTCGGTTTTACATTGTTTTGGTTTTCAAGGAGTGTTTTTTAACATTCCTGCTGATGATTTAGCATAAATTGTTCTTGTAATTAGCGTGGTTAATGAACTCCCCACCTATCTTTTAGTAGGTAATTACGAAGCCGCGGTATATTAGCTGGTACTGTATAAAGAGGCGGGGAGGGCTGGTGATTATGGATTCCATCCTCATGTCTCTAAGACCAAATCCCAAATGGTTTAATCATCATCAATGTCAACCTTTGCCATATCTTCATTCTACATGCCATATATTATAATGTTGCATTTATATTCCATCTTGACTTTGATATTTGCTCCTTCAGAATAGAGGTAACCTGATTAGACAGGGCGACTGGCAGTTGAAAGAAATGTTTTTAAAATATGCATGTACCATCACCGATTTCCCACTAGCGGTTCTCCCTATATCCTACTGTCTGCATTTACCAGAGGCTTGTTTTATTTTGTTTTGCTTTGTTTTTAGATATAATTATGACTAGGAAAGATTGGGTCTGTGGCAAAAATGACAATTACCAGCAGATTCTTTGTGTATGAGTTCTGTTCTTTTAGGCAGGGGCAGGGAGACAAGGAGGAAAGGATCTCTTCATACAAAATGTGAAGTCACTGAGTATTTCAAATGGATAAATACTCTGTGTGTGTGTGTATGTGTGTGTATTCATATTTAACATAATCCTATTATAAGGATCCCTGTCCTACCTATAATTATTGCCATCCTTTTTCTAGAGTCCTTCTCTCTGGCTACTTCATGTCAACTGCTACTTCAGTAATATTGGGCAGTCACTGATGGCAGAGACTTTCCTGAGCCAATTGACCACTGATTTTCATCTACTAGGTATGTTACTGCACTAGCAGATGAGAACATATAAAAAGAGGTGGTTGCAAGGTATAGAAGGAAACAGAATAATTGGTTAGTCTCAAATTAGAAGAAACATTTTGGCATCAAATTTACAGAGGAGTAGGTACCTTTTATAGGCACAGGCTATAAATTTAGTATCCAGTCCCTGACTTCTTCCAATTTGACATAATTCTAATTGTAAAAAAAATGGACAGTAGTATATGAAACATTTAAGAGCCAAATTTAAGGCTATGTCTAAGATAGGATACTACTGCAGGAATTGTTATAAGACAATAGGTAGTTGCTTGCCAAATGATGCTCTCCACATTAAGTGTTATGAGTTCCAGTGGGGAGGCACTTTCTATATGTTAGAGTGGTCCTGGACAATTTTAGCAAAAAAAGACAATAACTGGTCCTTCTAGCCTCTTTTTAGATTAACTCCTATATAATGCCAAAGGACAAAAATTTAATGTATACAGACTTCAGGTTAGAAGTTATGTGTTTCTTGATAGAAGGCATGGCCTAATTCCCCATCACAGTCAAGTCACTGGACGTTATATATGTACAAATGTGCCATAAATAACAATGCCCTTTGCAAAGCTTATAAGAAATTCCTTACCCAGTCGGCCATCACCTCTACTTATTGCCCTTTTCCTCCCACGCCATTTCTCTCTGGTCAAAGCACTATCTCTCACAATTGTTTCAGTAAATGTCTATAGTCACAGATATCAAAGAAGCAGAAAGGGGTTGATCTCCTTCTCCCAGTTCTCTGGGATTAGGGTACAAGCCCATGACACAGACTTTGCCGATCACAGGTTCCTCCTCTGGTCCCTAAAACTTGAGGGAGGAATGAAAGGCAAAGGGAGCATCACGTGGCACCCAGAGCAAATGGGGAGCTCTGTGCCCAGCACAGTGGTGGTGAGGGTCAAGTGGGGAGACCTCTAAGCACAAAGATGAAACCACCCAGCTGCCTGGAGCCCAGCTACTGTTTATTGCATGAGCTACCCAATAGCCCTGCAATAATCCCCTGTCTGCTAAGTTAGCCCTGGTCAGTTTCTGTTGTTTGCAATGAAGAACCCTGCGTGACACATCCAATTGTCCAATTTCAGTATCAGTGGTTTTTCCAACACCCTCAGCCTCTTATAATAATTAAATTTGATAGTCAATAAAGCTCTAAATACCTAATATACGCTGTCCTAAAAATCAGAAAACCTAGTGTCTCATGTTCAGGAGAGATAGTGCTTTGACCAGAGAGAAATAGCGTGGGAGGAAAAGGGAAATAAGTAGAGGTGATGGCCGACTGGGTAAGGAATTTCTTATAAGCTTTGCAAAGGGCATTGTTATTTATGGCACATTTGTACATATATAACGTCCAGTGACTTGACTGTGTTGGGGAATTAGGCCATGCCTTCTATCAAGAAACACAAAGTAGTGCACCCCGCTAGTGCTGATGAACAAAAATGGCAAAAGTCCATTGCATGTGGGTTCAATTGTGTCTCTTTTTCCCAGTTGTGTGAGCTGTGGCAAGCCACTTAAATTTTATGAACCTCAATATCTTCTTTAAAATTGATAGTTTCTGGGGCACCTAGCTGGCTCAGTCAGTGAAACGTGGGACTCTTGATTTCCGGGTTGTTTAAGTTTGAGCCCCAAGTTGGGTGTAGAGATTGCTTGAAAATTAAACCTTGAAAAAAATTTGATAGTTTGTGATGCTGTGAAGATTAAATAAAGTGACACATGTAAAAACTGTTTGCAAACTGGAAAGCGCCACAAAATGTAGAAATAATGACTACCCCAGTGAAATATTTCTGTAATCTCCCAGGGTACCATGAGCTTAGAAATTCACAAGGTCTGAAAATAGTAGCTCCAACTGACCATGTCAAGATTTGATTGCATGCTCTCAGGTGTCTCCAAATATGAGATGTTAGGGCAATGTCACTAGGGATGGGCTTTAAATGATGTTGTATGCTGATTAAAAGAAAGCACCTGGGTAGCTCAGTTGGTTGAATGTCCGACTCTTGATTTCAGCTCAAGTCATGATCTCACGGTCATGGGATCAAGCCCCTCGACCTCCACACTCAGCGGGGAGCCTGCTTCTCCCTCTCCCTCTGCTCCTCCCCTTGCTTTTGTGTGTGTGCGCGCATGCTCTCTCTCTCTCTCTCTAAAATAAATAAATAAAATCTTTTAAAAAATAAAAGGAATTTGCTTTTCTGCCTTTCCCACTTATTCAATAGAAGGTAGCTGGAGAAGTTCTCTGTCACCATACTCTTCCCTGGAGCTGCAAGAGTAACTATTTGAAGCAGGAACAGCATAGGAATAAAAGTAAGGCATTTGGGGATTGGCCAATCCACTTTAAATACTGTTCCTGGAAAACGGAGTTTCCATAGGCACTTCCTCAGGACCCTTCTGTTGGCATGACTCCCGTGGGATTATCACAGATGCTCTCCCTGAATGTCCTTTATTACTGTGTGCATCTTGTTCCCAACCTCATGCTTTTCACTGGGCACAGGGTATGGGAAGAAAGCAGGAAGGCACTGTATCACCACTTGTGTTTATTTTCTGGATTGACATGGTGGCTCTCATTTGCAGCGGGGTTCTATTATCCCCTAGAGGCGTCCTTCTAGGAAGGGGATGCCTTCTGTGAGGTGCAGCCAGAGCAGATGTGCCTTAGATGACGGCTTCAGAGCATGGACTTTCCCGTGTCGAGCAACTTGGTACAAAGTGGGCCGTCACGTGACACAGTTGAGCTCGTCCCCTCACTGAGGATGAGATGAGGGGCCTTCAGTCCACCAATGCCTGCTTAATTTGTTTTGCAGTGTCTCCTTCCAGGGGCTAGATAATTGAACTCTGTGTGGGAGGCCCGCACATGATGAAATGCGGCCCATTACCATCTCCCCAAAGAGGGCGATGCTTAGTCAGTGGGTTTTGTCCCTAATAAAAAGATGAAGAGACAGTGAGTTCCCCTTTTGTGAAGACCTGAAAAGCTCTGGGAACTGGCAGGTTCTCAATTTTGATTTTTATTCTAATTATATAGTGAAAACAATTCACAGAATTTGGTGTCTAATTTGAGATATTTTAATCCCAGGCTCATCCATTAATTTGTTAAGACCATGTGGAGAGAGAAACTTGAAAGCAAGTTCTCCCTGGCAGGAAAGCCTTTTCAGGGCCTAGATGAAAAATCTATCTTAATCACATATTCACTTTTCCTGGAGCACCCTGAACAAAGAAAACCACAGCACAGGAATGAGCCTGAGCACAATTCCTATTTCACGTAGTGGTAAGTCACGCCGGGTGTAATCTCGACCCCTTTCTATGACTAATCATTTCTGCATCCCACAGCAATTAATTGTGCAATGTTAGGAATCGCAACCACTGTGGGTCTCCATTTGCCCATCAATACAATGATAGTGTTGCACTATTTGATCTTTAAGCCTCCTGTCAGATTTTTAGAGATTTCTGTTTTAAAATTTTATCTTATTAAAGACAATGTCAGAGAATAAAAACAATGCATTGTCATTTATTCAAGTTTGTCTAACGTTGATGTCTTAGTACTTCAAGCTTAGAGTCGTTTATTCTCAGACTTTATTATTGAAGACTTATGAACACAGATTCATGTGTATAGTGAAATATAACTCCCCCCCCCCCCTTATTTGGGGACAAACTGGAAATAAAGTACATCTATGTTGAGTAAAAAAAAAAAAAAATCCAAACTTCCTTTTGTCTTTTAGATTTTAAATGCTTGTCTGTGCTCTCGCTCTCCTCCCCTAAACCAGGCAGGCATGTTCTTTGTGTCAGTAATATTAGAAGCAAATGCATGTAGTGTGTGTGTGTATGTGTGTGTGTGTGTGCGTGTGTGTGTGTGTGTGTAGGAGATGCGCGGCATATAGTGCATGAATTAAATAACGAGTGAATATTCAAACAATGTGTTTCTATCTTACAGATGGTCTTTGATAGAGTCACATAAGAGCCAACTGAGCAAGGCAGTTCTTGTGATAATAAACCATTATCAGTTCTATTATATATTCCCTTTTTACTCATGGGTAAAATATATTTCAGTGCGACAACATATTTCTTCTCTGCCATTACCATTGGTCTTCACCCGCACCCTCAAAGGGCACTAAGTGTCTTTTAAAGTTGGAAAGACATGACATGTGTAAGCCTGATATCTGAATTTTTGTAACTCCCTGCTCCTCTCCCCACCACTGCTGAAACCTGTGCAAGTCTTTGTGCTCTTACTTTTCGAAACAGCAGCTTGTGATGTGATGTGGAATCTGAGGTGTGAGAGATGGGCTGTATTAGTGGATAAGCTCATGTTTTTATATAGAAACAGGTCATGTATTGGTAGGAAATCTTACTTGCTGCAGAATCCAAGCAGAGTTGAAGGGCAGACGACAAAAATCAACACAGAACTCTCTGTTGTTTTCTTTCCCCTTGTCGTTTTAGGAAATTTCTCTTATCACTTTGATCATGCTACTTTGTGGAGCTGTTTGGGCAAATCCCCACTTTTAGACAGGCCCACTAACTTCCGCCTAATAGGGTCATATTTATGGGGCTGGAGGCGCTGCCGACTGGCTTCATTCCCCCAGGAAGTAACTCTTGGCTCGTTCTGGCAGGGACATTATAAGCTCACAGGCTTTATCAAATCTGTGAAACCAAGTGTGATTTACAGCTCCAGCTGGGGCAAAGAAACATACAGCAGTTGGGTTCTAAAATCAGTAGCTTCCTCCCTGAAGAGGTAGAGGGAATTTGAGTCAGAAGCCAACAAATAAGACCAATTTCAGCTTATCTTGAAAATTTCCAGACTTATTCATAAATTTGACAGGAGTGTTATCGGAGAGAAACACTTTGAAATGATGAAAAGTAAACACTCGATATAAGACCCAGAGATGGGGATCTCTTTCAGACGGCTGGGCTCGGTGCAGAGGGCCACGGTGACAATGGAATATGATGCCACATCCTCTCCCTTTTATGTTCCTTTAAACAGCCTGTGGCAGTGTGGATAGGGTGGGAACTAGTCAGTCAAAAATGTACTTTGAATGTTTAAAATTAAGAAACGGGAGAGTTGAATGGGAAGTAATGAAGATTTTCTTTCTCTCTCTCTCTCTCTCTTTTTTTTTTTGACAAAGAAAAATGTTCAGGAGGACACAGTGGACAGAGTTTCCATTTTTATTATTTCTCTGAGTAGTAAATGTTTACAAAATAGGAGGGATTTCTTTGCCCTTTGACATCTGCTCTATTGGCAAAATCAAGTTGAGATGGAAGACGAGCAGAACTCTTCCTGATTATCCCATTTGATAGTTTGATAGTATGACCAAGAAATTGTTTAAATTATCTTGGGATACAATATTAATATCTCCAGAGAAAATGATAGATTTTTCTTAATTTTAAGCATCAAGGAACTTAATTATTTCCCACTGCCCAGAAGGCCCACTATCTTTTAAAAAAATGTCTACCAAAAGTAAACCTTATTCAGTAACCATTTATCCTTTCTCATGTTTTTATTAATAAAAACTTGGTCAGAGCCAAGTTTCTGGTTGGTTAAACTTCTGACCAGCTTGTAAAAGGTAACCAGCTTTGCCATGCTGAGTTAAAAACCCAACATAAAACAAAGTGCTTTGTTATGTCTGCTGACCCATTCGGTCTTGCCAAGAGTAAATGTGTGTGCGCACGCATGTGTGCATGCATGTGCACATGACACACACATGTGCGCCATTTTGAAATGCCAGATGTTGTTGGAGAAGCCTGTTCATCACCTTCAAGGATACCTAAGTCACTTAAAATACATCGTGGAAGCTGTTGAACAATCTCAACTAACACAGGAATAAGTGATCTGTTTTAAAGTAGTCCTAAGCAAAACATTTAAAAAATACTAAGTGAGTAATTATGGTAGCAAGCAATTTCACAGAGTACTGTGGGGGTAATCTTTATCTTTTAAAATAGGGGATTGTTTCTGTCATAAAGGAGGCAGGGCAAAGGAAAATTTAACCTTCCACCAGGAACGTGTAGACCATTCAGACAAAAAGAACAAAATTAAGAATTCTGCTCTATGTGGAAAAACAAAGGAACCTTGACCTGAGAATCTTGGATCCTCATTTTTAGTCCTGAAATGTTCAATGAAACATTGGGAAAAGGAGAGGTGAACTCTGTGCTTGACCATTTCCCTGAAGCATGGGCGTCCTCAGTGCCCAGCATAACAGACTTCCCCTCTGCCAGGATTAAGTGTGTGTGTCAGGAGGCGTGGCCTAGGAGAAGCACCAGATTTTGTTGCCACACTTGGCCCAGCAGCCAATGCATCTCCAAAAACTGACATTCATCCCATGGCGCACCTTTGAGGGTGAGATGACAAAGCTTTTTTCTTTCTGACATTTTAATTTTCACTTCTCCCAAGGAATCCTGCCATATTTCTAAGTGGGTACAACACATAGTACTTAATTTATGCATTTAAGTAAGCATATCTGACAAAACCATAAAAGCTGCATAAGGTTTATGTGAGTAAATTGCCACTTCTTGAACTTTGAAATTTGCATGCATAGTGAGTTGGGAGTTTGCTAATTAACTCTATGCACATGCCCAGAAATAAACTCACAAATATTGTTTCTTGTCACTGAGAATGTGTTTCAAGTATGCCAAACAAAATGCACCTTCCAATGATATACCTAGGTCAAAAAATACTGTGTATCATAATATTTTTAGCTTTGTGGTCTCACCGTTTTTCACTACTTGGCACAGTTGTCTGGAGAATATTTTCTATCGGTGGTTGTCATCTGTGTAGAATAACAAAGTAGAATACTTGTTTTAATCCATACAATCCCTTTTGGGGAAAACTTGCAACTAGTATACCCACTGGAGACAAACCATTAGATGTTTTGCCTATTGGACATAAATGAAATCCCAGAACTTTAGAATAAGGAGTATAAAATTTAGGCATTAGCTAAATTTCTGAAAGACAAAAATCACAAATATAGGGACCTGAAGAAGAAATTTATTGTTTTTCACATAGCAGTCCAAAGGCGAGCAGTTTAGGCTTATGGGGCAGGCTTTGCTCATGACAGTCATGCTGGGACCCAGGTTCCTTCCATCTTGTGGCTCCACCATCATTCAGGGTGGTGTCCGTGTCTGAGTCACTGCCACGTCCACATGCCAGCCAGCAGAAGGAGAAAATAGAGGGAGGCATAGACTGGCAGCTTCATTCCTAAGATGATAATGTGGAAGTTGGCCACAGCACTTCTGCTCACATCTGACATGGGGCCATGGAGGGGCCACAGGTAGTGAAGGCTATCAGAAATCCTGAGACATGATTCTACCTGTCACTCTGGCTGGCAAATCCATAGAAATGGGTGAATCATGGTGGATATGATGGGGAAACACCATGAGGTTTCATACATCTTCATTTCTATTGATTTAATAAAGAATTGATAAAATAAAAAAAGTTAACCATTTAAGAAACTTAAAATACCTTTCTCTTGATCTAAGAATCATGTAAATTAATGGCATTCATATAGCTTAGATATAGATGTAGTTTCTCTTTAGTGTGTTTTTATTTTGAAGATAATTGGAAGAGGTCCCCCCCAAATTTTCCTCATAACTGATGAATCTGACTTCTCCTAATGATCCTAAGAAAGGATATATTGATTTGTTGAACAAATGTTATTTATTGTACATTTATTGTACACCTCCTGTGAACCTGTCATTGGGATAAGCACAAGATACAAAGGAATAATCACAAAGGTCTCAAAGGTCAAGGTGGGCAAGATTCCTGGGTCCAGTTGTTCTGGGATTATAAAACTTGGGTATGAAGTGCTCTCCACTCTGATCTTTGCAATACCACTGGATATAGTATTTCTAAATCTTCACTCTTACCTGAAAGAGAGATGAAACAATAATTTGGGGGCCTTCTGATTCCCTAATTAGTTGAATGTTTCGTGATCACCCATTATCTATCAGGCATGGTGCTAGGGTCTAGGAAAACAGTGGTGAAGATAGTACATGCCCCCATGAAGCTCATGCTCCCTGTCACTGATTCCCAACCACTGACCTCAGAGCTACTATGCATATAAGCCTGCTAAATTTCTCATTCAGCAATAGTAGCAGATGCTACAGCTCCAAACACAGTGATCTTCCAAGTGTTTCATCATTCAAATGGGGGCCCCATACCTCGTACTCAACCATTGGTCTAAAAACATGTTGATTCAGCCGAAAAAAGAAGCAGAGGTTCTGAACTCTAGGAAATATCCTGGGGTCCAGTCAGCGATTTTAATTCCACGTCAAGGGAATCCTAGAATCTCTTCTCTCAGAAGCTTCCCACGTGATTTTCACAAGTAGTCAGTTTGGAGAATTACATTTATGCATGTAATCGGATTCGCTTCAACACTTTTTCAGCTTCTGTCTTTCTGGTGCATGATAGCCAGTGGGTCTCCTGGGTTTTATTGATGAGAACTTGAAACCCGCCTAGTGGTTTGTGGCTATGATGACCCATTACCGGCCCTCGCCTCAGTGTTTAGCCACAAATTTTGCCTTTGCCCTCTGCCACCACCTTTAGGTTTAGCTTCCCAATGAATTCCAATATTTAGACCATTTTTTTTCTTTACACTAAATACATAGATGGTTCTCCACCATCAGCCTATCCCTTGGTTTTGGATTAATTGTAAAAGCACTTTTAAGTTTCTACTTTAAGCAAAGCACAGTACATTACAAATGCATTTATGTATTCTCTTAAAAAAGTGACTCCAATTAATCTCCTCACCATGATTCAACATATATCTAAAAGAAAAACCATCACGCATCCATCAATCATCTGAAGCCTTCTCCCAGCTGGAGAGCTGATCAATTTAAGGACATTCACTTATTTTTCTGTGCACGGAGAATATGAACTTTTCATTGCATTTTAATTCATGTTTCTCCCCCTTTTATTGTCATATTACCTGTCAAATATGAACTTTGTATCCAAAGGTTCTTTTCCCTTATAAAGCAATGTGAATATTTGGTTAGCGATTTTTTTTTTCCTTCTAACATTATTTCCCCCCAAAGATACCGTCTAAAATGACATTTTGACTTCCTTTATTTGTTTTATAACAGATATAGTGTCAAATTGAGAGCAAATAAGAGTCGTCTTCCCGAAGCTCCTTTTAGAGGCCATCGAAAATATATGGAATCTGTTTGCTTGATTTTAAACCCCCAAATTTGAACATCATTCTCAAGTTAAAGCTGTCCCTCAGGACGGATGACATTTGATCTGAGTAACAGCTATGGTACTCGGAGGAGGCTGTTCTTTCTATACGGTTTCAAAGCTAGAAGCTCAGAAAATCCATTAAAGCCAGAGTCAGAGCAGAAATAAAGGTGATGACATAGCCATTTGAGGTGAGAAAGGTGAGCTTCTTCAGAGGGTTTCAAGAAAGTGCGTAATGAAAACAATTTTGGAGCCATGCCTCTGTGGTGTTCCCAGCTGCCTAACTCAGATCTCCCAAGGATGAGATGCAATGTGACCTGATTAAACCCTCATGATGTTCTCACCGGCTCGCCTCTCTCAGATAAACACCCCTCTTTTAATGGTGCCCTCATTTCACAGGGCCGATTGAACTCTGCTAATATAAGGGCTGCTTCACGATGCCATTCTGAGAAGGGTGCTGAGCACCAACGTGCACGATGCCTGCCCTCCAGAGCACATCACAGAATGAGGGAAAATCATCTGCACCATTGCCACAGAATGGGGAGGGATTCAATGTACTGGTAGTATTGCTGCAAAAGTTACCTATGAACTTTCACTAGAAATCATTAAGAAATGCCCCCCCCCTTTATTTTGCCCCTGGCTCCCAGCCTCCTCGACCGCTTTTAGCTGAGCAAGATCATCCATCCTCAACAATCTACCTGTTCCACCAGCCTAGGCATTTAGACTCTTCTCCACTAAGCACAAGGCTATCTTGTATTTCTTATTCCAGACAACTGGTATTAGCCATCTTTGGGGCTTACTGTTGGTAGTCTTGTCACTCAGATTCAGCAACAGACATGAAGGCTCCTTTGATTATATTTCAGTTCCTTAACAACTGTTCTATTACCTCATCTGACTGCTAAAAAGCCATAGAGGTTCTTGTCTTGTTAAATGTAATTCTGTTGCGATTACTGTCAAATATTGAATTAAAAGTGGTTAGCTCATTAACAGCTCACCCCCAACAATCGATTAAAAAAGTTTGTTTTTTTTTTTTAATATGAAGATGGTTGGCATTTACTTATGAAGTCCCTTCTCCTCTTTGGAATCTAATTATAGTGGCTAGGAATGCTCATTTTTCACTTGGTCTCTGAATTCCTGGGGTATGGGAGGGGGTATGCCGTAGGAACAGAGGGGTGTGGCCAGGAACCACCTCTGAGGAGAGACCCGGTCTGGCAGTGAGCCAGCTGAAGGTGTGGGGTGCAGGATCAAAGGCAGGGCTGTCTCCAGCCTCCGAGGGGTTCATCAGGATGTAAGAGGGCGGGCTTCCTGATGTGGTGGGCAGAGCTGAGGTCTGGGGAACACAGGAACAGGTGATACTTGAAAATACAAGGCAGGGGGACAGTGGCACTTAGCAGTGGATAAGCAGAGAGCAGGGCAGTAGCCACTGGGCTGACTTCAGGTGGAAAATGGCCAGATTACAGCAGGACCCCACCTTGGAAGGAGAAGGCATGGTAAACTAGGCTGGTAACTTGGAAAGTAATCATAAATAGCAGTAAAAATATGCTCTATTTCCCCTAATCCATTTTCACCATAGCATCTGGATTGAATCTTTTAAAAATACAAAGCACATCACACCACTGTGCCACCTAAACTTTTCAGCGGCTTCCTAAAGCAGTGTTCTTAATCTCAGAACGTGCAAAGGCATTGTCCAGGGATCTTGTTAAAATGCGGATTCTGGTTGGGTGGTCTGGGGTGGCGCCTGAATTTCTGCATTTCCGATGAGCGCCAGGTGATGCCAGGACCACACTTGGAGGAACAAGAACTCGAAGCACAATCAAAATTGTCCCACCCCCCGTCACCCTGTTCTCTCCCTTGGATGTCCATGTTCCAGCTGCTCTCCTGTCTTTGCCGCCTCGTAGGTCTTGTGGTTTCTGTTCCCTGTGCTTGGACTGCCACACGTCCGGCTCTTCTGGCTTCTCCTTGTCTGGCTGCAGCTTAAATATCCCCTCCTCACAGTGGCTCCCCTGACCACCCTCCTTCCTGCTTATTCTCTATCAGAGTCACTGTTTCTTCCGTCATTGCTAGGCCTTACTCAATGTATAACCATTTATTTATTTGCTCCATTACTGTATGTGTCCCCAGTTAGGTGTAAACTCCCAGGGAGACACAACCCATTATCGATATGTTTTCCACGTATCACTTATTAAGTTCAACCTATGTGCTAGACACTACGCTACCTGATTTACATTTATCTCATTTATTGCCAGCATCAGTTCTGTAAGTTAGGTCTTTTTAATCGCTAGTTTTCAGACAAAATAATTGACACCCCTTAAAAGTAGCAAACAGAGACTTCAAACATTTGAGCCTCATGCTGCTTCTAACTCTCTTCCTGCCTTTCACCTGTGGGTGGAGGTACGTAGATGGTATGACCTCTCCCATCTCCACGTGGTCCCCGTGGGTGCGCTGCTTAGGAGGGGACAGCAATTCCATTCTTGATCCTTCCTTGCATAGCCGAGCTAATCCAATGCCAAAGACATCTGCTAAATACTGCAGCAGAGCAAAAAGAAATTCAATAAGGCAAGTAACTAGACTTTATCAACATTACCTACTACCGCCGACTGCTATGTATTGTGCTCCCGCCCCAGGCCACCTGCTTGAAAAATAAGATCAGTCAAAATGACTCGGGAGAGATTTCTGTTCCCAGGGCAAAGGTGTAGCTTACCTTGGATGGGCATGTGTTCCTCTGAACCACCTCTACCATCAGTAACCAGGGGCAGGAATGCTCTGGCTGTTCCTGTTTTCTCCTTTCTGTAAATAGAAATTCCAGTAGGAGAGCATCTTGACAGTATTTGGGACCTGGGGTCCATATATAGCTTTTCCGTGCAAGACAGAGCATTTGTAGCCGTTGCTTTACTGGGGAGGACATTTCAGGGTTGAGAATTTGAGTATTCGGTCTTTGTTGCTCTGGATGACCCTGAAACGGGGCAGATGAGGTCTCTTACATAATTTTGTGTACAAGTAAACATTTCGTTTCTTATGGTGGAGGGAAGAAAAGAGGAGTGGGAGATTTGGGGCTCTGATTCTAAAGCCCTTTCAAAGACCGCCTTAGCTGCTGACCCTCCTCGAAGGCAGGAGTGCACAGGGGCCTTCTGTGTGCTTGTTATTTTTGATGGATTGCAGTCTAGCTGCAGGGCAGGAAGCTCAAACCCCTGGGGTCGCATCACTGTAGCTGGCAAAGAAGTGGAGGCTTGAAACGGCTTGGCTTGTTGTAGCCAGACCAATGAGAGTTTCGGGTACTGTCTTCAGGATCCCCTACTCTCCCTTCTTCACGCACACCCCAGATGTAAAGAATCACGCCAAATTGCACTCCTCTCCCACACCCTTCCCCACATACCCTCACGCTGAAGATGAAAATTGGTCTCTAATTGTTGGATACAAGCTTGACTAGCTTTGAATTAACAGCTAAAGCTGTATTCATTAATCTGAGCAGGGAAGAGCAGGCAGACTGTCACAACATGGCTCAGTTCAGTAGTCATGCAGAGCAGGTGAGGGAATGGGAGGCTCTCTGGAAGTGCGGCAGCGATCCCCATCAGCCCCATCAAGCAGTGATGAAGAGGGGAAGGCGGCCAGCCACAGGACCGCCAGGAGATGGATGGCATACCTCAAAGTCCACTGTCCCAGGGGCATCCCAGCAATGATCGATGGTTATCCACAGCAATTAAACTTCAGAGCTTTTAAATGTCACTCTAGAATGGAATGCCATCTCATAAAGGTGTTGTTTAACATTTATCAAACATGGGGACCGGGTGGGGGTGGGGGGCCGTGGAGTAATTCTTTGGGGAAATGTTAGAGCTTTTGAAGTGAGACAACCATGAGAATGAAATTTGATACCGTTCTAATGTGTTGTCTTCAATATTGAAATAAACTGGAACAGAACCTCTTTGGACACTGCGAGATGGTTTATAATGTTGGGATTTAGTGGGGGTGTGGTGGGAAGAATGTACGAGAAAGGGTCAGGAGAAGCAGTTGTCAACCATTGCTTTTTCACTTGTGACGATGTGTCTTGGATAAATGACAACTCACCTGCGTAAATGGGGGAGGTTCACCACCCCCAATGTGTTAGAATTACCTAGGGAGCTTTTAAAACATATCAGTGATTGGGACTTACCTGATCCGTTAGTTTCGGGTAGGATGGATTACATATGTATTTGTAAAATCTCCCCAGGTGATTAATAGGTACAGTCAAGCTTGAAAACCACTGTATTAGATAACCTTAAGTTTTTTCAGCCCTACATTTCCATGATTTTTCTGTCTTATGGGGATATTCTCAAAGTAGATGGCACTTGCTAATTAAAAAAAACAACAACAACTTTCCATTGGAACAACATACAGTGTTAAAGGACAATGAGATGGTGGTTAATGTTTTTTCTGTCACCAATTTGTATTTATTCATTCATTTAATCATAGATTGAATAACTCTTGGCAATTATCAAACTCAAGGTTGGAAATACGAGGGTGCTTGCACATCGAGCAGTGGGCAGAATGAGGAGGTGTGAAGGTGTGTTGTATGGATACCAGCCTCTATCAAAGGCAGTTGGAGCAGAATTCTCAGAATATCAGAAAATTACCAAAAAAGTTATTGACACTCCATCCTCCATTTTGGCCTTCTTGTCTGTCTATTTCTCTCTTCTGTTTCTAGCTTGATGGTGGCATGATATGACTGAGATATTACCAGATGCTTTTAAATGTCTTTCATGTTTCCTTGCTCCCTCTTCCCTTCCAGCATTCAAGCAGTTAGCTGGCTTTGTAGTTCTCACCTCAGGGGAAGGATGGGGGGGAGAAAAGTCATACGCAGGGATGTACGTTCCCCAAAAGGGCCCTTTTAGAAGATTGTTCTAATAGAGGCTATGCCCTCCAGAGTATGGATTCCTCAAGGTAGAATGATGAGGAAGGAAGGGGAAGGGAGAACAGAGACCTCAGTGTGCCCAGGAGATGGGGAGGGGCCTGGCTTTGTTTGTAGGGAGCACTGTGGAGACAGAACCACGTAAGTAGAGGGTGTGAGACCTAAGGGCAAAACACTTATGTCCACTTTGTCAGGGAAAAGCCCAGTGAGGGGAAGGCTGTGGGGTCCGTCTGAGAGCACATGCCCCAGACAGCTCATCAGATATTCCCCCGTCCACAGGCAACAGAAAGAAATCAGCAGAGCTGAGGGGGCCACTGGGACAGGGTCATCGCTGTGGCGTAGCTGACAGCAGAGCACCAAGATGGACGATGGGTAGCTGTTGGTGCTTGCAAAGATGAGTGACATGAGCCCAGACAGGCCACCCCTTTGCCTTGAAACCATGTAACTCCAAAGAGCAAACGAAACTGGAATGATGTGGTAGGATAGGGTACTCGAATATAAATTAAATTGCCTTTAAAAATCTTCGGAGATGTAAACCTTTATAGTATGTCCTTTTGATAGAAGTAAGGGATAAAAATGAATCATGTAGTAGAGTTTGACAAAGACATATAGCCATGTGTGATTGGCACGACAGTCAAGACTCCGTGGAATATTAAAATGGATTCCCATCCAGACTAAGGTCCCGCTCTGCTCAGAGAATTCTGTTGCTTTAAATGAAAGGCGAACAGGTAGAGAAGCAGATCTGTAAGAGATAATTCCATTTGCAAAAGAAGAAGTCTAATCTATTTTCATGCCAAAGTGTAAAGGACTCTTCACTTTATTCATCACTTCATTAATCTCATTTCAAAAGGGAAGGCTAGGGCTGAAAACAGAGGTTATTCACATTTCAAACAAGCTCCTTAGGCATAATGAGTGAGCAAAGCATTCAACTGTTAGACTTTGTTGCTTTCCTACCAGCTGGAGACAAGTACTATGAAGGTCATGCTATTTAATCTTACATACAGAGAGATGCATATAGTTGGGGTTGCAGAAGAAATTATTTTGAAAAATGGCAAATTAGAGATCTGTGACGCACTGAGGAGCAGGGCAGAGTTTGGAAGAACATGAATAGTTCAGTGGTATCTTTTCCCATCTTGTTTTAGTCTACAGAGTGACCGAATGAAAAATACCATGGTAAGCCGTGAGAAACAGCGAAAGTCATATATCCCAAACACCATTCTGCAGCGAAACGGAGGGGTTTGGAACGACTGGAAATACTTCCACCCCAGGAATTTCCAGGACATCTGGTAAGTCAACAACATTATCACAAACATTATGGCCAACAATGTGAGTTCTTGCAACAATGTATTCATTTTCCAAATGTTCCAGCTGAGAAAGCCACACAGAACATTCCCACCATCTAGCAGATGGCTAATGGGGAAGCCAATATTTTCTGTGGAAAGCAAAGTTTCTTCTTCTAACATTAGACAATTTCAGCAGAGAGAACAAATAAGCATTTGTTTTTGTATTCTATTCTCTTGCACTCATAAAGAGAATGCATTATAGACTATTAATTTTAAAAGTGCATAAGAAAATGAGTTTTCCTTTGAGATTACAGAACTAAGACACTTTTCAGTCCAGAAATGTCTGGTGGTGGGGGCAAGGGCTACTGCTTCTGCATCTAGCCGGAGAGGCAGGGGTTAGGGAAAACCTTAAACATTATTTATTATTATTGCTGATTGGTGGGTAAAAAAACAAAACAGAACAAAAAACCTTAAACTATGTGGGTGGAAATGAATTTGCGCCTACCTACATCAGATTTACAAGCGACTTGTAGGATGTGGAGATTATGAATGAGATTTTACTTTCATAGAAAATGAAATGAAATGAGCAAGGCATGGTTGCCAAGTTTGTTTTAGGAAAGAATGGGAGCAGGTGGTAAACAAAAGATAAAATGTGTTATTTGAGTAACACTGAATTACTATGTCTAGTTTCACAGACCTTATTTACTGTGCCAGGAAAGTGGGTCGATTTGCCTTTAAATGTTTTACCTTCACTTATTATTATCAAGCATTCAAGTAAATGTATATGTAACACATATAACAGGTACTGTAAAGAGCGGGAGCTTGTTATAAATAGTTTCACTTGTTTGTTTTTGTTTTGTTTTCTGAGCTGTTTGGAGGACTAAAATGAATTTCTACTTTTCTAATTTTGAGTGTTTTTATGTCCCTTCTGACTAGAACCCTACTATTTTTAAATTAATTTTGATCCTGCCATGCAAAAATACTGGCATATCAAATTACACCTATTTTTATAATAGGCTCATTAACTCTTTCAATAAAGATTAAAGTTACTATATGCCTACCCTGCAGGAGGAAATATGCTCTGCTCTGCTGGAGCTACAAGAAACTTACATAGAATCTAATGGTGCAAAGACAGGCTAACTTTCAGTACCTTATCAATCATATCTGCCTCCTTCCTCTAAAGACACGGGTGTCTTAGCTGAAACACTCCTTTGGTGGTTGCTAAGAGTCTGGCTTTTTAAAGCTCATACAAACTGGAGTCTAAGATGTTGTCCAGGGTTGACTAAAAGATGAAGATGTGCTCTTCCCGGAGTAGTTTGGTTCAAGAAGCAAGAGAGCCAAAACCTTGTAAACAGCTCCTTACTCAGTGTGGTAGGTGAATAACATCTCTCCTGCCCCCCACTTTTGTCAAAGGTGCCCATGCTCCAATCCCCATAACCTATGAGTGTGGCATGGCAAAAGGACTTTGCTGATGTGACCAAGTTAAGGATCTTGAGATGCCAAGATGATCCTAGGTCATCTGGGTGAGCTTAATGCAATCACAAGGACCCTTAGCAAAGGAAAGCATAAGGGTCAGAATCAGCAAAGCTGTGACAATGGAAGCAGAGATTGGAGTGATGTGCTCTGTAGATGAAAGAAGGGGCCGCGAACCAAGGAGGGTAGGCGGGCAGCCTCCAGAAGCTAGAAAAAGCAAGGACACAGATTATTGCTGGGAATTTCCAGGAAGGAACACAGCAGCCCTGTTTGATATTAAACTTGATTTAGCCCAGGGTGACCCGTGTTCTGTTTCTCACAACAAAACTGTGCAATAATAAGTTTGCATTGTTATAACTGACTAAGTTTGTGATCATTTGTTACAGCAGCAATAGGAAACTGAAACGGCCAGAAATTCATAAATAATTGCTGTAAATTTTTTTTTTTTTTTTTTGGAAGGAAGGAAGATGTAAGCCTAAGTATAAAGAATCTATGGCATAGCAAGGATTGGTCATCTTCCTTCACTCTGGCAGAGTCCTACCTGCACAGACTGGCATCAGCTTTTACACACGAGGAAGTAAGGGGCAAGGGGAAAAATGTGTAAAGATGCTTCTCCTCGCGCTCTCAGCTGCCACCTTACCTTTCGCTCTGATTGATATCCCTTCTAAATAAATTGGTAGGCTACAGGAAATAGGCACGTATGGTCTCCTCTTGACAAGTTGTGGACACCCCTGAAATGATGCAAAAATAATCCTGGCAAAGGCTCAGTTGAGCAGTAATGGGTCCTCACTTCTGATTTTAACATGACCTGTTTCTATGTCAAAAATACTATCCTGGAGGACTGGAGGTGATGATGACTTGGACCAGATCATCCTGAAGTTCTTTGATTTCTTTGAGCTCGATGATGTTTGTTTTTTTACAGAAATTTAAGAAGTTGCTCCCTGTTATTGGATAGCTTGGTGGACAGATATCAGAGAAAACAGAAACTAGGAAAAACAAAAACACTTAACTTGTAAAGGGAACGAATCCTCAGAAAACACATAATCCCCTAGCCCTAGATATTTTCCGTGCCTTATGTGTGTGTACATCTGTGTAATAAGCAGGAATAAGAACCATAGTCCTGGATCTGGGTCCTGTTTGTACCAGGATTGAATGTTGGTCCCACCTCTGATGCGTATTTTTTTTTATTATGTTCATTTAGTCGGCATACAGTACAACATTAACTTTTGATGTAGTGTTCAATGATTCATTAGTTGCATATAACACCCAGTGCTCATCACAACACATACCCTCCTTAATACCCACCACCCTGTTACCTTACCCCCCACTCCCTTTCCTTCTGTAACCCTCAGTTTGTTTCCTGGGGTCCATAGTCTCTCATGGTTCGTCTCCCTCTCTGATTTCTCCCCCTTCAGTTTTCCCTCCCTTGCCCTATGGTCCTTCATGCTATTGCTCATATTCTACATATGAGTGAAACCATGTAATAATTGTCTTTCTTTGCTTGACTTACATCACTTAGCATAATCCCCTCCAGTTCTATCCATGTCAGTGCAAATGGTGGGTATTCATCCTTTCTGATGGCTGAGTAATATTCCATTGTATATATGAAACACATCTTTATCCATTCATCTGTTGAAGGGCATCTCAGCTCCTTCCACAGTTTGGCTATTGTGGACATTGCTGCTATGAATATTGGGGTGCATGTGCCCCTTCTTTTCACTACATCTGTATCTTTGGGGTAAATAGCTAGTAGTGCAATTGCTGAGTTGTAGGGTAGCTCTATTTTTAACCTCTTGAGGAATCCCCATACTGTTTTCAGAGTGGCTGTACCAGTTTGCATTCCCACCAACAGTGTAAGAGGGTTCCCCTTCCTCCGCATCCTCTCCAACATTTGTTGTTTCCTTTTTTGTTCATTTTTGCCATTCCAACTGGTGTAAGGTGGTATCTCATTGTGGTTTTGATTTGTATTTACCTGATGGCTAGTGATGTTGAGCATTTTTTCCTGTGTCTGTTAGCCATTTGTATGTCTTCTTTGGAGACGTGTCTGTTCATGTCTTCTGCCCATTTTTTCACTGGGTTATTTGTTGAGTGTTGAGTTTGAGAAGTTCTTTATAGATCTTGGATATCAGCCCTTTATCTGTAGTGTCATTTGCAAATATCTTCTCCCATTCTGTGGGTTGCCTCTTAGTTTTGTTGACTGTTTCCTTTGCTGTGCAGAAGCTTTTTATCTTGATGAAGTCCCAAAAGTTCATTTTTGCTTTTGTTTCCCTTGCCTTTGGAGATGTGTCTTGAAAGAAGTTGCTGTGGCCACCTATGTTCTCCTCTAGGAGAGGTTACTACCTATGTTCTCCTCTAGGATTTTGATGGATTCCTGTCTCACATAGAGGTCTTTCATCCATTTTGAGTTTATCTTTGTGTATGGTGTAAGGGAATGGTCCAGTTTCATCCTTCTATATGTAGCTGTCCAATTTTCTCAGCCCCACTTATTGAAGAGACTGTCTTTTTTCCATTGGATATTTTTTCCTGATTTGTCAAAGATTAGTTGGCCATAGAGTTGAGAGTCCATTTCTGGAGTCTCTCTTCTGTTCCATTGGTCTATGTGTCTGTTTTTGTGCCAATACCATGCTGTCTTGGTGATAACAGCTTTGTAATATAGCTTGAAGTCAGGCAATGTGATGCCCCCAGGTTTGTTTTTCTTTTTCACCATTCCCTTGGCGATTCGTGGTCTTTTCTGGTTCCATACAAATTTTAGGATTGTTTGTTCCAGTTCCTTGAAAAATGCCAATGGTATTTTAATAGGGATGGCATTGAAAGTGTAGGTTGCTCTGGGCAGGATAGACATTTTAACAATGATTATTCTTCTGATCCATGAGCATGGAATGTTTTTCCATCTTTTTGTGTCTTCCTCAATTTCTTTCATAAGTGTTCTGTAGTTTCTAGAATATAGATCCTTTACCTCTTCGGTTAGGTTTATTCCTAGGTACCTTATGGTTTTTGTTGCTGTTGTAAATGGAATCGATTCCTTAATTTCTCTTTCTACAGTTACATTGTTAGTGTATAGAAAAGCAACTGACTTCTGTGCATTGATTTTGTATCCTGCCACATTACTGAATTGCTGAATGAGTTCTAGTAATTTGGGGGTGGAGTCTTTTGGGTTTTCCACATAAAGTATCATGTCATCTGTGAAGAGAGAGAGTTTCTCTTCACAGTCAAACTCTGATAAACTTTTATTTTGTAGGATAAGATGTCTATAGATGTTTTTTTTCTGAGTGTAAGCTTCTGAAATCACTTCTGCATGATGCCAGAGGAGCCCACCATGTTCCCCTGGATTCTTCCCATAGATCTTGGTCATCTTAATAATTATTGCTCTCATCAAATTGTATTATTTTTTTTATCTCTTTTCTGCCCAATAGACCATGAGCTCCTTGGGCTGTGGCATGGAGTCTCACCCACCTTTCTGTTTCTGGTACCTGGTGTGGTGCCTTGCCTGAGTGAGCACTTCATACATGTTGCTTTTCACTGTTGAAAGGGGAAAAAATCCCTTTCTCCCTCTGGAATCATTCAGCTTTGTCAACAATCTTGATGACAGGCTTGAATCCTAAAGCCATACCGGATTCCCCTCTTTACATTTCCATTCACTGAAATATTCATTGTATGGTTCATGCACTCATTCTCCACGGTTGTACCTCCCTTTGCATTGCTAAGATTTTCACTAAAATCGGATTCTTAGCTCCTCATGCCTGAGTGATTGCAGGCAGAGCATTCCAACTGCTCGTAATATCTGTGACAGAAGAAACTCTTCATATCATCTCCTTGGGTTAGAGTGGTTATTTCCAAGTACAAGTCCATGGACCAGTCACAGAATAGCTGGGCCATAATTACTCAGGAAATTTATGGCAAAGCGGGCATCATCCCTGGAGGTTCTAAATGAACATAGAATTTCCTTGCTTTTAAGAGCTTTCCAAGTATTGGGTTGACTTGTGTACCCCTAAATTCATGTAACGGTATCCTAATCTCCAGAAGCTTAGAATATGACCATATTTGGAAACAGGGTCCTTGCTGATGTAATAATTGAAATTAGATAAGGCCATACTGGAATGGGATGTGCCCCAATCCAGTTTCCTGGTGTCCTTATAAAAAGGGGAGATTTGGCCTGCACACAGGGAGAACAACATATGAAGATAAAGGCAGAGATTGGGGTGATGCTTCTGCAAGTCAAGGAAGGCCAGAGATTGCCAGCAAACCAGCAGAAGCTGGGGAGGCTGTGGCACAGATTTTCCTCACAGACCTCACAAAAGGAACCAGTCCTGCTGATAAGTTAATTGCGATGTCTAGGCTGCAGAACTGTGAGACAATAAGTTTGGGTTAGGTCATCTAGTGTGTGGCACTTGGTTACAGCAGCCCTAAGAAAATAATACACCAGATAATTCTTGTACATGGGCATAGTTTTTGAACTGGACTCTTATCCCTCCCCTGTATTAAAACTGGTAATAGCTTAAACAGTGATTATAAGGATTAAATGAATTAACATTTGTAAAAATGCCTAAAGCAAGACTTGGCACATAGTAAGTACCTATATGCATATTAAACTTCCAGAAAACCTTCTCACCGAGAGCACTGATATTACTGCATGTGTGCGCTAGGAGATGATTTTAGATGGCATGAATATGAAAACAGATTCTTAATAATAATAAAATTGGCATGTCAATTCCATAATTTCTCAAATTTAGGTTGAGGCCAAGATCAGTAGGTCAGTAGTAATCCATCTTGGGAAGACACTGCATCTTCGAGATCTATGCATGCTCATGAATCTTCAAACCCTAAGTCACTGGAGCTTCTGGGGTATATTGTTTGGATAAAGGAGGGAGTCCCTGTGATGTGGGTCACCAGGATGGAGTCTTGTTAACCGGGTCTCCATAGGTGTGAGGGCCTTTTCAGGAAAAACATGGCACCTGCTTTTGTTCATCAACACACAACACAGGGAAGACCCAACCCAACCGAATGCAATTGACATACAAAGGCCAACGGAATTAATGAGAACAGATACCAACAAGGAATGTTTACTATCTTCCATGCATCCTTTTAAATGGTTTGTCTGTATTCTTTCATTTCATTCTCATGACAACCCATGAAGTTGGTAGTAAATTATCTCTGTTTTTACCAAGGGAAGAACTGAGGCTCAGAGGAAGGAGGGAACATGCTGTAGAATACACAGGTGGAGAGTGGCAAAGCTGGGATGGAAGCCCAGCCATCATTACACAGTGCCTACCCTCCTAGCCTTCATGTTTTACTGCCTTTAAAAAATGTGTGTTTGGGGTGCCTAGGTGGCTCGGTTGGTTAAGCGTCTGCCTTTGGCTCAAGTCATGATCCCAGGGTCCTGGGATCAAGCCCCAAGTCAGGCTCCCTGATCAGTGGGGAGTCTACTTCTCCCTCTGCCTGACACTCCCCCTTCTTGTGCTCTCTCTCTCTCTGTCAAATAAATAAATAAATAAATAAATAAATTTTAAAAAAAGATAGCATATGCACATATGTATACAATTAAAAGAATATCTGCAAAGCAGGTATTTGTATAAGCAATGGCCCCATCAACAAACAGAACATTGCCAGTGTTCTAGAAGCTTCTCTGGCAGCCTTCTGTGACCATGTTGTCTTTTGATAACACCTCGTTACCTAGAGGTAACACTTTCTGATCATTGTGATGACCGTTTTCTTGCTCTTTTATAATTTATCAAGGCTTTTAACCCTATGCTGTTACTCTACTTGTCTTGCTCTTTTGTAATTTTATCATCAATGCTTATAATCCTATACTGCCTTTTTTTTTTTAACTTAGCGTTCAAAGCCTTCCACATAGAGGCTCTGTTCTCATTTCCTATTGTTTTCCTACTTGAACCCTCTCCTTTATCTTGTGATGAATTTATATGCCCCCTAATATATTATATACATTGCTTCCTCCTTTACACTTGTTGTAGCAGACCCCTTCCTCCAAGCCTCCTGTCCCCAAATTCACCCTTTTCTTATGGCCCAGCTGCCTAGGGGACCCCTTCTGTTGATTTTATTCCATAGGGATTCCTCTTCCCTGAACTGCTCTGGTCCTTGTATCTACTCCACCCGTTTTATACTTTCCTTACAGTGCTGTGTGATGCCGTGCTCTATTAATATAAAGCCTTCACGTGTTTGTCACTATCACTAATGTTTTATTCATCATTAATTTATTCAGAACTTCTCTATTAAGGATACTGTGTGGCAGACTAGGGCCTATATACACAGCAGAAAATAAGATATACCAAGTTCCTGCCCTCATGGAGCTTACTTCCTGGAGTGGAAAGGCAAATAAAAAACCAGTAAACAAGTAAATAAGATAATTTTGGTAAGAGATCATTGTGAGAAGCCTGAAGGAAATGAAACAGGGGTGGGGGTGGTGGGGACAGGGGGATCCTTGGAGCTGAGATGTTTTCTATCATCTGGGTGGTAAGCATCAAGTCAGAGGCCAACTCAAAGGCGCTGAGGCAGAAACAAGCTGGCCTGGAGGAGATGAGGAGTGAGCAGGAGGACAAGAAGGCTGAGAAGTGATCATGGGTAAGTCATGCGGGGTCATTTAGTTTTGAATGGTAAGTAGTCATTGTAACTGGTAACTAGTTTTAAATTTTTCTAGATGCAATAGGATAGCACTGCACAGTTTAAAGAATGGAAGGGAGATACTTGTCCTTACTTATGCGCCCTTACTTCATATTGCTTTTTGCTTTTTATATACATGTTTTTTTTCCTCTAACTAGAGCATTCAATCTTTGTAGTTCCTTGGAAATTGTTACCGTCGATACTGCTAGTCATGTTACAAAGCCCGTGTGGATGCCCTTTCAGGGCTGTAATTATCCTAACACTTTCAGGTTTTAGCAATGTCAGACTTTTCGCTGAGTATATTCAAAAACCCATCAACTCCATAAAGTTTCAATTGGACAACTGAAGTACCTTTGTGTGGTGATTACACTGTCAAGGAACATGACCCACTGTGCGGGCAACTCAAGAAGTGCCAAAATAGTTGTGAGTTGTTCAAGACCTAACATGTGCCCTTTTATGATGAGGGCTGACTTGATGAGACTGCATTCCAACTGACCTTTTGCGCATTTCTCAAAGCAAGATGTACAGAGCGAGGGAGAGGAACTCTGCTTTCCGATAAACCTGGCAGACATAGCCGTTGCCTTTCTACTTAAATTTCCCAGGGACTCTGTGCATTTCATCTCCATACGGCACGGGCCGTGCTTCTGAGAATTTTAAACAAGCAGAGCAACTGTCAAGAAGTGAAAACGAACCCTCACCAAATTTATCCACTTATACAAAACTGAGACATGAATGCATAAGGGGGGGCGGGATCCGTTAATAATAAAGAGCTGAGAGCACGTGTCTGGCACTGGACATTGCACGTGATTGATACTTGGATCACTCTTTACTATTTAAAGAAGCAAAATGCACTTCAGAAATGGAAAGAAGGATCTGTAGTTCTGTGAAATAAGATAGGCCAGGAGCAAGGCATATGGCTGTTGGCCTCAGGCAGGTTTCTCAGGACTCAGAGGAGAGGCTCCTTCGCTAGCAAGTTGAGATTAGTTATTAGACAGTGGCCCCAAGGCACTGCTGCCCTGGAGGGAAGCACTGATGTTCTGATCACACTCCATTACTCCTCGGTGTTGCTAATGAGCCAAATTTCCAAAAGGGATTGCTCCCTTTAAATACAAGTAATTTTATACTCAGCAAAATGACCTGAAATTGTACTTACAAATGGATCATATTTAAATGGCTCAACTGTCCAAGTAGCTGGTCACTTGATCCTCATATTAGAGATGTAATGACTCCTTACTCCAAGGATAGCCTGAAAAACGTGGGTCAGAGATGCTTTAAAACAACTATACTTAAAAATGTTCCCCAGAGATGTAGTTTCAGGAGGAAATAGTAAAGTTCCAGTTGCCTGGTGCCTAACTCTTCAATTTTAAAATCAGTAAGTATTTACTGAACTTCTGTCATTTTCCAGGCACTGTGCTAGATGCTAGGGATACAATGGTGAACGGGACAGAAGGGGACCCTGCCTTCATGGGACAGACTTCCTAATGCAGAGACAAAAACAGACAAGCACACACATACGGTAAAGACTTACATAAATAAATGATTGGAAAGTTATATTTAAGGCCAGTAGAGAAAACAGAAAAGAGGCGAGATTATAAAGTTAGCAAAAACAAACAAACGAACAAAAAAAACCCGTAATGTTTGGCCTGATTTACGTAATAAGAAAAGGTCTCAGTGAAGGAGTGACTCGGTGTTGAGATCTAAAACAAAAGAAGGACTTAGTCTTAAAAATATTGGAATGGGGCAGGTGAGAGTCCTCCAAGCAAGGTAACAGCTAGATGGGTTCTGAGAACTGAAATGTACCAGAGTGTGTAGAGTGTGTAGGAGGAGAAGGAAAGAACTATGCATGATAGACAGAGGGTCTGAGCAGGCGGAGACTTTTTAGCCATGGGAAGATGCTTGGATTTAACCTAAATGCAATGCAAAGCCATCGAAGGTCTTTAAGTAGGGGGAGGTATGCTCAGATTTATAGTTTGCGAAGCATGAGTATTTTTCTCTGAATTTCCCAATATGCCTGGCATATTGATATAACTCGGGGAATCTTGGCAAAACCATACTCTTTTTTTTTTTTAAGATTTATTTATTTATTTTAGAGAGTATGCATGAGTGGGGGGAAGGGCAGAGGGAGAGGGAGAGAGACTCTCAAGTAGACTCCTCACTGAGCGCTGAGCCCGACTTGGGGCTTGATCTCACAACCCTGAGATCATGACCTGAGCTGAAACCAAGAGTCTGACGCTTAACCAACTGAGACACTCAGGTGCCCCAAAACCATACTGTCTAAGTTCACAAATTTCAAATATTTCTTCTTTTCCTATTATTCATTTTTACATATTTTTTGAGCGTCTATGATATGCTACATAGTAAATGTGGATACACAGGGAAGATAGAAGATCATTATTTAGGGTGGAAGACCATACAAGAATGGGAAATCTTCATCCATGTGTTGCATACTCCCCCAGCCTGAAGTTCAGAGACTCTAGGAGCGCGAAGAGAAGCAAGTCCTTGAACCTGTGGTCATGAGAGCTGCCCTTCGGGTGGTTGCTCTACTCCCCTCCCCCACTCCCTACACCCTGCGCCATCCCAGGATTCTGCCAGCATATTTTAATACTTTGGTGCTTTGGATGGATGGTTACATAAGCCCATATAAATAACAGGGAAGTTCTTATGTATTTTACTTTCTGTGTGTGTGGTTAATGGCAGGGTAGGTTCAGAGTAATAAAAATCAGATGATTGCATAAAGGCCAGCCCTAGCTTTGCAGCTTGATCAAGCTATGAGAGTCTTTGTAACAAAGCAGTGCTTAACCTCACCCATGATGTTTAGAAATATTATTGCAGAAGTGGTGTCATCATAGGTAGTCGTACATACAGCGAATCAAAACTGTTCATATTAAAAATATTGCATTATGTAGCATTGAAGAGTGAAACTCCTAGCAGATTTTAAAAGGGAGCCGAGCAGGAACACAGGTCTTAAGGGGATTTTTGGTGTTATTTCTGATGACTTAAAATCTCTTTCTGTTACGTCAACTAGAAAACAGCTCTCTAAAAAGCTAATGGATGGGCTTCCTGCTATCATAGAGCAAAACATATGTGCCTAGAGCATAAAGACTTATTTTCACCTTTATTCTTATCTTGGTAAAACAGTCCACTGACTGTATCGGCCCTCGTCTGGCTGAGGTTTAGTGCGTGTGTAGTCAGCACTGAAGCCAGAGGAAGAGACAGAGGGCACCAGATACTCTAACCGCCACAGGCATAAGCCATTATCTTCACCCTGGGAAAAATTGCCTGATTTCCTCTCTTGATAAAACTAGACATGGGTTTAAAAACATTACTTAGAAACATAAACCTCAAATACTGGAGTCCGTTCTTCTCTTCCTTTATCACTCACCAGAGCCTTTGAGAATTGGCCCGGGGAGGTGGGGGGCACGGGGAGGTAGCTACTTGTAATGAAATGCACTTAAGGAGGGGAAAATGTAAGGTGCCATTTCTTTGACGCACAGCTGATAGAACCATTATCTCTGGAGGGCTTATTCAATCAAGAGCCGGAGATGCTGAAGCAAGCAGAGGGTAAGAGGTGTGAAAAGGCTTTCCTTGAGGCATCAAAGCAAACCCTGTGAGCCAGGTCCTCTGTTGGCTCCCCTTGGCTCTGGCCCCCTTAGGGCATGCACCGGCCCTGTTAGGGCACGCACTTCCGTAGGGACCATACGGCATTCTCTCTGCGGAGGGGACCATTCTCGGAGTGTCCCCTAAGCTTGGTCTGAAGACCTTGGCAGAGCAGTGATGCTGTCTGCTCTCTGTCCCCAAGCCGCCTTGCCTGTGCTGTTCCCATATCACTTCCTTTTCATCCACCCACTGCTGTGTCGTCCCAGACTCTCCGTTGTCCTGCACAGCCTCTTGTACCTGTCTCCTCCTGTGCCTTTGTTCCTGAGGTTCTTATCACACTTTCAGATTTCACCCTTTTTCATTAAATCTCCATAACTCTATTCTGGTCTTTACTGCCTATTTTCTGTCTCCATCCCCTGGTTTTGCATTTTGCTTCCATGCCCTGTTTTTAGCATTTTCACATTCCTCTCTTATTCTGCTTGTGTTTCTATCTTCTCTTCCCTTCAGTCTGTGAGTTCTTTGAGAACAATGAATCATGTCATCACTGCATCTCTCTCCGAAACTTGCACATCCAAAGGATATTTATTAAGTACATTCTAATTGCATTGTTCTAGGTGCCAGGGAGACAAATAGAACAAAAGAACAAAACCCACATAGTCCCTGTTCTCATGGAATTTGTTGGGAGAATGACAATAAACAGGAAACATAGGCAAACAAAATAATTACAAATTGTGATTCAAGTTATAAAGCAAACAGGATAATGGGATAAAAGAGTCTCTGAGGAAGGGAGATATTTCATTAGTTGGGTATAAGAGCAGGCTCCCTTGTAGTGATGACCTGAAGGCTGAAAAATTGCCATTCTGGGAAGTGGCAGCAGGCAGGCCAAGTAGAACATTCTGGAGAGTAGGATCGGCAAAATCCTGAGGCAGGAAAGGCTTGGCATATTCTAGGAATGGTCTGAAGTCATATTGTGGTGAGGGGGAAAGAGGTAGGAGATGGAACTGGACAGATGGGCAGGAGCCACATCACTCAGGACCAGGAGTGTGGGTTCTGTTTTAATGCAGTAGGAAGCCATTGGAGGGTTTTAAGCAGGAATGTGATATTTTTTGATATCGATTTTTCAAAGCTAATATAGATGTTGAATTCAGCTGTCTCTTTTAAGACCAGGGCTTATTTCATCTAAATTGATATTGATGGGTTTTCTTCCCCCCCCCCCCCCACTGGAAGCATTTGTAAGAACTCTGTGTGTAAGACTGGAAAACCATTAAAAAGAATACTAATTTGTATTTTTCATGTTCATTGTCTTGGCCAGGTAGTTTTAATTGTCTCATTTCTATTAATCTATGAAAAAAGTTTTTCTGAACACACTTCTAGTATATATAGAACATTGGGGAATGGGGTGGTATGTGTTTATGTGAGTATGGTACCTCTTTAATTGAATTCTGAGAACATATTTAAAAATCAGCACAATAACTCGTCCTTATAATTAAAATCTTTTCCCTTCACTTTCTCTCTGCGTCTAGGATCCCTCTTCATAAATGTGAGAAATCCTCTTACTGTTTTAATCAAGAATCCGCACATTTTGGGGAGTGATTAATTTAACTTTTAACAGACTTCTTTGTGGTAGGTGAATCTTTGCTGGTCTTCCTTCCAGGTAGAATGAATAAGTGAAGTGGTCTGGGGTTTCCGTAGAGCAGTTACAAAGAGGAGAAATGTGATGGGAATGGCGACTTTGAGACCCAAGTGGTAGAAAGGCTGAAGAACAGACTTTATCAATTCTAACGCTCCTATAAAACTTTCCTGGTACTAATTCAACTTGGAATAATGCAGCAAGATTTTATTGGTAGCCACCGATTTGTAGCTGAGAAGACTGGAAATAGTTTCACACAATGAAACCCAGCTATAAGGCAAACTGACATAAACCAAATGTTCCTGATAGATCTGCCTACTCTTCATAAACAGAATGGGGTCTGCAACAGTGGGAGGCTGGTCCATCTCTAATTTTATTCTCTTATTGGTGCTCATCCTCCCTAGATTGGGGGTGGAGTACATGTTTCAATTAAACATATAGCCACTCCAGTATGGGTTTCTAGATTCCAGGTTTCATTTAACAACTGTGATGGGCAAAAGCAAACTGTTTCATTTAACAACTGTGATGGATAGTATACTTGATCATGCAGTTTCTAACAGTTTTGAAAATGGTTTTTGGAATGATAATAGTTGTAAGAGGTGAAACTCTTATATATTTATTAATAGCCTTTAAGTTTTTTATGAAGTAATCCAATAAAATTGACTTCTACCCAATCCCCACTATCCTCACTTTATTGGCAACATTTCATCTGTGGGTTGTTGTTGAGACATTTTTACTGTTTACCAGATGGGGTAAGATTTTACATAACTTAAAACATCTGCTCTCATTGCAGTCCAATATGATCATCTATTTATATTTTTGAATTATATTATTCATTTCCTTTTAAATGATCATGAAACTGTTTTCAGAAGGATAAGTTTACATGATATTTGCCAAAGACATTTAACTTTTCTTTCTTTTTTTTTTTTTTAATCTGATATTAGGCTAAGCCATATTGTGAGCTATGAGTGTAGTAAAATATTTAGATGTAGCTTCACTTTGGAAATATTTGATTTCATAATTAATTGTTGTTAATATCACCTCTACTTTCCTGCCTGTATACACCTGCATATAGTCATTTCAATGTAAATATAAGATATAGAAAACTATTTTAGATTGTCCCACAGGTCTGACATAAAATAAAAGTTTTCAAAAGATACTGTGGGAACAATACTGACCCTGAAAGAATGGAAGAAGGAAAAGCTATGCAAAAAAATGGAAATGGAATTATTTACTGGGACTTTGAACTAGCTAATAATGAAATTACTATTGTACAATATAAAAATAACTTTTTATATATAATAGTCAAAATTGGATGTTGATGTTACTATTGTTCCCCCATTTTATAGACAAGGAAACTAAAGCTTAAGGACATTTAGCCACTTACCCAAGGGCACAGAAGTGAAGCCCCTGGGGCTCAGACGACAGTCCCTATTGAATCCTTGGAAAGCCCAGCTAACAGCACATACATCCATAATTCCGAGATGAGATGACAGCTCCCCTCTTCCTTATTACTGGAGCACAGTTTATAGGGCCTGTTGCTCTCATGGGCTTAGATATCACCTTGGGGGTCACAGCACATTTGCTGAGATAGTGAGTTGAATTGTGTCCCCCACCCCCAAAAGATATGGCATGTTCTGACCCCCATTACCTGTGAGTATGACCTTATTTGGAAATAGAGTCTTTGCAGATGTAATTCAGTTAAGGATTTCCAGATGAAATCATCCTGGACTTAGGTTGGGCCCTAAATCCAATGACAAGTGCCCCTATAAGAGGGAGAAAAAGAAGACACAGAGACCCAGAGTCCAGGTAAAGATGGAGACAAAGATTTGAGTTACTCAGCTACCAGTAAAGGAAAACCAAGAATTGCCGACCACCACCAGAAACTAGGAGAGAAACAGAGAATGGATTCTCTCCCAGAGCGTCCGGAAGGTAGCAACCCATGCCAACACCTTGAATTCTGCTTCCATGCTCCGGAACTACAAAAGAATGAATTTCCGTTGCTTTAAGCCACGAGGTTTGTGTGATTTTTTTCATGACAGCCCTAGGCAACTAAAATAGCTGTTCTTTTCTACAATCTACATAAAGAACACTATTAAAATATCATAATTTTGGCTACTTTTTTCCTTGGATATAGGAAGCAGGATAAAAGGGCAAGGTGACTAGAAATGCCAATAGAAAAAGCATTAGGGGATGGCAATTCTAGGATATCTCACTAATGAATTATGTAGCTCTGGAAGAGTCACTGAACTTGTCAGAGGCAGTAGAGCCACCAGCCGTCTTGAAGTTGGGATTCCTGCTCTCACCTTGAGGCTTGCTAGCTTGGCACTACTGTTCCCCCAGGAGCGGAACATGGCTCGGCAGAACCAGGGCCACCTGTGTGCAGATCCTACCCCTACCATTTGGTTGCTAACCCTCAACTTCTTTTCCATACAATAATGGTCACTATGTTTACTTTAGAGGGTTATGGGTGGGTTAAATGGGAAACTGTATGTAAAACATATTTTTGGCACATAGTAGGTGCTCAACAATGATTTCTCTTCCATCATTAAACTGTAGCTTTTGTTTCAAATACTTCAGGGCCAGTTTACCATCATGTTGACTCAGTCCTGAAGGCCTTTCTGGTTATTGTCAAGCAGGTGTCTTAATCTTTTTAAAAAAATTTCCATTATTATTTTTCAGTTTTCAGTCTTGGCTCTGCCTTCTATGTATCACCAACAGACAAGGACATGTGTACTGAGTACTCTTAGTTTGTTCTGAAAGAATAGATTGAAAATAAGTTTTTTTTTGTTTGTTTCCAACTATGCTCTCATCACACCCCCATAAACCCATAGCCTGAGAATTTAAAAATCTCTGAACTAATATTTTAACTGTGACTCACTGGAAATGGTACTCTGCCATTGTCTGACAGATACAGATGATTGACATTTCTAACTGATTTGGAGGAGGGCTTTTTATTTATTTATTTTTTTTTTTAAATTTTATTTTATTATGTTAATGTTAGTCATCATACATCATTAGTTTTTGATGTAGTGTTCCATGATTCATTGTTTGCGTATAACACCCAGTGCTCCATGCAGTATGTGCCCTCCTTAATACCCATCACCGGGCTAGCCCTTCCCCGCCCCTCCCCTCTAGAACCCTCAGTTTGTTTCTCAGAGTCCATAGTCTCTCATGGTTCGTCTCCCCCTCCGATTTTCCCCGCTTCATTCTTCGTTTCCTGCTATCTTCTTCTTCTTTTTTTTTTTTTTTAACATATAATGTATTATTTGTTTCAGAGGTACAGGTCTGTGATTCAACAGTCTTACACAATTCACAGGGCTCACCATAGCACATACCCTCCCCAATGCCCATCACCCAGCCACCCCATCCCTCCCATCCCCACCACTCCAGCAACCCTCAGTTTGTTTCCTAAGATTAAGAATTGGAGGAGGGCTTTTTAAATGAGACAATCTTCAGTATATAACTTAAAAACACCTAGAGCCACCACTTGCATAAATTCAGGCCTACCTAAGAGTGATACTATATAACAAAGCAGGGACTCAGAATGATAATGCATAATATACCCTTAAAAGCATAGATGAACTGGGGCACCTGGGTGGCTCAGTTGGTTAAGCATTTGACTTTTGATTTCGGCTCAAGTCATGATCTTGGGTCCTAGGATCAAGCCCCACGTTGGGCTCTGTGCTCAGCTGGGAGTCCGCTTGAGGATTTTTCTCCCTCTGCCCATCTCCCTGCTCACTCTCTCTCTTTCTCTAAAATAAATAAATAAATCTAAAAAAAAAAAAAAAGCCTGGATGAACTATGAAATTTAATCCCCTTTTTGGCCTTTTCCGGCTAAAAGAAATAAATTTCAGAAACCCCTGAATTTTGAAATAGCAAATCTTTGTTACATTTTTCAGACTAGGATGGATAGTCAAATGCACGGTCCTGAGCAGCACTTACTAAAACCCTAATTTCTCTCCTTTCTCGTTTTATCACACACTAGAAGCTGCTCTGCAGCTCCCAGACTTACTTCAACCCCCAAACCCAGCATCCTACCCACCTTTCTCTGGCTCCCCCACCATTCCTTTACAATGCACATTGACCTGTCCTAGCTCTGGCTACATGAGCTCCATCCTGTTTGCAAGCAGGGAGGAGGGACAGGGTTGGCCTGGGCAATGCCAGGAGGATTCTCTTTCTTTCCTTTCCTTTTCCTTTGTCTTAATTTTTTAAATTTAAATTCAATTTAGTTGACATATAGTGTATTAATAGTTTCAGGGATAGAATTTAGTGATTCATCAGTTGCATATAACACCCAGTGCTCATCACAAGTGCCCTCCCTAATGCCCATCACACATTTACCCCTTCCCCCCACCCACTTCCCCTCCAGTGACCTTTAGTTTGTTTCCTATAGTTAAGAGTCTCTTATGGTTTGCCTCCCTCTCTGTTTTTATGTTATTTTATTTTTTCCTTCCCTTCCCCTATGTTCATCTGTTTTGTTTCTTAAGTTCCACATATGAGTGAAATCCTATGGTATTTGTCTTTCTCTGACTTATTTCACTTAGCATAATACCCTCTGCTTCCATCGACATCATTGCAAATGGCAAGATTTCATTCTTTCTGATAGCTGAGTAATTTCCATTGTATATAAACACCACAACTTCTTTATCCATTCATCTGTCGATGGAGATCTGGGCTCTTTCCATAGTTTGACTCTTGTGGATATTGCTACTATGAACATTGGGGTACAGGTGCCCCTTCAGATCACTAGTTTTGTATTTTTGGGGTAAATCCCTAGGAGTGCAATTGCTGGGTCATAGGGTAGCTCTATTTTTAACTTCTCGAGGAACCGCCACACTGTTTTCCAGAGTGGCTGCACCAGCTTGCATTCCCACCAGCAGTGTAAGAGGGTTCCCCTTTCTCTGCAGAGGATTCTCTTTCTTGAGCTGGGGAAAATGCTATGAACTTTATGTAAAAAGTAATTTTTAGACCTGTCACAATAAGTTTATAATTATAAACTTTTCACTTAAATGTACTTTCATACATATTATCACATTTCCTCTTTAAGATATTTTATGACATTCTCATAATACATTACTATTTTTAGGATGCTAGCTGACTTGGCTGAGTTAAGTGTAGAGGCAAAACTTGAATCTGAGTCTTTTAACTCCTAATCCTGTGTCTCTGTCTATCTATCTATCTATCTATCTATCTATCTATCTATCTATCTATCATCTCCCTATCTATCTCACCATCTAATCACCTATATTTCTTTATCCATCCATCTAGTCTCATTGCTCTACCATAACCATACTCAAATGGGTGCATGTAACTCATGTTCTAAGAGTAGAATGTGGGAGGCAATGGTCATAAATGGTTGGCATCCTCCCAGTCACATAGTGTTGTGTGGTGCATGCCAGTCCTCACGGCCAACCACCACTGAAGCTGCCAACACGTTCTAAAGGGTCGTAACAACTGAAGGTAAACTATCCGAACGGAGGACCAAAAGGGGAGAGATATAGGCAATGAGACAATTTTATGGGGTGGGTATGCTCTAACATTTTACTATCACTTATTCCTAATTCCACCTTTCCTGAGTAATGTGTCTGATCAAAATGTAATGCAATAAAAATAAAATGAAATAATTGCTTCCCTAGTCCATAAGTGGAAATCAAAAGTCAGTGGAGAGGCAGTTTTTCCAAGTTAAAAGCCATTCAAACTATGAATAACTTGTATCAGATCATTGCTATTAATTAACCAATCTATTCAAGAAACTTTTGGGGTAGAAATAGCAGAGGTTAAACATTAGAAAGCCTTCCTGAAAGGCCAGCAGGGTCTGATTCCTATTCTAGGCTCATTGTAATCCTCATCCCAGTTCTCTCAGTAAAAATGATTTTCAACACACATGCTTTCTTAAAGACAAATTAAATAAAATCAGTAAGATTCCTTTTCCTAGTTTAGGGGTCACAAACCTTTTCCCATAAAGGGCCAGAGCATAAATTTTAGGCTTTGTGGACTGTGTGGTCTCTGTCACAACTGCTCCCCTCTTTCTTTGTGGCTCGAATGCAGCAACGGACAGAAATGAATTATGTGTGACTCTGTTCCAAACAACTTTATTTACAAAGACAGGCAGTGGATGGATTTAGTTTGCAGGCTGCAGTTTGCAGACCCCTTTCCTAGATCAAACTGAGAAGTCAGAAGGTGGGGTGTGATGCTAGGAAAACCTATGTTTTTGCTGAATATAAAATGTAAGACAAACATCTGTACGCGTTGCCTGACATAGCTGCATTAGCCCATCCCGATTTATTAATATATGCAAACACCTTCCCTCCTCTGTGATTCAAGGATCTCTTTACTTTTCTGTAGCAGAGAAATAGTTCCAGTTCTCTTCAAGGCTAGGCCTGCTCTAAGGGGAATGAAAATGATTGCAATTGGAAAAGCAAATATTCTCCCTTACCAAAGTTTTAAGATAGAAAGTGGAGAAATAAAAACTTCATTAGTAGCCAGAACTGGGCCTTGGATGCTCATTGGTTTTGAAAGCACCAAATAGGCGAAAAAAATGAATGCATCAATCTTTCAGAATCAATGCATCTCTCCGCAAATAGAGCTAACTTTCTACTTCTACCCCATTCTCCCTTCATTCACCATAGAGACACCAGAAATCAGATCATCCCGGAGTTAAACTACATTATGGTGCCAAGCAGAAATTCTTGGTATATAGATTCTTAGCAAAATGACAACCACGCTGTGAACTTTAGAAAATGTAACATAATGTAACATACAATCCATCGAGAAGCCTCCTAAATAGAAGGGAAGCCAGCAGCTGTGAGCTGTCGAGCTGTGGAGCTGTCGCTTTCAGCACCTGACCTCCTGAGATGCTTAATAAAATAGCCTACAAAGTATTACTCTCTCATCAGTGCCAAGAAGCATTGCTGGGGAGATAAATAAAGCTATTTTCCAAAACGGGGAATATTCTGGCGTGCCGATATTGAAATGACAGTTTCTTTATGGGATAGGAGATGGGCAGGAGAACACCAGCCAGGTAGTTGCCCCCGTGCCCACCACCAGTCTAAGGTCTATAATGAGATTCCAAATTAGATCGCTGAACCTCAGAGACGAGGTGCTTCACATCTGTGAGATGTTCAGCTTGACTTCATAATGAGTTCACCGAGCAGAATGAACCACTCTTGAAATCAAATACTTTGCATTCAGGATGAAATAAGTGGGGATCAATCATAGTCAGGGAAGTAGCGTTTGCTCAGAATGTAATGCTATACTGAGCAAAAAAAAAAAAAGGGAAAAAAAGGGACAGCATGACGTGGAGTGTACAAGAGAGCCGGTCCGTGGGTGACACAAACGTGCACCGTTTATGCTGGGGCAGAGCTGCACGTATTAGCCTCTGGAGATGGTATCTAAAGAAGGTGGGATGGTGAGAAGGACAAAAGGGTCATACTGTCTACCAACACAAATCAACATGCTCGGGAAGCACCCCCAAACACCGCCATCTTAGGAATGTTTTCGGAGTGTACTCTTCCCAGAGGCTTTTGTCTGGGGACAGCTTTGGGGAACCAAGCACAGCAGTCTTGGTAACAAGGGTGTTTTATTTTGCATGCAGGTGAGATTCTAGACGGAGCCAGGCAGACTGCACCTACGGATGGCATGAGTGAGTGTCAGCAAATGCCCGGGACACCCCTGTGGGCAGCTAAAGAGCTTCACAGGAGAACCTGCACCTTTCACTGGCCAGGCAGCTCACTCGCCAAGTCCCTAACGTGAGTTTCTGGGGAAAGCCCTGTAGGCTGGCATGGCCAACACCCCAGTAATCCAGGGCCTTTGATCCCAGCCAGCCTGCCATGATTAGTATACCTGCCAGGGCCAGGGTTCTCCCAAGGCAGGGGTTGGCTGCTGGAAATAATCAGGGGCGCCCCCAGGTGTGACCCACCTCTCCTTTCTCAGAATCGAGATCGTTACCTGTTCACTGTCTAGCGGGGAAATGTCACTGGAGGCCTCATTAACAGCAGACAGTACAGAGAGTCATCCTATAACTTCTGGCTTTTCTGCAGGATTTGAAGCTTATATTACAGGAGGAAGAAAAAGAACAGGTGTCATGACTTGTCTTTCTCTTTTTTCATCCTGCAGCTGTCACTCACAGCCTTCCAAACAGAACGAAAAGCACCAACAGGAAGCTCAGTGAGTTGCCTGGCTTGGGAGGTCATGCTGGTTTGTTCCACTCGTTGTTTTTTACCAGAAGGGACAGTGACCCAGTGTCCCTCTCTCCTACTTTCTCTTTCAAGATTCTCTTTTGACTCGACACAGCCTCTTGGCTGTCAGGCTCCATCCACATCCCAGCAGCCACCTGCTTGGGTCAGTCCTGGACGTGGACCTGGCCTTAGGCTACCTTCTGGAATCTTCCAAAAGTCACAGGGGAGCAAGTAAGTGCATTTCATTCTCCCTGTTCCTCACTGTGTCTGTTAATGAAAGCTTTTCTGCCATGGGGGAGAGAGACTGGCCCATCTGGTGCTCCTTTGTTCCCAGTAAGATTGTAGGAATAGAGGGGAGATATTTTGGACGGCAGCCTCTGGTTGCTACTACAGTTCCTTCTCTGGACTCACCCTGCCATGCCAAGCTGTGATTTTCAGCATGGCAATAGACTGGCGACAGTGAGGAATGTGATGGAAGGCCTTCAGGGTCAAAGAAAAACAAGGTGGGGACATGCAGTACATAACAAAGCTAAGCAATGCTAGTGTGTGGAATGCCTCTTTAGGAAAAGGTGTTTCCCAAACTGCTCTACCAATTAACTTATTCTGGAGCGTTTCCCAAGACTGTTATTCTGGGGGGAACTTTAAGGGTTAAATGGTGAGAATGATCATTGCTGTTCGTTATCCCTACATACGAGGTAGTGTACTGACAGCATGCACCAAGAGCCGTTGCCATCAGGAGACAAGAAGACCGTGGTCTCTCATTAAGACAAGTACAAATTGATCCAGGGTGTTCAAGGTCAAACCACGAAAAGAAGTGCTGTTGTTCTGCTATTTGTCTCCCTCTCTTTCTTTTAAATTTACTCCTCTCCAATTCATTGAATTCCCCCCCACCCATGCCATTCTTAGACTCTCTTAGGGAAAATTCTGTGTACTTTTCTAAGTTGAATCTCATTTTGCTATTCTTGTCCGTATTCTTGTTCCTAGGGGAAAAGACATGGCTAGAATTCTTGTGTGTGTATGACTGATAAAGCCTTTAGAAAAAGAGATAATGAGGCAGAGACCAACAGAGACTCAAAGACTCTCCAGCATAGATATAACACAACAACTATGTCATCTCAAAAGAAATCTTGTCATTAATATGCCGGGGATGGGAGTCCTTGTCTGAGTGGTCATGCAGGCGGGCCGCATTTTCCGAGTACCTGCCGCGCTGCAGACAACTGTCCCAGTCACAGTGGGGAATTATGTAGGAGCAAGGCACTCTAATAAAAATAAGAGGGACCGAACAAAAAAGCACTGAAAAATACAGAGAGGAAAAAAAAATGTACTCTCAGAAGCACTTGTGTAATCCGGTACATCATTACCTGAGTGGTGAGGGTGTGCCTACAGTGGTGGAGGAGAAGCTGTTAGAGCCTACGAGAAATTGTCTGGGGAGGCCTCCTGGGGTGGGGAGAGGGGGCTCTGAATACTAAGACAAATTTGCATCTAGTAGAGGAGAGATTAAACAAAGAGTTTCCGGGGGCCCAGCAGTGGGGAAGCAAAGCTGCAGGAAGGCCCTGGCCCTCTCAGCTGGTTCTTTATCCAGTCCCTCTTGGGTTAGAGCCCCTTTCTACACATATTCTCTCTTAGCTTGCTGTGGGCCTTCTGGTTTGTGAGAGCCAGGAAACTTGAAGCTTTAGGAACAAAGATTGGCTTCCTTTAAACACAGGTGCACTGCCATGTCCTCCGTCTTACGAATTGATAATGGAATAAAGAATTTTCTTTTGTGAACGGAAGTGCCAATGAGATCAGGTCAGTTATGCCAATACCCTCTCTGGCCCTTTCAACTTGGTGAGGCAGTGGAGATGCCGTATGACAGCTACAAATAACAGCCCTAGGCAGTGAAGGCTTTCAGAGCAACTGTCTTGGATGTTTCTCCATTTATGTGGTGTGCTTGCCATCATCTTCCAGGCTCTGCATCCCTGCTTTAATCCATGCTTCTGGCCTCTTTGTCTTTGGCAAACCTTTGGATTCCTGTAGGTTCATAGCTCCTCGGTTCCTAGCTCAGTCCCTTTTCTGGTTTCTGAGTTTCTAACATATCCATGGGGGAAGAACCTTCATTGGCAGGAGTGCTCACCTCCTCTCTCTGCGTTCCCACGCTGCCCTCTTCACCTCCCATCCTGTCCCCCACTATCCTTCCCCTCCCCGTACACATCACCGGGAGAAGATTCTGACACAGATATCCCAGCGATTAAAATTCTTATGCTTATGGGGAAAGAATACTGTTAAAATAATTTCCCAGAAGTGATGAAGTAATTTTTACCAAGTTAAAATACTGATAGAATAGGAAGAGCCAGGTCTAGGGGATTTGATTACCTTTTAATTACTCTAGTAGTTCTCAACCTCGGGGGTGATTTTGGCCCCACCCCAGGGGACATTTGGCAATGTCTGGAAACATTTTGGTTGTTGGAGAGAGGCAGGTGGTTGCTACCTGCTCTAGAAGTTAGGGGTCAGGAATGCTCCTTATATCCTTCAGTGCACAGGACTTACCAGGCCTAAAATGTCAGGGTGTTCCAGATGAGAAGACCTGAATTACCCTAACTGTAACAAAGTTGTGTTGTTTACATTTTGGTAATTTAGTTTACCTAGGAAGAAAAAGATACATTTTTCCCTAGCTAGTCAAATGAATGCAAATTTCTTTGGAAGAAATTTTTATTCTTGGCTCCTCCCTTTACTCAACGTCCAAGAAATTTCCAGGGATTGGCAAACATTTTCTGTGCCAGCTACTGAATGTTTTAGGCTCTATAAGGTTAAGAGGCAAAACTGAAGATATTTATACAACAAGGGAGAAAATCTCTGCTGTTTGCCTTTAGTGGGCTGTCCCAGGTGGTGGGTAGGCTTTGCACCTGTGTGCTAGAGGAAGAACAACTGGCTCGAGAGGTGTGGCCTGGCAGTGCGGTGACTCTTGGGCTGAGAGTCCATCACTCAGTGCTAACAGCAAAGTCCCTCACATTCAAGGGGCAATAAGAGCTGGCTCTGGGTAGCAGCAAGGCTCAGCTGCCAGCTAGGGAGGGAGGTGGGGGTGGAGCATGGATCACAGAGTGGATGCCTGGGTTTGGTCTCCATGACTCTGGTGCTAGCCAGTGCAAGTTCCTATGGGCTGTAGATAAAACAGAAAGATAGGGCCTGCAAGCTGTAGTTTGTCAAGCCATGACCTGTATTGTTCTGGATTTTGTATTTCAACATCTTCATTTTTCTGAGAGGTTTCTTTTTTTCTCCCTTTTACGATTTTTATTTATTTATTTATTTATTTGAGAGAGATAGAGCACAGAGCGAGAGTGAGAGGGAGAAACAGACTCCCTGCTGAGCAGAGACCTCGATGTGGGGATTGATCCCAGGACCCTGAGATCATGACCTGAGCTGAAGGCAGACGCTTAACCCAACTGAGCCACCCAGGCACCCCCTTTCTGAGAGGATTCTTCTGTCTCAACCTGAAGAGAATTTCCAAATGTTTCTACAGTCTTTAGTAACAGCAGAATTTAACTTAATCATGGAGCAAAATCATCTATAAAGATCATTTTCCCTAAATGGGGTCAATCCTGTTCAGCTCTACCATGTAAAACTTTGGGTTGCTAGACTTTGAGGGGGGCATATTGGATCCATTAAGATGTCTATATCCAGATTACCCACCAGCAAAAAAAAAAAAAAAAAAAAAAAAAATGAGACTAGTAGGCATAAACTCCTCTTTATTCCCCAAACCTGTAAATGTACAGCTCAAAATATTGGTCTGATTTTATTGGCATAATAGCTATGAGAGTTAGTCTAAATAAGTTAAATACTTTATATATTTTATATGAAAGGAAGGGAAGTAATTATTAGAAAACAATCAAAACCCTTGCCACTTCCTTTTCTCTGTTCTTGGAGAAAGAGGTACATTCGCCTTTGTATGCCAATTTGTTCAAGCTTATTCCTCTACCTGTATCCTTGGTCCAATTTTTATCTCCTTGGAAATAAGCTCTTTAACAATCTTTGTCTTATATCCACTAACATTTTCAAGAAGTACCATTCTAAATGGCGAACCCTTTAGAAGCATTCTTATTATATTTGTAAACAACACACTAATGCTTGCTGTCTCGGCTATGAAACACTCCAGTGGAGGTCCTAGAAAATTGCAATAAGACAAGAAAAAAAGAAATTATCTATTTGCTAGTTTATCTTCTTCTGCTCATCCCTGAACTGGTATGTTTTCAGGCCTATATTTTCAGTGCTTTAATTTCTTATTGTATATGCTCCCCATAGGTGGACTCATTGTCTCCCATGGCTTTAGTTATAGTATATAAATTAAGTGTCCAAATCTATATTGGAAATTCAGACTTTTCTCCGGAATCATGCTCTTAACATCTAATTCTTTATTAAATAGCACCACCTGTATGCCCCAGAGGCATCTGAAAGTTAACATATCCAATATATTCAACACTGAACTCATTATCTTCCCCTGTAAATCTGCTCTTTCTCTATGTACAGGGTTTATTCATGCCAAAATGTCAATAGTATCTAGATTGGGAAACCTCCATTTTTTTCTGTATTTCCTATCATGGGAACAGAGCCAGCCTTCACTCATCCCACAATCCTCAATTCTGGGAGTCATTCCAAGCTCATCCACAGACAACTGTGTACCAAGATTTTGTCATTTCTGTCCTCACTTTTCCTTTTCTACCACTACTGCCTTAGATTAGGCTTCCATCATATTTCTCCATAACTATTGTAATAATACATTAATTGGCCTCCCTGTTAATTCTTATATTCCTCCACAGTATTGCAGTTACAGGGACCTGTTGAAAATGAAAGTCTAATCATATTATTTCCTGACTTAAACTTTTTCTGGAGTTATAAAAGCCTTGACAGGTAAAGCAGAAACTATTTAGCATATACACAAGGTCTTCCACTTTCTGGTCCTGTACTGTTAACAGTCAGTATTCATCTATTCTTTGTATTTATTACAATATTTACTTAACATTATGTGCTAGGCATATGCACTTACATATGTTTAATTTCAAAACAGCCCTAAAATGAAGGTATTGTTTTTATTCCCTCCATTTACAGTTCAGGAAAGTAAGGCACAAAGTCTTTTTTTTTTTTAAAGGTTTTTATTTATTTTTTTGAGAGAGGGAATGAGAGAGAGAGAGAGCACATGAGAGGGGGGAGGGTCGGAGGGAAAGCAGACTCCCTGCTGAGCAGAGAGCCCGATGTGGGACTCGATCCCGGGACTCCAGGATTATGACCTGAGCCGAAGGCAGCCGCTCAACCAACTGAGCCACCCAGGCGCCCATAAGGCACAAAGTCTTTAAAGAATTTATCCAAGATCACACAGCTAGAAAACCACATGTTTGGAATTTGAGCCCACATGGACTGATTCCAGAGCATAATACTCCCTTCCCACTCCCAGGAGGACACAGGAGCTCAGGAACACCCTTTTTCCCTCCTTTTCCTTCTTTTGGGTCTTGGTTGCATAGAATCAGCTTTGTGTTTGTTTTATGACACATTCTCAACATTGCCATGCATGGATAGTTCGTTATTTTTAATAATGTTATCACACCCCCAAATGCCACCCAAAACATGACTCTTAAGACCTTGACAATAATCTAAACCTAAAAATATGACTCATGTTTTTATTTCCCTTCCCTGTTTCTCTGAAGTTACCATCATTCTGAATCTACTTTTGTTTTAATATACACTTACTGCTATCATATGTATTCCCCAAAAGTATATATTTTTATTTTAGATGATTTTCACTTCAAATGGCTATCCTAATTCTTTGGGACATACTGTCCCGAAGACTGACCTATATCACTGTACTTTGACCACTATGTAACGAACCGTTTTGTGAATATACTACCTTTGGTTGATCTGCTCTTTAGTTGATGGGCATTGGCTTGAATCCAGGACTTGGTTGTTCTGAATAGTGGGCTGCCATTCTTAGACATGTTTCCTTGTATGTGTGCACAAGTTTTCTTTGGGCAGAGCTCATGTTCTTCATCCCTATGCTGTACAACATTTCCTCCTGGCTATACTTAGAGTCATTCAGTCATTCAACAAATATTTATTGAACACCTATGTGTTCTAGGTGCTGAGGAAATAAAGAGAGAGAAAATTCTTCCTCTTATAATGCTAATGGAGAAGACAGAAAAAACACAGAGAAGTTAATGAAACACATAAGTAAGGTATAACATATCTTTTTCCATTTCTCACTTTACAGTTAATGCTACAGCAATTCTAAACTACTGGAACATAAGGTTTGATTCCTCCAAATTTTTGCTCATATTGTTTGATTTGCATGCAGTGTCCTTTTAGCCCTGGTGTTTTCTGTGTAACTTTTATTTCCTTTTGTCTTTCAAGATTCAACTCAGATAATACCTCTGTTATGAAGCTTTTGGTGGTACCTCCTTAAGGTAAGGTCCCCTCCTTTGTACTCAAATAGATCCTTATCATATCTTTATCACATCTCTTTTCCACTTTCTTCCTCCTCCAGAGTAAAAAATCAAATCTTACTATCTTTAAATAGCTCTAGTGACCAGTGTGATAGCCACAGATAAAAGGTGTTCAGTAGATGATTATCAGAAAAAAAGCTGAAATACTTCTCAAAATTCTAGGACAGTATCTTCTGAAGGAATTCACACTTGGGATTTTAAGAAAGAGATTTAGTTCTGTATATGAGGATTACAAGAAGTAGTTATGATGAGTGCATCTCTTCACTCATGAAAAACAAATGTAGTCTGGTCATGCCCTTACTCAAGGGAACGAGACAACCTTATCATTAATTAATTCAAGGGACGTGTTATCAAAAGTTCTCCTGTTCCTTTTGCACAAGAGATCAAAAATGGATTTGGAAAGGAAACTCCAATGAAGTGGTTTGGAAAGCAATGTAATTTAGCAGAAAAAGCAGTGCCCTTGAAATGAGAAGAACTTGGTGGTGTTATAGGTAGAGGGCTTGAGCTTATGGAATGGGAAAGAGAAAAAAAATCAAAATCCTGGAGAATGTGATCTGAAGGTCTGGAGAATAGATATTCTATAGCCACCCTTTTCATTCATAATGATTTTTCTTACCTAGAAGAAAGTCCACCTTAGATATTTAAACTTTAATCTGACTTAAAGTTAAGACAAATGGATTCTTCTAATTTTTTGATATCTATTCATGAATAAAGATACAGGTTATCTCTCTCATGTCTGTATTTGTTGTTCTCCTTGTCAATGAAACTTTTGATTGTGAAAGTACTATAGGCCCTCCCCCCACCTCCTTCCATCCTTAATTCCTAACTGGTAATAGAGGATTATGTCAAAGAAGGCTACATTGATTTGCAAACAAAGAAATAGGAATTAAAGACAGTCTTTTGAGAGTTCTAAAACAAAGTGGTGTCCCAGGACCAGGAAGATGAGGAAAAGACAAGAAAGATGGGAGAATTCTACAGAAAGAGGGGACCAGAATGAAAAAGATGGGTAGTAAGAAATGTCTATGGTGTTTATGGTCAGAAATTGGACATGAAACACACACAACAGCCATGTCTGTCAATGGAAGCAAAATTAATGATCCAGTAATCTACTACTGGTTATTTACCCAAAGAAAATAAAAGTGCTAATTCAAAAATATATATGCACCCTGTGTTTATTGAAGCATTATTTACAATAGTCAGGATATGGAGGCAACATAAGTGTCCATTGCTAGATGAATGGGTAAAGAAGATGTGGTATATGTACACAATGGAATACTACCCAGCCATAGAAAGGATGAGGTCTTGCCATTTCTGATAACATGGATGGACCTAGAAGGTATTATATTAAGTGAAATAAGTCACACTGAGAAAGACAAATACCATATGATTTCACTCATACATAAAATCTAAAAAACAAAAGAAATGAATAAATAAACAAAAAACAGAATCAGACCTATAAATACAAAGAACAATCTGATGGTTATTGGAGGGAAGGGGTGTAAGGAGATGGGCAAGATGAATGAAGAGGAGTAGGAGATACAGGCCTCCAGTTGTGGAATGAATAAGTCACAGGGATGAAAGGCACAGCATAGGGAATATAGTCAATGATATTGTGGTAGCGTTGTGTGGTGATGGCTAGTAGCTCCACTTGTGAGCATTGCATAATGTAGAGAGATGTTGAATCTCTATGTTGTACACCCGAAACTAATGTAACATTGTGTGTCAACTATGCTCAAATAAAAAATTTAAAAAAATAAAACAAGAAATAGAGAACTAAAGAAAAATTTTAAATGTGGAAAAGAAAAAGAAACTGATGAGAGTTAAGTGATGAGGAATGTAAGCAGTGTAGGGACTCCTCGGGTCTCTGGGCTGCATAGGACTGGAGCTGGTTTATGTACACATTAAAAGAAAAGGTCTTCCAGGATGACTAGCATTTGTGAAGACATGGGAGTACATTTAGAATTGTAATAGGCATTTGGGACTGCATATACTTAATGAATTTAGGGTTGCTCATAATATTAAATAATACTGGGATGTTTCCATGTAGTTTTGAAAGTATGGGCATATAGGTTTAGAGCTATCAGCATCACACAGAGTTCCTTTTCTTAAAAAAATGTACAGTTTTTTTTGTTTGTTTTTGATTATTTTAAGAACATATTTTAAGGTATAAAATAGAGTTCAGAAGAGGTGACCAGAAAGGATCATTTAATCAAATGACAAGTACAATGGAATATGTGTTCTTTTCTTAAGAGTATTCATCCAGATGAAAGAAAGATATTCATCAAACTTTTATGTCTGTATCAGTTTATGGCTGCATGTAACTGACACCTTCAAAGAACAATGGTATTAGTATATTATAGAGTATAGAGTATAGAGATTGACTTTTCTCCCACAGATATGAAGGCAGGAGTAAGCAACCAAGGGATGATGTGGTGCCCCAATTGGTTCATCAGGAGATCTAGTTTCACTCTATGTACTTGCCTCATTATCACCAATATATGTCTTCTACTTCGTGATTCAGCTTCTTACAATCCAGCTGCCATGTTCTCATTTCAGGGTATATGAAGAAGAAATAGGAAAAGGGGTCTTTAAGACCACTTCTGGAATTTTTACCTTTTACTTCTGCTTACTTCCACTTAATAGGATGTAGGCTGGGAAATGTTACTTTATTCTGGGAAGCCATGTGCCCAGCTTAAAATTGGTGACTGGGGGAAAACATATAATACCTGCCATCATGTTTCATATAGTCTTAGTTCTGGGGCTGTCTTACCCAGTGGAGATACCACTGACAAGGACCAATCAAATGGTGGGCATGATCGACGGATCTTTAGGAACTGGGTAGTATCCAGTGAATGATATAAAAATAGTAGCCAAACAGATGTTAGTGGTCACTATGTTTTAGACAGGACATTACCAGTTCTTGGCATTTGAAACTGTATCACCCTGGGGAAAATTTTTTGGTCATTGAAAGGAGAGAGAGAGAGAGAGAGAAAGAGAGAGGAAAAATATTAAAGAGTAAGGCATATTTCTTTCTCTAAAATATTGATTTTTCCATTTTAAGTTAGAGTCAAATATCAATATAGGTAAAATTGGTAGTTCCCAGAACTGATGAGTATTCACAAAGCTTAACAAATGAATGCATGGCTTGATCTTACTGCAGCATATTTAGAGAGAAAAGAATGTATTGATCAACTCGCTTTAGGACACCTTCTATGAATTACTACTGTTTGAAATAGCCCTATTGCCAGGAGCCTATATAGGCTATATTTTGTTCATTATAAGGGAATTCATACTTTGCTGGTTTTGAGTCATGGTCTAATATTAGGGGTGTCACAAGGATATGTTTTAATATGTAATATATGAGTCGTGGGTTCTTGTCTTGCCTTAGTTGCTGAATCATAGTTTAATCTTGTATGAAAAAATAGAGTATCCCTGCCTCAGTTACACTCTTAGGAACATAGTATTAAGGATTATTCATTTCTAACCACAATGGAAGAGAGCATTGTTGTAAAAAGTCACCTCATGGTATACCCTTGATTACCAAAGGGTAAAATCCAACCTTCCTAAAGGTAGAATGTTTATGAGGGTATCTTCACTTTTGTTCCTCCTTTGCCTTACTTTTTTTTTTTTTTTAAGATTTTATTTATTTATTTGAGAGAGAGAGAATGAGAGAGAGAGCACATGAGAGGGGAGAGGGTCAGAGGGCGAAGCAGACTCCCCGCCGAGCAGGGAGCCCGATGCGGGACTCGATCCCAGGACTCCAGGATCATGACCTGAGCCGAAGGCAGTTGCTTAACCAACTGAGCCACCCAGGCGCCCCTTTGCCTTACTTTTAAGACAGCTTTTATTATTTTGAGTCACAATTCATAAAAAAAAAAAAACAACAACAAAACCAAACCAGCCTGTAGCTATAACTGTGTCTGAAGGCGTTCATGCTTTAATTGCTTCACATATAACATTTAATAATTACTGAGTTGACACACTTCATTTATCTAAATTTATCCAGCTCTAATGAAAGCTGCCTACATAATTTGCTATTGTGAATGACAAATACACAGTTCTATCACAACTCTACTTATTTTGGAGTGGGCCCCAAAGAAATCTACATGTATTCTATATATACCTTGAAACTTCTGACCATAAGGAGGCTCCTATATCTATTTGGAGGTATTGAAGATTGGAAAAAAAAAAAAATAGTTTGCCTTATTAAGTTAAATTCTGCAGGAAAGAATTTAGCAGAAAATCTATAATAATGTTTATAAGTGGATGGTGCCTAAAGTTATTTTGTTTTTGTTTAATCAGTTTTGCAGAATTGTAAAATGTTAGATTCAGACATTGAATTACAGATTCTAAATGCTTAGAAGAGGAGTTCAAGAGAACAGACAGGAATCCAACAGCCTAGAACTCTTTTCCAGATATGGAGAATGTAATTTAAAGGAATCAGTTAACATTTGACTCTGTCAGATTTAAACGGTATCAGTAATAATCTTTTATGATACATTTATAGAATTATTATGATTAGTTAGGTAAGAGCCAAGTGATATAGACTAAAGACACAAGTAGTACAGGAATTGAGAGTTTTTGTGGATAGAAAGATGGGGGAAGCCATGACCTTCTGCTGGATCATGATGGGTAGATGAATCAGATATAGATTAAGGAAAAAAAAACAGAAAATCATATTCCTGGAGGATGCAATGAGGGAGCAAGAGCTTGAAGGTGGAAATGAGTCAAATGTGTTCTGATTTTTGAGAAAAATAGAGCATTCATCCTAGGGGATGATAAGCATGGGCTTGATTAATTTGGTTGGAATGTGATAGATCTTGAACTTGATCAAGTAGAATGTGAATGAAATTCCAAGCATTTGATCTACAAAAGACATAATACAAGTGGTGTTTGGGATGATTAATCTCAAGTATTGCATGGAATGGTAATAGGAGACATTAGCAGTAAGACCATGGCAGCTTTCAAACTTGCCAATGCTAAAATCACCTGGCCCAATTGTTAAATTTGTAGCACTTAGAACAGCACCTGGCACATAGTAGGTACTCAATAAGTATTTGTTGGGCTGAATTGAATTTTGACCAGTCTTGAGCCTATCCTACTCCAAGTGTTATTTATTTGTTCATGGTTTATGAATGATCGTTGTCATAGATTTTGTGTTTTCGTATGAGAGGCCAGAGAATTACTAAATCTTTCAAGTTTCAAAAGAAAAAGTTGTAATGGTAGAATTGATTCATCCATATGCCATATGTTTATTAATCCATTCAGTTAATAAATATTGAGCATCTACCATATGATTAGAACTCTTCTGGTTGGTAGGGGTACAGAGGTGAATGAGACAGATGAGGTCTCTGGCCTCATGGAACTTATACTTTAATGTGGGGGGGGCAAAAACAAACAGAAAATACTGCTACATAGTAAAGTAATATATTTGGTTTTTGTCCTCAGTTCCTACCACAGAGCTTCAAAATTGGAATTTTTGGAATTTCCTTGGAATTTCCCTAGTGATAGGAGTATCTTTGTTATGCTAATGAGATGACAATAGTGGGTCAGTAGTTTCAGGATGCGGTCACCAGAAAAAACAATTATGTGAGTAGAGGGTTGGAACTTTTGGGCAACCTGACCTCTGGGGAAGAGAGAGGGACTGGAGATTGAGTTCAATTTTATAGCCAATGATTAAACCAATCAATCATGCCTACATAATAAAATCCCAGTAGAAGCTCTGGACAACAAAGGTTAGTGGAGCTTCCTGGTTGTGAACACACTGCTGTGCAGGGAGGGTAATGCACCCTGACTCCCCAGGGAAAGGGAATGAATGCTCTGTGCTCCCTCCCAGACCTAGCTGATGTATATCCTTTATAACAAAACTATAATCATAAGCATTGAACCTCCCAGAGTTCTGTGAACTGTTCTAGCAAGTTATTGCACCTGAGGGAGTTGTGGGAACCCTGGATTTATAGTCATTCAGTTAGAAGTATGGGTGGCCTGGGGTTCCTCAAAGTGTGGCTGTCATCTGAAGAAGGGTAGCCTCGTGGAGGACCGAAACTTTGACATGTGAGGTCTGCATTAACTCTGGGTTGTTAGTGTTAGAATTGAATTGTGGTACACCCAGTTGAGGTGGAAACTCAGTGTGTGTGTGTTTAAAATGTTAAATGCTTGTAAATTTTTACTGTGTCGCATTTTAAGATAGATGCCAAATGGTGAGGATGATGTTTAATGATAGTGGAAACTAACCTGTTTCCCTCTCAAATTGTATCATGCAAAGGGACACCTAGTACCCGTTATTTTATTACTGGGACTTTGGGGTTGCTTTAAGGAGAGAATAAAACACAAGTTAGACCATGAAGAACTGGTAATATTTGAGTAAGCAGAGAAGGGAGGTAAGAAAGGACTAAAGTAGTTTGAAGCCCTGGCAAGGGCTAGAGCCAGCCCTCTGGACATCTAAAGTTCATGGTCTTCAGCTCTTTCCCCTTATTGGCTAAATAGGGGTAAGCATCCCATTGACGTGAAGCTGTAAGGAGGATATCATTTTTGCTGATACTATTATTATGAATAATGGTAACTCTCATGTTCCTCCCTGATTGCAGTTTGCCAATGTATTTTATATGTTACCTCATGATTCTTTCAATGACATTCTGAGGTAGATGATTATTTTCTGCATTTACACACATGAAAAAATTGATGTCTAAGATTAAGAGATTTGCCAGTGGTTTTAAAGGCAAGAAAGAGACAGACTGAGATTCCAACTCATGTCCTTACACAAGAGATCCAGGCTCTCTACACTAGACCAAAGCTTCCCTTTAAAATTCAGGGCCATAATTTTCTTGTTTGTTGTTTTTCCCACCCTGATTTACTTGAATTACAACAAAACTCCAAGCCATTATTGAATAGAATAATTAATGGATCCTGAAGGAGGATGGAGATAGATTCTGCAATTCCACCTGCAGAGTAGTGTCCTGTTTCTCATTGAACATTCAGGTCTATTCCGTAAGGGTGTGGAGTAAGAAGCAGCTTGTGACTTGAACACCAAGGGGACAAGAAATGAAACAGGATTTTTTTTTTTTTTTTTTAACAACGGAAGGCATTTATCAGATGTGTGTGCCAAAAAGCAATGTCTGTAAACTGTAAAAAGGGGTTATTTGAGAACTGGGCATAATTCGGGCCCTTTTGAAAGGATGATTCTTCTAGAAAGTAAATTTTTTTACCTTGTGAAATGTCCTTCAGTGAACATCTAAGTAAATATCCATGCACTGAACCTTTGAATTTCCATTAGGCATTTTGAAATAGAATGGGATTTTGCTGAGTGTTGAGGGTTCAGCAGCTCATGTTGGTCATTATCATGAATGACTCCTCTTTGTAACAAGATGGCAGCACCTGTAATGTCCTCAGCCATTTCTATTAAAAGTTATAACAATGTCCCTTTGAATAATATCACTTATGAAAATATCTTGATGGTGAACTTTTCTTATCTTTCAAGCTTTTTAGTGCTGAGGTGAGGAACTTGGAAATGGTTTTCTTATGGTGAAAATTTACTTAATGTTAAACATACACAAGAAACCAAACTTTCTACTTTTCTTTGGAAATAAACACAGAAGCAAATGAAATGTGCTAATGTGCTCCCAATTAGCACATTCATTAAGGGCTATGTTGAACGCAGTAATGAACTTTTCGCTTCTGATTGAAGATAGAATTCACAATGATAAATTAGCGAGTATATCTGCTGAAAGTTGCCAAATTATAGGGCTGAATGAATACTACTAATAAAATCACTCACCACCCACATGAAAATGATAAATATGAATCCAAAAAACCTGAAAAATATCCTTCACAAGAATGCATATCTTTCTTTGAGAAAATACCAGGTAAAAATTAATCTTGAACACTAATGTGGCTTCATCTGGTTGATTTGTCTGTCCAAGGGTTTAAGTTTGAGGCATTAGCTTTTCCTGTGTGCAGACAAGGGTGACTCCTATTAAACATAGAGTGAAATGAGAGAATCTCTTATTTCAAGTTGTTTTTTTTTTTTAAAGATTTTATTTATTTATTTGACAGACAGAGACACAGCGAGAGAGGGAACACAAGTAGAGGGAGTGGGAGAGGGAGAAGCAGGCTTCCCGCTGAACAGGGAGCTTGATGTGGGACTTGATGCCAGGACTCTGGGACCATGATCTGAGCCGAAGGCAGACGCTTAACGACTGAGCCACCCAGGCGCCCTCTTATTTCAAGCTTATCAGGTACTGCTAACACCACAGGAATCACTAAGCTTGAGGCATGTTAACCAGCATGAGTGTGAGCTGGCTAGAGGAAACAATTTCAGTACCGATCACGGTAGGAATGGAACACCAGAAATGCTTAAGTATTAAATTCAACTCTGTTATTGGTGGTGGGGATAGTGGCCATCGAAGTGGGTGATGATGTGATGATGATGATCACTATTAACAATTGTTTGCATTTGTTGAGTTCTTCTCCATCAGACAATGGATTATATATATTACTTGATGTATCTTTATGTGAAGAAATTATTACTATTCTCTTTCTTCGGAGGAGGAAACAGAATACATCAATATTGGATTTTTTTTTGAATTCAGTATTTTCATGATAATTTAGACTCTCTCTATACCCCCCCCCCAAAAAAGATCCCCTCTGCCTGAGAGGCTCTGTTTTCTCTCCATCAATCTGTATGTCTTTTTATATTGCTATTCAAGAAGTGTTCACCTCCATGAATGTCTACTCTCCAACTTTAATAGTTTGCCAATGTTACTTTGTTTCAGTATTTTTTGATAATTTTATAGTTATGTTTTCCCTTCTCCCACTCGAAGTTCTTCAGAGTTAGAGATAGGTTTCTATTGCTTCTGAATACTCCCAAGACTCTCCAGTATAGTGCTCTACTTAGAATAGAAATCCAATAAATGTTGTTGTTCAGTGAGATGAGAATCTATCGTGTTTTTAAATACTTCTGAAAAATGAGATTCCTCTCTCTGCCTTGGTAACACATCCCAGGGTCTATCAGCCTTAGCTGTCAGGAAATTTGTCCTTCATTCTTATCTGTATACCTCATGCCATTTCTCTTCTTCACGGAATCTTTCAAAACATTCTTTGTGTGATGGCCCTTCATACACTGGAAAGTTTGTTTCATGTCTTCCTTGAGCTGCTCCTCAAGACAAAATAATGAGCCTTCAAATGATCATTATGGGTTTTTTTTTAATATGTATGTTTTCCCTTTAATTATGTTCAAAAGAATTTACATCAGATAAAACATAAGAAACTAAAGAAAATAAAAACTAAGTTATTTTTCTAATTCTCTTGTAATTTTGCTTGTAGAAAAGTCATGACATAACTTCTTCAAAATGGTTGTAATGATTACTTTTGAGAGTAGTGACTTGATTGCAAGACTTTGTGAGCTTGGGTTTTTTTTAAGTTACATTCATAGATGTTTCTTTTTTTTTCTGTAGAAATTTAGGTTTTAGTTTTCCTTAACAGATTTTTGATTAAAGGCAAAGAGATTGATAAATCGGAAAGGTGCCAGACTACTTCTAGCCAGAAACGTTAATCTTTTTATTCCATTTTAGTTGTGTTTTCCCCTAAGAATATAGAGTCTGTGCTTATAAGCTGGGTTTTCTCATGCTGGTAGATAGAAGTATTGGTGCTTATAATGGATATGTTTCAGTATTTTCCCTGAGCAGACCAGTCTCTAATCCCTGTTTAAAGTCTTTCCTTTAGTGTCACATTACAAAATTAATCTTTCCATTTGCTTCACTCCACACCATTTAATACCGTTTGACTCCGCATAAAACACCATGACATGAGCTTTAAATAAAAGCTGGATAGGGCTAAGTTGTGTGCATATTGTGTTTGGGATTAAGAAACTAAATTCGACAGGTAATGGAGTAGGATTTAACTGCTCCGTGATACTAAACTGTGAGGTGTCGTGTCAATCATCTGTCCAGGAAATATAAGCTATAAAAGGAAAGTGAGATGTATTTCAGATGCCTAATCACACAAGCAAAAGGTTAGCTCCTCAAGGATGGGAGTTTGCAGACTGCTACCTTCATCTCTGGAGGGGACTCTGGGAGCTAAGGCCATCATACAAATAGGCTTATTTGTATTTGCCTGAGGATTAGATAGGTTTCCTAGGAGACATGATAAAGAAATGTCTGCGACAAATGGCCAGTTTCTCATATTAAATAAAGGGGAAACAAAACTTTAAAGCAGTGGGGGAATGGATGTAGGGTGTTTGGAGAGCTTCCTACCTGTTTAGTAGAAAAAGCATGGCATATATATAGAAGAGAAATAGATTTTGAAATATTTCTTGCTAAGATCGTTATCAATAGCATTAAATACTTGTTCTTACTCTTGACGACCAACCAGTTTTGAACTCAATTTTATATTTAGTCAAAATAATTATATCCATCAATTCTTTGATAAATTTTATTCTTCTCTGTGCTGTAACTTAATATTTTTCCAACCAATTGAACTGTCCTATTTTTTTTTTTTTTACTGTAATTCTTTCTTTAAAGGAGGTACAACACAATTAATAAACAAAAGATAAAATGTCCTCTACGAATAAAAATAACCTATCCATCTCTCTGGTCTGGAGGATGACACAAAGAGGGCTGGGAAGTGAATCGCTGAAGTGTATGATTACACATTTAGTCCAGCGTCTCAGCTTGATGTGCGGCGCTTTTACTGCGCACTTCCCATTAACGCTGATTGTCCAATTTAGGGCTTCATTAATGAGCCATAGACCACTTGTAAATTTCCGACTTATAGAATCAACCACATTTAAAGTTTTATTCTCCTGAAAATGTCTCCACCTGTCAAGCTGATAATAAATACTTTGCATTCTTCCACCCACTTAACCCTTCTGTCATGTCAATTTGGGCTATTGTCAGTCGCATTCCTGTTTCTTAAACATATGTAACATTTATAGCAATAATAATTGTAAGAGCAAACATTTTTATGGCATTTATTCTGCACTAAGCTTAGATCTTAGAATCACTTCTTGATGGCTTATGATGTTTCAATACCGTTGCAAGCATTCTAGAGGCATTAACTCATTTAGTCCACTGAACGCTGTGACGTAGCTCTTCTTACTATCCCCATTTTACTGAGAGAGTAACTAAGAAAGGTGAAGGGTCTTGCCCAGGGCTACAGATCTGGTAAGTAGAGGAGCTGGAATTTAAACAGGGGTGGTCTAGCTTTAGCGTTTGACTTCTAAGGCTCCATCTTATGGACTGGGTATATATTCATCCTCAAGAAGTGGTAAGGGCTTTACAAAGGAACTGATGGCTTCGCCTACAGTATCCAAAACATTTGCCCAATAATCAGCCTTTGCATAAAAGTTTTGCTTTTTGCTTTCTTGATAGAACCCTGAGCAACCATACTCACAATTATTCTGTTAGCTCTAAGGCAACATTCTGTGTGCTATGTCGTATATTCAGAAAACTTATAGAATCAACCACAGTTTGCAGAGAAGCACTGACCAAATTGACAATAAAGCAATTGCGATTTTTATCACCAAAAGTGATAATAGTGTCATTTGGGTCACTACACTTCAGGAGGAATTAGTAGGTGATGAATATGCAAATGTCATTAGCGGTTGTGATCAATCAAGTAAATAGAATGAATAAAAACATATAAAAATATTGGTAAGATGTTTGAGAACTTGACTTTGATAAGAGGAAAAGAATGGTTTCCTGCCCGAAGCTAGAAGAAAAAGTAATTTTATGTGGAATGTGCTTTTACTCAATTCTGCCCATCAGAATCATAAAGTTCTTCAAAGTCTAAGTCTTCAGAGGATCTTTCCTGACTCCTCTAGTCCTCTACAGTATTATGTGCTTCTTTGACATTTCTTCCAAAACAGTGCCTTGTACATTAGCTTTCTCTGTATTCCTCTCACATACTCTTTGGTAAATTCTCTGAAGGTGCGGACTATATCTTCTCCATGTTCGTGTTTATAGGAAGTCAACAAATATACATCGATTGATTGACAGGCAGCCTAAGGTGGTCCCAATGGTTTTCTACCTTTGAATCGGGTCATTAGCACTCTGGGGAACCAATCTGTAAATCAGATGCAATCCATGAGTTATAATGAGTGGATAGATCTTAAAATTATTAGAGGAAACAAAAATGAAACAGCCGTCACATAGACAGCCTAATTGGAGTCGCTTCACCTTACAAGGCAAGTGGAATGAGCAAGTTCTCAGCAAATTATCAGAAAGCATCCATTGAAAATGTAGAATGGGAATATTTTTGTGATGAATTAGAGATTCTTTTATCCTTGAAACCAGAAAGCAACTTGCTTAAAATAGAATTAGTTGCACTGCATCTACAAACTTGGAATTATATTATGAGAAATGAAGGAAAGTGGCTTAATGACAAATGCAAACAAAGTCTCATCTCTTAATGATGTACACTATAATGAAAACTGGAGGCTGAGCTCGTATCAGAAATGACTCTTCAGTTAATTCAAAAGTGAGGGAGAGATTATGTAGTAGAAATAACTAGAAGGGCAAGTTCTGTTTGAAAGTTCAAAAATAATAAAAATTATATATCTGGTTTTACTATCTAACTCCTTTTGTTTTGATTCTTGGATTGACAGAAACCTTCAAATTACCAATTTGGCTTTCCCCAATCTTTGATCCTGTAGTGGATGTCTGGAGTTAAGGCTCAATTGCTTCAGTTTCCCTTTAATTTATATCCTATTGATCAATACCCTTTAGATTAATATCCTGATTTATCAATAATTCTCCTGTAGGAATGGATAATGTGGGTCAGTTTACAAAATCTGTTCATTCTCAAAGATTGATTTATTATTTTAGAGAGGAAGAGAACGTGCGCACGCTGTGCGCGCACACACACACACACACACACACACACACACATAGGGAGAGGGAGAGAGAGAGAATCCCCACTGAGCATGGAGCCTGCTGCAGGGCTCAGTCCCACAACCCCAAGATCATGACCCTCGCCGAAACCAAGAGCTGGACGCCCAACCTACTGAGCCACCCAGGCACCCCTAAAATCTGTTCATTCTTAAGTGAACAGTTAAGTGTTGGGTTTTGTGAACTTGCAAAGTCAAGAATTCACTGGAGTTGTGCCAGAAAGGTTTTCACTGACCCATAAGTAATGCTTGGGGCCTGGAATGAAATAGTAGGCCAGGCTGATCTATCTCATTTCCTTACATCTCATTCTCTTAACTCGCTGATGTTGCTTATTAGGCTCATGGGGGTATGCGAGTCTGTGACCTGTATGTTAACATGGGTGTATAGTCACGGAGGACTGCTTCTCACCGTGTAGAACTGGGGTAGATTGTGTTATTGTTCCTAATTATTTCCTCACCACTTCTGGAAGAGCATTATACCTCTCCACTCTGTTGACATCAATCTTGGCCGCATTAATTTTTTTGATCAGTGAAAGCTCTAATAGCCATTGCTTGGTTCTGCTATAGTTCTTCTCCCAGTGCAATAGAACAGCCTGGGTGAGATGCTTGCCACTCCTTCACCCTGGATCCCAGAACAGCCACAGTGTACTTGCTGCTGTCATCTTAGTGATTTTGTGAAACCCTAAAATTTGGGAGTTGTTTGTTCCTGAAACTTAAAGTAATGCAAGCTGACTGATATTAGCACTCCTCCTATAAAGTTAATTTGACATTTACTCTCATGTCTTGCAAATTTTGAAAATTCTTTATATCTTTAGGGTCTGCTCTTAATTTTCAAATTGTTATCACCTTTAAGAAATAGTTCATGGAGAGGCAAGAGGGAGGTCTTTAGGCCATTCATTCTTAGATTTTATGTAGGACAACAGCTTTATTTGAATTGAGATCTGGATAATTTGGAAATTACAGCCTTACTGGTTCCTAGATCTCTAGAGAGAAAAGACATAGAAAGTGGTATCTCCTTTGGTAGAAAGGCAGGAAGGCACGATGACTAGGGTGAGCCCACCAATCTTACCTGAGAAGAATGAATGCTTTGCTATGGCTGACAGGAGAGGTGAAGTACTGAAGCCGAGATGGGTCAGCTCTGTGAATAGCCATAATGATAGCCCTCCCTCCTGGAGGAACTCTGCGTACTACATTAAATTACGCAGAAAATTGAGGACATGCGTTTCAGGAAGAGTGAATGAATCCCTGACCTGGCACCTTTATTGCTAGAACTGTGAGCACTGCTTAGAGGAGCAGTAAGCTCTGACTGACTGAGGCAGAACATTTTAGAATTCTTTTCTTCCTAACCAGTACATGCGGGGAGGGCTGGGAGTCGAATGTCCAGGAAAAGACACATGCCAGAACACAGTGGACCACACAGGCAGAAGATGGGGACAGCCCTCCTCCACGCTAGTGAGGAAGGCTGAGGTTAGACATGGCATGCATGGGTGCTTCCAGGATGCTGACACAAAAGCAGCAGGCTGTATTGGAACCTATCCTAGGAGACTCTCACAGAATGGTCTCCACGTGTAGAAGCATTCCTGATCCAGGCACTTTGACTCTTCATGGAACTTTTGGGTTTTAGGATCCTATATTTTATCTGTAATGGAACAATGATCACTAAATTATCTTGTGTTTAATACCTTTTGTTTTTGTTGCATTTAGCAAAGATAGATCCAAGTTAGAAAATACATTCCAAATTAAGAGACTTGTTAATGGAGACATAATGCCACAGTTTTTTCTCAGGGATTGTGGCTAAGGGAACATGCCCCCTTTCCACACACCGTACACATGCAAACCCATCTTTGATCTTTTTAGTCAAAGGTATCTCTCACTGAAGGGTTGCACTTAATTTCTAGAATTCTTTGATGAGATAACATATTATTGAGACCCCACACAATGAGAAGCTAGTGTCTCTGGGAATCACACAGATTTAACAGAAGACCCAGACTTTAGGTCATGTGAGTAAGTTTACTCGGACATCTTGTATTGCCAAAATTAATACCTGACCATTGATCTTGGCTATGATAGTGGAAGTTTTCTTTCATCTTCAATCAAAGCACTCCTCCTATGTGGACCCAAAGTCAAAGCTACTGTGTGTGCATGCATGTGTATGGGTGCACTTGTGCATGTGCGTGTGTGTGTGTGCGCGCGTGCGCTTCTGTGCATTTAATGCTGTTTTCGTGCCTGCAAATAATCCCTTCCTAGGTCAACCTCTTGTCACAATATTTTCACAGTGCACCATTTTCTTGGGTATAATTGAGGAAACAAAACATATGCACAAGTACCCTCCTGGGTTTCTTCTGTGCTTTTATGCATATTCAGTCAGACCATAATAGTTACTGTCCTTTGGGCGGGGTGCTTGCCAGATACCATCATTACATCTGGCTAGATTGTTTGGGTCCTCTGAAGACACTTTCTCAGTATCATTTGGCTTTTACTCAGCTACAGCTAATTTGCCACACCCTTCCTTTCTGCCTGTCCAAAAATCTCATCAGAGAGAAAGATGTGTTTCTCTCACCACGAGAAAACAGAACTTTTCTTCAAAGGGTAGAGCACATATTCAATGAACAATTATGTATCTTAGCCAAAGTTTCTCTCTTAAAAAAAAGCATGGAATATGTGTGTAACCTGAGCTCATATATTTGCCCTTCTTTTTGATCCCTTTTAATTACTGTTATTAACCGTATTTCTTGATTTTAATATTAAAAGAGTATCCCATTAAAATAGACTTTAGTTGGTAACAGCCAAGTAGCCAGGGCTTGATAAATGACTTTTGCAAAGATAGAACCAATGTGAACAACCCCTGAAGCTATCAGGAAAGGTAGCGGGAGTCATGAAGAATCATTTGGTTATGCCCCACAAGGGTGGCAGTTTTCTCAATGAATGAGAAGTGAGTTCCAGAAGCAGTGGGAACCTCTAAAGGTCACCCTTGCATTTCTATATTGCAGTAGACATGATAAAAGGCACAATATTGACGCTATTAAAATTTAGATTGGTTATGTGATTTGCACTGAAAGCATATTGTTTTTTGAGTTGAAAACCTTTTGGGAATAAGCCTGATGCCAGGAAGGACATGTAACTTAGAAACAGAAAATGTACATTTCCTCCCTAGGGTGGAAGGAGGGATATAGAGAATGGTTTTCAAAGTGCCTTTCGCATTCACCTCCATAGGAGGTGGGAGAGAAGAAAACAAACGAACAAACCAGCACTCTAATTTTTTGTCTGGTTCATTAATCATATTAGCAATGTTTAGGGAAAATACAAAACAGAAACAAAACACGGTTCCGAGTGGCACAGTGCAGCACTTAGGGTTTCTGGAATACAACATGAGACAAAAAATACGCTGTAAATAGAAGAAACCTTTGAAATTCTACAATATTCAGTGTCTTAAGGTTCTGAGTTCGTTTTAAAGAACAGAAACTTGGAAAAACATAGGGAAGTACAATAAGATTGGAAAATTTTATAAGTATATTATGTATGTAACAGAATCTTAGCAAAGTGTTAAGAAATTAGAGATCGCAACCTGAAAGAAAAAATGCATATTGCCTTTATGCAGAGTGTAATAATCTATTAGTCTGACTCATGGACTTGGTTATCAGCTTTATGTGGCTTAATACCAAATCTAGATCTCTAATATGTTTTTTCCCCAAGATTCAGGTTCATGTTCCAACTATTACTGCTACATAGTTTCATGACTATTTCTCTCATCTTCAAGCACAGCTCATTACCTTTTTGACATCCCCAGTCGACATCCTTTCCTAGTTTCCTATTCCTGGAAATGACCAAGCTGTTGTCTGTGTTCTCCAGGAATGGAACCTTGAACTTGTCTTTGACTGATGGCTTGTCTTCAGCTCTGTCTCAGGAATCAGTCACTAAGTCCTTTTAGTTCTACGTGAAAATGTTTCTTCCCTCTCTTTCTCTCTCTGCTCCTACTAGTTCCCTCTTTTGAGTTATTACTGAAGCTTCCAAACTGATTTTCGTGGATCCAACTCTTTCTTACTCTTGTCTTCTCTCCCACTGCTCTCAATTAAATCTTACTAAAACACATGAAAAGTCCCCACTGTTCAAAAGTATTCAGAGATTTTACCTTGCCATTTAGTTGCTTTGTTAAGATCTTCAAAAGCCTTCATAATGTGGCCCATTGTTTCTATTTAGAGAGTAGATAAATATTAATCGAACATTGAGCTCTATCAAGGTCTTGTCATCCAAACTCAAGACTTCGGACTTTGTTCAAAGAGCACCTAGAAGACACCGAAGGATTTTTAGAAGAAGACTGGACTTTCATCTCAGTTCAGAATTTAGCGAATGAATGGATTGCTGCATTACCTTAGATAAACCCACAAATCTCATTTTACTCGTGTTTAAAATGGAGGCAAGTAGAGCGAATCATGGAGTTCTTGCAGGGAGAAAATGGGAAAATTAATGGGAACATTTGTAAGCAAAAGTTGAAAGAAAGAGCAAGAGTAAGACACAGAGGGAGGGAGGGAGCAAATGAGAATGTATAAAGCACTGTTCACAAAACCTGGCCCATGGCCTCAGGATTTCAAACCCTTACATATGCCATGAACACCCTACTGCAGGACTGGTGAGGTCAGGGGTGGGAAAGGAATATAAAAAGTTGTGAATCATGGGTAAGAATACAGCACTTAAATTATTCCATTCATGGAAATTGAAAAGGGGAAAATCTTTGTGTTACTGCTTCAGAAGATTTTAGATTTCTGAATTAGGCAATTTTTGCTACAAAGAGAGAACAAAATATGATGTGAAAAGGAGAGATTATTTCATGATGTATTTGTCTTTTTTTGTGGAACACCTTTAGATGCACAAACCAGAATGTCCACACAGAGTGACTATGACTGGTCTGCTGAAGGGCCCATTCAGAAAAAGTTCTTTGTAGAACATTAATTTCGAGTCTAGATTTTAAGTCAGAAACTCACGGGACTATAAGGAAGGGCAATAAAAATATATTTACTCTGAGTCTCTGACCTGCGGGAAAGACATTACCTAATTGTTTGGTCAGATGGCTCTCCCTTGTCCAGTTATAAAAGATCTCCTGAGCAAGACCTGTTTTATTGAAAGAACTTTCAAGATGAACTAACAAGTCAGAAGAAAGAACTAAACCAAAGTTTAGAGTCATTAAGGATACAATCCCTGCTATGCAGAAGCAAGAAAGACCCCAAGAGGACAACGTCAAAGGTCATGCTGACACGTTGACTTGTCCTAAAAAGACTGTAATGGATTTGATTGGAATAATCCGAGATGTATTTATGGAGCACCCATTAGGCGACTGGCACTCTTCCAAACAAACCTTCTGGGTGGTGCAAGACTGGTCGTTTTCTGCCGAGAGAGAAATTGATTTCCTACCTAGGATCAGCTTTATGGGGAGCAAGCTATTTGTTTTATTTATGGCTTGAACTCCGCTCCCTGCTGTAATAATTCAAATTCTGTAAGTACAGACCTCCTTCTTATTTGGATATTGACTGGAAAGGGAGCCAGCTTAGAGTTGGCCCTGCAGCTACTGGCAGGAGGTTTGGATTTATGCTAATGAATGGGGCTAAGGCTTTCAAGGATTTGCTTTCATGACTAAATGCTCTGGACAGTACTCTCCAAGATTCTTGGTTGGGCTTCGTAATAAGAGTGGAAGGCTGTATCTCCATGCTGAAGGCGTTTGATGAGGATCAAAACAAAACTAAATTTTAAAAAATCTAATGGAAAAGTTTGGTTTCTTAATATAAAATTCTGTATCTGAGTAAACAGAAAGTAAAGAAGGAATGTTCAGGAAATTCAGGAAGCATTTTCATGGAAAGGTGAGACCATGATCTTATCTTGGGAGTCAGAAGTTCCAACCTCACCTCAACTAAATTGGAAACTTTGTAAATGTTCTACTGATTAGCAGTTGAATTATATAGTCCAAGGAGCTGGGTTTCGGGAAGTACAATCTCAAGGAGCTTTGATGTTTTTCTAAAGTAAGAAACTTACTTGAGCCTTCACCTTAATCATTCTCGGAGATTACGTGTTCTCTTTACTGACACTGGGAAGCCGAAGACCTTTATACAAATCAATTCTCAATGGGGACAGGCACACTGCTGAACTACAATAAGGTTATGGACAAATCCACTTGGAAATAAATCATAGAAGAATTCGAGAGAAACTACAGAACCAGATATGATTGGCATGTCACATGAAACATAAAGTCCTTCAGAAATGTAAATATTAGTATCATTGTGGCAAAAAACAAGTATTTCTTTTTTAAGACATAAAGCTGATTCTGGAATTTTTTTTTTTTTTTTAAAGATTTTATTTATTTATTTGACAGAGAGAGACACAGCGAGAGAAGGAACACAAGCAGGGGGAGTGGGAGAGGGAGAAGCAGGCTTCCCGCGGAGCAGGGAGCCCAATGCGGGGCTCGATCCCAGGACACTGGGATCATGACCTGAGCCGAAGGCAGACGCTTAATGACTGAGCCACCCAGGCGCCCCATGATTCTGGAATTTTTTGAATGAGTTTGGAATTATATAAACAAGGGCAAAACTTTATCAGTGTGGTCATCAGTTGCTACTAAACACTATTATTTTTTCCTGCTTAGATAACCTTCTTCACCTTAATTTTAAAATCCCTTCCCTAGGAGTTATATAACCATAATCTATACTTTAAATTTATTTGCACATTTAAAAATACAATCTATATGCATTTTACAACCTCGAAAATTAGGTTGGCTATTAATACATTTAACTAATTTTCATTTTTCTCACGGATTCTTATGAAGAAAGCTGATATATCATGTTTTCTTCTAGCTCTGTCCTTTATAAATTTACACTCAGTTCACAAAAGGGCCACGCCAAAACTATCTTATTCTTTTTTGTAACTCTATATATCATTCTTGAATATTAAATGAACTATCTCATCCATATTATGGGCTGGTAGGTTATTTAATTTTCTCACTGACTTTGGGTTGACCAGTAAGCTTCGACAATCTGTTGAAGACAACAGAAGCCCTTGTCTATCTGAAAGTTGAACTCAGAGTCTTATATGTTTGCCTAAAGATTTATTTAAAAACTTTTTAAAAGCTAGCAGCTCCACAGAAAACCATAGTGGCAGTTTACCCAATAGGCCATTATTGAGTGTCTGCTGCATTTACTGCTCACAGAAAGGCTGGGGAAAGAGTCATCACAAACATTTATTTTTAAGTACTTGATTTTGAATTTCTATGTTAAAAGTAGTGAGTGGAAAGAATGCAAATGGGCGTTTTCTCTTGCCTTGGGATTTTACCGGATTGATAGGAAGTGACACAAATACCCAGCTCCTGAGAAGGTAGAGGCATGGTAGAATTCTTCTATAGTTATAGGTAAATTATGAGCAGATACTCTCAATTTTCATAATTTATGGTTAATGTGGTATAACAATGGTCAGCCAACATTTTCTTCAAAGGTCTAGGTAATAAATATTTTAGGCTTTGCAGGTCATATGGTGTCTGGCACATCTCATGTCTGCCCAGTAGCAGAAAAGCAGCCATAGAATGAATGAGCTTGGCTGTGTTCCAGTAGAACTATTTACAAAAACAGGCATTGGGGTGGATGTGGCCCGTGGGCAGTAGTGTGCTGACCCCTTTGATATAATATGTTCTACTTAGAACTGAAAAAAAATGAGACTTTGCTTTTGAATATTTTCTGCTGGATCGGGTTTACCAAACATACAGACTAACCATTAGGAAATGGCTAGAGTATTGCTTGTGCCACAACTTCAAGTTTACTTGTAAATAGTATTACTTCTTACCCATCTAAAATGTGGTGATAAGTCTGCCAGACACGGAACAATATATGGACCTAGAAGCGTGTCAAAGGAAGAAAATGCTTAAGTTGCTGTACAAAGTTTTGCTCAAATGTGTTATTTCTCTGCAAATTTGTTTTTCATATTTTTATTATAGCATTTACCATAATATCTAATAAGTTCTAATTTGTCTATCTTCTTTAGAATATGGGCTCCTGAAGGGCAAGTTCTACATATGCTTATCTTCGTATTGCTAGAATCTTGCACAATGTTTTTCTCACTCACCACCTTTTAAATGAATGATCGCATAACTTATAGCCGACCCTGACAGGCCTATGATTTTTTCCAAGCTCTAGAAGAAAAGGGGCATTTTGTCTCTCTGTCTTCCTTCTCTGAGTTCTAAAATAGTGACTGCAATTATTGGCTGGAATTCACCCAGTATGAGTAAATGTCTTTAACAAGAATGGAAAAGATGATCTAACTTGGGACATCATGAAAGGTTGACTGACAATGACTCTTCCCATACAGGAAATCACAAATGGATGTGGCACATTAAATGTTGAACTCAAGCAAGAATGTATACAGCAAAGTGCAACAAACATATAGCATATTTTTATATTAATTACTAAACCTTCACCAGGTGTCGTGAACACAGTTATGGCCTTGCTGTGATCCCTTTGGATTTCTTCTATTATATGAGGCCCTTTCCTAAACTGCTGTATACTTCACCTTCTAATAGGCCATACGGGTAGGCACTGTCACTTGCAGAGAGTTGGAAATGCCTGGGAACATCCCCTTGATGTGGCCCCTGGAAAATGACTAACTGTTACTGGAACATGAAACGCTGCTGTCTTGCCCTAAGATGAGACAGACTTAAGGCATAATTTATACCCCCAGAGCTCCCTTAAGGGATCATCAGGCTGAGGCTGGGACTTTGCCTAAAATCACAGCCTTGCTTGGCTTGCTGCCCTTCACTCTCCCCTGCTCCTTTACAGTTTCTCCAAGACACCTTGTCCTCATAAATCACTTGCATACAAACCCTCCTCTCAGAGACTGTTCTGGGAAACTCTAAGGCACGAGTGACTGTTCAGCTAAAGAGATATTGCTACGTGGTCTTCTTTCTTTCTTTTCCTTCTCTCCCTCCCTTCCTTTCTCTTCCCTCTTTCCGTCTGCTCACAGTGACTCTGCATCCTTCTCTGACATTTTCGGGGCCACACACCATTCATGAGCGAGGCCATTTCGGGTTGAAAGGATCTTTCAGCACCTTAGCAGCGGGAAGGGTTTCACTGCAGCTGTTTCTTTGGCAGGAAGAGTGTAGCTTCTGTGTGGAGTTCAACCTGAAAAGTGCTTCCCTACTGGGTTGAAGCCGTAGATTGTATAATGCTCCCTGTTTCACAGATCAGCAGCATCTCTGGTTTTTAAATTTTTTTTTTCTCTAAGTATACATTCTGCTAAAGTATAACACACATGTAGAAAAGTACACAAATCATAACAAATGCGGCTTGGTGAATGTTATGAAGTAAACAGACCTGTGGAACTATCACCAGATCAAGGAACAGAACATGACACCCAATCTAGAAGTCCGCATCCCACCCTCCCTGGCTCTTGCATGCCCCTAAATGTAATCACTCTTCTCACTGACATCTACTGTGGGTAGTAAGGAATGAATCTTACCCACAGAGAGATCTGGACTTTGTCCTCAGCTGCTGGGAGGTGATCTCCGGGCCCTGAATGTCTGGCCTGAAAGCAATGTCTTTGTTTGCCTGGTAGGTTTGGCCACCAGAATGTCCAATCATGTGACTCATGATGGAGGCTTTGAGACGTGCCATATCATATCTGAACACTGGAGGAACTGGGGACTAAAGGTATTAGCCCAAACCTACTGCAGCGGCTGAGACTAAAGGTCAACCATATAGGCAGTAGGCAGTCACAGACCTTTAGTAACTTTGGACACCAAAGTCTCCAGGTAGCTTCCTTATTTGGCAACGCATTTATTCCAGAAGAGGAGAGAGTCCCTGTGGATAAGAAAGCTTCACATTTGGAACCCTCCCATATTCCTCTCTCTGTTTCTCTTCCTATGCTGGTTCTAATTTCTATCCTTTCACTTTATTTAAATGTACTTTATTTAAATTTTTTTAAATTTGAGTATAATTGACACACAGTGTTACATTAGCTTCAGGTGTACAACATAGTGATTCAACTTCTCTGTATGTTATGCTGTGCTCACCACAAGTGTAGCTGCCACCTGTCGCCATACAGCCCTATTACAACATCAATGACTACATTCCTTGTGCTGTGCCTTTTATTCCCATGACTTATTCATTCCATAACTGGAAGTCTGTATCTTCCACTGCTCTTCACCCATTTCACCAGTTCCTCTATGCCCCTCCCCTCTGGCAACCATCAGTTTCACTCAACTTAAAAGTGCATGAAAGACATAGGAACACTGCCATTTGTCCAAGTGTAGCAATTCAAAGAAAATTTGCACAGGGAAGACAATGAAATGGTCTGTTGCCTGGGAAAGGTGGTGCGGCAACACATATAACTCCAAAAAGTGGACATTTCCTTGGAAATTTTCCATGGAGAATTGAATGGCTGGCAAGTACAATCTCATCTGTGTTCTGTAACTGATGAAATGCAAGGATGCTACTTAGAGATATTAAAGCTCATAAGAAATTGACAGTGAAGCCATCTGGTACTGATTTTTTTTGGGGGGGGGTAAGAAAAATTAATACTGCACATTCAAATTTTTTTTTTTTTTTTTGAGAGAGAGAGAGAGAGCACGAGTGTTGGGAGGGGCAGAGGGAGAGAGAGAGAGAGGAAGAGAGAGAATCTTAAGCAGGCTTCATGCCCAGCACAGAGCCTGATGCGGGACTCAATCTCATGACCCTAAGATCATGAGCAAAGTCAAGAGTCAGGTGCTTAACTGACTGAGCTGCCCAGGCACCCCTCAAATTCCTTAACAGATATAGGATTATGTATTTTTTCTATATTCTCTTGTCTGCATTTAAAAATGTTTAGCCACTCAGACTTGTCTTTTGACATTCCTTTTTTTAATTATTAATTGTTGGAACTAGTGAACAAATTTTTATAAGGTCTAGATGCTATTTTTCTCCACAGAGTATTTAATTTCCATTAAAATTAAATGACTATTAGAATAGGGACAGGTCACCTTGTTCTAATCAGGGATCACAATAACTTGAGGCAGGGTTTCAGCCTTTGTGACCACTTACTTGTCTGTTTCCGATTTACCTTTTTTCCTGGGACTAGATTGCACTGCTTCTAACTGAAAACCTGGGGTAGTTTAATTATTAATGGTGGTTCTGATCTCCAATTTCCATCTCCCTACCATCATGAGAGTACTGAAAAGGCTCTAAGTTAGCTTTTTAGCCTGCTAGCTGATCTAGCGGCTTGGTTTATTGGCCCATCGCCATGGCAGATTGGGAATTTGCAAATGGCTTGAGGGAATGAGAATGATGTCTTGTCTTCCCTGAGGTAATCTTTTCTCTCAGGTCTTAGCTTTTCCATTCCTTGGTTGTTTCAGGAATGCTGAACTTCAGTTATTTGTCTCCCCAGCTCCACAGAAAGGCTGAAATTCTGAGTCACTGCCTTTTGCTTAGAAGCCCTCTGTTTGCTACTGAGGAATCAGCATGGAGGAGGAAAAGGGGCTGAGAACTTGGGTTTGCCTCAATGCAGTTTCCTTCCTCTTGGGATCTCAGCATATTTTGTCTTGTCTGCCTCTCTGCTCACTGATGCCCTCAAAGAGCTGTTTCGTATTTGTTTCATATTTATTGAGCTCTCATAGTTGTTCTCAGCAGAAGAATTAATTGGATACAATCTACTCTGTCATTGTTAGGAGTGGTAGTCCTGTCCTTTTAGGTTTTCCTGTTTAACTATTTCATCTATTTTGAAATGCAAACTGGTATTTCCATTTCAAAAGTAAGTTACTCTCTTTAACACAGTGCTTAGCTTTTTTGGTCTCTGTTCTTCAAACCACACTATCTTCATTTGAGAATCTTGGGTATCTCAGTTCTCCAAAATAGATGAGAAAGACCTCCATTTTATTGAACATGGTGACGTTTTTCTGCTTTAATGGCCCACTGGGGTGTGTGTGTGTGTGTGTGTGTGTGTGTGTGTGTGTGTGTACGTATTATGTGTCCTTTTTTATGTTTTTGGTTAGGATGGAAGTTTTTTTTAGGGTAAGGTGTAAACTATATAATTGACCTAAGAGCAAGTATTATTTTTTGCTGAAACTTCTCTTGAGTCCTAACCAGATACCTTAAATGTACTTGTATTTGTCCTTGTAACTTATATATACATGTTGAACCAGTGTTTATTCTTTTCAACTTCTGGTTTATCTCTATTTGAAATATTACTTGTAATTCAGACTTTACATTAAAATTCTACTCTACAGACATAGGTTTTGCTTTATTTGTTTTCAGGATTATTATTATGCTCTTGATTAGATAATGTAGGTATAAGGTAAAAAATTTAAAGATTTAAAACAAATAAAGTGAAGGGTAACTCTTTCACTATTGTTCTACCATCTCTGTTTCTCATCCAGGAGAGAATCACTCTTGCTTGTATTTAACGTATCCTTCCAAAGAATACAACATTCGTACCATTTAAAAAATAATAATAAATACAAATTTTACACATTGTTCATTTCCTTGCTTTTATTTTTTTTAAAGATTTTATTTATCTGACAGAGAGGGAGAGAGCAAGCACACAAGCAAGGTGGGGAGCAGCAGAGGGAGAGGGAGAAGCAGGCTCCCCGTGGAGCAGAGAGGCCAGTGAGGGGCTGGCTCCCAGGACTCCGGGATCATGACCTGAGCTGAAGGCAGACGCTTAACTGACTGAGCCACCCAGGTGTCCCAACCTTGCTTTTCTTTTATACTTAACAATATATCTTGGAGGAAGTTCCATATGGTCCCATAGATTCTGTATACCTCACCAAAAATTGGGGATAATTTATTTCCAGCTCTGTGGTAGACAGAAATCCAATCAAGAAATGTACCCTTGTTTAGAACCCTGTGATAGACTTTTAGCTTTGAATTGCACAAAAGCCTGCAGACAAATGACGGACTCTTTTCTTGTGGTGCTGAAATGCTGTAGCCCTCTAGCAGGTAGAGCGTCATGGGGGCAGGGGGTGGGAAAGAGCAAGAAGGGAGATGGCATTTAGTGCTGGGATTTCTCCATCGCAGGGAATTCCTATCTCTTTACTTGAATAATAATGATAGTGACCACGTGCCTGTGCCCTGTCAGTCTCACAGTGACTTTCCTGATTATTTTCATTCACATTTTTCTGAATTTTCATTCACTTGACACACAGTACAGTGTCTATTCTGTGGCGGTTCTTTGCCAGGCTGTCTGCCTGTTGATGTGCATGTGGGATAATGAAGAAGAGGAAAGCCAGTTCCTGACCTCAGAAAGCTACCTTCTAAAGGAAGTTCGAGGGTTAAACAAAGAAATACAATCCAAGATGATAAGAGGTATGACTGAAGAATTCAAGCGTGCTCTAGGAACAGATGAGGGCCTCTGGGGTTAAGTGGAGGCTTCCCAGAGGGACAGAGGGGAAATCTAATCAGTAAAATGAGGAACTGGATGAAGAGAGTATTTAAGGAATTTGAATACTATCCCTCCCTGCCTTCACTGCACACAAAGGCCTACAGACCTTGAGATGCTTAAGGATCTGCTGTATTGTATTTCCACTCACCGTATCAGTGAGTCCATCACACCAATTGCCAGATGTCCTGGATTGATTGAAAAATGGTCACCATTCTTCACTCTTCTCGCTATGAATGCTCTTTGTCACGAGACTTTGCTGTTCTTCCCATCAAGAGGTGGAAGATTTCCCTCCACTTCCTGAATCGGGGCTAACCTGCTTTGGCAACATCTTGTGGAGGGAGAGAAGATGGGCCAGTTCCCAGCCCATGTTTCTGTTCTCCTGGAGCTCTGCCCGCACCCTGAGATCAAGCCTGGGCTGGCCTCCTGGAGAGCGGGAGGCCATGTGGAGCAGAGCCAGGTTGGCCCAGTTGTCCCAGCCAAGGCCCCAGGCATGTGAGTGAGCCCAGCTGAGATCAGCAGGCCCCAAACAGCTTGGTCCTGGCCTCACGGGAAATAATAAGTGGTTATTGTGTTAAGACACTAAATTTTAAAATGGTTATACAGCCACAGCTACCATCAGAGGATAGTTAGGAGGAGAAATAAACGAATACACATAATAGTCCACCCAGTGAGTGCCACATAATAAATGATAAAATTATTATTTTTGAAGATCAAGTCAAAGTCAACATTGATTTTCTTATCTTGGCTTAAATGTGCACAAAAACCCTGGGAAACATATTCTACCGGATAGCTCGGTGTTCTCCATCTGAATACTGCTGACCACAGTTTTCTGAAGAGATTTTTATTATTAAGGTAGTACTAGTTAATAATGAAAATAGTATAATTATGATCCTTAGCTTGAAGTCCACAATGAGGGCCCTGGAGTGAAGTGGAGTCACGTGGCTCATGGCTGGCATGGGTCACTCCCCTTTTGTGTTATGTCCTTATTGGCTGGAGTTTGCTACCATTACCAACATTCATGCCCATCCCCAAAAGGTAGGCTTGTCATTGCTAAGGAGGCTGATTGTGACCATAATGATAAACTGCCAGTAAGTCTGAAAAAACCTCAGAACCCCACGGCTGCCTCCTTACTGATTAGCCAAGCCATGCATAGGCCTGCTCACTTCGATGAGTGGCCCTAAATTCTCTATGTAAACCTACCTCATATATCACATCTTTATATGGCTGACTATCCTGAAGTATTGGAGAATGGAAGGAGAGGCCTGTTCCTCCTGAGTGTGGAGTACAAACAGGAGGCTGGGCTTGTGTCCCAGGGGAAGCACCAGCGTTGGATTTTTTGTAGTTTCTTTAAGCTCCTTCAGATAATTTATATATAAAATCTGCTGCTATCTTCAATTCTTTGCTTGGCTTTCTGAACAGTCCAGATGACTTTTTCTTTGAATCTAGCTACCTTTCACTTTGCCCATATAGGTACTCTCCATTTTTTTGTATCAGCGAAAAATGACGAATCCTTTCTATTCCAAGTTTTATGCAGGAACAATCCTTAGAGTTTTCCTAGAAACTGGAATAAGCATTAGAGTTCCCCTGGAAAACTTATTGTCTTTGGTAGGTATAATTGTTTTCATCATAAATCACTAATTAGTCGAACATTTATTGAGTGCTTACTACGTGATACATGTACAAGGTCTTAGTTTGGATTCTCCCAGAAGCAGACCCTGAGATAAAGATTTGTTTGCAAGTCATTTCCTCTAGAAGTACCAAGGGGGTGGAACTGAATCTTCTGGGAAAAGAGTAAAACCCAGACCTCAGAATTACTTTAAGAGTGAAGAAGCTAGAGCACTTATTCTCAACTCCAGAGTCATTATCTAAGGGCTGCTGTGCAAGGCAGGGTAGTGTCAATTTTGCAGGGGCAAAGTGACTTTCTGAGATGTTGGAAAAAAGTCCTGAGGCATAAAATGCAGGTACTGTAAATTGGAAATCCTTCAGGGAACACTGGTAGCTCTGAGGGATATGGGTGAAGCACCAACAGCATCTGCTGTGGATAACAAGCACTGTTCATTTATTAGCTCATTTGATCCTTACGGTTCTACGAGGAAGCCATTGTTATCTCTGTTCAAAGAGAAAAACTGAGGCTCAGATTAGTTGTGTAATTTGCCCAAGGTTATATACTAACAAGGTACGGAGTCAGGATTTTGACCCAGGACGGGGATCACATTCAACTGAGAAAGTGATGATTTCCCAAATGTCACACGGCTGCTATTTAATAGAGCCAGGGCTATGACTAGTCCATAGACATATCCAGTCATTCTCATTCCTCATACATCTCCCACCACTCACTCTGTGTCCTGGGAGTCTGGTCCCCTGAGTTGGTTCTTCTCATAAGTCCTTCTTTAAGGCATTTGATGTTACTGCTTTGTTGAGACATTCTGGAAATCACCAAGGGGAAATCTGAAAGTTCCCCTTTCTACCTGTCAAATACCTGTTTGCAGCTCCAGTGTTTATTTTGGGGATATCCCTTCTGACTAATGACACTCCATTATCTTTACTGATAATTTTATTCCCTTGAAATTGCTTTGTTTGCTCTTTTTACATGTTGTTCCCTTCCTTCTCAATTACTCTTCTTCCTCCTTGTCACCTAGCCGATTCCTCTGCCTTCTGATCTCAAGTGTCATTTCCCAGAAAACCTCCCTTGACCTTCCTGACTACATTAAATTGAAGTCCCATCAATTAGCAGTAAACGCGATAACCTCTTTTCTGAAATGCTCCTACTGAGGCTTCGAGCTCTACAGCTAGCTCCCCTCTGGAACGTTGCCGCACTCCTGTGCTGGCCATTTGGAGTTTTCTTTCACCAGGAGTCAGCCGGGCTCTTCCTGAGCCTATTTATGTCACTTGCGCTTCTGCTGCAAATGCACATTTTAATTTATCTTTATGCAAACCATTGAAATAGGAGCTCAGCGACAACAAAGTAGAGTGCTATTTCCTTCAACACTGAGCTGAGTACCCTGAAAACACTCAATGAAGTCCAAGTGGCTAAATTTTATAAAAATGTTGAATTAGTTGAGACGATCGCAAAAGATGGAGATACCATCATAAATATTGAGATGGTTTCTGACCATCACAAGTCTCTTTAAGAAACAGAAACTGGAATGACGGTATCATGCATTTTGGTGTAGCTTAAGCAAAAAAAATCATGCAGCAAAATTCCATTTAGGAGATGCATAGTTCACTTTTTCTTTTAATATTCTATTTATGTATTTGACAGAGAGAGACACAGTGAGAGAGGGGACACAAGCAGGGGGAGTGGGAGAGGGAGAAGCAGGCTCCCTGCAGAGCATGGAGCCCGACGCGGGGCCCGATCCCAGGACCCCGGGATCATGACCTGAGCCGAAGGCAGACGCTCAACGACTGAGCCACCCAGGCGTCCCCATAGTTCACTTTCTTGATGGGTAAAACGAGAAGAGAAAAACCCAACAGGGAATTTTGAGGATTAGATGGAGTAATGCTTGTTAAGTGTCTTGTCCAGTGCCTGGCTTGCTGCAAGTCATCAGTTTATTCTGCCTGCTATTGTGTGTGCAAGCACTGGGGAAATGCTGGTGTCGTATAAATGTCAGTTGTTCCACGGGGCCAGGGAGGAAGCAGCCAGGAAGGGAAGCAGATTTGGGATGCCTGGAAATGAATCCAAAGAGAGAAATAGATCTAGCATCATTTGCAAATGTTCTCCAACATCCGGGCTGAAACTACTCAAGGGAGGAAGCTGGCTTAAGCCCAGACCTGCAAAAACTTGCTTTTCCTTTGAGGAGCCAAGCTCATAACCGAGAAGCTGACAGAAGATGGGCTTGATCAGGTTCACCAGAAAGAGCAGATGGTTCCTGCTGGGCTGGGTGGGTTCTCAGCAAAGGCTGTGGCCATGACAGTGTTTATTTGGAAGACAAACTAAAACACACAACCCTTGATAAAAAAAAGCAGGGGAGAAGGCCAGTGATGCATCAAATGAGACAACTCTCTACAAGCATGAGAGAAAAACTTAAAAAAAATAAAGAGTTTAAAAGCAAATTTAACAAATGCCCGTGGGTCAGGAGCTCATTTCTAAGCACAAATTGCCAACTGGAGAAGTTTCACTTTTTGCAAACCTTCTTATTTCCAGACTTTTGATGGGGAACAGATCCTATCTGCTCTTCCCGCTAAGAGCATTTAAGCGCTCAGAGGAGGCAGAATGTTCTGGCACGAATTTCACGAAGTGTAACCTCTGGAGTATGGCAAGCAGGCTGCGCTGGGGACTGATATTTTTGCATAGTGTTTATTCAACATCAGCCATTTAAATAACTGCCAACAGTGTGGTCTCTGAGGAGAGTGTAGACTGTGGGCAGAACAATGGTCTTGCCTGGCTTGTCAGTGCAGCGAAGAGGTTAAACCCTGCACATCCATAAATATGAGCAAGTCAGCTCACTCTGGTCGTCTGGTTTGTCCTGGGAGAGGGTTAAGGGTGGGGGCAGATACATCAAGTAGCCTTCTTTGAAAAATTACTTTTGCATCTAGTTGACTTAAAAAAAATGTCTTGATGACTTTCTTAATGAAATTAGTATCTTAGTTTGGGCTTCTATCACAAATTATTTACCACAGACTGGGTGGCTTATTAACAACGGATTTGATTTCTCACAGTTTTGGAGGCAGGAAATCCAAGATGAGTGTGCCAGTGAGGTCGGGTACTGGTCACAACACTCTTCCTTCTGCCCAGGCTGCAGCCTGCTGACTTTTGGTGGTATCCTCACATGGGGGAAGAGCTGAGCGGGGGAGCAGCTCATGTCTTTTCTTCTTAGGGCAGTAATCCCATTTGGGAGGACTCTACCCTCATGACCTAATTATCTTCCAAAGGCTCCACCTCCTAATATCATCACATTGGGGGTTAAGATTTCAACATATGAAGCTGGGGAGAGGGACACAAAAATTCAGTCCATAACACTCAGAATTTTGGTAGAGGGTAATAAAAACTCGAACTATTTGAAAGAAAACCCATCCAATTGAATTTTCATTCTTTACCAACTCTTTTACATTTTCCTTTCTCTTTCATCCGGCCATTTTTGCCTCAACAATACATTCCTCTGCTACACCGGGAGGTGCTTTCTGAGGGCAAGAACATGTTTTATTTATCCATGGATAGACAGCACCCACCAAGGCACCCACCAATTATTGGCCCCTCACGGGGGGGGGGGGGGGAAGAAAAGATCAGGAAAAAAAATCAAAGTAATCCTAAAGAGGAAAAGCTCAACCAACAAAGGAGTCATGTGCAAAATCTATGTTTGTAAATCAGTGGTGTGGCAATCACACTATGCTGAACACTAATCCTTTGTCAGTTTGTGTGCGTTGAGAATATCTTCTCCAAGTGTGTGTCTTCTCCTGTGACTAGTGGCCCATAGCAACATTGCTCTAAGGTAGTTTGGTTCTGTGGTTGGCCCCTGATGCATCCCTAGCCCTCACATAACTCAAGGACTGAGGGCAGAGACCTAACTTCTGTTATCTGCGGTCAAGAACCATGGAGTTCAGCAGTCTGGAGGAGAAAGACAGATTATTTTTGCTCCATCTTTTTAACATCTGGTCTGACCCTAGGCAAGATTTTTGAGGAGATGAAGTCTTTGGCTCTCTTTTCTTTGCTTATTGCATGTAGTTTGACTTCCCATTTCTTTCATTTCTCTATAGACTCACTTCCCTCTTTTTGTATTCCAAAATTATTAACCCCAATTTTCCCCCCTTCTGACCCCATTCCCATCCATGAATTGCTAGAAGAGCCCTGAATAAATCAAGATGTGTTTGCACATTTAGATTCTTAACTTAGATTAGTCTCTGATAGTTAAAATTTTAAGCCATAAGATCAAGTGGAAGTTGTATGTGTGTATTTTGGGCAGAGGGATTTAAGTAGTCCAGCCAGCTTTGCCTAGAATATTGTCCAAGAATTAATTTTTAAGGTGTTTCTGGTTTTTTTAATATTCCATTTTCATTAATAATTTAATTTAACAAACATTTAAGTGCTGAAATCATGTTTGTTTAAAATACTTACCTTCTCTCTTCCAATTCTGAAATGGCAGGCTCTCAGAACACTCCATGGTTTTCCACAGTGGTCTGAAGTTTAGGAGGGATGGCATTGGCGGTTATTTTATATGAGTGATTTCTGTGTCCAATGTTTAGAAGTTGGAGACTATTTGCAAACACCATTTTTAAAAGAAAATTGTCCACTTCTAAACCCATATCTAAAGTAACCAGATTTTTCAAGTGCAACAGTGGCGGACCAGGGACAAAGCAGATGCAGTTACTGGAAATTATACAGGGAATTCAGGATGGGTGTCTGTGAAGGAGGAGACAGGGCTTCATCCTAGGAAAGGCACAGATGCAGTGGTAGGCATTTGGCATCGCCAAGGGGAAGAGGAAAGGCTGTGATAGTTCATGGGCAAGGTTAGACACATTTTAGGATTGTAATTTAAAAGCCAAATTACATTTAACAGGAAACCAGTATCATGTGGTGAGAGAGAGAGAGAGATTGAGGGAGAGAAAGGCATGAAAGGAGAAGTAGAAGGAGAGGGAGATTGACCAAGAGAGAGATATATAGAGAGGTTGAGAGAGGATACAGAGACACACAGAGGGAGAGAGAGATTGAGGGATGGCTTTTATTTCCTACCTCTTGAACTTGGCTTAACCCCAGACCAGTGAGAAGTGGAAATGCACACTGCACCGGTTCTCCATATATGCTCTGTGGGCTCCGGAAATTGTTTCACTGGTTCCATGAGGTTACCATTATTTTTATAATGATACTCGGTGGTCATGTAATATTATATCAGTACTTAGTGTTATATGTGTCGACATTTGCACTGATGGTGCAAAAGCAATGGTAGGTGACATTGATGGTGTCTTAGCATAAATCCCGGCAGTGACACCAGACAATAATAGGCATTATACTCTTCACAGCCACATACTTTCAGTTAAAAAAAAAATTATCAGTTTTATTTAAGCATGCTCTTGAAAAAGCAGTAAAAAATGATTAAATTGATTAAATATTGACCCTTGGACACGTGTCTTTTTTATATTCTGTGTGACAAGATGACAAGTTTGCATAAAGTACTTCTGCATACTGAAATATAGTTGTGTCTCAAGAAAAGGTACTTGCACCATTGTTTGAGTTGCAAGATGAATTGTAGTTTTATTTTTTTTAATTGAATGCCATCTTTACTTGAAGGTACGATTGGCAGACAAATTATGATTATTCAGACCTACATTTAGCTAACATTTTCTCAGAAGTGAACACATATGCCTGTCTCTTCAAGGGAAACCATTGACAGTATTTGTTGCCAATGACAAACATGGAGCTTTCTAGTGAAAATGAGAATTTTGTAACATGTGTATCCACTATGGTGAGTTTTTCCAGTACTTACGAATTTTCAGTGAGATGGTAGTTTAATATTAATGGATGTGCTCTTTTGATACTTTATAATGAATAATGTCAAGATTTTCCAGATAACAGGATGTTACAAAGTCATGCATTGGTAAAAGTTCTATTCAAGTTGCAAGAGAGAACAATGGATTTTAAGATAACAGAGTATAAAAAAGTTCATGGATACCATTTCATATACCATATTGCAACTAATCTTTAAGAAATATCACTTGAGGTTTATTTCTCTTGAGGAAGGGAAGTGAATGGACAATCAGGAAAGGATGAAAGAGGTTTGAACTCTAAATTTTATCTATCTATCTATCTATCTATCTATATCTATAATCTATCTATTTTTCTCCTTGAAGTCTATTTAATCCAATGTTAATAATGATGCATAGACATTATTTCAGTTATTTTCTGGTTTTCCTTTATTTTCAGTTATTATTTATTTATTTGGTGAAACTTGTAAACCTGATTTTAATCCATTTACATTTTAAAACTTCTGATGTATTTTACCATTTTATATTGGTTCTATTTCACTTAGTTTTTAATTTCTCTTCCTTTCCTTGACTGATAAAAGTTTCCTTGATGCTTTCATTGTTGAATTAGAATATACAGATTCTTTTTTTATTACTTAGTGATTATTGTTACATTTCTAACATATATATTTACATTTTTTAAACAATGGCAAAAGGCACTCAGTTCTCTTTCCCCCTGCAGAAATAAGACAAAGAACCTAGTATTTCAAAATTTTGTCATCATGGAATTCTATTTCCAATTATTTTTCAACCAACACCATGTAATAATAATAGCTTTTTAAAATAACACTTGTTAATAGATTTGCCAACATTTTCAAACAAAGTTATTTAGCCTTCATTGCTTCTTTCATCCCAGTCTTTCCTTTTATATTCACTTCTCTTCCTCACTATATGCTCTGAGAAGTATTATTCCCTGTCCTGATGCTCTACCTTATTCCTAGGAACCCTCTCTCGGTGATCCTTTTGCTGTTAGTGTTGTTTGTTTCTGTCTTATTCTGTCTTGTATTTCTTTTTGCAAAGGTAAACATGAGTGTATGCATATTTTTTCCTCTTTCTAGCACAAAACATATGTACTCTTTGTACTCTCCTGTGCTTTTCTCGCTTAACACATCCTGTAAATCACTTCATATCAGTGCATAGACAGATTTATCAATTTTTAAACAATAGCTGTATAGTATTTTATTTTGTGGACTAACTTTAGTTTATTCAGTTCGTCTCCTATGGATGGGCAGTGAGTTTGTTTCTAATATTTGGATATGGCAAAAGGCTACCGTGAATAAACTTGTGCGTATATTGTTGATTTATTGAGATGTACGTAAGGATAAATTTCTAGTAGTGGGATTCCTGGGTTGCAGGATAAATGCATTCTTTATGGTTTTGTATTTATATAAAACTAACTGAAGGATGCATTGGCATTCCTTGAATCTTGGAATTCATGTTCTTAATTTTTTCCTGAAAAGTCTCTGCCATTATTTATTCAAACACTGCTTCTACTTGTTCTTGAATCTATAGTTTGTTGGCATTTCCTTACACTACAACAGCTTGTCTTTCACATCTTTCAGTTTATTATCATTTTGTCCTGCACTTTACAGAAATTTAGTAGTAGTATCTTCCAATTAAATAATTTTTGTCAGTTGTGTTGATCCTATCATATACTATGTGTGTGTGTGTGTATCTGTGTGTGTGCACACATCATTCAATACGATTGTTTTCCCATGGCTGTACTTTTCATTTTCTGAATTTCTAATTGATACATTTTTCATATCTACTAATATTTGATTCATAGCTCTCTTCCTTCATAATCTCTTGTTCTTGATCCCACATATTTCATCTCTTTTAGGTTCTTAAAATATGTATTTTAAAATTATTTACAAGTCTCTCTACTATTTTCGCTTCCTGAGACATAAATTCTTCCCTTTGATGAGAATTTTGACTGTCTTCCATAAAGTTGATTTCCTCCATTTCTTTGAAATATCTGTAGTAGCTACTACTGAGGAGGATTTTTATTAGTTTTTGCTTTCTTTCTTACTCTCACCCATTCTTGTCTGGCAGCCCTAATGTATCACTCAAGTCCTTTGGGTTTCTAGTACCAAACTGTGTCTTACACTGCAATTTGGGAGGTTCTATCATATGAAGATATTGTAGAACTCATGTCTGAACCAGCATTCATGACTCAACCTCTCTAAGATTCTCTTCATCTATAGAATGTGAGTGTTGACAGCATACATGTCATGGGATTGCTGTGGAGATTCCCTTTGTTAAGATGTGTGAAGAACTTAGAACAAAACCTGCCCCTAGGGAGCACTAGACAAGACTTCGTTATTATTAGCTTCCTCCTCCTCATTATTACAATCACTGGTAAATTGCTGCCATAGGGCAGATATTTCACAAGTGGATGTTGTGGTTATTATTACAATTCCTTGGACTTCTGGGATCTTTATTTTTTTATTTTATTTTTTTTAAAGATTTTATTTATTTGACAGATACACAGCGAGAGAGGGAACACAAGCAGAGGAAGTGGGAGAGGGAGAAGCAGTTTCTGAAAGGCAAATAGAAATCAGAAGATTAAAGGTCCAGAACCAAATACCTGGCTTTACTAATAATGTTAGGCTGGGAGAACACTCTGATGAAGTACTATATACCAGAGAACAATGAGGGCAATAGTTAACATATTAAGCCTTGAAGTCAGTCTTCAGGGTTCATATTAAATTCTACCTTTCTATGTCTGTATTTTCTCATGAGTAAAATAAAAATGATAATAATATGGTTATTTTGAGTTAAAAAGCATTTGGGAAAGTAGCCAATATAAACTAAAAAATAGATATTGACCCTTAGCATGGATTTTTGGCCAATGGAGGACCTTGAGGAAAAAACAGAGCTTAGAAAAGGAATTCCAGGGATACATATTAGTTCAGCTGTGAATAAAGACTGCAAAGACTCAAGATGAGTGTATAAGATGAGCTGGCTGAGCACAGTTACAGCTCTTCTGGTAAATGAGACAGATCCACCCTAGTCATAGGGAGGTTGGGTGGAGAGGGGCATTCATGGGGTGCTGCTCATATTTGGGTAGTTTCTGGAATTTTCATCTTCATCCCCACTTTCTTTCCTTTCCTGGGGTTGTCTCTCAAAGTCTGAGGTTGGACTTGCATACTAAGGCAGTGTTTCTTCTTCCCAAGCCATAAATATGATCATGGCCCAGGGATTCTAGATGATGTGAGGAAGAGAGGAGCTACTGAAATTACTGGCCAATAGGGAGATTGCAAAAGATATATATGGAGAAGTCCCTGCCCTGTTCTTTTGAGGATGAATCATGTAATTTCTTCCCTTAGTTACTGTCATTGCAGGCAAACTCTAAATTTATGGCATGGGGACCTGTGTCATCTATTTATAAGTGCCTGCTTTCTATGCAACTGAACCTTTCTACAGAGTGTATCTGCTAGAGTGTAACTTTTAATATGTAATTTGCGTATCTCCAATGTAAGTTGAATTATTTTAGGGTTTTGTATTTTTAGCATTTCTAAAGTTTTAGCCTCAGAATTCAGTTTGGCTTGTTCAATCGTCAGTTTGCTTGCCAACTGGAAGGTATTAAGGGAGGAGATTATGTATTAATCTGTATGACAACATTTATGTGGAGAAGAAGTATCACGAAGAATGCTTGAAAGGAGTTAAGCTCAAATAATTCCCTAATTTGTAGACTGATTTTAAGGTTTCCAGTTCCAAGATGCTAAAAACATCAAGTACTCTCTATGATACAGGTCCAAAATCCTCATTCAAATGTAAGGATACAGCTGCAGTCTAGGGCCAAAGGTAACTACTTTTCGATTACTCTCTCAGACAAAGTTGACCAAGCTTTTCAAACTTTCATGCAATTGATCATACTATTAAAATTAAGTATCCCTCCTCTAAATAACTCTGAATCCCAGATTTTGTTTCTGGAATTAAATAACCAAAAAGACACCCAAATGGATTTGAAAATGCCTCTAATCGCCACCAAAGGTTCATGCTGAAGAAATGGAGTTAAATGTTTCTTATTCAGGAGGGAGAACCAAAACAATTTCTTTTGGCAGATTTTGCTTTAGCTCATCAACTGGAGAACCTGATGTCTTTGCCAAAGAAATATGCAAATATATGTTTGATTAAATAAGATGAAAACTTTATTGCTGAGATAGGGCTTTTCTTCCCATTTCTAACTTCATTCATTTCATGCTCACTGAGCCAAGCCTAACTAAGACCTCCATGACATTCAGTAGGACAGTAACCCTCCGCTTCTCCATGTGCCCTCCTAGTGCTGTGGGTTCCCTGTGCATTCAAGATAGTATCAGTGGGTGGGCCTTCTAACATTCTCTGGTATATGCGTGGGGGTGGGCTTGCGGGAGGGGGTGGCAGGGTTTGGGCATGGATATGGGCAGAGGGAGACTCTTCATGACAAACAAGAAAAATCCATCCTGTCAAAACTGCATATGCTGCTGCTTTATCACCATGATGACACTGAGGTTTTACTTTAGAAAACCCTGGATTTTGAATTGAAAGTCAAATATAATTTGCCACAAGAAGCATGAAATGAGTGACTAGAAACCTGCTCACAAGGCCCGGCATAGCAAATCAGTATCTCCGGGATAATAAGCCTCAGCAGGTGGTGGGTCACCGGGCCTCAGCTGGGTGGTAGAAGTAGACTGGGGTCCCAGGGTTAGTGCGAAGGCCTCATGTTCTGGATTGGTTCAGATAGTACGCTGGCTAAAACCAGGCAGACGCCATTGCATTCTTCTGCTGTTAGGGAATAGCAGCATTGTTTTAACTCCTATGAAAAATCAGATGGTGCAGCTGAAGAAAAAGTCCACCCTGAGAAACAGTGCTTTAGGGATGTGGACTATTTACTAAGTGCTTACCCTGTGCCTGGAACTGTGGTAGCTACTTTACAGATATTTTCTTATTTCATACTTATGAGAGATTTTACCATCCACATTGTGGAAATGAGGACACTGAAACAGACGCCAAGTGACTTGTAGAAGGTCACACGTTTAGAGAAAGTGAAGGAGACAACTTTCAGCGAGCCTCTAATATGTGGTTCTACTTCTGCACCTGGCACATGCAGAGAGGGTATTTGGAAGTTGGTATTAGGATCAGATATTTTCAAGGGAAGTAACTGAGGCTCAGAGAAGATAAATAGACTAACCCAGGGTGACAGAGGCCAGTCAATGGCAGAATTAGGCTGTGGATCCAACTCTTCCTGATATGGAAGCCTATAGTCATTCTCCTATCTGCTGTTTCAGGAGGTGATTTGATAGACTGAGGATGAACTGATTTTCAGAGACAGTTCTATACCTTCAGGGCTGTCCTGGAAATCTCTATTTTCTCTCATGAAATGACTTTCTATTAGATCTTTTTTTGGTCTTTCTTTTAGGACCCTTCACCTGTTGTAGCAGGATTTTGTAGTACGCTTGGTTTGACCCTAATGCATAGAGCACTGAGATATATCACAAACTCTATTAAATTTTCCCTCAGGTCACCTTGGAAGGCAGGCAGAAGCACTGTTCTGCCAATTTTGCTCACTTACTGACCACTTCCAATCCCTTCTGGCAACCCACAGATTTTGATGGCATGAATGCACACTGCTCACCTACTTGATATTCAAAGAGGATTTGTAGTCACATGACTAATGCTGAAGAGATGGTGTGTGTAGTTGCCTTGTTCCCTCGTAAGTCATTTGAAAGACTTGGTTTCGTGTCAGTAAGGATGAGCACATTCTGTGCGCTGTGTGCCTTGCAGGAGGCCATCTGGGAGCATTGCACATAAACACAAATCCTCTCTAATTTTGGTAGCATCTTAGTGGGATTTGTCCTAGTGCTGAGAGCTACAGGTTTATGCTTCACTTGTGGTTGCTGATAATTCAGCAGGGTTTTTTCTAGGAGTCTCAAAAATATATCTAACGCCAGATGCAAAGCTCTAATAATAAAAATAATGAAACAGGTGGACGTCATCGTTGGCTGTCCCTTCACTCTATTTTCACCTAACTGGGCTTCAGTGACTAAGGACTCAGCACTTCCCCTTTCGTCCCCCTGGAAAAATGGCATGGGGAGCGGAAAACCCCGTACATTAGGTTCAGAGAACCCTGGGTTTAACTTGGACTTACGCACTTCCTAAATTGGTTGAACTGGAATGACATAATAACTCCCCTGAAATGCTATTTTCTCGTGTGTAAAAAAGATATCCTTATCCCTTTCTGAAAGGTTAAGGATGAACATGAGACATCAAATGTGGAAACAGCTAGCAAAAGACTTAACATATATTAAAGGTTTGATGAAAGCTTTTCTTGTTTGTTGCAAGCTTCCCTTGTTAACAGTGTGACTTTAGGCAAGTTACTTAACCTTCCTGAGTTTCAGATTCCTCTTCTGTAACATTGTGAAAATAATGCCTACTTTATCAGGTAGTCCTCAGGATTAAATGGCACGGCATAGGTAAATCACCTGGCATCCTGGCACTCCTTCGTGACAGCTTTTTTTGTTACAAAGCCTCTCTGGGCTCAAGTGGAGGGGGCTCAGGTAATACTAGGGTAACCATGCCCTCCTGGTTGCCCTGGGCAGAACCTGGTTACACCTGGTTCTGGCAAAATTATTAATAGCACCTTCTTTTTTGTTTTGTTTTTTTTTTAAAGATTTAGAGCAAGAGAGAGGGTGCGAACAAGCATAAGCAGGGGTAAGGGGGGTTGCAGAGGGAGAAACAGGCTCCCCGCTGAGCAGGGAGCCCATCGTAGGGCTCGATCCCAGGACCCTGAGATCATGACCTGCCATGAAGGCAGACGCTTAACCGATTGAGCCACCCAGGTGCCCCTTAATTGCACATTCTTTGCTCTCAAAAAGTTCCAAGTAAATGCTATCGTCAGTCTAAATATAACTAGTATCTGGAGAGGGAGTTGGCATGTTGAGAAGGAGAGAGCATAAGAGCAACCCCTTACCCGGAGTGATGCTTGTCTAATTCTTTCGGTGGGGTAGTTTATTATTAATAGTTGGCTATTATTAGGTTGTTGCTTATTATTATTAAGCAGATAAGCATCTGTGAGTCAGAAACTAAATACACAGAAAATACATGGGTGGAGTTTTTTGGCGAAGTAGTTTGTCCCTGTTTTTGGTTCATTTCTTACCCATTAGCATCCATTTTTCAAGAGCCTGGGGCTTTCATGCTGCCCTCTGCCTGCCCAGAGTCACCTCCTACTGTTAGCTGTAAGGGGTGACCCATCAAGTGTCCTGACCACATGCACAGCTTCCTGCACATGCTGGTGAGCCTAGGAAGGCTGGGCCTCTCCTAACCTACCCCCTGGCTCCCGGCAAGCATGCCTCTTCTGATTTTTGCTTCTGGAATCTTCCCGCTTTGCCAGCTGACCTTTGAATGGTGATAGCTATGGTAGCTAATTTATTCCTCAAGCTCTCAGCAAACTCTGCTGGCTCACTCTGGGCCCATAGGTATGGGGATGTAGGAATCTTTGATTGAGTTGGGGGGTGAGTGTAGGGAGGAATATATTACAGGGTCTTCCTTGGGCACTCTTCACTGTTTCCTCATCGTTTTCTTGCACTCTACCCGACCCAGTGTCTTCCTCATCTGTGGGGGAGCAAATGAGAAGCAAATGAGAAACAAAATGGTGGCTTTTCTGCCCCTGGGAACCACCAAATTTTGATGTGGACCTGGCAGACAAATCCTAGGAGAGCTAGAATCATCAGGAGGAGTGGGCATCTTGCTTTCATTCTCTTCAATTCCTGACTCTCTTTCCTTGTCAATTCCCTTTAAACTTCTTCCTCTGGAGAGAAAAGGACACTCAATTATCATGGGGCCAACTCTTATTTCCAGTGATTATGGACACACCTGGCGTGTAGCCTTTGATCCAGTCCTATAGAATGTAGGTCACCTTTCTCAGAGTCACTGTGTGTGGCTGGTAGGGGATGACAAAGGTAACCTATTATTTCATGTGATTGCCTTGAGTAAATATTCTCAGATAACTCTGTTACATGGGTACCAGAACTTTCCTTTAATTTCCTGCAGCGCACAAGAGACTAGACAGTAGTCTCTTTAAAAAGTATATTATAAAATATATTTTAAGAATATAAAACTTTCTTCTCTTTTTTGTATCTGTGATAGATGCTAATTGAACTTATTGTGGGAAGCATTTCACAATATATGTAAGTCAAATCATATAGGGAGAAAAATAAAAATTATATAACACAATGTATAAGATATAAGTACATTATAAATCAGAGGTCAGCAAACGTTTTTCTGCAAAGGTTCGGATAATGAATATTTTAGATTTTGCAGACCACATATACCTCTGTCACCTAGTTTCCTCCTTCTACCCCCCCTCTTTCTCCTGCTTCTTAATGAAGCTTTAACTATGTAAAACCATTCTTGGCTTATGGGCCATACATAAGCAGCTTGCTGGTCAGGTTTGACACATGGGCTGTAGTTGGCCAGTCCCTGGTATAAAGGATAAAAATCTAGATGTCAGAGTACCCTGCAGGCAGTTTAAGAAACAGAAAAATACCAATAATGTTCACATTTACTCTGTGCTTGTCCCTATTGTATCCCTTTTCTTTCCTCTGAGAGTTAATCACTAGTTTATCATTCTTTTGCTTGTTTTGACAGTTTTACCTCTTGAACATGTATCCCTTAACAATACAGTTTTTTTTTTTTTTGATGTATGGCATGCCATGACTGTATGAATATACCACAGTTTATTCATCCATTTTCCTGCTGATGGACGTTTGGATTGCTTCCAGCCTTTACTGTTACAGAAAACACTGTTTTGCACAGTCTTGTAAATATTCTCAGGCTATAGCTTTTATCGAGTCTCTTTTGGTTTGACAAAAACAGAAGGGAAGCATGACATAAAGAACATAGAAGATTGGTATTTGATGTGGCTCTTCTCAGAACTCTCAGGTTTAAACCCCAATTTACACATTTCCTTTATGGGGCAGCCTTGACAGATAAGGTAACATTTCTGGACCTACCTTCTGGAATATTTCCAGGGTGGTCTTCATATTTCTGACTTGCCACGGGTCCAGAGAAAGGTAATTCCCTCACTTTCAGCTGTCAGAGTAGCTTTTCCGTCTTCATTACCTACCCCACGATATGCCTCTTCCTCAGGTAATGGAGACTAGGACTATCTACTGCCTTCTAAGGACATCCGAATCTTTGAGTCGTTTGGCTGTAAGAGTACAATTAAATGGTCTTCCAGAAAATAACTGTCCAATTTTAGAAGATCCTGATATATTTGACCTTATATATAACATGAGATAATGTAAGCCATATGGTATCATAACTGGGTCGGGATTCAGTTGAGAATAAGTGTAGTCTAATCTTCTTCCTTTTCACAGTTTCTCCTGGAACACAAAATGAAAAATCACATAGACGTGCCAATCCCTTTTTCTGTATATTCCCATTCCTGTTCTATATTGTTTCTAATTGTTTGATTTTATTTTTTTAAGATTTTATTTATTTATTTGAGAGAGAGAGAGAGAGAGTGAGAAGGAGAGAGCATGAGAAGGGAGAGGTTCAGAGGGAGAAGCAGTCTCCCTGCTGAACAGGGAGCCCGATGCGGGACTCGATCCTGGGACTCGGGGATCATGATCTGGGCCAAAGGCAGATGCTTAATTGACTGAGCCACCTAGGGGCCCTCTAATTGTTAGATTTTATATAATATGTTTTAATAGGAGGCAGGACAAGTTCCTTCTTTCTCAATATCTCTTTTAAACTGTGGTATCATATATATTTTTGAGATGAACTTTAGAATGTTATTTTGTTTCCAAAACCCATTATTATTTGTATTTCATTGAATTTATACATTTATTAAAATCCTGTAATTTACTCTTTCTGCCCTTTGCATTTTTTTTCTCACCCGATGGATCTGTTTTCTGTTTCTTGACAATTGAATTGTCCATGCTGGGAGTTGTTTTCTATACCTCAAATTATAGTCTGAGACTAAGGGTTGCTCTCTTAAGAGGGTCTTAGGGTAAATGATCAGTGCTGCTGCCCAGCATTGATAGACTCTGACTCTTCTGTTTTCCTGGAGTCAGAGGGGTCAGATTCTTGCAGTCAATTTCTCTCCAATGGCTGTTTGTTTTCTTTTTTCTCAGATGACTGGATAAGGACCATTTTTGGCCTGGATGACCTTGGCTTCTAGTTCTCAGCATACACAGAGTAAAGGCATATTGGGTTGACTTTATGTTGTTGTAATTCCAGTATGAAACTCTGCCTAAGATAGATTTGATTTTTTTCCTTAGAAGCCAAGACATATATCATGTTATTTTTGTTAGATCCAAATTAATACCACTCCATCTCATCGCATGTCACTTCGTTGCCATGACTTCTTCTGACTAAGAAGCTAGGGAAGGCAGTGTGAAGATTTGAGATCCAAACCCTGGAATGTTATAGTTTCGGACTTAGGAAAATCCTTTTCTCTAAATGCTAGAGAGTAGAGTTCCTACTTACTTTAGTTCATGCTTATCCTCATCTTTCATGAATTTTCTATCACTAAGATAACTATTGTCATGATGGACGGAAATTCTATTCTATATCAAAATAACACTAGTTATGCCAACATACGTGAATGAAATAAATACTCATATTTTGTTGACTTTCCAAATGTCAGGGTTTGTTTTTTTTTTTTGTATTAACATTTAAACACCTCTTTTGGATTTGTTCTCACCTAATATTGGCAGTAATTCAAACTCCCAATCCACTTCGGCAACCACAGAATAGGCCAGTGCTTGATATTATAGAAACTACATGTGAAATCTCTTCTAGTGCAAAAGCTTATTAACATTTAAAAAGAACTAGATCCATTTATACATCAACGCCTGCTGAGCAGAACTCACTGTCTGTCATTCCCAACCTTTTCCCCTCTTTTCATTTACCGAAGTCCTTAAATATCAGCAGCTCACTGAAATTTCTCACATAAATGCACCAAATGAAATCCCATCTTTAGCTCCAGCCCTCACAACCCATTTCCCTAGTGTTCATATAACATTGAGGGGCTAATTTTCAGTAAACTGTCAAAAAGGAGAGGTGACAGTCCATTTAGCAGTCAGCTAGTTGCTAATTAGTACCCAACTAAAATGCATCAAAATTGGAGCACTCCCAATTGAACACTTTGAGAGATAAGCATGCTACGAATTTAACTCTGCTGTAGGTTGAGCCCTGATTGGGTTCTTTCACAGCAAGATGAGCCATGTTTCAGTGCTTTCCAACATTGATTCTTAGCCCAGAGCTAAAAAAGCCTATCTAAGCATCTGGGTTGTTTTTTTTTGTTGTTTGTTTTGTTTTTTTGGTCTTTGATTGCCTGTGACATGGAGTACAAACTTAGGAGATTGTAGGCAGTCGGTTGTCCCACTCTAACACAAGAATTAAAAGAGGACTGTTATGTGCTTTTTGAAACCCCCATGTTAAAAACCCCACACATTTTGGGGAGGTAGAGGAAGGTACAAACATCAAAGAGACAGTTCATTGCTCTAAGAAGTGGATTGTGGAAGTGGCAATTTGTCATCAAGAGAAGCTAAACTTGACTTGGACTTCCCAAAGATGGTTATACTCCTATTCATTTTTTTTGGTGCATTCCTCCTGGGGACTGGCCCTATCATTGGAATTGGCACAACACTCTTTCTGCAGAGATATAAAAAGCTTGACCAGACCTAGAAGCCATTTTATTCTTAAGACTTGAATTAGCACTTTTCCCAGAGCTCAGTTCAAACAAAAATAAAGAACAGGGGTACCATTTTTAAGCACTTACTATTAAATACTTTTTCAACTGAGCTATAAATACTAACAACCTTGAGGAAGAGGTGGGGATGTGCCTGGGAGCCTCAAAATACATCACATATTCCGCCTCTGTATCCCATGCTCTTTCCATCTTTGCACATTGAACTCTCCCAATTCTTAGTTTGAAGAAACCCCCGAAAGGACCAGTAGTGTCTTGGAAGAAAATTGTGTGTTGTCCTCATTTTTTAAAAAAGAAGAGAGAAATAGGTCAGAGTGAATCTTCTAAAATCACGAAATTGTAACCACTCAAAAGTTTTTGAGAAAGGTATGGAAAAGGTACAGAGCTAGCTTTAATGAGGCTAAAGTGACTGTGCAAGTCTCATTTGCCAGAAATATTGTTTCTGATCTGAGAAAAGTGTATCACTGTCCTGGAGCTATGGTTCTTTCATGCCACAGCTGCTGTGGCGACATGGTGAGTGAGGCTGAGAAGGCAGGGCTTTTTCGAGAGTTAACAAAATCAATGTATATCTTAGAAGAGTTGGATTGACTTTCCTCGGTGTCTCAGGGTTGCTAGAATAGGCACCCCGGGAAGGAAAATACAGATAATATAAGAGGCAAAGTCTTTGGAGACAGAGAAAAGAAGCAAAATTGTACCTTGGTCTGTTGCCTACTTCCTAATTTGGCCTCTAGGTAGCTTTGTAAAGGAGGAGGGAAAAATAAAAGGATCTCAGAAACAGTTGGATTTAAATGTATGAGACACAAGTTCCCCTTCCTTGACCCTACTTTTTTTCCCTCAGAGAAGTTTTCTCCAGGTCTGAGAATTGGGAGACCTGGATTCTACAACTCTCTGTGGAAATTGAATCATTCTTTTACTTCTCTGTGGTTCTGCTTTTCACTTATTTAATAAATGGCGTCAACTGTATTCTCTATCAGTTATAAACTGTGGTAATTCTGTGATTCTGATTTCCCGTTAGAATGTTCTACTCCCCAGAAGACAAGGTAGGCTTCCTCCACAGTATATGGAACATAGTTGGTACTCAAGTAAAAACAAACGGTAGAATGAATGGATGGATGAGTGAATGAATGAATGACATTTTCTTTTGTTGGACTGAGTCATCTTTTGTGAGTTTCCTATTTGCAGGTCAAGCACAATGCATTAGATAAGACAGATGAGGGACAATTGTTGATTGAATGATTCCTGATTCCAAATTACTTGTTTTTAGTTTTCAGAAATGTCTATGGATAGTGATAACTACTGGATTTATCCTTGTACCTAACCTTGACCATGTAGGCCCCTATTCTATCATGTTATAAGTTCTATGCAAATTTCCATGCAGCTAGTTCAACCTGGGAACCATGAAGGTGAAAGGGGCTGTCAAAAAGAGTGACAAAGACAGCATGATAGAATGAAGAGAGCTCAAGCTCGGTGCCACCAGCATTGGTAGCAGACCTTGTACAGAGTACATAGTCTGGCTATCTGGCTGCATTCACATTATTCATCCTAAATTTTCATTGTTTCCACCATTGTTTCATTGTTTCCACCAGCAAACCCCAGTCTGCTTTACTCTGGGGTTTCAAATTGACTATGTTGAGAGGTTTAATCCATTGCACTGGTTCTCTTTTTCTGTTGCCGAATTGGGACTTTTAGCACCCTGTGGAATCCTTCTCAGTTCTTTCCGGAAGTTTCAGGGAACATCTCATGTGCTTTTGAACAATTCCATCAGTTGGTATATGACATCTGTCATGGACTGTCCTCTCTCGTAGACCTGTTTCTGTTGGTTATCAACTTGTCTGATGACAATACCTGCCATTTCCTGTCCTAGTTTGCTAGGGCTGCCGTAACAAAGGACCACAAACTAAGTGGCTTAAACAACAGTAATTTATTATCTCGCAGTTCTGGAGGCTAGACATCTGAGATTAAGGTCTTGGCTGGGCCACGCTCTCTCTGAAGGTGCTAGGGAAGGATCTATTTAAGACTTCTTTCTTAGCTTCTGATACTTCCTTGGCTTGTGGAAGCATAACTCCAGTCTTCACATGCTGTTCTCCCTGTGTGCCTGTCATTTCCCTTTTTTATAAGGACACAGTCATATTGGATTAGGGTCTACTCTAATGACCTTATATTTATGGAGCATCAGCAAAGACTGTGTTTCCAAACAAGTTGATATTCGTAGGTACTTGAGGTTAGAACTTCAGCATCTTTTTTGGGGGACACCATTCACTGCATAAGACTTTATTTTTTTTTTTAAGATGTATTTATTTTAGAGAGAGAGAGAGAGTGCGAGCAGGGGGAGGAGCAGAGGGAGAGGGAGAGATAGACTGAAGCAGAGTCCCTGCTGAGTGTGGAGCCTGACGTGCTCGATCTCATGACCCTGAGATCATGACCTGAGCCAAAATCAAGAGTCGGACGCCTAACTGACTGAGCCACCCAGGTGCCCCCATAACACTTTCCTTGGTTGCTACTGAGTAAAAAGTAAAGCACAGCTGTGATTGCTGCCCCACTGACTCAGTCCCTAGGCATTGCTGTGAGAGCTACGGCTGCACACTTTTCCATCGCTGCTGGCTTCTGGAAGTCTTGAAGTACCAAAGCTGCACCATGTCCTCTGAAGCCCAAAACATGGACTGATTTTCTTCTCTGATGCATCACTCTTTGTTAGTGGTCCATATAAGAAGTGAAATTGTTTGTTTTTTATTCACTCCCCTCTTTTTCCTTAAAACCCAAATACACTCTATAGAATTGGTTGAAAGACAAAATTTGAACAACAAACTGCCAGAGTAGAGGTACAGTTACCTTCATTTCTGCCACTGGAGCTTTGTAATCATCTAATCTCTTTCTTTTCATGGCTTCTCTCCTGGGATATCTCTCATGCAATGGGTTCCTGAAAAGCCCACCTCACTTCTCCAGCCAGCTTGCCTGAATTGCAGTGGTTAATATTGTCTTTGCCTAAACTGAGATTCCTGCTACATGTAAAACTGAGATTAGTAAGAGTATATAAACTATACCTCATTAAGAGAATATAAAAGAAAATTCATATGATTATTTCAGAAGATAGGAAAAGTGGTAAAAGTCATCATACATTTTATAAGAAAAAGCAAACTGAGAAGAGATTAAATTCTTAATCTAATAAGTAGACCTAAAAATATCCAATAGTAAACCTCGTACTTAATGGTGAAACATTTAAAAAATTTCCTTTGAATTAAAAAATTTCCTGGAAACGAGATAAGGGTGGCATTACCAACAGTTCTATTTGACATTGTACCAGGCTTCCTAGCCAATGCAGTAAAGCAAGAAAAAGATAAATTATGTAATGATTGCAAAGAGAAAAAATGGTAATGCCATTATTCACAGATGATATGCTTATATATTTAGAGGATCCAAGATTGCTGAATATAAGCCAATATTTTAAAATGTATTATTAAACTGGGGTGCCTGGGTGGTTCAGTCATTAAGCGTCTGCCTTTGGCTCAGGTCATGATCCCAGGATTGTGGGATCGAGCCCCACATTGGGTTCCCTGCCCAGCGGGAAGCCTGCTTCTCCCTCTCCCACTCCCCCTGCTTGTGTTCCCTCTCTCACTGTGCTTCTTTCTGTCAAATAAATAAAATCTTAAAAAAATAAAATGTATTATATCAGCAATAAGTGATCAGGTGATAAAAAATACCATTTAGAATAGTATTAGAAATAACAAATGACTAAGAATCAATTTAACAAAGGATGTACAAGATCTCAATGAAGGAAACAATAGAAACAAAGAAGATCTAAATAACTGGAGATGTATATTATGTTCACAGACAGGAAGATTCATTACTGTAAAGATATCAATTCTTTGCAAATTGATACTTAGATTTAGTGTAATGCCAATAAAAATCTAAGCAGATTTGGGGTGTGTGTGTGCGTGTGTGTGTGTGTATGTGTGTGTGTGACAGAGAGAAAGAGATGAGCAAGATGATTCTAAAACATATATGAAAATGCGAAGAGCTAAGGATAGTCAAGACACTCTTGAAGCAGAACAAAGTGGAGGAGGACTTGTACTTCCAAATATCAACACTTGATTTAAAGATATAGCAACTAAGACAGTGTGTTTTTTGGCATAGGACAGATAGATAGGCCACTGGAATAGAGTAAAAAAAAAAATACCCTTCATTTGTGACAAAAGTGAAGATAGTGGGGAAAGTAGCCTTAATTATATGGTCTGGGCCAATTGGATATTCAGAGTGAAAAAAATTAAATCTGATCCTTATTTCACACTATATAGAAAAATAATTTCAGGTAGAGTGTAGACTTCAATGGCAAAACAATAAAGTTTTAGAAGATAGTATAGGAAAATACTTTCATTACCTCAACGAGAGGGTAATGGTTTTTAAACAGAATAACCATATGGGAAAATATTGATAAACTTGACTACTTCAGGTCTTTAGAAGAAACCATTAAGGGAGTTAAAAGGCAAGTTAAAGAGGGCAAGCACATATTTGTAATTATATTTATGATGCAATATCATAGAAATTAATAAGGAATTATAAAAATGGGCAAGAGACTCAAATAGGCATTTCAAAAATTGGACATCCTGATACCTAGCACACATCTTAAAAGATGTCAACCTCATTAGTAATCAGGAAAATGAAAATATGACATAACATAGTACATCTACTTGCATGGCTAAAATGAAAAAGACTTACAATACCAAGTTTGTTAAGGATGTAAAGCACCAGGAGGTGTCTAGCTCTGTTGATGTGAATCGGTATATCATTTGGAGAATAGGTTTTTCCTATTCACTAGGTTGAAGATGTAGCTTATGATGACTCCTGATTCTACCACTAGGGATATAACTGACAGAAATTCATATCCATGGGCCTCAAAAAACATGCATAAGAATGGTCATAGCAGATTATTCATGAGAGTTCTAATCCGAAGCCCATCAACAATAGAATGGAAAAATAAATAGTGATATAGTCCTAGAATGTAATATGATAGCAGTGAAACCAACCAACTGTAGTCACAGACAAAAACATGATCCGTCATAAGCATAACTTTGTATTGAATGGAAGATGCCAGATAGAAAAGGATCTGTGCTGCATTATTCCATTTATATGTAGTATAGAAACAAGCACAATAAACTATAGCGTTTAGAAATGCATGCTTATATGGGAAACCTACAAAGTAAAAAAGGGATTGCCAGAAGTGGGGCCAAACTTTAGGGGCGGGGCGGGCATTTGGAGGCAGGAGTATGCAGTGGCCTTCTGAGGTCTTGGCAATCTTTTATTTTATGGCCTGTGCAGAGTTTAGAGAAATTTTCTTGTCTCTCCCTTTCTTTTTTTTTTTTTTTTAAAGATTTTTTATTTATTTATTTGAGAGAGACAGAATGCGAGAGAGCAAGCACATGAGAGGGGGGAGGGTCAGAGGGAGAAGCAGACTCCCTGCCGAGCAGGGAGCCCAATGTGGGACTCGATCCAGGGACTCCAGGATCATGACCTGAGCCGAAGGCAGTCGCTTAACCAACTGAGCCACCCAGGCGCCCATCTCCCTTTCTTTAATAATGTAGAATTTCACAGTAAAAGTTTCTTCTTTCTTTCCTGTTTTTTTTTTATTTTTTTGTAGTTAATGCATTTATTTTATTTTATTTTTATTTTATTTTATTATGTTATGTTAGTCACCATACAATACATCATTGGTTTTTGATGTAGTGTTCCACGATCCATTGTTTTCGTATAACGCCCAGTGCTCCATGCAGTATGTGCCCTCCTTAATACCCATCACCGGGCTAACCAATCCCCCCTCCTCCCTCCCCTCTAAAACCCTGTTTGTTTCTCAGAGTCCATAGTCTCTCATGGTTCATCCCTCCCTCCAATTCCCCCCCCCATTTTCCCCTTCCTTCTCCTAATGTCCTCCATGCTATTCCTTATGTTCCACAAATAAGTGAAACCATATGATAATTGACTTTCTCTGCTTGACTTATTTCACTTAGCATAATCTCCTCCAGTCCCTTCCATGTTGATGTAAAAGTTGGGTATTCATCCTTTCTGATGGCTGAGTAATATTCCATGTATATATGGACCACATCTTCTTTATCCATTCATCTGTTGAAGGGCATCTCGGCTCTTTCCACAGTTTGGCTATTGCGGACATTGCTGCTATGAACATTGGGGTGCATATGGCCCTTCTTTTCACTACATCTGTGTCTTTGGGGAAAATACCCAGTAGTGCAATTGCTGGGTCATAGGGTAGCTCTATTTTTAAATTTTTGAGGAACCTCTACACTGTTTTCCAAAGTGGCTGTTCCAACTTGCATTCCCACTAACAGTGTAAGAGGGTTCCCCTTTCTCCACAACCTCTCCAACATTTGTTGTTTCTTTCCCTGTCCATTTTTGCCATTCTAACTGGTGTAAGGTGGTATCTCAGTGTGGTTTTGATTTGGATTTCCCTGATGGCTAATGATGATGAACATTTTTTCATGTGTCTGTTAGCCATTTGTATGTCTTCTTCAGAGAAGTGTCTTTTCATATGCTCTGCCCACTTTTTGACTAGATTATTTGTTTTTTGGGTGTTGAGTTTGAGAAGTTCTTTATAGATTTTGGATACCAGCCCTTTATCTGTAGTGTCATTTGCAAATATCTTCTCCCATTCTGTGGGTTGCCTCTTTGTTTTGTTGACTGTTTCCTTTGCTGTGCAGAAGCTTTTTATCTTGATGAAGTCCCAAAGGTTCATTTTTGCTTTTGTTTCACTAGCTTTTGGAGATGTATCTTGAAAGAAGTTGCTGTGGGCGATGTCAAAGAGGTTACTGCCTATGTTCTCCTCTAGGATTTTGATGGATTCCTGTCTCACATTGAGGTCTTTCATCCACTTTGAGTTTATCTTTGTGAATGGTGTTAGAGAATGGTCGAGTTTCATTCTTCTGCATGTGGCTGTCCAATTTTCCCAGCACCATTTATTGAAGAGACTGTCTTCTTTCCATTGCATGTTTTTTCCTGCTTTGTCAAAGATTATTTGACCATAGAGTTGAGGGTCCATATCTGGGTTCTCTATTCTGTTCCATTGGTCTGTATGTCTGTTTTTGTTCCAGTACCATGCTGTCTTGGTGATCACAGCTTTGTAATATAGCTTGAAATCGGGCAACGTGATGCCCCCAGCTTTGTTTTTCTTTTTCAACATTTCCTTGGTGATTTGGGGTCTTTTCTGATTCCATACAAATTTTAGGATTATTTGTTCCAGCACTTTGAAAAATGTCATTGGAATTTTGATCGGGATGGCATTGAAGGTATAGATTGCTCTGGGTAGCATAGACATTTTAACAATGTTTATTCTTCCGATCCATGAGCATGGAATATTTTTCCATCTTTTTGTGGCTTCTTCAATTTCTTTCATGAGTGTTTTGTAGTTCCTAGAGTATAGATCCTTTACCTCTTTGGTTAGGTTTATTCCGAGATATCTTACGGTTTTTGGTGCTATTGTAAATGGAATCGTTTCTCTAATTTCTCTTTCTACAGTTGCGTTGTTATTGTATAAAAAAGCAACTGATTTCTGTGCATTGATTTTGTATCCTGCCACATTACTGAATTGCTGGATAAGTTCTAGTAATTTGGGGGTGGAGTCTTTTGGGTTTTCCACATAAAGTATCACGTCGTCTGTGAAAAGAGAGAGTTTGACTTCTTCTTTGCCAATTTGAATACCTTTTATTTCTTTTTGTTGTCTGATTGCTGTTGCTAGGACTTCTAGTACTATGTTGAACAATAGTAGCGAGAGTGGGCATCCTTGACGTGTTCCTGGATCTTAAGGGAAGGGAAAGGCTCTCAGCTTTTCCCCATTGAGGATGATATTTGCTGTGGGTTTTTCATAGATGGATTTTATGAACTTGAGGAATGTTCTCTCTATCCCTATACTCTGAAGAGTTTTAATCAGGAAAGAATGTTGTATTTTCTCAAATGCTTTTTCTGCATCAATTGAGAGGACCATATGGTTCTTCTCCCTCCTCTTATTAATGTGTTCTATCACACTGATTGATCTGCAAATGTTGAACCACCCTTGCATCCTGGGGATAAATCCCACTTGGTCGTGGTGGATGATCCTTTTAATGTATTGTTGGATCCTATTAGCTAGGATTTTGTTGAGGATTTTGGAATCCACATTCATCAGGGATATCGGTCTGAAATTCTCCTTTTTGATGGGGTCTTTGCCTGGTTTGGGGATTAAGGTAATGCTGGCCTCATAGAATGAGTTTGGAAGTTTTCCTTCTGTTTCTATTTTTTGAAACAGCTTCAGTAGAATAGGTATTATTTCTTCTTTGAATGTTTGGTAGAATTCCCCAGGGAATCCATCAGGCCCTGGACTCTTGTTTTTTGGGAGGTTTTTGATCACTGCTTTAATCTCATTACTGGTTATTGGCCTATTCAGGTTGTCAATTTCTTCCTGTTTCAGTCTTGGCAGCTTATAGGTTTCCAGGAAGGCCTCCATTTCATCCAGATTGCTCAGTTTATTGGCATATAGTTGTTGATAATAATTTCTAATAATTGTTTCTATTTTCTTGGTCTTAGTTGTGATCTCTCCCCTTTCATTCATAATTTTATTAATTTGGGTCCTTTCTCTTTTCTTTTGGATAAGTCTGTGCAGTGGTTTATCGATCTATTAATTCTTTCAAAGAACCAACTTCTAGTTTCGTTGATCTGATCTACTGTGTTTCTGGTTTCTAATTCATTGATTTCTGCTCTAATTTTAATTATTTCTCTTCTAATGCGTGGCTTAGGCATTGTTTGTTGCTTTTTCTCTAGTTCTTTAAGGTGTAGAGTTAGTTGGTGAATTCAGGATTTTTCTATTTTTTTGAGTGAGGCTTGGATGGCTATGTATTTCCCCCTTAGGACTGCCTTTGCAGTATCCCATAGGTTTTGGACCAATGTGTTTTCGTTCTCATTGATTTCCATGAATTCTTTAAGTTCTTCTTTGATTTCCTGGTTGACCCAAACATTCTTGAGCAGAGTGGTCTTTACCTTCCAAGTGTTTGAATTTCTGCCAAATTTTTTCTTGTGATTGAGTTCCAGTTTTAGAGAACTGTGGTCTGAGAATATGCAGGGAATAATCTCAGTCTTTTGGTATCGGTTGAGACCTGATTTGTGACCCAGTATGTGGCCTATTCTGGAGAAAGTTCCATGTGTGCTCGAGAAGAATGAGTATTCTGTTGTTTTAGGGTGGAATGTTCTGTAAATATCTATGAGGTCCATCTGGTCCAATGTATCATTCAAAGCTCTTGTTTCCTTGTTGATTTTCTGCTTAGATGATCTGTCCATTGCTGAGAGTGGAGTATTGAGGTCTCCTACAATTAACATATTGTTATCAATATGACTATTTTGGTTAACAGTTGGCTTATGTAGATGGCTGCTCCCATGTTGGGGGCATAGATATTTACAGTTGTTAGATCTTCTTGTTGGATAGACCCTTTAAGAATGATATAGTGTCCTTCTGTGTCTCTAATTACAGACTTTAGTTTAAAATCTAATTTGTCTGATACAAGAATTGCTACCCCAGCTTTCTTTTGAGGTCCGCTGGCATGGAAGATGGATCTCCATCCCTTCACTTTCAGTCTGGATGTATCTTTAGGTTCAAAATGAGCCTCTTGTAGGCAGCATATGATGGGTCCTGTCTTTTTATCCAGTCTGCAACTCTGTGCCGTTTTATGGGAGCGTTTAGGCCATTCACGTTGAGAGTGATTATTGAAAGATATGAATTAATTGTCATCATGTTGCCTGTGAAGATGTTGTTTTTATAGATTGTCCCTATAAATTTCTGTTATATATCACTCTTGGGGTCTTTCTCCTTTTATAGAACCCCCCTTAATATTTCTTGCAGGGCCGGCTTAGTGGTCACATATTCTTTCAGTTTCTGCCGGTCGTGGAAGCTCTGCATCTCTCCATCCATTCTAAATGAAAGTCTTGCCGGATAAAGTATTCTTGGCTGCATGTTCTTCTCATTTAGTACCCTGAATATGTCTTGCCAGGCCTTTCTGGCTTGCCAGGTCTCTGTGGATAGGTCTGACATTATTCTGATGTTCCTCCCTCTGTACATAAGGAATCTCTTCCCCCTAACTGCCCTTAAGATGGTTTTCTTGGTTCTAAGATTTGCGAGTTTTACTATTACATGCCGGGGTGTTGGCCTGTTTTCCCTGATCTCGGGAGGAGTCCTCTCTGCCTCTAGGACGCGAATGTTTGTTTCATTCCCCAGATTAGGGAAGTTCTCAGCTACGATTTGCTCAAATACATCTTCTAGTCCTCTCTCTCTCTCCACTCCCTCCGGGATTCCAATTATTCTGACATTGGAACGCTTCATGGTGTCACTTATTTCTCTGATTCTATTTTCATGGATTCTGAGTTGTTTTTCCCTGGCCTCCTCTTTTCCCTTTTTATCTATTATATTGTCTTCCAGGTCGCTTATTCACTCTTCTGCCTCAGTTACCGTAGCTGTTAGGTGATCTAGATTGGATTGGATCTCATTGATAGCATTTTTAAGTTCTGCCAATTCACCTTTCATTTCTGCCCTTAGAGACTCTATGTTGCCATTAATTGATTTCTCCATTCTAGCCATTGTCTTCACAATTGCTAGCCTGAATTCCGTCTCCGACATCTTGGTTATATCTGCATCCATTTGTAAATCTGCAGCATAAGTCATAATCTCTGAGTCTTTTCTATTTTGGGGGCTCCTCCTCCTATTCATTCTGTTGATGGGTGTTTGAGGGAATGTACAGAGTCCAAATTATTGACCAGAACCCAAGCAAGATGCACCTGTTTTCTTGGGACCTTAGGGTTGCTGGCCTCTTGTTTTCACAGCCTGTCTTCTGCGGGAGGGGCCTGCTGCGCTGTTACTCAGGCAACCCTGTTTGGGCAGAGTTGCCCTGCACCCAGGTGGTGGGGGATGGGCTCAGTGGGAATCAGTTTTTGGGGCTTTTGTTCTCTGGCAGCTTTCCCTGGTGGCTTTCCGCGTCTCTTCTGTGAGTCAGAGCGGAAGAGACTGTTTCCAGCCCTCTGCCTCAGAGCAGAGAGACTGCAGTCTGTTCTTCAGTGAGCTCTCCAGGCCACACTATCTCCATTTCTGTCTGTGCTGCTATAAACTGCAGCGTCCTGGGTTGTGCGCCCCTCCGCAGCGCCCCCAGTCCTGCCTCCAGGTCAGGTACATCTCTGCCCTTTGTGCTTCTAAAACCGCCAGCCGCTCCCCGTTAGCGCGCGCGACCCCGCCGCTCCGGGTTTCCGCCCCGGGGGCTGCCCTAGACTCCTTTCCCCGCCGCTACCGGTCTGCGAGTCTGTGTCCTGTCCCCAGCGCGCAAGGCTGTCACTCACCGGCGGTGCAGGATCCCCACGGCCAGGCACCCTCCCGCTGCCTTTTATCCTCTGATATCTGCCCTCAGAATCATGGCTCCCTGCTTCATATCTCAAAACCAACTGCCTGCGATATTCTGTTTGTAGAGATCCAGATCTTCTTACATCTCAGGCTGGTTTCGTGGGTGCTCGGAGTGGTCTGGTAGATATCCAGCTCAATTCCGGGGACCAGTTGAAATAGGGTCCCCTACTCCTCCGCCATCTTTCCCCCGTCCTCCTCTTTCCTGTTTTAAAGGAATGTATGTCAAATTCCAGGCCCCCAGTAGGTGCTGCATATACAGCAGCTACTTAATAAGCATTCTGCTTCCCTCTTCTTCCCCTGATGAGCTCTGCACACCCAATCTTAAAAAGCAATGAATAATCTTGGTGTGCATGCACAATGTAGACACCATTCCCGGAAGACAAGTTGCCCGGAGCATCAGAAGATTGCGAAGGCTAAAGATGCTCATGGCGGCCTTGTCTGATTGCCTTTTCCGGCAGTACCAGAGTTGTGGCACCCATGACTGTGCCTTTGCAGAGCCAGAGAGCAGCCCCATGTTTCATAATTATGGAAACACATGTGCTAAGTCACTTTTTGCTAAGCCACGATGAGAATTCTCCGTGTTCAATCGTCCTCAAAATTTCTCATCTCTTCCCTGGGGTGAGGTGCTTTGGTTTAGCAGCTGCACATGGGGATTGCATTTAAATCATTTAAGGTCTGGAGTTCAATATCCCCTAAAAGCAGCCTCCATTCTCCCTGTGTTCTTCTTCAGGCACACATGGATTTTTTTTTTTTAACTACTTCAAAATGAGGGATCTCCTCCCAAGGGGGAAGAAGGCTTTGGAAATGCGTTAACTCTTCGAGCGCACATGTGTACTGCACGGTGCTTTCTGCTCGCCTCTTCCCAGACGGTGAGGCATTCCTTGGCAGTGGCTCTTTTAGGTCATTAGCCATCCAGTTCACAGCTGAGCGGCAAAAGTGGCGACACATGGAATCCGGCGTGGGGATAGCTAAAGGTCAAAAGTAGTGGAGGAGAGTCCAGGAAAAGTCAGGGCCTATTTTAGTTTTAGGTAATGTAGCCCTTATGATAGACCATCCAGGCCTCCCTCCTGAATTCCTCTGATTACTCAATTGTTGGTACAGGTGGCTCAGCTCCTCATGAAACAATTAGAGTTATGCCTCAGGATAGAAATTTCCTCAGCATCTCATCCCACTGACAAACTTAGGCTGCGCCACTGACGAGGGCCCTCAGAGCCTTTTGTGAAAGCACGTTTTTGACGCCAGGTGAGAGAAAGCTGCCGCTACTGGTCTATGTGGCTGAAACTGAAGGGAAATATTTTGGATGCCACCAACAAATATCACCCTTTAATGATCGCACTACGGCCTTGTTACTGTGAATTTTTTACTTCCTGTTACCCCAGCTGTGCTGGCAGAACTCGAGGTGAATGTCAGTTCGCTCAGAATTAAACTGGGAAATTGGGACAATGGAAGGGGTCTTGGAACAGCAGACAATCAGACTGAGTCTGATTTAGACTTTCAGATGAACAAGTCTTAATTTTCAGAAAATACTGTGTCAAGGGGAATGACTTTTCCATGTGTAGTCTTAGGGAATGACTTTTCCATGCGAGATATTTTGATGAGTATTTGTCAAGCACCCATGGTGGGCCCGATACTCACTGCTACTTTATAAGGACTTCTGGAATGGGTGAGTCACGGCACTTCCTCCCTAATCACTGTGCACCAAGCACCTAGAGCATGGGGAACTGTGCAGTACGAGGCACCACAGGCCTGTGGGAGTTTGGACAGAGATTGTTGGAAAGCAGAGAGGATGCTGGACTCTTCCCCAAAGTGGACCCCGCAGGCCTTGCTCCTAGTGTAGACAGACAGCTCATTCATCTCAGGATACTGAGGGTAATTTGCCAGTCACTGAAAACCCCCCTGCCTTTTTTGTTTGTTTGTTTTCCACAGAGCCATCTGCAACTGGTGAAAAATGACCCACCGAAACAGGTGAACATTTCCTGCCGCTTTTCCTCTGACTCCACACAGCTGTGACAGACGGTGTCCCAGCAGGGTCTATGCCGCTCATCTGCCAAGGGGGAGTGCAGTCATGATGGTCCTGACTTAGGTCTGGGGCTCAGTTTCTGTTTGTTCTAACCACCTCTCACCCCCCCTCAGTATCTACACCCGGTTGGAACTTGGCAACGGCTGTTCTGGCTGAAGGACTGGAGAATCTTTTACTTGTTCATGTTAAAAATCTAAATGGGGCTTGAAGGATTGTCCTTCTGAGTCAACCTTTTAAGGAGAGGGAATCTAAGGACCAACAATTTAAGGTCAAGGAGGAGTTAAGACTAGGGTTCCAGGTCCCTGGTCAGTGTTACTCCATTCTGAGTGCCTTCCTCACATTATTAGGTCATGTATTTTACTGATTACCTATGGAATTTGTGGAGAAAAAAGTCGTCTGCTTTGGGGAAAGTTTCTGCTTAGTGCTTAGTCATATTTAATACTCATGGTGGTTACTAGTGTTGACATTTGATCTGTTGTGTTAAAAATCTTCTTAGGCTTCTTTAGATATAGATGCTGTTTATCTGTGCATTTCCAACCAGACTACCTTACCCAAGGGAAGTAGGAGAGACTGCACAGAGTAGTAGAAAATGCTTTGGGTTTTAGGGCCTGACATACTTAAAGTAGAATTCTGATTTCTTATTTACCAGTTGTAGGATCTTTACCTATCTTTCAAAGAGCAAAAGCTTCTAATTTTTATGAAGTTCCATTTATCATTATTTTAATAGTTTTTGGGTTTTTGTGTCCTTTATAAGAAATCATGTAGCCCAAGATCAAAAAGATTTTCTTCAACAACAAGACAGAAGAAAGAGAAATTAAGGAGCCAATTCCATTTACAATTGCACCCAAAACCATAAGATACCTAGGAATAAATCTAACCAAAGAGGCAAAGAATCTGTACTCAGAAAACTATAAAATACTCATGAAAGAAATTGAGGAAGACACAAAGAAATGGAAAAACGTTCCATGCTCATGGATTGGAAGAACAAATATTGTGAAGATGTGAATGCTACCTAGAGCAATCTACACATTTAATGCAATCCCTATCAAAATACCATCAACTTTTTCAAAGAAATGGAACAAACAATCCTAAAATTTGTATGGAACCAGAAAAGACCCCGAATAGCCAGAGGAATGTTGAAAAAGAAAAGCAAAGTTGGTGGCATCACAATTCCGGACTTCAAGCTCTATTACAAAGCTGTCATCATCAAGACAGTATGGTACTGGCACAAAAACAGACACATAGATCAATGGAACAGAATAGAGAGCCCAGAAATGGACCCTCAACTCTGTGGTCAACTAATCTTCAACAAAGCAGGAAAGAATGTCCAATGGAAAAAAGACAGTCTCTTCAACAAATGGTGTTGGGAAAATTGGACAGCCACATGCAGAAGAATCAACCTGGATCATTTCCTTACACCACACACAAAAATAGACTCAAAATGGTTGAAGGATCTAAATGTGAGACAGGAGTCCATCAACATCCTAAAGGAGAACACAGGCAGCAACCTCTTCGACCTCAGCCACAGCAACTTCTTCCTAGAAACATCGCCAAAGGCAAGGGAAGCAAGGGCAAAAAGGAACTATTGGGACTTCATCAAGATAAAAAGCTTTTGCACAGCAAAGGAAACAGTCAACAAAACCAAAAGACAACCGACAGAATGGGAGAAGATATTTACAAATGACATATCGGATAAAGGGCTAGTATCCAAAATTTATAAAGAACTTATCAAACTCAACACCCAAAGAACAAAGAATCCAATCAAGAAATGGGCAGAAGACACGAACAGGTATCTTTCCAAAGAAGACATCCAAATGGCCAACAGACACATGAAAAAGTGCTCAACATCGCTTGGCATCAGGGAAATCCAAATCAAAACCTCAGTGAGATACCACTTCACACCACTCAGAATGGCTAAAATTAACAAGTCAGGAAACGACAGATGTTGGCGAGGATGCAGAGAAAGGGGAACCCTCCTACACTGTTGGTGGGAATGCAAGCTGGTGCAGCCAGTCTGGAAAACAGTATGGAGGTTCCTCAAAAAGTTGAAAATAGAGCTACCATATGATCCAGCAATTGCACTACTGGGTATTTACCCCAAAGATACAAATGTAGTGATCTGAAGGGGTATGTACACCCCAATGTTTATAGCAGCAATGTCCACAATAGCCAAACTATGGAAAGAGCCAAGATGTCCCTCAACAGATGAATGGATAAAGAAGATGTGGTATATATATATACAATGGAATATTATGCAGCCATCAAAAAAACCCCCAAATCTTGCCATTTGCAAAGACGTGGATAGAACTAGAGGGTATTATGCTAAGCGAAATAAGTCAATCAGAGAAAGACATGTATCATATGATCTCACTGATATGAGGAATTCTTAATCTCAGGAAAGAACCTGAGGGTTGCTGGAGTGGTGGGGGGTGGGAGGGATGGGGTGGCTGGGTGATAGACATTGGGGAGGGTGTGTGCTATGGTGAGCGCTGTGAATTGTGTAAGACTGTTGAATCACAGACCTGTACCTCTGAAACAAATAATACGTTATATGTTAAAAAGAAAAAAAAAAGAAGATAGTAGGAAGGGAAAAATGAAGGGGGGGAAATCGAGGCAGAGATGAACCATGAGAGACTATGGACTCTGAGAAAAAAACTGAGGGTTCTAGAGGGGAGGGAGGTGGGGGGATGGGTTAGCCTGGTGATGGGTATTAAAGAAGGGCATGTATTGAATGGAAAAAAAAAAAAGATTTTCTTTTATGTTTTATTCTAGAAGGTAATAGTCTTTGCTCTTATATTTAGGTCTGTTATCCTTTTGGAGTTAACTTTTGTATATAAAATAAGGATTGAGGTTTATTTTTTTTCCCTACAGATATCTAGTTTTCCAGAGTCATTTATGGAACAGACTGTCTTTTACTCATTAGATTATCTTGGCACCTTTGTTGCAAATCAGTTGACCATAAATGTGTGGGTTTATTTTTGGACTTTATACTTATGCCAATGCCCCACTGTCATGATTACCATAGCTTTGTTGTAAATCTTGAAAGAAGGTGATGTAAGTTCTCCAAACTTATTCTATGTTTGGCTATTCTAGGTCATTTTCCCTATTCATATAATTTTAAAAATTAGCTTGTCAGTTTCTTCAACAAAGTCTCTTAAGATATTATTGAGATTAAATTAGATCTGTGGATCCAGTTTGTGGAGCATTGCCATCTTGCTATTATGCGCCTTCTGAATCAGGATGATGGTATATCTCTGTTTATTTAGGTTTTCTTTCATTTTCATCTGCAATGTTTTGTAGTTTTCAGTGTTCAGTTCTTGCACATATTCAGTTCAATGTATTCCTAAGTATTTTTATGCTGTTGAAATAGAGTTAATTTCTTAATGTTTAATTTCTAATTGCTCATTTCTAGTACATAAAACTTAAGTTGATGTTGGCATATTAACCTTATGTCCTAATTTAGTGGTTAGTTCTAGTATATATATATATATATATTTTGTTTTGTTTTGTTTTGTTTTGGAGATTCCTTAGGGCTTTCTATGAACACAACTACATCTTCTATACACACAGTTCATTTTGTTCCTTCCAATATTTATGTTTTCATTACTTTTTCCTGCCTTATTGAACTGACTAGGCTTTCCATTGCAAGACCGAAGAGAAGTAGAAGAACAGATTTGCTTGCTTCGTCCCTGATCTTGGCTAAAAATTATTGAGCCTTTTGTAATTGAGAGTGAGGTTAGCTGCAGGTTTTCACAGATGTCTGGAGTTTAGAAACATGCCTCCTATTCCTAGTTTTTGAAGTTTTTATCATAACTCATGTCAAATGCATTTTATGCAACTATTGAAAAGATCATATGGTTTTTCTGTTTTATGTTATTTATATGGTGAATTACATTGATTGCCAGATGTTAAACCAACCTATCATTCCTAGGATAAATCCCACTTGACCATGATGTGTTACAAATTTTTTAATACCGTTGGAGTGTATTTGTTAAATTTTGTTAGGATTTTTGCACTCATGCTCATAATGGATGTTGATTTATGGCTCTCTATTCTTGTGATGTTTTTGTCTGGTTTTGGTATCTGAGTGATATTGTACATATAAAAGGATTTGGAAGTATTCTCTTCTCCACTATTTCTGCATAGAATTGGTATTAGTTTTTCTTAATGTGTGATAGAATTCATCAGTGGAGCCTTTTGGGCTTGAAGTTTTCTTTGTGGGAAGGTTTTAAAATTACAAATTCAGTTCTTTAATTGATATAGGGTATTCAAGTTTTCTATTTCTTCTTGGGTCAAATTTTGTACTTTCTGTATTATAAGAAGTTTATTCATTTCATTTAGGTTTAAATGTATTGCCATATTAAGTTGTTTATTAAATTCCATTATTATCCTTTCAATGTAAGTAGGATCTGTAGTGATATACCCTCTTTCAGTGATATTTTGATGTGTGTCTCTCCTCTTTTTTCTTGATTAGTGCACATAGATGCTTATTCCTTTTACATGTGTTTGAAGTAACTAGTTTTTGGTTTTATAAATTTTTGTATATTATTTTCCTATTTTCCTTTTTATTGCTTTATCGTTATTATTTACTCCCTTCTACTTAATTTAGGTTAATTTTTCTCTTTGTCTATTTTTTTAAGATGAAGACTCAGATAATTTTTAGATTTTTATTTCTAACTTAGTCATACAGGTGTAAATGTCCCTCTAAACACTGCTTAGCTGCATCTCATAAATTTTGATATCTTGTACTTTTATATTTTTATGCAATTTTTGAGATGGTTGTCCTGGGTATTACTACATATATCATTAACTTCATATTTCACTGCAAATGATAGTATCACTTTCTATAAAATATTTAACATTTTTCAACTTTATAGATATATATTCTTTCCCTCATGTTTTAGGATACTGTTATGTAGGAGACAGACTTATAGCCCCTAAAGATGCCCATTCCCTATGTGCATATGTCATCTTATATGACAAAAGATACTTTACAGATGTGTTTGAGAAGAGGGCCTTACCTTTGATTATATGAGTAGGCCAGATCTAATCACATGAGTCCTTAAAAAAGGAGAGCCTTTCTCTTCTGGGTCATAGAAATGAGATGGAAGAAGGAGGAGAAAATATTTGAAAAGTGACTTGACCTGCCATTTCTTGAGAGATGGAGAAAGAGGTTCATGAGACAAAGAACGAGGGTGACCTCTAAAAGCTAAGAACAACACTTAGCTGATAGTCAACAAGGAAATGGGGCCTCAATCCTGAAAATGTAAAGAACTAAATTCTGCCAACACCCTAAATGGGCAAGGAGGCATAAATTCCCCTAAAACCTCCAGAAAGGAACACATCCTGACACCCTGATTTCACCCCCGTTAAATCCATGTCAGATTTCTGACCTACAGAACTGTAAAATAATAAGGTTTTATTGTTTAATCCACTAAAAGTTGGTAATTTGTTATGAAATTAACAGAACAAATTAAAGAACTTCCTTTAGCAGTTATTTTAAGACATCTTTGGTGACAACAAATTCTATTAGTTTTCTTTTGTAAATATGTCTTTATTTTTCTCTCATTTTTGAGGAATATTTTCACTGATTGGAGAATTTTTGATTGACAAATTGTTTCAGCTCTTTAAAGATGTTGTTCCAATTTCTTTTGGCCTACATGGTTTTCATGAGAAGTCAGCTGTTAATTAGATTGTTGTTCTATTACTGGGTTTTGATTTGTGGTTACCATTAGGTCTGTATATAACATCTTCTGCATATAATAGTCTATATTTAGTTAATGGTTGCTTAAGTTTAAACCTTACATTTTTTACTCCTCTCTTCCCCACTTTTGGATATATGGTGTCATACTTTACATCCTTTTATTTTGTGAATCCCTTGACTGACTTTTACACATATACTTATTTTTACTCCATTTGTGCTTCCTGCTTTTCTTCCTTTGGCTTATGGTCTTTCCTATCAATTCAAAGAGTCCCCTTTAAAATTTCTTATAGGGCTGATTTAATGGTGATGAAGTCCTTTAACTTTTGTTTGTCTGGAAAACCCTTTGTCTCACCTTTTACTCTGTATGATAGCCTTGTTGTATAGAGTATTCTTGGCTGTAGGTGTTTTCCCATCAGCACTTTGAATATATCATGGCACTCTCTTCAAGTCTGCAAAGTTTCTGCTGAAAAATCCACTGATAGCATTATGGGGTTTCCCTTGGATGTACCTTTTTTTTTCTCTCGCTGCTTTTAAAATTCCGTCTTTATCATTATTTTTCCCATTTTAATTACTATGTGTCTTGGTGTAGACCTCGTAGGGTTGATTTTGTTGGGAGCTCTCTGTGCCTTCTGGATCTGGATTTCTGTTTCCTTCCCCAGATTTAAGAAGTTTTTAGCTTCTTTCTTTAAATAAGTTTATTTCTTTAAATAAATTTTCTGCCCTCTTTTCTCTCTCTTCTCCTTCTGGGATCCCTATAAAGTGAATGTTATTTGCTTGATGGTGTTGCTGAGTTCCCGAAGTCCATTTTCATTTTTATTATTATTTTTCTTTCCTCTATTCAGCTTGATCACTTTCCATACTCTGTCTCCTAGACTGCTGATCTTTTCTTCTGCTATCTCTAGTCTATTATTTATTCCATCTAGTGAATTTTTTTATTTCAGCTATTGAGTTCTTCATCTTTGGTTAGTTCTTTCTAGTGTTTTTTATCTCACTGTTAAGGGTCTCACTGAGGTCCTTTACTCTTTCTTCAAGTCCAGTGAGTATCTTTGTGACCATTACTTTATCTTCTCTATCGGGCATTTTACTTATCTCTGTTTCATTTAGGTCTCTTGCTGTGATTTTGTCTTATGCTTTCATATGGGATGTAGTCTTCTGTCTCCTCATTTTGTCTAACTCTCTGTGTCTGTTTCTATGTGTTAAGAAAGTCAGCTATGTCTCCTGGCTCTTGAAAGTAGTGGCCTTGAAGAAATAGTGCCTTGCAGTCCAATGTCCCCTATTCACCAGAATCATAGGTTTCAGGGGTGCTTCCTATGTGTGTCATGTGTGCCCTACTGTTGTGGCTGAGCCATGTTTGCCTTCAGTCCGGTCATCTACAATGGTTCTCTTTGCGTGTTGTGGGCAAGGTTTGGTCCCTATGTTGTTACTGGGCCAGTCTGAGCCTTGGGATTGAGTTGAATCAGATGAGGCATTTTCCAGAGATGTGGTAGCACCAGACAGCAGGGCACTTTACCTGTGTTGTCCCCTGAGACACTTGGGTTGTGAATGGGGCCTGCAGTCAGACCAGATGTCTGCCTGCAACCCACTGCTGGGGCCACAGTCAGACTGGTGTGTGTGGGGTTATCTTCCCCTTTCCATGGAGCAGGAGTTGCTTTGGTGTGGTGTTGGCCTCTATCAGGGCTGCTTGAACAGTGTCAGTCTTGCAGCGCCACTTTGGATGGGTTCTGGCCAGGAGCATATTGGAGAGGGCAGGTCCGCAGGAGAATGTGGGGGCAGGGCATGAAGTGTTAGCAAGGTTTGTGTTGGTCTGTTGCGGGAGGGGACCTGCAGGCACAGAGCCTGGGGCTAGGGAGATTGAATGGGGTAGATCTGAAGAAGCACGTAGGGTGGGATGCATGGTGTTAGCTAGGTTTGCATGGGTCTGCTGTGGGAAGAGACATGAAGCCAAGAACTGGTTGGAGAAGACATGTCTGTAGGAGAACATGAGGGTAGGATGTGCCGTGAGAAGTTAAGTAGCAAGTGTTGGTGCTGTGCACTGCTTCCTGCAGGTGTCTGTGTGTCTAGGCTGGGGTGTGGGGGCGGGGAATGGTGCCTGCCAGCTCCTTTGTTCCTGCAGGAATCTCCCAATGATCCCTGCCCCTCCATCACGTGCTCTGAGGTTAGTAAACAGTTCTCCCTCCTGTATCCCCCAGGTATCTTTCAAACTGCTGCTTCTGTGCTGTATCTCTGCAGGGCTGTTTGTTACGCTGTCTCCTTAAGAGCAGGGACTCAGTTTCCTTTGCCCTCCTGGCTCTCCCAGAGCCCAGCCCACTAATTTTTTAAAGTTTCAGGTATAAGCCCCGCTCATTGTAAGAACTCACAAAATTTGACCCCTCTGGTTTTCAAAGCCAAATGCTATGGGGATTTGTCTTCCCTGTGTGGGTTACCTGGTGTGAGAGGCTGTTTCTCTCCTTTTTCCACATTCATGGTGTCCCTCCCTCCTGGGGACTGTCCCATGGGTCTGATTAGCTCCTGCCTGTGTCTCTGTCCTTCATATCCTCTTCAATGTGGCCTCCTCTCAACATTTTGCTGTGAAGTCTGTTCTGCCAGTCTTCAGGGTATTTTCTGGATTATTTACACTGATGTGGGTGTTATCTAGTTGTATCCTTGAGAGGAGGTGAGTTCAGGGTCCTCTTACTCCACCATTTTCCCTGGATGTCCTGAAAACATCACTGCTGGCATCCTCACTGTTTCCTCACTGATAAGACTGATATATCTTATTGATAAATTTTATAGAAAGAACCTAGCTTGCCGGGCTCTCTGCCTTCTGGGTCCCTCTTATGCAGCTCACAGATGTTCAGGACACAGGTGTGGTCTTCCATTTAAGTAGCTCTGGACTAGATCCCAGTTGTTAGGGTTTATCCTACTCTACCTATGAGTGGAGGAATGATCACATCCATTTTTGATGCAGTTTCAGGAGCCCAACTGAAGTCATGGCCCCCAATCAGTTTTATCCATATATTAGGCACTATAATAGGGATTTGCCCTTCTCTTAGGTCTACTTTTTTCATTGGTTTTAAACTCAAGAGTGGAAGATAGGGTGGCATTTATTGGTGCTCCCAAATCTAAACAAATAAATAATAATATCTTATCATTTTCTACATGAATTACCTGAAACTTGTAGGGAGTTAGATATTTTTTCCCCATGTTTGCACTGATAGTAAATGAAACAACTTGGATTTGAATCTAGTTGATTGTTTTTTAAAAACTGTTCAGTACTTCACACCACAGTGTCTCAAAAGTGTGGGGATGGTGAAACTTTACTCTTTGCAAATGAGTTTTGGGTAAACTGATTAGTTGTCACCAAGCAGACAAGTCACTTTGAGTGTTCTCTCATTCAATGGACTGAGTGTAGGAATCAAAGAAAATAATTTTAGCTCTTTGTGGCATCTCAGAAAACCTTATGAGTTTGGTTGTGAATTATACATGACAAGGCATCTCTGTGTAATATCTGTAGGGTCTTTCCATCCACACCTCTGCCTTCAGTCAGTTATTTCATTTGAATGTCAAGAGGGTTATCTGAATTCAATAAAGAGCACATGGAAATGGTGGATCTGCTTTTTGCCATTGGTGGTAACTCTGGATGTTAATAGTTGAAAATAATTTCCCTTAGAATTAAACTTTAGTCTCCTAGAATAAGTTTCAGAGTAATTTATTAGAGTATGTTATGCGTATTATATAATTTATTAGAATATCTTTAATGAAGAGTGCATTAAAGTGGAAAGAACATGCATGCTATAGGCAAATAGCTCAGGTTGTACCTGGATGGTGATAGTCAAGATATTTGACTTCTCTGACCTTTAGCTTCTTCATTCAGAAAATGGGGGGGGGGGCAGTGCTCCCCATGTTATTGCTTAAAAGGTTTTGATATAGTTTAGATATTGGATATGCATGCTATTTTGTTGTGGAAATTTCAAGCTCAATTTTTAAAGCCACCTCTGCTCTGTGGAAATTTTTAAGTGATTGTCTCTTTAGGGGTAAATCCATAACAGTACACTCAGGAGTGAATTGCAAACCCAGAAGACAAGCTGCTTGGTTACACGAGATGACAGTGTTTTGCAGAAGCCACCAGGGGATTGTCATGGTAGGAAGGCAGCCTGGTAGAAGGGTTAAGGGTAGGGCACCTGGAGCCAGGTTTGAAGCTGCCTTGGCGAATTACTGTCTCTGTGACCTTGCCTCAGATTCCTTGTCTGTAAAATGAGGATAATACTGTCACCTTCCTTATTAGTTGTTGCAAGGATTAAATAAGTTAGTAGGTGTAAAGCAGTTATATTCGTGTTTAGCACATAGCAGGCACTATACAATTGTTAGAGATGATGACATCCATGATGGTGATGATGACGATGATGATGAGGAGGAGGAGGAAATGATGGAATATTTCTATTGTCTGGTTACAGGTTTTATTTCTTTTTCTTTTTTTTTAAGATTTTATTTATTTATTTGACAGAGAGTGCAAGCCAGGGGGACAGCAGGCAGAGGGAGAGGGAAAAGCAGGCTCCCCGCTGAGCAAGGAGCCCAATGCGGGGCTCAATCTGAGGACCCTGGGATCATGACCTGAGCCGAAGGCAGATGCTTAACCAACTGAGCCACCCAGGCGTCCCTACAGGGTTTTTTTTCTTTCATATATGTTTCAAATGTTCAGCGAGTTTTCTTTTCAAAAGAGTAGATCAGATCATGTGGGAGGTAAGTAAAATAAAAGAAACCTGCATGACTTTTTAGAGACCTCCTTGACTTTTGGCAGGTGGGCTCTGAGTGTGAACAGAGAATGGAGCTATACTGGCCAAATGGAGAGGCCTGTCCCAACTAATGCGAAAGTGTGGCCACAAATGACTGGTTCAGAAATAGGACTGCTCATGGAGCTGGCCTATTTGAGACAGCTTTAATATTAGTTGAGAAACCCTACCGGCAAAGAGATGAAGGGTCTTTGTTATAGCTTGCTCTACCCCAAAGAGAGGAGCTGGAAAATGAGGTAAAAAGGCTTAAAGGCTTCCCTTCATTTCCAAGGGGTTCAGTTTCTTACTCAGTTTTAAGGTCTTGGGTCTTGTGCAATGTGTGGCCTTGACACCCAAAAGAAAACCAAAGTCCGCTGTGCTTGTGGAATTAGGCAGCTCAGAGCTGGGGGTGACTCCGCGCAGCTAACAACCCTCACAGAGTAGGTGCTCCCATGAGTCTTACAGAACCACACATCCTCTCCGTGAATTGGAGGCGAGTCAGAAACCTACATAGGAATTAATGAACCAAGGCAAACTTCACAGTGGCAGGCTAAGTCAGAGGCCAGGGCAGAGGAACTAGCAGCAGAATTCAAGGAGAGAATAAAAAATTTATGGTAATCATTGATGAATAGAAATGGAAGTGCAGAGTGTTAGACGTTACCTAACCTAATTCAACCACAGTCCATGACTGCTATAATTGTGAAGGCTTACATCGACTCAAGTCTTAGTCTGAAGACAGGTGGTTACATCACTGTAAAGTTATTTTTTCTTAAACTTGAAAGCAAATGTGAAAAATCTGTGTAGAGTTGTTTATATTATTTATTAAAGATTTTCTTTTTCTTTCCTTCTTGTTGGGTAAGAGCTAAATTAAATAGCTGGAGGAAAAATTTTTTAAAAAATCTACAAGTTAGGTTTCATGGAGAGAGAATTTGACAACTTGAAAGGATCATCTCAGGGAGCCTCTCCCCTATTTGGGGCAAGTTATTCAAGATATCCTTAGGATAAGAAGAGAATACACAGGGTGTGAGAAGCAGTACCCTGTTGAGGAGAATAATAATCTTCCTTAGATCTACTGTCTTACCTTTGTTCCTCTGGCACTTTTTCAGAATACCAAGGATGAAAAGTTGTATGCATTTTCTCTGCCAGTGTTGTGGGCAGAGTGGGTGGGGACGGTTTGCTCTGCAGTCCTCCATGCGGATAACCTGGTATGCCTGCTCGTTCAGGTTGGTCCTGCCATCTGTGTGTGCATGTCGGGGTGAAGAGAGGTATATTCCAATGTGGGGGTGCCAATAGACAGAGTCCATGGCTGGGACTTGACTCCACTGGTCCTTCCCTTAGATAGGGTTGCCAGATTGTTCGATGTGAAGCACGAGGCAGAAAAGCTCAAGCTCTCATTTCCAAAGAGTAGTGCATAATGGAGCCTAGAGTGAGTGAGAACGCAGGCACATAAATCACTTTTTAACAGGGTGTCTTCGTTCCACGTCCAACTCAAGCATAAATAGAGATTTAGCAGCTACATAGCAACAGGCCCCACAGAAGGAAAGATTTTTAAAATATTTAATGTGGGACAACTAATCAAATATTTGGGGCAATAATTAAATTATCTATGTTATATACTAAACCTAAAATTACTTTCATGTGAATTAAGTAATAACTATTAATTGAGTGCTTACTGTGCATGCCTTGCTGTTTTCAATATATTATTTTATTTAATATTCATGACAACTTTTCGAGATAGGTATCATCACCACTTAAGAAATGGGGATATCTCAGAAAGGGTTACTCAGTGAAGAGGGGCACGGCTGGGATTCCACACAGACCATCCCAGTGAAGGGTGAACATACTGCATTTCACAATGGACTTCCCCTAATGAAGCACACAGAACAATGGGATATTAAGCTGTCAGATATTTATCCACTTGTGATTGGAAAGGATTTTTGTAAGCATAGTCACTGAAGAAACGATCAAAGAAAAGATGGACAACAGAAAACCAAACATTAAAAAACAAAATCTAGAATCTTCTGTAATTCCAAATTTAAAGCAAATTTGGCAACCTGGGAAAAATGTTTGGAATATGCAAAGACAGACAAAAGATTCTAAGCTTTAACACGTTCAATACTCTTTAAAAATCCACAATATAAAAACTCAGAAAAATGGACAAGAGTCAAGAAAAGACAATTCAGAAAAGAAATGCAGGGGGCACCTGGGTGACTCAGTCAGTTAAGTGTCTGCCTTCTGCTCAGGTCCTGGGATCGAGCCCTGTGTCGGGCTCTCTGCTCATCAGGGAGCCTGCTTCTCCCTCTGCCTGATGCTCTGCCTACTTGTACTTGTGCTTGCGATCTCTCTCTCTCTGTCAAATAAATAAATAAAATCTTTAAAAAAAAAAAGAAATGCAAATGGACAGTATATGTGAGAACATGATCAAACGCAATGAGTTACAATTTCTCACTTTTGGATTGGGAACAATTTGAGAAAGGTGCAATGAAACAGGTATTTTCCTATGCTATTTATAGGTTGGTAAATATTTTAAAAAGCCTTTCTGGAAAGCCACTTAGATATGGGGGGAAAGCATGAAAGCGTTAAAATGGTTTAATTTTGGATTCCACTTCTGGGGATGTTTTTTTCCTCCATGGAAATAGAATCACTTATGAAGCAGAGTGTAGGAGAACTAAATTTTAGTGCAGAATCCATTTTTTTTTATTTGTTATGTCATTGGACAAATTATTTAATCATTCTAACAGTTTTTCATCTATAAAATGGTAATGATGCCAAGTTTCTGTGAAGATTCTATGGCACAATACACTTTAAAGACAGCCTAGTACATGGCAATTATACACTCTAGTAATACTTTGTTGTTGTTTATAGTATTGCTGTTATTTTCATCAGAGTTTTATTTATGAGTAAAAATAGCAGAGACAAGCATTTTGAAAGACAACATGAGTAAATCTTCATCATAAATTCTAAAATGAGGCGCCTGGGTGGCTCAGTCAGTTAAGCGTCTGACTCTTGACTTCGGCTCAGGTCATGATCTCAGGGTCCTGAGGTTGAGCCCTGCCTGGGCTCCATGCTGGGTGTGGAACCTGCTTAAGAATCTCTCTCTAACTCTCCTTCTGCTCCACGCCCGCCCCCGACTCGTACTCACTCTCTCTCTCTCAAAAAAAAAAAAAAAAAAAGAGAGAGGGAGAGAATAAAGAAGCTATCTCTTTGTTTATAATTTATACTGTACTCGAGGGAAATATACCAAAACGATAACATTGGTAATTATTGGATGCTTGTGTTTATCTTCTCCTCAATTTTCCAGTTTTTCTTAAATGGAAATCTTCCTTTGCCTAAGTGTTTTTAGCAGGGGAGCAAGGTGACAAGTCAGTCACACCTAGAGCATTCTGGAGCAGAGTGGATGGGACAGGGCGTGCCGCTGGAGTGGGAGTCTCTCGGAGGCATGGGGCCAAGTTAACTCCATCTGGGTTTCTGTGGGTGGAAGCACGCTGTATGAAATTTAGATCTCTGGATATCGATTCAGTCTTAATGAGAGAGGAGCCAGAAATTTGGTGCATTTGTTTTCCATGAAGGATTGAAGAAGGCCAAAGGGAAAGGAAAATACACCTTTTTTTTTTTTTTAAAGATTTTATTTATTTATTTGAGACAGAATGAGAGAGAGAGAGCACGTGAGAGGGGGGAGGGTCAGAGGGAGAAGCAGGCTCCCTGCTCGGCAGGGAACCCGATGCGGGACTCGATCCAGGGACTCCAGGATCATGACCTGAGCCGAAGGCAGTCGCTTAACCAACTGAGCCACCCAGGTGCCCAGGAAAATACACCTTTAAACAAAGTCTCCGAACTCAGGATATCAGGATAGATTGTGAGTAGTCAAGAAACAGTTTTTGATTCTTACTGTGTATTCTATATTCTTAGCTGTGGTGGCGGTTAGATAGTCCCGGCATGAGTCCTAGTCTTACATTCTTAGCCCATATTGGCATGTTGTGACTTATAAATCTAAAGCGTCTAGCGAGCAAAACAAGAGTCACACACACAAACACACTTGCACAGGCGCAAATACGCACAGTAGGATGTGGAATGTGAGGGACAGAGGGAAAGAATTGTTTGTATGAAAACCATGAGGTATATCCTGTCCACTGGGCCAAAAGCTAAATAATTCAGTGCTGAGTGAAAGATTCAGGTTTGGAGTGCTTTCGGTTACAGATACTATGGAAAGAATATAGTTTGAAATATGTTAATGTCTATTTCTTTTTTATACTTCCCTGGATGGGGCTGCCCTCTGATTTAGCCAGGTGTATCTGCTGCCTCAGGAAGGATATAGGCAGGAAAGTTAGGGCAGAAACACGAAGAGAAACAGTTTGCCTATTCAAATTTTGACTAAAAATGAAGTTTTTTGAGTCCACTGTGAGACAATATGCTGGGGCTTTACTCAAAGAGGAAGCTTTTGCGGAATTCCAAAAATCTTCCCTTTCCATGTCCAGAGCCCAACCGAGGAGACTCAGATCACAGAATTTTCCTCAAGCTACAGCATAAGAAGGGTTGAGGATGTGACCCGAGGAAAGGAGGTCCAGGACCAGTGGACTAGCAAGCGCAGAGGGAAAGGGATGTTGAGATGGATTCGCCCGTACAAGGACCCCCAGCCCCGCGGCCGGCACAGAGCTTGCAAGAGACCTGGGAGTTCCCGCAGGCCTGGTGTTGGGGGTGGAGTAGGTGGTTTAGGGAGGGGTCAAGAGCACCCGGGACCAATAGAGACAGCCTTCGTGTCAGGAGGAGGAGCCTACAGCCTACAGGTGAGCACAGGGCCTCACGGCCTGAGGTACGTGTGGGAGGCCGAGTGCTTCAGCGGGACTTCCGGCAGGAGAGGTGCCCACAAAGGCCAGGTGAGGTGGAGTGTTACCTGGGCAGAAGGCCATGCAGGGCAGTCAGGGGGCATACCAGGTGCACGCGTCAGTGGTCAGCAGTGCCGGCCCCCCAGGAACAAAAGGAGACCGACTCCATGGTAGGTGGGGACTAGCACAGCCCCAAGCCAGAGACTCCTCACTACCGGTAGTCACCGTGTCCCCCTGCACCGGTGTAGAGGGAAAGAGGGGTGGGGGAGAAAACCCCTGAGAGGTGACGAACCAGCTCTTACAGGGACCTTGAATTTCAAATTGGCAGATGATTTACCCATTGGATTAGTGGTTCTCAACCTTGGCTGCACATTGGAATCACCTGGGAAGCTTTTAAAACTCCTTAGGGCCAAGCCCAATTAAATTAGAATCTCTGGAGGTGGGATCCTGGCATTAGTATTTTAAAGAAATCTTCATATGATTAAAAAGTGCAGCTGGATTCTAGAACTGCTGCAATGAGGAAAAAGAAACTCGGAGACTTTTAAATTGGAAGTCATCTTTAATTGGCAAGTTTCGTTTACTTTGGTTCCCCCCCGCCCCCTCCCCCCCCCCCCCCCCCCCCGCCCATTACTAAAATTCTTAGATGATCCAGAGCGGGCTGAGATTATTTAAAGAAAAGACAGTTTTCAAAAAAAAATCTATATCGGAATTAGAAGTATTTTCAGCCCTGCTCCACGTAATAAAAAATAAGAGCTAACACACACCAGGTGCTTACATTTGCCAGGCATTAGGTTAAGTGTTCTATACGTATTAATTCTTTAATACTCATGACAACCTAGGAAGTAGGCACTACTGATATTCCTGCTTTAGATAAGGAGACAGTCATGGAGAGGTTAAGTAACTTTTCCAGTTGCTCCGTTAGTTAAGTGTTTGAGCAAGTATTTGCACCCAAACAGGCTGTCTACAAAGCCCGTTTCTCACCCCACCAGCTGCTGCCTGGCATCACCCAAACAGCATGCCATGTCTTTCTAGGTTCTTTCCGCTTGCCGGAAATAGCCTCTGCCCTCAATTTACAAAACTGACTTAAATTTTTCACAATTGTTGCTGTGAAAACTGCAGTATGTACTTCTAATAACCTGTGCTTTGAATAATTTTTAAAAAGATTTATTTGTTAGAGAGAGCGCGTGCATTTGCATGCCAGCAGGGGGAGGGACAGAGGGGGAGGGAGAAGGGGAGAAGCAGACTCCCTGCAGAGCCTGGAGCCGCCTGCGTGCTTGATCCCAGAACCCTGAGATCAGGATCCTGGCCAAAACCAAGAGTCGAATGCTCAACTGACTGAGCCACCCAGGCGCCCCCATTCATAATTGCATTTGCTTATACCAACATTTATTAAAAATTGGTCAAGGTTCTAGAAAGAACTGTCACATACCTGTCCTGGTCATCATTTTAATTTTTGCTGGATTTTTTCCTTCTTTCAGAATATCAGACTATCCCTCACTACCTTTACAGGATACTCAACTCAAATGCCACTGTCTTCTTGAAGCATTTGCTGGTCCTGCAAAGTGCAGGTCGCCTTGCTGTGTTGACGGACTCTGCTCTTCCTTCATCTCATTCAGACACAGCCCATATTATATAACTACCTAGTATTACCTCAACGCCTCTCCCCATTCTTCTACTAAGTTCCTCTGATAGGCTAATCCTAGTTCACCTTCTTTTGGTCAAGAACCATCTTACTTATCTTTGTGTCTTTAGAGTTATTAACATTACGTCTTGTTCATGTTCAAAAGCATATCTTTTAATAAAGCGCCACCTGAATAGTCATGATTCAGTCTTATAGAAGGAAATCATTCCCCCTTAAAACAGTAACTACTATAAGTATAGAATAAAATGAGTTTCAAATGGAATATATTGAATGAAAGCCCCTGAGTAAATAAGAAAAGTATAAGTGAACAAGCAAAAATGAATGTTTTTACTTTTCCTATCTGGAATAACTTGAGGTATCCTCAGTTACTTAAAAATTGTGTATCTCTCAAAATAACATGCTACGGCTATTTGTCTTAAGCTTCCTTATGGGAAAAGACAATTTTGGTTGAGGTTTTTTGTCCTCCCATTTTCTCATGACATGTTCTCCTTTCGGATTTCATAGGCAGTATTGCAGAACATTACTAGACAAATACATATTTAAAAAGATTTAAAAAAGATATTTAAAAGATTTAGTGGTAACCAGAGGTATTTTGTTTTTCAAAATTTAAAGGGTTGTATCTTTAACTGAACTGACGTTGTATTGCTATGGTATAGATTGTCTATGAAAATTTTGAGTTTTTCTTAGGGCACAAATATTATTCCTTATGTTTCCCAAGTTGTGGGGATCCAGTTCTTCCTTTTTTGATTTTATATTTTCTGGATAGATGCAACCTTAAAGATGTAACAAGAAGATACATCTTTCCCTTTTCTTTTACATTGTGGCCTTTGAAATGAGTGCTAAAAATACATCAGGCTTAATGATAATTCCTCTGGCTTGTGTTTTTTTTTTTTTTTTTTTTTCAGTGGATAAATTGGCTGGGAAATAACACATTTCAAATGTAATATCTGTACGCACTGACAGGTATTTGGTAAAAAAGCTAGGCCAATAGCCTGAAGGTCAAATTGTTCCTTATGACTTATGGTACAGAACAAGAATAAGTTATTTTGAATTCTATAAACCTCTGTATCACTTTAAATATTTTTAATCTTCCTCTGAATTCTTCTTGTACTATTGATGTGCCTTTCAGAGATAACTATGCTAAAAAAAAAGTTTGAGAAGTATTTGCCAACTCTCTGAGGAGAGCAAGGGCTCAATGGTATGTTTTGAATTTGAGTTCAATTACTTTATGATAAGGGATTTTCTTTATTCACAAATGAGTGTTGCTGGTGCAAGGTACAGTTCAGCTGTTTATATACTAACGTGCAGCAATTATGATGAAACAAAATTCATTCTACAACTCTGTTGTAACTATGGCAACCAGAATTAAATGAATGCTATTAGAAATACAAAAAGCCAACCCAGTAGGATAGAGTAAATATTATCTCTTATTGAGATTTATGAAGGTTCCAGATGATGAAAAGTGGTTAATATATTTCTGTCATGAAACACATTTGTTAGGGGTTCTTTTTATTGATAGAGCCATTGTCTATTTAAATAATGTCATCCAGATATCATTAATTTTTACATCTTTTTCCCATCACTTTTGCCTTCATTACAAGAAGCTGTCAGCCTTTCTCTTGTCATCTGTATTTTATTTAGGGTCACAAAGCAAGATGCTTGACTTAAGGACCATTTCTGATTATGTTTGTCTAAAATCTGGCTAGACCAAAGATTGGTAGTATAAGTGGGTTACACATTTATTTTGAAGGAGAATTAGTTGATTTGGAGATTTTATTTCACTTGCGTTTGGCCAAAATATATCTCTCTTGGCTTCTTGTGCCTGGTGCTTGCAGTGGGATTTGTTGGAAAAGGGAAATTAAACTTGTAGTAATTTGTTCTGTAAGTAGACTAATTTAAAATTCAATCCAAGTAATAATGTGAGGCTAAAATGGAACAGCATTATGCAGCAAGATTAGAGTTTTTGTGTCCCAGAGGCTTGGTGTGCAGGTGTCACTGGGGCTCTGCAGACAAAATGCCAGCACATACTCTCCCCACTTCTGCCTTTTCCCTAAAATCAACTTGACACTTTGAGTCTTGATGAAAATGAAAAGGTCACTGGCTCTTTTTTCCTCCCAAATACTGACAACAGTCAAAAGAATGGAGCATCTGCCAACCAGGATGAAGGAGACAAGACACACACTAGGCATTGGTCCCAAGACCTTTAGAGTTTTTGTGTTTCATCCTATACGTTTTCCTGCAGTTGTTCCTAGTCACTTTATGCCTCAGTGGAAATGTGGTGAGTTAGGAAATGTGTTTTCTCAAATGAAAGTGCCCAGTCATAGAAACAAAGCAGAAAATTATGAGAGAGATTGAAAACCTTAAGACACTTGACTAATTTCCTGTCTTGTCTTCTCTTAACCTCTAAGAATAATGAATTGTAAGGTTGAACTCTTAGGCGTGTTATTTATCTTAATAGTTGGGGTTTATTTCGCTTGTATGATCCATCTTATTTAGGACTAGCTTTTTCCTGTTATTATAGATTAACGATCAGCCGAAGCATTTATCTAAGAAAATAAATACTAGCAGTACCACGGACTTGCCTTAACTCCAGTCCTGATGCAGGACTTCTCTCAAGTTTTTAGCGGGGCCTCAGTCCGTATGTCAAAGTTGTCTCCTAAATGCCACTGCAATCTGATCCTTTCTACCTGCACTTCTAAGGATCATGGGACTCTAAAGTTTTATAGGCATTTTTATTACACTTCACAGCACTCCCATGTCAGGTTGACATTCTGCTTCAAATCACAACATATGAGAATTGGAGGGGATTTCAGAGATCACCTCGTCTAAGCTGTTCATTTTACAGGTAAGAAATTGAGGCTCAGAGAGGTGAAGTGAATTGCCCAAGGTCACACAGCTCATTAATAGCACAGCTGGAGTAAGACCTGTGGTCATCTAACTCTTAATCCAGAGCTCTTTCCATTAAACCTCACAACCTCCTGTTTTCTCTTATGTCCAGAGGAAGGCACTTCCAGATCTTCCTTCCTTTAGCATATGAATCCACAAACAGAAGGTAAGATTACCCATTCCCAAACTAGTGCTCCATCCATTACTGTCCATTACATATCTTCTCACTTCTCGAAGAAAAAAAAATAGTCTGAACATTTTGCTTTTATATTCATTATCTACTCTATGCCTGTTAGTTGCTCTCGTTTTTTGGTAATGCTTTTACTGATTAACTTGGTCTCTGCAATAGAAAATGGTGAAATGCATTATCCTGGGTAAATGTGATGTTATTAATGTGTTTTATTCTAGTTATGGGTCATTATTTCCGATAGATGTAATCGTCCCAGCACTGAGACCTAGCAGGTGGTCTCACTAGAAGTTATAACAGTTTTCTTAATGGTCTGGTAAGAATGTCATTTGCAGGGCAGCAAGGGCAAAGAGAAATCGGTCCCAGAGCTAGCTTGCTTCTGCACTCATTCCCAAGCTTGAGCAAGCAAAAGTAAATACATATTTTCTTACTGATCAGTTGGGTATTTTTTTCCTGCCTATTCATTTTCAGTAAAAGTGATGAGGACCCATGTATATTTATTACTATTTACAGCCTCCCCGCTGCCCCACACACACCAATAATATTGCAAATGACCCGGCAATGCTTTGCTCTTCTAAATCTTAGAGGAAACAGGCCTTTTTGCCTCCTGAGAGGAACCAACACCCAATCAAGCAATGACATATGATTAAAGGCAGTTGACCAGGCAAAAGGGAGACCACTGAGAAGCAGAAATCAAGAGACAATGTTTCCATTAGAGGTATCTTCCTCTTGAGAGAACGCATGCTATCATTATGATGAGACAACTATAAATCGTGTATTTAAATGTTAACACCTTCATCTACCTAAGAGGCATGCACACCAGAAATTATGATAAGATTAAGGTGATGGTGTATATGCTCGTCCTCAATTGTTCTTTGCACAGAGCATGATCACAGTTGAATGATTTAATGTATAATTACAATCATTCGTGCTCAAATGAAATGAACTGTCCACAATGAGAAAGGGGTCTGGCGATGGTAAGAGTATTCCTGGTCTGTTTCAGGTGCGTTCCCACACGTGTTTGTGTGTTTTTGAATGTGCATGTGTGCTGGAAACGGAGAGAGGGCGAGAGACGCATGCCCACATGGAGAGACACAGAGTCTGTCCACGGGAGTATGTCCGGAGCATTCATTAATTTAGATAGTTTAGCTTCTATAAAGTACTGGGTTAGTAATTTACGTACGTACTTTGGGGACTCCTCATTGCTGTGGTTCTATTTTGTTCATTCTAAGATGAATATGTGTTTCTCCTTCCACGTTTTAATGCCTTTGAAATCAAGAGTTATCTTCTAGCTGATGGTGCACAGGGCAGTTTTACCACATCATCTCCTGTGTCTGCATGGATTTAGTAGCATGACTGGAACAGTACAACCTCTCGGTATGTCAGTCAGCATATCATTGAAGGACTGGTTGAGGAAGGAGTATGGGGGTGTTAGGTTGAAGCCTTTCCAAGAAAGCGTCAATATGAAATCTTGAAGAGTGAGTACAAGTAGCTTAGAAAAATATCCTGGAGACAATAGGGGAGTACTCTTTTAAGAACTGCTGCATACCACACTCTTGTCTGAGCAAAGGACTGGTTCAGAAGAGCCAGTTTCTGCACACAAAGAGCTTTTGCAGGTACCTACACCAATTTATTTCATTCACCCTTTCCCTTTTCATATCTGAACAAGAAAGCAATGAGAAAAGAAAAAGCTGGGTCTACTTAAGTTTTAAAAGGCCTTTTTCAATGAATTTAAAATAAAAAGCCTACAGGACAGGAGAAGAGTTTAATTGGCAATGTTTTTCTTGCGCTGAATAATAGTACATCTTAAAATCAGTGGCATTTTAGGTTCAATAAAATATGACATTTAGTCATCGTGTCATAGAACTAAATATATCTAATGCCAAGAGGCTTGGAGAACTAGTCTAGCTTCTCCAGTTTTGTATTTGAGGGACTAAGGCTCAAAGAAGCAAAATGAGTTACCAATAATTACACAGCTCTCAAGTATCTGACCGTGACAAGCCATTTAGAGGTCACCACTGATGACTGTTGTGAACAAGGCTTATTTAGTGGTTATGACATGACATCATTTTTGTCCCCACATTGAGGTTACTTCTTCTTTCTGGGTACGTAAGAAAACTGTGTGATCTAACAACATAAAGTGATAAAGTATTTCTTATATTTGGGAGACTCCCAGGAGGCATAAAAATATGGTGTTTCCAACAATATATTGTAAGTTCTTTGGGGGATGGTGGCAGTTTTTTAATATTTAAGGAAATACTATTTCTGGCGGAAAAAAAGGATAATATTCCTTTAACATCTAGAGAACTCCAGATAAACAACAGAGGCAAAACTCAGAACCCCTGAAAATAAAATAATGTAGTTTAACTTTTTTTCCACACTGCTGTCTGTTATTTATTAATATTACTATGGACATTCCCATTGTTTTTCACCTTTGTCGTGCATCAGAATTCCTCATGCATTTTCCCCTTTTATTTATTTTTATTTTTATTATTATTTTTAAAGATTTTATTTGAGAGTGAGAGAGAGTGAGAGAGAGAGTACGAGTGGGGTGAAAGGCAGAGGGAGAAGCAGACTCCCCGCTGAGCAGAGAGCCCGATGCGGGGCTCATTCTCAGGACCCTGGGATCATGACCTGAGCCGAAGGCAGATGCTTAACCGACTGAGCCACCCAGGTGCCCCTGCCTTTTCCCTTTTTAATAATTATTTTAATTTTTAACAGAACAATGCATTATGTGTAGATAGTTCTGAAATCAATAGGTATAAGGCTTATAACGAAAAGTAGCAGTCTCTTGTCCTTTACTTTGAACTCCAGGTGTGCTCCCGAGAGACAAACATTGAATTCTTACAGCCTTTCCCTTGGCATCTCTAAATGATGTCTATCAAGCAATAGAGGAAGGCATGACTTCTTTCTTGTACAACCATATGTTTCTTAAACAGCTTAATTGAGGTGTAATTGACCTACAATAAATTGTACAAATTTTAAATGTCCAAATCCATAGGTCTTGGCAGATGCACTGACTTATAAAACCATCACCACAGCAAGATAGTGCGATAAGCACTATCATTCCCACTCAAAATTTCTTTGTGTCTCTTTGTAACTCCACCCTGCCACCTCTCCCGGCAACTCCCCCCTGCCTGCTCTGAGTTGCTTTCTATTGCTATAAATTACCTGGCATTTTCTAAAATTTTACATAAATGGAACATATCGTAGGTACTTTTTTTTCCTGGTTTCTTTCACAGAGCATAATTATTTTGAGATTCATCCATGCTTTTTTGCGTGTATCAGTAGTTTATTCCTTTTTATTGCTGATTAGTATTCCATTTATGGATACACCATAGCTTGTTAATTTATTTACCTGTTGATGGACGTTTGGGCTGTTCCTAGTTTTTGGCTGTCGTAAACAAAGCCGTTAACAGTTGTGTGAAAGTCTTTCTATGGGAATGTGCTTTCATTTCTCTTGCATTGATATCTACTAGTGGAATGATTTGGTCACGTGGTGGTAGAATGTTTAATTTTTTAAGAAACTGCTAAACTGCTTTTCAAAGTGGTTGCACTATTTTACAGTGCATCTCCAGTGTATGAGGGTTCCAGTGGTCCCATGTCCTCGACGACGCTAAGAATGATCAATCTTATTTTAATCATAGATCTTCTAATAAGTATGTAGATATGTTTAATTAGGATTTTGATTTCCTTTTATCTAGTTGCTAATGATATGAAACAGAATAAATACTATGATAAGATGAGTGAGACACTCACCTTGGCCACAGAATTTGGGGGGGTGCCAAGAAACTCTGTAATCAAGATAAATAATATCTTAGTGCAATATTAAAAAAAATTAAAAATACAGCAAAATACCCACAATGAACGAAGTATCAAAATCTTAAATAAAGACTGTATTAACATTCTGATTTTTCCTTTTGCTTGAGATTCCAGTATGACTTGGCACTCCCCTGATGTTAGGGACTTTTTTTCATATACTTATTTATTCTCTGTATATTCACCTGAAAGTATCTATTCAAATCTTTTGCTCTAATTTTTCTTGTAAGATTGTTTTTTTTTTTTACTGAGTTTGAGAATACTAGTCCTTCCTTAGGTATGTGTTTGCAATATTTTCTCCCAGTCTGTGGTTTAAGTTTACTTTTTCTTAACAGTGCTTTCAAAGAGAGGGATTTCTTAATTTAATGAAAATCAAATGATCAATCTTATCATTTAACTTTATGGATTATGCTTTTGGTGTCGAAAGAAAACTTTGCTTAATCAAAGTTCTCAGAGATTTCCTATTGGAAATTTTATAGCTTTAGGTTTTACAATAAGGTATGTGATCCATTTTGAGGGTCAGTTTTTGAATAGATCAAAGCTTTTTTTTTTTTTTTTTTAATACCTATGACTATCCAATTGTTTCAGCACCATTTATTGAAAAGACTATCCTTTCTTTACTGAATTGCCTTTGTGAATTGCCTTTGAAAATCTGTTCTCTTTCACAGAATTTTGTTATTCTCCCTTAAAAGATGTTTTGGCTATTTTAAATTCTTTATCATTCCACGTGAATTTTAGAATCAGCTTGTCAATTTCGACAGAAAAGGCTGCTCAATTTTGCCTGAAATTACATTAAATCTATAGATCAACTGAAGAAAAGTGGTATCATAACTATAATGAATCCTCTGATCTGTGAACATGGTTTCTCTCTCGATTTATAAAGGTATTCTTTAATTTCTCTAAGGAATGTTTTGCAGTTTTTAGTGTATAGGTTTTGTGTATCTTTTGTCAGACTTATCCCTATAAATTTAATACTGCTCACTGTTGTAAATGTGTTTTTTTAAAGTAACTGCAACTTCTGGTTGTTGCTAGAATATAGAAATGGAATTGATTTCTGTATTTTGATCTTGTATTCTGTAATCTTGCTAGACTTATTTATTAGTTCTAGTATCTTTGTGATAGAGTCCATAGAATTTTTTACATAGATGGTCATGTTGTCTTTATTTATATTTATTTATTTGAGAAAGAGGGAGAGAGAGAGAGAGAACACACCCACCTGCATGTGAACGGGAAGGGAGGGGCGGGGGTGGCAGGGGGAGAGGGAGAGGGAGGGAGAGAATCCCAAGCAGGCTCCATGCCCAGTGCATAGCCCATCGCAAGGCCCCATTTCATGATCCTGAGATCATGACCTGAGCCAAAATTAAGAGTGGGACACTTAACTGATTGAGCCACCCAGGCACTCCTGGTCATGTTGTTTTTAAATAAAGAACACTTTCCTCTGTCTTACCTATTTTTTAATTTCTTTTAAAAGATTACCAGTATGGAAAAAATGAAGATTACAAGTATGAAATAAAAAAAAAGAACACTTTACTTCTTCCTTTTCAATATGGATTTTTAAAAATTTCTTTTACTTCATTATACTGGCTAGAACCTTCAGTAGAGTGTTGAATAGAGGTGGTCTAGTGAATGTCCTTGTCTTATTAAAGTTCTGAGAGGGAAATTATTAATACTTTCATCATTAAGTATGCTGCTAGTTGTAGTTTTGTAGGAATTCCTTCTGTCCCCTTCTGTTTCTAGTTTGCTAAGAAGTTTTAATTAGGCATGCATATTGGATTTTATCAATTTCTTTTTTGTATTTATTGAGCTGATCGTATTCTTTTTCATTTTTAATTTTATATGGTCAGTTACATTGATTGATCTTCCATTTCCTGGGATAAACTCCACTTGCTTGTGATGTATTATATTTTCTATATATTGTTGATTAGATTTCCTGAAATTTTAAAATAATTTTTGCATTTATATTCATGGGAATTATAGTTCTGTAGTTTTAACATCTTTGTCCAATTTGGGTACCAGAATATGCTGGCCTCATAGAATGAATTGGGAATTGTTCCCTCTTCCTTTATTTTTCTGGAAATTTGAATAAAATTGTATTATTATTATTTCTTAAAGGTTAACTAGAATTCGCTAGGGAGGCCATATGGATGTGGGGTTTTCTGTGGGACCTTTTACCTTCAAATTCAATCTTTAAAAAATGATATAGGACCATTCAGGTTTTCTGTTTCTTTTTTAGTTAGCTTTGGTAGTTTGCGTCTTTCAAGCTGTTTTTGTATTTCATATACAATGTCAATGTTATTTTATTTTTTTTAAGTTGGGCATGGAGCCCAACATGGGGCTTGAACTCACAACCCTGAGATCAAGACCTGAGCTGAGATCAAGAATCAGATGCTTAACCAACTGAGCCACCCAGGCACCACATATTTTTCTTGAAATGCTTTAAGAATATATAGCATTGCTACTTCTTTCATTTTTCACATTGGTAATTTATGCCTTCTGTCTTTCATTTCTGACCATTATATTTAGGTATATATCAATTTTATGGATCTCCTTAAAAAAGGGTTTTCCTGTTTCCTGTTTCATCGATTTCTGCTCTGGTCTTTCTTATTTATTTTCTTCTTTTGTTTTCATTTCCTCTCTCTTGTTAGTTTTTTAAGGTGAAAATTAAGGTCATTGATTTGAGACCTTCTTTCTGTTGTAATGTAGTTTATTCAGTGCTATTAAATAGATGTTATTGCATTTAAGTACTACTTTGGCTGCATACCCAAGTTTTGATATATTGTGTTTTCATTTGACTTCAGTTCAGAATACCTTATCATTTCATTTTTTACCCATTGGTTATTTAGAGAGGTATTTTTTAGTTTCTAAATTTTAAGGATTAGCCATATATTGATTTGACATTGATTTCTAATTTATTGCTGTTTTTGTAAAGAACATACGTGATTTACACACCTTTCAAATTACTCTGACTTCTTTTATGGCCCACAGAGTGGTCCAGCTTAGTAAATATCCCATGTGTATTACAGGAATGTATATTCTCCTGTTGTTAGGTGGAGTTATTAGGTCAAGTTGATTGATAGTGTTTTTCAAGCATTCTTTATACTTAATGATTTTCTATCTACTTATTCTCTCAATTATTGAGAATGGTGTGGAAATCTCTGACCATAACTGAGGAATCTAGACTGTTTCCATCCTATGGCTCTATTATTTCAACATAACATACTTACTATTCAAAGCCTGGGAAAGAGAGAGTTTGGAGAACTCCAGCCACTCTTAAAACTCTTGGACCAGAAATGGCCTATCTGGTTACTTACCATTGGTAAGAAATAATTACATGGCCCCAAACAAGGAGATCTGGGGGAGGGAGGGGCACATGTTGTATTTGGTAAGGAATAACCATATTTTCTATAATGAAGTTTACCCAGAATGAGGGTTGAAAATATTCCCAGGCTTATTATGCCTTAGTGTATAGAAATGACTCTTTAATAGACTCTTCCATATCATAAAGTTTGTCCCATGCCACACAATGCATATCTTGGACATAACAAGGGACTTGTTTATCATTTTTTAAATGTAACTGAAAGTCTAATTTCATGAAAACTTTGGGATGGAACAGGGTCATCCCTGTCTAAAGAAATAATATAGTAATGAACAATTTTCTGTCATTATGTGCCAGTTTGCTAGTTGTGATATGTAAATAATTTCATGTAATCTTTACAGAAACTCTATTTTTTATCCTAATTTCTAAGATTATGATACTGAAGTGTAGAGATGTGAGTAATTAGTACATGGACAAATAGGTAAAAAATTGGCAGAACTGTTTCTTACATGCTCATATTAAGTCCATATGATGCCAGAGTCTGTTCTGTAGGTTTTCTATGTTGTAACTAAGATGGATCTGTTCTTTTCTCCAGATTCTGGCAAGTGGATTCAGGAGAAAAAATGTGAAAACAAGTTCAAATGATGAGTGACAGTTATGTTTCACTTGAAATGATAAATGAACATAGTAAGAGATGACTTAGGTATCCCTATGAAATAATTATAAAGTTATGTGATCCATTATAAGCATATTGATATATTGAAGATAGCTATCTTCAAGTCTTTGGAAAACTCTCATGAAGAAAGAAATTATAGTGGTTATATATAGCCCAGTATGAGGCCATATTTAATCAGTTTGCATAGCACCATGATTGAAACACACACACACACGTAAATGCACATCTATGTATTTATATACATACACATATATAAATTAGAATATATCAAGTATCTGTTATATATATATATACACGCATGTGAGTATATAGGCATATATACATATATACATGCGTGTGTGTGTGTGTATGTGTATGTGTTTTCCATGCTCAGAAGATTCTTGGGTTTTTTAATCCCCAAACTGCTATGTGTGGAAAAGAATATCTCCCTGAGGAATCAGTATCTTGAAGATTCCGAGCTGACTCTTCCAACCTCCAGTGGAGGGTGTCTTGCCAGGGGGAACTGGACCTCTGTTTTCCCAGTCACAGTTGCAGAATGCCTCATCTGTGAAGTATGGTTATTATGTTTCTGTTATGAAGGTGAAAGACCTATAAACTCAAGAAACCTCAGGCATAAGGGGTTACTAAAATCTTTCATGTAAGCGACAGAAACATAATTATCACTCTTCAAAGGTGTGATTGGATTTATTTTTATTTCATTGTGAAAGTAGTGTGTAAAAAGAGTGAAATAATATGAGACACAAATTAACTACTAACATGGATGGAAAAATCAGCAGGGATGAATTAAATGCTATTATAAATTGAACTCGAATCTCTTTTCAGTGTTTGGGTAAGTTTTGTTTAATATTTGTTTCATTTTTAAACAATCAACTCTCAGGCTTCTGCTGCTTGAAAAGTTTAAATACAGTAAGATAGCTTTTATGGCATGGTAGACACGTCAGAACAAGGAAGTATTAAAAATGACAGGAGAAATGATCTGCCTTCTTGTACATTTTAGTTTCGATTTCTAAACTTTCTATCACCTATATCTTTTCAAAGTATTTAATTTCCTTTTTTTCCTTCTGAGTTCACATGTTGCTCTCTTATTTTCTTCATAGCTTGTTCAGATGTTCCCCCCTGTTTCTGGTCCTGTGCAATTAACACTTGCGCAAGGCCACGTATGGTACTCTGCAGTTTTTATATCCATGAATAGAATGAAAATCTCTGTCTGCTCTTTCAAGCCCTGAGAGTTTACACTTCATTTTAGGGCTTGACAGTCACCTTTTCGCGATTCTGTTTTCTAAAGTTAATGCCAAACAAAGATCAAGTCTAGAGTAGAATTAGCGATATATGCTATACAGATTCCAAGGCAAATAAAAGCAATTTAAGGAATATTTTCTTTAGGGGAGTATCAAAAATATTTCATTAATGGGATATTCACAATCTTTTTAAAAAGTCCTGTACTGTGATAATTATGTGCGATGATACAAAATTTATATTGCATTTATCTGTGATAGTATCTGTCTCCAATTTCTATCTCTATTTCTGTTTCTATTCTTGAAAAATGTGTTAGTACATAATGCCCTTGGATGTGAATTCAAACCAGTTCAGTGACTACAATCATATTAACGAATCCAGGGTAAGAATTTGACTACCTCTGCAACCTATGTAGTACTGACATTTTCAAAGGGCTGAAATTCATGTCCAAACTAATGGAGCTGTAAAGAAAGATGCACACGTTTGTAGCCACAGGGTATGCTCTGTATTGTTGAATTAATGCTTAGGGTCATGGTCATAATTTTCAGTAATACCTGGCTGCTTTTCTGTCATTAGTAAAGAGGGTGAAAGACAATCGCTAAAGTGGATGTATTTTTGTGCTGTCTCTGTTTTTCCAAAATAAATAAATAAATAAATAAATAAATAATTTTCAGACCCTAAGGATTGAAAACTCCTAAATACTCTAAAGCTTTCAGTGGAAACCAAAGGTAGAAAATAAAGGTGCAGCTTCTAAGACTGAGTTGGTGATTAAGAGAAGTCATGCGTGTTTGTATTTTGATCTGTAGTGTTGCAGATTGTCCAGCCGTTGATGGCATCTTTAGGGAGATGTGTTTAACTGGTAGCTTGTGTTTCATAAAGAAATACCGCAATACATCTCCTTTGTCCGTGGACTACCTGTGTGAAGTAACTGACCAGTGCATTATGCACTGTAAGCTTCCTTTGTTACCCTCTGTGCCTCTCGCTCGGCCTGCCGCTCCCTCATCAGACGGCGCAGTTGCTGTGATGCTCCTTACCCCTAGCACGTCCAGTACGTACACCGGAATTTGTCCCCCTGCCTCTTCGCCCTTCCTGCCCATGCTTGAAGTTTGATCCAGGTTTTCTCCTCTCCCAGACAATGCCTTGCTTATTCTCCTGACCATAGGATCCTCTGTCCATTTTTGGCAACAGCTGCACGCACACTCCATACTTGTGGGAGGAAATGAGAGCAGATGACCCCCAGTTTATACAAGAGCACTATGTGCAAAGTATGAGATGTTTCCCTGACCGACCAGATGTGTGTACAACACGGATGCCCCAAAGAAAGGAAAAATCCTGTGGTGGTTTTTTTTTGTTTTTTTTTTTGAATTTGGGAAAACAGAGCAATCTGACATATCTCAGTGCTCCTCTGAAGGGAATATAGGCAATAAGAACTGAAGCTCTGACTGATCCCTGAGAATTGAACAAAATAATGAGAGCTAAGTCACAGAAGGATCTCAACAAGAAGCCAGGCTAAACTGGGAGATACCCCAGGAGTCCTTACAGATTTATGGTGCCCATCTTATCAGATCAGAATTAGGGAGCTTCTGAGAAATTGCCTTGAAATATTCATTTGTAAATGGGAAGAAAACTTGGACAGAGAAATAGAAGATGTTAGCAGGAAGTCTTCTGAGTATGATTAGTAGAGATGAGATTTCCCAGGGGAGAAATGCTCCTTTTAGTTCCTGAGGGATGACCATGCACCGATTCAGTTTTTCAGATTAGGCACCCAGATTTTTGTAATGTGACTGGGGATGTGGTCTTGTTCCGCAGTACATAACTGTGCCAGCACCATGCTGGGACCAGAACCTTCCCTGATCCCAGTGTTCACAATAGCTCTGTAAGTGGGATATTACTCTCACTGTTGGAGGGAGCTTCAGAAGAAGTGAGTATGTTTCTGGTGGGGTTACTCAGTTCCACCATGAAGGTGAGATCAGGCTGATAGCACAGTCCACCAGAACTCATTTTAACACAACGTATGTGACGAGTACTGCCAAGCTTCTCTGTGGTTTTATTTTGTTTTGACCTGCAAAGTTATGTAGTAGGTAAAATATCTCGACTCTAACTTTGTAATTAAAACCTTGCAAGTTTTATGACTTAAAACATAATTATTTTTTTTTCTTACAAATCAGTAACTTTGAATTCAAAAGTAAAGGATGTTATAAAAGAATATAGCAAGTAGCGTCCTTATTTGCTATTTATGGATGAACAAGATACCATAGCAGAGCAATGAGGCCACTGTATTCTGATACAATGGGTTCAATATGAATTTTACTTCTGGTTAACTATATCTTAGCTATTTTTACCTCTTTATCTCATCCCTCTAACTGATTTTTTTTTTTTTTTTTTTTTATTTGACAGAGGAAGACACAGCGAGAGAGGGAACACAAGCAGGGGGAGTGTGGGAGGGAGAAGCAGGCTTTTCCCGCTGAGCAGGGAGCCCGACGCGGGGCTCGATCCCAGGACCCTGGGATCATGACCTGAGCCGAAGGCAGACGCTTAACCGACTGAGCCACCCAGGCGCCCCTCATCCCTCTACCTGAAATGGAGGTGCTTGTACAAATCCTGGGCTCTGAAAGCTGGAGATTGGCGGGTGGGTGTGCTCTGTGATTTTCTCCATCTCTGTGAGTGTGTGGGCCTAGTTCCCAGCCTGGAGCTGCTCAGCTTAGGTTCAGTGAGGTTTTCCTCTTGACTTCACATAAAACACCAGATGTGAGCTGCTTGAATTAAAGTGGGTTGGAAGTAGAGAAAGGCAGAAATAATATCTTAGCCAAATCACATCCTTTTCTCAAGTCTTTGAATTTGTTCTGTGTGTTTTATGTTTTTGGCATTGGTATATCTCTTTCCATTCAAATAATTAGAGGGTGCCTCACTGCTGAGGAGTTGGACGGTTGGCTTTCCTTTCCTTCTGCTATTCTTGGAGAAAAGAAAATCCTGACTGTTGGCCCCTTTGATACTCTCTCTGAATTTTTGGCTACTTCAGGAATAGAATAACTAAGCACAGTGAGCCTTTCCTCTTGCTCCCGCCTATGCAGGTGCTCGCTAATCTCTGAGGTACGCAAATGCTGTAGGTGATTCCTCTCACCCTGTGAATCACCTGGGGCAATGTTAGGTTTCTGAGACTTGTTTGTTCTGGAACAGAATAATGATGCACACAAGAGCACTAGACCCTGTATTTCTGAAAGGGGTGGCAGCTTGAGCATGGAAAGGATGGCTGTTTTCCTTGCCCCCTTTGCAAGCCCAGTGGAGCCTCCTATGAAATCTTTGCTCTGCCTGATGGGGGTGCTCAGGTGAGGGGGGGCATGTAGGGAGATATGGCTTTGGCTGTGCTCTCTCAAGAATCTTACATCTCATCTCCTTTATTTACTTGATTAGGAGGCATGCTACCTATCTTTTCAACCCTGATTCTTTAAGAGGCTATCCATTTGATATTTCCATTTGCTTAATATTTTCTCACTTTACAACTGAGGTGCCATGGATAGATGGGATGATGAAATGAAGCAGAAATTTCAATGCTTCTATTTCATGAGATCAGAACTTCTAATCTGGGGGAAAAGAAAAAAATTGACCTTTAATAAGTCTTCCTGCCATGGACTGGAGGTTTGTGTCTCCCCAATTTCGTATGTTGAATCCTAATGCCTGATGTGATGGTGGTTGAGATGTGGGGCCTTTGGGAGGTGATCAGGTTGTGGGGGTGTAGCCTTCATGCATTGGATTAGTGGCCTTATAAATGGCCCGTCAGAGATCTACTGCACCTTCCACCATGTGAGGACACCGTGAAAAGAAAGCCCTCTAGCAAGTGGGTCCTCACTAGATGGGGGATCTGCCTGAATCTACCAGTACCTTGATCTTCATCTTCTCAGCCTCCACAAGTGTGAGAAATAAATGTTTATTGTTTAAACCAGCCGGTATATGATGTTTTTGTTAGAATAGCTCAAACGAATTAAGGCACTTCCTTACCTGGGGAGACTAAAGTTTTTTTTTGTTTTTGTTTTTTTGTTTTGTTTTGTTTTGTTTTACAGAGAGAGAGAGAGCATGAGCAGGGAGAGAGGCAGAGGGAGAGGGAGAAGCAGGCTCCCTGCTGAGCCAGGAGCCCGATGTGGGGCTCGGTCCCAGGACCCTGGGACCATGACCCGAGCCGAAGGCAGACACTCAACCATCTGAGACACTCAGGTGCCCCTGTTTTTGTTTTTTTTTATAGTTGTAACTATTCCAGGCCACTAAGGAATCACAATTTAGCCCACTTGCTGGACGAAGCACAAAGATTTATAACACTAACTAATCATTGTAATTAAAAAATTACTTTGAATTTGGAAAATACTTTTCAAATTATAAAAAAATCTCATAAACATTTTCTCATTTTATACATGGGCATGCGTACAGATATATAAATATGAACATATCTGCATGGCAATGGCTCCCAGGGGAACACAGCATACCTTGAAAGTAGAACCCATTAGGATGCTTGGAAATCTAAGTGGCTGTCAAAAAAGTTGGCTGGGTTGACTAGTAGAATCTATCTCAAATACCAAATCTTTCCCTAGATAAACACCTATAACTCCCATTACTCCTGGTATTTTAATGTAACCAAGGGTAAGAATTTTGGGAAGGAACTTTGCCCAGAGGAAATGAAAAGTGATGATCAAGAAAATAATCCAGCCCATTGAGAGCTGGGGATGAGTTGTTGAGGGTAGCCCTTGGCTCTGATTTCATGGATAAGAAGAATAAAATGCAGTTTGTGCTTATTTTCCTCCTTGGCAAGACAAATAAGACAGAAAGAAAATAGCTTTTGGACTAAAGCAGAATCTTAATAAAAGCCATGATAACAATAAATTGGAAGCAGAATTTAATTATTGTTTTTCTTTGCATGATTTGCTCTTTGCCTTCTTTGTAAACTTCCTAGCACTTAGTTTTGATTCTTCTTTTATCCTTCATCTGCTGATGTTATTTACATCCAGAATTGTGATATGTTTACCATATTATTAAAGTAGAACTGGATTTTAATTAAATATCAATTCAGGATCACAGCTTCAAGCTATTTGCCAGCACTGATGGTGATCAATAGAAGATGTTGAACAAAGAAGATAAACAGATTTTCTGAGTAGTCAAATATTTTTCATTTCCCTCTCTTCTTCCTTCTCCCGTTTCCCTGCTGTCCTGTTCCCCTCTCGACTAGTTCCCTCATTCCCCTTCTCCATCCCTCCACCTGCTTAATTTCTCATACGCTGCATATATTTAATTTCCTGTGTGCTTTTCACTCATTCTATAGCATGCATTCAAACATGGGGAACCGGAAATGTTGACTGCCAGATCATCACGTTTGCTAATTCACAAATCTACTCTCAGTTGCCAGTTCCTTTGGATTAGGCATCTTTGAAACAGTTTCTATTATATGCTTGTTTCGGAATTATAAAATGTTATTTGCTTGATTGTGTATTTATTTTACAACAATTAATTCACCCTGAGCTTTTATTTGGAAAAACCACTGCCTGCAAGAAGTAAACAGTTCTACGTATTCTAGAATATTATACCTAATTATCCCTTTATTTTTGTAATTGTACACCATTCCCTTCCAAGTTTAGCATTTTGGTTGATTTAACTCCTGCAGAAATTAAAGCTCTTTGTGAAAAATGTTGCTTAGAAAAATTTAGGGCTGTGGATTCGAAAGAGCTATGCTGAATTGGACATATGCTTCATGGAATTAGATCTTTGCCTGTATATTATAACAAGGTCGTGATGGATTTGTTGATATGCACTCATTTACTTCTTTTACTTATGCATTCATGTGCTTTTTGCAAAATTATCTGAATATAAAAAGAATTTAAAAGCAATTCAGTATCACGTATTGGCAGTAGTCCGCCATGCCATCAAGTCATGAATCTGATCACATTCACTTATAGCCTGAATGTATAAATTGCACAAAATTTAGTGAAATAGTAATTTACATTGTATATTCAGTGATATGAGAAATTTCTATATTGTCTTTCCCTTCCACATATAAACATATATGTATATGTATATGTATCACATGTGTATGATCATTATACAGCTAAAACGGTTCTGGATTTTTAATTTTCTTCTCCTTCTTAAGAGCATGTGTCCTTTAAAGTCTCTCATATTTGTCCACTTTTACCTTTTTCTGACTGAACTTTCTTCTTCCTTCTCTTCTTTGTCCTTTGCTTGCTTAGGAAGATTATTCCTATATACCTTCGCCTTTATACCAGTAATTTCCCAAGCGAATTGCTGACGAAATCTGTGTACTCCTGCTTAGGCTTGTTCTTTTGACTTCTGGGCATATGAACTATCTCTTTAAGGAACTCACCATTTTACACATCCCTTGCTCTTCAGCTGGACACTTGGCCTATGTTAATAATTTTTCCTTCAACAAACAATGAGCACTTGATCATTGCCTTCATGATTTCTCCTCCTCACTAGCCTGTGTCTGTCATTTTGCTCCACTACCACCCTGGAATACGGTGACTGATTCTCTCCCATCTTCCATCTCCTTCCTTTTCTCCTGGGAAGAATATTGGGAAGCATGTTATTATAATATTTTTATGGGTGTTGAAGAGAGGCTGCCCCATGATGCAGGGGTAGTGCTGTGTGGTCGGTAGCTGATGTGCATGGATAGAGAGAAGTCATGAACTTTCTTGATAAATAAACCTGTGACTTGCTTCAGTATACTCAGTGTATTGGCCAGTAGAGCTCAGGTATGTTTTAATGGTCTTTGGAATGAGTGAAAGTAGGAATGAAATACGTATGGGTAATCTGAGAGATTCAGTTGAGATTTAACACCAGTGCTTTACTAATAGCCCAGTGACTATGTTCAGCAAAGAAAAATGGTGGAATTAAAAAGTAGAAATTGAGGAGTCATATGAACAAAAGAAAAAAATCTTACTGAGGAAAGCAAAACCTGAAGAGTAGAAGACAAGAAAGAAAGGGCATACTGAGTGAGGCTGTTCAAAAATTAATTTAAAAAATAAATCATAGAAGATCACATTGGAAGTCTTGGAGACAATTTGTCTTGCTACTGTAACCTTTGGAATCATAACTAAATTATATAAAATATTTAAAAATCAATAAATAGGGCAAACCAGACAGAGGAGGGGTTGAATGGCAGAGGGGACTATGGAAGGCAAGTGGAATAGAGCCTTCAAACAATATTAATGAGACAGATGACCAAACAAAATAAATGGTCCAATTGCTCCCTAGAAGAGCTTTGGGGTAGAAGTTAATTTAACAAAACCTGTTGCTGCTTTTCACCTGTTCAAGGAGCGGACCTTCTGCAATCCTAAACTTTCTCTGTCTAGCCATCTTGACAGTTTTTCTCCCCTACACAGTTCTGGTGATGGAAAATTTCATAACCCTTGCAGATGCAGGATTCTATCGAACATTGATTAAACTTTAATCAAATCAAACAAATCAAATCAAATCAAATTTTCTCTTTCTAAAAATTTTTTTAGAATGGAAGAAGAGTTACCAATGAGAATGGTAAAATGCTGCTGAAATCCTTAGGGGAAATGTTCCTAGGTCACTCATTCACAGCAAGGGTTTGGTAACTTCGGTGTTCATTTGTTGCAGAAGTTTGCTGGTTCGGTTGATGGTCCACAATGGCCATTTAGGGTAGAATATTTCATGAACAAAACACAATTTGTTTATTTATTTATTTTTAAAGATTTTATTTATTTATTTGACAGAAAGAGACACAGTGAGAGAGGGAACACAAGCAGGGGGAGCAGGATGGGGAGAAGCAGGTTTCCCATGGAGCAGGGAGCCCAATGCGGGGCTCAATCCCAGGGCCCTGGGATCATGACCTGAGCCGAAGGCAGACGCTTAACAACTGAGCCACCCAGGCGCCCCCAAAATTTGTTTAAACGCTATAAGTATATTGGCATATTTTTTTTTTTTTTGTCAAAATTAGAAATGTCTATGGGTGAGAAGTAATCACCTTATGAAATGAGTCACCAAGTAGCAGGTTTATACTGCCATTTAGAGAAGAGCAGAAGTAGCTTTATATGTGTATCCCTGCACACGCCCTCACCTCACAAACATTACACACACACACGCATACCTACCCACACATCCACGTTTCTGGGTATATAGTCAGGTAGCTTTCCTCTAAACACAGAAAAGATAAACTTTCCAGGTAAGTGATGACTTTTATTGGTTGACATTTAAGAGGGTTATGTTAGGGAAGGAAGTGTTTTGTCAAGTAGCTGATTGAGCCGTTTAGTGTGGCTGCTTAGAAAATTAATTTTGCTCTTTTTTTTTTTTTTAACAGAACTGTTTCCCACACGAGACACTTTCCCTCCCACCTCTCCTCTACAGCCTGTAGATTTAAGTGAAATTAATACTGGACAGACCATCAGTCATTATCTGTGGGCACTAGAAAACAGGTAAATCATGATATTATGAAGCTCAAAAAGTTATACATTAACTCCAGGTAAGCAGATGGTCAAACCCGTCTCAGATGATTATTAATTAAAATCCTTATGGAGTGTAGATCTTTATTCAACCTGTCTAACTTATTTTCAGGCTGTATATAGAGGGAGGGTTGGGGTGGGAAAGGGAGAGAGAAGGGGAATATAAACAGTTAATTTGTAGTCATATAAGAAAAATAAAAATATTTTCAACTTTTCACACTTGAAATACTGTATCCTCAAGCAGAGTAATTGTCTTACTTTATTCAAAGCAAAATGAAGTAAAAGGTTGGTACCTTAATATTCTAGATCCATATTGTGGATAAATTGGCATGTCAAATCTTTCCAAAATCAGGGTTATCCTCTTTACCAGTGAAATAACCCAAGGTAAAATATATGGTTTGATATTTCAGAGAAAATCTTATTATAAGCAACTTGGGATCACTGAGATTGAGAATATTTGGCTTTAAGTAAACATATTTCTGCCTCACGTAGGAGATGAAATCACATGTGTGAGTTGGCTTGCCTTACTTGGGGGTTATTCCCATTTCAAAACACTATCCTTACAAGTCTGACTTGCTACTTGGAATGCCTATCCTCAGAGTCACTTTTTTCTTTTTTTAATTAAAACTCCAGAAGGCCCCTCTTTAAATACAAATATGAGCCCCAGGAGAACTGACTCATGAGTCCCCTGTATTGTCATAAAGAACACTAGCCAGCAGGATGAAAATGTCACACAAGTGCCAGAGAAAGGAATTTTGTCAGGCAGTGTGGTGGGTAACCAGACTACTTCATTCATCCCTTAACACAACCCCATGGGTTCCTTTTATTCCCATTTTACAGATTACGAAAATGTGAGATTAAGTAATTTGCCTAGAATTATGCTGTCAGTAAATCTGTTCTTTTTCTTTCATATCTCTCTGCAATGAGTGCTATTTTTTTTGTTTTTAATAAGGATACGGCTAAAAGGAAAGCTTTGTTTGTTTTGAAATCTTATTAGCATACCAACCCCCTATGGAGAAAATTCACGCCCTTGAGATGGAACATTGGGTTCAAGCAGCCTATGTAGTTAGTATTTGGAGCTGCACTCTTTTTTTTTTTTTTTTTTTTTTTAAGATTTTATTTATTTGAGAGAGAGAGAGAGAGCTTGTCATAGCTGCTAAAGATGCTGTTCTTCATGAGGGCTCTTGTTTTAGAATGTGAGGGGGTGGAGGCAAGGAGTGAAAGGTGACTGGGAGGTTAAGAGTCACAGGAGTTTACCTGAGAAGTGCAAAGTGTTCGTGGGAGGTTAATGGAGAACCCAAGTTCACCAGTGACGTTATGTCGTAAGAAGGATGAAGACAGACAAGCGGGACTCAAACTCATCAAGGCAGTGCGCTTCTGCTTTTGCTCTTGGAGAAGGAGCAGTTCCAGAAACAAAGTGGGGTTTACAGAGAATGTCGATGCAATAATAATTTTCATGTCCAAGGCGGTGGCAATTTTTTTGATAATTTGTGTTAAAAAGGAATTTGAGTTTCTCAAAAGGGAAGGCTGAGAGGATGACTTAATTACTATCTTCAAGTATATAAGGGATTGTTACAGTATTTAGAAGATGACAACCAGCTGTTCTCTGTCTCCAAAGAGGAAAACAAGAGAAAATGAATTTGCAAAGTGGCAAGGACTTAGACTGGAGACAAGAAAGAACTTGATTATTATGTATTTTCTTCACCATGTTGCTATTAAATGCTGAAGGAAGGAACTTGTGTGTCTGGGGGAGATCTGTTGGCTTTTTAGAGTGAGTGTCATCTGGTCAGTCCACTCCTCCCTCTGGGCCAAAGGTCTACAGTATTGAGGACACAGTTACTAGGAACACATTTGAGATGGCTTTGGTCCTACGTGACTTTATGATTTCTTCCTCTTTAATACCTAGAATATTGTTTAAGGGAAAAATGAAGGGGGGGAAATTGGAGGGGGAGACGAACCATGAGAGACTATGGACTCTGAGAAACAAACTGAGGGTTTCAGAGGGGAGGGGGACGGGGGATGGGTTAGCCTGGTGATGGGTATTAAAGAGGGCACGTTCTGCATGGAGCACTGGGTGTTATATGCAAACAATGAATCATGGAACACTACATCAAAAACTAATGATTTAATGTATGTGATTAACATAACATAATAAAATAAAATAAAACAAAAAAACCTAACTCCCAGTAAAAATTAGTTTTTTTCAAATCTGATCATGACATTGATAATAGAATTTAATACTTATCTTTTTCTTCACTAAGATTTAGTTTCTCATTAAGACTCAATTGCAGAAAAATGCTGTAGGAGTCTTAAATTATCAGTGAACTTCCAAGTATGTCTATCCTGCTGCCTGGCCATCAATGATATGGGGTTATTATGTTGATAAAGAACATGCTTATGATATTAGGCCTCTTTTTTTGTTTTACTAGGGTTCCTGATGATTTTTAGGGTAAGATTTTCTTTGTAAGTTGAAACTAACAGCTGTAATTCTTCTACCTAGAGAGGAAAAGACTCAGGAAGGTGTTTGATGATTCTGTCAGGGTGTTATGTATTTTTAAGCCCTAATTGATAAACTATAATGTGATGCAAAATCACTTTGGGTGACTCCGTATAGACAAAGAGTAACTTTGGCACTCCAGGTAAAGTAACCAATCTGGATCTTTTTAAAGAAGGTAAGAATTTGTGACCGTGTCGAAATCAAAACACAGAATCTTTTGTTATCTTAAACTTACACTTTCTCTGTTCATTTTTTAATACTTTCCTTTTTTTCTGGTTTAAAAAAGTTATATAATATTTAAATACATACTGGCAATACAATTTAATATTTATATTTATGTTTTAAATAGTGGGAGATATTCATAGGTAAACTCTTCCCTGATAACCTTTGGTCGAAAGATGGGTTTCCAGTTGTGGCTTAAGTTTTTGAAACCTTAAATGATGGTAGGAGTTTACTTCTTAGAGAATAGGATTTGTGCCTTATTTAGCAGCTTTGTTTGCGCCATTAACCAAAAAACTTAAAAATTAAGGTATCATCTAGTTCACTACTACTGTTTACAGCTATTTGTATATTACTGTATATTTGAAGAGACGAGGCAATGCCATTTTATAAATATAGTGATGTTATTTATTTTGTCATAAGGAAACGTTCATTTCACTTGACACTATAAAATGGCCCTCCGTGCACATTGTGATGCCGATATGAATTGTTTACCTGTCTGCTAATAGCAATTAGATTTCTTGTTAATGACCAGTTTGTAATTGAATGCTGCTAGCTAGTCATTAAAACTCAAGAGATCAGAGGAAACAATTTCTCAGGCTTGTGGCATCTTGCTCCGGAGGCTTTAAAAATAGCTCCATGTATATATTTTTCCTTTTAAATTTGCTACTAGAGTGCAAAGGGAGTCAGTCATTGCTGTTTTGTTCACTATACATGCTTCATTAAAATAAGTCCACTCCTTACAGAATTTCTAGTTTAAGAGAGCTAATGGCGATATCAGTCTATGGTATGTACTGGAAACAAGGAGGACACCCAAAATGTTTTAAAATTTAACTATACATACTTATACTGAAGTGCTCTAATGTCTGTCTTAAAATGGAACTCATTTAGGGTAGGGGACTTGACTTTGCCAACACTCTCTACCCTCTTTTCTTAGCAAATTTAATTTTTTATACTCTAAGATGGCAGTTTGAAATTGTTATTTTTCTCCTCAGTTTCTACCAGTTCCCTCCCCCTCACGATATACTTAAAGAGGAGATTGAGGCAATAAAAGGAGATAAACCTCATCTTTTCATCTCTGAGTCCAGTGGTAGAATAGAGTAGGAAGACTGAGGGGATTCCCTCCTTGAAGGACACTGGAGAAATCACGATAAGAGACCCTTCATCCCAGTTTGAGGTCGGAGAGCTCTGCTTTCTCCCATCCTTTGACCAGTGTTTGGGCAACTGGAACATACCAACAACTCTTATTAGGAATTATGCCCTGGCTCTCAAACACCTGAATTTAACCTACTTTGCTGTTACGCAAACTCTACATTTGGGGAACACAAGAGTACACTTGCTATTATATTTCATGAATGTTCTCTGAATGCATAGACATGTGCACACACAAAATGCATGCATACACCTATAGGAACATCGTTCACAGGGCTTTTGAATTTCTCAGGGCATTAGGTGATGTTTTCAGAACCTGATGACAAAATTTCTCATTCTGCTCCAGTCAATAAAGCAATGAGTTTTCCTGAGTCTTCTCAAGGGCTGATTGCTAGGCAGAATAAATTCTTTAAAACTTTTTTGCCCTTTAACTTTATTAAATGCCTGACATTTAACAACATTAGCTGATGGCAGAAGATGAGTCCTGCTCCGTGTGCTGTATCCTGGAACATGATGCAAGACATAAAAAGAAATCTGGACGGAAATGTTGCCATTAGTTTGGAAGTTGCTGTTTAATCTGAGTTATTTTGGGGAGGAAAATGACTCACAGAAGCTAAGTGTTCCTACAGATTGTGATATTGTAGGAGGCTGGCATGGCTCTTCATTAATCTTATTTCAATTAGAACTCTTCACAGCCCGCAATTAGAATGTTGCTGCTGTGATGAATCCATACTGTACATGTAGCAGAGACTGTTTTCTAATGAAGAAAAACAGGCCACTTGGCATTTTAAAGACAAATTTCCATTTTGGGTAATTCAATAAATGCTTATGCTTTGCCTGTTCTGTCTACACTCTTAGAATCGTTCCCTCAAAGCTAGCGAAAGTTTTCGATTAATCCTGATCATGTCAAACATAACTGTCGCACATCTTCTAGAATGTGTCTTAACCGTGAGGGAATGCCCCCGTAACAATGTGACACTTGTCTGTAGGTTAGCCTAGGGCTCTGCAGCCTTGGTCTTAAAGGGCCAGAGAGTAAGTATTGACGCTTGTGGGCGGCATGGTCCGTGGCGTGACTGCTCAAATCTGCCACTGCAGCTCGAAAGCATAGACAGTAAGTAAACAACGGGGTGGTTTGTGTTTCCATACAGGTTTATTTACAAAAATAGGTATCTGGCCTGTGAGACATAGTTTTTGACATCCCCCTCCCACCGCACCCCTGTTTATCCATTTTCTGGAGCCTGGGGATCCGGAAAAGATGTTATCACTTTCAAATGTTCCACCTAAATTGTCTATGTTCTTTAGTCAAACTTATGCTTATAATACTGCTTTTAATACTTTTTAGTACTTTTAATACTTCTATCTTCTGGATGACTTGGGAGATTATGAATTTGTATTTTAATACATATATTCTTTTTCTTTTAAAAATTTACTTTTTTTTAGAGAGAGTGGGGAGAGGAGCAGAGGGAGAGAGAGAAAATCTCAAGGAGACTCTGTGCTAAGCACAGAGCCTGACGCGGGGCTCAGTCTCACGACCGTGAGATCATGACCTGAGCCAAAATCAAGAGTCAGGGGCTTGGCCGACCGAGTCACCCAGGCGCCCTGATACATATATTGTTTTACATCTGCTTCCCACTGACGCAGTGAATCAAATTGGACAAATTGTCATCCTCATTTTCCTTTCATAATTTCCATCACTGCAGAATGACTTTTCGGAGGCATTAGAAATGTCAAGATGTGACAACATGAACATTATTTTTTCTTTCAAATATTCAAGTGATGGCAGGCAGGCAAATATTTCCTGTGCCAAGCACCTTGGTAGGCATCCTAAAAGAAAATGTACATCTTTGTTCTTGAATAGAAACACAGCAATAGACTCTCAAAGACAGCATGGGCCAGAGATCGTGCATTCCAGGGTCTCATTTCAGACTTGCAACCTTTTTGAAGAGGCTAGACTTGCAGTCATTCAACAGTAAACATTATAGAGCTGTTATAAATAAATATTAAATATTGAATTGCATGTGCTAAGGACCATAAGGATGACTTCTCCATTGGCATTAAGCATCTGTGATACACCGGGCATGACGCTTTGTGCTGGGATAAAAGAGGACTAAAACAGCAGCTCCAAGGGGCAGACATGTATTTGAGGCAAGGAAGACAAAAGAGAAAAAGCTTAATACAGTCAGCACAGGGCAAGAAAGATTTGCTGGGGTGGCATTTGACCTGAGGCTTGCTGATCATACAGAGAGCATGAAGAGATGGGCCATATAGAAAAGACAGGAAAAGCAGCTGCGAGTTAATCCTACCCTTACCCCGATGCAGTAACAAGAGTATTTTAGCCCCCCCATGTAGTAAAATAAACAGTGGACTAGGATTTGTAAAGCTTTATGAACATGGAAAGTTTATGTTAGCTTTAACATCAACTTGAGTAGAGACAATAAGGAGTATTGGAGAGCATTGATTTCAGACTGAGGTAGAGCTAGAGATGTCCTGTTATTACCACGTAGTTACTGTGTCCCTTCATGCAAGTTATCAAACCTCTGAGGGTCATTTTCTTCATTTGTGAAGGGGACTACTCATAACTATCACTTAGGCTGTTTTTATGTGCAAATACCTACACAAGGGCTTCAAGATGGCCCAATGGCTGCAGTATTTCTAGCCATTGCACCCAGGCATGACAATGTCAAGAGGAAGAAGAAAGATAATAATCTCATATGGCTTGCTTTACAGGCAAGATGCTTTCCCAGAAGCATCTCACTGGGTTTTCTTTTATATCTCGTTGGTCAGAATTGATCACTTGCCCATTCCTGAACCAGTCATTGTTAGGGAGAGTCAGAAGGACCTTGGGCCACCCAGGCGAGGCGAAGGGGGAGTCGCGATCCCCTGAAGCACGTGGCTCTGTGGGAAGGGCTGGGGACTTGTACAAAACAGAATTTTGGTAAGAAAGAATGGGGAGTAGAACCAGTAGTGTCATTGTCTTTTTGGGGATTAAAAGAGATCATGTTGAAAAGGGCATAGGCCAGCACTTAAATGATAGCTAAAACCATTGTTAATTTTATCACTTCAACTCTTATAGATTCAGTTGTATTTTCTTAACCATAAAATGTTCTTTAAGTTTTCTTCTGCGTTAATATTATATGCCAATTTTGCTTCTTTGTTTTTTATATGTGATCTTTCCTAAACTCAGTTTTATTGAAGCATAATTTAAATACATCAAATAATGTTTGATAGACTTAGCAACATGAATCCATTCTTACAACCACCACCCCAATAGAACATTTCTGTTACCCCAAAGAATTCCCTCATGTCACTTTCCAGCCCATTCTTGAACTTCGTATGAATGAAATTATTCAGTATGCTGCCATTTGTCTCTGGGTTTTTTCACTAAATATAGTGGTTCTTTGCTTCATCCATGTTGTTGTTTATATTAGTAATCATCTCTTTTAATTACCGAGGAGTATTCTATTATATTGATATGTTATCAGTTCTTTATGTATGAGTTAATAGACATTTGGACTATTTCTGTTTTTTGTCTCTTGTGAATAAAGTATTTGTGTAGGTTTGTGTTCATCCATTTTTATAGAAATATACTATCATTTCTTTTTTATATACACCTAAAAGTATGGTTACTGGCCCATAACTGAAGCTTGATAAGAAACTACCAAACCATCTTCCAAAGTGATTGTACCATTGTATATTTCCATGAGCAATGAGTAAGAAAGACTGTTCTTACACATCATCACCAGCCATTGGTATTATCAGTCTTTTTGTCATTCGAGTGGGTGTGAAGTGAAATCTCATTGTGGTTTTAATTTGCATTTCTCTGAAGACGAATGATGTCCATCCCCTTTCATATGCTTGTTGGATATTCATTTATCCTCTTTTGTGAAGTGTCTTTTCAAGCCTTTGCCCATTTATTTGTATTTTTCTTATTATTATCAATTTAATGCTGTCCTTTATATATTCTTGATACAAGTCCTTTCTCAGATGTCTATATTTATTCCCTGTCTGTGGCTTTTGTTTGTTTGTTTGTTTTCTTTCTGGGTGCTTTTGATGATCTGAAGTTTTTAACTTGAAGAATTCTTATTTATACATACTTTTTCTGTTTACTCAGTATTTTTTGTATCTATCACAAGGATGCTGTCCTAATCTTCTGTTCAGGAATTTTTATAGCTTTTTTCTTCCAACTTCTTTGTTATTCATGTTTTCTATTTCTTGAGACAGTTTTAGAAATTGTTTTCCAGAAAAATATCTTTTTATTGAAGATTCTATATGTTAATTTATACATGTGCCCACAAATGTAATTTGTCTTAATACAGAAGTATAATTGTGTACGTGCATTTTAAGAAGATGCCATCTATTTTTTTCTTTCCTGTTCCCTCTCCCTACAGCAGCATTCCTACATGAATATACCCCATATTAACAATCTAATAGTTATCCATCCATCTGCCCATCCGTCCATCCATCTATCCATCCATCCATCCATCCATCCATCCATCTACTGTTGAACAGCATTCTTTCATTCTTACAGATGGATTATATCTTGATGGAGGAAATTTGAGTTGCTGTCTTAATTTCTACCTGATACTCTATTCTTTTTCTAGGTACCAGTATTGTAGGGGAGCAATCTGATGCCATTCTAATACTTTTGTGCCATTTCTCTCATTTATTTACTTTTATACTTTCATTTTTCTCTGATGACATTTGCTTCCTCTTTTTGTCATTAGTGATTTGGAAGCCATGCAACTTCTTTTTTCTCTATTTTTTGTTACCTTTAAGTGAAAAACTTTTCTGAATTTGGATTTTTCTAATTGTAATTGGCAAATGACTATTTTACGTATGCAGTGTAAGGTAGAAAATTTATATACTTTCTTCTCCTCTTCTTATGGCCTACCACTTAATTTTTTGTAGGTAAGTTTGTTTAGTTTTTCCTATTTTTATGGTTATTGGCTTTTTTTTAAAGCCTTATAATTCAAATGTTTTGCCAAGATAGACCTAGAAAGGGGTATTCTATCTTGAATTCTTCAAGGAAAAATTCTTTTCAACTTGCAAATTCAATTCTTTATTTTACTGGTAGATTTTTTTGTACTATTTACATGTTCATTGCTTCTTGCTTCTCTTTTGAAATTCATTGTAATGTGTACTTTATCTCCTGGATCTGTCCTCCAAGCCTTTCTCACATCATTTTCTTTTTAAAGATTTTATTTATTTATTTGACACAGAGAGAGAGACAGTGAGAGAGGGAACACAAGCAGGGGGAGTGGGAGAGGGAGAAGCAGGCTTCCCGCTGAGCAGGGAGCCCAACGCGGGGCTCGATCCCAGGACCCTGGGATCATGACCTGAGCCAAAGGCAGATGACTGAGCCTCCCAGGTGCCCTCACATCACTTTTATTACCAGCATTTTCCCCTCAGTTCTTTTAAGCTATTTTTTGGAACTTGATTTTTGTTCCCTAACTCGTGTGTGTGTGTTTGTGAGTGTGTGTGTGTATGTATGCTTTGAAGGGTGGGTGGTACGGAGATATTCTTTTTGTGTAGATAGCCTCAAGCTTACTCTGCCCCTTACTGGCACTTCAGTGGAATATTTCCCACTTCTTGTTTTTTTAAAGATATTTATTTATTTATTTATTTATTTATTTATTTATTTATTCATTCATTCATTCATTCATTTATTTATTTTAGAACGAGAGAGAGAGCATGAGCAGAGGGAGGGACAGAGAGGGAGAGAGAAGGAAGGCTCCAAGCTGAGTGTGGAGTCCCATGTGGGGCTCCATCTCATGACCCTGAGATCATGACTGGAGTTGAAACCAAGAGTCAGATGCTTAACCAACTGAGCCACCAGTTGCCCCATGAATATTTCCCACTTCTGTGATTATGCACACAGAACCTTACATTCTAACAGTAGCCAGTAACATTTCTTGATTGGCAACTTAGTGTGTATTGGCCTAATAATCTTGTTAAATAATTTTCTTATGTCTTTTAAATACTCTCCTACCCAAATGACTCTTTAAGTCATAACACATCAACTTCAATAAAAAGAAATTTAACTACAAAGGAAAATTCTCAAACGCCCATAGCACCAGTTTCCATATTATTCGTGTATCCTTCTTGGTGGTCAGCACATCAGCTTCAGTTATGAGTCATTCTATGTGAATATTAAAATACTGAAGTTCATTTTTACTCTAAGTGCTTTAGTGTCACTGGGTTTTATGACCGCAACATGTGAAGTGGGACATGTTCCTTCTTTCTTTAATAGAGGGTCAGGATATTCTTGGGAGGTTGGATGACTAACCTGAAGTCATACATCAGTTAAAAAAGGGGTTCCATTTAGAACTCACAGTTTCCTGATAGTCACTGCTTGGCGTTCATGCAGAATTTTAAAGTAGCTCTTAAATATGGATGACATAATTCTTAGCTTGCCATGCTATGCTGCTTGTCCTGAGTCTTCATCCATCTCAATCTCTTGCATGCCTGATGTCCTCTCATTCCTTGTCTAAGTTCCAGTTTAAAAGTATAAGTAAAAAATGCATTGTACGTATTGGACAGAATACATGATCAGATTTGAGTAAGTATCCTAACTAAGAGAAACAAACTTTTTTCTTTTCATGTTGGGGGTCTGGTAATATTTAGCAACATTCAGTTTTGGGGATACTGAATCACTAATAGTTTGTTGTTTGTTTTGAATATTTGCTCCCACACATTGTACTGTGAATACTTCCTCATTATTTATTTGTGACTAGAGTCATCAATTGACTTATGTTTTTAGAATTTTAATTGGCAAATGATGTTCCCATACATTTTAAAGCTATTTTCTATGGTGAACCAATAAATTTAGTTTTAATTGACACAAATAAACAAAGCACATTTCTAATCTTACAGAGAATTTATATCCCACACCATTTAGATATGATGTGTTCATAGCCCAGATTCCTGTAACCACTGACATTTTTCCCTATGTTAGTAACTATTAGTGGTATATTTAAGAAGTAGCACATTGAGCAAAAGATTCCATAAGCTGTAAACAGGAGCTCATAAGACCTTGTATGTTGTAAGGACCTTATACATTGTAAGGAAACCTGCCCTATTGGGTGATAGAATCCGGCTGTAGATTGTAGTGATTGTTTGAATTTCAGAAGGAAATTATTCAACAGCTCCAAGATCTTAGAGTCTATTATCAGTGGGAGTGGATAACTAAAATGTGGTAGACATTTACTAAGTAACACTAGGCAATGGTTAGAAGCAATGAATTGGATGTACGTGGAGCCCAATGTTCTGCTCTTAAGAGGTAGATTTTAGGAAGAGAAGTAAGAACTTGAACTGTATCCATACCATTTAGGGAACTTAAAAACACATTCATGCACACTGAAGCACATGTACAATGAGCAAAGGAAATGTACATATTCAAGATCATATATTGGTCACATTTGAATGAGTTCCTGTGTGGAGGACGGGAAATGGAGAATAAAGGGAAAACATCTTTTAAAAAATTAAGAGAATATCAGTTAAAGGTATTATATGGACTAAGATGACAGTGTACCAGTAGCTGAGGATTATGAGAATTATGATGAACTCAACCCTCTTCACGAGTCTACGGAAATTATATATACAGTATTGCCCTGCTGGGAAGACTACTGACCGGAGAGTCAGGAAACTTGATCCTAGCGTATGTTCTGCCATATCTGCCTTGCTGTCAGCTAGCAATACAGAGTTGACCAAGCCACATCAAGTTGTGGACCTGAATTTCCTTCTCTGTAAGTTCAGGTGTTTGAAAATATGCTCCACAAGGTTTCTTCTAGCTTTAAGCTTTGATATATATACGTTCATTTATTCGCACATACAGTGGGGGGTACACACATATGTATGATTACTAGAAGTGATGTACTTAATTATAATGAAAAACTTGTTGGACTGAAGCCCGGTCCTCTCTTGGTCAGTATTAGCAAAAGGGCTTTCCTACGCTGTATCCTACAGAAATCCTGCTGATGTTACATTTTGGTGGCGATCCTGTGAAGGCAGTAGAACTAGTGTTGTTGAGGTAAATTATGGTTATGCCTAAAGATCGGGCACTTCTCATCTAAGCCTCGGATGGAGCCAAGGGCTGGATTAGAACGTAAGGAATTGTTCACCATCCCAAATATGCTGTCGGAACAGATTTGCCTCCTGGATGCCTTCCTGGTGTCTTGCTGCTCACTTCTGTCACTCATGCCTGGTGTCAGACTCTGGCTTCTCTTCGCCTGCCTGGCACTTCGATTTGCTGCCGCGTTGCCTGTGTGGTTCTGGCATCGTGGGATGCTTCACTGACGTATTTGGTGGTGCTTGGTTGCAGCCGTCTACTCCCTAAAAGCTTCTATTAAACAAGGGCCAGACCCTAATCTAGTTCCTTGTAATCCTTTCCTGCTGCCACCCTACCTCGTTTCATTTTGGCATTCTGGTCTCTCTTGGGTTATGGGGCTTATGAGAGGCACTTGGTAAGAACGATGAAAGTCTCCCGTTTTAGTCTAGATCTTGGATTGAACTAAGTTACACCAACAATTCACATTTTTATGTTTCCACAGCACCAATGTCTTTACTTTTTTTGGTAGAAGAAAAACATGTTGGGTATGTAGCTGGTACTAGATCTAAATAAGTCTTTTTAGATAAGACTTTCTCATGCTCACATTTTCTTATAATTTTGAAGGGCTTTAAATACTTATGCCATGACAACTTTGAATAAAATCTTGGGGAGTTTTTCTTTCCTTCTTGACAGCTTTTTCGTGAAAAATCTGTTCTCCCCGTTATCAGGAGACTTCTGATTTTAGCAACACAGAAGACTCATTTAACATAGCCCTCTTCCTAGTAGCAATAAAAATCTAAATGCATATGAACAGGATGGAATATATACAGAATTTAGATATGTAAACACTGAGCTTGAAAATAAGAAAAGGAAAACCCGAATGCCCACACCAGTGATTAAAGCCAGAGCAGTAAGCATCCCAGCTGATGTCACAGCAAACTGGGACCTAACACTCCTGGTTATAGGAGCTCAGGGGCTGAGTTTCTAACAACCATATGGGGACAGGAGGTAGGAGCCTTGGCTTATATAAGATGTGGAGCTTGAGTTAAGACTCTTGCATAAGGCTGGTTCCTGGAAGTGCTGCCTGCTCAGTGAGAGTCTCTGTACTCTTCCTGAAGCTCTGGAGGTGGGGTGAAGTTTCCCATGAACTAACAAAGGCACCAGTAGTGCCGTGTTTGGATTATGTGACCAAATTTATATTTTGGCATGATGTGGAGTTCCCCAAGCCAGGAAATTTATTATAAAAATTAGTCCCTTGGGGTGCCTGGGTGGTGCTGTCAGTTGGGCATCCGACTCTTGGCTTTGGCTCAGGTGGTGATCTCAGGGTCATGAGATTGAGCCCTGCATCGGTGTTGGGCTCCATGCTCAGCGGGGAGTCTGCTTAAGATTATCCTTCTCCCCCCCTCTCTGCCCCTCCCCACTGTACGCTCTCTCTCTCTCTCTCTCTCTAAAGTAAGTAAATAAATCTTAGGACAAAAAAATTAATCCCATATTGGTAAAACCCATGAATCTCCCTCGAGAAGCAAATGCATCACTCCTCTGTCAGGACTTTCCTACAACCCAGGCTATACAGAACTCCTAGAGTTAAAACAATCCCTGGTAAAAGTTACAAACCATAAGAGACATAATCCACTGTAGAGATCCAGAAGTTACCTACTAAGAACTTGGGTAAAAAAATCTGAAGGACATTATAAAATACACGTTTAAAATGACTTAAGGAATAAAGAAGGACTAGAAACCAAAATAAAACAACAAAATACAGTGAGGTTTAAAAGGTAGAAAGGGCTAAAGGGGGAAGGAAGTTTCTGAGCCCTCATATATTAAAATATTTTATATTCTCTCATGAGTTGTCATGTCCTGCATGTATTCATGTTTCTATTATAACTATATATACACCTATAATTGAATATAGTTAATATACTTATTATTTAACATAGTTAATAATTACATAACTGTAACTATATATATATCATCTCACATGGGGAGATGATATATATGATATATAACAAATGCCATTAAAACCAAATCCATGGGGCACCTGGGTGGCTCAGTCAGTTAAGCATCTGACTCTTGATTTCGGCTTAGGTCATGATCTCAGGTCCCGGGATCCAGCCTTGTGTCAGGCTCCACACTCAGTGGGGAGTCTGCTTTTCTTCTTTTCCCTCTCCCTCTGCCCCCCTGCGCCCCTCCTTTCAAAAATAAATAAATAACTCTTTAAAAAAATCTTAAAAAAACCCCGAAAATCATAATAGAAAAAAAAATTTCAATCCCATCCAATGATGACCAGTTTTTAGAAATTCTCATTATAAAGGTTGTTACTTGTAGTTATGAAAAGTTTTTTAGAGTAGTCCAATCTTTTCAAAGACCCAGGTGTTCTACATGGATTTCTCTTGAGTAAATAAGTTTCACTAAAAGTAGTGTTTAGTCATAGGCTATGTATTTACATTCTCTAATACTACAACATAATAAAGTATTCACCTCCTTGCAGATTTGAAGTATACAATGTTTTAAGATAAACTATCATGGACAAGAAAATTTTTTTAAAACCCCCTCAACTAAAGCACTGCCTTTAATGGTCTTTTAGTGAGTGTTCTCGTATTTTATTTCACATTCAACTCTTTCATTCTAAATTCAGTGCTGTGATTACTACTTGTCTCAGTTGAATTTCAATGCTAGCCTTTCCAATTATTTCCTAAATGCTCAATTCCTTACTTATGTGCAGTAAATTTCTCATACCTTATAGAATCCCAATCAACATTCCTCAGGGCACTTTGCATTCTTTCTAAGTCTTCAAAGTCTTCTTTCCCAAAATCAGAAATGCTTGCATTCTTTCTCTTCATAAGCAGCATACTCTCTTGAGCATTTCAAATCAAATAATGAGTTGATAACTAGATTTGAGATGCTCCCCAGCTTCAATCTGATTTATCATACTTGGCTGAATTTTTAGGAAAGGTTCCAGGAGAAAAAATAAATAAAAAGCAAAACCCCCAAAAACTTTTCTCCATAAAGACTAGGCAAAGAAACTCTTAGGAGCAAAAACCAATGTGACTTGAGGACAGAACTTTTATTCTTTTCTGTAATTAAATTGCCATTATCCCAATCGATATCTGTGTAATTAAAATCTTTCGAGGTCGATATTCCAGCCCGTCCATGGTTGTTCACTGTTAGCCTTAAGAAAACTTATTCTCTTCAGCTTCTCAACTCTAGGTTGTTTGTACATAAAAAAGTGTTATTTTCAAGATCCGGTGGATCCCAGCTTTTGAGGGAGAAAAAGAGATGGAGAATGAGAGTGAGGGAGGAAGGCAGGCAGGGAAGAGGAGGGGGAGGGAAGGTGGGTGGAGGAGGAGACAGAGAGGGAGGGAGAGAGATTTTTAATATTGCAATTAATAGACTGGTTTTGACCACTAATTACATTCCTGGATACTTGTTTGATTCACTACATACTTTTTTCTGAGTAAACATGAAAAAGAAGATTGGTTAAATCTATAAGGCATTTCATACATCGCATTTATAATATGTTAAAAAACATATCAATATGCAAGGGTGTGTTCGGGGCTAGGGAAGTGAAACTAACATAAAGAAAATAAATCTAATTCCTGCCTTTAAGAAACTTCAATTCTTGACTAATGTCAAGATAAAGTATCAATAGATGAAGCAAAACAGTACACCAATTGATTGATCAGGATGTCACATAACAGAATTAGTATGGGTTACATTTTTCCTTGCTATTTAAGGACTTGTTTATTTAAACCTCTGTGTTGGCTTTGTATGTCACATAACCCTTCTTGGTTTATAGTCGGAAGACACCAGCTTGTGGCCTGAGATTTATCTATATCTATATCTATATCATCTATATCTATATCTATATCTATATCTATATCTATATCTATATCTATATCATCTATATCTATATCTCTATCTATCTATCCCTGGAGGTATATATATCTATATATAGATAGATACCCAGAAACCAAAACCAGTGGTTCTGTGTGACCACAGTAGAGAATCATTGTTGTATTATTTGAAGTTTTATCTGCTGTTTTACATTTCCAGTGGCCTAAACATGAAACGAGATTGTTTCTTTCTAGTGCTATTTTCTTCTGGATTTTAATTTTGAAGCACCAATCTGGAACATAAAATATGCTGATTAATATTTACTGAGACTGGAAAAACATGCCACCTTACATGATCCAGGATCTGGTCACGGTTTGGTAGTTCAGAGCCTCATTCGGTTTTGTCTTTGTGCCCAGAGATGTCTAGGCTCAAGGGAAATGATTCTGGTGGTTGAAACTTATGGCGACTCATGGTATTTGTTAGTTTACAATGTGAAGTGTAAAATGAAAACAGAACTTCCAAACAGAAGGGAAAGCATGTGTCCATGGGTCGGTAAATCCTTTCCCCAGGATGAAAGCCTACCTAGGAAGTCAAGTTATGGTCAAAGGCTGTTTTGTGAGCCTGGTATCAGAACAAAGAAAGTTAGGTCAATTGTTACAACTGTTGAGTTGACTGACCAGAACATGAGTTCAACTCCTCGGGGCGTCCTTAGATACCTCTCTCACTGCAACCCCAAGCCCTGCCTGGCATGGATGTTTGGATAGGGGTTTTTCCCACTCCCCCTTGGGTTTACAGTTGCTGATGCTCATTAGCATTGAACCCCCTCAACACATGGCACATCTCATCCATTAGGGGTACAATTTTACTTGTTTAATTTCAGATATAGAATCTACCCTTAAATTTGGTGGGCATCTTACCATAAACCTCTGTATGCTAAAATACTATGAATTAACTTTTCATGAATGACTATCTTTCATGCTCTACTGAAATGGTAGTTCCTTAAGGGTAAAAATATAGCATATTATAAAATCTTTGTAATTCTCTTTGGTGGTCACACCATAACCTTGCTATTGGGACAGAACTCTGCACATGGGGAAAGGAGCATTTCCTGAGCAATTGCTGTGGACTGCTACCTTATTTCATTCATATATAATCTTATATATAAATACATAGTACTTTGTGATATTATGATCCTCATTTTATAAATAAGGAAATTAAAGCTGAGAGAAATTAAATACATTGTTCAAGTTTGTAGCTAGTACATTGACAGAGCCAGAATTTAAATCTCTGATTCTTTGACTTCTAATCCTATGTGCGTGTGTGTGTGTGTGTGTGTGTGTATGTGTATGTGTATGTATGTAGGGTTGTGAGACAGATAACTTGCATTAGGTTGCCTTCTGATAAATACACTATGTTGCCTCATATAATATATGATCAATAAAGGTTTTTGATGTATGATCAAAAAGTAATATTTATCACTTAATCATTTTCTTACAGCGCCCACATATTTTCATTTGCTGTTTATAGAGGTTTGGGAAATGGGGTGGATTTTAATTGTTTTGATCATTTAATGTTTGGCAATGTGAGCACAATAGTGACTGCTCAATAAATACCTCAGTGGAAAGAAGGGAATTATAGGGACCTTTGATTCTGTAGCTAGACTTAGGAGGTATAACTAGCTAAAGGACAGTCAGTCCTTCTCTGTTCTCTTTACTCAAAATGTGAATAATATAAAATCATATTTAATATAAAGTTATTGCTACCTATGTGGAAAGGATCTAGAGAAAGGATTTGCTATTTAAAGTGATTCATGGCAAATGTATTAGAAAAATAGGAAACACTTTATTATCAAAACACACACACATGCGCACGTACACACGAAGCAACCCTTGGGTAGAATGAAACTTTTTCCTTGTAAAGTCAGGAGGTGGATTTAGACACTTGTATCACTCCGGGCAGTTTCAAATCAGGCAACCCAGAAAGCACAAGTTGAGAATCTTTGGACTGGCAGTGGACCCACTGTGCGTGAGATGTGCTGTAGCCTCGCAGCTCTACTAATCAGGGTGCTGAGAGCAGAGAGAAGCAAACCACAGGTTCTTCCGTTGTACAGCAAAAGTGTTCTTAACGATTGGAGAGCAGTCTTAAAAAAACACTTCTGTTGCCAGCGGAGCTGACACCCGGGGGGAGCCTTTCCGCCTTCCCCTCGCACTCTAGCTGGAATGTTAGTGTAGGTACAAGTGTACGGTCCCAGATGGACCACGTGGTGGCTGGAGATTGCACGGAGGCCTCCTCCTACTCCATTTGATACTGCATTTCTTAGACCAGTGTCCACCATCCCCTCCCAAAGCCCCGCCTGCTGACCTTCAGCGGTCCTGTGAAATTCTCTTGGGATAATACACAACCCCTTATCTAATGAGATATTGATGCAATACATTTGTATGAGTTTTGCTAGTTCTCATTTGCAATGATATTTTTACAGAGGTATGTGTTGCATAGATTGTGCCCATTACAGAGTTTTGTTTCTGCACACGATGAGGTGGCATCTTTATTACCTATATCCAATGTCCTTTTCTAGAGTCCTCTTTTGCCTTGGTGTTCTTAAGGCAGTTAATCGATTACTAAGGGTTGTTCTCAAAGTATTGTGGTCTAGTTCTTTAATTTTTTGTTCGTCTTCCTATTAGGCCTATTAAAGGTCATTTAAAAATATTCTGAGTTCTAGAGAGAATTGAAAAAAGTTGATTATAGATTTTGACTCTTCTTACGATTTGTCAAATTTTAATTAACATTACTCATATAATGCAAAATTCCAAACATTCCCCTTCCCCCCCCCCCCCACCAAGTGCTATCAAGTTGATCTTAGGTTTACTAGGAAGGGCCCATAAATTAGTATTCTTAATCCAATGATTTGGGTATGTTTTATCCAGATGTTATTGTTAAGGAACTTACAGAATTTAAGTTGGGAAAGAGCTAACATTTCTTGAGTGACTACTGTGTAGAGATTAGTGTGTCACATACATCACTTTGGTAAACAGACCCGGCTCTGGGAGGCAGATATTAATATTTCCATCTAGTAGACGAAGGCATGAAACTTGAGGCATGTTAGGTGGCTTGCCAGACTCTAAGAGCCTGACTCCAAGGCCAGTGCACCCTCGCACTATTTCTGTAAATATTTGTATATGTGCTTTCTAAATGTTATTTATAAAAATGAACATAGCATATATTCTGTAGAGATTGATGCTTTCTCTGATTTTGTCTTCATGTTCTATGAGTTTGTGACTTTAAAAAAAAAATTTGAGAGAGAGAGAGAGCATGAGCAGTGGGGAGCAGCAGAGGGAGAAGCAGATTCCCTGTTCAGTGGGGAGCCCAACACAGGGCTGGATCCCAGGACCCTGAGATCATGACCTGAGCTGAAGGCAGACAGTTAACCGACTGAGCCACTCAGGCGCCTGAGTTTGTGACATTTTGATACGCAGTTTGAACCTCTCATTCTTCTTCAATACGTTCATCACACATAATTACTATGAGATTGTCATTTCAATTATCTCCCATAAATTCTCTCCTTTGCATCTGTTACTTATACTCCCCCCTCTCAGTTAGCATCTTCTCTGCACTCTTAATTCTAATGTGCACTTCCAAAAGCTTGCACTACTGGTTTTTAAGAATTTTTATCCCTGAGTTCGATATTCACCATGCCCCACATTACCCTCCTGATGGTACTCGTATTTTTTCCATTACATGACCAGGAATGAGTATATTGAGAATAATATCAATAAAGATGTTTTGCTTTTTTGCAGGTGGTCTAAATTCTGCTTAGATCATGCTGTCCTTAGATAAGAATTGCTGTTGCTGTAAGTCCTATAAGCATGAGCCTGAGAAGACATACCCAGTTTAATGTACTTGTGCCCTTAGTGGTTGGAACTCAAGGGGAAGTTGCTGCTACCAACTTATATCAGCAAGATAGCTGCCATTTATTAGGCACTCCTAATGTGCCAGGTATTATACAGGCACTTTATAAACATTCATATCTTAAATATGTATCTGACCTGACATGTACAGCACTCAGAACAGTGTCTGCTAGTAAACTGTACACAAATGTTTGCTTTTATAATTTGCATCATCATCACCATTGTCTCGTTTAAAGCCTTCAATGATCATTGGGCTGGAGATATTATTATTCTCATTTTGAGGCAAAGGAAATTGAGGTTAATCAACGCTGAATTACTTGAAAGGTAGAGACTGAATTTCAGTGCAGGTATATTTGATTTCTAAGACTATCTTCTTCCTGCTCAGTTACACTGCCCTCCCCCCCATAAGTGGGTAATGAACACAAAGAAAAATATTTCCCTGCTTCTGACCTTCACCAGGTGGGAACACCTTCCTGTCTTCCTGAGGGGAGCATGTCACGCAGGGGAGACTAATCCAAAAACCATGGCTGACATGTTCACTGCATAGACTGGTGTTTGGAGAAGTCTCTGTGGCCTTGAGGAGAAAGTAGCTGGGTTCCTAGGGGACCCTCTGAATATCTAAAATGTTTTGATTGCTCTGTTTATCCCAGGAAAGATAACTGCTAACTCCTGTCTCCCCCAGGGCATTCTGATTTTCCAGACAGAACTGGACTCTGGTTCCATAAATGCTTGTCTTATACTCTCCTTTGTCCCTTGTCATCACTTCTTCTGAACCTGACAGCAGCTGTGTGCCGTCTATTAACCTGTCATATTCATTGATCTCCCTAAGAAATCAAACTGTCCCTCTAATTCCCCTGTCTGATCTTTGCTCGCCAGAGCTTACTGACAAAACTGTCCCCTCGCAGAAAAGTATAGTCTATTCACTTTGGCTCTAATAGCCTCACATGCTGTATAGTCAATACACGATTTTCTGTACATTTTAAACTTTATGGCCTCATTGAAAATGAAAACTGTTTGCAGATAACTCTGATTTCACCTCCCATGGCTGTATGAAAATACAACCAAAGTAAACCTAGAGATTAAGGAAGCTTATAAAGGAAAGTATAAAACCTTTCCATTGGAACTTTTCATTTTTCAACAGAATATAGGGTGTACTTTGTAATTCATAATATCCAAATCCAAAATGATGTCTAATTTTCTTCTTATTTGTTGGAGAATGATGATAGAGGATTATAAAATCTCCAGTGTGGCTTAATATAGTTACAATGAAGCTGTGGTCATTCCCTTTTCTGTTTAAGAACCTTAGGAAATTCTCCACTCTTTGATGATGCTGTTCTTCTCACGATGTCACCGTAAAGGCATGACTTCTTTGCCAAAACTAGGTAATTTGAGAATAAGCACATCCTCATTAATTCTTTCATTATTCAGTAATAACTCTGTACTAGAGCTTGTATTAGTCAATGTCCAGCCAGGATAACATGAGTTTTTCTAGGCATTTCAAGCAGAGAGAATTCAACAGAGGAAATAAGTTAAAAAAAACATGTTGGATGTTGGACGTTCATTGCAGCATTATTCACAAAAGCCAATCTGTAGAAACAACCTGTGTCCATTCATAGGTGAATGGACAAAGAAAATGTGACATATATATATATTATGTATGTGTACACATATGTACATATGTATGTATACACACATATACACACAATGGAATATTATTCAGCTGTAAAAAAGAAGGAAATCCTGTCATTTGCAACAACATGGTTGGGACCTTGAAGACGTTATATTGAAGGAAATAAACAGAAAAAGACAAATGCGGTTATGATCTCACTTATCCATAGAATCTGAATAAACTGAAATCATAGATACAGAGAACAGATTGGTGGTTGCCAGAGGTGGGGGTGGGGAGGGAGGCAGGTGAAATGGGTGAAGGTGGTTGAAAGGTACAAACTTCCAATAATAACACAAATAAGCTCTGGGGGTGTAATGTACAGCATAGTGACTCTAGTTGGTGGTACTCTATTGTATGTTTGCAGAAGGCCAAGAGAGCAAGTCTTAAAAGTTCTCATCACAAGAAAAACATTTTTTGTAACTGTGGGAGGTGACTGTTGTTAAATAAACTTACTGTGATGCCCATTTCACCGTATATACCTATATTAAATTCTGTTGTGCGTTTTGGACTAATACAATGTTCCATGTGAATTATATCTCACTAAAACTGGGGAAAATATATATTGGGAGGATCAAAATAGCAAAAGAGAAAAACAGGTGGTTATCCAGAATTTGGAACTACTGCCCCATTGGGCTGAAGGCTAGGAGCTTAGCGGCCAGTGTGCAGGGGGAGCTGTAAGTCTTTTGGCGAGCGTTAGCCTCGCGCTGCGGCCACTGAGCAGGAAGCTAGGAGTCTCCTCTCCTACAGATACTCCAAAACTGCCCCAGAAGCTGCTGGGGATGAAAACCTCTGGTAGTCTCTCTACAAAGCTCTAGATAGGGTATTCCCTGTCCTTGGAACTCACCCTTCCTCCCCCCGCACCTGACATCCCACTGCCCTGCCCTCCACTTGGCTATCTTTTCTATTTCTAAAAAAAAAAAAAATCAGTGTGCTTTTCAACATCTAGCACAAGATTGTTACATGTGGAAATCTCCAATTTTATCATACCCGTCCCTGTCCCTTGGATCGTGTCTATGATTGCAGTGTCATGGTGTATGTTACCTGTGTACTTGTCAGCCTACCCTCTTTAAGTTGAGAGCTTCTCAACGTTGCGCCTTTTCTTGTTTGTTTATATCTTCTCAACTAGCATGGGACCTATTAACTCTCAACTAATATTTGTCAAATGTATTTTAATTGAACTGAAGTATGCAAATACATAGAACTATGGCATATCTTGATGGGTCTCATATGCTGGATCAGGAATTGAAACGTTGTCCTGCAGGTGATGGAGAGTTGTGCATTGGGAGACTTGCAGAGACATGCTGTAATTCAGTGAGTCTGAGCTGGACGAAGTTAGAGCTAGTACAGAGTGCCCCTCCATATCTGCAGTATCCAATAGGAGCTGAGGGTATACATTTAGCTTGACTCTTCAGTGACCACTGTTTTTTGTTTTTTGTTTTTTTCCCCTCATTTGGGACTTGGGAATGTAATTTTATCTTACTTTATTGTGGAGGTGGGGCTTTTTCCAGGATTAAAAAGTGCTCTTTTTAGACCTTCCAAAGGTATCTGGCTGACAGGTTGGCTGAAGTTTTATAATCAACCATTTATAATCATGAAATGTTCTAATTATAAAAAGTAATATAGTCAGACATTCTAAATTATGTTCCAATTCCCTTTGCCAAGTGCCTTTTCAAACCTTTTTGCTCTGGCATCTTTCTTTTTGTAATACTCTTTTTACAACACAGAAAACCGAGGAAACTGAGGAGAGTCTAACTTCAGAAACAGTATAACTCTGAACAAATTTAAAGGTGGGAGTATAAGTGGCTCAAGATAAATCACAATCTAATACCCTACCTTACAAACCTAAACTCAAGTTTTTCCTCGTGGAAACACTAGAACACTAGAGCTAGATGCTCATCTGCCTGAAGGTAAAAATAACAGTGGCAACAGAGAATATGCAGTTGCAGAAAAAGCTGTGTGAAGGAAAATTCCATAGATCTGGACTCAGAGAACCTCTCCTTTGATTTTTGATTTTGTTCTTCCAATTAGCTGTGAGTTTTTGAACAAGTTATTTAACCTCTCTGGACCTTAGTTTTTTCATCAGGGATGTTGTGAAATTTAAAATTACTAAAGCTTTGAAGAAGCGGTTTGCAAATTGCAATATTCTATTGGAACAAGAGTCATTGTTTTCCAGAGAATGGGTCAGTCAATTGATGAAATTCTGGAATAACAACACAAATATGTCATTTTTAATGAACAGTTTTGAATGCCGGCTATGATGGTTCATTTTATGTGTCAAGCGAGCTGGGTCAAACTTTATTCTTGTGTTTCTGTGAGGATTTTTTGGGATGACATTAACATTTAAATCAGTGGACTTGAGTAAAGGAGATTGTCCCCCATAATGTCGGTGAGCCCATCAATTGAAGGCCTGAATGGAATAAAAGGCTGACCCACCTCTGAGTAAATGAAAATTCTGCCTGATGGTCTTCGAACTGGGACATCAGCTCTTCCTGGTTCTACAGCACCTTCTGACCTTTGGACCAGAACTGGGACATTGGCTCTTCCAATTTTGAACTTGCCAGCCTCTGTAATTGTGTGAGCCAATTTCTTAGATAGGTAGATAGATAGATAGATAGATAGATAGATGTCATACTGGTTCTGTTTCTCTGCAGAACCCTGACTAATATACCTACTGAGGTGATCTTGAAATATATGGTCAAAGTTCTTTGACATTCTTCCCTCCAAAAGGTGAAGCCTAGTTCTGCTATCCCTTGAACCTAGTGACTTGCTTCTAAGGAACGGAATGCAGAAGAGACAGTGTGTGGCAAGGTGATAAAAGGTACTATAGCTTTCTTCTTATTTCCTCTCTTAGATCACTTTCTCTAAGGGAAGCAAGTGTCATGTATAAAGATGTTCACGTGATGAGGAACTGAGGCTTCCAGCCCACAGCCATGTGAGCCATCTTGAAAGTGGACCCTCCAGCCCACCAGGCCTCCAGAAGACAGAAACCCTAACTGACATCATCACTGCAACTTCCTGAAAGATCCTGAACCAGAACCATTCAACAAAGCTGCTCCCAGATTCTTCATCCATAGACAGTACATGAAATAAATGTTTTTTTGTTTTTAAGCTATTATGTTTTAGAGTACTTTGTTTTGCAGCGAGATAACTAATATGCCTATGTTGAGTCCATTGCGTTATTCTGGACCCTTCATTCCTGGACTCAGGATGGTGAATGGTTACTGGGAGGTACCGAGAATCAGTAGGAAAATTTTCATTTCCTTTTCTATTTGCACCAAGATTTGGGAGAGTGGCCAACATTCAGTAAGCCTGGATCAAAATTCGAAGTGCCCTTGTTGATCTGGGCAGGATGTCAAGACAACCCAAATGAAGGTCAATTCGGGCAAGGACAGAGCAGCAGGCCTAGGAAGAAAAGCAAACCCTTCATCAGCATAATGGGGCATAATTGGCTGTGTGAGAACGAAGGTCAGGCTCCCTGCGAGCTTAAAATAGGTGTTCAATACGTATGCATTGATTGATGTTGGTTGATTTATTTTGAATGCCAGACAGACTGTGAGTCATCAGTGTTGCAATATAGCTTAAATAAATGTGAGTTGTGCCTGGAAAAATAGCAATTCAGCAGTGAGGACCATAAAGAACCATTCAGCCTCTCCCTGGGCGGCTTTCCTTGTCCCACCTGCCGCAGACTTCTGATTACTGAGAGAAAGGAGCTTCCCAGGTGGAAGATGAGTAATGCCTCAGGGAGAAATGAAGGAGAGTCTTCAACGGCAAAGCCTTTGGCAGAGGAGCCTAACCAATTGCTCTCAGTTTCAAGTGAGGACCTGGACTGATTTCTCTATAGGGAGATTAGTGGTGTGATTTGCAAAGATGCTGAGACAGCCTCCGACTAGACTGACAGTGAGAGAGAATGGGATCGGGGGAGGTGATTGCCAGTTGGAATAGAAGAGAAATTTGATACTGTGGTGAGACATGGTTCACACAAAGATATTGCTTAATTTTGTTTTTGCCACTCTCTTGACGAAAACTTTGCCATGTTTCGGCTTCAGTGGAATACATGGAAATGTGGCTCATGCTCTAGGTCATGTTAAAATATTCTTTTCTCTGTTTTGGAGAGTAGGGCTCTCTGTGTGAAGTGCTGAGGGCCACGTGATTAACGTGCTCCCATGCTCTAGTTTCCCCGGGAGAATCTCTGTTTACACATCTTGTCCTAGGTGTCATTATTTTAGTGCCACTTTTACTCTGAAGGATCCTGATTTGGACGATTCGTTATGTGGCAGCCCACTTCCTGTCATAGTGGGAGGGCAACATGGTAGAGAGGCTAGCAAGACGGGCTCTAGCACAGAGCTCCCTGAGGGAAAAAGCTCTGCCACTTCATCGTCACGTGACGTTGGATAAATTCTTTGATATCTCTGGACTGTGGTTACGGTAAAGTGGGGATAATAGTAACGTCTATTCCTGTGGTTGGGGTGAGGATTACATGAGTTACTAGGCACAAAACCCTGCCAATGGTGCCTGACCTATGAAAGCTCTGTAACAGCATTAGGTTTGGTTCATACTAAATCTTCACAAAACTCTTGTAATGAAGCTGTCCTCATGCCACTTTGTAATGAGGACACTGCACCATCAAGAGGAAAATTGAGGAACTTTTCATAGGCAGACCAGCTAGATGGTAGTAGGTGCAGGAATTGGTCTTGACTCTCACCTCAGAGCTGGCCCTTGCTAGAAGATTCTACAAAGTATTCCTCAAAGCCTCTTTATGTCCTTTCTTCATTTTCTAGAGCAAGTCAGTATGAGGCATTATACCTGCATTCTTATTCTCATTCAATTCTATACCAGTTCTAGCCAGAACAGAGATTTATTTTTTAAATTTTATTTGCGGGGCCTGGGGGAGGAGGACTGTTTCTGTTATCAGATGGTGTCTTGCACCTGCATGAGGTTCACAGAGGAGGCCAGGCCAGGAGCTTACCCATGACGATACTGGTTTTCCTTAATCACGTCGCCCCGAGAACTTGAGAGTCTGAGATCATTTCCATTGTGGAGCTTGGCAGAAATGTCCTGTGGGGAATCTGTGGAGGCAGGCCTAAAATAGCCTCGCAGAGTCTATGCATCACGTGAAGAGCAAAAAAGGATAATTTACATTCACCCAGCAGCAGAATGACATGGCCCAGAGAGCCAGCAGACCTTGGCTGCCCAGGCCAGTATGTTAAAGCTATGCCCATGTGGCCGTGTAGTCAAACACTGGAAGGAATAGGCGTGTCTTAGTGAATACCAACTCAGACGGGTGATCCGCCAGGGCCTGGGCACCTCCCCTCCCTCTTAGGCTTTCTCACCACAGAAGCCTCTTCCCCAAATTATAGCTGAAGCTCTACTTCATAGAGATTAAATATCTGGCACCAGTGGAAGAGAGTATTTTTCTATATTTTTAGTAAAAATTCAACTTCGTTTTGGAAAAATACAATTCCACTGCCTGCATACTTAAGTTTACAGACTTAACATTTATAGGACTATAACTGCTGTGCCATCTTGGGAGATAGTCTTATTCCCATTCTGCCAACTGCCCTCCCTCCTGACTTTGTCTCTTTGTGAAGCACGAATCCTCAAGTTGAACTTTTCAAGAAGATCTCAAACCATTGCTTAAACTCTGTGTCCCCATCTATAACGTGAGAATAATATATATCAGGGCCCTTGTAAAGATTAGAAGTGATTTCTATAATGTGCCTATTCTACAGGGTTGAGACACCATAGATATCCAAATACTGCCACCATTACTACCATTCCTACTACAACTAATGATAGCAATCATGAAAATAATAGCGATAACCAGACTAGTTCTAAAGTATGATCATTTGAAATTAGCCTGCTGGTATATTCTACTACATCAATATATACATTATTGATAATTAAATTCTTGAGGTTATCAAGGTTAATATACGTACCTAGGACAAAATGTTAATATGAGTATCTAGGACATACAGTATGAGTATCTAGGACACAATGTTAATGTGAGTATCCAGGACATATCTTCTCGTGAGTGCTAGTTTCTTTTTTTATGCAGAGAGCCCATCCTGTTCTCCCCTGAAAGGGTGTGTTTCTCTTCTCTAGACAAGCATGCAGAGAGCATTTTACTTTTTTAAAGAGCACATTTCCATACCTATCAAGGAAATGAAAGCTTTTCAAGAAAATTCCTGTGAAAAGTCTAAGATTATTAAAGGAATAACTGTTGAGAAAAAAAGAAACAAAGTGTTTAACCTTTTTCCTGAGAAGTTAAAGACTGTACTTCACAAAAGCTTCTGCAACTTCCAATTTTATTCAAGAGCTAAAGAAACTAGCAATCCCCAAGGCTCCAAATTTAATTTCCATTGCACAGAATGCCTCTCACATAAGAATTAATCAGGTTTCATTTCCAATGTCCCATTTCCCTTCAGGAATTCTGTGGTATAAACCTCGAAGGTAAACACAGATATTCATCTACTCACCTGTTTTGAAGAGCCAGACATTCAGGAACGTAAATCATTGGAAGTGACGGGTATGCACTGATTTGGGCACAATTCATCTCCCCTGTCCAAAGCAGAGACTTCCCTTCAGCCTCTCCTCATGCTCACAAGAGCAAATGCTTTACTCTGAGATACCAGGCCAAATGAGCAGACATTTAGAATTTTTACTGCCTATAAGCAGACAGAACAAATCTCAATTTTGTTTCTTTTTTTAAAAGAGGGGGGGAATTAGATATAAGAAATACAGGGAGCATTATCTGGGTGTCTAGTTTTGCTGCTTCTAAAAACCTCCATTCATTGCTATTCTGGAGTTGTAAGAAAATTATTTCTAAAATGGTCAAGTCACTTGCTGCTAACAGTTTGAACATCTGTGGACCCACCTTCTTGAGTTACCTCTCTGTTGGTAGAAGTTTTGGGTGTCTGCAGAAGCAAAGTCAACACTGGCCCAAGCCCCAGGACTGTGATGTGTTTACAGACTTGGGTACTTACTTGTTTGGGGAAGGATGGGACTGGCATTGGGTATCCACAGAGGCTCAGCTTTTGTCTACTTGTGTGTTTTGATTTCCTGAACTTGCAGTTGTATGCTGCCGGGATGAGGGATGGGGCTTCCCACAGTGGCTTTTGTAGCAGTAAAAGACTTAACGGTCTGCTTATCCTTCTTCCGTTTCTTGCTATTTCAATCCTCAGCAAACTCTGGCAGTCACTCCAGTTCAAGAAGTGGACAAAGTACAAGGAAGTGCTCATTTTCAAATCTCTCTTTTAGGAAAGATTGTACAGAATCAGAGAGGATGAGATGTAGCTTTGGAACCTTTTCTTCCCCCTGATAACTAGCATTCGCTTCAAATTCATTGGTCTCTGGGGAATTTGGTCTATGTGGGTTGGCTCCAAACTGTATGCAGGTGTTATAGGGCAGAAAAGCTCAAGGGAATTTGAAATGTGCCTTCAGAGCATAATAAGTAGCTTAAACTATCTTATTTACAACATGTGTTCTTAGTGCTAAAAGAGTCAGGAGGTTTTTGAAGTCAAAAGTTGCTTTGCTTCAAATCTGATTGTACAGGGAGTACATTCCTTGAAACTATTCTTTTGTAGTTCATTGTGGATATACAGATAATAGTTTAGGAATAATAGTAGAGCTTGTCCTTTCATTCCTGACCTTTGACACACTCAAGGAGGAGAATAGCACATTTGGGTCATTGCTGGAGACCAGCGTAAGGAGACACTGCGTCAGCTATAGAAGTTACTTCTGACTTCGGTGGCGTCAGATAAAAGGACTTCACACACGCACTGATGTTGCTGATTTCTCTGGACGTTGCTGCTCCCAAGTATTAAGTCTACAAAGATTTCAGAGACAGTAATCTGCCCCAGAAGGCAGATACTTCTGTAGAACAAACTGGCAGGTGTAGGAACCGATTATTCTCAGTAAGTGTGCCTAACTAAAATGAAGCCACGGGGGAAAATGTCTTGATCCTAAAATTCCGTATACCAGGAAGGTGTGTCTTCTCTGTCCTTCTGCAACACTTGTACTAACCTCACCAAAACTTCCCTTAAAATATGGCTTTGCAATGGCCAGTGCAATTGCCTGTCTCCAACTAAACTGTAAGCTCCCTGACAGTAGAGGCTTAGTTTTGTTTAACCAGGACACAACATTCCCATGTCTGAATGGGAGTAAGCGTTTGAGAACTATTTGTTGAATTAATGAGCCAGACTTCTCGTGATAAAACAAAATCTGACTCTTGAATCCTGCTGACATTTTCCTAATTTATTAAAATTACCAACAATAATAGCATTCAGTGATTTATTTTGTGTCTGACACTGTGCTGAGCATTTAGCCTGTCATCTCTTGAAATCCTCACAATTCTGTGGATATTTGGACTAAAACTTTTGAATCAGAGAAAACAAGAGTCAAAACTTGTGCCTTGTCCCTTGTTAGCTCTTTGAGCTTTGTGAGGCACCAGTCTTCATTGGCAGATTGGGTTAATGAGAAGTTTCTCAAAGAATATTGTGAATGCCATTCATCTTTGTCTATCACATAGCTTGTACCTTTTAGTTGTTATTTCTATGCTTAAGATCATTTCGTTCTTTGAGTCAATGAATACTAGAAATAATTGATCAGTTTGGAACAGAGAAGGAAAATAAATATTTTCTTCCAGTTCCCTAGTCTCTTATTCCTACATTTTCCCATACATCTGCCCATTCCTTCTGATATTGGTATAATTTTGCAGGTTTAATTATTTTGAGTCTACTATAGACAACCACAATTACATGATAAGTAATAACTTCCCTTTAACAGAAACTCTTCTGCTTGTTTTTGGTTACCCATTCTAGCTAGGGTCTTTTGCCACTTTTTTTGGTACATCCCTGTTTCTCTGTACACTGTGAGAGAGTTTGTTTGGATAAAATGTTGTAAGCAATCCTAGCATTATGTATGCCTTATCCTGATTGTCCTACCCAGGACAAGAAAAAATGTACTGTGGTGGCAGAGACAAAAGCAAATACGGATGTATGACCGGTCAGAGGAGATGCCGGCCTCATACCATTGGTACCTGTAATGGAACTAATGCAGTCATATGCAACTGGGACATCCATATGTCTGTATACCAGCTAAGGGTCAGCATGGTGGCCAGTTACTTCTTTGCCTTCCCTCTGGCCTATTTATAAATGGGAAGAGGTTATTAACAACTGTGATAAACCCTACTCGGATACTTTTCCTGGTGGGACTCATTGATTACTTTATATACCAGTTCAAGACTCCTCTGCTGGTGAACCAGTATTTCCACAGAAACCAGAAGAGACTGCTATATAAAACACGTCTGCCATAAAGATACCACAACTGTTTCAAAGGTTTCTTGCCCTTAAAAGTGTTTTGTTGGTGTCCTTTATGTGGATTAAATAATATATGCACGTTTTGGCCCACACATTTGCGGTCAGCACCTGCTTATGGACACATTTGAAATATCAGTGAGTTTGAGGAAGGTAGGTGCATTGAATGTTCAGAAATGACTTGGAATATGGAAATGGGAAGGGTCTGAGATTCTACCCTGCTTGCAAGTTAACAAGTTAGTTTCCAAAGATTCATAGATACTGGCAGAGAACATGAGACTCCTGAGCCAGAGACAGAGGACTTGATTACTCATGATGCAACAAGCTGCATAATCTTCCTGTTTCCACCGGTTCCTCATGCTCCCCAATATCCACAGGGCAACACAAGTTGATATAGATGAATGCTGTTCAGGCAGTGTGTTTGTGTCTCCATGAGGAACCACAAGTTTAGGAAACCCCAGTCTTTTATAATGAGCCATACGTAAACCTGTTTAGCCCTTGCCCCAGAAGGAGATACTATCTTTATTACACTGGTGAGCAAACAAATCCACCTTCTCCTCTACAGACAGTTCTCATTTTCCTATGCCTATTCTCTGTAAACATATCCTTGAAAAAATAGTCCAGTACAGAACTTGTCAGTGCATCTACTTGCAAAATGTGCAGAAATACAAGAGACCCTTGGAAAATTCTCTCCCAACATATGAAAGCCCAGGGAGTCATCTGTCTGTGAACTAATACTAGAAAGAAGATTTGAACTTTTCTCTAACCAATCCAAGAGCTTAGTATGCTCTCTCTTTTAGCTAATGTCCTGATGAAACTTTTTTTTTTTTCTGGAAAGAATCAGTGCCAAGATCTTTCTAACGGAAACGGAACCTTTGAGGTACCAATCAACCTTACATTGCTGAGACTGGCCAATTTGTTGTTTCTCTGGCCAAGCTTGTGCGTTTAAACTTTAAAGGTTTTGTTTTTATGGTTTATAGGGTGGGGGGAAATGACAAAACCAGCTAAATCCTCTATGAGCAACAGAGAAGTGAAAGCAAAAGCTTGTTGCCTAAGCAGTTGATCTCTTTTCTCTTGTTTTCCAAGCCCTGATTATTCAGAGCGGTTACAGAAATCCATAGAAGATGAGGAAGGCTAAGAGTAGGTACAAAAGAAGGAATGACACCGATGGGTTAAAAGAGAACTGAATTGTATCAATGCAAAATGTAGTTAGAAGGAACTTCAGAGAATCAAGTAGAGAAAAGGTCAGGAGATGATATTTCTAAGAAACCAGAAGTGAGCCAATGATGTGTCTTTATTACATTTCTATTTGTGAAGCATTTCTCACTACTTCTTAATTATTTGTTTTTCACTTAGAAACTTGGTTTTATTATTTCAGCAAACTTTATATCCTACTGCTGCTTCAAGTGAGAAATCTATTCATCTTAAATGCAGGCTTTGGCCCAATAGCTCATGTTTTAAATGAGAAATATATTCATTGAAATGCAGGCTTTGGCATACGAGCTCATTATATTTGAGCCATGTCAAATGTTGACCTGAAATAGGAAAAAAATTCTTGGGGGGATGAGTTAAATTTAACCAGTTTTTCTGTGGGATTTGATAACCCCTACAAAAGCACATAAAACTCTATATAACTAGCATCTAATTTGAGATATATTAAAAGGAATAGTTGTAATGTCAATGTTGCAAGTTGGGGATCATTTTGAAAAATATGCATGGTTAATATTTTCACTTTCAAAATTAGTAAGGCATAGAGAAAATATGCAGAATAAGGACCTTATATGATCTGGAATGAAACAACTGTCTAACTGTGATACATTCACAATTTCAATGTAAATCTCAGGTAATTTTATACCTAGGTATGAATAAATGATCTTTAATTATTCATTGGTTTATCAATCCCAAGTGAACTTTTACATTACAGCTTGCTTTCATGTAGATGTTATATACCATATTATGTTTTCTTGTGTATGGTATCAATAGTCTCATCTATCTTTTTTTTTTTGAGAGAGAGAGAGAAAGAGAAAGAGCAGGGAGAGGAGCAGAGGGGGAGGGAGAGAGAGAATCATAAGGAGACCTCCCTACTGAGCACAGAGCCCAACACGGGGCTCAATTCCAGGACCCTGAGATCATGACCTGAGCCGAAATCAAGAGTGGGGCATTTAAACCGACTCAGCCACCCAGGCGCCTCTCATCTACTTTTAAGTGTAATTTTAACCAGAGTTAAATGAATATTATTTCTGATTTTGTTCTTTTCCCAACTCTTTCTATCTTTAACCTCTCATGGCTTTAAAGCAATGGAAAAAAGAACAAGAATTCCTTTATTCTTTACTTTATCTTCCAGTTATATAGCATGCAGATATCATATTGACAATTAAAAACATCTTTATATCTTTTCATTTAGGATGTATGTTTTCTTTTTTTAAAATGCGGCTAAATGATAACCAAAGTACTATACATTGAATAAATCACATTGCAATTTTGTATCAAAGCATGTTTATGATACCTCTAAATGATTATCAAATTGTATTTTCAGGGACCAGAGCAGAATGGGATTAGTTTCAAAAAATTAGTTTGTAAAACTTGAGGGCTACTAAAGGA